>NW_026294780.1:11564193-13964193 GCF_026119805.1 Tympanuchus pallidicinctus | reverse complement strand
GTGCTTTTAGCACCGTTTGTGTTGTTCTTGTTTTATGTGTTGCACGACTGACAGTGTCCCTCAGGAAAGGCTGTGTGTAGTTTGATCTGGCAGTACATCAGTTTATTCCAGTGTCCCACTGTGTTTTTCTCAGAGACAGCCCCTCAGTTGGTCCTTTTCATACAACCATGGGTTGCAGTTTTATTTGGCTTCTTCATTTTGAAGATTTTGTTGATTTGCAGGTTGTCTTACAAGACAGATGTAGCTCATGAATTGTGCTGAGGAGGAAAAACTATTGCTCCGAAGGAGAGAGTCAGGCGGGCTTGGTGACTGTATGCTCTTGAAGGAAATTGAAAGTAGCTTTTTGTCTACACCAGACCCCTGCAATCATAGCTCCACGTAATCCTACCTAGCAGGACCGAAAGAGTGTAGAGAAGAGCTTGCTCGAGTGCCCTCTTGTGTTACACTGGGATATAACAGCCGATTTTAGTGATAGGAGTACTATTTCATCTGCAATAGCTGGTCACTGAAGGGAAAAAAACCAACGTATTCTTCTTGTCCAGTGCTCTTCTATTTTTTGTCTTATATCTCTAGTCGTGAAATAAAGAAAAGAAATAACGAAATTCAAACTGGAGGACTGTTTACATCTCTGTCTTTGTAAGGACTGTCGAGCATGTTTTCTCTCAAGCTAAAAGACAAGTGAAAAAAGCTCTAACCTATGTCATAGAATACAACAATATTTGTGCACTGTTGCATGGAACACCCTTTCAGCAATAGTTGTTTTAAGAAGTAAAATCCTGAAAATAAATGCTGTCATCGTTTTGTTAGTAGTTTTTCGAAGCATTCTGGAGCTATGCCATCTACTCTTGTTCTCATAGTGGAATCTATTATTCATAAAAACAAAAATCTGGCATGATATCATCACAATATATGATTTATAAATATATTACACAGGGGAAAAAAAGGTTGTTTTTCATAATTGTCTTAATCTTGCAACATTTTCCCTCTATTTCTAATATTGTTTCTGAACTAGGCTGAACTTCTCTAGAGGATGAATACATTTATCCAGTAATGTCACTTTTATTTGGTCTTTGATACTATTTAAATTTTGATACAGAGAAGTTTGGTTAGATTCTATTTACACAGCTACCAAATACAAAGGAACACTTAACAAACTCTGTATGAATTTAGAATTCCAGATCTTCAAAGCAGATGCTTTGAAGCTGATGTATTTAATAATGTAATTTTGTTTAGTGAATGTTATCATTGACCTCATAACTTCAAATTCTCAAGATGGTTCTAGAACAGATGTTGCCTTGTTAATGTTTCAGTTTTCTAGTGAAATCAGTCATCTGCAAGATGGGGAAACTGCACTAAGCAGTTAAATAATTCTTACGTGTAAATCAGTATATTTTAAATTGTGAAGTCAGCATTTAACACTATGTTCTAAGCTCTGTTTTTGTTTTCCTTGTAGTGGCAATAAGGTTGTGGAGGAAGAGGTTGGGAGTGTAGATAACAGAAAAGCAACAGGATTGGGAATCTATTGTGTGTTCTGATTAGAAACAGCTCTTCGTGAACGCTGGCTGTAGGGAAGCCTTTCTTCTTTGTTCTGATACTGTGAGAGCAGTTTGCATGTATGTGACACGCAGCTGCTCCTGCTTTCTCTCATCAGCTGAAAACATGAAAACCTGCTTTGGTCTCTTAGACTTGGCAATGGACACTCGGTTCTGCAATGGAAAATAGTGTGGTAAGTGGGGAGCTTAGGGAGGTGAAAGTGGAATAGACATAAAAAGGCAGGTTGTAGGCAAAAAGTGGGAAAATACAACTTCCCTAATTTCTAAAATGGTCACCAACCTCTCATTCTAGCACTGAAAAATGCTAATGTTTGGTTAGACAGATTATACTTTTAAGTAATTCTGCAAACTTCAGAATTTGTTTCAATTTCCTGCATTGGAATTCTACAGCTTTGAAACCCCATCTTTATAATGTTGTGGGGTTTTTTTTGATGGAACAGCTTGGCTAAAGAGGCATAGAAAATTGGCCTGGAAAAACTCTCATTGATTAAAATGAAAAGCAAACATAGCATTTTCAGTTATTATCATCAAGTTTTGATAAAAAGGTTGAAAATATTTATATAAAAAGAAGCTGCAGTGTTTTTTAGTCAACATGAACACCTTCTGGAGCAACTCCAAGCACAGCTAATAGCCTTCCATGTTAGCATACGTTTCATAGATGCATGTCTTTGTTTTTGTTTTTCTTTTTTTTCCTTCTTTTTCTTACAGGTAAGAGGTGTTAACTTTGAAGCTGTTTTAAGGGTGGAAGAAGATGAAGCCAACTCCAAAAGAAATGCTTCAAAAAGAGAAGTAGAGGATGACTTAGGTCTTAGTATGCTCATTGATTCCCAGAACAATCAGTATATCCTTACCAAGCCCAGGGATTCAACCATTCCTCGTGCTGATCATCACTTCATAAAGGTGATAACTGTAGAGATGCTATTGTCTTTTTTTTTTTTTATAAGACTTACTCCCATCAGTTTATATGCTGGTAGTGTGTTATTGGGTTGAATACAATTTCACATTTTTTTTTCCCCTACAAAGCTACCTTGGCATTCATTATTTTCCCCACTTCTCCTTGCAATCTGGCCGGTGTGTTCCTAATTTGAGCACAGTATTCATAAGACTGATGATGAACCACATGGATGCTCTCTGTTCATATTTAGCTTAACTTGCTCCTTTGGGGCAGCACAGTGTTAAAGCAAGCTACTAGCTTACCTGACAAGCCACTTGCATATTGTCACAACAGAGAATTTATATGTTCATGTACGGCAGTAAAGGAATGGAAGCTGCAAAATGCATCAGTCTGTTATTGTATTTTTCTCCATGACAAATAAGTGGATGGAGATTGTTTTTAAAAAACAAAATTGGTCTATTCCACTGTTTTGTTTTAATGCAAACTGTCAGTCTCTGTAGCAGACCTAATTAACTGTATACCTCCTATAATGTATTTAAGACATTTTATAAGTTGATCAGAATTCCCCTTATTACTAAAGGGTTAGTCTTTTGAATGCTTCATCTGCAAACAGAAGTGCTTACGCCTACAGTTGTGTTCAGGTAAGTTTACTGAAGTTTTGCTTTGTTTTCTCAGGCAGTATTCTACATGTAATTTTACAGTGCCACTCACCTTTTGAAGGGTAATAGTCTTTAATTTCACCACTAATTTGGGTATCCTTTATACTAACATACTTGTACATTTTACATACTAGGATATTGTGACAATAGGAATGTTGTCTTTGCCATGTGGCTGGCTATGCACAATGATAGGATTGCCAACTATGTTTGGGTACATCATCTGTGGCGTACTGTTAGGACCATCTGGATTAAATAGCATTAAGGTAGGCATGCATGTTGTTTCTTGACTGATTGCATTTACTGAAATCTTTAGCAGTCATTTTAAAAAAAGGTATGTCCAACTTCAAATGCATGTGTTTTGAGTAGTGGTCTGCTGTGCATTAACAAATGTTTGACCAACTGGCACAATGGAATAGATGCTAAATGTGTGTATTACATTAATATTCACATAATTGCTTAGAAATTCCTGTCTTCTCAACCTCTGCTGTTACATGGGCTCTTACTGAAATTGACTGTTGGGCAAGTAAAATGAGTAAAAAAATTTTTTTTTTTTTTTTTTTTTTTCCCCTCAATCTCACATTAGGAAAAAAAAGACTAAAGAAATACAGTTTCAAAATTTCATGTTCTGAAATTGAAAATAAATAATAACCTTTATGTAGTACGTGTCTTTTGGAATGAGAAGGTTGGCCACTCGGTTTAGAAACAGGATTGTATTGTTGACATTAGAAAGATTCAGCAATGGATTTTCAGAGACTGTGAGGAAGTGGGAACTACACTGCTGAGGGAATTTGTGTTGCTATATTACTAGCAAGTGAATTACCTATGAGAAAATACTTGTTTTGTAAGTATACTTACAATTTGCTTTATAATTAGGTTACTGTGCACTGATATTTATTTTATGTTTTTGAAAGTCTATTGTGCAGGTGGAGACATTAGGAGAATTTGGTGTATTCTTCACTCTCTTTCTAGTTGGTCTGGAATTTTCTCCTGAAAGACTAAGAAAGGTATTTCTTTGTTGTACTTCTATATTACAAGATGTAACTGCTAACGTTTAAGTCACCAGTTCTATTTCAGATTTGCACATGCTTTCTACCATATATGACTCTGTTATTGTACAGTTTTGAAAAGACAAATATGGCATCTTTTCTTTGATTTTCTGGAAAGAATAGAATGCATTATTTATTCAGTGTCTCCAACAAAACTTGCTGTTCCTTTTCATTTTAGTAAAATAGGTTGATTGCTCAAAAAATCTCAGACAAATTATGGCAATCCATCTCTGCTTTATTTTGACGTGCAGAAACATGCAGTTGCTGTTTTGAAGTGTCTGGTGATTTTGCCAGTCCTGTAATTAAAAAAATCTGTTTGTTAAGTACTACATACTGAATTGATGATACGTGCTGTACTGGCTAGTAAGCTGATTCTGCAAGTACATTAGCACAATCATGAGTATTACTTGCAGTGGCCACTGGGATTCAGCAAAAAGGTACAGGTTGTTTTTGATCTTAATTAAAAAAAACAAACTCATAAAACGAGCTAGAATGTTAATATTGGAAAATACTACCACAGAAGATGTGAAGACTGCATGTACTTAAAGAGTTGTGTTTTGTGATCTGTTCCCAAATTGATGGTTGTGAGTTCGTGAGACTATAAAAGCTTTCTTTGAAATGTGTTGACGTCTGAGTATTCAGATTACTCTCCTATTTTTAGTCCATCTGAAGTCAAAAATGAAAGTCAGCAATTCAGAGGTTCTTCAATAGATACTATGCAAACCGTTACTAGATTGCAAGCAACTTCAAAATCGTGGATGGACTCGTATAAATTGGGCTGCCAGTATTTATGGTGGTTTACACCACTCCCTATGTTGTTTTTTTTTTCCCCTATAATCACAGTAAATAACAGGTCTTCCATTTGATTTTGATGTAATTCAGCCCATAGTGGATCTTTGACCCTTAATTTATTGGTTTACGAGCTCTGGGAAGTATACTTAATGAGCCTTCATGAGTTAACGAGCCTCTTGACATAGAGTATTATCTCCTAGGTGTAATATCTTTAGAGCTTTGGGATGCGTATGATGAGAGCTGGTTATGTCTGTAGCCCAGCACTGCAGTGCCTGATAGTGCAACTTTAACTGCTTATTTGCACTGAAAATATCTGTAACGTGTCAAACTTCTTAATAAGAACTTGTTTTCTTCCTGAGGTGTGGAAAATATCTTTGCAAGGACCCTGCTACATGACGGTTCTGATGATTGCCTTTGGTTTATTGTGGGGACACTTGCTCCAAATCAGACCAACACAAAGTGTCTTCATTTCCACTTGCTTGTCTTTATCAAGCACACCATTGGTGTCAAGATTTCTTGCAGGTACTGTTCGAGGAGATAAAGAAGGTAAGTGTGATTTAAATACGGACTGCTTGAGTATGTATAATAAAATTTGACAAAAATGGACTTTGTGATATTATAAGAGAAAGTAGTTTAAAAATGAAACAAAACCTTGTCTGGTTTGCACGGGATCATCCTCCTTTAACTGGTCAGTGTTAAATGTGTTGTTGCTATGAGGTGCACCTGTTACTTCTGTAGCCAGTCCTTTCTGGATAAGGAACGGTGTTAAAATCAGTGCAAAATTGGCTTTACTGTCAATGGGCAGAAATGCTAACTGAAGTAATTCACATCCTTTTCCTGCAGGCTAAGACCACATTCTGCTAGTCTTTCAAAGACAGCAGCTCTTCAAATAAGTACTTTCAAGTGCTGTATTGCTGGCTTCTCAAAAGGCTTCTAAATGTTTCATTTCAGCAGTTTTGCCAGCCTGTTTTCTTCCCCTTAAACCTCTCTTATCCATAGGTGCTGTAAGGTGTTTTTGTTTTCCTTCTCCCCAGAATACTCCTATTCGACTGCCAAAAGTTTATTTTCTATATGCTGACTCTTGTTAAATTAGATCTGCCTGTTACTCTGCAGACTGTAAGCTTCTGTAAAGAAGTTCCAGTAAATGCATAACTAGAGCATAACTGCAAAACAAAGTCAAGCTTTGTATGATACTTTGACCTCACTTCGTTGAGAGCTATACATAGCCTTCATTTGATTAAGATGGTGTTTTTTCTGCAAGCATTAATAGACTCTGATAAATGTTTCCGTGACTGCTTTGTTTGGTGTGCAGGGGATATTGACTACAGCAGTGTACTACTTGGCATGTTGGTGATGCAGGATGTGCAGCTCGGCTTATTTATAGCTGTTATGCCTACACTTATTCAAGCAGGGGTGAGCACACATTCCAGGTAAAAAAAAAAATATATATATATATATCTTCCTTCCCCCCTGGCCTTTACAGTTTAGTATATAAGTTGCAAATACAAATATGGCAGTGTTACCTTTAATGTCAGTCCACTAAAAAATAGGACTTTGTTTTCTGCGTTCCCTTCACTGTTTGTACTTGCCATGTTGCCATGTTGTATGAGGATATTCTTTCTGCTATAGCTACCTTAGTCCAGTCTGACTTGTAACCTGAAATTTGTGGTGAAAAGTTTGTTACTTTGTTGCTAATTTCTTAGTTTATTACTGATTTCTTTAGACCTTACTCTCTAAAGGCATTTTTGATAAAGGCTGTGGGATAGAATTATTGATTATTGTTTACTATGAAGAGCTGTCAGCAGAAGTCTTTTTGAATTAATGGAAGTAAACTTCTGTAAAAGAGATTGACACACTTAGCAGATGTAGTATTTGTGTTGTCTTGCTAACGTTTGAAATATCTTACTGTAGGTACCGAATTTCAGACATCTGTGGAATGAGATCTTTTCAGTCAAGGAAAACTGGTTTAGAGGCAAGAGAGCAGTTGAAAGAAATGTTCTGTTTGTTCTTCTCTTCCAGCATTTTCAAGGAAATACTGAGAATACTGATACTGATTGGCCAAATTCTCTTTTCTCTGGCTGCTGTTTTTCTTATATGTCTTGTTATAAAGACTTACCTCATAGGACCGTATTATCGCAAGTTGCATGCAGAAAGCAAAGGGAATAAGGAAATCCTCATTCTAGGAATATCTGCATTCATCTTCCTGATGTTAACGGTAATCTTTTAAATTAATAAAACATTTTGATACGTGTGGTAGAGTTTACTACGTCAGTGCCGTGAAAGCCATCGCACTTGCTGTTATTGCATATCCACGTAACACTGCAGTTTAATTTTTGGCTTTAAAATGTTTTAAAACAGAAAAGCACAGATGATTCATTTGTCACAGCACAGGTAAGTATTAACTGATACAACTTGAATGTCGACAGATTGAACTTCTGGTAATTTCTCTTATAGATACTATAAGGAATGTGATTACAATTTTAATTTTGAGGTATTTCATGCATTTGAAAATAATTTAGGATGGGTTTTGGGGATACTGATAATGGCACATGGTGACACTTAATGGCTCATTTACAATGGCAAATTCTTGATATAGATTTTATTATAAAATAGCTTTTTTTTTTTTTTTTTCTGTGGGAAATAGTTGGAGATGAAGTTGAGAAAGCATGGAAATGCCCAAAGGTTCAGATATTTTACCAAATCTGCAGTGTACAGGATTCTTATGCATGAAGTGAGAAGATAGAATAGAACTTCAGAAGTCATAATTCTCCAGGATATAGATCACGTTAATTGATTTTGAGATCTCTTACGAGTTTGGTTTATTTGGATCTTTCATCCCCTGGCTTCTATTTCATATTTCAGCCCCCCAACAGACTCTTCTGTTGGCAAACAGACTGTGACAGCCAACGATTTTAACTGTGGGTTTGAAATTCCTTTGTCCTGCTTGTGCAGATTTTTATGTCTGCCTTGAGAATTTCAGAGAAAAATTATCAAAGATGCTGCAGTGTTTGGGAGCCTTTTTTTCTATCTGTGTTTGCTCAGTTATTACAGGGCCAATAGAGAAAGAAGTTAGTGAGAGCATACCTTCACAATTTATTGATTTTTGTTATGTGTGTTAAAAGCAGCATCCCCCTAAACAGCTATTCATATTCCAAACACAAGTGCTGTTTAATAAAAAACAAAGCTATTCCCTCCTTTTTACTTTCTATCAGGCAGACATAACATTTGTAGAACAGCTTTAATAAAAACAAAACCCAATGTAAGTCACATTAAGTACTGCGGTACCTGGAAGAACTTCAACTGCTTTGATGGAAAAAAATGGTCTGCATAGATTGATCTGATTGAATTGGGTATATTATGCCCAAACTGACATCAAATGCAGAGGGAGTTGGTGTATGTGACTTGATGTAAGCTGTGTATACAAACCTGAGGGGGAATAGGTTTGAGCATATTGGATGTGTATCACAAAAATGGAGTGCTTCTTCAGCATGAGAAGCGTTTGAAAAGAAACAAATATTTTGTGTGCTTTCAAGCAAAAGCAGCTTTCCCTTAAAGCATGATAAATAATGTATTAAAAGGATCAGTACAAAAGATGCTGAATGTAACCTTGGTAAATCAGTTCAGATGCTTTATGTTCTCTGGTACAGATACACTTAGTACAGTTTGCAGTACAAGCTGTGGTTTAAGCTCAAAGAGCTAAAGGGAAAAAAATGGAAAGAAGAAAACCTCCACCAACAATGTGGTTGTCCTATTGAAAAATTAATCAAGAAGATATTCTGGAAAACAAATCTAAATCTAAATTGTTGTAGATGCCCTATTATTTCAGGAAAAAAAGCATGGGGGCAATCTAATTTGAAAATCTTGCATGAATTTGGAAAGAATCAACTTTTTGAATGTGAGTGCATTTTGAGTGCCAGGTAAGAAAAAATTGAACTCACATAGTGCTTACAAAGATCTTTCTCCTTAGAAAAACAAATCTAAACATCCACAGAATTTGTTTAATTATCTGGACACATGGAATTTTGCCTATTTGTGTAGTTATAAAAAAGCTTTTCAAGGACAGAGTAAGAGAATGTATGTTTTAGCAGCTTTAACCAAAGAAAACTCTGTGGTTCCATTTAGGAAAAGTTGAGAGATGTTTTCAAGCAAAATGTTTTAGCTCTCTTTCTAACATATGAGATATTCTGCAGGCCATGTCTTTCCCAATGCATGACTGAGGTAGGAATTGCATGATGTTTGTACTTCATGCATGCAAATACTTATGTGCTTCCACATTGAAGGCCATGTCTGGGGTTCACCTAAGTTATCTCATGTTGGGATTCATGTGTAATGCACATTTTATGTATATATAAAAATTTCATTAATTTTACTTATGTCCCATGCTTCAAATTCTCCAGTGACAAATTAAACAAGAATAGTGGTTTCTCTATTATTAAGGGCAACTTCTGTGCGACTGTATGGGAAAAAAAGGAGGATAGGACAGAGAAGGTTATTACACTGAAATTGCTTACTAACACTGCAGTGCAAGTGTTATCCTGTTGATTGAGGATCTTTCTGCATGGAAATTATTTTTGAACATTCCTTTGTCTAGAGCATTTCTGATCTGCTTGGTTCACTTGGATAACATTGCAACTCAAAATTTGAAACTGGACCTTCAATATGTCTTTTCTTTGTAAGCCAACTTAGAATAGGAGATGCAACACATCTCAAATATGAGCTGTTTTACCAAATTTTGGAGATATCTCAGATATGTAAGTGAAGTTTTCCCCTTTTTTTTCCTCACATTGGAGGGCTCTGAGACTGTCAGGTACCAATCCTATGCAAGTCTTGCTGAATTTTGCTACATGGTTATCCATCTTTAAATCGCATAGCTTATCATCAGTAACAAAAGTTCAGTAGAAAATTATTAAACTTTCAGCTTCTTTTCCAGCTTTGATTCATGCTGGTACTGTGTACTGTTTTGAAAGTGAAGCCTGATTCTGGTTTTAAAGCCACAGAGGATAGATGGCCAAAATGGTGCTTTTATGTCAGGACATGAACTGTACTACAGTGACCTGAAGAACATGCCGTGTGTCAGGCAGGGTGTCGATCAGTTGTGGGTAAAAAGGGGCTTCTAGTTTGACTGCATCATGGTAGATCTATGGTGACGACAGAAGGAGAGCGGAATTGCCAGCTGTCTTCATATCTCAAAAAGTTGAAAATATAGCTGTGTTATTGCAGTACTTTATGTAAGAAATTGTGCATACTTTTTCCTGCATTCTATTAGGAATGTAATTCCTTGTTTGCTGGAGTACTTCCCAATGGCTCATAACCTGCTTTCGAACTCCTTGTCAAGTAAGGAGAGAAGATTAAGAAAGAACTGTAATCTTATATTCAAATTAATTATTTCATAAAATCATCCGAGATGGAGTTTTAAAAGGCTCACAAAAAAATTATTTCAGTTCTCATTAAGGCTTTGCTTCTTTAAAGTGCAAACTTAGTATTCATCTCTTCATCTTGGACACATTTAAGTTATGAATGTCCCAAATATTAATACATTTCCCTGAGGGGTTTCTGTAGTTTTACTAACTTACCTTATTCATCAGGCTTCTATGATGATTAAGGAGTAAGATAGGCAATATTAGTAGGCAAAACAACTGCTGAACAAATGGCTGAAATTCAGCTGGAACATGGCATAGAGTAATGTTTATTTCTTTATTGCTGTGGTAGAATATTTGAACATAAAAATCCTATATTCCCATGAGAGCAAAGCAATCCTCTCTGAGTTAGGAGTAAAATGGGACCTTTGAAAACAAATGAAAGCTAAATTATACAGAGGTAGAAGGATGCAAATTAACAAAAGTTTTTCATTTAATTTTGAGTGGAGAAGCTTCCTGTAATATAGGAGTTGGGAAGAGGATAGAACACGTCCTGGGGAATAGTAATCATTAGAGTAATGTTCAATAAAGCAAAACTTTAAAAATGGTGCAGACAGAGAGGGATTACTAAATGCAAAATATTTCTCAAGTTTTGCCTATATAAGAAATTTTATCTAAACTGCCATTGCACCAGTAAAACACTCTTCATTGTATGTCTGTATGCATTATTTAAAATGAACCCCGACTCTACAGATTTAGTTGAGGAAACGTATGTACTTACTGATAATGCTACTGGACAACCACTTACTAGGGTGGGAATAGAAAAAGTAGTCCTGGTATAAATCTAGCTCTAAATCTGAAGAACAGACTGAAAGAAGTCAGGTGTGGCCACATCCAGCCTGGCCTTGAATGCCTCCAGGGATGGGGCATCCACAACCTCCTTGGGCAACCTGTTCCAGTGCTTCAACACCTTCTGTGTGAAAAACTTCCTCTTAAAATCTAACCTAAACCTCCCCTGTCTCAGTTTAAAACCATTCTCCCTTGTTGTATCACTATCCACCCTTGTAAACAGCTGTTCCCCTCCTGTTCATATGCTCCCTTCAAGCATTGGAAGGCTACAATGAAGTCTCCCTAGAGCCTTCTCTTCTCCAAGTTGCTTCCCAATTAAAATGTGCCTTGCTTCAATAGTGATTCAATAGTGATTCTTAGAACAGGATAGCATTGTGCAATTCCAGTACAAGGGGTGGTAAATCCCTTCTTAAATGGTAATCTATCCACATGCAAGCAAATACTTAAAATACTAGCTAAAAAGGTTTCAACCAGAATGTGTGAGTTTATAGCAGAGAAGTAGAAATAATTCCCAGTTTACCTGAAGAAGCTGTACTGGATCTATCATATTCACGAAGTTATGACTTTCAAAAATGTTTCATATCTATATACAGGTATTTCTTATTTTAATTAATTTAATGCATTTCTTTCTTCCCCCTTACAATTTCAAGTTGTTGTGAAAAGCGCTGCGCATCTCTGAAACTGTACTGAAAAATTCCTTTTGTTTTAAGACACAAATGTATCAGAAGTGGCATATTTCACATAGTAGCTGGAATGGATTATTTTATTACTTTTGAACAGTCAGCAACCATTTGCAATGACAGAAGCAATTTGTTTTCTTAAATACCTTGCAATAAGTTAAGGACTAGTATGCAAGTGGCTTTATGTGATGAGATGCTGAAATACGCAGAAGACTGGATTTTATTTTCAGTGACATTTTATGCATTGCTTGTTTATCATTGTCTTTTGTTCTCCTCTGTTAATTTTGAGTCATTTGAGTGTTAGCTTTGTGCCTCTGTGTAACACTGTTTGACATATGATCAATGTTATCCATAAATGTACTGTGGTGTGTCGTTGCTTAAGCTAAATTACTATGGAAATAAGTCTTCAGTTTAAATATTCTATTAATATTAATAGAATTGTCCTTTCTAAGTGAGGTGACTGTCCTCAGCAGCATGGCTTTAAAGTAATTTATTCCTGTGAAAAGTGCTGCTTGCTTTTTTAGTGTTACAGGCATTGCCTTAAGCAGTTTCTTTGGTTTTTGGTTCAGTCATTTTGCATGTTTAATCTCTCCCTTGAAGTGCCATATTCAAATAACAAAAAGAAAAGAAAAAACAACAATGAAGAGGAGTCTGAGTTCTTTCAAATAGGTGCTTCATTCCAGCAGCTAACTCCACATGCTTAAATTCTTTGCTATTCAGTAAAAAACACAAGCATATCCAGGTCCAATTTACAGTAGTAAAATGTCTATTATGTCTGCTATATTGAGACTGTTCTCCCAAACTATAAGATTTTACTTTTTTTTCCTCTTTGTTTGACAGTTGGAAATTATGCAGTTCTTATGGCTTATTTTTACAGCCTCAGTGTATTGTGCAGTGCTGACTCTAAGCTGTTAGTCTCTCTGTAGTCTTTGAAATCAGATGCCATCCACAAGAGTGACATAAAGCATTGTGATCCAGATTTTAAAAAAATTTTTTGTTTTTGTGGGGAAGGAGGCAACACCATGGAGGGAAACTGCTTTTGTGAGACTTTTGGCTAAATACAGTGCTGCAGAAAACAGAAATAAATCAGCAAATTCTATTTGTTGTTGAATTTGCACAGGCATTCACTACATCCAGCACAATGTATGGTTTTGTAATTTTGCAGTGAAATGGTATATATGGTCACTCTGGACGTGAGAACGGTAACAGATTTTTCTGTTGTTCCTTGACAGATCACAGAGCTGCTGGATGTTTCAATGGAGCTGGGATGCTTCTTAGCTGGAGCTCTGATCTCTTCTCAGGGTCACATGGTTACTGAGGAGATTATGACCTGTATTGAACCAATACGTGACTTTCTTGCCATCATTTTCTTTGCATCCATAGGTAATTTCTAACAAAGCTTACTAAAAATAGTGCTGCCCTACAAATGCAGGGGAAGAAAAAGAGAATTAATGTCTACAAACTCGGGGGAGGGGTGGATTTTATTTCTATGCACACTGAAACATTAAAAGATGACACGATTGGTTTGATTTTGCTTATATTTTAAATGCAGTATCAGTTTTCATAAGAAATTCCCATGTTGTACTGTCAGTTTTTGTCTTAATGTAACTTTCTCACTGTTAATTCTGAATTTGTTTGAACTATTTAAAAACCTTACTAAAATTTTAAGGGAAAAATAAGTTAATTTTTGTTGTTGTTGTTGATTTGCTTGTTTTTGAAACTATTCTTCAGTCTTGATATTGGATATAGTTGTAATTTATACCAAAATTTTCTTACCATTTTGAGTCAGCGAGAGTAGGTTTCAGGTCCTTATAGCTTGCTTTTCCCTATAAGTAGAATATGGCAATGGAAGCAGATCCTTTTTCCAGCATTTTGTTTCTTTAGTTAGGAAAATGTAATCTGCATATTCTCAGCACAGGAAGATTGGGTAAGACTATCTGCTGACTGAAATGCAATAGTGATGCCTAAGACCAGAGAAGTGATTCATCATGCTTGTTATCCAGAACATGTTAATTCTGAGAATATTTATATAATCAACTGATATCTTCATTTTAAACTGCTGGATTCTCTGTGCATTAGCATGCCTTGTTTGACAGAAACTGAAACACATTTCTAAAGTGCTTCAGTATACTGAATGAGGAGACATGCTGAGTGAAAGTGCTTGCTTCTCCCTTTGGACCGTATAGGAGATGTGTATCCTATCTGGGGAGCTTTGCAATGTCTAGAATAAGGGCTGTCTCAAATCCAGTCTCCTTTAAACTAGAGTCACTCATAAATTTTTGTATTTTTTCTTCCTTTTAGTCTTTCTGTCTTTTTATTTCCATGTCTACTCAAATGGTAGTGAAGCCCAGTATTCATCAGAATTTGATGCCTTACCTCATACATGTACCTGTTGTATGCCTGCGGTGCCATAACAGCAACCAAAAGTGTTTCTTGGCAGTTTTCAAGATAAAAATAAAGGGAAGAAGTTATGCTCACCAGCCTCAATCCGTTTTGCCCAGCCCATGATAATTTGTGCTGATCAGTCAGATAAGAACATTATTTGAAGAACTCATTCACCATTTCATTTAAAAAAATTATGGCAAATCTTTTGGGACTGTACAGTAGACAGTCCCTACAATGTAACCTACAATTGGTTAGATGAGTAACTGCTAAATGTTCACAGATAAGTCATTTATGTCTGCTAGTAAAGAAAGTGATGAGGCTAAATGTGTGACCAGAGTTAAAAGCATGGAATGTAATCATAAGCCAGAAGTCAGTTTTGCAAGAGTTTGAACAAAAACGCTGTCCTTTGTAAATTACGAGTACCAATGGGACAAGAAGATAGCAGCACTGATTTGAGAGAAGACTGAAATTATTTTTGAAATTATGGTACAGAATTCAACAAGTATCTTTGACTGCTGTTAATAGAATTGTAAGAAGGGAGAGAAAATTGCCTGACAAGCTCATGTGGTTTTACAGAAAATGGGTGCTAACGCCACCTCACAAGCAGGTTAGCTAAAAATCAGAAAGATGATCTATGTATGTGCATCTGACAAAATGTGCTGCTTGCTTGTGCAAAAACAAACAAAAACCTTCTCCATAAAACAAAGCATCTCCCTCCAAACTTTTTGTCTCCTCCCATTATTATTTTCAGTTGCTTTCAAAGTGTGTGGTTAACAGTGCGTGGAAGCTCTTTCAGTGGCAAGGAAGTAGTTTTTAAAAAGGAGCGATGTTGCAAAGAAAGCTGAGTTGTATGAAGTGGCGTTTTTTAAGGACTATAGGGAAATACTCTACTTTGTCATCTACAAACTTACTGGAGGTGCACTCAGTCCCCTCATCAGGTCATTGTTAAAGATGTTGAATAGAAGCAGCCCCAGTACAGAGCCCTGGGGAACGCCACTTGTGACCAGCCGCCAACCGTATTTAACTCCATTGGCCACAACTCTTTGGGCCTGGCCATCCAGCAGTGTTTCACCGAGCAAGGTGTTCACCCATCCAAACTGTGGGTAGCCAGCTTCTCCGTGAGGATGCTGTGGGGGACAGTGTCAAAGGCTTTAAAAGGCTTTTAAAGTCTTGATAGATACAGCATCCAAATGCATCACTGAAGTTATTTTTCTGATGGATTGTCCTATCTTGAGGATGTGTCCGAGTTAATCCTATGTCAGAATCTGAGTCGGAATGAACCTGGCTGAGGTTCAGCCACCAGAGTTTCTGTTATCGTGTCTGCTGTCAAGAATCTCTAAGATTCCCCTTGTTGATGCTGGATTTTCCAGGACAAGCAGATGACTACATTTCGATCTTCATGTGCTGTGATGCAACAGGCAGGTAGAATCCGTTTAAAGTTTTGTTTTGTTTTGTTTTTTTTCCTGAAGAAAAAAAGGTACTTGAAAAAAGGTGAAAAGTCTTCCTTGCAGTCATCCTTAAATGAAAATATACCAACTTACATGAATGAACTGTGCCATTTGGCTTGACTTCCAGTGCAAGGCCACCATCTACACAACAGTGCTTAGAGCTGAAGGCCCATGGACTGTGTTCAGCTATGAAAACCTACCTAATTGGTACACTAGCTATGAGTGACAGGCCAACACTACCAGATGATGGTGCTAAAGTTTTTGAGTTCTTGATTGAAGTGCTTATTCCATCTTAGAGAACAAGTCCTTATTGAATCCTGAGCCTAGTCACAAAGTCTAAGTAAACCTGCTGAAATTAGTGCATCTCTTGTCTGTGAAGTTTATCTCTGATGGCCTTCATATTGTCAGGAAGCCTTGATGTGCCTGTATAGCAGCCTGATTTTACTTACGGCCTTATCCTAAGTTTTTGCATAGGACAAAGATCTGCAGTAATTATGGAATTACTGTGGTGGGCTTTATTTTCCCCAAAATGTGCGTGCATGCAGGGCTGTATGCTTGTTTTCTCAGAATTGTGTACGTGACAGGCTTAGGCTTGCTTTAGCTTAGAGACATTATCACCTATAGGTGCTTACCTCCACAGGATTAGTGTAGAAATCTGTGGTAGTTTGTACTTCAGCTCTTTTGAATAAGGTAATAATCTCCATGTTGGGAGGCAGTCCAAATGAACTTCAGGCTGCCTGTCTGCTTCAGAACTGAGAAAGTTGATCCACCAGTAGTGATGAGAGCCCTAGGCTATACTTACAGCCTCCTTTGAAATCTTCAGTTCCAGATATGCTGGTTGGCCCTCTTGTCAAACAAGACATTGTTACAGGCTGTGTTTCTCTAGCCGCTTTTCATGTATATCATCTCAGACCAGCCTAAAAGTGAACAAGCAACACGCATGTGATAAACACCAGAGAAACAGAAGCTACTTGCCCCTCCGTGTGTATGCACACGTCTAGATTTCTTTTTTGATACAGTGTTCATCTCTTTTGTTTTGCCATCTCTTTCCTTATTCTGATAATCCTTTGTATTTGTGCATCTCTGGTTAGACAGAAATTAAGAAATAAAGTAGAGTGTGTGCATGCTAAGTAGTACTTGTATAAAAATCTCTGGTGCAGTACGCATATAGACAAAATATCTTGAAGTTGCTGTAAGTACATTCTCTTCTGCATTTAGGAAGAAAAGAAGTGTTAGTTCTATATGTTTCTTTTGGCTCTGTGATCTATAAAGCAGGGGAAATTAGTGAAAATTTATCCTGCATTCCATTAAGAAGTTACCGCATTGATTTACAGATCTCTTAGCCTTCAGCAGAAACAATTTGGTTGAAGAATCAGCAGCTACTAGGAATTTATCAAGGACACCAACACTATTTTAGTTTCCTTTTTAAGAGCTTTTGTGAAAAAGGATTGAGCTTCCAAAGTTGCTTACCTGTTTAAGTTCCTCATGTCATAGGTGATGGACTTAGCTTTAAGATTCTTCTGCATTGATTTCAGGGACTCTAGGACTTCTCCAACAAGTATTTGATTTCCTGGGATGTTTAATACTACTCAGGTGTAGTTTTGAGCTTTTGTGCTCTTCACAATTCTTATTATCTTGCTTCTTCCTTTTCTGATTCTACAGTAAAATTTCACCTTTTACTGATTCTACAGATAAGCTTAATGAAAAAGCACAAGGGTGCTTATCGGGAATAAAATTTGTGTGTCTGAGTTTGAGACATAAGGTTCTGCCACCTTTCTTCTATATTCCTTTTCCAATAAAACCAGCAACAACAAAATTCCTACACCATAGCAATGTGGCTTTATGCAGTTCTTTTGCTTGTAGGCCATACTCAGAGGTTAATGACTTTCCCTGATTCCATTCAAAGTGATTTTTCTTGTTCAGGTGATTTTCAGGGATTGTGAATGAGGGTCATGGGATGAAAGCAATTTTCTGTAGTAGTTGTAATGTATATAAAACCTGAAAATGACATTATTTCCCAAGTAATAGTCCACTACAGCTTCATACAGAAATGCTAAATCGCTAGCAAAGTCTATATTGCAAACACTGCAGAACAATGGCATTATTTTCCTGTGGTATTTTTATAGCTTTCATGAAAGAGATGTGTTTCATTCAGGTTCTGGATTGTTTACTGGTGCAGAAGAGAGAAAACATTATAAATGAAAGTGCTTGTGAGTCAATCATACACAATTTAACTTGATTTTGAATGTTGTTTGGGATGAACCCTTCCAAAGATTTGGCAAGGAGTGTTTCAGTGATGGAGTAGGTAGTGTTGGTAGGTATCCTAGGGATTTTGTTTATTTTTGAAAATATAGTCTTGCAATTAAATCTGTTAACTTTAAAAATGATAATAATGACATATCAGCATTAAGCTTTGAAATATTTGTCTCCAGGGATTCCTAGAATAACAAATTGGGTATTATTATATTCAGTGAGATCAGAGCTTCCTCATCATAGTTTTATTCTGAAAGTTAAAAATTTATCAAAGCAATAGTTACAAAAATCTGGAAAAAAGTCAAATGCTGTTTGCAAATACCATTGCAAATGCTTCTTGTGAAACATTAGCAGTGTTCAGCAACAAACAAACTGTGTATGCTTTAAATAAGATAGAAATGAAATATACCAGTGTAGCAGATACCTTTAAAGGGGAAATAAAAAATGAAAATCCTCTACTAAATGCAATACAACTCCATAGTATATCTATCTGCAAATAGTGTAGAATAAAAATATATTGTTTTGGCATTTGGAAACACTGCATACTTTTCTGTTTACTTGTCCGTTCCAACAAACATAAGACTTTGCTATTTAAGACTTGGCTTAGATGTGAGTCTGAATGCTTGGCAAAAGTTGCTGGTTTTAAAAGAAGTACTGGGATAATAGCACTTTTTTTTTTTTTTTCTTCCTCCTAGGACTTCATGTTTTCCCCACGTTTGTAATATATGAACTCACAGTGTTACTCTTCCTTACATTGTCTGTGGTCATAATGAAGGTATTTGTTTCTTTTTTTAATCTTTAGATAGTCTGAATAGCACTGCATGTCACTATGAAAATTGCACAGAAACTGCACATCTAGTATAGCAATGAATATTACATCTTGACTGCAGTTGGAGAAATCTAACTGATAGAATACAGTTTGATGTAACATTCTTTGTGTGTGTGTATTCTTAAAGAAAAGATCTTTCTTAATGTAAAAGCTTGTTACACATGGAGAAATGCCTATTTGTCTAACTTAGGATTCATGAAAAGTTATCAAATTATCAAATGTTTTATTATAGTAAATAAGATGGTACTTTTTACTCTGCTGTCTACCTTTTGCCTCTTTTGACATTAATACAGATAACATAATTAAAAGTCCACTCCAGTGTTGCACGTGATGCAATGTATCTTCTATTGATTGTTCTATTTTATCTATTATACTTCCTTTATTTAAAAAGTAATCAAGAAAACAATAACAACGCAGCAACAACTCAAAAAAAACAAAAAAATGTTCAATGTTCTCAAAGTTTGTCTTGGCAGTGCTGGTCCTTTCTCTGATTCTTCCAAAGACCAGCCAGTATATCAAATGGATTGTCTCAGCAGGACTGGCACAAGTCAGTGAATTCTCTTTTGTTCTGGGAAGCAGAGCACGCAGAGCAGGGATCATATCTCGGGAGGTAAGCTATTTTATAGTTATTAACTTTGCATTTTGCATCTCAGTATCTTACTGGGATTTTATTTTACAGTGTATTTGAAATACACACATATTTGGTGGCATCTCTAAATTGTTAGCGAATAATCAGCCCATACAAATGGAAACGTGTGTCCTTGACAAGATTCGTAGTTTGATTTTTCACTCATTAAACTTCTTGGACTTAAAATATTAAAGCTGCAAGTTTTACATTTAAAATGACATTGTTACAAATGCTTTTTCTTAACTGTTCCTCCTTAGAGCTTCCTTACTAACCGAGCAGTAAATTGTAGCTACTACCCAAGTCACTAAGGCTTAGAAGCCTGTGCTTTTGAAATCTTGATACAGCTATAGGAAGAGGTAACTGAGAGCATAGGAATTGAGAAAGGAAACATCAATAAATTAGAGAGCAGGTATGGTGAAGTGGAAGTTGACTTAATATTTAAACAAACAAAGGAGGAAACAAACTCGTAGTCACCACCTGTGAAATTTGTTAATTTTAAATCCTCTGCAGAAGAAATAAGCTTTTAAAGCAGTTCTCAAAAAAAATTTCTTATGAAGGAAAACTTTAACTTACTTTTATATTCAAGTTACAAGAATACTGTTGTCTCCAGAGGAAATCTGCTTTGCAAACTTCAGTAAACTATAGCTACAGAGATGTAACAACTGACCCTGCTTTCTAAAGCTATGTGTGTTCTCCTCTGTGTCTCTGCTCACAAAAATACTCCGCTGCCTGGCTCTCTGAGCTTTCCATTGTGTGAGCAGTAGGCTGTATAATGCTGGAACCAATTCCAAATTAAGCAAGTGTGAAAAATTTACACAATGCTGTTCACTTGTGTATGTTAAGGTGATTCATTTTCATGTTTACTCCTGCATATAATTAGGAGTTATAAATACTGTATGTTTGTATAGAGTTTCAAGAGACCCATATGTGATTACAGAATCAATCTAGGGGGGCCCACCCAGTTTGTTTGGAGGGAGGCCTTTAGGCTTTCATTTTTCGTGCTGTTATCTACTGCATAAGTTTATGTAGCTCTGAAATTGCTTCAAGTCACTCTTCTGTTTTCTTCCCACTGCCATTTTGTAAGACTCTTTCAGAATATGTAACCAGGACCTCGTTTCAGAAGATGTGTGGTATGACTTAGAGGAATTTTTGTTGTTTTTTTTAGTCTTTAAAATAGTAATGCACTTTGCAGTTACATTTGCAAACCTGAATTAATCTTGTTTTTTCATAAAGTGGTGTTTAGCCTTTGACTTGTTGGCTCTGCTTTCAAAATTGACCTCTTAACTGCAGATCTAAATAATTATTTTAATGTAAGTTCATTGTGTTGTTTTTGTAACTGAATGTTCAAACCGGGTGAACAGATGTTTTGTGCTTGCACTTGGATGTTTTTATAACAGTGTTTATAACTGTGTATGTTTATAACATAGGTGGATGAGGAGACAGGTGAAGTTTCCTGAAAATACTGTTGAGAAATGTCCGATCTCATCAAACTTCCAATAGTTTCTTAGTTTGCCTTGTAACTGTGGAGAGCTTTTATTTCCAATTTCCAGGTCTATCTTCTTATTCTGAGTGTGACTACTCTAAGCCTTTTACTTGCCCCTGCCCTGTGGAGAGCTGCAATTATGAAATGTGTTCCAAGGCCTGAAAGACGCTCAAGTACTTGATAAGACTTGCACATGAACAAGAACACATCTTCTTGCAAACATATCTTCATTGCTCATTGTATTTCTATGCACTTGGAAAACGAGAGGTTTTCAGTAGTCCTCTTAACATGCACTTGGTAATAAGCCTTACACTGACCTTAAAACAAAATTCAACACTAAAGAATTGTTTGATTTTAATTGCACGCCTCTTACAAAACTGGCTTTCTCTGACAGATTAGGATCTGCCAGACTATTTTTTTTATCTGATCAATTATGCAGTCTAAATTATTTTTTTAACTGTAGCATCATGCAAATTTTGTTGATTATTTTTTTTTTTGCCTGTATGTGCCTTTTAATTCTCATCCTCCTTTCGTTACTGTTAATTCACCACCAGATTTTGTTTAAAAAAAAAAAAAAGAAAAGAAGTGTACTATGGTGCCTATGGTATCTCCTTCCATTAAATGACTTGAGTCATTTTCGCATTTAGGAATGAGTTCATTAGAGCAGTGTAAATTCAATCACAAAACAAATCTGTAATGGTGAGTTAAAGTCTTAGTCCTTTCTACAAAGTTTAACTGTTAGTATCAAACTGTTTTAAGCAGTCAAATACGTATTCCAAATGATGCAGCCAACATTGTGTGCTACTTTGTTCCAAATTACAGCATATAATGTGTTTTCTTTCAGTGGTAACTTCTGTTTGTGTTAGTTCTTGCATTTATTTACATACTTGATTATAAGTTGATGGTGAAAAAGGGCATAACTTAAGTTATATTTGAAGACTGACAGTTGTCATGCATTCCTGTTCCTAGCTACTGTTACAGTAATTGTTTACAGTTTTCTTTGTTTGTTTTAAATCCAAAATAAACTTAGTAGATATGGATAGTCTAATTTCAAGCAGATGTTTAAAAAAAAAAATCACTGCAGAGGTTGGATGTTATTTATAATATTCTGCATTTGAAATTATTTTGAGTAAATTAATTTGCACAAAACTAGAAAGGGCAGCTTGAATATGTATTTGGAACTCCACAACTTTATACTTTGCATTTATATTGAATAAATTGTTAGTCTTTTAAAATATCATGATATTTAAAGAAAGATTGAATGTGATCTTAGATGTAAGTGCTTTGTTCTTTAAAACATTATAGATAAACAGGATGCACCTTGTAAAAGCCTATTGCAGAAGAATCATAGAGAAGATTTAATTCATAGACTGTAGTCTACTCTGACAATTTAAAAATCATCCTGAGGTTTATCTGTTTAAAACAATGCTATTAAAATATATTAACACTTCAGGTCAGTATTATACTGTCATTTGAAACAACTTTGATACCCACCAAACAGCTAGAAAAACGTATGTTATGTAGGTTTAAATTGCAAATTAAAATGGAAGGCTGCCTTCCTTCTGTTTTATCAGCTGCACTGCTCAGCTTGGTGTCATTCGGAAACATAGAGAGCATGCATTCAATCTCACTGTATGTCACTGATAAAAAGGTTGAAAAGCACCAGTTCCACAATGGACCCCTGCAGACAGTACTCATCACTGGCCTCCAACTGGACACAGAGCCATCTACAACAACCTTGTGGCTACAACTATCCAACCAATTCATTATGGACTGAATAGTCCACCATTCAAATCCATACTTCTCTAGTTTAGAGATAAGGATGTGATGTGAGACTGTGTCAAAGGCCTTACACAAGACTAGGTAGACGACTTCAGCTGCCCGTCCTTTGTCCACTGATGTTGTCCCTCCTCCACAGAAGGCCACCAGACTGATGGGGTACGATCTGCTCTTAGTGAAGCCGCACTGACTCTCAAATTGCCTCCTCATTTCCTTAACCTCTCTTCCAGGAGGATCTGCTCCATGATCTTCCCAGGCACAGAGATGAGGCTCACCAGCCTGGAGTTCCCCAGTTCTTCCTTTCTCCCTTTCATAAATATGAGAGTGATGTTTTTCTTTTTCCGCTCATTGGGAATTTGCCTGACAGCCATGGCTCCTCAAATATGATGGAGTGTCTTGGTGACCGCATCAACCTGTTGTTTCAGGACCCTGGGATGCATGCTATTCAGGCCCTGCAGACTTGCACACATTCAGTCTCATGAGGTGGCCTGAGACTTGGTCTTCTAAAAGAGATTCTTCTAAAGTTTTACAGTATAGTTTAACATCTACCAAATTAAACTTTTAAACTTTATTTCTTAACTAGGAAAAGAAAGCTTAGTCTGTCTACTGTTCTAGTCTATAGTTTTTTCTTGAAATACAAACTTCTCAATGCCTTGGTTTGGAAAGATGCTCTTGCACACTCTATGGAAAAGAAAGGGAGGAAGGGAGAGAAGAAGGAAGGCCATGATAGACCATGAGAGAGGCCTCTATCTGGGTTCCAGCATTTCTTTAGCCGGTGGGCCCTTGAAACTATTATACAAATATTACATCTGTGGTAAGTAAACCTTTTGTATAAATAAACTGCTATGATTAGTTGTATTTCTCTGGAAAATTCCTGTTAGGAGAGTAGGGATATTGATGGCTTACATCTCTTAAGAGAAAAAAAATATATTTTTTTCATGATTACCTTTTAAAAGATTTGAGTGAAAAGTCCTTATAGCACCATTGTCCAAACAGCAGGTATCTAGGTGACCTAAGGGCTGTCTCATCCCTTTTATTTCTTTCCTAAATAAGTTCTGATTTGGTCATGATGGAGGAAAGAAGTAGTAATATCAATATTCTGTGTCTCTTTGTTGACGCAGCCTGGGATTACCTGATTGGATACCAGATGCAAGTCCAAATTACCAATTAGACACATAAGTTTGTTTACAATTACATGCTTGAGACTCTCCCACAGAAAGCTGGAGGTATATTTAGATATTGTCAGTATTTCCTACAATGCAAGGAATGGCTTCATCCACAATTCCATATCAAAACTGGGTGGTCTCATGATAAAAACTTAGGATAGAAACAATAGGTCTTATTCTTGAATGATCTGTTAGGGGAGAAAATATTTCACAGTTGGATCACTTAGAAATTAATAACCACAGCTCTTCAGGAATAATTTACAAGCTGGTGGTGTGGCCTATGGTTATACTTTGTGATTCATTTCCCTGTTCCCAGGGCCAGATTGGTATATCTTGCCCCACAACCACTCTTAGGTACAGCTCATCCCATATGAAGTCTGTGCTTTAGTTTCTCATTTGGAAGTTATCTATGGGAGCTGCAAGGTAACTACTTGCAGCCCTAGCATAGAAAGCTCAAGGAATGCTGCTGTGGGAACCTAAACAGAACTTTCTGAGAGTTTTAAGAGTTCCTATTTCCATCTTCAAAGATGAGGAGAAAGCAGCCTCACAGTACCTATCTGGTTTTACAGTTGGATATCCTTTGCTTTGTGGGCAGAGGGGCACATGGGAGTGCCTCGCATGAGAGAACAGTGCTATAGGATGGTGCGTGATGGAGAATGTGAGAAACCTTGTGTGGTCTTGCTGCCTGCTGGAATGAACCCAAAACAGTTAACCACAAAAGCACTCCTGGGTTTTGTCTAGGGAAGGAATGTATTTCTGCTCTGTAAGCAATCCTGGCAGTGCTCCAGCACATGGGCAACATGGAGTGTGGAGGAAACTGGACCTCTAAATGACAAGGGTAAGCTGTACTAGCAGTGTTAGTAGCTTGGCTGGATATGGCAATAGCTTATTAACAGCAGCAAGTACCAGTCAAACCACCGTAAGCTGATCTGACAGTGAAGGGAGGCAGTGATGCCAGTGAAAAGAGAAAGAAATGCAGCAAGATGTTCTAAGAGCTGGGAATTGTGTGGCCCACCCTGCCCTGAAGGAAACAGGCGGAAGATAAAGATACGGGTCTACCAGCTTCATGGAGCAGGAAGCTTGTTTCTTTGGATCTCTCACAGACTTCATTGAGTAATTACCACTGCCAGTGGGGAGAGGCTTCTTGACAGTAGGGACAGCGAGACAGCGAGGAACACCAAGAGAGACTAAGGAATCCCAATTTCTGCAAATAAAAGACAAACTGGACAATCACATGACCAGAGGGCCTAGGGACAGCTGATCCTGCCTTGGGGAATAAAACCTAGATCAGATGAATGGCAAAACTCTTAAGGTTACAGAGCCAAGCTGTATTTTTATTTCCTAAAATAGAGCAGAAATTTGAGAATTGGGAGATAGTACCTCCCAAGGAGGCCAAATGCTGACAAGCTTATCAGCTGGTGTGAGGTCTGTATTTAAGGAGCTCTCACAGGTCCCTCTCTTAAGACGGCTTGGCTTCAATTTCCAAAAATCAAAATGTGTCCCTGTACACATTCTCTGGCACATTGCAGGTTTCTGATTGCAAGTTAGTTAAAACATGTTTTCCTTCTCTCTGTGTCTGCTGTGGAGTCACAGCAAATTGATGCTTGGAGTTGTGATCTGTTCTCATTCTGAAGCGTGCTGAAGATGGAGAAGGAGGCCACAGACATACAGTAATGCACAGCAGCCTTCCCACAGATACAAGTCTTACATCTCCAAAACACCTGATGGAGAAGAGAAGATGAAGAGAGAGCAGAGAGCTGAAGTTCTTCCTGCTGGTGCAACAGCAAAATTACATGACAAATGTAAATAGAAGAACTAGAGTAATTAAAAAGGTGGTCTTCAATCACTTTCTGTACTGACTGTGGTCTAGAAAGTATCGATTCTTGTTTGCAGTGAAGCTATGTGGTTTGCAGAAGCAGTGGTACGAGGTTCATATTCTGTCCTTTGTTACTGCTCCTTAGCTCTAAAAAGCTAGTATAGTTTTCTTAATTCCTATAAATCACAACTGGTAATGAATTATTTTCTCACCTTTATGAGAAGATTCTGTCTATCTTCCTCTGTACTTGAGAAGCTACAAGTTTTCAGCCTAAGAATTTTCACAGAATCACAGCATGGTTTGGGTTGGAAGGGAGCTCAAAGCCCACCCAGCCCCAACCACTGCTGTGAGCAGGGCTGCCGCCCACCAGCTCAGGCTGCCCAGGGCCCCATCCAACCTGGCTTTGAGCACCTTCAGGGGTGGGGCACCACAGCTGGTCTGTGAGGTATAACTTAAAGCATGAGAGGAACTGTCTGGTTGCTCAGTGTAGTTGTTAAATTCCAATTTTCTAAGAGCAATTATTTGCTTTTTTTGTAGTTCCTTCTTTGCCCTGGGACAGACATGCCTCGTTGTCTATTGAGGATGCAATCCTGGAAATTGCAGGTCATTAGGATACTGGAGCAAATTTTTCTTGGAAAAATTAATGTAAATGGGGTGCTGGGGTTGTCGACAAGGACTGAGTTTTACAAATAGTTTAAATATGCATAGTATCTATCTATATAGCATCTGTTTTAAGGTGCTCAATGTTTATTTAGTGTGGGTTGGTCTCTTCTCACGGGTGACAGGACGAAGGGAAATGGCCTCAAGTTGTGCCAAGGTAAGTTCAGGTTGGATATTAGGAAAACTTTCTTTGCAGAAAGTTGTAAAGCACTGGAATTGGCTCCCCAGGGAGGTGGTGGAGTCACCATCCCTGGATGTGTTTAAAAGCCGTTTGGATGTGGTGCTCAGGGACAGGATTTAGCGGAGGGCTGTTAGAGTTAGGGTAGGATGGTTAGCTTGTGGTTGGACTCCATGATCTTTAAGGTCTTTTCCAACCTGAGCAATTCTATGATTCTATGAAGGTTCTCAGTCTCTTCCTGTGAAGTTGCACACACATTGTACATTCGCTGTTATCTTCTTTCTCAGCTTTCCACTGCCATCATGCCCCTCCAGGAAGGAAGAATGGGGAGATGGGGCCATGGTGGCTGTCAGTGCAAGGCACTGCATGGCCATGGTACCTGCAGCAGTTGAGTGGGACAGACACAGAGTGAGGGGTTACTATGAAGGAAACGCCCTGAGGAGCGCTGTTATCAATGACTGAGGTTGGAAAAGGCCTTTCAGATCATCTGGTCCAGCATCAGCCCATTCCCACCGTGCCCACTGACCACATCCCCTCAGCGGCACATCCACGCCGTTCCCGAACACCTCCCGGGACGGTGACTCCATGGGTGATGTCTTCCCTAGGTGTGACTGGCGCTCAAGCCAGTGGAAGCGCCGGCACGTCGCTGCAGCACCCAACCGCACGTCCCTGCCGCCCCCTGCGCCCCTCAGCTCGCCGCGGGGCGCCTCCCCGCAGCGGGTCGGCCGATGGAGGCGGCGCCGCGGATGCGGGGCAGCGCGGCGCGTTCCCGCCCCCTGGCGGCGCCATCGCGACCACGTGCCCGGCCGAAGAGCAATCTCGCGCCGGTGCTTCCCGCGCGCCCGCCGCCAGAGCCGCAGGGCGGGGAGTCGGAAAGCGCGAAAATCCCGCGCATGCTCCCTCCGCCCACGGAGGGGCGGACGGTTGGCTTAGGCGCTCCGCGTGTGCCCGTGCAAGGCACGCTACACCCCGTGACGTCAGCGCGCAGCGTCACGCCGGTGGGACGCACAAAAGTGTAAGTTTCAATTTTTTCCCCCCCCCCTCCCAACAACTGCCCCCCCCTCTCCTCGCTCCCTCCGTTGTCGGCGGGGGAAGAATTAAAAATAAAAATAAAATTAAGAGAAAGGAAGCGCGCGGCGGGGTCGCGGGGAGGGGCCGCCGCGCTCGCCTCCCCCCCCCCCCCCTACTGCAGCCGCCCCCCGGGCAGGTGTGCGAGGGCCGCGGGCCGCGCGGTGACAGCCCGCACACGGCGCCCCCTCGTCCCGCCGCGCCGGCACGGAGCGTGCTCAGCCGTGTCGCCCCCCCCCCCCACCCCGTACCGAGCGGCCGTTGGGCGCCCGCTCCCTCCCTCTCTCCTTCCCTCCCTCCGCCCCTGCCCCCTCCCGCCGTGCTCGCGGGCCCGCGCGCGCCGCCGCACATGTGCAGTCGGGCGCCTCCGCAGCGGCAGCGCGGCGCCGGGCGGGGGGTGCTGCGCGCCGGGACCCGGGCTGGGGGGCGGCGGCGGGGGATGGAGCCGGCGCTCTCCGCCTTGGGCCGCTCAGGTGCGGACTGCTGCGGCCCGAGGATATGAGGAAAAGGATGGAAGTCGCTGGGAGGCGCCGCGATCGGCGTGGCCCCTCGCCGATGAGCGGAGGCCCCGGCGGAGGGGCGCGGGGCGGGCGGCGGCTGCAGCCTCTGTCTGCGGGCGGGAGGAGGGGGGCGGCCCCGAGGCCTACGTGTGCCCGCCGCCGGGATGGGGGCGGCTGGAGGAGGCCCGACCGTGCCGTGCACCCCCCTGTGCAGCTGGACGGGAGCGGAGCCGGCGGCTGTGCGGGGAGGGGGGGGCGGCGGGGCGTCGCTCCCACGTGCTGACTGAGCGGGGGCGTCGCTTCGACAGAGCGGGACTGGGGGGGGAGAACTTCGTGCTCTCCCAGAGGATTGTGTTGTGAAGCAAAACGCTGTGGGGAGCAGTCGGGAATTGGGGCGGTGCAAAGTTTGCCTCCTCTCATTGTGGTGAGCTGACTGATGTTGGCTGTGTTTGCTTTCTAGAAAATAGCATCGTCGTCCCCGCGTCCCGCAGGCAGCAGGATTGTAAGAGGATTGCCTGCTAGGCTGGGGTAACATGGCAAAAGATGTAAGTATATTTATAGCACATCACATGCAGGGGCATAACTAATAGCATATTTTTGCTTTTGTTTTTGCTAACAGAAGCAAAGCAGGTCAGGCTCTGTTATAGCTGGCAGTGCAAATGTATGAACCTGACTCTGCTCTACCTCAGGCCTAGGCTGTGCTTCCTTATGGGTGATCCAAACCCAGAGCAGCTTCAGGTCTGCAGCAGTTTCCTCAGAGCAGATGTGAGGATCTACTGTACTCATAAAAGCAGTCTGATCATTGGCATTAGATGAGTTCATATTGAACGCTATCCTAGGTTGGCTTTGACAGCCCCAGAATACACTGTTCAGGTGCTGGGATGGTTGGTGACTCTGTCCCGTTGTCTCCAGAAGTCAGCAGCTGAGTGTCACTGCTGGCTGGCGCTGCCTCTGCTTTTTGGTGTGTTCAGGGCAGCAAAGCCTCCTTATCTCCTCACTTTTTCTTCCCTGTCCACTCAAAGATGCTGATTACTGTCGGTAAAAACAAGCATCGGGAACTTGCAGTGTAGACTTCCCTGCCATCTGCGCCAAGACTGGTGGCCTTGAGGCAGGCCTCAGAACCACCTTTGCTCTTATCCATTCCAGTATTCCTTTAAAAAGCATTTAAATGCGTTCTGCCTTTCAGAATCTATTGCATTGTTCATAGCTAATGTAATTGGACTGCCACGTTTCTTTATGGAAAACGAGAGAATAGAGCACTCTGTATTCAGATATGAATGTATCTCCACTTATGTATTAAAAAAAAAAAAGCAAACAAGTTGCAAAGTGATACAATTCAAATTCTAAACAGCAGGTTACGTTATTACGTGAACTGTTGTAGCTTTCAAAGAGTGAGAATTACTGTGAAATAGTGATTGGTTCAACAAATTAATCTTGTAGGGAATTTTAGTAGTTCAGAAGCACATGAGAAGTATCTCGGTGTGCAGAAACGCAACTAGAAATACATAGTCACTGCAAGCTTGCCTGTGAAAGATAAGGGTGTTCAAGTGTGCTACAGATAGCAGAGTTCAGGGAATGAAGGGCTGTACAAGCAGGGAAAAAATGAAACAGAAGGGGTGGAAGAGGAGATGAAATAGCGGCGGTTCAGAGCAACTCAGACACTAGGATACATCTGTTTCATACTGCCGTTTGGAAGGAGGTGGGCTGAGTGAAGGACTGGCACCTGAAGTGCGGATTAGTAGCACTGATCAGTGTCATAGAAAGTGTGTGGGAACATAATGGGCGTAAGACACCTAAGAAAGAACCTAATTTTTCAGAGATCTATCTTGCTGGAGGAGGGGAATAATTAAGGGAGGAATAACATACACAACGGTAAACTTCAGAAATGGAAGAAAATGCTATAGTTAGGAACAGATAGGTGTTTTCAGCGTCTTCTAAGAGTAGATCAAGAAGTAATAAACTGAATTTGGAGAAGTGATAATCCGGCTCAGGTTGTAGGTAACATGTTAAGCATGCTTGAGCACTGGGACAGGATAGGGAGTGTATGAAGTCTTAATTGATGAATTGTCTAACCTGTTTTCAGAAGTCTCTGTGGATATATAAGGTCCTGTTTCAGGGAAGAAAAACAAATTGCTTGCCTTTTCTCAGGCTATTGCATGGCCACCATTATGTGTTGCCTAAAATGTGTAATGAATCTTGGGAGATCTTAAATTTCCAAATCAAACCTATTAGGTTTGGTTTGATGTTAGAAAACGGAGAAGCTAATTGATATAACAGTTTTTTGATTTTCCAAAGGGAAGAGTGATTCTCACTTTTTTGAATTCAAAAGCTCAGTTTTTACCCTAGTGAAACAGTGGAGTTAGTCCTGGTAGGGAAAGCAGCGCTGCATTCCTGGGCACGGGGTCTGTGAAGACCTGTGCTCCCTGTAAACGTAAACATTCTGACATGGAAACGCTGCTGCAATTAATGGCCTGTGGTTCTGCTGTGTCACCTATCAAGTGCTGTAACGGACTGCAAGATGTGGTGAAGATGGCACGGTTGATGAATGCCCCCACCCCTTCCTTCCTTTTTTCTTTTTTTTTTTTTTCCAAGTAGGGCTGAAGTGGCACAACTGTGATGAGGGCGGTTTGTGCCGCTCTCCCCCCAAGTCTGAAGGTGGCATTCCCATTGCCAAGCATGTGTCAGCATGCTGCAGCTGGGTAGCATGGGCTCTGGGTGCGTGCTGCTGGGTCCTGTGCTGGCGGCTGCTGGAACAGGCGGCCCTGCAAGGTGTGGAGCCAGAGCTGCACTAAATAATGTTCCTGCTTAACCCCTCCTCCCACTTGCTGAAGGAAAATACTTCTTTTCCTTAAATTGCTCACGTCTAGCTTTTCAGCTGATGCCTCTGTTGTATAAAACTGCTATTTGAAAATACCTGTCTGGAAAGTTAAGCACCTGCGAAAGTGTGCAGACTAAGATTTTCTAGGGGAATTGAAGAAATTGGGAGTGGGATGGAGAGTACTGGCAAGCCCAAGAAAATGCTTTTTAAAAGGACTAAGTAATTAGGGCCACAAAGATGGTGAGGGGCCTGGAGCATCTCTCCTATGAAGAAAGGCTGAGTGAACTGGGTCTGTTCAGCCTTGAGAAAAGAAGACTGAGAGGAGACCTGATCCAGGTCTATAAATATCTACGGTGTGGGGGGCAGAATGGCGAGGCCAGTCTGTTTTCAGCAGTGTGTGGAGACAGGACAAGGGGAAACGGCCGGAAACTGCAGCATAGGAAGTTCTGCACAAATGTGCGCAAGAACTTCTTTACAGTGAGGTGACGGAGCACTGGAACAGGCTGCCCAGGGAGGTGGTGGAGTCTCCTTCTCTGGAGATGTTCAAGACCTGCCTGGATGCCTCCCTGTGCGACCTGCTGTAGGGAACCTGCTTTGGCAGGGGGGTTGGACTCGATGATCTCTGGAGGTCCCTTCCAACCCCTACAATTCTGTGATTCTGTAATTAGAAAAGTACTGATCAGGTAAGCTGGCAAGAAAATGCCTTCAAGGTATTTGAACAAAGTCTAAATTCTGTTAAGTATTATATTAAAATATATCCCACTAATGCTTTTCAGAGTGTACAGTAAAGAAAAAATAAGCAACAAAGCATTGGTTTTTGGCAGAATACTTTCATCTCCTTTGCTGTGGTCAGTGAGCTATGAGGGGGGGAAAAAAAGATACATTCTTAAGTAGCACCTTAATTAAAAGCTTGTAGGTTGAGTTTAAGAGCATAATCACATCTAGTTGAGAGATAACAATGTAAAAAGAGGCAGCAGCTTGTGAAGGTTAAAGTATCTGTGAGCATTCCAAATTTTATTTTTTGGAGTGGTTATATAAGGGTTAGGAGATCTAGAATGCTATAAATGTAGAAGGAAAAAGAAAGAAGAAACTCATTTTCCAGTGTGATCTGGTCATAGTAATGAGCATAGCCATTTCTGGCTTGAGGCATGCGAGCATTGTGTGGAGCTGAAATCAGTTCTAATAGAACCAGGCAGGCCGTGGAATATCACATTCAATTCGGAAGAGCTGAGTTACTAAAAGGACTTCACTTTTTCATAATTTGAAAGAACAGCAGGGAAGAAAAGATGGGTGAGTAAGGGAGTGCCAAGTGCAGTGTCTTCAGAATGCATGCACCATGGCAGCAGGAGCAATCTACTGCATCTCAGAGGCAGAATGACAAACTGCTCTGTTGAGGGCAGTAGTGTTAGTAGTGTACAGTCTGATGTGTGCATTTGCACCATGTATGTCTTCTTTGAGAGCAGTGGACACAGTGTATGGGAAATTCCTTGGTTTGAAACAGAAGTAGCATCTCCAGAAACTCCAGCTTAGCCACATCCCCTTTTTGGTTAATAACTGTCATTCTCTGAGACTTCACTGAGTCTACCATAAACTCTTCAGCTGCTTTTACAGATGTACGTCGGAGGCAGGACCTGGAGGAGCAAAGGTCCTCAGCTGACTTGTGCTGCTCAAGGGATTCATGGTTAGGTGGAGGTAGAGTTTCCTGAGTGAAATGCTGACCTTTCTTGTCACCCATGGCATGCTTAAAACTAAGCAGCACATGATGTCAATAGAAGGAGACAGAAAGTAAATTTGGTACCTTAATTTTTTGTCTTCCATTTCCCAGTGTAAGTGAGAACTGCTTGCTGGCCTTATTTATATTCACTTATGTGTTATAATTATCTGATAAGTAAGGTGATAAATACTTCTCTTTATCAGTAGTATCAGTATTTTCTCCATCACTCAGTAGTTTCTAGCTGGTAGTAGAAAATCCAAGTTAAGGTGTGACTCAGGTTCTGCTTTCAGATATTTCTGTTGCAGATTAACTGTTGAGCCCTTCAAGCAGCCGTTAAGAGAAGCTTGCAGTTCTCTTCTTTAAGACCCAATGTTAAGGAGAAGAAGCAGGACTCATTTCTAGGCACTGGAGCTATTAGAGAGGGTAGCCCTGTGCATGGTATTACAGGCAAATAGGGAGCTAGACAAAAGGAATGAGTAAAATTTCTGATCTTGAAAATTGCCTATAGAATCATGAAGGTTGGAAAAGACCTCAGTTCATCTAGTCCAACCGCCAGCTCATCCCCACCATGCCTGCTGACCACATCCCTCAGTGCCACATCCACATGGTTTTTGAACACCCCCAGGGATGGTGACTCCAACCTCCCTGACCTTCCTGGGCAGCCTGTGCCAGTCCATCACTATTCTTTGTGAGAAGAAATTTTCTCTGATATCCAACCTTAATCTCCTCTGGCGCAACTTAAGGCTTAAGATTGAAGTAAATGAGTTACATAAGTTAAATGCTCACTACTTGTACAGTTGCTTGTGATTGTTTCAGTTGTTCATGGTTATTGCATAGACTGTTTCCACTCTTAGAAGAAAAGTGGGTAAGAATGTGCAGTTGAAAACTAATTTGGTGTTTTGCATACTTTTTAAACTGGCACACCACTGTTAGCTCTCAGAACTTCTCACAGGCTGAGATACCTTTCTGCACAGCTATTCATCTGGAAGGCTCATACAGTTTCATGAATTGCACACAATGGCGTTGGTTTGAGGATGACTGGTTCTAAGATTATATATATATATTTAATTTTATGGTTTATTCTACTGCTATCTTTTTCTTGAGTTACTTTGAGTGATTTTTATCTTGTCCTCTTGTTTGCTTGAAGCATATTGTCTGTCCTCGGTATTTCATTAATATCACTGAATACCAGATATGGCCCATGTATCTAACTTTGCAAAGGAAGCCTTGTGTATGTGCGTAAATCCTGAAGACACTATGGTAGAGGCTCTTCTGGTACAGAGTTCAGCACGTGTTCTAATACCACTAGACCCCTAAAGACACAGGGTTTAAAGATTGATGGCTTATTTTAATTGATTATTGAGAAGACGTTTGGGTATGTAGTTTCATCCAATGAATTTATCTCACAGTACTCCCTAAATATCCTTGGAGTAAAATATGTACTAAAAAGCAACAAAAAAGTAGAAACCTGCTAACTAATTGCTTACAACAGTGTCACTTAATAGGTCAGTAGGTGTGCTCATTGTGGGGAAGGAGGTAGATCTCTACTTCTGTGCAGGTAATTTTGCTGGAACATCCCGAAGTTGTACTTTTTAACTGCTTTTATATGGTTCTTGTACATCAAACTTGAGCAAGCCTTCATGGCAAGAGAAGGTCACATTTGGAATAGACTTATAAAAAAAGAAGTTCCTATTGGAAATAGGAAAAAGATTTTTACATGAAGTAATGTGAGCATCTAGGAAGCGCTCAAGAACCTACAAAACATTTAGCAGAGTTCTTAAAGTATCAGCATGTATTTCTCTTATTATGTGTAATTTTTATTTCAGTGAGGCAGCTTATAGAAATTGAATTGTCAGTGGATTTCAAGAGGTTTGCACACCTTGTTTGGGATCATTTTAGCTCAATGACTGCTCAGTAGCTTAGTTTATTTCTGTCTGCTTTTGGTCAGTTTTAATGTGTTCAGAAGTTGGTAAACTGAAGATGAAAGTATTATGAAATCAGGTCTTATGAAAGTGCATCTCAGTCCAGATTTTCAAATGCTGGTAGAGTGTTTTTAAATATGCCTTTGAGAGGAATGCAGAAGGAAAGAGAACTTCTAAGATCTTTGCATTGCAAATACATAATAAACTCTATTTCTTATTTTCCATGTTAGTTTATATTTATTAAACAGAGAATGGCAACTCAGAAGTTACCGTCACCTCGCTAATCGTTTTCTCTTAAGCTTTACTTCTTCATTAATTTTATGTGTAGTTAATGGTAATGGCTGCATATGTTTATTTGTTGCATTACTAAGTAAATACAGTGTGTGCTGGCAACTTAACACGCTCAGCAAAAATGCCAATTTTCAAAAGTTAAATTACGTTAGGGATTACTTATTTCAGTATTCGTATTTGCTTGCTTGGATATCACTGAGCAGAGATTTACTGTGTCTTAATTGGAAGTGAGTGGAAAAAAATGGGCCAATGTTTGCTAAATATTCTCAGTGTCAAAGTGGTTCTCAGAGGATGAACAACTTGATTTTAAGTGTGGTCAGTTGTCCATATGCCTAGGAATGCTGCTGGCTGCTTGTCCTGTGTTGCATTACATTACATCTGCTAAGCCCCATGGTATCATGGTTATGCAGACTTATAGGGAAGTAACGTTATGGGCTGCTGTAGCCTTTTAAGACATCAGTAAGGCAGACAAATCTTACTTAGCGTAACCTGTTGAATTCTGCTGTGTTCGAGTACTGTTGAACAAATTTCTCAAGGATTTGATTTGATTGGAAGAAGTCTATTAAAGTCAAATCTACAATGGAATTGGGAGACAGTTGTGGGAACAGCAACTGCTGTTACTTTTCTGCATGGGAGTGTTGAGGTCTGGAGGACACAAAAAGGCTGAGTAACTGGGTCTGCTCAGCCTGGGGAAAAGAAGACTGAGGGGTGATCTGATAAATGTTTATAAATAACTCAAGGGAGGTGGGAGGCAAATGGATGAGGCCAGGACCTTCTCAGTAGTGAGTAGTGACAGGACAAGGAGCAATGGCCTAAAACTTGAACATAGGAAGTTCCATACAAACTTGTGGGAGGGCTTTACAATGAGGGTGACAGAATATTGGATCAGGTTGCCCAGAGAGGATGTGAAATTTTCTTCTATGGAGATATTCAAGACCTGTCTGGACACCTACCTGTGCAACCTATTGTAGTGTATCTGCTTTAGCAGGGGGGTTGGACTCGGTGATCCCTTGAGGTCCCTTCCAACCCCTGCATTTCTGTGAATTCAGCATTTCCTTTCCTGATTAGTTTGTGGTAGAGATGGTGAACCAGTGCTTTGGTCGTATTCACACTAGGAATCTCATATTCAGCTTCCTACAGCCTTGCAGTTAGTTTTGGGGGCACCAACTTCAGTGTTGGCAAAAATTGGGTCACTTCAGCCATTTGGTCACTGTGAGAAACAGTCTACTATAATAGTTTTAACTCTGCTTGGATTTTTTGATCTGTGTGACTTCTTAGGCTGGGTCACTGTTTGACTTATCTTCAAAATGAGTTCTTCGTGTCTGGAATTCAGCAAAGATTACATGTTACTCTTTTTAGAAAAACAGTCAGCAAAGTTAATGGCCTTGAAATGTTCCACAATGGAGAGAAAGCTTTAAATGCAATTCCATGTATGTATGTCAGTGTCCAGTGTATGCAGTACCCGTGGAGCATACGTTCAGAGCAAAGATTGACTGTGCTTCACTGAGCTACTAACCTATGATTGTTTATTTTTTAAATCGTTGCAGGCTTCTGTATGATTCAGGTCTTTTAGTGCCTTAGTGTTTTGTTTGCTCCCTGCTTAGATTAAGGAGCTAATAGTTCGGTTTACTCTTTGGGAAGCTTTTTACTTTGGCATAGGTCATTGCCCAGTGGTTATCAGGCACGTTAATCTTGATGTGCTGTGAACTGAAGATGGGGTGTATCTGCTTTAGATGAAGGTTACTGGGATGCAGTAAAATAACACATAAGAGAATTGTGTAGGATCAGGGTCCTGCTGCCTGACTTTAGAAGATCTTTTGCCTTACTTTATACAATAAGGCATAGTTGTCACTTCATTTGCAAAATGCAGTTCAAATATTTTAAACTTAAGAACCTTCTTTCCTTTCTTGCAGACCTCTGCTGTATTCCTTAATTACCTTTTAATTTCTGTGAAAAATGAAATGGCTATCTTTATAGGACAGCCTCCTGTATTTGTATGATGATTCATTTCCAGGGCATGTTTGTTTTGGTCCCTGAATGAGGTGAGAGTCCAATGGGGAAAAATAATGTATAGTCATCTTGTTACAAATGACATCTTTGTGTCGCCAGGGGTGAAAGTAAAACTAAGCACCATTATTTCTGGTTGTAAGCTGTTCTCCATTTGTTGCTGTGCTCGTATTCCATTGTGTTTTTTTTTGTTGCTTCCTGATGATAAAATAAACCCCAGACCCCTACATTATGATTAAGGAGGCACGCAATCAAATTGCATGGCATAGTGCCTTTATATTTATTGTTTACTTTTAAAGCATGAAATCCTGGAGATTGGTACTCTGTACTGATCAAATGAAGTAGTTTGCTCCAGATGTGTGGGTTTTTGCCAGTTGACTTTGCAAATGCCTGTAGACAGTAGAAGCATCCTCCTGATGCCTTTGACAAGCTGCAGGAGGAAATTTGCTCTACTGGGAATACTTTTCCTTTCTCATTTCTTCATTGCCTAGTTGTGTCTTCACTACTTCTCAGTGTGAGTCCCAGTTTATGTACTCTGTAGCTGTGGCTTAATTTAGTGTAGGATGTGTTCACTATCCCTGTTCCCATGTTCTTACTCTCTTTGCATAGGATCCAGTCTCCTTGCTCTTTTAAAACTTTTAGTTTCCCATCACTTCTGTTTCCTGTACTTCTTAATAGACTCCCAACTACACTAAACTCTACTCCTCATCTGTCGTCTTACATTTGATTTTTGTAGTTCTTTTTCATTCTTTCCCAGTCAGTGCCGATGTTGTCTGCTTGTTTCTCCGGCTGTCCTATTCTGACTCTTATTCTTTCAGCAGAGTTGTGTATTTTGACCTACTTTTCTTGTTTGGTTGTCAAATCCAGTTCTGTGCCTCATTTTGGTGGTCTTATCTTGCTGTTAGCAACTGAAAACTTTCTGAGAAATAACTTTTGGCAAATGCCTCTGTTTCCATTTATTTCCACCTTTTTTTTTTTTCTTTCCCACTTCTTTCAGCTCTTTCTCATGGAGCATACTAAAAATTTGGCTCATTACATAGAAGCGAGATAGAAAAGGTATTTATATGGCACAAAGGCAGCTTTCTCTTCTCTGTATTTGCTTATCTCATTGTAGCAGGGGGATCTTCCTCTCAGGTTAGCCTTGACAGACATCAGACATGTACCTCTCCAGTTATTCTGCAGTCCAAATTCAGCAAGAAACTAATGTTTAAAGCTTTTAATGAATAATTTTATACCAATTTTTAGTAAGAGAAAATTGCAAGTCTGGAAGGCTGTGGAAATGGTGCTTTCATTGTAAGGGTGTTGAATTCCTACTGTGTAACTTCAGAGATCACAAATACAAGCTAGCTAGCATCAGAGGACTTGATATCTCAGTCTGCAGTGTGGGATTTTTTTTAACAAGTGAAATTCTCTGCATTCTTAGCAAATTTCATTACAGATTTACCTTAGTCCAAGAAAAAATACTATTTCACAGTTTACTGTCTCTCAGTTGGAGACCACTTATAGTTTCTCAGCTTTTACTTGGAAACAAAGCAAAAATAGACTTCCTAGTCCTTTTGGCTGCTAGTGATCTTATAGCAGGCTAACTTCAATTGAAACTTCAATATGTTTAGCCTGTCAGTCGTTTTCTTATTCTTAGAAGTTCTGAACAGTGATGAGGTGGATCCCAGGTGGTGGTAGGGTTCTCTACTCAAGCATGGCTTCCACAATTAAAATGTGCAGATTTACTGATTTGTCCATTGGTCTTTAATCTACTCTGCCTGTGTTTAGCAGAAAGGGGATCAAAGTTTTTGCTGGAAACAGCTGCTGGAGTTAGATGCTGTGTTGAGGGTCCAAAGCTATTTGCTTTTTTCTTTTTACATCTCTGTTGGTTTTGTTGAAATGCGAAAAGCATAAAGGGTTTTGTACCTGTTACCTGTTTCCAACACAAAAAGTTCATTTACATAGCCTTGCAAAAGTTTATGTACCTAGCGTGCCTCTTTGAAGAGGAAAGCAACTCTAAATTGTGAAGTTGCAGACAGTTAATAAAGCTTTCAGAATCAAATATTTAGATCGTGATATTGCTCCAGGCAGCACTGACGTTATCATCAAAGGAAGTTATACATCTTGAAGCTGAGAATCATGAGAAGAAAACATTCTCTTTTTATTCTGTTATCAGATGGAAAAAAAAAAAAAAAAATCAAAATACCTTGATACAAGTAGCTCGATAAAGCCTGAAAACTAAATCTGTTTTCACATCAGAAAAAGTTGATACCCTTCTTGGTGAAAGGTTACTTTTCTATTGAGGAAAACAAAAACCGAGTACTACTTGCATTCATTGTGGATCTGTGACTGGGATATAAATACTGGGAGCTGTGGTCACATTTCCCTCTGAGGTCAACTTTAATTCTTCTGGGCGCTGTGCTGGGTAGGTTATGGAGGGGTAATCCTGGACCCTTCCAAAAAAACTGCCCTGTAAAATAGCGGGAATTTCTTTCAAGTATGCACTGAGAGTTTTTTGCCTAGTGGTTCTATTGTGGAACAAAGACGATGGATTTTTATACGGGATGAAAGTTTTGCTTTTGAGTTTTGTGTCGCTAAAAGCTACTGACTTTGAGGAGACTCAAAAATAGTGACAATTTTGATCACCTCATAGTCAAATACTGTGTCTAGAAGTGTGAAGTGCACATACTGAGCCTGGAGAAGGAGAATTTTCTCTAGAAATGAAATCAACTTCCATTATGAATCATTGCAGCTGGAGGTGCTGCTTGCTATTGAATTTGGTAATGTTCTTCCCAGGCAGATTTCTTGGAGCCTTTCCTAGGCATACGCTTTCAAGTTGAATATTTACCAGCCATGTAACTGCCAGAACTGAACCTTCGGCAAGACAGCGGTGTGCAGGGTGGTGGAACTCTAACTGCTGTAGTCTTCATCAGTTTGCTGGTTCCTCAGGGTTCTTGTTGTTTGGTGATTGTCTTTCTCTGAGATTTTCCAAAATTGTATTCTGCTGTTGACTGAAATGCAATGTTTTTCCTGAATGTTTTCCACTTTGTCATTGGTTTGCATGCTTTCAGTCACACAGAAACATGATCCAGGGTCACTAACCTGACCCTTTGTAACGTTAGATTGTGTTCCTAGAGTTGACCATTGGTTTTGGTAGTTTATCATGATGTAGAAGGAAATACGAACCTTATTATATTATGTAATGTATTAATTGATAGCATACTGAAGGATAAAATGAAGTAATAGAAATGGTTATATTGGAGATTGTTCCAATTAAAATAAAGATGTGGGGAGGCCAAAGAATAACTGATTACTGAATTACCTAATTTGCTAATTATTGAAATAGTATTCAGTAGTGATTTGCCTTTTTTACTTGAATTCCTGCATAAGCTCACATTGTAAATATTTGTATTTGGCTTATCACTGTAACTGATATGCAAACTTGATGCAAGTTTTCTTTTACATATTAAAAATCTTTCCATCCTCATTGGTATATTTCTCATTCTCATGAAAAGAAAAACCATTGGATGTCTTAGGAACACAAGCCTCTTCTTTCTGTTGCTGAATAGAAACTGAAGGATTGCATTTAGAAGAATTGGGACAGTGAGACTGTGCTTCCTGTGTGGTTTAGCACTCCTGTTGTGTAACTGAGGTAGGGTTGGGCGCGTAATGTAATACCTCCAAATTTGTCTTCACATCTGATTCAATACATTGAGTTTGGGTGTTCTGAAAGTTTATATTGCTGCAGAGCCTGCTTTATAACATCTTTGCACATGTTAGAAATTTCACGTTAGTGAATAGCATCTTTCTTTGGAAGGGTCAGATGTAGTCTGTTGACCTGCGGCGTTGTGTAGGTCTGGTGTTTAGGAGTAGGGCAGGAGAAGTGTCGTTTGTTGGAGCTGACCTTTGAATCCCTGCTGTGGGCAAGGTGGAGAGCAGGCATTGTTTGTGTCCTGGTAAGTTGTTGCAGTCTCATTAAATCAGGCTATTGCTTTTTTTTTTTTTTTTTTTGGGGGGGGGGGGGGGGAATTATGAGACGGAAGGACAAATACTACAAGCTCTTCATTTTACCCATTGCTTCCATTATCTCCTCACTTAGGTTTCCTCTGTGCCACTAGGTCCTCATCTCTGCAATGCTATTACAGAATTCTGCACTTAATCCTAACCTTAGCAAAATTTCTCTTCTGGTCACCTCCCAGCCTGTCCTTAGTGCTCTATCAACCACTTTTCCCCTCTTCTGTTTCAGTGAGAGGAGAGAAAATTTTCAGCAGTTTCCTGCCTTGTGAAGTTCTTTCTGGCTTAAAAATTGATTGCTGTCATACACCTGGATAGTAGCAGCACTACAGCATCCTCTAGTGGTCTGCTTGGTTTGCTGAACTTGCTAATTACCAGCAAGGCTTTTCAGGTAGCCTTTTGAGGGGAAAGTTTTGCTGCTGACTGACAGCAGGGCACTTAATTGTCTCTCTCTGCAGTAGCCCTCAAGTACTGACAGTGCACAAGATACATTTTAGGGACATTTCAGCTTCTGTAAAACCACTTGCTATACTGTGATGAGTACAAATGTTGATTTTTTTTACTGTTCTTTCTAAATGGAAACAGACTGTGTGTCCTGCATTTGTTCTTCCTTCAGGACTGCTTAGTCTGAAGATAACAAGGAGTTACTGCATCATGCATTTTCTATCCAGAATTAATAGTATATATTTTTAATAGCTTCTACTGAGCATTCTCAAAGGGTGTTGATTATTTTATACACTTGGATGAAATCCTTCACTTAAGAGCTCTGCTTTCTTATCCTTTTAAAAAAAAAAAAAGAAGAAGAAGAACAAACGATGTTTGTTTTTAATGCCATTTTTCTGTTTAGTGTGACATAAGGCACTTCTTAGCACCTCTGTTGGTTCTGCCATGATTTCAGTGGCAAGTTGATAGTTGTTATAAAGTACAATATACAGTCACAGATGTTAGTGGTTCTAATTAGCAAGGTGTTCAGCTATCTATTAAGACACTGCATGTACCCTCGTAAACTTAGAACGCAAAATAGCAAGGTATGTGTAAACTGATTTTCTGCTTGCTTTTAGGAACATGGTAATTATAAAAATCAGTTGATTTTGAAGTTTGGCTAATATTATAGCACAAGCAGTGTGGTTACATAAGTGGCAGATTAGTGAGGAAATGTGAGTGGTGGCAACAGAGTCTTCTGGTGTGATTTCTTCCCTCTTTGACGATAAAAGGCTGTCAGTGTTTGTCAATTTAATAAAAGTTACTTTCTTTGATAGGCTGGACTAATTGAAGCCAATGGAGAGCTTAAGGTGTTTATAGACCAAAACCTAAGTCCTGGAAAAGGTAAGAACACAATTTTTAGTAAGACTGTTTCTTGATTGTTGATTGTTATGCTTGTTACTGGCTTTGATCTACTTTCTTAGCTTTAGTAAAGCTTTTCTTAAGTTATATGTTACGTGCTCAGCAAACAAGCTATAGTTTAATTAAGATCAGTTTCAGTTGTGATTTTACTGCCATTCTGTATTTTGATCTTCACATTAGAATAGCTGTGATGTAAGTGTGCAGGCTGTGATGACCAAATACATCTTCTGGGGCAGTATGTTCTAACAAATGGGAAAAATGTAGGAGTGCAGTAGTTTGAGAGAGGTTCTGACAGTTTGTATGATACTGCATTCATACTAATGCAGTTCTGTCTGAAATAATAATTTGAACAGAACCGTTCTGGACTCGCTCGTAGTGGCTGTGCTTGTATGACAGTGTAATATAATCAAGCAGTTTTATAAAACAGGCTATAAACTTCAGTTTGATATGTAGGCTCAGAAAACTAAGATTATCTAAACATTAGAAGAGTTATGTGCTGTCTGTTACGTTTAGCATAACTGGGAAAGAAAACAGAATACAGTGAGTTCCAGTTGTCTGCAGTTCTAGACAGCTATGTCATATAATCTTTTGTAAATTGATTATGCTATATATGAAAATCAGATTTTTCTTCTCTGTATTCTTATGGGATGTTTCCATAGTGAGATTTCCAGTTAAATGTATTCTTGCCAGTTCATGCATTTGCTGATGGCAGTGTTATTTTTCAGTCTAATACTTTTCTCCAATGTGTTTACCTGTTCTCTGTAAAGAGCAATGATGTATCTTAAGCTTCTAGTTTGATGGGCTGGCCAGATTGTTTTCTAGATTAGTCATCAGATGTATACTATGTACTCTGGATTTTCTGCGTGGTCAGTTGTCTAACCATTTTTTATTGCATTCATCAGCCTTCTTTAACACAAGTGACCCAAATTGTATATACAGTTCCAAGTCAACCGTTGGCCATGTTTTTATGGAGGTATCAGTATTTCTCAGTGCGACATTGTGTTTGTGGTTCACAGTCATCTCACAGTAGATTTTGGTGGAATGGCTGTTTTTCTTTGTTGCGTCCAAATGCTGATAGTCTGGTTTATTTGTGTGCAACAGATGGAGTGCTTTGGTAGGTTGTACTAAGTAGGGCAAAGTTGATTTGGACTGACTCACCTGCTGCTTCTTATCTGTGTTCTCATAAACCTCCATGTTGACAGGTCCATTGACTTTGTGCATTGATGGATTGCCCTCACGCTCAGATTAACCTGTAGTCCAGTTCAAGGCATCTCGAGTCAAGTCTTCTGTATCCTGTTTCATAGAATTGTAGAATATCCTGAGTTGAAAGGGACCTGTAAGGATCATTGAGTCCAACTCCTGTCTCCACACAGCATCACCCAAAGATCATACTATATAACTGAATGTTTGTCCAGACACTTCTTGAACTCTGCCAGATCGGTGCCTGGGGAATGTGTTCCAGTGGCCAGTCACCCCCAGGTTAAGAATCTCCCTAACCCTCCCCTGAAGCAACTCCACACCATTCCTTCAAGTTTCAGCCAACTCTTTTAAGCATTTATTTTTACAACTTGAAAAACTTCGGATTTCTACCCGCACTGATTTAACTAACAAGTTTTGTTTTTAAAGCAACATTGGACTTTATTTATTTTAATAAAATAGTCCAAATAAGTAAAAATGTTAATTTTACAACATCTGTTTTGCAAGTGATTTTTGAGTACCACCTGTAAAATGCCCTTAAGTTGATGTTCTTCATGCTTTAAAAACATATTTAGCATGCAGTAAGAGGTATTGATCTTTATATGTGGTAGAAGGTTGTCTATTCAGAAATCATTCTAAATTCACTTCTGTTTGCCCAAGCTCTTGTGTATTTCCTTTAAGGAAACGTAGCACCTCATTAACCCTAAAAAAGAACAGCACTTTGTGGAGTATCTTTGGTATTCAAGATGCTACCAGTCCCTGGATGAAAAGATACAACTAATGCAGGTTTTCAGTGTGTCTGGATCCTGGGGGGTCCTGATGAGAAGATCCATGTTCTCCTGGAAGACTTGTCTTTAAGGTGACGAGGCATGAAATTTACATCTTAGAGCAGCTTTCATGCTAACTACCAGGTCTGTTGAACTTGTAGTCTGATAGGGTTTTCATGGCACAAATCCACAGACACCAGTCAGCAGCATTTGATTTGGCACAAGTGCTACCGTGAAAGGTTTTGACACGTGTGCTTGGTAGCCAGGAAGATGGTTTTCTATTAAAGCCCTGCTCCCAAGCAGTTTAATGGGAAGAAGATATGATGTAAATGTGTTTGTTTCAGGACATCCTGACAATGCCAGACACTTCAAAAAAGCAGCTTTGCTAGTGTCTCTGATGGTGAGTTAACACAGAGGGAAAGGTAGTGGTATTCAGCCACCCTTCTGTTGATAACCTTATAAAGCTAGATGATCTTATAGCTCATGCTTGCCCTGTGCTGTTGTATTTACTGTCAGCTTGTGACAGTGTGGAGAAATGCTAAATCCCATTGAACACATAAGTTTCTGTGCCTTATATCAAAATAGCCAGTTGCCTTTTTTTTTTCTCTAAAGACTTAGATGCTTATTATCCTGTATTCGGGGAGGGCATTCCTAATCTTGTTCATAAATTTTTCTTCTAAATTAATAAATCATTATAGTCAGAAACAATGTTTTAAGAAATGTAAACTGTGAACTAAAGTGAAGCTCTAAGGACACCCATACTGTGATTTATAGCTGTATCACCTCTTTTTTGCTGATAATCAAAAGGGAGATATCCCTTTATCAAAGATAGAATAAGAGCACAGATGAATTGTGCTGAAGTGACTTGATCATAATTGCTTGCTTAGAGAATCATAAAGTCATTAAGGCTGGAAAAGTCCTCTCAGATCATCCAGTCCAACTGCCAGCCCACCCCCACCATGCCCACTGCCCACGTCCCTCAGTGCCACATCCACATGGTTCTTGGACACCTCCAGGGACAGACTGCACCACCTCCCTGGGCAACCTGTGCCACTGCCTCACCACTCCTGAGAAGAAGTTTCCAAACACCCAACCTGATCCTTCCCTGGTACTATTTGAGGCCATTACTTCTGAAGTTATGAGGCAAGGATAATATGATTTGGATACTTTGCTTGCTATTTTAATTTGTTTCCATTCTGGGATTAAAAATGAAAAAAATACATAGTTGTGTTATCTGCTGGGTTTGTTTTGAAATATCGACCTGACTCACTGCTTAAACTGAAAATTGCTCAAATTCTTCCTGTACATGGGCTTCAACTGATTATTGGGATTAGAATTCATTTTTAGAGTTGGAAATTACGTATGTATTGGAGGAAATGAAAGAATTTTTAATAGGAGCCGAACCAATAAAACTTCATTACATGTCTGTCTTCTAAAATCTATTTGGCAGTTAACTTTCTAAGTCTGTAAATGCTGCTGTGCAGTGAGATTGTATTATGAAGAAGACTACTGCATTCTAGACCCAGTTATTAGGATCAAATTAGAGTCAGTATTAAAGAATACAATTCTAATCCTACCCCTTGCTTGTCAGGATATGTGGTGAAAGAAAACATCTGGTTGAGGTGAGAGGAAGTGAGAACAAATGTTATTTAATTCTCTATTGAAGATAACGCTCTTCAGTTACTTTTAAAATCAGTGAAAAATAAAATTTGCATCATCTGTCATGCCAGTAGGTGGCATTATTGGTACATAACCAGCAAGTGCTTGTCAAGGTGTCTTTAGCTCCTTTTGTTTTCCTAATAGTTAATATAAGATTTCATGCTATGTAGGCATAAGGAACTTGTGTTTGGTTTTCATTTCAAATTTATTAATTTAAAAACTTGAAGTCAAGTATATCAATTTTTAAGGTGTATGTAAGCTCTTTTCAGCACTGTTTAACTGAAATGACTTGTTAAATGACAAGAAGCTTTTTTTCAGTGTAACATAACTGTTAATTTTATACAGAGAGATCAAACTCCCTGATTTTTGACCGTGTTTGGAATTGTGCTTCTGGAACAGAAGTAGAGATCTATTTAGGAGCCTGGGATGCACCCTTTAGCAAACATGTGTCTTACTATTGATTATGGAATGCTGGGCATTGCAGACAGTTCCAAACCATTGTTACTATCTGAGATCAAGTTGGAAAATAAAACTGTATCTGGTAGTAGGAAGGATATTGAAAAAAATCCAACGAAAATCCAAGAAATTTAAAAGTAGGTCTTAGCATTTATTTGAACAGACTTGGAAAGACTGGTTGGTAATATGAGGGATAAATTATTAGTCATATCTAAGAATGGCAAGAATTAGCTAAGGGCATTAATTGATTTCAGAAGTTTAGTAAGCATTTAGTGATACTGTAGTATTACGTAAGGGAAGATTGATGTCTTTGTAAAAGATTTCCAAATTGCTGTTTGAGAACAGTATCTTAGGCAGTGTGATCTGCTCAATACGAAAAGTCACTCTTGGTACCCAACTAGAGGCAGTCATCTACGTGCCCTGTTAGAACTTACAGTAGGTTGAAACCTTCGGAAGTAGTTTGATGTTTTTTGAAGATTAGCATGTAAATAATCATATTTTGTCTGTGGTGGCAAGAGAGAAGTTCCAGACTGCAGCTTCTAAGGAAGCCTGAGGAGCTCCCAGAATTTGCTTGTCACCTGTCTTCATTACCAGATCTTCTAAGTACACCATTTATGCTTATTCTGTATGTTTATATGTGATAACCTAAAGCTAATCAAATTGATGCTTTTGTGATAAGAAATGATTTTCTTAAGCGATGTGGACTGGATAAATGGTTCTTTACGTGACACTTTCATGTTTTCACCCTAGCGGTGTTTTCAATGATGGTCTCACATTTATGAAAGCAGCAGTTCAGACTCACTGATTTGAGGTAGCTTTTGTAGAACAAAATGCCCAGAAAAGACTGTAAATAGTCCTTGTGAGAACTGCCTGGCATTTGATTTCCCCTTTATCTCTATCTGGAATTGAGGTTGAAAGAGATGGTCAGACGCTATGTACATCACTTTGTATTGAGGCAGCTTTATGGGTTTGAGGCTAGGCTTGAGTACACTTTCCTACTGCCATGATGATACTTTGAGGGAGAGGCAGAAGGAGGAAGTCTGCCCTAGAGTTCGTGCAGAAAACTTAGGTTGCTGATAAGCTATCTTGTCGTTCCAGGATGTTTTTTTAGACTTTTTTTTTTTGTTGCTGCCCGTGCAGCAATACTGTGTAAACAAGCAGAGGACTTTCCTCAGGTTACCTGGTTGTGTTCTTACTGCCTGATGTCACCAGCTGTCTGACTGAAATTAGTGGGAGGTCCTACTAACCACCTATTGAGCAGTCAACTACATGGCTATAATTGCCAAATGCAACTTTTGCTAAGTAGGATAGCATCAAGTGAGAACTAGTTGAAGGTGATACAAATACAAGTAGAGCCTGTGGCAGCGACTTTAGTGTCAAGTATTTCAGAACAGTATAGCCATATCTGTAATAAGTCCCATGACTTGAAAAAGCCCTGAGAAAAATCTACAGTCTGGTAACCCAGAGCTTTGTAAATGGAAAAAGAACTTTTGCAAAAGAATGAGAATGGAGTTAAGCTACTTTACATTCATATAAGAGACCCTGGTCACTTTCTGTTTCCAAAGTAAATAATTTTTCTGACAGCTTCCCACAGAGATCAATGTGGGGGTGGTGTGACATGCTGGAGAGAAAAGAGCAGGTTGTGCAGTTAATGACTGGTTTGCTTCAAAGCACAAATTATCTTTGTCTGTGTTTGCTTTGCAAAATGGTGACGTTAAGGAATTTTGGTAATGATTTTGTAGAATTCAGTCTTTTTCCTCCTATCTCTTCTAACCCAGGAAAATCCACGAACAGAAGACAGATGCTGACATCAGGTGCTACAACACTTACCAGAGAGTTCTTGTAGTTTTCATGTAATCCTACATCAGTAATTTGCATCTTAAGAAGTACTGGTGCTGTGCCTTCTTTAAAAATTTATAATTCCAAAATTTGGAATGTTATACTCCAAATAGCACTTGGCCTTCTCAAAAGTGGTAATCGTTATCAGTGTCATTTCTTGGAACCATCTGGTTCATGGAAAGTCTCATTGGTCTTTTTTGGTCTCCCCAACTCTCTTGCTCTAGTTTTATCAGATTCTTGATACTAGTGCTGGCTTAAAAAAAAAATAAAAATAACTTGTATGACTTGTATTGAGATTGGCTTAGTAATGCTGCTGTCTTCCAAGCTGTGTGGCTGTCCTCAGCTAGATTCAGCTCTCTGTTAAAAGCCATTGATTTTGAAGCTTATAGAATCTAACCAAAAGTTTATGCAGTTCTTAAGAGTAGTTTAAGTGGTTGTATTGCAAAATGTGAGGTTAATTCTCTTTAGACCTTTCTTAAAATAACCCTTTTGCTCAGCACCTAGCCTTCAATCTTGTAGAGTGTTTACTTACAAACTGGTCTGCTGGAGAGTTTGCAACTGTGGAAGGAAGTGGTAGGAATTACTTTGACCGCAGGAAAACCATTCTTTTTCTCATGCTGTATATTTTTTTGGCATGTGATAATTGAGAAAGTGCTTTCAAAATTACCTTCTAAAAACAATCATACACATTACTGTTCCTATGCTAGGAGACAGATTTACAAGACTTAATGTGTTAAAGACTGCGTTATCAGAAAACTGACTAGTTATTTCAATGATTTCTGTTGTTGGGAGAATTTTTGGGTTTGTTTTTATAAGACAGAAAAGATTCAAGAGTTCTCCCCTAAATGAAACGAGTAATTGAAACAGACAATTAAACACATTTTCTTTGTGAGGAAAGCACTTACCTAGAAACGTTTGTAGACAGGTGAATAAAATGTTTTGTTAAAGCATGCTGCTGCTTTTGCTGTTCAAGTTTTATGTGATATTACTCCTTGATCCTGTCTGTATCATTATCTTATGTATAGAAGCGTTCTATAACTGTACAGTACTGAAGTTCTACTTCCATTTGGGCTTAATGATTGCTTGTAAGTTGCTTAGAGTTTTCTTCCATACTGACAATATTTGAGAGTCTGAGAGTTTAGGTGGTAAAGTTTTGTCTTTCAATATAACTTCTTTTATGCTTTAAATGGCCTTTTACTGTGGTTTTTGAAGTCTTTGTCTCTTCAGAAATAAAAGAAAATAAGGACCTAGCTGTATTAATAAAACATTTTGAAAAGTAAAAAGAGTTGGTGCCAGGCAAACTGTTTGCTAACATGCTGTTCCAGATTTTACATGCTAGTATGGATGCTGTCTCTTGGCCGTAAAACAGAAGATTATTTGGATTGCACTAATTGATGTAACAGTAATTAACAAATGATTAGTAAAATTCCTTTGAGAAACTGAGCTGTCAGTCACCTTCAAAGCTAAGTTAAAAAAATATTTCTGCTTTATGTGCTTAAACAACTTTCCCCACTCCACCCAGAAACCAGAGTATTATGAGACTTTGGAAAAAAGTGCATTTGGATTTTTAGAAAAGTGCACATTGGGTAAATAAGAAACTAGTAGATACACTAAGCAGACACAAATTGAAAACACCCTTTCTTAAAAAATGCTTTAAAAAAAAAAATAAAATGAGCTATTATGCTTTAATGTTAAATGTGTTACCTTTCATGAGTTGACTTTGACTTTGCTTAGAACTGAAGCATGTGTTACTGTTCTTCCAGTTGTGTTTGTGTGTCCTTGCCAATCAGTTCGTACATACAGACAAATGTACTTTGCAGTTCCTGGATAGGGCCAGGCTGGTTCCGTAGCACAATGCCACAAAAACATTAATGTTCTTAAAAACCTTAAAGAAGCATAGTGTAGGTTATTCCCTTCATGCTGATGATGTAGCTGCAAGATAACTGTATTCGTAGAATTTTATGAATAATATAAGGAAGCTGGAGGCCATCTAATCTAGCCTAATGATCAAAGCAGGGGCAACTTCAAAGAATGGGGCCTTGAGTTACTGAAATTTTTATATAACTGCAGGGAACTTCCTAGGCAACCTGTTGCCGTTTTCATTGTGAATGTTTTTTCCCTGGCATCTAGTTGGAATTTTCTGTGCAGCTTCTGGGGACAGCTGCCTCTTTTGCTGTGCATCTCTGTAACTACCCATTTGACATTCAAAGTTGACAGTTAGATCACTACACGCACACATCTTCTCCTGCCTTAATCATCTCCAGGCTGAATGCATCAGGCTTCCTCAGCTTCTCCTTACATATCATGCACTTGAGTACTCTAACCACGTTAGTAATTTGACCAAAAAATATTTACCTGTGAGTTCTAAAAGTACTTAGTGAAGGTACTTCTGTTTTGTTCACCCAGTGTGATTCTAACATATAAAGTAATTAGGAAACACACTGGTAAGTGTGATAATGAGGAGGAGCTAATGCTTTTCCACAAGGTGGGGAAAAAGGGAAGTTAGAGTCTTTGTTCAAAGTCATGCTTTGAAAGAATCAACAAGCATGTGGATAAGGGTTATCTAATCAGTGTGATGCCCTTGGATTTGTTGAAAGCAGTGGTCAAAAAAAAAAGTTATCGGGCTTTAATCAGCCTGTTAAAGAACCTAAGGTGTCAGAGAATGGGACAGTCCTCCTCTGGGTTAATAATTGATGAAAACCAAACCAGATGTAATGAGGACCCCAAGTGAGGTATTACAATTCAGAGCAGTTATTAAAGTCCTTGTAGGTTACGTTATGGAAACATGAAATTAGTGTCTGTTGGGGAATAAGCAAATTAAATTTAAAGAATTACTTAGAAATCAACAGGGAATAAAATAGAAAATATGCTGCAGAGTTGTACAATAACATATGGCATCCTTTTTTCATGGGTAATGTGTCTCTGTCTCCTGCAAAAACAAGTCTCAAACAGCAGGAGAGCTCAAAGGTGTACATGCAGCATCAGAGGTAAGGAGAGGGCTCTGTACAGTTAGAGATCAGATGACAAGAATTCTTAACTTGATAAAGATGTTACAACTTTTATACTGGAAGTGGAACCTCCAGTTAGCTTTCTCGTCTTTCAAGCAATGAGAAGGTTTAAAAAAAGGCACGTTGGCAGAAAGCTGAGCAGAAGATAGGCAGGCACTTGTAGTTGGAGTAGTTTATATCATTTTCAAGCATTCTGCAAGGAGCAAGACAAAAAAAAAAAAAAAAAAAAAGGCCAGATAATGGTGGCTGAACTCAAAGGAGCACTGAAGGAACGGAAAGGTACTGCTGACTATACAAGAGCATTTAAAAGTTAGTTAATATGTGAGAGTGACAGGCTGCAGCATGGGTGTCTAACCTCTCGGCTTGTCTGGGCTGCACTGAGTGAAGAGAAATTGTCTGGGGCTGCATCTGTGGAGGCTGTTCTGAAAGTAATGCCTCCTAATTATTTCCATGGAAATTTCCAGACACAGTAGCACTGTTTAGTGGATTGAATTCTCAGCTACAAAATGCTGTTTTTCAACACAGTCACAGCTATTACCTGTGCATTTTCGCTTGCAATGAACACGAGCCTGCATGCTGTGCTTGTAACAATCCTGTAGCAACCTGCCATCTCTGCTGCTGAAACGCACTACTCAGCACCTCGCTGTACTCACATCCGCTGTTTGATCTCCATGTCAACGGTCAGCAACTGTAGATGAATGGCAGTGCATGCCATTTTTTCCACATGGAGGAATTCAGTGATTCACTTTTGCTTCATCCACCATTGTGTCAAGCTGCCCTTTGCTGCAATCTGTCACACAGCAACAACATGTAACAGATATTACAGAATCACAGAATGGCCCGGGTTGGAAGGGACCTCAAGGATCATGAATTTCCAACCCCCCTGCCACATGCAGGGCCACCAACCTCCCCATTTAATACTAGACCAGGCTGCCCAGGGCCCCATCCACCCTGGCCTTGAACACCTCCAGGGACGGGGCATCCACAGCCTCTCTGGGCAGCCTGTTCCAGCACCTCATCACTCTCTCTGTAAAGAACAATATTCGTCAAAGGTTCAGCCTCTGCTGCCGTACCACCATCATCTGCCTCTGACACTGTGGGCCAACATCATAGCTTGGGAAGTATTACTTTTGGAACAGCCCTCATAAAATGTGTAATATAGGTAATGTGTATAAGTAACAAAACTTTTTTATTTATTTAAAACATACAAAAGAGAATAATAAAAGCATAGTGCTGTTGGGATACATGACCCTGTTTTTGTGACACTGATGCGTCAGTCAGGTTCGATGGCAGTTCTCAGTGAGCTCTCCAAGTGTTCGTCCGAGGTTCGTCAGATGAAATCTTACTCTTGTGCTTCATCATAGAGTTTAGTTGTTCACAAATGTGCGTACTGCCAAAAGTGGTGACATGAATAAGGTGTGACTACGAAGCGAGGGATATGTTCTCTCTGCTAAGAGAGAGCTTCTGAAAGTCCAGTAGGTAGACATGATCAGATTATGGATTGCAGTTCTGTATGTTCCATTTGAAAACTCACACCTATGAATTTGATTTAGATTCAGGTGATTTACATCAACTGAAAATGGAGTTGCAACTAAACAAAAAAATTGATTCTCCTCTTGGCAATCTTGAAATCTGTTCTCAAATTCATTTATCACAACAGAAAGCGTGGCTGCATGTTTTTCTCTATTCACAGGACTGTGCTCAGCCAGTGTATCAAAACCCATAAATTTTGTTGCCATCACTTGAGCTGGCACTGCACTGCATCCTGTGCCCTAGTTTCATCCTGGATGGGGTTAAGAGTGTACCAATATTCAATTGGTGCTGAGTGATGGCTGTGCTGGGCCAGCTGCCCTAGACTGGGGGCTGCTCCATGGGGCAGAACCACCACCACGATGGTTCAGGGCAGGGGGCGGCTTGCAGTGTGAGCTGTGTGTGGCCACACACAGTCTGTGGGCTGTGGGTTGGACTTGCCTTGACTGTAGCATCCCGAGAAGCTGTGTGTGGGACCAACAGTAGATTCTGGTGCAAAGCTGTCAAGTTTGTCATGGTATAGGAATGGCAGCTAGGAAGTACAAGCCTTTGGGAAAGCAAGGCCTTCAGAATTGAGTTTTCTTCAACTTTCAGTTGATTAAGTGCATTCATTAGAGAGATGGAGAGTATCATGGACTGATCACGGACTATCTTTGTATGAGATAATGGGAAAAAGAAAGGCAAAGGAAGCTGTGCCGTGCCCTTCTAACTCCATTGGCCCCTTTAAAAGAGATTTGAGGGAAAGAACTGTCAAACCTCTAATCTTGTTTGCCCCGTGAATCTTTCCTGGTATCTTGTGGTATTGTTCATTTTTTTGGTTGTTGCTTGTTGGTTGGGTTTTTAGGAGGGTAAAGGGGGACGGAGACAGGGACATGACTGTCTTGGAACGTCAGATTTCGAAGGATACCCGATGTTGTATTTTTGTCTTATATAGTTAAAATGTAACCATCAGTGGCGACTGTGGATAGCTTATGAACAGGAAAATAACAGTTTTCCCTTCAGGGTTGGTCTGCATTTGTTCACATGTGTTTTGCTCAAATTCTGGCTTCTTGTAGACTTCTTTAATTCTCTCCAGCTGGAAGGGATCACCTAGGAGAAAGAGGAAGGTTGGAATTACTCTGTTGGAAAGTCCATGCTAAACAAATGTAATCTCTTGTAGATCAGCATGCCTCAGAAGGGTATGTCAGATGCTGGGGAATTGGGCATGGTTTTTAAGTGGTTAGGCAAAAGACTTTGGTAGCCACTAAGGAGAATTGGGTTGAAGAGGAGGGGAATATGCCTTCTATCATAAACCTGTTAGCTCTACTACTGTGCTTTGGCAGAATAAGTGAACCGCAAGGAGTTAAGTCATGCTCATACTAGATCACTGAGATGATTACACAAAAGGAAGGGGAGAAAAATATATTAGGAATCTTAATTTCTTTCTGCTTCAAGAGCATGAATGCTGCATTCATTTTGGCTTTCTGTGGCGCTCAGAGCTAGTTTCTGTTAGTAAGCCTTGGTAATACTTATGAAACTGGAATTGCAAAAATAATACAGTTTGGCTGACATGCAGATTTCTACTTCTATTTGTTTTTAGGAGTTGTTTCTCTATTGGCTGTTCATCCCTCTACAGTAAATACACTCGGAAAACAGCTCCTGCCAAAAACATTTGGACGGTCTAATGTCAACATTGCACAACAAGTGGTAAGGAGATGTGTTGTTTTCTTTTAACTTACGTGCTGTAAATCTTAGTTGCTGATATTCAGTATCACTTGTCATGTGCAGATTGTCTAAATGTTTCTAGCTTTAATAGACTCACTAAATTAGAACAAATGTGCTTTTGCAGAAGGAAATGAGAAAATGACATTCAGATCAATAGGCAGATACCTGAATATTCAGATTGCTTTCTTTTTTGGTAGTGTTGCCACTTTTAATCAGTGGCTCTTTCACTTGTTCCTTTGAAATCTGTCATAGAGACATGTAAATGAATTCTTCTAGCACGTTTTTAGTGAGATTGAAGTCAAGTGGAACAAAATTGAAAGCAATTTTGAAAGCGAAGTTTTCTTTATTCTAAATTGAGGTATCCTTTTGCTTTAACTTTTACTGTTGTTTTGTGTGAGGCATATGAAATTAGGATTCAAGGAATCTAATAATGAAGTTGAAAATACACAGGTTATAAGAAGCCACTTCTGTAGTGATCAGAATTAAAATGTGGTGATCTGAAGAGAGTAAGTCTCAAGGTTTCCATCTTATGGAAAGCAACTGTATTGTGTAAAGATCTGAAAGTTAATTTGTCTTACGTTTGAGTTTCTTGATACAAAAACAGTTTACCATCCCCCTTTCCCAACTCTTAAGCTCTAAGGAGCAAGACTGCCTAAATCTATAAACTGTACCACTTCAACTGTACAGCTGTTGTGGAAAGTCTAGTCCCTCTAGTCCTATCTTTATAACTGCTTACCAGCTGTGCTTTGAAATTGTTACCATGCTCAGAGAGCTGCTCTGGTGTAACTGTCAATTTGAAGAGCACAGCGAGGGAGAAGAGCAAAACCAACAAGCCAAGAAAAAAAGCAAAGCAATGAGAAACCCACAAACCTCTACAGTCTCCCATGTCCTGAATTGAACTACAATATCTACATTCAAGTCTTGAGGTTCACATAATTTGAAGAGTCCCATACGAGATAGACTAAAGATTGTTGATTAACGAAGTGTCAGTGAAACTGCAGATTATTCATTGTATGCATTTCCAGTAGCAGTGGTGAATTCAGTGCTTCCAGCAATTGCTTGAAAGGTAGAGGTTATTAAAATGAGTTTAGCTGAGTTCACCTCTTCAATAAGAGATATTTTATCAATAAATATCCAAGTACAGAGCTGTTAGATATTCTTTTAATTTAAATGCAGTAACTAGCAGTAGGAAGAGAATGGTTTTTTCTGCATATCACAGTGGCACGTAGTTTGTCTTCTGGACATTACTCTGAGGCTGTATACTTGAGGCTGTGTACTTGAGTTTAATGTTGAAAATGAAACATTCTTTTTGGTAACATGGAAGACTTTTTCTTAAGTTATCAAAACGAGGGTTTGATAATGAAATGACAAGCTATCTGATGCCTTTTTAAACTTTGAAGGTTGAGTAAATAAAGGTTTACAGTCCTGTGTGTGTACATATGCACTAATTATACATCTGTAAATTGTCTTCACCGCGTTTAATTGACAAATGCTCGTGTACTTTCAGTCTTGCACAGTAACATGAAATTGCTTTTCTTCATGGTGTCTTTCTTAGTGTGATCACTGTGTGAAATTCATGCTTGCAGTGAAGAATTTGTCAGCATTTAAAGTGTTACTCTAAACATTTTAAGTAAGAAAAAAGATGGCCCATATCAGCATATTTGTATTGACTCTTATTGGTACAAAATAAGATGCTTACTTTTATGTTGGCAGAGAAGAGATGGAGTTCTTGTTCAATCTCAAGTGTATATTGAGAGGAAATTTTTGGATAAAATTATGCTGGCCTTATAATTCAGAATGATAGCAAGAAAAAGCTAAACCTGGAAACTGAGGAGATAATTGTTTTTTTTCCCAATAAGCAAGATGTTCTTGGTAAAGAATTGAGTTTGCTTGTGGCCCTGATCAACTTTTTAACATCTGTCTGGTAAAACCATGTTTTTAATACTTAAATATTTAATTTTCTGAGCTTGTATTCTTGTTCAGTTGGTATTATTTCTTCTCAGGAGAAAAATGTTAATGGTGACAGCACTGTAGTACAGTGAAGTGGATTGTGAAGGCTGTCATGCCTGTTCTTTTCCATTTTTTTGATCTTCTTTATTCTTAAGGAACTGAATTTTAATCTCATTCTTCGTAAATCCAAAAACATTTTAAAAATGTAGAGATACAGTGGATTTCTGCTTTGACTTCATTCTTTGCCTCTTCCCTTTCTGTTTTCCCTAAAATTCCAACTATATTTGTTCTGTTATCCTCTTATGATTCCATTTGTAAGCTTTCATATTAAGATGTTCCCAGTGCCCCAGTGACTTCATTCTACTGAGCTCTTAATGTTATTTTAATGCAAAGTTATGATCATCTGTGAACTCGTGAGTAACCTAGGGTTATCAGCATTTCTTTTAAGGAGACAATAAGAATACCAAATAATTCTTAGACTGAATCTAAATCTGAATCAAATAATTCTTAGACTAAATCTGAAACTCTAGGCTGTGGGGTCTTCCTTAATTGTCAGTCCATACTTGTTTAGCTTTGAATAAGACACTTGATATCGACATCCTCTTTGTTCAAGATTCTTCACTTAGTTACCAGTAGAGGCTTACAAGTTATTTATGGAATTCTGGAGTATTTCTGCATTTCACGTCCTTGAAATACGGAAAAGAAAATCTTGGATGTTTGGAAGCAGTGTAACGAGAGAGGACCTTGGAACCAAAAGTGCAAATTCTAAGCTTCCGTGGAAGCTGTGTTTAAAAACTGGTGGAGATGCAACTTTCAGCAAAAAAAAAAAGAAAATTGCTGATCTTTTTTTCCTGGTGGTCACTGTGACAGTAATTGGATTTCGAACAGTTATTTGCAAAGAAGAGCAAGTAACCCCACATTGAACAATTTCATTTTTGCCTGTGGGATTTATCTATTCCTCTGTGTTCTGTAGAGAAACTGAACAGTCTTAACATAGGATTGTTCATTATAAGAAGAATTTTAAGTATTAAAGAGGAATGTTAGACTTCTTACGGATACTTAGAAAATTTCTAAGTTTCTCTATCCCTCACCTATATTATTTGCATAACACATGAACTTAGATCTGAGCCATACCCTTTATGTGAAAGCGCGGGCTTTCAAAACCTATAGCATAAAAGTGTATTATTCTGGCTAGTTTGTAAACTTCTTGAGATGGAATGCTGAGCAGGTTTTGAATTTGCCAAACAGACTTCAGTTTTCCACGTTAGCCTGTGGGGTTATCCACTTACTCTGTACTGCTCAATGTTTAGCAGTAGTACTGAGCACAGTAGATTTCCAGCATTTGCTGCTGCCAACTGATTTGCTTTTCTCGGAGCTTTGTAATTCTGCTTGCTCCCCTGTGCTGGCTTGGCCTCTCATCCAGCTGCACAATCTTAGGTATTCTAGATGTAGCATCAGGCTGGTGGTGGGAGTGTTTGTGGAATTGGGAAGCCAAGGCATAGAGGGGGACCCTTTAAATTTGACCTCTGCAAGCAGGCTGTTAAGTAATCTCTTCCAGTCCTCTGTCATCAGAAGAAACAGAGATTGGCTACTAGATTTCCTCTGTTCTCTCTATTGTGTGTGTTATGTGAGTGGCACACCGGCAGTCTTCATGGCATTCTGAGATGTTGGTGAACCAGACTTGTTTGGTTTCTTTTTCCATGAGATTAGTGAAAGGGTTGTTGGCAGAATCACACCTCGGTAGCTGCAGGAATTCCAGTTACCTAAGAGCAAAAAAACCAGCAAGTGGGATCAGACATTTAGAACGTGCCTGGAAGATGCTTATTCCAGCTCTTCTTAAAAATGTTCTTTCAGAAATGGCCTAACTATAGCTATAATATAGGTAGTTTCTCAGTGAGGAAGAAAGACACACCTTTCTTTATCTTCACTTCTAATGTATTCTTGTTTTCAGCTCTGCAGTGAGAGAGGCTGCCTGTAGGAGAGAATTCCTTGCAACTGCACTATTTTCTTTCAGCTTTTACTGATTTTCAAATCTTGTTCTGTACATTTATATTTTAACAGTAATTTACAGCAGCATCTTCACATGTAGTCTGGCAGGGTTTTTTGTTGTGTTTGCAATTGTAAGAAACCCAGTAAGCATGAAAAGCTCATTTTGGAAGGATAAAATATAAATGATTATTGCTTAAGGAGTGTTTTAACCCTGTGATGTGTGGTCTGAAGGCATTTTGCTAACGTGTCTTAAGTTGAAAGCATTTTTTATTCTTGAATAATGCGTCATGAGTAATACAGCATCTGAATATCTTGGGGTAGTTACTGTTATTTTCCAAATGATTTTTATCTTTGTTGTAGGTTATCGGTACACCTCAGCGACCTTCAGTGCCAAATACTATCCTGGTAGGAAGTCCACATACACCTAACACACATTTTGTATCACAAAACCAGACTGCAGATTCTTCGCCGTGGTCTGCTGGGTGAGCAAAATAAAAGTTACAGAGGATCAATAAGTTACTTAGAATTTTTGCTCTAAATGTTTGTTGCGACAGCGTATGCGCTCTTCATGGGGGAAAGCAGCATGGGAAAGACAGTCTGTTTACCTTCAAATCAGGAGCACTTCAATGTGTAAGTGTGCTGTACTAAAATCAGATGCAGTTACACAAGAGTGATGTCATCTCATGTCATAAAAGCAACTGGGATGTTTCTGTGAACACTGACAGGTGTTCTCACATTACTTATTTTTCAAGAATTCGGCTCCTGAAAGGGCATAGGAATTCATCTGAGGCGACTCAGCTTTTAGTTTCACATTTCTGTTTGGCTGGAGGATGTCCAGAAATATACTTCAGATTGAATGAGTATATCCTGAATTACCATTTGAGTTAAGAACTTGACCCTTACTGGGGAAAAAAAAACAGATACAGTGACTGCATTCGTCTGGTGTGTCTGAACAGCAAGATAATCATTAGTTACTTTAAATTTTAAAAGGGAGAGGATGGAATCGTACCAAAAACATGTTGGGAAGGGTGAGGAGTAGAAAAAAAGGGAAGACCTTGGCTTTTCACAGCAGTGTGTCTATATTTGAAAAAGAGCTGTTGAGTGTTCCAAAGTTCAAATCGTCTTAAACAACGTGTTATATGTATGTTTAGGAAGCGGAACAGAAAAGGAGAGAAGAGCGGCACGGGTTTACGTCATTTCTCTATGAAGGTCTGTGAGAAGGTACAAAGAAAAGGAACCACCTCATACAATGAGGTGGCAGACGAGTTGGTTGCAGAATTCACTACCCCTGATGATCACATTTCACCAAATGAATCAGTGAGTATATGGGAGGCTAGTTACATGTGAACTGAATGGGGAGACTTAGATTTCTTTTCCCACTACCAAATTAAACAGCTCAGATAATAGCCAAGTTTACTCATTTGCTGTAATGTATTTATTTTCAAATGTTTTTGTCATTTGTCAGGTATGTTTTTGATTAATGCACTATGTCTACAGCAGGCTTACGACCAGAAGAACATTAGACGACGTGTCTATGATGCCTTAAATGTCCTCATGGCCATGAACATTATCTCTAAGGAGAAGAAGGAAATCAAATGGATTGGTCTACCTACAAACTCGGCTCAGGAATGTCAGAATTTAGAGGTAAGTGTATGGGAAATTCACAATGGATTTGTTTGATTAAAAACTTGAATTCGTTTTTATTCTACATGTGCATATGATCTTCTGAGATAAAAAGCAGAATAATTTGGTCCCTTCTGACTTTCTTTCTAATTTGCATTTACAGAATATGCATCTAAGCTTCCAGATTGCTTGAATATTTATTTATTTATTTTAAGTAATTCAAGTTGTTCTAATTAGAAGTAAATCAAAGCGAGTGATTAATGTGTATTTCCAACATTACACTAGTGGTAATCAAGAGTCAGGAATACTGTTTTCTTCAGATGCCAGACAAGTAATGCATCTGCAGCAATAGATGTTAAATGTCAATCAATAGATGCAAATAGTGCATGATCCTTCTTTATTGCTGTAGGTCGCTTTTGTTTCTGATAGTCAGGCAAATACATCAGCATTTTCTTACTACAAGCCTTAGAAGTTAAATGTTTTATACTGAGTGTTATTCCTGAGTTTTGGCTGAATTTTTCTATTGTCTTTATAAGCATTCTAAGAGTCCCACATTTGCAGGATAGTGAATGAAAGATATTTAAATAAATCAATTTGTGAGAAGAGAATGAGGTGTTTGTGTTTATTCCTGGTAAGTTTTTCAGTAGAACTTAAAAGCTGTGTAGAAGCAGACAAGTGAGAAAAACATTTTTGAATCTGTCTACAGAGGGGGATGATTCTATGAAATGTTTTGGGTTTTTTTTTTGCTATTGCTAACCTTCTTTCAGTTAGCAGTGTTATTGTGTTCAGATGAAGAAAGTACAGCAGATCTAATTAGTGCTTAATATTGTGGGAATGTAAGCAGCTTCGTTTCTTTAAGCATTTTTCTCCAATAGCTTCAATATCAGGAGGATATACCAAATAGATCATTCTGGTCCACATGCTTTTTGCCTCCCTCACAGAATATGGGTAACTCTTTGAGGCATATCTTCCACTTACAAAGATGTTTTTATGCTCTTCCTTCTGTATTCTTTATTCCTGGATGTCCTAACTCTTCTCTTTGTTATAGTTTCCATCAGTAGTACTGATGTAAGACTTTGTAGGTCTCTGCATCTTCAGTAGAACATTAGTGACTGACACACTTGTTGCCTTCATTTCTCTGGTATTTAAACAATTTAAGGGGAGAAAATGTTGATACGAAACACTATTTAAAACCTACAAACTAATCAGTTCATTCACTGTCTTAAGGTGGAGAAACAGAGAAGACTTGAAAGAATAAAGCAAAAACAATCTCAACTACAAGAACTCATTCTACAGGTACAGTCAAGGTACTCTTGTCTATAGGGCAAGGTAACTTACATCTGTATTCCTGTTGTTTTGTGCCAGTGGGGAAAGGGAGACATTTCAGAAGGCTAGAAGTGAGATTTGGGGTAAAAGTAGCACTGGGACCACAGTGTTGACTGTTGTTTCTGGCGAAGATACCAACTTTCTATGAGCTATGATGGTTTTTTTTTTTCCTGTAGTTGTATGTTTAAAGAGAATTTATGCTGTCAGGACCAGTAATTGATATTGTACTCCTTGGAGTTGTCCAGTGAATGTTTTTCTGCAGTAGTCCTCAGATAAAATAGCTTGACTGTAACAGGTCATCTCTCGTAATGATCTTTATCTTGCCTTTCTTGAATGTTGCTGCCCTGCTGGGTAGGTGGCTTAATTGTATTGGAACAGTTGCTAAATGGCAACTTGAACTTCCCAGATTCCACCTAGTATTTTATAGGAAGCAGTAATCCCCTAAGTCATTGTACTGCTGGTTCACTATAGTGTATTAGTTGTGCTGTGTATGCAGTAAGAATGAGAATCTCAGGGAGGGCGTGCAGAAAGAAAAGACAGTTGTGTATCTGCAATTTCTACAACTATCCGATATTTATCAGCGTTTGTTGGCTTTGTATTTACATTATTTTTTATAAATTCCCATTTATTTCATTTTACTCCATGACCGACCAGAAATACAGCATTTTTAGTTTGGTAGCTTAGTGTAAGATGTTAATGTAACTTGAGTTTTTGTAGTTAACTGGAATAATTTTAAAGAATGGCAAACATAAGAACTAAAATACAAATATTCCATTCATATGGAAATTCCATTCTGAGGAAATTCAAGGTGAAATTACAAATCTTAGTTGAATGTTCCAGAAATGTAATATCAGACACTCACATCCCATACTTTAACTGTTTCAAGCATATAATTTCAGCAAAAATACAGTCTTACTAATTCAACTATTGTTGTGGAATGTGATAGCTAGTAGGGAATACTAAACAAAGTGGAAGTATGAAGCTGTATGAAACTTGATTTTTTACAGTTGTTGTCTTTTCTCTCTGTCAAAATTCTATTCAGGGATCTGTAGTGATGAAATTAATAGAAAATGCTTTTTTTTCCCCTCAATTTTTATCATGTTTTTAATACTATGATTTTTGGTTTTTTTTCTTGCATCTTAAAGTTCAGGAATGTGGTGAACCTTTTTTATTCACTTCTCTGTTCATGTGCTGCTGGTACTCACTGAGAGATTTTTTAGGTTAATTGAATCTTGAAATTTTAATTCAGAATTCCATATTTCCATTGCTTTTTGTAGCAAATTGCCTTCAAGAACCTCGTTCAGCGAAATCGTCAGGCAGAACAGCAGGCAAATCGACCGCCACCTTCCAATTCTGTCATCCATTTGCCATTCATCATTGTGAACACCAGCAAGAAAACAGTGATTGACTGCAGTATTTCAAATGACAAGTGAGTTAACAAAGCTTTCTCTCTGGCTTTTGGTACAGCTATGAGTTCTGTATCTGTATTAATTCTGTACGAAGAATTAATCTGTATTTGTTCAAATGGAATACAAATAAATTGTGCCTTTTACAGATTGCCAACGTGCAGTTAAACTTAGTAATGTTGAATAGAGCTTTGTAATGGAAAGAATAATAGTGTTCAGATTTAGTAATGTAAGATTTATGAACTAGAAATTTTAGAAGCCAAGTAAGGCAGTTCTACTTAAGTTGTATACAATGCTGCATTAGCAAGGAGTGTCAGCTTGGCCCTAACATGAAGTACGGCCAGAAGACTTGACTGTATTTTGTTTTTAAAACTGCTGTTCCTTGCTTTCAGTTCAAAAATCTAAGTTTTTCAACTAAGACTGAATGTAGTAGTGGTTTCTGCTTGCACTATTAGGTTACCATAAAGCTTAAAAAACCAAAAATTATTGCTTGCTAAACAGTCAACTGTTGCCAGTAAAAAGAGAGGAATAGGAGAAATATTTATTGATGTGCAAAATATTTAACTAAACGTTTAACCAAAACTTTCAACATCTGTTAAACGTGTTAAAGATTATATAGTATGCAGAATTTTAAATTTAATTGAGCTTATGTTTAATGTTAGCTGAAATTTTGATTTAAGGTTACTGTGTATGATTTTTAATTATTTGCTGTCAAATACATGTATCTTGAAAATTGTGATTACTTAAGAAGGTGTGTCACTGACACTGTGTTAAGCTTTTGAAGTTCTGCAATTCCTGAAATTAGAAGTGTCTGGTAAGATAGTTAAAGTAATTCAAGCTAATGGAGACATTTTTCTTCTACAGGTTTGAGTATCTATTTAATTTTGACAATACTTTTGAAATTCACGATGATATAGAAGTACTAAAACGAATGGGAATGGCCTGTGGGCTAGAATCTGGAAGCTGTTCAGCAGAGGACCTAAAAATTGCAAGGAGTTTGGTTCCCAAAGCTTTGGAACCATATGTGACAGGTTAGTTAGTGTAAGAAGAACTATTTTGTTTTCCTTCTATTTTAGTTTCCTTTCTTTTTTTTTTTATGAAATCATGAAAATGTTTCAGCTAATTTCCACTGTTTTATGCTGTAGATTTATAAGTTGTCAGATGTTTGTGCTTTTTAATATACTTTGGGGAATAAATAACATTCTTAGCAAACGGACTGTTGCTGTTTACAGCACCACTTTTTGCATTGCTCCGTGCAGTCTTTTCATTATGTAATTTGGTGAGGTTTTTTTGAGGACATTACTCGTAGTTGATTCATCTGCAAAGGGAGAAGGTAGTAAGTGTGAACTTGCTTATGGCTTCATTTTATTTATTCATTTTCCATACACAGAATAGTGAAGACATCTGGCTTGTCCACTTCAAAATCATACTCATTTTGAAATGTTGCAGTCACTAGGTTGTTAATTAAGAAATGTTGGGTGTAGGGCATCAATATGTTTCGTTGTATTGGCTGCAAGACTCATTCTCTGGACTCCATAAAGAATAAAGCATTTTTACTGAATTAGGTGATTGTGCTTCGAAGTGTTGAGATCTGTATGTTTGTTTTTACAGAAATGGCTCAGGGATCAATCAGCAGTGTATATGTCACATCTTCGTCAGGTTCTGCATCAAATGGCACAAGATTTTCAGCCAGGTGAGATGGAATTACTGATAAATGTTTAAAATCTGTCAGCATGAAGAAAAATTAACTTCATCTGAAATATTTTGTGAAACTAGTTATGGTTTGATTAAATGTTGTGTGGAGTGTGCTCAAGTTTATCCCTGGAAATTGCTTTAATTTGACTATTGGTGTTTCTTCACAATGTCAACAAAGAAACTTTTTTAAAAGTATTGGAAAATAAACTGAATAGGCAGGTATTAATTTTATTTAGATTTGAGTCTGTGACAAGAAAACAGATACTTCTAAGACCTGACCAGGGCAGTTCTCACTTGGTTATTGGTATCTAGCACAAAACAGATTTTTGTCTTTGAACTTTAAACCACATCATACACTGGTAGAATGACAAGTCACGTCTTTTATGTAACCTTGTACAGATATATGCTATTTCAGAGCTTAACTGATGTTTTATTCTCTTGCCATACAAGAGAATTACTACCTTATGTACTACCTTACTACCTTATGTAGTAACTACTGACAAGTTTTTTTGTCATTGCATTGATCAGAAGTTTCTCTTGTGTGAGCTTTGAGTTGTTAAATGACTCAAATGTTATTGAAATGTTTAATGCTGTTAAAAACACTTGAACGAAGTGAGTCAATTATCTGAGCAAATTACATGTATATGTGTTCATTACCTGACATATGTTTGTCTGATGGTGTATGGAAAGTTAGCTTGATATCAAAGGTCAGTTTCATTCATCCTATTACCATGCAACTGATCCAGTCTGGGCAATGTAAAATGAGGTGAGTGCAAATTACAGATTATGTAGGCTCTTTTTGTAAGAGTGCCTTGTCAGTGCCTTGGGAAATTGATATATTATTTAAATTATTAAGGAAGTCCTAGTTTTTTGGCTGTTTTTAAAGTCATTTATGTTAGTAGAAAAACTTCTGTACTGATGGGATATCTTTAGACAAGGAAATAGCATTTTATTCTTCTGTCTTTTACCTGAAGATGCTTTTCCTCACCAGTCTGCCTTCCCTTAGGGTTGGAAGGAAGTCCTTCCTAAAGATAAAGCTTACTTTGAAAGTGTGATTGCGTTAGTCTTTTAAGGCATTCTGTTTTCCAAAGAAAACTGGAACAACTTTGGAGTATTGAGAGACTGATTGTAGCTCATTACCATAGTGAGAAACACAAGAACTCTTAGCACTTAACGTTTCTTAGGAGGTTGGAAAAGGGTAGTGATTAATTATTGTTTAATTATTGTATATATTTACCTGTTCATGGCAGTAGGAAACTACAAGATGTGTAGCATGCCTGCTGCCAAAAATTGCTGCCAATGCAAATAAAAGCTGTATGTTTATTCAGTCAGCTCTCCTGAGAAAGCTATTCTAAGCCTGAAGATGTCAATTCCAGTGGCTTCATCCTAGTCTTTGTGTCACTAGGATAATTCAGTTATGAAATCCACTTGCTTTTATCCTTTTAGTTATGTGGGAGATTGATTTTTGTTTCCATACTTGGAAAACAGGGAAAATCTCCTTGTTTCTTTATTTTTGAAATTGTCTCTACAGTTAATTGTGGAGAACTTGTTTCTTCATAATTTTAGCTAGATGTATATCTTGGTATCTTTCTTTTGAAAAAATGTATAGAACATACGACTTGAATGTATAGAATGTATGACTTGAAAGTGTCATATTGAATATATTTTCCTTGCAAGCTTCTAGGGTGTGCTACATTTCCTTTCCACACATCATCCCCATCCACCCCATCCATTCTTTCATCCTTGTACAGCTTCAGATGCAGGCTCTATCCAAGGAGTTTTCTTGGTCTACTGCAGTTAACTTTGAAACCTTGGAAGTGTGCAGTTAGCTAGTTGAACATCATTTCCAGGTTAAATGAAAGGGGAAGCCAAAACAAAGCACAGCATTTTCATCAAGATTAAAGAGTAGAAATGTAACTTGTGTTTTTGAAAGAAGCTTCACTTCATGGAATGATAGACTCCCAAGCCTTTCAGTTAGCTCCATGCAACAAGATTTTGTGTGATTGATAATGCATGTTAAGTAGATTAAAAATGATGAGTAAAAGTATTTTTGAAAATAATTTTAAAGATGAGTGTTTGTCAAGTTGGAGATGTTATTTCTATGATTTTTAGAAAAATGTTTTTTCAAGAATTTGCAACTAAGAGTGTAGAACTAGATAAAGTTAACAGTAGCAAACTTCAGAGAAATAGCAAGTAATGAGGAATGTTCTGACTACTGAAAGAGAATACTTCTGGATACAGATAATTCATCTAGGAAAAAGAAATTTCCAGTTAAAAATATACTATGTAGCCATGGTAGCTGACCATATAGTAACCAAGAGAAGCTATGAATTCTTCATTTTTTGAATTCTTTGAATCAAGATGTGCTTCTGGAAGATACCGGATCCAGTTGGGGTGCCTCGTGTCAGGTGCTACAAAACATTTTGGGCCTTAGATAGCTGTTAGGCATTAAGTACACCTACTTCAAATGAAATCTAGAAAGCATATCTATGAAAGCAGTTCTTGAAAGGATTTCATATCAACCTTGTGGAAGAAACCTAGTAAGAACCATTTCAAAATTTGTTAATTTACAGTGTAGCAGTGGCATTAAAGAGATGGAGAAGACGCGTGATAATAAGCACCATAATCTGGGAAGTATCATTAAACACTGCCAACTGGACTTTTCTTGTTTTAGTGACTTTTCCAATGGTGGAGATGGGATGTTGGCTACGAGTTCCAATGGATCTCAGTACAGTGGCTCCAGAGTTGAAACACCAGTTTCTTACGTGGGAGATGACGATGACGACGATGACGATTTTAATGAAAACGATGACGACGACTGATGCCCTTTGCTTGTAGACTTGTTAAAATTCAGCAAGCTTCAGGAATGAATTGTTCTAGGGAGAGAAGTCTCAAATAACTTTGCCCCATCCCTCAAGGAAAGTGTTGGTAAGCAGTTCTGAGTTTAGAAATGCACCTCTGATAAGCAAGCGAGGATTGTTTTATGTAGGATATTTTTAAATGTGGTGTGGATGTGTGTTTTTGATACCAGTGTGTTAATGCAGAGCCTTTATTTACTCTTGGTTTAGGGGTTTTTGGTTTATTGTTTTATTTGGTTTTGTTTTTGTTTTTTTTTTTTTTTACTTGAAGGAAAATGGATTTTGCCCCCAAATGTTCTTGCTAAGTTTGCTAAAGAAAATGTAGACACATCATTGAGAAATAAAATGCTGTCCTTCTGTGGAAAATGAATACACTGAATGGCAATTTATTTGGAGTGTATTTTGATTATACCACTTTCGAGGGATAGCGAGCTAATGTAGTAGTGTGTTTTTTTGTTAACCATGCAGTGTCCAAAGAACCAAACAGGAAAGATACGTCCTACTTTTTTACATGTTAAATTCCAGAAATGTTGTTGTGAACTAATTTTCCCTTAAATTATATCTAACATTATGATTCCATCAAGTTTATATACTTGTCACTGTATGTCGGGACATAAGAATTACAAACTTTTGGCAAATGTTTACTGCCAGCTGGTGCAGCTATATAAAATGTCTTGAAGGTTTGGAATGATTTATTGCTTATGGTAAAATTTGCCTGATTTCTTACAGGCAGACTTTGGAAACTTTTTATTATATAGTTGTTTACATACTTATAAGTCTATCATATAAAGACATGTACTGAAACAAATGTTTGTATTTGTTTCATAAGCATCTTCCTGTAATCTATTATAAAGTTGAAATTAAATATAGAGAATGTTTTAAGTTTTTTAACTCAAAATTTGTCAATCATTTTTAATAGTTCATTTTTATAAAAGGAATTTCAGGGCAGGTGGTAGTCTTTTTAAATTTATTCACAAACAATTAACTGCACAAATACTGTCAGCTGCCTATTCTAAGACAGTAGTCTTTTTATTGAAACACAAATAAACTTTTCTGTAATATTTTATGGAATATAAAGAGACTATAATTGTTTGACTTGTTTAACCTTGGCACTGTTAGTTTTTATTAATAAAACGCGCATGGGCATTTTTAACAAGCTCTGTGGTTTTTCTAATTTTAGGATTGTTCTAGAACATATCACTCCTCCTCATCACAAGACCTAGAACTGACTCTCTCAGAATACCACATCTGCACTACAGAGGGCTCAAATTCTTTAATTTAATTTCTTCTCATAAGTCTTGATATCATACGATGCGAAGAGCAATATCATACACTGTGTTCTCTCTTCTTTCATGTCTCCTTGTTTCAGTCCTGTTGCTCTTCAGGCTGTCGGGCCAGTCTTTGCACTCTAGTCCAGCTCTTCTGTTCAAAATCCCACATTTACTATCCTAACTTTTCATCCGATGTTCCCCAGTCCTCGTTTTCTGTCATGCATTCCCGCATCCTCAGAACAGCTCTTCCTGATGCCTTCTGTGCACTTCCACCTTAAACCTTTTTGATACATCACGCTCTCTGCTCTGACCTGGAAGCACAGGTTACTGAAATGGCTCAGTCACCCTGCAGGACACTGCCCGAAATCAGGGTTGGTTACTTGGTTACACAAAGGGAGTCACTCTTGCAAAGGCAAGATAACTGCTCTTGTGATAAGAGCTCCTCCACATGCTTAGACCCTCACAGCTGACCCTGCATTAAGCAGGAATTGAACTAGGAGTCATCTGAGGTGCCTGCCAGCCTGAGTTATCATATGGTCCCTTAAGGAAAGGAAGTTACAGAATACCATGCATCAGTCTCCTGGGCAGTCTCACAAATGGATCATCTGGTTTGCCTGCATCCTGGGGACTCAGCAGAAAAAGAATGGAAGTTCAGCTGATATTCAGAAGCTCTGAGATGTTAGTAGGCTCCTATGAAGAAACAAGATGGTTAGCTGAGCAGGGAGGAGGCTGCCTTTAGGATGGGGTTTCTAAGCAGAAATGCAGGTGATGCTGTGAGCAAGATGAAGGGCAATGGATGCACACAGGCATTTTCTGCTTGCAGCAGTTACTACAGTAGTCCTCATCTGATGTTACGGTGCTGCTCATCTGGCCACATCTGCCTCTCAGCAAAAATTAAGAGAGCAGCTGTCTCCAGAGAGACATACAAAGTATGCCAAGACCAATAAGAGAAACGTGAACCAGAGAAAATTGAGATTGTTGATTAACGTCTTTGTGGTCATAAAGGCAGAATGCTCTGATGTGGTAGAGAATAAAGAAGAGAGATTGGTGTTAGCTGAAAATCACCAGTGCTCTTCTGTGTTCTGCTAACACCTGTTGGTTTTGTGTTTGGATGTTTCAATCAGGCCAGAATCCAAACCTAGGCTCAAGGATTTGATTTTCTTTGTACATTCATTGTGGATGCATTGTGGTACATCACTGTAAATATTGCAATCATACCAGTCCTGACAGAACAGAAGGTACAATTTTTGCTTTGTAGCAGGTTGAATGATAGCAAAGATGGAATCTTTGGCAAGGGTTGTGTTCTTTTGTCATGGGAATGTTAGAGAGTTCACAAAAAAACAAAGAAAATGTAAGCAAATACTTAAAGCTTAACTCTTAAAAAGAACTGCAACCCCAGTAATTTATTCTAGGTGAAGTAAATCTCTATATTTCTGATGCTGATTTTTAATGAACCTTGAGATTGCAAGTAAATGCCTGGAGAATGAAAGAATTCCAGAATTCCATTTTTCAAAAGTGATGTGAATATGACCTCTGTGAATATCGTCTACAGGGCCTGAGATCAGCAGCGAGCATGTTACAAAAAGTGTTGAAGGATTCAGTTGAAACTCAATCAAAAGGTTGGAAGATTAACTGTAAAATGGACAAACTGCAGAATAGGTCTTAACAAATGAATGTGGTATGATAGTGCAGCTGATTTTAGGAAGGAAACAATGGATATATTTCAATATCATTAAGTACCTCCAGTTTTTTTTAAGCACCTCCAGCTTTACCATATCGATACACTGTGTGTTAAGGGGTTAAAAATTGTTCACTGCTGAATCGAAGGTTTTTGTGGGATTATCACTGGCTGAGTAGTTGCATCAAGTAACGCTGAACTACTGCTTAAGGTTTTCTTCAGTAACGTGGAAAGAAATATTTTAAAAAGTAAGTGATATGATTAGAAAAGAATGAAGAGGACAGATAAATGCAGATTGCTTGGCAAGCAAGGTCGTGGCCAAAGTGCTTTGTGCAAACCACATCTTTTGAACAAAGAATTCAAGGTAACAGTACAGAAGATAAGATTATGTGCTGAAAACGTGGGATCCACAGAATGATCTGGTGCCACAGTAGATGGGAATTGCATATAAGTCTCCTACGCAGTGTTTTAAGGAATTAGCTAATCTGATATTTGTGCTTAGAACTAATCATTAATCATAGAATCACAAGGTTGGAAATGACCTATAAGATCATCTAGTCCAACCGTCTCCTCATCACCATTGCCACCACAAGCACTAAGCCATATCATGCAGCTCCTCATCCAGACGCCTCTTGAACGCTGCCAGGGACGGCGACTCCACCACCTCCCTGGGCAGCCATTCCAGTGCCTGACCACTCAGAGAGTGTAATTGTAAGGTGATTTTACACCTGGACACATAACAGCAGGACCAGCATTGAGGAACTGTGTTCTTGTTGGCCTCGCCGTTTAAAAAGATTGTTGGAACAATTGGAAAAGACTGTGAAAAGATCATTTCCTCGTTACTTGAAATCAAAGGTCAGAGTCTTCTTGTATGAGATTTTAGGAACTCTCGGTTTGTGGGAAAGAAACACAAGAAGTGTCTGGGTTTCTGTCAGATCAGATCAGATAAAATGACATCGTTGTAAGGGGTTCATCAATGTGAGAGAAAAGCAACACAAGAATTAGGGACTGGAATTCAAAATCAGCTTGAAATCAGCTATCTAATTGGTAAAGGTGGTAAGAACCCTCTGACACGTGATGAAATTGGAATGATAAAATGCTCATTTTGGTAAGAGTAGGACTGACACATGAGCACACTGATGAAGCACGTTACCCCTAAGCATCTTCAAAATTCAGTTCTTTCTCATTTTAGAGCAGGTGAGAGATGTAGGAACCCAATCTCTGCATGTGGTGCCCGAGCAGTGCTTGCTTTAACAAGGCCTTGGGCCTTCATCAACAAAAATACAATTCAGAAATCATCAGCTGTTCCCACTCTGGTATCAAAAAAATAAATTTGAAGAAATGAAAAGCGAACTTTGTCCAAAGTTGTTCAGATGTTTAAATTGAGGAGAAAAAAATACAGATATTCTTTCATACTTATTTTTTATCTTCTATTAAACAACATAATCTTGTTTGTGATTGAATGCTTTTGTCTGAAAGTGGGGAAGCTTAGGAAGGGGCTGTGCATGCAAAGCATGTGATGTTTTTTGCAGACATGCAAGTTGTGATTGTTTTCCATTCATTTACTGCGAGTAGCACATAGACACTTTTATTTGCTGCAGGTTGGTCAGTATCAGTCTTTTATTACTTGAATGAAAGAGGTGAAAAACAGTTGCATAAAATGATGAGGTGAAATTCCTGAGGGCAATTGCAGTGACACTGTGGTCCTTGTGTGAGACTGTTAAGCAAAGACTTTATATTATATACAGTACTTAGGAGCTGTGGAAGCTGGAAAGCAAACGTTTTAATTTGCTGATAGTCATAGCAAAGAGCCTCCTTTAAGCATTGAAGAGCTTGTACTGATATTTTTCTTCCCTGTTAATATTTGGTTGTGACTTTCAGTATTAGACTTAATGCTTCAACTACTGGATCAGCAGTTATACGAATATTTGTCAGTGGATCCAGTAGGAAGATGCATCTCATCGTCAAAGGAGGTTGTAGCTGGATATTGGGAAAAGTATCCTCTTGGAAGGAGTGGTGAGGCAGTGGCACAGGCTGCCCAGGGAGGTGGTGCAGTCACTGTTCCTGGTGGTGTTCAAGGAACGTTTGGATGTTGTGTTGAGGGATATGGTTTAGTGAGAACTATTGGTGATACGTGGATGGTTGGATTGGATGATCTTATAGGTCTTTTCCAACCTTGGTGTTTTCTGTCATTCTGTGATCTGAGAGGTCTTTTCCAACCTTAATGGTTCAAAGTTACTTCTGTGTTTGTCTGCTCTGCATTGACCTTCAGTATGAGATTTAATACCTTTAAGAGAAAAGTCTGGAAACTGAAAGTTAATGGATATTTTAAAAAATTGGATATAGATGAAATAATGCAGTTGGTTAACATTAGTTCCATGCCATGTTATTACCTGCCTTTTTCCCTGACTGGTTTCTCCGTTGCACAGCTGACAGGAAAAATGATGGCCCATCCCTCTGCTCTGATGACATGGCCCTGCTGCCTTCTCTTTCTAGTGTCTCAGTAATCTGCATCCAGTTAAACTTGGGAATCTCTTTTTCTTATATGGTATTGTTTGAAATGCACTGCTTCAGTGTCTTGGTCAAAGAAAGGTTTGTGAAGTCTGACAGGCTTTTTTCATTTGTACCGGTTGGTGAACCAATTATCTCTAATATTGTGACTGAATGTACGTGTATTTTTTGTATGTGTGTATGTGAACTTGTGTGCATATACGTATGTGTACATATATATAAAAGGAATTAGAGACTTGGAATAGGAGTGCTTAGAACATTGTTAAGTGAGGCCAGTTCATCTAAGATGAACATACTGTACATACACAGCATGTCTGTGGGAGGGCTGGACCTCTCAAAGTTTAGACTCCTTTGATGTTTTAGCTTAATGTTTTCATTTTTCCAGATTATTCCAGGTAACCCACAGCTCATTGCTTTACATGGCAGTTCTTTTTTGGGGAGAAGAACAGAACACAAAAACCCCCACAACCAACCAACCAACCAACCAAAAAAGCGTTTTTATTGTTAGAAAGAAATCACAGATGCTAGGTATTAGAAAAGCTACAGGCCGCTTTAAAGTTCTTCTCTTGCAGTTATTGATTTGTCAACTGAAGTCAGACTCAGCTGGCTGATACACAAAGCAATGCATTGGCATGCAGATAAATAAAGGCTGTCCCTTTACAGTTTAAACATCCTGTACAAGGCAGATTGAGAAGGGTATCTCAGAGTATTTCAAGCTACTTATTTTTCTAGCTATTGCTTCTACAATATCCAGTATTCAGTATTGTACATCAGTTATTTATTAGAGTTTGAAAAATGAGGAAAAACAACATTTGATCCCATACTTCCTTTTCTTGGAAAGCACACCTGCTTGGGTTAGAAGACACATGTTTTGTACAAGGATTTGCATAGAGGTTTAAGCACAGTGTAGCCACAGAACACTAGGCTGTGTACATTGGGGATAATTCCCATCTGTTTCACATGCTGAGTGATGTACTGCTTTTTAGTTATATGGGTTACCTCTCAGTAGAAACTGTCTACTCACTGTAATTTGAGTACATTCATATGGCAATCATGGGAAATAAATATCAGTCTATGTGACAACAGGTAAGTCATTCTTCACATCAGCTTTTCAGAAGTGTCTCTCTCTGCTCAGTCCTCTATTTTCAATTTAAATTCCACTTTGCCTTCATAGGGGTCATGAACGTTATCAAAGGTAATCCCGGCTCCAATGATTTTGCACACTATCTTGACTTCTACATTCTTTGTAATGTTGAGAAATTTCACCGCTACCAAAGGATTACTGTAAGTGGGCTAGGAGGAAACAAACAAAAATTCTTTATCTTACCATTGCCAGTTTCAAAACCTTAAAATAGATCTTTCTTCCAGTTCACATAACATGACAGGAAAGTTGCAGTCATTTCATTTTACACAAAGATTGTCACCATAGAACAGTTTGGGTTGGAAGGGAGCTCACAGCCCAGCCATCCCCAACCCCTGCCATGGGCAGGGCTGCCCCCCACCAGCTCAGGCTGCCCAGGGCCCCATTCAACCTGGCCTTGAGCACCTGCAGGGATGGGGCACCACAGCTTCTCTGGGCAGCTGTGCCAGCATCTCGCTGCCCTCTGAGTAATGAATTCCTGTCTAACATCTAACCTGAATTTCTCCTGTTTCACCTTAAAACCATTCCGCCTTGTCCCATCACTATCTGAAGGAGATGAAGAAAATTAAAACTGAAATATGTGGCACCCACCTGTGCCTTCTTTCCATAGTAGGGGAAGTAGTGCAGGTTGAAGGTGCCATTCACCGGGTAGTATTCTACCTCCAGCGGGCGGGACTCGTCACCCTGTTGTAATGTAAGAGAGATTTGTTGGCTGCCCCCCTGCAAATATTCCTTGCTGTTGCTCAAGTACAGCGATCTGTTCAGAGCCAATCTTCAAATAAAAGTGGAAATATCCTGCTGCTATTGTTGCCAAGAAAAACAGATCTGCTGACAGTTGCAGAAAGCTTTGAAGAGTTGCTCTGATTCATAAACCTTGCTACTGGGAGAGCAAAACAAATTGCTTTTTTGTTTGGTTGCTTTTTGGTTCTTAGGCTGCTTGGCTGTCAGAGCTGTGTTGCTCAAAGCCTTTCAGTGCAGCCCTCACACACTTACTACGTAGGTGCAGTCCACTCTCGGTGCTGTGCCGTTGCCAGGATAAAATTTGATAATCTGAAATAGAAAGCACACATTGAGTCATTTTGGTGATGGTTTTGAGACAAAAGGGAGCAAAGGATGAACTGAGCTTTAGATGCTGCTGAATGTGTTCCTGCATAAGGCCCCATCAGTCAGACTGCCTCACTAAGGTAGTGGGGGGGATATTGCCTGGGAGGTGCTCAGAAAGCAGCACTGTGAATGTCCTTCTAGGAAGCTTCTGCTTTGGCTGAAGCTCTAGGACCCATTTGGTCCCACACAGTAGTAGGCTGACTTCCTGCAGCAGCAAAGGCAGAAGGAACTGAAGTCCCCAGGGCCCTCTTAACTGCCTTTCTCTCTACCCTGCATGCATCCTTGCTGAGGAAAACAAAGAACTTCCTCAGGAAACACCTCTAATTTTGCCTGCAAACATTAGGTGCATGGTTCTGCCCTCACAGGTGGATCTCATTTTTGGGTTCCCAAAAATATTCAGTGCCCAAGCCTAGGGTGTGAGCCAAACCAAAAATGAAGGGATTTTGTCTATCAGGAACTGACAAATACAAACTCTTCATTTTGTACTGAAATTAAACTATAAACCTCAGCATTTTACCTGAAATGTTTGTTCATTCAAAGGTTTTCTTTGCAGGCTGGAGAAATGGAATGTGCAAGAAGCACATTGCTGAAGTCACTTTACCTGAAGCCCTATCTTAACGCTTTAACAGCAAGGTCTCAGTACTACAAAAAAGAAGCTTTTACATAATAGTTTTTCAGACAGCAGCACTACAGAGATATTAACAAAAGTGCCCCAAAGCTTCAGAGATTCTGTTCATGTTACTCTCCTAGGGATGGTGACAAAGTCCCACTGCTTCTCTGGTCACTCTTGGGAAAAGCGGAGTGAATTGTCTGCACACTGCAAAGCAGAGTTGAGCTCCCCAGCTGAGAATCACGAGACCCAGTGTTTCCTGACTAATTCCTCACTGCTCTGCAGCCTGACATTGCACTTACCCTGTTCATCTTTACAATAAAGCAAGGTTTTCCTTCTGGAAATCCAAAAGTAGGATCTGTGATGCCAGAGCAGTTTTGAAGCATATCTGATGTAAACTTGCAGGACAGTTTTGTGTTATTTGGACCATCAAAGGTGTTCTGGATGAAGTATGTGTTGCTTGTGCAGTTGATGTTCAGATGCTGAGCAGCTGGGCTATATGCTGGGTTTGTGAAAGAAAAAAGAAAATTCCTCTGTGAAGCCTCTCATAGAGAAGTTATGCATCTGGGAGATTTAGACTGGATATAAGGAAGTAGAATTTTACAGTAAGGGCTGTGAGGCACAGGTTGCATGGAGAGGTGGTGGATTCCCCATTCCTGGAGACACTCGAGGTCAGGCTGGATGGGGCCCTGAGCACGCTGATCCAGCTGTACCTGTCCCTGTTCACTGCAGAGGAGTTGGATGGATGGCCTTTAAGGAACCTAAACCTTCGAAAGGCAAATGGGATCCTGGGCTCCATCAGGAGAGGGGTGGTCAGCAGGGAGAGGGAGGTGATTATCCCTCTCTACTCGGCTCTTGTGAGGCCCCACCTGGAGTACTGTGTCCAGGTGTGGAGCCCTCAGTACAAGAAAGACATAGAGATCTTGGAAAGGGTCCAGAGGAGGGCGACTAAGATGATCAGGGGGCTGGAGCACCTCCCCTATGAGGACAGGCTGAGGGAGTTGGGCTTGTTCAGCCTGGAGAAGAGAAGGCTGCGGGGTGACCTCATTGCAGCCTATCAATACCTGAAGGGAACCTACACCCAGGAGGGGAGTAAACTCTTCAGAAGGGCTGACAACAGCAGGACTAGGGGAAATGGATCCAAGTTGAAGGAGGAAAGATTTAGGTTGGATGTTAGGGGGAAGTTCTTCACAAGGAGAGTAGTTAGGCCCTGGAACGGGCTGCCCAGGGAGGTTGTGGATGCCCCGTCCTTGGACGTGTTCAAGGCCAGGTTGGACGGGGTCCTGGGCAACCTGATCTGAATGTGTACGTTTGGTGGCCCTGCTAGGCAGGGGGGTTGGAACTACATGATCCTTGAGGTCCCTTCCAACCCGGGTGATTCTGTGATTCTGTGATTCTGTAAACGATTCTCTGATTCTATCTCAACATCAGGTTGTATATTCTATGATGGGAGATTGTACTTCAAGTGAAATCGGGATTAGATGGAACAAGGAAAGTTTAATTCTTTTTTTTTTTTTTTTTTTAAGAATATCCAGGAGAGAAAAATAAAAAATTGCATTAAGGCTGGCAATTTGTGTTGCCAGCTCCAGAAAAAGGCAATTTCAAATACGATTTTTCTCAATGCATGTATGAGAAACAGAAATGTGATAATAAGGCTTACAAGGAATATAAATATATTGAACTATGAACATAAATGGAGCACCCAACCTATTTTGGCTGTGCTCTTTGATGACAGTATGTGCTGGCTCCACAGGACTTGCTATGGCACTTTGATATTTGCAGTCACAAATACGATTAGATTAATTTAGACAGTAGTTCTATAGATCTTTCTCTTCCCATTTCTTTACTCTCTGATAGCCTCTTTTATTAAAGCTAAAAAAAAAAAAAAGAGCGATGAAGCTGGGCTCTGCTTTTAATATACACGTTTACATATGTTTGATTTATAGATTCACGAAGTGATTTGCTCCTGCTTTTCAGAAAAAATGCATTTCCCACTCAAAATCTCTGATTTCAGACGGACAAACAGAAAATGAAAAACCTGAAGGTTCTCAGCTGTAGTAAGGAAAAGGTGACAGAGCATTTATTCAGGTGACCTTATTGTCCTTCTTACCTGTCAGAAACGTCTGGAGCATTGTCACCAGCCCCTCCCAGGTCTTGTTGTCAGATGCGTTGTAGTAGATTTGTAGCCCTCTGTGCCCATACACGTCTGGTCGTAATGTTACACCTTCAAGAGGGGAAGGCAAAGCAGAAGAGAGGTGCTGTTATCAGAGCAGATCACAAAATAATCCCAATGACTGCAGTGGATTTCCCCAGGACTTGTTAAACACAGCATTTACAATAAGGAAATGGGCTGTCCTGCCAGGTGATAAACAGCTCTTGAAAACGCTGTGCTTAATATTACAGAGAAATGATATTGTCAGCAAACATCAAACTAAGAGAATACTGAGAAAGAAAACTTCCAAGTACAGCAGGCATGCAATAAAAAAATAAATAAACAAATAAATAAAGGCAATTTCTTTGAAAAAATAGTAAAAAGGGACTTGGGGGCTGAAGTTCTAGCGATAGGCTCTGGTGATCTCCTGTTAATTCTGTCTTGTCCCTCTCCATCCTCACATCATGTCCCACAAACCCTGATTCCTCATTCCATGTCTCTTTGCCTAATTTTATGCCTTTATTTAACGGGCTGCTGGCAAGGCTCATTAAAATATTTAACATTTGTTAATTGCTTTCAGGCTGAGGTTGAAAGGGATGGTTAAGGTAGTTGCTGTACCTGGGGACTTGAGCTGGTCTTGGTAATCTGGCTCGTAGGGATTCACCGTCCTCATTAGGGAGTATATGGAGAGGGCAAAGATCCCAGTCATCACCACGTAGAAGGCCAGGTAGTACAGGCTGATCCACACTGAGGGAAAAGGAGGGGAAGGGTCTTCGAGCTCATGCTGTGTGAACACTGCAGCTAATGGCATCATGTCAGCAAGAAGTGAACGAGCCTGGCGTTGCTGGCACTTGGGTTGTTTAAAGCTTGAAGGAGGAGCAGCTTCCCACATTAAGGCCATTCAACTGCTTATTACACGCAGACTGAGCAAAAGACCCAATAGATTTCATTGACAAAAGCAAGCTGCTGCTCGTATTGCTTGCACCGTGGAGCTCAGTGTTCTGGGCATGCTTGCTTTAAATCCATATCTCACCTCCAGCAAAATGCACCGTGTTGCTATTTCATTATGGGGTGAGATTCAGAATAATGCTGGTTTTGGTGCATATATGCAGAATGTATACACAATCAGAAAGGATTAGGTTTCCTTTTTGTTTATAGGAATGGCTAATAGGCTACAGTTACACGTTTCCCATCAGAAGAAAACCTTCTGGAAGCTTGTAGCTACACTTACGACTTGCAGGAAGTGCAGGGACTCTCTAAAATATTCCAAGCTGCAGTTCCCAGAACACAGATCATCAGATCATCAAACACATTGTTGTGGCAGACATAAGCTTGGCTACAAACAGGAAGCCTCAGCTGAAACAGGCATTAGTTCAACGGTAAAAGAGATTTACTCAACATGCAGTAATTTAAAAAGGAAATTCAGAAAAGCAAAACGTGGTTCCAGAGAATTGGACAGAAAATATTTTCCCACACCTCCCCAGCTAGCTGTAGAGTAGAGATCATCAGTGCAGGTCTGCAGCACAGTGCTGCCATTGCTTGGCCCCATCAGCCTGGCATCTGCAGGGCTGAACAACACCAGTGTAGCAGCAAGGCCAAATTCCCCTGCAGCAGAAGCCCTTATAGACAGCAATGTCAGCATCATGTTATAGTCATAACACTTAGCTATTAATAGGATGTTAACATGTCTATTGCTTATAACACTCTCCTTGTCTATAGCAAGGGAGTTGGAACTAGATGATCTTAAAGGTCCCTTCTAACCCAAACCACTCTATGATTCTATATGTCCAGTGTTGTCCTTAACAAATATTTGGGCCAGAAATGCTTTAGAATATTTGCAGGAGCTTCTTGGATCAATGTTTCGACCTAATTGGCTGTATTCAGAGAGCAGGGATATTGTAAGAGGATCAGGAGCACATCCAAAAATCGAGGTTATAAAAAATTCCATCCTTCCATTACCTCCCATTCATCAGAACAACACCCATCCCTTCAAGATTTTTAAGGGTGTCAGAAAGGAAACCCTTGTGCACAGAAACATACCCCAGTTAATCAAGGTCCTTCCCATAAACAGCTTCGTTTCTGGATTCCAGACAAAACGGCGGAAATTTTCCATCCGTTCACTGCAGGTCTTCTTTTCATTTAAAGTTGCCATTTTGCCACAGAATTTCCCCCAAAAGCGTCTTCTTCAGAAATGAAGAAATTCAACAGGGACTCAAAGAGTTGCCCAAGCAAATTGCTTTGGTTTTTATACTTTCCCCTCCACTGAAGGTCAAGGAGATCACTGCCTATACCAACAAAAGCCCCTACACTGATTACTGGCCCGCAGCAGATGCAGTGCTTTATAGGTAGTGCTGATAACGCTCAGTGCTGAGGCTGGCAAAGGAAAGTCAGCTCCTATCAAATGCCCTTCCCAGGTAAACTGCCCCAAAGAGATTGACAGGATTACGCACTTCGCAGAGTGCCTTAGGGCTTGTGATATGCTCAGTGTGATAGTGGTTATCTAAACAGATAAGGAGAACCTTTTCTCTCTCTTTTTTTTTTTTTTTAATTTATATTTTTCCCTTCCTTCCTTCCTCTCTTCCTCTTTCTTTCCTTCTTTCTTTCCAGTTAACCTGCAAATACTGATTGCAATACTCCCATTACAACCTATGGGCAGAGGGATGGGATTTCATCCTCTTTTTTAAACACTGGCATGCCCTGCCATTCACTATGGTGGCAAAGTCATTAAAATGGGAACATCTGACAAGATTAACTGGCAGGCTTTTGGTTATCTGGACATTGAGACAGCTGTAGTTGAGCCCTGTGACATGGCAGGGGTTTCTGCCAGCTAAATAATGCTGAATTTCTAAGAAGCAATACAGATTTATATTGCTTTTCTGCCTCAGGTCAGGCAGCATGATGTTTTATTGTAAGAGCCACCGATCTGGGGTGATTTTACCTGTTTTCAGATGATAAAATAGGAACCAGGCTAAGTGAAACAAAATTAAGATTTACAGACATTCTACCAGTTTGTATGCCCCATGGAAAGAGGAGGATGAACAAAAAGACGGCAAAGCCAAGCCCGCCTGCATTCAGGAGTTTGTGTTACACTGTATGGGAAGCTGGCAGTACACTTCATGAGCCCCAGGCCAAGGATTTCATGTGGTCATGTAGTCATCTTCTCTCGTGTTATATCTCATTTGTCTATCTATACCTGTTGCTGCATACAACTTGGGAACCCCAAGATCTGAGGAGCACAGGTGCAGTGCAGAGCATGACTGAGGCTGAGAAATGTGGATGGCAGGAAATGGCCTTAGGCCTTGAAAACTGCAAATGAAGATGTGCAGAAGTATCTACAAAAAGCAGTACCTACAATAAGAGGCAAGAATAAAGGGGAAAAATATTCCAGATGGAAATCTGCTCTGACTGGAAGCTCCAGAAATACAAATTACGTAAACACATTAACCACATTAATATAAGAGCATAAATAAAATTACCGCAAGTTAATTATATCCTTATTTTATAATGAGCCAAGTACATAATTCTAACATGAATAAATTAAATACGTAAATATATTAAGAACAATAAATGACAAATGTGTTTACACACGGAATCAGGAGTAGGAAAAACAAAACATCAAAGTCCTATGAGAGCAGGTGGTTAAATTAACGTGGTTTCTCTCTTCAGTATTTGGAATCGTCAGTGAAAATGTAAGAAAAAGCAGGCAAAATATCTATAAAATCTTCAGTGGGGCTGTTGCTATGTGTCATGGATGCTCCTGACCAAGCAGACCCACATCACCTTCACCCCCTGTCCTCTTGCCAAGATGCAGCCAAGACCACGACAAGGGAGGCCCAGCCAAGGTCACAGCTTCTCTCTTGCCTGACTTCAGAATTATCCCAGTGGGAACCTGGAGATTTTCCACCTCTCTTCAGGCAAACTGACTCAGAGTTTGGTGCTTCCTGTGAAAGGCTGAGGGGAAATTTTGGAATGAAAAGATTTATAAAGACAGATTTTTCCTTGGAGGGTTTTTCCAGGCAATGTGTGAAATCTGCCTCCAGGGAGCTGGGACCTTACCTTAATTCATTAACTGATACCTTAATTTGCCCACCAAATTGTGCAGCCATATTTAGTGGATGAAAAGCTGGATATGGAAAGTTGTGATCAGAGGGCACTGGCATCTGCAGGTGGTGGTAAAAGAGCACCAAAAGCTGGGGTTGAGAAGCACCGGTGCCTACAGAGCTGAATTCAGAGCTATCACAGCTGTGTGGCGTAAATCAGTGTGGAGCTGTGACAAGTAAGGAAACCTCATGGAAAATTTGTGCATGTGAATGGGGATACGCACTGCCTGTCTGAAGAGGTTTATTAAGATAGGATGGAGATATGACTATTCCAAAGGCTCTGTTCAAAAGCTCCCAGCCACTGCTGGGACCGTTTGTCAGGACATTTGTCACCAACCAGTGGACATCTCTCCATGTCTCCATGAAGGGCTTGTTGGTCTAAGTAGCTGCTTGTTGTAGCCCATTAGGATTCAATTCATGCCCATTTTCCTCATCCAGTGCTGGCCCTGCAGCCACCTCTGGTCTCTTTATTCTGCCCAAATCCTGCAGCATTTTGGCCTTTGGTTGCAAGGCCATGGGCATGTGGGCATGCACACACACTGCATTCAGAGAGCAGCAAGGTACTTCATGTACTCAGGGCTTCATGAACTGGGACCAATGTTTGCTTTCCCCTGCTGGTATTTAATGTCTGCATCTCCGACCTTGGGCTGGCTGTTCAACTGAAGGACAGCCAAGCGGCAGGGTCACACAGGAGCATGGGACAGAACTGGAGACCACGGCCCTGCTACCCCTTCCAGCAGGCAGCAGCATTAGCACCAGTTTTGCAGTTTTAACGATTGCTTCTGGTTGCCCTGCTCAGGGCAGGGGGGGGCGCTGTGTGCATTTTCCTTCTGCTGTTGACCTCACTGTGTGCAAGGCAGAGCCTGGCCTCAGGGTGGCCCATGTTCTTCAGAAGAGTAATGGAGAGCATATTCAGGAGAGCTGTGCTGCTGTGATCAGAAGTAGCTGAATGCATACCTGCAAAGGGAATTAGTACACTTTGTAAGCTTGAGTATGAGCTTTACATGTAATTTAGCCTCTTTTGGAGCACCATGCCTGTAAGTTTTGCTCTAGCCTGAAATGCTGTCCTTCTGAGATATTCTCCTCGGTAGAAGTGGATGACGGCACACCTTGCACAGCGGTGGCTCACCCTGCTGTATAATGCTCACTGCAATGAGCTGCTGGAGTTGCTGCACGGTACTGAATGGGAGCTCAGTGTCAATGTTAGTAAAACATTAAACATTATTCACTTGTGATAAGGGCAGGCAAGGAGGGAAATCTGTCCTAGTGGTGGGTCCTGGGCGGAAGCATCTGCTGTGCTGCCACCTTCTATGTGTGGAGGTCACCTCAGGGGTGATGGGAGAGCTGGTGTTTGGGGGTCATATCCACTGGCAGAAATGAGCTTTGCATCTTTCTCTTTGATTAATGGCTGTTTTCCATATTAAACGGTCAGGAGTTGGTCAGGCTTGCTGTGCCTTTCTAGTGGAGAGAGTAAAGAGAATTTTATATTCCTCTTATTTGCTTTTCTCCCATATTTTCATAGAATCATAGAATGGCTTGGGTTGGAAGTGACCTCAAAGATCATCAAGCTCCAACACCATTGCCACAAGCAATTTTGCAAGTTGACAAGACAAAGGTGTTGGCATTTTTAAAATTTGAGGACAACAATTCTACATTTGAGAATAAAGGCATCAAATTGGCAGCCTGAGGAACTCAGGGCAAGAAAACAGTGAAAATATCTTTGAGCTGAACTGTGCTGATGTTTCTAGCCTCAGGGCAATTGATAAAAGCAAGGAGGTTTAGGTGAAAGTGTGGGTTTATGATAGCAACATGACCAGGGCTGTGGAAAGTGCAAAGCAGATTCTCTTCAGGTCTGACCCACCACTTACTGGGGTTTTCCAGAGGACCTTGGCTGGCCTCTGCTTTTCTGCCCTGCTCTTTGTCTCAGGGCTGCTAACGTGGCCCCATCATGAGCCCAGCCATCTCCCTTCATTTTCATTCTGCCCCCAGCAACTAAAGGAAACTAGTGCTAAACTGAGCGCAAAAATAAATACCAAAACTCAGTGATGTTCCTTTCAGACGGACAGTCAGTGAGTCAAAAGCTTGGCATTGTGGGGTGGCATACTACTCCTTGCAGTGTCTTTTGCATGATGGAGAGAGTAATGAGGTCCTTGGGAACACTAAGCATCCCACAAAACATCTCCAGCAGTTCTGGCCTCATTAACTTTTGCCAAAGGGATTTTTCCATCTGCACAGATTGTCCTATGGTGTTCATGAGGTGTTGCAAGGAAACAAGCCGCATTACCAGCCAGTGCCCCTGCAGAGCTGCTCCCTGCCTCTGTTATGCACAAAGTCTTGTTCATGTCAAACAAAGAACTTACATTTGGTATAATTACTATCTTGGGAGTATAATCACTATTGTTTCAAGTCAGTTACAAACAAGAAAGGATAATGGTGTAGCTAAAGCTGCACACACGCTTTTTAAACTACTCCCAATATTGTAGAATCATAGAATTCTTAAGGCTGGAAGAGCCCTCTAAGATCATCTAGTCCAAACATCCATCTACCACTAGTGTTTGCCCACTAAGCCACATCTCTCAGTACCCCATCTAAATGTTTTTGATTACCTCCAGGAATGATGACTTCACCACCTCCCTGGGTGCTGGAGCCCAGTCCAGCATCTGACCACTTTTTTGGAGAAGATATTTTCCCTAATATCCATCCTGAACCTCCCCTGCACAATTTGAGGCCAATTCCCCTTGTCCTATCACTCTCCTCCCCTTACTCCTTGAGGTCCTAAGATTGGTAGCAGCTTACTGTGGTTAGGGTGAGCTGTGGGCACCCAGAGCTATGTGATGTCCATGTTGACATCTTCTTGGGCCTCAAAACAATTTGTATGAAGTCATGAATACACCTGCGAGCATGCTTTGCACCTTGCTCTCTCTCCACAGCATCCCCTTACTCCCCGGGTTGGTGTGTGTGTGTGTCACCCTGAGGGAGAGATTCTCCCAAAGGAAACACTGCCTTTCATTTCTATGTATTTATTTACTTGCCACACAAAACCAGAGCTCGGCAGGGCTGGAGCTCCCGCAGGGCCACGAGCCCGGGCAAGGTCTCCTGCCTGCCCACTGCAGGACCCCGGCGGCACGGCGGGCGGCAGCAGCGCGCAGCGCACAGCCGGCTCGGCACCGCGCCCGACCCGCCCGGCCCCCGCCTCTGTCTCGGCGGCAGCGCCGCGTGAACGCAACGTTTGCTCTCCTCTTGGACGCACTTGAAATAAATGATTTAAGTGCTTGTTTTTCTGTCTCTTTGGCCGGGTTTTTCTTTCTTTCTTTTTTTTTTCTGTCTGTTGTGAGATGCGAAGCAGCCGTTTTTTGGTCTCCGTGTTAGTGAGGTGCTGACAGGGAGAGCGGGGTTGGTCTCTTCTCACTGGTGACAGGTGACAGGATGAGGGGAAATGAGGGGAAATGGCCTCAAGTTGTGCCAGGGGAGGTTTAGGTTGGATATTGAGAATTTTGTTTTTCCTTTTTTTTTTTTTCTTTTTTTTTCCTGTAAGGTAGCCTTTAAAGCTTTGGTTCACAGCTGTGTGGCAGGTCCCAAGCAGCAGCCCTTCACCCTCTCCCATATGCTAGTGAGAGTATCCTTTACCACCCTAAGATCTACTCTCCAGCCCTAGCCATCCCCAGTTTAACCAGATTTTCTATTCTTTGGAATCATACAATCATGAAGGTTGGGGAAGACCACTAAGATCAAGTCCAACCAGCAGCCCATCCCCCACTGTGCCCAGTAACCACATCCCTCAGTGCCGCATCCACACAGTTCTTGAACACCTCCAGGGATGGTGATTCCACCACCTCCCTGGGCAGCCTGTGCCAAGGCATTACATTTTACACTACAGAAATGCCACCTTCAACTGCTTGCAGGCTGTTCTCCTGCCTCAGTCTGCTGCCCACACCCCATTCTACTTGCTGCTGTAGGGATTTTCATTAGTAGAGTCTTTTGGTCTTCATGTGCATACTGTAGTGTTTGTATGAAACAAATCTGCAGGAAATATTACATAGAATCATATAATGCCTTGGGTTGGAAGGGACTTCAAAGACCATCTTTTTAACTGTCAGTTTAAACTGGCAGTTTGACTGTCATCCTCTGAGATGGGAAAATCTTGGAATATTGCTGTTCTTCAGAATGTAAGTATTAGTGTCTTAATATTGATTTGGCTGCCTGGGATCAGCATCAGTAGTGAATATTGAAGTTTGAGATCTTGAGGTCCTGATGTTTGGAACTGACTATGACTGCAAGCTGAAATTGTGGAGATGCTTCTGAATACCATGTTCGGTTCTCAATTGTATTTCTCAGTTCTCCCACCTGCTGATAGATTTGTTCCTTCATAGAAGTATGTGTTAAGACTTGCAGACTCAGCATGATCAGTTGCAAACATTGTTTTCATTCACCTTCTACACCACTATCAGGAAGGCAAGCCTGTACACATCAACCATCAGGTGAGAAAGGAGAAAACACTGGATCTGATTTACTCCAGTGACTTGAAAGACCCTGTGTGAGACTTGCAATATGGATTTCAATAAGTGTTTCTCCCATTGGTCTCAAATAAGGGAAGATAGGACAAGTCTGCAGCATGTCCACTTTCTCAGCAGCCAGTCACACTTCAGCAAGTTGCTTACAGCAAAGGAGCAACAAATCAAAACATTCTGCATAGCTAAAGAGTTTTTGATGCTATTTTATACATGTTTATGCTATTCCTAATTAAATACACTTTCAATTCAGTAAGCCCCTTCTGTGTCTGCTGTTGGGCAGTTCATTATTTAGGACTTAAACTACTGCCAAATTATTAGGGCAGTATCTAAGAAGAGTTCTCACCTTTCCATTAATCACTGAGAGATGCTTGAATTGTGACAGTCAGAGCACTGATTCTATCAGGGAAAAAATTGTAATGGAGAGGTATCACAAGAGATAACAAGACATCACAGAGTTGTTCATTGGCATCCTTTAAATAAAGGACTTAAACATGTAAAATATGTTCAAATTGATTATTAACAGGCAGAGGATGGCCTGGTCCATAGCAGAGCTGTGCAACATGTCTTAATGAGTAAAAGCCCTGCTTGATATTCACACTGCTACAGAGATCCACTTACATGGGATCCCAAAATATTCTCTGCAGGAGGGCTGGAGCCTTGTGATGCATTCACAGATGGTGACATGGAGACAGAGCATTCACAGGACTTGCCAAAAACATATTTTGGATTTGATTGACAGTTCTGGACAGGCTTTCCCAGCCTTAAAATGTGTGTCCAGAAATAGATTGTATCTACTGCTTTTATTTTCCTCCCTGGGTACATTTTCAGTTGTCCATGAGAATAAATCCTAATTTTGTCTTTTAAATTTAGAATTATAGTTTCAGGGCTTTCAATGAAATTGTGTTTATTTATTTGCTCAGTGAATGGCACTGAGTAGAGATAATATTTTTACAAGCTTTTCTGTTTACATGTTTTAAAGTTGTACTTGAAGTCCCAGGACATACCTGGAGTGAACAAAAATATCTTGCAGATACAAGTCTGAGATGAAGACCTCAAGCAATAACGTGGTAGTTAATCAGATGTTAAAGATGGGATGATAGCCTCTCAAAGGCTGTACTAAATACTTTTTCTGTATGAAGAAAAGTGAGTAGGAAATGTAGATTACTGATTTCAACAGAGCCATATTTTTTCATGAGAAGAATGAACAGTATGGGAGCTTTATTCCCCCATGCTTGTGGGGTCTGACTGATCAAAATCACTGGCATATATGCAGATGGTGCCCTTCTTAAAACCTGAGTTGAACATTTTATGTTTTTTCTCCTCCCTTTGTACTTCTCTCTGCAATCCCATTTCAGGCCAAGTCTGACTTCACACTTGAAAAGTGGCTTGGTAATAATATATCATTTGGGAAGCGTCTCATATAACAGTGCTCATCTAAAAAAAGAATTAATGGAATGATGCACAACAGAACCAGAGGGAAACAAACACAATAAGAGATGTAATATCTATGGCAGGCAACAAGATACTTTACAATTTGAATGCCTTCTTCTATGTCTGCTGCTCTCTTTCTTTTTATCCAGCATTTTAGCTTCTACTTCCTTTGCACTTCGCTTTGCTTTTCCAGTTGCTGTGAAGATAGTTGTGCCTTTTTCTATTACTGCTTGCCTTTCTCCAGCTTTGTCCCTCTTGTTCAGAGCCTGCTGCTGGCTGTGGGATGCTTCTGGAAGGGCATCTGGCCTTGTTTCTGGATGTGCCAGCTGCCTTTGAGTCACATGTTGTATTAAAATTGAGTCTTTTGGTTCTCAGGCTCGTCTTCTACCTCACAGAACCGGTGACATCGTTGAATAATGTAAATCTGACTGTTTGATTAGCAACATGAGGAGAGAGTATAAGTTGTCATCAGGGGACACGTGGAGTGGCAAATGAGCCAAAGACAATCATGTATGCATAAGGGCCCAGCAGGACTGGGAGGGGTACACTCTTCCCAGCACACATGCTTTACATTAAGTGGCTTTATTACTTTTGTACAAAGGGCTTGCAGGACGACACAAAAAGAAGCTATAAGGTGGGTTTTATTTCATCTTAGGGGCTGAGTCCTGTGGTGGCCTTTAATTTACCTCCCCGCTTGTTGAGCTGCTCTGTGTGCTGAAACCACTGTCCCAGCAAAACACGAGCCCCTCTCTCATGGAGGTCCCAAAGCATCCCTGCTCCCAAGGCTTGTGGGAAGCCATGGATCTCCTGGTGGTCCCAAAACCTTCTTCCCAACCCTTTTCATCTCCCTTTCAAACAGAAGGGTCCTCCTTGATCTAGCAGAGGCCATGCAGTATTTTTGATCATCCTGTGTGCCGATGTATCTCAGCATCTCTTCCATTTCCATCTTTCTGGACATGGGGAGGAGTGTGCAGTATTCATCTTCACAAATATATTCCACTTTTAAAATTAGTGTAGCTGTCCACCACAGTATTTAGGATGCTCATCAGTCACTTACAGAGCAGAAGACAGGATGCATCCAAGAGGGGCAAACAACTATCCAATTTCATTCGAGCTCGATAAATGAATGATAGATTGTCTGGTAGAGCGATCTGGGCTATCAGATGTCCTTTCATAATAAGGAAGTGTCAGGCCTTGTTTCCTGCTGGTAGGAGTCTCCTTGCAAGCAGCATGACCTTGCAAGCATACATGGGGAGGTATTACTGGCTGCTGCACGCCACTTTAGTGGGTTATGATGTTTCCATCACTTGGCCTCATCTCCCTGTGGCTGCAATCCTTCATAATTTCCTTCAGTGCACTTTTTTCCAGGATACTGATGTGGTATTGTGACACAAATCAGCAGATTTGCTTTGAGGTTTGGAAACAAGCTGGTACACCATAACTTCTGTGTAATTCGCCTATAGCATATGGACTGTGTGGAGAAGAAATGCTGTCCTCTTTAGAGAGGCAAATCCATGGCAAGAAGGAAAGAAAACTGACTTGCTTTTTTCACTGTTTACTGGACATCCTTTTTGTGTAGGAAGTTCTCACTAAGCACTCAGCAATTGACTTCTGGAGGGAAGAGAGACAATGGTGCCTCCTGAACACTGTCTATTAAAGTCTTTCACAAAAGGAGTACAATTCTGATCCCATAGCTGTAATAAAGTCTAGCTGGACGGAGCTAGACAACACACCTTGTATATTTGTGAATTTACTGGAAGCTGAAAGACAGAGAGGCAGTTCATCTCCATGTAGACATATTCTTGTCAGTGTGAACAGCCCATCTGTGTTTTTGAAGATAACACAAGACAAACTGCTACACTATGAGCAGAGTCAGCTCTCAACAAACTGTTTCCTACATTCATCTCTACTGTATAAATTCCAGTGTGGTTTGTCTCTCTTGGAAATCCTTCCACTTCCTGTCCTTTCACTATGGTTCCCCAGCTAGACTGTCCTGGAGGTCTGTCCTTCTGCCAAAGGCATTAAGTTGTCCGATGGGTTCAAATATTATTACAGAGGACTGATAGGCAGAACAATGGCACAAGTCTCAGCTTGAATAAAGCAAGGATAAACTCCTCCAGAGAGGAATTGCTTGATTTCAGAAACCTCCATTCATTCACTGAGTAAAACTAGTGAATTCCTAGGCAATGCTCTTCCTCATAAGCAAATGCAAGAACATACCTATCACATGAACCTAATGACTCTGGTGTTGTATGAACATATATGTTAACTGTTATGTGTTATATGTTATCTGCATATATATGCTAACAACAACTTGAAAAACAAAAGAACCTTAAAATTGGTCAGAGCATAAAGACTGTAAAAATATGAGTTCAGTGCATGTGGTGTCCATTTGGGAAAGTGAGAAAGCGGCAGAAATTTCACTTAAAGGAGCTTCAATTTCAAAGGTACCAAAACTATCCTGCATTTCAACGGGCAAATCAGCTGCTTGGAGCCTTTTTGTTCCTAGCTGCACTTGCAAACTCCTGTGCTTAATTTCCTTCCTCTAGCCCAAGCTCACTACGCATGTGTGTGGATGTGCACATGGAGATGCAGGTGTCCTGTATGTTCCTACATCAAACATGTACTTGTGCCAAGCACCAGCTCCTGTATCAGTCCTTGCCAGGGTATATGAGCTTGCTTTCTTGATTTAGTGAAAGTGACTTTGGACCCAGAGTCTAAAACTTCAGGAAACTCTTTCAGCCTCTTTGTTATTGGCTGCTTTGGAGATAGGTGTCTCTGTTTTCACCCAGGAAAAAGGAAAGAGGATCTGTTTCCTCCTGATATGGAATGAGAACCCCATTTTTTCCATGTGAGTGAATCTTGCTTTCAGGCTGTATTACTTCTTTCTGCAATGACACCATTCAGAGTGTATAATATATTGAACCAACTCTTTCTAAAGAAATAAGATATCACCTCAGGCAGTCTTAGACCTCCTTACTGGCAACCTTGGCAACCAAGCATTATTTATAAATGAAAGCAGAGTAATCGATAGCAGCAATACAAGCTTGGTGTTCAGTTTCCCTTTCTGAAATTTCCAGTGTTGCTGTATTCCAAACCACATCTCAGTGTTGGATGCTATGGGGCCCCACTGAGCTATTTGAAGAGTGTCATCACACACAGACCATGCTGGTTTGAGGTCTTCATCTTCTGAGGTAGAACTCAGACCACCAGCACCTGTAGGAAGTGCTCCTGCTCTTGGCCAGTGTCAGATCTCACTAAGCCAGAGTTTAAGGCAAGGGATGAATGGTGCTAGGACAAGTGGAGCTGCCCAAATTCTCCAGACAAACTGTTGCAACCCTAGGCTTATAGAAAATAATTTGGGACCTTGAGGCAAGTCTGATGCAATTACAGAGGAGCAAAGCAAAAGATGAAGAGCAGGTAAAGGGAAAAGATGGAGCGTGATCAGAAGCAGCAGTCAGTAATCAGATAGGATGCACAATTAGGAGCGACTGTTCTGCAATACAGGGTGGAGGAGGGGGCCTAATCCAATTCCAGAAGCACTGCCAGAGCACCACAGCACTCTGCCTGCCATTTGTTTATGCTGCAGAAGAGCACTCCCAAACGCAAATCATCATTACAGTAAAGAAGCTTTCATTTCTCTCTTGTTCCCTGCACAATTAATTAAAAAATCATCTTTTATTTGTGAAGTCACCACAAGGTTGGGATCAATTTATGTCTTGCTGAAAGCACAGTTGCTATCTGAGGAGTTAAAAAGCTGCAGCACTTACTGCCTATCTCCCTCCCTGCTCTCCTAAATCCTCCCTCTGGCATTCCCCCTCCTGTGCTGAGCTTTTGCCTTGGCCCTCGATCTCATACGACACTTCCTACCTCCGATCCCATTGGGATGTTTATGTCCCTTTTCTTTTCATGTGTGTTTCTGTATTTTTTAAGACCTCTCAGAAGTAGGCATTGTCCTTCTTTTACCCCCATATGGGAAGGCAGGACGTGCTGGTTGCTGCACAAACAGCACATTCACTGCAGAATATGCCCACTCTACTAAAGGTGCCATTCATCCAAATGGAAAGGGTAGAAATTTGCAAAAGCAACTTCACATATAAATATATTAACAAGTGACATTGAGATTAAACACTTGATACCTTTTGTAGGGTGCTGTATAGTGGGAAATTTTAAATACAGAAAGAAAACTGTAGCTTATAAATCAGCAAGTAGCTTATAGTTAAAAAAATACCTAATTAAGAAGTGAAAAATGGAACAAAAATGCTCTAGGAAGGAAATATTCGGTGTTTATTTATGGTGCGCTGTAGTTAAAAGGGCAGAGGAAAATATTTCCATAGCAGAATTGAACACTCACATGCATATGAACTGCTTGCTGATAATTAAAAATCTCTGAAAGCTGGATAAGATTAAATTTTGTTGTCAACAGGTGGCCATTATCTTCCAGATTGATTAAAACAGTTTCATTCAACTGAGTGAAAGTTCTCTAGATTTATGAGGATTCTGCAGTAATTAAAATTATTTGTGCTTGTTTACAGAGAGAACAATGTAAATATATCAGAAGTAAGAATGATGTACATTTTTATTTGACCACTTTCAAAAAAATTACTTTCATTATAGCAGGACTGTAGTGTAGGTCTGAGCTCTTGTTTTATGTCCATGTCTTACAGAGTTTCACAATCATTTTTCAAATTTAACATCCTTTCTCCAGCGAGGTGGAAAGTGGCCTTGTATTTGTCATGGACAAACACCATGCACATGAACATGGCAAAAAGCTGATATGTATCAAATTTAAACACTAGTTCAACCCATATGAATACAAATGTTTGGCCATAAGCTGAAGATACTACAAGCTCTGCCCAAGTTGAATTCAGACCTATGTTATGAAGGCGGCCTGGAAACAAGTAACACAATGTATGCACTGAGGCCTTCTCATATGGAATCCCAGATGTCAGGCACTTTGAGAAGGTCCATGAAGAATGCTTTTTTGTTGCTGCTGTTGTTGTTCTTTGCTTTGTGTGTGCATCCATTGGCTTTTTTTTTTTTACCCTTCACTGTATGAATTTCTGTTTCCCAAAGATTGTGACTTCAGGTTTCGCTCATCAGACTTCGCTAATCTGAACTGTGCCAGAGTCTGACATCATGTACAGAAGCTTTCTACAGATGTAGGAAGAGCCATACTCTAGATCTTAAATTATTCTAAGTGTACTGTACCTGGGTCTCATGCCACGTCCCTTGTGCATGCCAGGTTGGCATTATGCTCAGCAGGAATTTGGATGCGGAGGAAATGTAAAATCAAGGTCCATAAAAGAAGACTTGTTTTAGCATATAAATACTCCCAGGTGACTAAAAAGTAACTTTGGAAATGTGCATCTGTAATCTCTGTTCAAAAAGCCCTCAAGGGATTATATTGGATCAGTAAACTTCGTTATTACTAAACGAGTTGTGTTGAGAGAAGAGTGCTTTTACTTGAAGGAACCTAAATTAAAACTTAACAGCCAAATGAAAGCTCTTTTGAAAGTTTTATTACAGGGGAAAGCAATAAGTACCATTAGCACTTGAAATAAGATGCTAGATACTGATATGCGTGATCACAACTATTGATTCATTTGAACCTTGGGTGTTATTTAAAAGAAAACACGTACATAGCACATGGCAAGCTGGTTCCTCAAATGCAAGTAGCATTTTCCAGCTAGGTCCTCTGCCTCCTTTTTGCCCTGCATCCCAACAGATACAAGGAGCCACAAAACTGTGTACAACCCTGAAGCCAGCCTTTCTGTTTTGTGAATGCTGATGCAATTCACATCTAATGCAAAGTTCTCATTTCAATGTTTATTGGTTTATTGGGGAGGGGAAAGAAGTGGAGAGGAGGGGAGGGGAGGGGAGGGGAGGGGAGGGGAGGGGAGGGGAGGGGAGGGGAGGGGAGGGGAGGGGAGGGGAGGGGAGGGGAGGGGAGGGGAGGGGAGGGGAGGGGAGGGGAGGACTTCAAACACTCAGTCCAACAGCCTGACCCCTTCAGGGCTAACCAGAAGTTACAGCATGTTATTGAGGGCATTGTCCAAATACTTCTTGAACACTCACAGGCACAGGGCATCAAACATCTTCAAACACCTTGCCTGTTCTAGTTTTTGACCACCCTCATGGTAAATACATCTTTCCTGTTATCCAGTCTGACCCTCTCCTGGCAGAGTTTCATGCTGTTGCCCTGTCAGTAGATAGCAGGGAGAAGAGACCAACATCTCTCTCTCCACTTTCCATCCTCAGGAACTTGTAGAGAGCAATGAGGTTGCCTCTCTGCCACCTTTTCTCCAAACCAGGCAAACCAAGTGTCACAAACCAAGGCTATTCTTGGAAAGGAAAAGAGATATGAATATTAGCCTAAGTAAATATTCAGTAACATATTTCTAAAAGTTCATTGCATCATTTCCACAACAGATTCAATATCATGCTTGAAGATGATTGATGAAAATATTACATTTCTTACAGCTTCATTTATCTCAGCAACTTAAACAAAAGCTTGATTTGTAGACAATGGATCACACTCCAGTAGAACCTCAGGAACAAGTATGAGAAATTTGTGAATCATCTGTTACTGTTGCATTTATGTTGGAACCAAGCAGATGCTGCAGCTAAGAGTAGCAACCTTAAAAATGATGTCTTGATCATAATCTGGGGAGGAAATCCAAACTGTAAGAGACTTGGATACAAACCCATCCCATCTGTTTAGCATCTTAAGTTTGAACTTGTTGAAATGAGCAGTCATATAAGAGGACAAGGTTAACGTAGGATATAAACCTTCTTTCTCAGTCTCTGAGGCAAAAGGAGATTCTCATTTATCAAGGTGTCTGTTTACTATGAAGAGTCAGCTTATCTCCAGACATAACTTATTTACTTGTTTTGTCTCTTGAAAACTCTGAAATCAAGGATGGTGCCAGACACCATTTGCACATTTACCTCCATAGGTGTTGCAGTGCTTACAGCCCATAGAAGCTGACTCTGCATTTGACCTCTTTTGTTACTGGCACTGAAAAAAACCTGCACAAAAGAGAGACTGTTTTCCTGCTCTTATTCCAGTTCTCTTATTTGCTTTCAACTGTGCATAGGCAAAGAATACACCTGTTGTTTATTCTATCTAGTTCTGTAGCTTGCTTGATGAAGAGAAGGAATAAAGCAGATAATTAAAAGATGGCTGTCTTCAGTGGCTGCACTTGGTTTGAAACTCCTCCTGAGCAACTGCAGCTCTCTCCAGTTATTTTGTCACCTTTTGAACTGCAGCACTGGACCGTCACTCTTCAGAACTTTGCAGCACTGCCAAAACTAGGAGGGCTTTCTTCCAGGGTAACAGGCAGTTCTGAATAAAAGAAAGCAAGTGAGACAGAAGGGCTTTGATTTTGCCCTCCTTCTACCATTTCAATTCAGTGGGATCAGCAGAGTCCTTCAGGAAAATCCTCTTCATCTCCGCCATCCTCTTGCATTTGGTATCTTATCTTAAGGAAAGATGGAGATTTGTCATCAGGGATGAAGGCCTTGCATAAATCAAATGCTAGTCTGACTCTTGCTCATTCTAATCCATTCTGAACTTTTATTCTTTTTATTTCTTCTATACATTTTTTTTCCATTGTGAAATGTTTTGGGCAGCAGTGGCTTTGAACCTTTTGTCCTCTATCTGCATGTCTAAACTCCCGTGGCAGCAAGCAGTAGTCCATCTTCTGGGTGGTTAAACCTCCCCGGTAGCAAGTCACGGTCCACCAGCTACTTTTAACTTTCTTTCTGTTATTGATAATATAGTATTTTATGGAACAAAGTGACTGGAAAGCTCTAAACTGCTGCTGAAAGTGTCTTGGCCCTGAAGATAGAAAATGCATTTTAAAACCTGTCACTTTTTTTTATTTCAACATCTCTCCTTATCTCCACAGGCAGTCCATGTCACCACTATGCACCATTAATTCTGGTACTTTCAAATCAAGCAGAAAGAATAAACCAAGCTGTGGTCCTTCCTTTGTGCTGCCATAATAAAGCAAGATAGGAATTTGAAAGATAAAACACTGACATTCTAACTTTTCACTGAACACTTTATTCCCTACAGAGGCATCAACAGAGAATCCAGCATCATCTTTCCTTTTAAAACTAAAGGCCAGGTTTTTCAGCCTTGTCTTAGTCAGCATGTGTGCTGTCACAAGTGAGGTGGTGTAAAGGTGGCCCCTTCTAGGGTGATGTGGAAGGAGACTGAGAGATAGCTAAAGTAGAGGCTGGTCTAAGTCACTAAGTTACTCTGATGCTAGCAAAGAGCCACCTTGGCTCTGATACCCAGAGCTTGCTTGCTGTTGGTGTACTTTGCACTGTCTTTGTCTAAATGTGATTTATTTAATCCTAAACACAATATTTTAAACATTGGCAAGATTCTTCTCTCCTGTGTGAAGTAAATGCTGCACTTCTGATTTTTCAATGGACATGTATACTAAAAAAATATTGAGACTGTACTACATTAAGTGCCCATCATCTTACTCTAAACAGTCTACCCGAGTGGCTTATAAGGGCCTTTGGGAGAGAGAAAGAGAGCCGTTTTCCACCACTGCAGTAGCTCTCCAAGGCTGGTTAAGTGCCTTCTCAGTGAGCATCAGGGCTGACCACTTGTCTCTGCTCACTTTCTTCCTCTGCCATCTTCCTAGTTGACCAAACTATCACAACTGACCAAACTACTCCATGCTCCAAACTTTGCTGTTCTCCTTATACCAATAAATGTTTGATACAGTGGAAACTATACCAGAATGTCACTCCGATTTAATATTGTATTATCCAGAGTTTCTGAGGAATATTGTGTGTTATCTAAGTATGAGGACTCTATAAAGCAAGTATGAGACCAGTTTGACAAATGTTGCAGTAGATTATAACTCTTGAGGGGCTTCTTGGTTGAAACTTGCCTCTTGGCTCTCCTTGATTGCAGTTAAATTGTAAAACAGTCTGCTAAGGTAGAGAACAACACAGCTGAGACTTTAAATCTGAACTGAGCAAAACTGTTGAGTACATCCTAGAGGAAACAAGCTTGTGAAGAGAGAGGTGCAAGGAGTTCTTTTCCATCACTGAGACTGCATTATACATTGTCCGTGACTTTAACTGTGTCTACCACAGTAGAAATGAAGGGCACCTTGACTAAATTAGGCAGCAGCTGATATGAAGAAAGATACAGGATGCCTCTCTTACTTTTGGGCTTAAAATATATATATATAATTTAAATGGATAGTATAATTCACTGTACAGTAAGAGGAATTTTTGAAAATGCTTTAAGGCAGGCAAAATAATTAAATTAAACATTTAAATTTGATGCTTAGAAGTGTAATTGAAATTGTACCTGTTGAAACAATATCAGATCATCCAGATTTCAGATCGTGTTATTCTTTTTGCAATGGCATAATTTATTTGGAAATTTAAGGCACATTTTCTAGAGGAGTTTCTGTAAAATGCACTCCAATAATTGATTATCTGTTTCTTTTTGAACTGACAGCAGTACAACCATATACATATTTTTTACCTGTGTACAAATGTATAATTCACAACACAACTGGGTGGTTTTTTTTTGTTGTTTGTTTGTTTGTTTTGCTTGATCTCATTTATTGCTGTTGTATTGTTGCTGCATTTCAAACATACTTCAACTAACCATCTTGCAGAGGTACACATCCAGTGGCTTTTGGTACTGTGTAGCAGTTGTTTTTCTTTGTAAGGGCAAAGTACCTTTCCTCAGGTATATTATTCTATGGCTCTAAATATGCCTGACATTTAATGTTTTTTCTGGCTCTTTTCAGTTTGTTTCTCCATTGGGATATCCCACTTCTTCACGTGACACAAATATCACAAGATGCTATGAATCCTAAAAGTTTACGGAGTTCAAAAACTGATAGTATAAATTAATGAGTGAAAAGTTTATTGAAAGCAATTAAACCCACTTTTGACACACATGGACCTGTGTGTAATTCATTTATCTTGGATACCTCTGAACACTGTTATACATAGCTATACATTCTTGAGTCCCCTTTTTAGCTGGCACATTCTTTCAAACCTTCACTGATAACAAGAAAACATAATTAAAAAACAAACAAACAACAAAACACAGCCAAGCAAAATGCACCTTGGAAACTGGCTGAAGCCAGGAAGCAGAGTTTTTGAAGTGATTTGTCCAGCAATTGTCTTTTAATACCAAGGACTACCTGCTGGTTACTTATCTTGTACTTTTTCCACTTCCTGCACGACTTCCTTAGTATGTCCAGCTGAATTAAAGCAATGTATTCCTAGAGGAATAGTACCAGTAACCATGCCAATAAATACTATTTATAAATTATGAACAAAGGAATTCTTCTTACCTTATTGTCAAAATCCTGCGTCACTGGGAGATCTGGCTAATTAAGAGTCCTGAGTTTAGCCTCAGCAGTGACTGGTTTATTGGTTTTCAGTTAGGAGATCAAATAATGGGAGGAGGAGACAAACCCTAAACGTTTTGAGGAATGTGAAAGCACCACCAAATATGATGGTGAAGCATAAAGAGAATTGGGATAACTCCTGCTGAGATTAGAAGTTGTGGAGAAAATTTTGGAAAGAAGGTTTCTGTCCACTGAACTGTAATAAAACTGAATAAACCTCTCCCAAAAAACACTGCCACCACCAACAAAAGCCCACGATAGATTTTCAAAAGAGGTTACTGAAAAAATAGCTCTCACAAGTTAAAGAAACTGATAAAGAAGGACTTAGTACCAGACCAGACCTTTCTACAGAGAAACAGTGAAAATGACAACACTGTAGAAGCGATGAAAAAAGTCGCTGAAGTTTCGTGTCCTGGAAGATGAAAAGTGCTGAGGTCCTTCCTTTGACTGGAACTATCTTATTGTCAACACTGGCCTTGATCAGATACAGGGTGTATTAAAATTGCAGAGGACCTAAAGCTGGGAGAAACTGTTCAGTATGTTGGAGGAAGTATGCTGGTCAACAGGCTTAGAATTCAAAATGATCTAAATCTATTCTTGTCTACTTGTGCCATCATTTTTTATGGCAGGAAGCTGATGCACCTTATGACTTGGGATGAGATGTGATTTTTCAATCTCTATTAGAATCCATGATTTTTCCACATTCAGATGTTTCAACTGTGTCTGTTTGGTGACTGCTGGTAGAAAATGCTTACGGTCCATTGCACCCAACCGCACATGATACATTCAGATACTTAATTTCTAAACCCTGTTTAGGGAATTAAAGTCTTCCACAGTCTTCCTTATTTATGGAAAGGAAATCCTTGTCCATAGTCAACCTTGAACCTGAGGGGTTAAACTAACTCTTATGCATCTCACTTTCACTAAAGAAATCACAGAGTCATAGGATCACTGGACCATTAAGGTTGAAAAAGACCTCTGAGATCATCTAGTTCAACCATCAGCCCATCCCCACCATGCCCCCTAACCACATTCCTCAGTTCCACACCTATTTGGTTCTTGAACACCTCCAAGGATGGTGACTCCACTCAGTGATCTCTCTGGACAGCCTGTGCCAATACCTCAGCACTACTTCTGAGAAGAATTTTTCCCTAATATCCAACCTGAACCTCCCAGTGCAACTTGAGGCCATTCCCTCTCACCCTATCACTATTACCTGGGAGAAGAGGCTGACACTCTCCACACCACAGCCTCCTTTCAGGGATTTGTAAAAATGATAAGCTGTGAATGTTTTATTCATCCCATCACCTTTTCTGTCTTTACAACACGTTATTTTATTCATCTCTGTTAATAATTAGTGATTATTATTAGTGCAAATGCTACCTCTGTCCTCATTTTTCTCTTTCCTATACAGAATACAGCCTTCAACCCTTCTAATCTAGAGGACACAAAGAGAAAGCAGTGGCTTTGGGACACGGAGTTGACACAGCTTGTGGCTGCCCTTTATTGCTGGCTTACAGTCTGTCTCAGCTGGATAAGAGAAGGCTCTGGGGAGATCTGAGAGCAAACTTTCAGTATCCAAACAGGGGCTATAAAAAAGCAGGGGACAGACTCTTTATCAGGATCTGTTGTGACAGGACATAGGAAAATGGTTTCAAACTAAAAGGGGGGAGATTTAGACTAAATATAAGAAAGAAGTATGTTAGAATAAGGTCTGATAAGGCACAGGTTGCCCAGATTGTTGGTGGATGCCCCATGCCTGGAGACACTCAAGGTTGGGCTGGATGGGGCTCTGAGCACCCTGATCAAGTTGTTGGTGTCCTTGTTCATTGCAGGGGTTTGGACTAGATGATCCTTAAGGGTCCCTTCCAACTCAAACGACTGTAATTCTGTGATTCTGTTACATGATGCCACAGACTATTGGGTGGCTGAGGAAGTTGTCTCATTTCATGTAATCATTTTCTGGGAAAATATGTGAAAGAAAAAGTTAAGGACATGTACATCTCTACATTTAGAGGTTTGAGCAATAAAAAACCAAGGACATTAACCAGAGAGGCTTAGGTTTACGACAAGCTAAGAACGCCTTAATGTAAGCAAAGTGGTTGGCACCCTACCAAAATTACTGTCCACAAAAACACGTTCTTCTGTTCTCTGCTAGGGAGAAGTCCTGCAGAAGGAATGGCGGGCACTGGACGATGCAGCGGAACACACTTGAAAAAGGCCTAAAGAAGTTTGTTCCCAGCTCGTGGCTAGCCCGCTCCGCAGGGCAGGGCGGCTAGGGACAGGGCAGAGCAGCGCCCGAGAGCCGCGGAGGGACGGCTTGCCGCGACGAAGGCTGCTCCACGCCGCCCTCCCCTCGGACAGCTGCCGTTGGTACCTCCGGACGGACCGCCGGTACCGCCGGCTGACCGCCCGCCCCTCCCCGCCCCGCCCCGCCGCGTTCCCCATGGGGAGAGCCCGCCCTGCCGTCCGCACCCCGCGGCCAGCCGCGGCGGCAGCGCGGAGCGGAGCGGAGCCGCCCGCGGAGGATGATGGCGCCGGCGACCGGCCCCGCGATGGCGGGCCCGCTGGCCCTGCTGGACCCCACAGGTGAGCCCCGGCCCCCGCGGCGCCAGCGCGGGGATTCGGGGTTCTTGGGTTCGGGGCCCCGCGGCGAGCCTCGAGAGCAGCGGCTCTTCGCTGCCGTGTTGGCTGGAGGGGATGGAGGAGCGAAGGCGTGTCCGCCCGCGTCCCTCGGAGATGGGTACCGGGGTGGGCGGCGGGGCTGCAGCCGTGTGCTGAGGTATTTACCAACTGCCTTCTTTCTTTTCGGCGTACCGCTGTGGTTAACAAATCGCGGTTCTGGTGCGTTAGCGTTCAGACGATATGGCTTTGCTGTGTCTGAGGAGAGGAGAAGGTGGGAGTGCTGAGGGGAAGGGGGGACCACAGCCTGCAGTGAGGTGCTGGGGGTACGCAGTCCTCGCTGTGCACACGGGAGTCCTCACTGCCAGCTGTGGCAGAGCCTAAACTTAGAATTGTAGAACTTCTCCTTACACGTGGAAGAAGAACCATCTCAGTGTTGAAAAGGTGACGGGAAGAAGTGCCATAACATAACTTGACAAATGTTTTCAGGTGAGCAGAGGAAATCTGCAGGCTGCCCTTAAACTAATGCTGAGATGCTCCTTCAATTATTTATTAGAGAAACAGTTGCTGCCAAAGCCGTGAGGTCATATCAATACTGCATGGTAGCACTGTTGCCACACAACAGAGTGTCAAAGCACAGTGAGTTTGGGTGGGTTTTTTTTTTTTTTTTTTTTTTTTTTTTTTTTTTTTTTTTTTAATGATAGACCTGTTTCTGTGTTTCTGAAGGAGTTGAATATATATCACATTGATGGATTATTCCTCACAAATTAAAGATACAGACCTGGTACACGCTGCTATCTTGCGGCTTAGAATGAGCGCTGCTGCATCTGCCTGAATTAGTTCAGCACTCTGGACAAGTCAAGCATTTATCAGGGAAGGGACAGCAACTGCCAATTGTAGTTGGCAGTTCTAGTTGTAGTTGTAGTTGGCAAATCTAATCTAGGTGTGAGTATCCCCTTTAAGCATCTCAGTCCATCACATTTAGCTTTAGGAAGCGACCTAGGATTCATTTGCTGGCAAAAGCATTTTGGAAAATAGGCAATGAAAGCCATAGCCAGGAGAGAGATTGCACTGATGTAAGCACTGCAGTAATTGAAAATTATTAATTTAACTCCAACCTTCTTCCCTTAAATATTTGCTTGGCAGCACCAAAGCAGCGGATGCAGAATTTGCATTACTGCTTTGATACTATACTTCTCTGTCTGTGGTGACTTTCTGCTTAAATGTTCCTGTTATGTATGATCAATGCCACTCTGAAACACAAAATTGGAATTCGTTCATTAGGTAATGAAGAGATACCTTTTCTTTCTGCTACCAAACTTTCCTCACTTATCTTTTCTCATATTAGGACGCTGATACACATTTGGCTGGAGCATTATTTCAAATAAGCATTTCCATTTAGATCACCCTAACTAGATCAAAGACAAATGTATGAAATTGCATGGTACCAATATCTAGCAAATGTGATTTTTGTCCCAGCAAATTGCTACATCCTGCAGTGTTTCTTTCCTTGCAAAAATTTTATAGACTTTATGATGTCTGGAGCTGGATTCTGAAAGGAATTGCAAAGTTAGTAAAATAGAGTTGTCTCAGTCTAAATTTAGACTTTTTTGAGTTAAATTGCAGATCACACGCAATTTTTCCAGAGTTGGGAGATACTGTTTCACTCTATTTTTCCCTTCCTTGGCCACTGCCTGCTTTCCATACCATGGACATGTTTCATCATAAATTCATTCATTCTCCTTTTAAACTCATGCTTTTCTTCACTTAAATGCAGAGCCTGCAGTTCATTAAAGGACCTAATGCTTTGCATTCTACCAGAAATCTAATCTATACCCTCCCCATAAAACTACTCATTTTCCATGATTGTCCAGCAAATTGAATTTATCCCCCTGGTCATTGTAAGCAGAGCATTGTAAATAATTTGGCTTTCTGCCACTGATGAACGAAGAAATTTTGCTGTATTTTGTTGCTATGTGACAAGCAAAGCTTGATCTTCAGTGAGCACTTCTTATTTCTGCTCCTGAGGATGAGATAATAACATGTGCACACTCTCTATTGACCAGCTCTCAAGCTACTGAGAATATGATGAGAAGATTTCTTTCCATGCACTTGACTTTTGGCACGCTAAGATATGAATTTGATGTGTTAAGCAAAGTGGAGCGAGGCTTAGAGTAAGAGTTCAAAGAAGTTTAAGGAGATAACTGTCAAAATTGTTTTGAGAGTCACTTCAGTGTTAAAAACTTGTAAGCCTTCATTAACTGTTTCCTGCACCACAAAATAACCACAGGGGAGAAAAATCAACTTAGAAATACTGACAGCAACTTTTCCTGTGCTTGTAAATGGCTTTTTTTTTTTTTTTTTTTTTTTTTAACATGGTCAGCCTTTGGTTCAGTGCTTACCACAGAATTGCTGGGGAAGAATCAGGCTGTCTGTCTGTGCTATGAACAGTGCCGTGCCCTTGGGAACAGTCTGGCATTGCTTTTTGGCTGCACAGACCCATGGGAAAGTAATAAAAGCAGATCCAAAAGCTGCATGGCAACTGGTACAAACAGCAGTAAATAAAGATTTGAAAAATCTTGGGAGACAGCATGACTGAAATAGCAGAAGGGAAATAATAGTAAGAACTATTTGCAGCCCTTTCCATCTGAAGATACTGTGCTGCTTTACAAATATTACTTAGTCCTCACAATAAGCTGGTGAGGTATATACATATCATTTATACACATTTCGATAAAGGCACCAAATGGTTTTTTGATGTGTCTAAGAAAACCCAGACTACCAGCAGTTTATTAGAAGTTACTGTCTACCCACCTAGTTTTACAGTTCCTTGAAAACAAGAGATTTCATGTGCCAGTATCTGTAGAAGGGGCATCTCTCCACACCTGCAAGTCACCTTTGCTAAGGGTGAAGTCTGTTGCTAGCTACAGGTAGTTGTGAGAGCTTCTAGTGTAGAATATAAAAAAGAAGGTAGGATTGGACATTTGCATCCAGTTTGAGATGTAGCTGGTAAAAAATAAAAGAATGTGAAGATTGAAGGGTATCACATGCATAAATTGATTATGCTTTGTGGCAGCTGTAAATATCAAAGTTAAAATATAGTTCAGTCAGAAATAAAGACCTTATAAATAATGACATTCTTTTCTGCTTTATCTGACTAAGTCCAATTTGCTCCGGTTACAAATCAGAGCATGCCTTTTCCTAAGATATTTTCCAGCAAACTTAATCCGGGCTATCAAACTCATATCTTTCTTTTTTGCATATAGTTATTGATATCATAGATACAATATAATCAAAACTTCACAAGGCAGTTTGGACATACACTTTACCTCCACACAATCTGATTAGCTTTTGCCAGTACAGGTGTTACTTTGAAAATGCAGTAGCTTTGCTCCTTGGCGTGTCTCATGAAAGCTGACATTCAGTGTTTTCAGTAACACTTGGCTGAGAATCATCTGATTCACTGACCTCCAGAAGGTTTGCATTCTTACATCCCTTTAGAGTACATCTACATAAAAACTGCAGTTTTGGAACAGTAGTTATAAGCACACATACCCAAACCACCTTTAATCTAGGTGTCTTGACTATTGTAAAATCATAGAATCAAGGTAGCTCTGGTGGGAAAGTATCTTAGGAAGCTGCCAGTTCAATCTCCTAGTGAAGACAGGGTCAGTGGTGAGGTCAGACCAGGTTGCTCAGGGCTTTTTCTGGTTGGATTTTCAAAACTTCCAAGGTCTTGACACTACAACCTCTTTGGGAGACCTGTTCCAGTGCTTGCCTGTCCTAATGTTAATTTATTTTTTTTCCTTATAACTCACCTGAAACCCTTACGTTTCAATTTATGTCCACTGACTTTTATCCTTCTGCTGTGTACCACTAGGAAAAGCCTGACTCTGTCCTCTTGACGACCACCTTGTAGGCATTGGAAGACTGCTACTGGCATTGCCAAAAGCCATCTCTTCTGCAGACCAAACAGCCTTGTTATGTCAGGTTCTTCTTACAAAGTGAGTACTCCAGTCCCCTCTAGCTTCTCAGGCGCTCTTGCAGAACGTGTTGCAGCTAATTGATGTCTTTCCTGTCCTGGGGGTCTAAAATTGGATGTAGTATTATGTGATCCAACAAATGCTGAACAAAGGGGCATAATTACCTATCTTATCTGCAGGTGATGCTCTTGTTAATGCAGCCTTGTCTGCCAGGACCCCCAGGTGTTTTCCAGCAGAGCTGCTCCCCAGCCTAGCAGTCCTCAGTCAGTCCTCATTGCAAGGCATAGCTTGCTCTGAACTTTATCTCTGCCTGTTAGATTCTCTAAGTTTTCTGCTGGCCCTGAATGGCAACCCTGCCCTCCATAGTATTGACTAGTCCTGTAGTTTGTTGTCATTTGCCAGCTTGAAGAGCATGCACTCTTACCACTTTCTCCAGGGCATTAATGAATACAGTAAAAGGGACAGGTCCCCCAAACAGACCCCTCTGGTCTGTTTATGTGTTACTGACCTCCAGTATACACTATACATTAACCACTTTCTCTTAAGTCAATCATCCAGCCAGTTTTTTAAACGCTTTCTTGTTTACTTAACCAGACCATGATGTCTCAACTTGGTTTTGAGAACACTGTAGGATGCTGTGTTAAAATCTTTGCCATATTTGGCATGAATAACATTCACTGCTCCTCAAAGACAGACTTGTTGTTGTGGTAGGCAGTTGGGTTGGTCAGTTGTGACTGTTGCCAGTCTTCTTTTGCTTATGTGCCCAGAAATGTCTTCCAAAAGGACATGCTCCATAATATTTGGTTCCAGTCTCCTGGGAACGAAAATGAGGCTGATCAGGTCATAATTCAATGAATCACTGTTTTGGCCTTTTGAAGATAGGTAATGTATTCGCCTTTCCTCAGATACTGAGAATTCCCTGGTGTCTGTGACTTTTCAAAGATGATAGAGAGCAGCAGGGATTAGTTCTCTTGGTATCCACAGATATAGTCTGTCTAGTGGACTTGAATGTGTGGATCTTCCTCAAGTAATCTCTAATTCACTCCTTATCTACTGCAGGTGGTAATTCTTCTCCTTGAATCTTATCTCTGAAAGGGAGACCTTGTTGGTGAACGCAGGCATCAAGTACCTCAGCTTTCTGCAGTAGCTCTTTCAATTATCTAGTAGCTCTGAAAAGGCAGAATAGTTATGAAACTTCATCATTTCTTCTGGTCTGATTTTCATAGTTGTGGAGGGTTAGGCTGGGATAAGAATTCCCAATAACAAATGTTGGTTTCACCTTCAACCATGCTGCAGTTTCCTTTTCCCTTTGAACTGATTTGGTGTGCTTAAGAAGGATCATTCACTGGGAAAGCTTTGTCAGAGAGTGTTCTACAAAGGCAGCACCCTTGATGTAAGACCTTCTTTCATCCTCATTTTTTGCTGTGCATCACTGTAGTTCCCTTGCACATTACTCATCTGTATGCATCACTGTATTATTACGTGTATGATCTACATTTGAGATGATCCTAATCTCTTTAAAAATATTGATACTTGAATGTAAATAATCACTGTCATGTACCCATAGCCTCCCCATACATAAGCAGAGGCTGAAGCAAAGGTACATATACGGTGATGGTGGGAAAGCAAGTTTAAAGGTTCTGGAGTAAGCCTGCCTTCCAGCCCTTCTATTCCTCACATGCTCTGCAGTGTTTCGGTTGCTGCTGTCTGTGTAGTGACAGCGGGGTTTGCTGTATGATGGTGTGGTAAGTAACACTGATTGACTTTTTAAAGTTTTTCTGAGTCTGAATTCATATTTCTCTAAACATGTGTAGACAGAGCTCCTTAATTCCCATCTATTTTCCTTCTCTTTCTTTTATTTATGACCGTTGGTTTATGGTAAGTTTAGAAGTGTACATTTATTTTATTTTTCTAAGTCCTTTTATATTTGTTTCCCTGTGTGTATTGTGTTTAGTTAGAAGGAATGAGAAGAACTATGTCTTGTCAAATAAGGAGGCCAAGTTCAAACCAGGTCCTGAATGAATTGGTCAGATTAAAGGCTGTCTGTTTGAGTGAGTGTGGGAAGAGTCACATTTCAGTCTTCTACCAAAGACCTTGCTCTGGTGCACTGAAGGAACCCATCATCACTACTAGCACAGTTCTCTGACTTATAACTTGATTTCTATTCTAGGGATAAGGAAGATCACTGAAGTCTTTCACACTAGCAGAGAATTCATCTCTGACAAAGAGTTCCCTGACTGACTGCTCAGGAGATGTGAAGAGGCTTGAATGGATTCGGAGAAGCCAGCCTCTTTTCCACATATACTTTTCTGTAGGTTAGAAAATGACTCATTGGACAGATATGTGAAACTTTATAAAAGTGGAGGAAAAAAAAAACAGGAAATCCTATGGGTTTTCTGCTGAAAAACATTTCTGCTGTGTAAATGGAATAGTCGACAGAAATTCCCTGTTATGGTAGTTGGGCTGGTTCGTGCAACAACTGTGCTACTGAAGTGGTAGCTTCCAGTGCATGCTTGGACAAGGCTTCATGGAGACTCAGAAGTCTCCAGACATATACATAATAAAGATACTTATTTTTTTACTTCTCTTTTCAACACCTTTTCTTGCTTTTCAGAAAGATGATCAGCATAGCCAAGCATTGAATTCGAAATCTATTGGGCCACACTATATTTTATGTGTCTCTTATTGTAGGCTGTACAGATACACAGTAGGTTGGACAGATGACTACAACAGTAATGTAAATATGAGTTACAACAAGCAATTAGTTTGGATATTGTCTAGGAATCTGAAACTAAGTACCCTAATCCATATGCTGAAGGAGGACTTTTTTTTTTTTCTTCTTTTCTTCCCTTTTTTCTGAGTCTTGAGGTTAACCAGTATACTTTCATTTAGTGTGTAACATTCTGCATTTCCATCCCATACTTAACACTCCTGGAGCTGCATGCCTGAGAACTGTATCCATTGAGATTGAACAGAGAACAGATTGCTACCTTAGTAAAGTCAGAAAAACTTAAAAGTGTGAGCTGTAAGAGCTCAAAGGGCTTGACCTAATTGCAGCTTTCATTATCTGAAGGGATCCTACAAACAGGAGAGGAGTCAACTCTTTGAAAGGGTTGATAACAGCAGGACAAGGGAAAATGGTTTTAAGTTGAGGGAGGGAAGATTTAGGTTGGATGTCAGGGGGAAGTTCTTTACAGAGAGAGTGGTGAGGTGCTGGAACAGGCTGCCCAGAGAGGTTGTGGATGCCCCATCCTTGGAAGTATTTGAGGCCAGATTGGATGGGGCCCTGGGCAGCCTGGTCTAGTATTAAATGGGGAGGTTGGAGGCCCTGCCTGTGGCAGGGGGGTTGGAGATTCATGATCCTTGAGGTCCCTTCCAACCCAGGCCATTCTGTGATTCTGTGAAGTCTAGAAGTCAAGTAAGAATAAATCACTCCAATATATTAAAAAATCTGATAGATGTATTGAATCAATCACTTTACTTTGTGGGAAAGGTAGCTGACTTGTGGAGTTACACATTTGAAGTCTGTTTTTCAGTTCTGAACTGACTTTGATGAAACAGAACTGGCTTTATTTAAACTCATACACCTAGTGAAGAACGGATTGATAATGAAGAATTTCCATGTCCTCTCAATGAACGCACTTAACTGAGCAGCTATTACTAGAAAAGGTAGTCCCATATGTCATTACTTGATTAATTGCACTACAGATATGCTTCAGGGGTATCGTTTGTTTTGCTTGCCTTAGTGTTAATATGAACACAACATTCTTTTTTTTTCTTTTTTTTTTTTTTGTGATAGTATGTAGAGCATATGCTAATCTTGTTTAAAATATAAATTTGTATATTCTGCCAAGATAGACTAAAATTGGAACTTCACAAAGGTAAGCATTGCTCAAGGCTTGCAGGATTTGACTTATGGATGTGAACAACAACTTAATTATTACAGAAAATAAGGCATAATTATCATCACCTGACATTCAGTTCAGCTTAATAAAAGCTCATCTTGTACATGTGCCTAATGTGTGTGCATTAAGCTGTGTAGAGTTCCAGCTAACTCTGTATTTCTTCAATCTCTCTGTTGTCTGCCAGCAGTTTGCATTAATGGAAGAACAGCAGTGGGTTAACAACAGAAGAATTTAACAAATGGAAATGGTTGATTGTTTTGTATTTGTTCCTCAATTTTTGCAATTCAAAACTCTTTTCTTCTCCCTCCCCCCCTCCACTTTCCACAGGGCAATTTGCAAAAAGGAAGAAGACTTCACTTTGGTTCACAGTCTCTCTACTGGTGGTGTCCATTTTCATACTGACCATAGGTCTGGCAGCTACAACAAGAACAGAAAATGTTACTGTGGGAGGCTACTACCCAGGCATCATTGTGAGTAAAGAAACCTACTAGATAACTATATCAGCTGGATACAGGAAACTAACTCATAAAAAGAAAACAAAGGAAAATCATTTGTGTTGCATTTCACAGAAAGAAGATGCTTATTTGTTTTGATCTAGTTCCAGTGTGTGGTTATGCAGGGGAGTAAACACTGAATTGCCCTAAAGGGGAGGCTTTCAAGGGACACAGAGGGACCACGTTTGCACCACACAGCAATTTTCTGAACTCCTTGGCCTGTGCTGAAGGCAGTGCCTGACTTCCCAATAATTTGTTACAAATGTGGGCATACAAGGGACTACATGACAGGCATTTTTACTACCCTGATGGTGCAAAGAGTCACTCTGTTCTTCTGCCCATACACCAAGAATTCTGCTAGGTCTAGTGGAGGGAAAATGCTATTGATGGCATATGGAATCTTCTCCCTAGAGTCTACCAGTGTTCTACATCTTCTTGTACAGTCCTGGTGTGTCCTCATGAACAAGTTCTCCTTCCAGATCTTTTGTTTTTACTTTTGGAGCAGGGTGCTTAAACATATACCTGCACTGGAGATGAGGCTTATGCTGCATCTGTTTAACTTTGGAGTGCTCCTGTGTCTTCTGGGGAGGCCTTGCTGGTTCAACCCCTATGGCTTTTTCTAATCTCAGAAGTGATTGGTCATATCTAAAAGAGTGGGAAACTTTGGGAGATGAATAGTTTTTTTAGGTGAATGAACTGAATTTTAGAAAAAAAGAAAAACAAGGGCAGCAAAGTCTCTATGCCTGATTTGCTCTCCCCTAGACAGCAAGAGGAGGTAAAGGATGCAAAGAAAAAAAAGAAAAGAGGTAGGTACCAAAGAGGTACCGAATGAGGGGTGAGGGGTCTGGAGCACAGGCCTTGTGAGAAGCAGCTGAAGGAGCTGGGATTGTTCAATTTGGAGAGGAGGAGGCTCAGGGGTGACCTTACTGCTCTCTGTAACTACTGAACAGGGGCTGCAGTGAGCTTGGGGTCAGCCTCCTCTCGTGTAACCAGTGATAAGATGAGGAGGAATGGACTCAAGTTGCACCATGGGAGATTCATGTTGGATGTTAGGAAATACTACTTTCCTGAAAGAGTTGTTAGGTGCTGGAATAGGCTGCCCAGGGAGGTGGTGGAGTCACCAACCCTGAAGGCGTTCAAGGAATGTTTAGACATGGTTTTCAGAGATGTGCTCTAGTGAGAATTATTGGTGATAGGTGGATGGTTGGACCAGATGACCTTGCAGGTCTTTTCTAACCTTGGTGATTCTATGATTCTATGGATGTGTTGCAAGGTTCTTGTTCTCTGTGAAATGAAATTCCCAGAGAAGAGGGCATTTCATCTTTTAATACTGTGCATACATTTTGCATTGCCATTAATAACTTATGAGTTAGAGCTGTTCCTCCTAAGCAAGTCCTCTTACATCTTAGTGTAATGTTGAGAATAGGTCTTTCAGAAAGATAATTTTGGGATAATGACCTGTAAGGAGTGGTGTTTTAAAAATAGAACAAAAAGTAGTTCCAATAATAAGACTGTAGAAGAATGACTCTTCCTTTCATTAAACTGAAATAGATATATTAATACTGATAAAAATCTTCTGTAAATTGAATTAAAGTATTTTAGAAGGCCACATTTTCTGCATTTGTTGCCTTGAAAGGAATTTCTTTGGAAAGCTATGTTGAGTCAGTGTAAGAAGCCATAAACTCATGTGCTCAGAAAATTTTTTTTCAGCATTTAGTTTCTTTTAGAAAGAAAACAATGTCTGCTCACCCATAAAAATAAAATAATATACTAATTTTTAAATGTTAGCCATTAATATTCAAAATAGCTAGGATATATCGGAATGTTTTGAAAACAAAGTCTTTGTTATTACATTTTCCCTTCAGAAAATTGTTGGTTTTCCTAAAATCTGGAATTCTTTTTGTGCACATGCTGTCTTACTGAACAAACTGAGAAAGAGTGGTGGTTAATTGGTACAAATATTTTGCAACCCTTGTACAATATCTGGCCAAGTCAGAGGAGCTCTGCTGTCCCTCCCCTGTTTTTTGAGATTGCTGACTCCTGTGCAGCACTGACAGATGGCTATGGAAGACCTTTCAGAGCTCAATAACCCTCAAAAGGTGCTCCTCTTCTCCACGGGCAGTAAAAGGAGCTTAGAAAACTGGCATAGCACTGATCCCAAACTTCTAAATAGCTAGAGCTTGGTAAGTGAATTCCACGTTACCTATTTAATTGTTGGGCTCAAAGTTTAGGAGATCAGACAGTGTCAATTTCAATTAAAAATAACATCTAGTTCTCATAGAATTTAACAGTAAGAAACTAACTTTCAGGCTGGAAGTTGGAGCTTCTTCAACCTTGCTTCCTTATATATACTTAAATACTTCTTACCACTTATGTGTGACTATTGTTTGTATTTTTTTAATAATCTTTTTTATAATCTTTCAACCAGGAGATTGCAGAGTCCAAATATTTCTGTCATCATATTACTCTAATTTCCAGAGTTCCCAACCCAAGCAGCTTATTATCTTAACAGACAAGATAAGCAGCAAATATAACACTAAACCAATCTCAGTAATTCTGTGGTCTTATGGTATGATCTTTATCTGTGGTTCTACGCCTTCTGATTAAACTGCTATTGTTCATTATTTACTGTCTTTTTGGTGGTTTTTTTTTTTCTGCATGTGGATAATATTGCTCCACTGTGTCCACTCTATAAGCCTTAAATGGGACTGCATGGGTTTCTCTTCTTCTGATGAAAAATTGGTGTTGGAACCAGCTGTCATTTTGATGTAGTTGTGTTAATTTATGAAGTTGCTGTCCCCTGAACGCAGTGTCCTTGCTCACAGTTCCAAGTCTCTCTCTTATTCAGCAGTCAGCTCAGACATGCTTCCACACTCTTTTAGTCTCTGCTTTTCATACTTGTGCCTCCCTTTCACATAAATCTTCCCAAAACACTCAATAGCAAATCCCTTTTCCTACATTTGCCTTTTGAGGAAGAATCATGGGTTCCTGGTGTGATATTAAAATGCTTACAGGAGATTTGCTTTCTGATGTGAGCAGTTGTGCATAAGAGCAAGGAGTTCATGGGCCTCACTCAAACCCTTGGCTGGGATGCTTAGTCCTTAAAAACTTAATTGGGCTTGGAAAAGAGACTTTGAAGCTAGCACCAGGAAGGGGTTTAGACTCCTTAACAGAAAAGTCATGTTCCATCCATGGAGTGATTGTTTGTGAGCTAAGGGTATGGTTGAGAGCTTCTCCAAGCAGAGTAGAGCCATCTGTAGCAAAGAGTGGAGCCAGGAATGTGGAAGGGATGAGGTTGAGACTAAGGTGGTGGCAAAGAATCATAGTCAGGCAAAGCAGGAAGAGAGAAGCAGGAGAAAGCCCAATGGCACTAGCACTGCTGTGGCTGTTTCTAAACGTCTGGCCAGCTAGGTCTTGCCTGTGGGGCACACTTTTATTCAAATAAACATGAGCCAGATGGGAATCCTGATGCCAGAAAGCTGGAATGAAAGGCTGGTTTCCCCGTAGTCACTTTACCTCGTGTTGGACAAGAATGCAAGCAGTTTCCATCTTTCCAAACTTTCACAGGCCCCCAATAGGGAGCGGCATTTTTCTGCCTCCCTGTTTCTGAAGCAGCACTGACAAGAACAAATGCTGCTTTACTCTACCTTCCTTTCCTCCTCTCTCCTGTTATGGTTGTGACTGGTCCTTGTCTTTTGGGCATTTTAGCAGGGACTTTTTCTGTGTGATATGTGATAGTGTTTAGTCATTAAAACCAAACAAACCCAAAGTAGGGTTATGAATTTGGGTCACTTGCGTGGCAGTAATGCACCTGTTTTTTGAGGAAAACTCTTTCCTGTTAACTTAAGGTCTACATTTTTCCAAGACAATGATGTGTGGGCTAAATGTCAGTGTTCTTTCCTCCCGCATCACTTAATTTTTGCTTTACAATTTGTAAAACAACATGTGATAATGGTGACAATAGGCAGGTTATAAAAGCATATATTTTCACAGACTTTCCTTTATTAGATTACAAGTTTTAATCTGAAATATTGAAGATTTGGATTTCTGGTCATTCCGTGTTGCATTATATGATTATCCAGGGATAATATTTACCTTTTCCCCTCACCCATCCCACATAGTGGTATGATTAACCTGCTCAGATTTCACTGTTGTGGTTTAGTATGTTGACCAAATAATCTGACCTCGTATGTTTCTGTTGGTTTTGTTCTTTACCTTAGCTTGGCTTTGGATCTTTCCTAGGGATTGTTGGCATCCACCTGGTAGAGAACAGAAGACAAATGGTAAGCAATATCACTTTTTGTTCTAATTTTTTGTATCACTATGTCTTAAAAACACAAAAAGCAGAGATTTTCAGTTGACTTAAAACTGCTCCAATATGCTCCAAAATATTAGTCATTTTTTTCACATTTTCTAAGAAGCAGCTGAGAAGTATGAAGTGACCATGTTTCTATCTGTATCGAGCAAGGGATGATTTATGGGGTCACCATTTCTGACAATAAAAACCTGTGGTTTTTTTTTTGTTTTGTTTTTTGTTTTTTTAAACTAAATTAATTTCAGCTGATTTAGTGAGTTGACCCAGAGAAGGGTCAGATGTGTGTGAGTTTGGCCAGGACTGTGCAGCAGAGAAAAGGATGGGGAGGGAGGCAAAATGGATGTGATATGCCAGTTTGGGCACCAATGTGCCAGTGATCTGCTCTATCATAAGAGGCAATTTCATACTACAGAAGTTTCAATCAACAATGCTTTCCTAAAAATCTACATGTTGAAAGGAAGAATCTTGCTGTCAAGATTCCCTGACTAAATCAGACAGGATATGATGTTGCTTTGTGGTTTGTTTTATATTTAGCCTGTCTTGCAAACCCCTTGCTTTTATTTATGTGAGGAGGTCGGAAGAAGTCGTTGGGGCCATCTGGGTAAAGAAAGGTGTGTTGGACTGGGTTTGTAGAAAGTCTTAGAGTTTCCTTGCTCTCAGCAAAAAATAGCACTGTCTTGGTTGAATAAAATCATGTCCAACGTGTACTTTACAGTAGACTGATTATAGCTAAGCATTATGAACTACAATTCATTTAATAATGCAGAGCCTTCACAGGTATAAATCAAAAGAGTGATGTTAAGCTTAGAGGAAGAAATGATTGATGTACCTTACATTTTTTAACTGGTCTGTTGTGATCTCCTGTTTCCTTCTTAGTAATTCCCATCTTGATTTCATTATTTGTAGGTAAACTTATTTCATAATATCAGGGTTGGGTTTTTTTTGCATTTTTTTGAAAAGTTTAAGTGGTATACTTTCAAATACTGCTCTACTTTGCTTTTGTTTCTGCCTGGGCTTCCCAAATAAATGAGACTGATAAAGTCATGAGGTTTGTCTGTATCTTTCTCTATTCCCCATTCAGTTTTTTGAACGTGTTAAACAATTTCAGGCAAATTCAGCAGGGAGGTGGAGACCCCAGAGATGTGCAGTTCAAGTTTCATGAAAATATGCGGGTGGGCAGAGAAAAGAAGTATAAATTAGTTACCCTCTGATGCTATGGTGTTGGCTCTCCACCCTGGAAAACTAAGGATTCCAAGTGGGATGTGACCTGTGAGACATGAATCTGCAACATTGATAATTAATTTTGCTGGTAACAAAACAGCTTATTTGTTTTTTTAAGAACTGTTTTCTCTATTTGTAAATTGGAGACAAGGATGAACTTCAAGGTTCCAAGTTGCAAGCTAAAGAGAGAGGGTACATAACAATAGCACTGTCTTCCACAGCATTCATGCTACTTTACTAACAACCATAATATTTTAGGCTTATTTTATCTTTCATTTTTCCCCTGTCCTGCCTCTTAGTTCTCCAGTGCTTCTGTGTTTACCAGAAAATAAAATGGCGTACAAAAAGAAATAAGGTGGATGAGATCCTGCCAAAGCTTGTAAGATTCAATGCGTTGTATCGTTTGCACAAGGAGAGGGGATAAAACCAGTATTTTTGGTCCTGGAGCCTGTTTACATTTCCCAGCATGGAACAAGGAAAACAGCTTTCTATTAATAACAGTTATGGTCTGGCTGTTGAAACACTGTTTTGTTAGTGAACAGACCAAGAAAATAACTAGAAAGTTTAATTATGCTTGTTGTTCTGAGTATCATCCACAGTAGGCAAAGCCTTTAACACTATCCAGCTAAGGCTGAGTGGTTTGCTTTCACATGTTGTGAAATGAGTTGGAAAGGGTTTACATCATACTACAACTGAGGGCAGCAATTATTCCCTGGAGTGTGGCTGAGTACATATAATTGAAAAGGTTTAGGGCAGCTTAAACAAATTTGCAGGCATCAATAATTTGTAAATACTTAGATAAGCATAGAAATGTAATAGAAAAAATCATATTCTGGTAACTCAAAACATCACAACAAAAGAGGGCATGGAGGAAAAGGAATTGTTTACTCAGTTACTTCTTTTTTAACTGGAATTCCTTTGACAGTTACTTCTGTATAAAACTTAAACTTAACCCAGTGTAGCTCTGACAGTTTTTTGGCCCTTGTAATGAATCAATACTTCATTCTTGCTGGGTTTTTTTTAGTTGAAAATTAAAGTGGGTTCAGTTACATTAGAAGAAAAAAACCACACCTGTTTCTAATTGATGTTTTCTTCATAAATCCACTTCTAGTTTTTATCTTGAATTTGTATTTATTCGTGATCTGCCCTCTGTAAGTCTAATTTTTTTCACAGTTGATGAAATGCTAAGTGCAGTATGAAATATGTAATGGTTAGCAGAGCCGGTCCAGCAAAAATCCAGCAGTCAATAAATGTAAACACGGAGTTTGAGAAAGAATGAAAGCACACTTAGGCAGAATGGACGATGGGTTGTTCTTAAAACACAACATTAATAATGCTGCACTTCTTTGACCTTGTTCTTGGCATTTCAGAGTCACAGTGGGACTTCAATGTGCTGACCAAGGTATAACCTTTAATTTAAAGGAACTGCTACTTGCAGAATCAGGCTCTGCCTCATTGACTAGCATGATTTCACTTGAGCTCTCAGCATTCGTGCTTGCCTCTGTTATGCAGAGCTTGGCACCAGTAGAATAAAATCTCCCTTTGACTGAGGATAAGATGCCTTTGCACTGATTCAGGATGTTTAGAACTAGCAAACAGCAGAAATTGAAGCATAATGTGTTGCTGTTCCCTTTTTCCTCCCCTGTCCCCTGGCAAAGCAGGCTATGGTTTAAAGAACAGAGCATAGCTTTATGGTGCCACATTCCAAAGGCGTATAGTCCAGATGGATGTGTGCAAGATACTACAATACTTAAATCAAATGTAGCAGATTATGTGACATGAAGTATCCTTGCTTATTTGATTGCTTGCCTGCCATCTCCTCACAATACAGTACAATGTATTTCTGATTAGAAAACAAGATGCTAAAATTAGTTACAGAGGTAGGGAAGGATTAGTGTTGGTAGGCACAAATTAGTAAAATGTATGTAAAAAACAATCAGTGAGGATACCTACTCTGCTCTGTTCAGACACACTGTGCTTCTTGTTTTTCTTGCCAATCGAGCATCCTGAAAGAAACTGGCTTTAGTGCAGATTTTTGTGAGATGCTAATTGCTGACAGATTCCATACCACATATTAAGCTAATTGAAGCATCAAGATTACATGAAGAGAAATACCATTAAAATTCTGTAAACTACATAAATACACGGAATAAGTCCTTGCTGTAGAGCCAGAGGAAATGCAGATCATTTTCATTACTGAAGTAGTAAGTCTTACTGGAACTCATGCTGCCAAGAAGGTCTACAGCATTTCTCTTTTTTCAGTGATTATAGTGATTATTTTTTTGTGTGCTTATATTTCAGACTGTTCAGGGAAAAACACTTAATTTTGATGTAAAAATAATAACAACAGAATAAATTAGCAATCATCCTTATCTTGTTCAGCACCTTTAAAATAATGACAACTGTGAAGTCCTGTTACCATACTTTCAGTCATAAATGTGTGCTAGATGTTATGGTTTGATTTAACTGCACATTTTGTAACCAGACATGGAGATTTGTATACAGGCAAGCACTTCAGGTTGACAGTGACTCTTGTATGAGGTCAAGCATAGCTTGTATGAGCATGTTAACTCTTTGAAAGGGTGGATAACAGCAGGACAAGGGAAAATGGTTTTAAGTTGAGGGAGGGAAGATTTAGGTTGGATGTCAGGGGGAAGTTCTTTACAGAGAGAGTGGTGAGGTGCTGGAACAGGCTGCCCAGAGAGGTTGTGGATGCCCCATCCCTGGAGGTGTTCAAGGCCAGATTGGATGGGGCCCTGGGCAGCCTGGTCTAGTATTAAATGGGGATGTTGGTGGCCCTGCCTGTGGCAGGGGGGTTGGAGTTTCATGATCCTTGAGCTCTCTTCCAACCATTCTGTGATTCTGTGATAGCTCTTTTTTAAATATCTACATTTCTTTCATAATATAACAGTACCTTATTAGCTGATAAATTCAAGCAGCTTATTCCTTGAGAACTTCTTTCATGGAGCACCAACATCTTCCTGGTCTCTTATGTTTAGCTCCTGGACTGCTGTCATGAGATGTCCTTTAAAGGCATCTCCTTCTCTCCTTACACCTTGGAAGGAACCTTCAAAGGTGATTTAGACTAGACAATTGAGTTTTAGGAAGCTAAAGAGTCGTAAACATAATCCCATATTAAGTGATAGTTATATTTGTCTTTGGTAATCCTGAGATCACAGAAGGTACTGTACAGTAACTGCACAGTTTTAAAGCAGGGCAGCCTGTATGTAGACTGTCCAGTCTCCTTTTATCTATCAACATGGGGCAGTCTTCAATGTTAGCTCCCTTATTTGGCAGGAAGCTGCTTTGTAGCCCCTTTTTAGTACTTTTGGAGAAGGATTTTGCATGTCGTCCATCCATGGTAGTTCTAGGAAATCCCCAGTATTCCTTGTCATGAAGGAAAATTCATATGTAGAAGTAGGGCAAATAACTGGAGATGTTGTGTTATTTCAGCTGAAAAGGAGGAGGACAGGTGTATGTCTGTGGGTATGAAAGCACCTTCTAAAGTAAAGGCGAGTGAAATTTAAAAAAGGAAACTATATAGGCAATAAAAATGTGGGTAGTAGGAAAGTTACTTATATTCTATTTTAGTTAGTATGTTATGAGATATTTTTATTATTACTGAGTATTTCAAGAATGAAGGACTGAGTTAAAATATGCGAGAATTTTTTACGCCATTGTTTGACCTTGTGCATTAAAAATGATTATTTCCAATATATAGTAAATACAAATATACAACTACAGCATAAACATCAAAGTCGTATTTTATAACACCTCTTGTCTTCTCTAAGGTTTGAATGAGTCAGTATTATTTGAAGCATTTGCTCATTCTGAATGTTGAGTATGGGGCAGTATTTTCTGTATTTTTACCCCATTTGCAGTGTTCTGGCAGAATAAGAGAATTTAAGTTCAAAGGTGCCTCTGGTTCAACTGGTTGCTTAAAGCAGGGGCAACTTCAAAGTTATTTCAGGTTTTGCTGGACTGAATATTTGCAGAGTTGTGGTTGACTGCTGCTCCCTGCCATGGTGTCCTCAGTGAACTTGCTCAGGGTGCACCCTGGGCCCTTACTCAGGGCTTAAAGAAGATATTCAACAGCCCTGACACCAACAGGGCACCCTGAGGAACACAGGTCCCACCTGGATGCCCATCCACTGACCACTGGATGCCCATCCACTGACCACTGCTCTGTGGTCTCAGCTGCTTTCGATTCATCTTCTATTGCACCCACACAATCTCTTTTTCTCCAATGCAGCTATAAAAATGTGACAAGACAGCAGTAGAACCCTTTTTAGATGCTGGGTAGTTGATCTGAAATGCCTAAATATGCAGTGGCTGTTGGCAGTTCATCTTGTCTGCTAACCACATATTTCTGATAACAGGAACCACAGACTTGGGGAAAAAGACCAGGATGCTACACTGCCACTCCAGGCCAGTTACCACATACCAACAGATACTCCACCAATTGCATCTAGCTGCAGCATAGTATGATAGTTATTTCCCTCTCATCTGACTCTAGGCCAGTCTGTTTGTTGTACCTGTCCCAGGTCTTACCCGGCTTTGATTCCAAGTGACACAATATGGCGGAAGATCAGGCTCTAGATCAGAAAGAAACTACCACATTTACTGCTGTCTTTGGCAGAAGGAATTGCCAAATTTATTACAAAAGAGGAACATGGAGGAAGGAGATACTTTCATTTCCATTTGGAGAGCTCTCTTGGCAGCCATTATGGCTTCAGTTTGCTTCTGGAAGCTTTTGTTGTACAGATACAGGTATGTACATATACATGTATGTGTATTTGTATGTGTATGTGTGTATATGTAAATATATATATATATATATATATATATATATATATACGCACCAGCAGTTTATTCTCAACACTGTAATTTTTTAGGGTTTGCACTGTTTTTTTGAGTCTGAGACTTAAGTTGCCAATTCAGTTTAAATTCTGCATCTTGTTAAATGGAAATTTTTAGGGATGTAGTCCTGTAAGATCTGTGCTTAGAAACAGTATGTAGAATTAAGGGCATAACAGCATAATGTTTTTTTTTTTCTGTGCCAGTTTGTTTTCTCATGCTGTTTATGTAATAAAAGCATTACAGTCACACAGCTGAGAACAGAAGTAAACTTTATGACCCATTAAATGTGTTTGTGGAACAATAGGGAAATTCATTACTTTCCCAAGCAAGCAAGTGATGGGGGATAAAAAGAGTTTTGGTAAGGAATCTCAGATAAAAAAATGTTCATGAGTGCATGGATGGTAAGGTGAGATGAGATATGCCCAGAAAAAAAGACAAACAGTTTCTGATTTGAAAAATTAAATAGATGAGTACCCCAGCTGGCCAGATAGAATCTTCCAGGCACAACAGGCAGAACTTCAGTACATGAAAATTTATAATTTGATTGTGATGCATTTCTGATAAGCAGCATGTCTTAGAAAACAGTGCAGTCACTATAACGTGAAAGCAGATTTATAAAAACAGATTTTGGTGTTAAGTACGTACTGCTAAACAGTGCCAGCCAGAATAGTCTTGATCCATGTCAGTTCATCACATTTCACCAGGGAGAACAAGGTCTTATGATATACAGCATGCTATTTATTTCTGTTTTATTGTTTTCATACTGCTCTGAACAGCTGTCTCTGTTTAAGTGATGAAATGAACTCGTTCCTCTTTAATCAGTATCAATAATCAGGAGCATCCATCTAAGGAAATATCTGATGGATTCCTATAATGTCAGCGCTGCTGATTGGTGAATCTACATTTGTTTCACTTTTATTTCTGTCTACTTTAACGCTGTATTTGATTTTTGCTTCTTGTCTATGTATTTGATATTCCTAAATTTCTAACCCTTTTAAGCCATTCTTAAATTTTGCTGATGCTCAGATTCTTACAAGTCTGAAGTTCCTACTGGATTAAAGCTTGCTTAAGCTGGTTCCACATGTGTTTATGTTGTTGTTTTCTGTATCATATTATTCTGTCATCATCAAATCCAAGGCATCCTCCTCTCTTTCCACATTACCCATCTTACTCCACTATCCCAGGCAAATGACTGAGGGAAAGTAGTGATGTGGAGAAGGGAAAATATAAGGCAGAGCAGCCACTATCAAGGGAATGGAAGAAGTATTGACAAGATATTAGTTTTGGCAGCATGTATACTTCCTCATCTAGGCTTCCTCTCTAGCCAATGGAAAAAAAGACATTCCTTCAGAAGGTGATTAATCCCATCCTGTAATAGTTTCTGGAAGTGCCTGGCCCTCTGTTGGCTGCAGAGGAGCAGAGATGAGTAGCTGAAATAAGTGGTTATAAGTAGCTGGAATTAGGAATGATGAAATCCATCCCTTAGGGGAATTTTCTTAGCAGCTCCACCACATACAAACAACATTCTAGGTTTCACCTAGTAGTCAGTGTAAGAACTAGTGCTTCACCTTGCATGTGCACTGCAACATTCCTCTTCCAGAAATATGTATTGAGACTTCACACCCTGTGTGAACAGTGATCTTTGTATGCTATGGGGGGAATAAAAGAGCACCAATAATAAAACAATCCCACTGAGATTAAAAATACTATTTTAGATTGCCTTCTGCTTTTTGTCTCAGAAAATGTGAAGCAAGTGCAGTTCTGCCTTTCATCTGACACTGATTTAAGAAGATCTTCTGGAGTCCAGTAGCTGGGCCTGTCCTGAGACTTCAGCAGATCTGAGAGATATTGCATCAGCAGTGATGATAATTTTAACTGAGCCAAGACAAGCATTTATTCATTATTAATGAATTATCTTGAATTTATTATATGCTCTTTATTTACACATACATCAAAGACATTCTCTGACTGCAGTGTAACAGTGACTCCAGTTTTAAAGTCTAAGTGCATGTAAATTGCTTGATGGGGGTTGATTTCATTCACTTGGTCATTCTAGCAAATATTTGCCCACAAAACAATTTGAAATAGTTTTCTGGCTGTTTTAGATCTGGTTTGTAGCTGATGTTAGATTCTGAGAGAACGAAAAATACATGAACAACTTTGTTTCATGTTTCATAATGGCTGATTGAATTCACACCATTCTTTCATATGGGAAAAATCAACTTTACATTGTATAGCATCTTTTGCAGAAACTTATCTTCAAATTAAAAGTTAACAGACAGGATATGTTACAGTAAGATTAGGGGAAAGTGGATTGGTATAAATAATGGATTTGTTCAATAAGCAGTTCTGGAGGGTGAAACCACGTGACAGACCTAGACTAGGGAACTGAGTTAGCCATACAGGGAATTGAGTTTTTATTTGGACAATACAGTTTTAAGGCAAAATGTTTCCATTACTCTTTTCTAGATGACTGGAGTTGCAAAAGAGATAAAGAGCTCAATCTCAGAAACAGTGAGGTTAGCACAGCAACTGCTGGCTGCAGGGGAATATAGGAGAATGGGAGAGATTTGTGTGCACAGATGGCTGGGAAAGCCTTGTGAGAAAGCTTAACAGTGGTATTAAGGCGTTGGTTTGGTCTATGGGTTTTCACACCTTAAAAAGAAATAACAAGCAGAGAGAGCTGCTTGGGAATGGCTGATGCACTTGTGGTGATTAAATTTTATCCCTGTTTGACAAAACAGTGGTGAAGATGCCATAAAAGAGGGCTCCACAATTTTGAAATAAAAACAATAATTTAAGATTAGTGGAGACAGGGAGACAGCAAGGAACATGCTGAGAGATGCAGAAGTAATAATAAATGGATGCTTCTCAAACAGAGGTGCCAGTATGTTAGATGGTGACAACTATTAAGTCAAAAGTGATGGAAAAAGCAGTTGCATAATAATAAAAAACTCATTTAGAAAGCATGTAGCTGAAGGAAACTGAACCAAAGCCAGCTAAACACCTAGTAAGTCAAAGTATGCAGGGAGATTTGCGAGGAAGAAGTCACTGAGCACATACAGAGGTATCCATGAGTATTGCAGCAGAGGATCCAATGTCAGTAGTAGAGACAGACGTAAAACAGCAGTACTGCCTAGTGATTCTGGTAACTGTCCATAAATATGCATGGACCTAGAGAGGATGTGTGCACACACTTGGAAAGAACACTGTGTGGACGCTTCCCTCATGCCTCATGTACCGAGAGCAACACGTTCCCTGCTGATTGCCATCTCAATTTCCACATCATGCAGCATGGCACATCTCTCTTTCTCTTGTCTCTAAGGGCCCAGGTGCTGGTACTATGTGGTATTGGGGTTGTTCTGCTGTGCCCAGTACAAAGTGTCCCAGATCTTGGAGGGATGAGGGCTGGTGTGGCAGCCAGAACACATGGTCATGAAGTACATTGCTCCATGGAGCTGCCTGTATAAGCCATCTCCTGCTGTGGGATACAGCACATCCATTACACAATACTGAGCATGCTGTCAATATGATCAGATGCTAATTTCTCCCATCCCCATAACTGTCACAGCAAATGTCATAAATTCCCAGTTAACTCAAGGAGTTTGTTCACCTGACCAGTAAATAAACTTACCCTGTCCTCAAGATCTCTCTGTGTGATAGGAGGAGCTGCAATAAGCAGTCTTAGATGTCTGTGCTTCCTTCCTTCTGTGTTACTCAGCTGTGCTACACTGTGGACACTCCTGTAGTCCTTTGCCACTGGGACTTGAGTAATTAATGAATTATCTGCACAAGCTGAGCAACAACACAACTGGGGGAGATTAAGAAAAAGCAATATGCATTAACTGTGCCTGCATAGGGCACAGATTAACTGTATTGAAGGAGTAGAAGTAGATGTCAAGAATTCTTCCTTTTACTATTCTGCCCTTCAGGACATAGAGCAAGAAAAGAAGAGATATTTTCTGAATGGAAGTGCTGGCTTTATTTTGAAAGTGGGATTTGATCTTGTTGCTTTTTTTTCTCCTTGGCATAATTGATATCTCTAATGCGGTTTCTGTGTTCTGTATCAACATTTATTTATCTAATTAATTCTGCCTTTTTGTGCATGTGAATTTGCTTAAATTTCTCATGGGACCTTTCCCTTCCTTGTGTTCCACCAACTGGCCTTTTCATGTTGCTATTTTTCCTAATTATCCCTGAAACAATACTGGAAAACAGTGAATTTCTTCTCAGGCAGGAAAACCTGAGAATCTTCTTGATCACAAGCAGCAAAATAAATCCAGCCCTTATCATTGATTCATTACAGCTAAAACCTACCTTATATTTCAGTAATTTCCAGGAATGCAAATTACAGAAAAGAGGTGAGACAACCTAATGGCTTCTGTCAGTTCTGCTTTCTTCCCATCTGCCTTGGCCAGTTAGTTCCACCCTCTCATTTGCACTGGGTCTAATGCTTTCCCCCTCTTACAGTTACTTGATTTAACTCACTTTGGGGAACAGCTTTCCACCTAGAGAGTGGCTAGCTGTGTCTTCAGGCAAGCACAGAAGCTTGTATGCAACAATGCACCCCTTTGGTAACACACTGGAACAGGTTGCTCAAGGAGGTTGCAAATGCCCCATCCCTGGAGGCATTCAAGGTCAGAGTGGATGTGGCTCTGGGCAGCCTGGTCTGATGGTTGGTGACCCTGCCCATGGCAGGGTGGTTGAAATTAGATGATCATTGTGGTCCTTTTCAACCCAGGCCATTCTATGATTCTATGATTCTATGATTCTATGATTCTATGATTTGAGATAGTTAACAGGAAAGAGGGCTGAAAAGTAGGGGCTCAAATTAGGGATGGAAGAGCAAGACACCATTTCAGATGAGCAACTGCATAAGCTCAGCTCTGTAGTCTGAGATAGAATTAGCAGTGAGAGAAGGAAATCTCAGTCAAAGATCTGTGATAATCAACAAACATATTACTGGATTTAATGAATTCAGTAGCAATGATGGGGAAAGGCCTCTAGCTTGTCCACTTAATCTAAAGTCACAAGACTCGACTGCATCATGTGCACAGTGTCTGTCAGAAGGTTTTCAATGATGTCTGTCTTACCTTGCTGGTAATGCAAGTATCTACTCTAGGCATTTGCTACATTATTAGGTGTCTTACCTTTGGGAGTAAATTACATTTGTGGATGAGATCCGAGCTCCAGCTCTTGTCTTCCAGAACTGTAATGGCACTGGTGCTCTTAAGACACAGACATTTACTGTGTTCTTTTTCTTACCTCCTTCATCTTCAAGTCACTCTGGGAAATAGTTTTTCAGCTGTTATTTAGGCTGTCAGAAAAGTCTGTCGTCATTAGGAATTTGTGTCATTGTAACTAGTACTATGACTGGAAGTGGCATTAATGAATAATGAACATTATAATCCTATTCTCCTGTGGTGTGACAGTCCCCCAGGTGAGCCTGAATTACAGCAGTGCTATTACTGAAGCATCAACCTTTGGAAAGAATAGGTTGGCAGGCTGTAATCTGTGAAGCACATCACCTCCTGTAGTGAGAAACCTAATTGGCCCAATTGTGAAAACCCATGTAGGAGCCTTGCCTGAGCTTAATTTTGATCACAGAAGAAAAGTTTCTTTTCTAAGAGCAGGGGAATAAAGTGGCAACCGTGGGAGGAGGTGAGCTACAAATAAAACAATTTTCCAAATAAATTCACAATTGGAAGTACTTTTATGGCCTCTCACTTCACAACACAGGCAGCATTTAGTCGATAGTAGCATCTCAAGTGCAATGCAATGAGTTTTCTCATATTAGCTTTGCATTTAATATTAATCTACAGCCCTATTAAGCTGCCATCATGCAATTCCTGGCTGAGATTGTGCCACATGTGAAAAGTCGCTGTCTGTTTTGCACCCGTGACATAGTTTTTGTAAACATTTGTTCCTAGAGCTTCATCTTCAGTGTACAGAAAAAAAGTACAGCGATTTTCTTTAAGCCTCTACTAAGTTCTGAGGTTGGAGACATAGGGAAAGCAAACCAATGAAAAGCTCCACGAAGTAAACTTTATTTTTGAGAATGTACTGCCAGCCTACGACTGGCATGTGTCTGTCTTTTCCAGATATGTTTGTTTGAACCTGCATGTGGCAAAGTCTTTTGAAAGGTCTCACTTCTTGGAGAAAAAGGCTTTGGGTAATAACAGTGCTTCTCAATTTACATTGATGAGGGTAATTGTTTGGAAAAAAGTCACAGAGAGACTTGCTGTAGAGCAGAATGCTTGGAGAGATTGAAGGCTGTGCAATGGAAAAGCTATTTACGATGAACAAAGGGAGTCTGTTAGATATAACTTACATTTGCTACCAAAGTGATTTAGAAAACAAAAATCCAAATATTTTCTAAAGTTTCAGATCTACTCAGTCTAAATTGAGAGGATGAGGCACCTCAAAAGGCATCTGGTGGTAGAAGTGATTTATGTTATTTGAACAGTCACACCTTTTGTCTGAAAGCAGGTAAGGACTAACAGAGTCACGAAGAAACCAGGTATCTGACAGAACTATGACCTGGGACCCAGTGAAACTCATAGAAATGTTTCACAGGAATATTGAAAACAGCTGGTGAACTTCTAGCTTCTAGATTATTCTGAGGGTTGACATCATTTTCTGTATCTGCTGCATGTCTCATGGTATCACATAGGTGACAGCATCCCAGCCAGGTCTGATTCAGCACACAGAGTGCCTGGGTACTTGAAGTATCTGAGTTAAGTGGGTGCATGGCTGCAGCTAGTGTGGCTACATCAGTTCCATGTCCAGGGGCTGTCCCTGGCACAGTTTCTTCAGCAAACTTACTTGCACAGGACAGAGAACAAATGTGCTATGTGTCCACTGAAGGACAAGAGGTTATCCAATGCTGGTACAGTTTTTGCAATAAAATACACACACCTCTTCTCAAAGAAGGTGGCATGTGAGGATTTAGCAGTCCAACTTTCACTAGTTTGGCATTTTTGAGTATTTTCATATTTCTGTGACACGACTGAAGGTAGCTGCTCTTTGTTTAATAGCACGTGCAAAAGCCCCTCATTCTAAGTGTTATTTTGTTCTCCATTTTACTGAAATACATCTGGCCTTTGGTTTGGATTGTTAGACCTGCATAGCTCAATCTTCACTGTTTAGTAACTGATATCATGTTTCCCTTGTAAGTAATCATATTATTAAATTGTGTACATGGACCAAGAGCAAACATGTTCCAGTAACAACAGGTGTAGAGAAGTTTGCACAGCAATATAGCAGCAAGATCTAAACTGTTCCTTGAATAACTGCTAAAATAGATAGTTATGAATAATGAATAGTTTTCCAGATAAGGCATATTGCTGTTAAAAATGGAGATTTTTAATGATGAGATGTAATGATGAGATGGATCAGTTTTTTTTTTTTAAAGTGCTGCCCTATCTATCAACAAAATTTTCTGTATATAATTGAAGTGTGCTGCATTTCTTTCTTGATACAGATAGGCTTAGTAAACTCACAGCTCCAGCAATCACCCACCACTCAGGAAAATTAGCATTTGAATTTACAGCAGCTCTCCATTTGGCTGTCTCGGCTGCATTTTTGAAAAGAAATTCAATTTATAGTTTATTTATGTGTTTATTGCATTCTCAGTAAGCAACAGAAGGCTTGAGGAAGAATATAAATCTGTTCAAGTGTTTGAAAGGTAGATAATAGCAGGACAAGAGGAAATGGTTTTAAGTTGAGGGAGGGAAGATTTAGGTTGGATGTCAGGGGGAAGTTCTTTACAGAGAGAGTGGTGAGGTGCTGGAACAGGCTGCCCAGAGAGACTGTGGATGCCCCATCCCTGGAGGTATGCAAGGCCAGATTGGGCCTTGGGCAGCCTGGTCTAGTATTAAATGGGGAGGTTGGTGGCCCTGCATGTGGCAGGGGGGTTGGAGATTCATGGTCCTTGAGGTCCCTTCCAACCCCAGCCATTCTGTGATTCTGTGTACTTCTTTTATCTATCTGAAACACATGGAAGTCAACTGAAGTCAGAAGTACCCCAGCTGAGTTGGAAGCACATTCTGCCACTACTGCTGTGTAATAAATATTGCTTCCGTCAATAAGTGAGCTTCTTAATTCCAGAGACCACTCACTGAAGTGGTTGCTGGCAGGCATGAATAAGGCTGACAACCTCCGACTTTCATGCAGCTCCTTGAATGGAGAAATGCTCACCATGATGGAGGAACACAAAGTCAATCCTAACTAATGTAGATACTTTCTACCATGCACTTTTCTATGTATTCTCTTATAGCTGCATGGTGAAACTGAAAGGTCAGCTTACTCTTATTAGGTGATTTAGGCTTTCTCATTGAATAGAAAATGTTGGTTTGGGGATAGTAAATCATCAAATAAGTTACTTATGTGTGAAATGAAAAGCCACCTGGAGGTCAATTTCCAGTACATTTATCATGAACTCAGGCAGTGTGGAAATACCCAGCTAAGCCCACTAATTATTTGACTGACTGCTATGACCTGAAAAACAAGATAGGAATATCAGACAATAATGACTAAATTTGGACTTTAAACACTGCTGCTTTTTCAGTCAGGTTCTGTAGTATGTTCCTGCCTCAGACCCGTGAGTCTGCAGTGGTAGTAGAAGCCAGAGAGAGCCGCACCCTCATTGATCTTATTAGTTTCACAGCAAGACCTTTAGATGGCCGAATATAAGGCATGTTCTATCATGCTCAAGAGCCAAGGGATAGCAGAGGTTGAGAGGTGATGCAGTGGTTTCTCAGGGTTTCAGCCTTGCTACTGCAGGATGGAGCTGGCTGCAGGCAACGTGCAGCAGGTTCTCGACATCAGCCAGCGCAATCAGCCTCAGGCATTTCTGTGTGCCCTTTTCTTCCCCATGCCAAGGATTCAGATCACAGTATCTGCGATCACTTCATACCACCTGTGATTACAAACCCTGATCTTGAGCAAACAAAAGAATAAAATGGTTTATCAGAAAGCATTCAGAAGCTGTGTTTTTTTTTTAGCCTTCTGCTTTTAAGTAAGCTGTACTTTTTTGCTGATTTACTGAAAACTCCTACATCCAAATGTTAATATTGCTTTGATCTGTATACTTAATATTATGGACTTTTATGGTTGTAATTTCTTATTTGCCCAATATGCATCTTCCTGAGAAAATCACCAGTGGCATGTCCACTATTGACACTGTTGAATTTATACCGTTTTTTTTTTGGCATAACATATGCAAAAGAGTCTTTTTTTTTTTTATTATTATTATTTTTGCAAGGTCCTGTGATATGTTACAGGGTCTAGGCATGCAAAAACAGGACTTAGGTAATTCAGAAAAGCGTTTTGTACATGCTCTTAACACTCAGGCTAGAGCCATGCTAAGGACATCCATAGCTGCTGAAGTACTTTCAAACCCTTTGCGTTGACCTGCAGTGAATTATGGACTTGAGAGCCTGAAGCTTTTAATGGGAAAACACCTGTTGAGGCACTAACAGGTCACATATCTATTGGCTGTTGGTAAGGGAGTGGTCAAGTGTTAAGTCATTTAAAGTCCTGTTGGTAAAGGATTAATTACAATTCAAACAAAGTTGGCTGGCTAATGAGGACAGTGCAGTGTTTGTGCTGTAGTTGTGGCACAGGGCTAAGCTTTCCTGGGCTGGGCTGTGCCATGCTGTGCCTACACTGAAAATGAGGGACAGGCTGAGAGGCACAGCCCTTCTGGAGGTGCTAGTTCTAGGAATCTGAGTTGCATAACAAAGCTAGCTGTGGTTTTGTTGTGGCATTGTACACTATGTTCACACACTAGGTATGAACTTCTTATAATGTCTTTATCAGTGCATGTGAATTGCTGACACTCTAGAGACTCATGTAAACAGGAACACTGCTCTTTGCTGTGCTCCTTACAGATACTGCTACTGTTTTATTAAATGAGTTGATTTAAAAGAAATCAGTGCTGAATCTAATAACTCTTAACAACTGAGCTAGTTTTCTTAGTTCTAAACTTGTCAACTCAGCATCAAGAGTTTCTGCTTTTTTTCTTTTTACTCTATGATTGGCAGTCAACCACATAAATGTGAATTTACAGCAGGCAAAAAAGTCATCTAAAATACTAGAAAAAATAGTTAAATGTTCTATTTAATTATATTGAAAATTTTCTCATTCTGTTTTTCTCTTCTCAGTTAGTAGCCTCCATCGTGTTTATCAGCTTTGGCGTGGTAGCAGCATTCTGTTGTGCAATAGTTGATGGAGTGTTTGCAGCACGGCATATAGTAAGTATAGTGATTTTCTGTCATCTTTCATTTTCGATGACTTACATTCTTTCTAGCAGGAAAGCATTTTGTTTTGGCTTGTATCTAGCAGCATGTTATTTCTTGATAATTCTCTTTGTTGGAGAAATATCTTTTGGCAAAAAATCAACAGAAAAGCCCATCATGCCAGTGTCTAGAGATGGTACCAACTATTTATTCATCACTGAGAGGTCCAAACACTGAGGTGCTGTAAAGTGATGTAATGATAGATGCGATAAAATGCATGCCTATTTGCAAATGGAAGATGCTTCAACCACCACCAGCTTCTGGTTCCTTTTGCACATAGGATTTGTGAACATGGTCAGAATTTGGAAAGCACCAAATGGTAATGAGAACCAAAAGTCTCCTTGGAAGTCTTAGTATGAAAGTAAATTGTGGCAGCACAAAAGGAATATTCTGTTGGAGTACAGGCAGCAGAGGATGTGGCAGGCTTTTGTTGGAGATGCACCTACTGAGTCGCAAACGATCCAAACTTCATCATCTGCCTGTCATCAAAGGTTGGGTCCTTTACCTCAGAATGACTAGTATTTCCAGTATGTCTTCCAAAGCCAGTCCCTCTTCTTTGTAATCATGTTTCATGCTAAACAAACACCGTAAGATTCTGACATGACCTGTTTTTGTTTGGATGGCCATTCTGCTGGATGACTCCTGGTATAACTTTGTCTCTGATTAGGACAGAAGTGTAAACCCACTTTTCATGGGAGGTACTTAGAAGAAGAAGGGAGCAGATTCCTATTCAGAGTTTCTGCTGACAAAAGTCCAGTTGTTATGCCCCAGAAAACCATTTCCATTTATTCAAATATTGGCTCTAACTCCTAATTTCCCAGGAATCAGACATTTTTGTCCTGCTGTGATGTGGTTATTAGAAGATGTTTGGACTGTGTTTGTACAGTAAGGGAAACTTCAAGAACTTGGTGTTTTCTGAAGAAAAAAAAAAACAAAAAAAACCCCTGAATCTCATGCTTCCTGAGGGGATAGGTTGTTCTCCTTCGATCACTGTTGGCTCATAATGTCATAGGTTACCTCAGACTCTTAACAGGATAAGATAAGCTCCTATTCAGCATCACTTTGCCATTTTTAGTGACTTGTTTGGGTTTACTTGTATTTCTACCAGATTTTGTGTGGTAGCTTCTTAATCTTCCCTGCCCACTAAGTAGGGTTTTCAGAAGTACATATCATTCTTAACACAAGCATAACTTAACTGGTAGTCAGTCCTGTATATAGGATAGCACACGATCTACACTGAGAGCAAAGGGAAAGCCATGTTAACAGTTCTGCCTGCCACCAGCCTGAGAGTCAGGGTGGTATGGTGAGCCCTGTGTTCTCCTTGCCATATGCTTCCAGTTTGCTGACACTGCAGCCAATCAGCTCTTATCACAGTGATGCCATTATGTAGCCACAACCACACATTGCTGAGGTTACACGTGCTTTCACCTTCTTGGTGGTGAGTTCTTGTGTCGGAGGCCAGTGAATCTCAAACAGAGATGAATATCAACTCTATTCATTTTTTTAGGCACTCTTTTAGTCAGTTTTCACCCTTCTGGCCTTAAGTTTCTTTCAAAAATCTTACTTAACTATTCTAGAAATAGCACTGGTTCCTAACTAAATGAAGCATTTGTATCATATTTGAATATTATCATGTCCTTGTATCTGAAGAAACAGAGCCTCTATCTAGTGGTTGTATTTGTCTCCTCTTTATTGGTGCATCAATAGCTGCATGGCATCTCTTTCTTTTATGTCATGCTCTTGATGTGTCATTGTGGATTAAAAGTGATTCAGTTCACTGCAGTGCTTTCCAGGGAGAGTATGGACTAGAGAGTCATCACAGTGGAGCATGAAGGCAAAAGATCATCCCACTGGCATAACAAGAAGGCGTTTTGCAGTCCTAGAAGTAGTTCTGCATCTGGTTAAGTCAGTGAGTAGGCAGTTATGTCATCTGTGAGGGGCTGGAGACTAGAATGGGCTGCTCACCACCCAGGAATTCCTCAGTGTGTTGGGATATGTACAATCCAATGACAAGGAGCTGATGGAGTCACAGCATGACATTCTTCATAGAAATCTATCTGTTTACATTTATTTCCAAACGTTTACACTTGATCTGTCTCTGCTGATCTCCTTCACGTTTTATAGAATGAAGAAATAACTAGTAGTACCATTTAGCTGGAAAACTAATTTGTGTGTCAATATCCTTCTCATTTCATCTTGTTCTGCTCCTCTGTCTAATAAGCTTAATAGGATCCCATGAAACAACTATACATATCACTTCATTTTTCTGACTAATAGACCAGGAGAAATCTGTTAGGATGTTGGTGTAGATACCCTCACAGTCTGATCTGTAGAAAGATGGGGCTTTTTTAAGAGAAGGTATGTCATGCAGGCTATGGAGTCATTGCTGCTACATTGCCTTCCCTCTGCTTTGCAGCTCCTTTTCTTCAGGAGGAGCACTTGCAGCTCACTACGTTCTGCCACAGGCTGGTACCAGCAGTTTTCAGAACTGTCTTGTGCTAGCTTTGGCCATTGCCTTTGGTGTAGTTGATGGAAAATGAAAATAAAATGTCCCCCATTCAAGGAAAGGAAAGGACAAACTGTGGGCATGTCAGAACAGGTGCCTGGGCCTACATTAAAACCAAGAAGTATTCACAAGGAGAACATATGCAGTGTTCACTTTTCTGTCTCCAGTATTGGGGTGCTGATACCAGTACTCCAAGTTCCTTTTTCCTGGGGGAAGAAGTGCTAGCTGAAGCCAGGCTGGCTTCAGACATCAATGAGTACAACATCCTCCTTCACATCAATTTGGAATAAGAACTGTCTGCTGTTTATCACTTTATTTTTAACTTCATGTGAGTTACGAGGGATGCTAAGACAACAAATAATGATATTACAGCTTTTTCTCAGTGTGTGCCTGCTGTCAAATGGAGGCTATTACTGTTGCATGTCTTTTTTGCTTCTCTTGTAACAGTGTGCATGGAATAAGAAAATGTTTTTTTCTGTTTCATTTATTTTCAAGAGGGTATAAAATTGATAAAAATTCTTCCTGGAAAGGAATATATTTCAGAAAAGAGATGTTTAAATTATTTAAGACTCAGATGAAAACACTTTGCTTAATAGAAAGATCTGGAGCACAGCACTTACAAAATTTAAAAATGGAAGGAAAAGTAGCTCAATTTTTAAACCAGTAGCTTATTTAAAAAGAGTAATGCAGATGCAATTCATTATATAATTTCACCCTTCAGCTGCATTTTTACCCTTTAAAAAAAAAAACAAAAAAAAAAAGAGGCAAATGGAGAAAATCAAAATTAGAACTACACTGTACAGTGATGTTATTTTAGAAAAATATGGTAATTACAGGACTCCATTATCTTTGATAGTTCTTGCTTGAGACATTTTGTTATTGTGCAACAGCTAATATGGATGACTCAGCAACTTCTTGTAACCAGGAGACCCCATCTCCCACCTCACATGCACCTTCTTTGCTGGATCCACTGCCTTCTACAGTGACTGCAAGCTTTGACAGCTGCTACACGATCCTTAACTTTGCTGTTATCCCCTCAGGCAGATACTAAAATAGCCAACAGCAAGAAATTAAGAAGTGAGGAAATTGCCTCCAAGAGCTTCCTGAGGAAGTCAGGTAGATGAAGAGAAGGGTAGCGAAGCCATGGGCAAGCAAGTTGTAGAGACAAATGCTTTTTTTTTTTTAAACACACTCAGTTGGAAATCAGGGAATATCAATACTGACACATGTCTAAGCTTTATTTTTCCTGAAGCATGAGATAAAAAGAAACTCTTGTGTGCCTGAGAGCTCTAGAAGAAACGAGGGACTTAGGAAGGATAAGTTCTCTCTGCTTGACTATTAAAAGCTGCTTTTTGATCTTGCTCAGTGGAATTTGTAGACCACATCGTGATAGATGTATTCAGGGAGATTCACTAAAAACAGCAGCAGAGATGAAGACCTCAAGATACTACCACCAAGAAAAACATATATACCTGTGACACTGTGACTTGGAACTGTTGTCATTATCTTTTCTCTAGACACTTTGATTTTATCTTCTGAATATCAGTTTTTCAGGTAGTTCAGTATAGTATATAGTATCTATATATAGGATTATAGTTCTCTCAGAATCACAGAATTGTAGGGCTGGAAGGGACCTCTAGAGATCATCTAGTTCAACCCCCCTGCCAAAGCAGGCTGCGTACAGCAGACTGCAGAGGTAGGCATCCAGGTGGGTCTTGAACATCACCAGACGAGGAGACTTCACAACCTTTCTGCTCCCGTCACCCTTTATTGTCAAGAAGTTCTTACACACATTTGTGTGGAACTTCCTAGGCTTCAGTTTGTGGCCATTTCCCCTTGTCCTATCTTCACACGTCGCTGAAAAGAGTCTGCCCTCTTCCCTTTCCCACACCTTAGATATTTATAGACACTGATCAGATTCCCTCTGAGTCTTCTCATGGCTGAACAGACCCAGGTTGGTCAGCCTTTCCTCATAAGAGAGATGCTCCAGGCCCTGTATCATCTTTGTGGCCTTCCACTGGACTCCTTCTGGGAGATCCCTGTCTTTTTTGTACCTGGGAGCCCAGAACTGGACGCAGTACTCCAGGTGAGGCCTCACCAGGGCAGAGTAGAGGGGGAGGATCACCTCCCTTTACCTTCTGGCCATGCTTTTTTTTGAAGCACGCCAGGATGCCATTGGCCTTCTTGGCAACTAGGGCACACTGCTGGCTTATGGCCAACCTGTTGTCCACCAGGTCACCCAGGTCCCTCTCTGCAGAGCTCTTCTCCAGCAGCTCACCTGTACTGGTGCATGTGGTTATGCAGTCTAACACACAGTTGGCCATAAATGCTGTGAGGTCTCCCTTGCCAACATATGTCCAATTTGTCTGCAAACACCTCAGGGGCTGTTTTGCCAAACTGCTACGTAGCCAGCCTGAACTGTTGCTTGGGTTTATTCCAGCTCTTACGTGGGATATTACACTGATAGAATGTCGTCAAAGATTTTAGCTTTAGATTCAGCTGTGTTTAAAGGTGCATTAGATTTATCTTCTAAATTTCTGTTATCAACAGAAAGAAGAAAAGATGCTTAGATGCTCCAGCTTGCATTTCGTTACCATTTTTGGCTTTAAATCTGAACCGGGACAAATTTTCTCTGTTTATGAAGCTTCAATCTTTGATAATGATTCTTATGTACCTATAGTTAATATTTGCTACATTCTCTTAGCTGAAGTTCTGGTTTAATGTGGTTTATATTTAGGCATGAACTGCTTTAATAGGAAGTGATTTTCAACAGCGTGAATTTTTTTTTCTTCCCGAAAGTCTGATTTTTATGTGGTGCAATGAAGAGACAGCATAAACTGACAGCTTGAAATTGCTGCACATATGCACTGCCCTGTCCCCTTGTTATTGGAGCTAGATTCCTCTGCCAAAGAGAACTGTAAGGTCTAATAAGAACCTTGAACAATGACTGTATTGCTAAGGCGTCTTAGAAGTACTTCCAAGGTACTCCTCAGAAACAGTCATTATTTCAGGGGCATTGTGCAGCAACGGAAGGTGATGATAGAGCCTCCTACTAGGATATGAGTGTACTTCTAAAGATATTTGTCAAGATTTTATTAAAAAGCAGTACAGAAAAAAAGTGGCTCACCCTTTCCAAAGGCTGGTGAAGGGCACAATCTGCGAATAGAGATGCTGCTTCCTCAGCTGCTGACCTTTAATTAAGAGTGAGGAGAGGTGTACCCAAGGTCACTCCTTCCAGTAGCTTACCTGAGTTTCCTGCGTTAGCCACTCCTTCTCACCTGGTGCTCAATCATTGGTTCAGCCCATAACTTAGCAGTTCCCATACAGGCCTTCTAACATCAGCCTCCATATTTCTTATCTGAGTGGGTTGGGACACATCTATGAAAGAACGTCTAGGAAGCGTAATGGACAGTGACTCCTCAAAAGATGGTAAATTTCTTATGACAAATTGGCTCCGTAATCAGATGCACATCAGGTCAGTTATTATAGGTAGTCAATAATGTAGTACAACTTACTTAATTAGCAGAAATTTGAGGAATCACTTTGATAAGGCACCATGTTAGAAGTGAAGCCTGAAGTGGGCTTGTAGGGAAATCAAGTGATAGTAAAGAAAAACATATTGGTATGTTGTTTTGTGATTCCAGGACTCTTTTTTTTTATAGAGAGAGACTAGAATTGATTCAAGAGTTTTCTTAAATCTCCACAAACAAGAAACTGAGAAAGCTTTGGAAAGTGAAAAGTTGGGAAAACTAGTCCAGAGAGAAGATCAGTGGGATTTGGTGAACTTTGCTGGAAAACACAAAAGTTTGAGGGTTTTTTTTTCTTTTTTTTTGCTGTTGTTGTTAGTAGTGTTTGTTTTTGCTTGTTTGTTTTCGTTTTTAGATCCGGGGCCTTTTTTGTTCTTGCTTCAGGTTTTCTTGGATCACAGCAGCGAAGTGATAGAGGATTAAGATAACATGTGTAGGCTTTTCATAATGCAGGATATAGAATTCTGTTAACCATTGTAGAGCCTGTGTAATGAAAGTGTGCTATGTGTGATGAAAGTGGCTTGGAAATAATATATTGTGTTTACACATTATAAGTAATCTTATCTGGCTGAAGTATTTTGATGTGACTGCATTTATACAGAAGAGGTGCTCCAAGGTGCCTCAAGCATGACGTCACTCATTTCAAGCAAAAGTTCAAATTCCCATCTTGACCAGAAGCCAAGCTAGCGTGAGTCTTTGATTTACAACAGCAGATTCTTACAAGCTGTTCTCAACACTTCAAATGTGCTGGAATTGGAACAGAAAAAGAGAGGCAGACTCCAGTTTTGAGCTCCCTTCTTGCACTTTTTCTGACTTGGTCTATGTACCAGTTTTACATTTATCATAGGTATCATTCTTTTCCACTGAAGTTATCAAAACTCACGCAGTTATTTGAGGAATAGGTGTATAAAGGAGAGTGCTGTAGAAAGGCAGAGTTGCTCTTCTGCCATGAAATCTACAATGCACATCAAACCAGGTAGTGCTAAAATTCCCCTTGGATTCTCCTCTCCTTCTTCAAAGCGTCATGATTTTCTCTACACTATCACACTTATTACCTTTCATCTGGCTTCTTCCCCTTAACAGGGGTTAGTTAAATTGAAGCATATCATGATAGCACTCAGCCCTGAATCTGCACGTGAACCAGGGGAGGCTAAAATACATAACCCTAACATAAGATCTTTAGTAAAGTGATTTAAGTGCAGCTGAGATCAGTTGACTGCTGAAGCCTATCAGCTGCGTAACTACATATAGATTTAAGGGTTTAGAAATTAAACTTGAGATATGTCTTCTCCGTATGGGTGTTAATGCAAAATACTATTTAGTAAGAGTGACATTCTGTTAACTTACTTTCTAGGAAGCTTAGAGACCTAAGGATGGGGAAATGGAGTCTTTCATCTGAGTGACGCTAATGTAAATTAGCTGCTGTACTAAGTAATAGCAATATGGCAGCCCCCATCTAGTGGAGAAAAATCTACGTTATACAACTGCAGCCCCTGCAAAAAGGAGTGTTCAGCTGGGTGTGGATTTTACTTCCTTCAGCTTGTTCAAAGGATGTAGATCAGGCTTACTTTGCATTGTAACTCTTCTGGCTGAAATACTACAAATACCAAATACAGCGCTTTTTCCTTTTTCTTCAGTGTACTGGCTGCCCTTTTGGGCTCTGGTTGGAATTTGTTGGCTGTCTCACGTTGTGGCTCAGCGTGAGCTGCCTGGAACTGCTGAGCTCCAGCTGTGGGGTTTGGACACATACATATTGCTACTGGCCAACATGCTCTCTCTGGCTTCTACACTACAGCCACCACATAACTAGATAAGGGAGACGAGTGTTGGTTTTTTTTTTTCCCCCTCACAGAAAGCACGTCTAAAATAGTGTTGTGTGGGATTTTACGCCTTTGGACTGAGTCACCATGGCCATGAAGGACAATGCGTGATAGTGAGACTAGATAGCCTGGCTGCTCCCTTCAGGTGCAGCAAGGTAGGCTATATATTGCCAAGCCACTGCATTACAATGGAGCTGGTGATTTCTGCTTCAAATCCAGGAGCAGAGGCAGGGGTGCCCGCACAGCAAATTGCTCATTTCTTGCTGCTTCCTAAGTCTTTGGACAGAGCAGACAGATGCTGTGTATGTGCTTTCAAAAATTGATGGCACCATCTGGTGGTTGTACAGGCAATGGCCAAGAAAGTCTGTCCTTTTCCCATCTTTAAAGTATTTTGTGCAGATTGCAGAAACTTGGTCAAGAATTGCAACATGAGTGCCCAGCAGCTTTACCAAAAAGTTCTGTATTTCACTGCAGTGTGGCTTCATAAATCCATGGTTGGTTTGTAAAACAGTTTACCTTTATGCCCCAGAGCCTTTCACATTTCAACCCATGCTCTGCCAATCTTTTAAAAGTCGTCTATTGTTCTGAAGAAGTCTGTTGGCCTTTCATTTAAGAAAAAATAAACATCTGTATTTCATGTCTAAAAAAAGTTGTTACCTTGAAAGCTGGTGGTAGAATTTTCAACTTGAAGAATAACTGATTTCTTAAGTCAGTTAGCTTCTCTGGAGAATACAAAATGCATTTTATATTCTCTGCTACATGAAGCCAAATTACAGCTAATCAATTTTAATTCGATTTCCATCCTGTGTGACTCATTAATATAATAACATTGTGCAGCATATAATATGAAGGTGTTTTTTGTTGTTTTTTCTTTAGTTCAGTGAGCTTTAATCGTTTCTAACTGAAAACAAGCACTAGTCCAGTAATAATGATTAGGTTATTGGTCCACCAAGGTGAAACGGGTTTTGTTGATAAAATTCTTCAATAAAAAGTGCATAAGTTTATATTCTGTGCATTTTGAAGTCAGTAGCCAACTATCACACAGTATTTACTAGTATTAGACCTTACATCTGACACTGAGATGGGAAGCACAGACTGTGTTCCTACAATGCAAATTAATTACAGGAGGGAATTTATTTTTTTAATGGATTTAATCCAAAGATTGGAGACCCTTGCATCCAGACTAAGTCATTCTTCCAAGATTTTTCTTTTGTACTGCAAGACTCTGTGACCACACTTGTATAATGGTTATTTATGTTCATGCATCCAAATGTGATTGAATATACTTTAAGCCAAAGGATGAATACTCTTCTTTGCAGACCACAATCCAGATGGTAGAGCTCCTTGTGCTGGATAGACCTTTAGCTTAATTTGAAGAGGTATCTACAGATGTCAGTATGTCAGATGCTTTCAGCCATTTTAGTCCACTGAAACTCTGCACTGCTGTCTGCTCTGACATGCTTTCGACAAGCAAAATCACCTTTTTTTCAGGTAAAGATCTCCCCCACAGCAACCACAGTTACATCAGTGCTCAGAAGCTCTTTCCTGGGTCGAAGAAGGGTTTTGGGGATGCCTTTTTATCTCATGAATACTTTCAGTTGACATGGAAAGAATAGAGAAAAAACATCTTAGCTCTAGGCTACAACCACTAGAAAAGTGAAAAGCAGCAGGTATAAGGAGGAATTAAGCATAAATTTAATAAATGGAAAGTCCTCTACTAGGGAGATGTACCTAACAGGGCTAACACAGTCTGTGAATTAGTGAACACTAGTGCCTATTTGCAAGGGGAAATTTACCTATAATTGTGGGTATTTTGTAAGGTATTAGTGTCCATGTCTGCTCTGTTGCTATGGAATAAACTCAAGCATCATATCTTTCTCTGGTGATTAGCAGCTGCTTTCTCTCTGACCACCACTGCAAGCTCTCCTGAATATAAATCTCCACCTAAAGGTAACAGTGGGCTGTATGGGTTTTAGTAGTGTGGATGGAACGATTTGGATTCAAGACTGAAAATGAGTCCTGGGATTTTATTTGGCAGTATACGTATAGCCTATATGACTACTGCTAGATTAGTGAGTCTAGCTCTTGTTTTTCTCTCTGCTCCACAACAAACATTATTAGCCTGGAAAGAGTTGGTCTTGGCATAATCAAAGATTATTTAATAGTAGAGGGCTCTTTAGTCTTGCAGAAAAGCACAGGTGCAGTGAGTTGAAGTCAATGCTAAACAAATTGAAACCATGAAGTGGACTCAGATTTGATGACAGTAAACTGTAGGATCATCTTTGTCAAGGTTATGGATGGTTCTCCATCACTGACATCTTCAAATCTCACATTACTTTTCACGTAACCTCATGAAATATATCCAGAAGTTATGAACTTACCACAGAAGTCTTGAGGTGAAATTAATTAGCTTTGTTATTCAGAGGGTCATTCTAGAGCAGACTATCAAAAGAAGGGCTCTGTGAACTGCTTTTATGGTCAGGTTAAATCTTATTGCCAGAATGTGTTCCCTACTGGAAGTTGTTTCAGATTTGCATATTGAAAATGTAAAAAACAGTTGGTCAGAATTTTTAATGCAGATTTTCTGGAATTGAAATCTGTGAAGGAAATACAATCTTTAACATGACCATAACCGAAATATTCTCTCTACTAAAAACACCATTCCTCAGCTATCAAGTAACACACATGACAACCCCATGATGAATCTTTTGATGCATCTAAGGGCTTGTCAGCAAAACTGTCATCTAGCTAATATTTTCTAGTCTGGAAGAAACAGAATTTATGCTGTATAAGGGGGTGCAGGTAGGCTTCAGGGTATTTTTCTAAATAATATGTAGTCTGATGCTTCTTTTACTCTATTTTTTGGCCAGTTAAGTTCCATACGTGCAGCCTGAATATACTGATATTACAGAAGACCTGTTAAGCTACTTTAATTTGATTGCCAGATATTTTTCAGTAAGAAAAGTAATTGGCGCCTCTTTCATGGAGAGCTTCTTCCAGTTTGCAGAGCCTCTCATATTAGAAGGGGCAAAGCCTTCTGATTGTATAGTTTCTTTTTCTTTTGTTTTTTACCTAAAGTTTCTTCCAGATTTAGCTAAGTCTAATATTCTTCCCTGCTCTAACTTGTTATCCCGAGGGAAAAGGGTTGGCAATGTGTCAACCAAACACAAATATTTGAACCATTATGCAGCACACATGTTATGTTTGGATGCCAAAGAGTGAATCTCTTGTCAATGGCAAAGAAAATGAGATTCTTGGTTTCTTTCCTAGTAGCATCTCTCTAGATTTATCATGGGCACTCCATTTTTGCAACCTCGGGGACAGGGACAGGGAGAAAGCTGTCCTAGGCCTCCTGGATCTTCTTCCCAACAGTAGAGGATCTAAGCCTTCACAGTTGAGGCACAGAAGGATTAGTTGAAACCCCGGAGACACTGCCTTGCTCCACTGGCTTCCTTGTTGAGATCTAACAGCCCACATTGAGATCCCTCTTTAATTTCATTAGTTCAGTCATTTGAGCTGCAGTTAAATGCAGAATTGTTTGAGCTTTGAGGTAAGAATTACTTGAAAGTGCAGTAAAGGACCTCTTACTACAATTGTAATAATGAGGGAGAAAGTCTGCTCTTTTACTTAAAATCTGAAGTTTCCATTTGGAGAAAATATTAAGAGAATAACACACAGTTGAGTATATGGAAGCAAGTGTCATTTCTGTTAAATTACATTATCCTGTCTCACAGTGAGCACAATGTCAGTATGCACCATGGTAGAATTTTTAGTGCACTGGGATAATAGCAAATCTGGCACTTCTAAATCCTTTGGCCTCAAAAATAAATCATTTTCTTTTAGAGTTTTTTTTCAGTGTAATTAGATGCAAACTACACTGACTGCTTTAGAGATATGGAGGGAGACTGCACATTCTGCACAAATAATTGTCCTGTAACCATGGAGGGGATGTGAGCAGGATTTAGTCTGTATGTGAAATGGCACTGCTGTTGTAGTTTCCTGAGATCATAGTCTTCTGCGTCTGCATCTGTGCTCTCTGTGTCTCATAGACATTCAAGATCATCTAGTTCCAACCCCTGTGCTATAGGCAGGGACATCTCCCTCTAGGACAGGTTGCTCAAAGCCCCATCCAGGCTGGACTTGAATGCTTCCAGGAGCCTCTTCCCTTCTGAAATGAGCTCAAGCATATGAAGGTGGGGAAAATCAGGATATGCATGTAACATTTCACTAATTGTTTAGATCATCTTGATTTTGGAACTTCCGTCTTTCTATTCCTTCTGGAGGTTTCAGCTCATGATCATTCAGCCTTTTTTGGGGCCTCATCTTGCAATCTCCTCCATTTGAATAGACCTTTTCAACCTAGCCCCTCCATGTGCTGTGATGAGTGCCAAGTGGGGTGACTTCCTCTAGAGACATGAAAGCGAGTTTGATGACAAATTGCTGGGCATAAACAGCTACTTTGTGTATTTTCTGCTCAATACCCATAAAATATAAAAAATTCAGATAGAAATAAATTAGTGCATTAGTTGGATTATAGTGGGGTTATTTAGAGGACCCTATCAGTGGTGTGTCATGCCCTGAAAATTAAATGTAACAGTGTTTCTGCTGCAACATTGAAACCTCAAACATCTTATTTGATTATATACATATTCAATATATACACTGTTCAACTGGTGCATTTCACACAGGCTCTTCCTTCTCTTTAAGGTAAAAAAAATTCCACAAGAGCATGATAAATGTGAAAAACCTGCATTTCAGTCAGCAAGTCATTTAGTATTTCAGATGTTCAGCTTAGTGTTTTGCAAGATAACTTATAGTAGTATTCTCAAAGATTTATATGTTTCGTATGTATTTTACAAGCCTTAAGGCAAAGAGGAGAAGAGTTGTTTCATACATTTGAGCTACATTACCACAAACAAGACAAACAGTTTTTATATTCTTGTGAAAAAGTTAATAACTCAAGTGATGCAACATCATTTTAATCAAGACAACAATCAGTTCACGCTACAAACCTTATAATTAAGGTAATGTAATCAATGTAAGTAATCAGCTATAATATGCAATTAAGTATCTAACTGTATCAAGCAATAACTAGAATTGTAGCCTTTAATAATATCAGTAATTGCATCATTAGAAACTTAGGTTTACCAGTAGCTTTTACACAAATTTTTCACTACGTAAGATAGCTACTGTAAGTACCATTGGAAGGTCCACACCTCATCCTGAGAGCCAATAGAGAATGAAACATAACTAAAGAAAAACAAGTCTTATTCTAGTGTCAGGCTTGGATTTAACACAGGTGTGATGCACTAAGGCAGGAGTAGTCTTTTTCCTTGGCGTCTTGTGTGGTGTTGGCTCTCCATTACAGCCAAAGCCACCACCTCTGATGACATACCATTAGCAGCACAACAGCCCTCAGGTGAGCAGCATCTCTCAGCAGCCCTGCTCACACCTCTGTGCTGCCTGCCACCACCTATGCCTGCAGCAGCTGAAGGTTCCAGCCTGCTGAGCCTCCATGGAGATGTGCGGAAGTAGCAACTCTTGCTTCTTTAAATTGTTGTCCATGTGCTTGTGAAGACTGATGGACTTATCCTCTCACATTCATGCCAGGCAAAGTACAGCCAAAAGTCATTGGAAAAAAAAAATCCCAAAAACTATTTGGAGAGGACTTAACCTTTCCTAACAGAATTTTATTCATATGGAACAGGCCTGTCTGTGCACATCATGTACCAACGGGTCAGCTCCTGCATCTGGAGGCCTTTTCCTTGGCTGTAGATGTAGTACTAGTCCTGAAATATTTCCCAAATAAAGTGGATAGAGGCAACCACTATGAAACAAAGTGGAACAAAAAGGACACCAAGGAAGTGCAAAATGAGATAGATCCACGTATGTGTGTTTTCATCCTTGAGAGTATGTAGGTATTCTGTGTTCTTGCTGGTTTGAAGGAACTGAATGTGAATATCTAGTGCTCCTGAATATTAAGAGAAAAGAATTCTGTAGGATCAAGTCTTTCAAATTAAATAGAATTCCTGAAAAGAGCTCCTGAAAAGCACAACGTGAAAGAAATCTGGTTTGTGAGAGTTAAGAAGTATTTAAGCCATACTGCCTGTTTTTCCTATTCTCAGTGCTGGAGTTGGATTATTTCTGAACAGCAGATGAGACAGGGGAAGTCCCTAGACCGGAGCTTTGCATTTCTGTGAGAAGGTCAGTTCCCAAGTTACGTTCACAGGGCACAGAAATTGGGCTGTGAGAGTCCAGAAATAGCTTGTTCTTTCTCTTTTTGTGCTCACCCTTCCAAATCCAACTATGCACTGTGTACTCCCTGGCAGCCCAGGACTTTCTATGCTGTTAGTCAAAGCGGTGCTCTCGAGAACAAAACAGAGAAGTAAAAGTAGGAAGCAAACACTAGTATCACATGGGAGGAAAATGCAGAAATGAGAAGATTTAGAGTCACACTTGACAAGCTAAAACTAGACTGGCATTTGGATTCAAAAGCTGATGATGAGCTTGGTGGCAATGAGATAAGTGCTGTTATTATCTCTAGAAAAGACTTGTATGTTGCATAGTCAAAATGTGAAACAGGTAGGAAGTATCAGTAGACTTCATGTAACTTAATACATTTTCCCAACTTACTTAACTTACTTCCTTTCATAAAGCAGAGAAACAAAAAAAGATGCTTTTCCAGCTGCTGTCTTTCAGACATCTCTCCATAAAGTTAAAGGCTTTATTTTCTAGCATCTGGATTTCCTTTCCAGGGCTGTCATTTTTTAGAACTTGGGGTTTCATACAATCACAGCATTCCAGATTGCTGTCAGCCACGTGCTCACAGCCAATTTATTATGTATTTTGGTATTTGTAGTGAATGCAAGAGATGGAGGTGCCACTGCTAGTTAAGTGCTTAGTATGCTGGTACTGCAGTCACGAAGTCAGGAGCACGCCTGCTCAAGCCAGTGTATCAAAGGCCTGGAGCCACAACCTAGCACTCCTGTAAGATCAGTCCTGAAACAGAAGGGGAAGAGAAGCCTACATTGCCCAGTGGTGATGACAGGCAGCCCCAGCACACTGACCCTTCCAAAAAGTCTCCTTTCCCTCTGCTCCATCCTGCCCAGTGACTCTTGCTGTTGGGCTCATATCTCTCCCCAGGTGCTCTCTGAAATACAGAAGTTATGAAAATAATGCCATTATTACATAAATTCCAGAGCAGCGTATGTGGAATACTGCTTTAATAACATTGTGTACCAAAGTTCAACTTCTCACAAATTAAAGGTAGGGCATTCTGTGGTCTACCAGGAGATTAAAGATTCTCTACCAAGCATGAGAGAAAATATAGATCTGTAAGAAGCTAACTGGTTTGTAGTGGTTATTGTAATTAGTTTGTTTTCCATCAGCTGATATGCATTCAATATTTCAAACGGGAGAGTGTAGAGAGGGAGAAGGATATTATTTCTGCTCTTTTCTTAAAATAGTGAAGTTATGAAAGAGAAATTGGTTTCTGAAAACCTCTTCTACTCCAGAAATTGTGAACTGAAAGCTGAATTGCATGGTTAGCCACCAGTGAGTAAATGTTGAAAGCAGCAGTAAAAAAAAAACAAAACAACTTGCTTCTGATTTCAGGAGGTATAATTGTGTGCTTCATGTGGGAGTTGCAAGTCTCAGGGGCACAAAGTAGTTTTTGTTTTTTTTTTTTCTTGTGTACAGAACTTTCTTGCTGTGGTGTTGAGGATGCTAATGCATACCTTATTCTTAAATGTTCCTATTAAGGAACTTCATGTCACAGCCTATATGGAAGGTGTTCATAACATGTTAAAAATATGTGAAAATTCTTCTGGGAATGCATTGAAGGTCTGAGAAACAGTTCTTAACCAGAGAGATACAGAAAGACAAAAGATCTGTGACATTACCTCTCATTACTTGTACAGGATGGCAGCTAATCTACTGCAGTTCAGATTCCAAGACTGTAATACACTCTGTTTGCTTTCGCAGACTGCTATTATGATGGCACCTTGTTTAATGAGATTCTTTGAAGGCTCTTTGGTCTGTATGCTCCCATGTGCTGCCTCATGCCTTCAGCTACAGAGTCAGTGAGAGGCAGATACCTATGCTTCATAGAATCAGTAAGGTTGGAAAAGGCCACGAAGACCACCTGGTCCAACCACCAAGCCATTATCACCATGCCCACTAAACCATGTCACCTTTTCATCTGTCTCTCTAGAAAAGCATAAAAGCTGGTTGCCAAGAATACCTCTTTGTTCATACCTGCATGTCTGCTTTCATAAAGTTCACAGAGAGCCTGATCTTGAAAGGAGTGATAATCTCTGGAACACTGAGCTGCTGGCACAAGGCTGAGCTGGCGCTGAAGAATTGTGCTTCAGTTTGCTTTTAGGATTAAACTTGAAAAATCTTGGCAAATCATCGGATATTCGCTGCCATCTATGCTGTAGATTAAAAAAGACTTACAAAAATGTAATAGAGAAAAACAAGTAGAAAATAAAACACTTCAAGTTAATGAGCCACTAAAAACATTAGTCTGATTTTAGACTGCTCAGTTTTATTTTTATTAATCTTTCTGTTGTGCCTGGATCCGTTTTCTGGTCCCCGTGGCAACTGGTGTGGAAAAGCTCAAGTCATTACTGTTACATCTCTTAGAGTGACAAACGGAGTGGCAATGTCCAAACTGCTTATTGGGAATGGTTGTTGGCCCACGCTATTTCAAACCAGGCACCAAAGTTATTTTGGAAGACTGACAGCTTGCCCAAGCCAAAGCTATCACAGGCACAATTCTAACAACCTAATGGGCTGGATAATCAAGTTTCAGGCCTGGGAATGACTCCTGGCATTCTTTAATGTACACTTCTATTGATGTAGCCAGGGAAGCTAACATGAAATAAATACTGCAATTGGAAAAAAATAGCCCTCACTATATAATTATTTCAGTAAATTATTAAGCAAATTATGTTTCATGTCTGTAAAGTGTGGCACAGATTTCAGTCAATACCATTTACGCTACGTCTCCATTTTCAGAAAGCAGCATATAGGTAAAGGAGGTGGAATTTTCCCTGTGTTATCCAAAATACGTGCTCTCCAAGGAAACAAAAACAGGAGTAGAAATATGTACTTTCCATACCTCAGTTAAAAGCTACACAAAACCATCCTCCAAAGACATAAGGTCAAATTCATCAAAGATATTATTCAGAGTACTCTCCTTCTTCTCCTTACGCAAGTGATGTATTGCAGTGCTCTCACTATCAAGGAAATGTGTTGCTTTTTTTTAATTGGTATATGTAGCCAGCAAAACTAAAACCCTCTATATTTGGGCTGAATCTTATCTTACTTGGTGTGAAGCCTTTCCTCTTACCTGTCTGTTCATCATTCACAGATTCTAGTACACATGCATTCAAAATGTGGAGATAAAAACCATGTAAAAAGATCAGGGATAGCTATTTTCATCCGTAGGGTTCTATTCTGAGGAATTCTGATTTGCCTGCAATTAAGAGAATTACTGGCTATCCAGATTTTTTTTTTGACACAACTAAAAATTTTAAGATCTGCTAATTGGAGCTCCACTGATGTTATGTAGTGGAAAAATACCAACAGGTTGGCCAAAAGAGGGAGAAGTCTGTACAGAAACATAGCTGCGTGCTTGAATTTGTTTATTGGTGTCTATGAAAGTGATAGTCATTTTCTCTTTTGTGTCTGCATACTCAGATCTTTTTGTTATATACAGATACCATTTTTACTTTATGGATGAGTGTGTCTATGCATAACAGGCAGATGTAATCAGATTGCTGTCAGTTTAAGTTCAGAAAATGTTGTTTAATACAGCATTTATTTAAATACAAAAATAAGTAGGGATATAATAGGATATTATTGCTATGTACTTCAAAGCCACTGTTAATAGCATGTGTGTGTGTGTGTGTGTGCACTTAAATACATAAACAGAATAGAAAAATAGCTCTGTCGCTACCGGTGTTGCTGTAAGCAGCAGAACCAAGGACTGGTTCTGTGACTTCTGTGACTTGGAAATCAAATCGAATCCTATAACAGTTCAGCAGTTCAGCACCCTGAATTTGCCCATATTTAAAAACTGCATACTTCAGGTATTGAGTTCTGCAAATGCCTGCGTAAAAAAAAATATTATCTAACTTTGTTATTTTTACACACCCTACCATCACTCATTTGTTTTGATTTGGAATGACCAGATTGACTGCATATACAGATGTATTTAGAAGAAAAGGCTGGACATAGAAAGCTGCCTATAGCAGAGCACAGGGCCTGCTTTTCAAAATTGGGTGAATGAAAATGTACACACTTGCTATGACTGTGCATGTAGATATATCAATTGTATTCACAGTGGTTCCTTCCATAACACAGCTCTGATGTTTTTGGTGCATGGCAATATGAAGCAATAATAGCTGGCGTGGCTTAATCAATCATCTCTCTTTTAGGGACAGTGCTGCTTCTAGCACTTCACAAGCACCCATGGATAAAAACTGCTTTCTCCATCAAAGACCACATAAATAAAAGGACCTTTAAAAAATATATTTTTCTTTAAATAAGAGGAAGAAGATGTAAAGAGTAGTAAATCTATGTGAGCCAAGAGATTAGGCTAGGGAGATGGTCTTCCAACAGTTGATGGATGCTGATTAGACAGCTTTCTCACTGTTTTTTGTTAAGATGTAGAGATATCACAGAACATTTGAGTTGGAAGGGACCTTTAAATGTCATCTAGTCCAACTTGAGATATGGTTTAGTAGCTTGTGGTACTAATAGGAATGGGAGGGTGGTTGGACTAGATCTTGCAGGTCGTTTCCAACCTTGCAATTCTGTGATTCTGTAACTCCCCTGCACCAACAGCTAAATGAAATTGCTCAGAGCCCCAGACTTTTAATGTCTCCAAGGGCAAGAAATACAGTGTATCTGTTCCAGTTCCCTGTTCCAGTGCCTCACCACTCTCATTGTGATAAAAACATTTTTTCTTACATCCAATCTACATTTCCCTTCTTTTAGTTTGAAATTATTTCCCCTTGTCCTATCACAGCAGACCCCACGAAAGTGTCCATCCCCTTTTTTCTTGTAGCCTCCACTTAGATACTGGCCATAAAAGTGAAATTCCTTTTGCCAATATACCAAATGTACTAGTTGTTGACCCTCTAGATCCATCCAGCTCTCAATTTTTTCTGATCAGCAGGGCTGAGGAGAATGCCATCTGGTTCCCCATGCCTTTGACCATGTCTCACTTCCAGGATCTTCCAGGATAAAACAGAAGGTTGTTAATGTTGTGGATATGATGGACATCTTGTTTCATGGATTTGCTTCTCATGCTAGAAAAAGCTATTTGAAATGCTCACTCTTCTCCCATATCACCCCTATTTCATCCCCAAACAACAGATGAATCAGTGCTGGAGGATGACACTCTGTGAAGAGAAAAGTACAGTGTGGCCTTTGGCTGATCCTGTGCTTGCTGTGCGTGTTGAGAAATTGCAATCCTGTTAGCTCTACCAGTCAGATCTGTCCCTGGAAGTCATAGCTAAGGGTTGATGCTTTTCCAGGCCTGTGGAAGAATGCTGTCCTAGCTCAAGACACATTGTGCTGTTTGTGTGGTGTTTACATTTCCTCTTGAGAAAATAATAGTTACTAACGCATTTTTTCTTACACTTGTGTGATATAAATATTTTTGGATGCAGGAAATTAATCTTTCCCTAACCCTTAGGAAATGGTATCCAAACTTTCTTAGGTTTGCTAGAGTAATCAGAGAAGCCAACATGTTGTTGGATGAACTTTATTCATTGACCTCTCTGCATTCTTGCCTAGCTCTGCATTTTTACTGATATGTATTTTGGGTCAGCAGATTTATACAGTTCACACTTCATTATCTAATAAACACAGAATACTGAGAAGTGATCATAACGAGCATAGCTCTTTCTGCAATTCCTAGCTTGGTTGTGAATGAGTCAAAAAGCTTTAATGCCCAGGCTGATGCAGTGAAAGTTAACAGACACTAATTTGGCTAAAAACCAAAGTGATCTTTTGCTTGAAAGTTAGCATGGAAAGAGGAAACAGCAGATAGTGAGATGCCATCTTCTCTCTTGGAAGTGATGTGACTGACAGTGATGATGGCATTTGAGTGCTTTGAAGGTCCAGATCATGACTTGGGACTAGATAAGTGTCAAAAAGTTGAAAAATTATTTTATAATAACACAAGTCATTCTCACACTTTGGTTTGAGATATATACCAGATCACACAGAACTTTTCAGCTGCGAAATGCTCCCTAGGCAAATATGTACTTGTCCTGAAACTGGCTGAGGCATGCACCCTCTAGCCTTCACGTGGCCTTTTGCCAAGTTCAGAAACACGCATCTTTCATCTAGCCAAGGATATTTCATTGTGTACCTCCTTTGTATCAGCTTGTGGGAACTGTCACAGGCAAAACAGCAGCAAATATACCTTTTACAATAAGCATAAATGGAAAAGAAGACAAAAACAAATTTATTGTGAAGTACTTCCCCTGAATGCTTTCATTTCTTCATAATTCTTTTTTTTTTTTTTTTTTTTTTTTTTTTTTTCTGTTTTGTTTTGTTTGGTGGTTTTGAAGTGAATGAAGTAAATGGAATGCTTAAAGTGTCAGGTATTCTACCTTGTTTCACTATGGGCATTGCTGAAATCCCTTAAAAGAAAGTCATGTATCTTGAAGACATACGGTAAAGTAATTCTTTGTGCTGGGTAAGAAACTGTACCAGGCAAAGAAGTGACTGGACCATTCTCACATAGTAGTGCTGTTTGACACTGGGGAAGGAAGTATTTTAATCCCAGGCGATGTCCTCTCAAGATAATTGACAGGGACGGTGAAAATTAAATGATAGTCACATAGCTTAGTGGCAAACTGAGGAAGAAAAATGTAACACTGAGGAGATCTTTTACAGAAAGAAGCCAATACCAGAGTGTGTGAGCTGCTTACCCAAATGTCTGCTTTGGTTCCAGCTTCATTGAGCTGTAAACATCCGGCACGGGGATATAAGACACAGTGCTTTCAAACTTCCTCCAGACTGAGTGCTTTTCTGGATATTTTTTTCTCTTCACAGGAACCTAGACCTTTGTATAACAGAAGATGCCAGTTTTATTCAAGTGGAGTAGGATTCCTATATGATGCCTACCAAACAGAGGTAAACAAATTTGCTTCTTCGTATGTTCATTCCTCTTGTGTTTCAAGGAGCTGAGGAGGAGGAAGTCAATCATTTGAGAGTGTCTCTGTGCATGTAGGTTGATGGTAACCCAACTGTTTTTCCCTCCCATAAGTGGTCCCCCATCTGCCTGGGCTCTGATGTTTGCAAATCATTACAATCAGTAAGATTTTGAGTCATCATCAGTGTTTGTATTCAACACACTACTCTGGGATTGGAATGATTATCATATATATTGTATAAGAGATGTCTGAAATGTTTTTATCACACTGACTTTCTCTGAGGAGGTTTTTGTTGACCTGCAATGTCCAGAAGACTTCAAGTATTCTCTGTATTTATCCTGCTCAGGCCAAGAATGTCAGTGGTTTGTGTGCAGTTTTTATTGTCTCAAGGATATTAAAATGATATGAACAGTGCTTATACCCAAAGGGTTAGCCTCTGGAGAAATCCAGATTTAGTTTCCTTTCCTATTATTCATTTTAATATTATGGTAAATTTTTTGGGAGTGAAAAGGAAATCAGGCAGAGCAGGATAGAGAACAAACTCACAAGAAGCCCTATATTCATTTGTCCTGTGATTGTGAAAAGGGGTACTGGGAATGCTACTGTTAATAATTCTAGGTAGGTTAGCAAAGTCTATTACTAACCTAAGAAGTTAATATTACTTAAATCTTGTTGCTAGGGCACCTTGCTGTTGTTTCCAGACAATACATGACAAAAATGTTTCATTGACCTCCTTGCTTCAAGAGCTACCCTGACAAACTTCCAACATGTCAATGCACATCCAGGCAGAGACACATCCCATATAGTGCCTCTGATTCCTCTGATAAGTGTGTAGCTCAGGTCATTCTGACCTCAACTCCCTGCAGGTGACCCCAGCCTCAGTCTTCTGCCTGGACAGATTTTCTTAGCTCTGCATGTATTAGAAATGTCTCAGTTTGGGCTGTCCTGAACTCCTTTCTCTATTCTAACAAAAAGTCCCCTATGGACATATCTTTTTAAAAGTGTGGTTAGTTTGTAATAACATTCTTGTCTGGTTGTCTACCGAGCTGGAGTCAGCATGTGCTAATTCAGTTACTAATCTGTGGCATTTGAACTTGGCTTTTGCTTTCCTGAAGTTAGCCAGCAGGAGAATGCTCTACATTCCAGGCAAACACCAAACCAGGAAGACAGATTGTTTTCTGAGAGTGAGTTTCCTTTTGATTGCCATCTCTAGCTTCTGAGTGGTCTCCAGCTCATGGAGTCGGGTGGTAATATTTCTTTTATTTGCTCAAAGCAAAAAGTGATTAGATTTTCTTGCAATCTCTATGAGGTGGGAATTTCTCTTGAATTGTGCTGAAGGATAGACAGTCAAAAACAGCCAGAATATGAAAAAGTTAAATGTCTGGTCACCGAAATGGAAAAATAGGCCTTGACATGCAAGATACCCACAAGTGGCCTGTTTTCCACCCTTGCTCACACCACACAGAAATTTGTTTATTTTGGTTTATCCACTGATCTCCTAAAAAGGATTGTCTTGCTCTATGCATATTTTAAAATTCAGTGACAAAAATAGACAACTAAAATAACTCCCTTAGACAAAAATTTAATACATTTTGAAACCTCAAAATCGTTCTGTGATTCTGTGTCCAAGATCTTGCCAATCTCCTTCTTTCATCCTTCTAGCCTTCCACAGTTAGAAGGGGCAAACTGGAGAGGGGAACTCTCTTTTTTTCTATCAGAAAAAAATTACTACTTTTCTTCTATCAGAAATGATCCCCAAAGCCATGTATCAGAAAAAAAAAAAGCCACATTTTAGCAGCCCTCTCCATCTTACAATATACTCTGTTCCCAACCACACGTGTGATGGAACAAGAGTATTTTAGCTGTGTGAGTCCTAGGCCATTTTGTCTGTGGACAGAGGCTGAAAGCCAAAGTCTTGTGTTCCTTCAGTGCAAAAATATTAGAGCCTTCAAACAAAATGGCCTGGGTAGCAGATACATTGGTAGGGTCTACTCCAGGATCAGTTTTCAAAATGCTTCGAGAAATAGCCATGTGATATTTCAGTTACTTCTGAGGAGGATCTCGATTAATCTGAGATAGCCACTGACATATGATTGCAATTCAAATTGGAACCATCCTTTCATAATCTAACTTCCATTTTGGATTAGAACAGCTGGTTTGTTCTGGAGGCTAACCATACATTTAGCCTTGTCCTGGGCAGCAAAGCAATCCCAAGGCATCGTTTTGTCTTCCTTTTAGTTTTATCCTCCTTCTAACTTCACTGTTGAAATAAACGGTGCTAAGCACAAGTTGGCAAGTCTGAGATCAGCAGCAAGGTGAACTTTCTCTGGTGCTGATAGTTGCATAAGATCTTCCTTTCTGTCAGGAGCAAACACATGAGGACCACAGGCTCATTGACAATGGCAGTTTTCACACTAAGAAAGATGCGTAGATCCAAACCTCAGGAGCTGAGAAACATGGGGTAACATTTGTGAAGACTGTCTCATAAAAGAACATATTCATGGCTAAGCAGAAATGAGAGGAACTGTCTGACAGAAACTTCTCAAAAGCTACCTAAGCAAGGTATTTCTGCTCTATCATTATGAGGAATTTTCCATTCAGTAATGCATTTTATATGCATTTTGCAAACAAAATACTTCTCAGCTGTTACAGCTTTTTTTTTTTTTTTCTGTCAAAAACCATAGAAAAAATGTATTTTCTGTCCTGCTGGCTTTTAAAACATAACAGTTCTCTAGGATTTCAAACGCAAACTAAAAATTTCAGGAAAAAGAAAAAGAGAAAGCCTTGGATGTAAAATATTTCAGTTGGTCTGTAGAGCCAAATAGAAGATACATACTTACCATATTTAAGGATTCATTAAAAGGATTACTTGTTTAGATTGAGATTGGCTTATGTGTGTCTACCTTTATTGTACTAACCCAGTCCATGCAGTTCCTGCTCACAGAAATAAATCTTTTCGTCTTTATATTCAGGAGCCTGCAAAATAAATATTTTAGGCTTTATATTCAGGAATCTGCTGTGAATGTTAGTTATTTGCTGGAGTGCTTGGATCTTCTGTGAGTGATTTTATTTGTGGGTTTGGAGATCGTTGCTGTTGTTCTTAATTATTTCCTTTCCTTGGGAGGATGTTACTGACAGGCAAGAGCTCCCATTTTCTAAAAACTGGCCTTTTTGTCCATTTCCCCACTAGAAAGGATTTTATATGCAGTGGCTTACCATAGTGTGTCTCCCAGGACACATTGTCACTGTGTCACTGCTTTAGGGATCGCTGTGAACTCAGGTTTTAGCAAAGTAGTGTGGAGCACTGTAACAGTGACTGAAAACTTTGCTGTGCCCTGGAACGCCATCCTGCTTAACAGTAAGTGCACTGCAGTACCTGAATCTTGGGGGTCAGTATGGTGACTTGTACGTTGCACTGAAACACTGAGATTAAAAGTTGGTCTCTTCTTTTTGGGCAGGTGACATGTTACACCTTAAACACCAAGTGCCAGCTGAAAGTAAAGAGTAACACGTGCTATTGCTGTGACCTGTACAACTGTGAGAAGTAAGTACCTGTGTGCAGTCAATGGCCTCTGAGAAATCCCTCGTTGTTTGTCCTTCCTCATCAGTGATGGGAACATTTCCCATTAGGTTTGGAGAAGCAAAGCAGGGGTCTTGCATGCTGAGTAAGTCAGTTTCTTGGTCACTGGTATCCAGATGTCATGGGCAGGACTCAGGTGTTATCTGTTGTTGTAGTCATTTTTCTAAAGTATATCAATAAGCTCTTTGCTGCGTGATCAAATCCAACCACTCTGTCATAGCTCTGTCAAGATTTACTGGTGATTTTGCAATGCAGTTTTCTCACTAGGTTTAATTAATCGTTTCTTCTACCAAAATGGGGAAAACAAAATGAATAGAAACACAAGTGGCCATATATAGAGATCACACTGCAGGCAAATGCAGAACTTTTTTGTTAGTAATAGCTTCTGTATGCATGGGATTTTACTGAGTTGCCATAGGATAGATACAGAGGGTCTTGTGAGTGTTTCCTGAAGCTGTCTGTATGACTTCATCATTACTGAAGCATGAGAAGCCAGGAGAGAAGAAGGGAGGAAACATCTGGATATCCTTACAAAGATCAGCAGAAGGCTACCACAGAGTTGCCATGCAGTCATTTACCAGGATTACGGTGGTGGTTAGGAAAACTACATCACAGCCAAGTCCAGAGGTTTATAAAGGGGAACAGAAATGGAATGAACTGACACAACTGGCTGGCCACCTGCAATGTAGATTCCAATGGCAAGCAGCATCATGAGTTGCCACATACAAGAAGCCAAAGAGAATTTCCTGGAATGCATCTTCTGCCGCATTCATTCTCCACACAGCTCAGGATCACCTTATCATGCACTTACCATGCCTCTGTAACCATCTACAGTTCACACAGACTTCCTCTTCTTTCTTTTCCTCTGTGTATTTCACATCTTTCTTCCTTCCCATGTCTCCTGTTCTGTCGTGTACTTTTTTTCTTCTTTTCACATATAACCTGCCCTGAGTAGCCTCAGTCCTCTGTCAGCTTTGACCAGCATGCTACAGACGTAGGATTTCAGTGTATGACAATGAGTCTGGCAATATGAGGTAATTCACAAGATTTATGCATGAAAGAGTTGCTTTTGCCCAGCACTAGGGCAGGTGCTGAGAACAATAACAGGACATTGTTTTCAGGTTTTGCAGTAAAACATTTCTCAATTTCAGCAAGGCAATGAGGATTGACTCCACAGTATGCCTGGTCTACAATAACCATTGCAGTGTACAAATAAAAACAAGCAAACTTCTGGGTAGTATAGTACATAGTTTGAAGGCACATCTTTATACTGTACTTTGTAGCATCTGTTAGTTTGGAACTGCAGACACCATAAACAAATGTGGTCAGCTGCAAAGTCTCCTTTCCTGTGGTTGAATTAATGCTGGAGCAACTTGACAGAGATGCCAGCAGATTTCCAGGTGAACTGGTAAACAGAGCTGTGTTGAGCTAGTATCTAAATGGCAAGGGCAGCACCCGTAACCAGGTTACCTTTCTGTTCAGAGGCCCTCAGCAAAGAATTAGGATACCTTGCTTGTGCCAACACTGATCAGCTTAACTAGAGTTGGTATTTGTAGAACTAAATGTTCCCTCCATCCCTGGAGGTGTTCAAGGCCAGATTGAATGGGACCCTGGGCAGCCTGGTCTAATATTAAATGGGGAGGTTGGTGGCCCTGCATGTGGCAGGGGGGTTGGAGATTCATGGTCCTTGAATTCCCTTCCAACCCTGGCCATTCTGTGATTCTGCGAAATGTCTAATGGTTATTTTAGCCAAGCAGAGCTTTCTTCAGTTCATCCAAGCACTGTTAACATTCATAGGTGGGAGTGTGGATTAAGTACTTTGCCAGAGAGAAAAGTAAGCAGGAGGGATTCAGATCCTCTGGTTCTCTTTGTTTTGTGCAAAACACAGCAGTGACGCTGTCTGCATTCCCTTTCAGCTCAGAGCAGTCCTCCAGCTACTATGAATTTCTTGGCGTGAGCAGCTGTCAGGATGTGGTTCACCTGTATAGGCTGCTGTGGTCCTCCACAGTCCTGAACATCATCGGGTTGTTTCTGGGGATCATCACAGCAGCCATTCTTGGAGCATTTAAAGACATGGTAAGGCTTATCGTTTTTTGCCTTCTGTAATGACTTCTGTGCTTGTTGATGTTATCAAGTGAGTTAAAAACCAAGCATTAAGTACACAAAAGAGGCACTTTAAACATGTTTCATGTGTGGTCTGGGAGTCTGGAGCCACATATTTAGGCTAAGCAGTTGCCAGCTGCTCACAGCTAAGTAGGTCAGGTCTGGTCAATACATGAGTGGAACGGGAAAAACAGGCGTCTGCATGAACAGATGCTGGTGCTTCATTTCTGACATCTTTTTTTTCCTTCTAATTCAGCACTGAACATGTGAGCAAGAGCAGAGTTAAAGCTTGCAAGTTTGTAGATAACATAAAAGTAAAGTCCTTAGTGTGATGATTTATGTACTTGTTTTCCCAAGAATAGGGATTAACACTGAAGGACCTGTCAAGTTTTTATTCAAATAATTATTTTCAGGTCACATTAATCTCCTCTGTTGTTTCACTGAAGACTGCCTCTCTTTAACTGCTCCCTGTATTACACTGATACATGCCGCTGCTTTCAGAAGAGGCTGTATGTGAGAAGAAATGGACCAGTGAAGTGACTGCCAATGGGATGGGCACTCAGAAGCATAAGTGATCCCCCACCCAAAGGGCTTCTGAACTGAGCAGGTGAAGGTGTGGGGATAGGGCTGAAGTTCAAGAGCAGAAGCGCTGTGTGAGAACAGCAAATGTCTGCTGGTGGCAGCAACAAATTTCTTGTGACTATTCACATGGAAGAGAATTAAGAAGAAGTATGAAAGGAAAGAAGAGAGAGATGAAGCAGGGAGTAGTATCCCCTTTGTGGCCTTCCTGCATTTCTAGAGCATCACCTGCCAGAAGTGACAGACGGTTAAGTGCTCTAGGCATCCTCTCTTTATAAAAATATCTTTCACTAGCAGCAGCAAGTCACTGCTCCTTGATGGAGATAGTGAGGCAGCCCTGGAAAATGGGTGGCTACACAGGGTAGGAGGAATCTCAGAGGATGTTTTCCTGTGTTGCTCTGCAGCCATGTTACCTGTGAGCTACCAAAAGTTCAGAACTGATGGCAGCTGAATCTTCCTGTTCTGGATGTTGTGATGGCAGCCCGTTCATCTGTGAGCCCTACTATCTATCCTTCTGCCTCTGTAGAACAAGTCCCTCCCTTCTGTGATACCCTGGTGCAGGAGCAGATTGAGAAGAAAGGAACAGGATGGGGCAGAATTATAGAATCATTAAGGTTGAAAACGACCTTTAAGACCAACCATCAATCAGCCTATCACCACTATGCCCACTAAACCATGTCCCTTGGTGCCACATCCACACAGTTCTTGAATACCTTCAGGGACAGTGACTCCACACTGTCCCTGGGCAGCCTATGCCACTGTGTCACCAAAGAGTTGCCTATTGTCTGCTGCCTTGCAACCAGCTGGCAGCAGAAGCTTACAAGGGCCTTAAAACCACGCAGTAGGGCCATATAGATTATGTGAAATTCACCTTTGCTAAAAGTTTGCAAATGTTTGCACCTTTCTCTAACTCAAGGCAAGCAATCATACTGAATTTCTGCATGTTATCAATGTGCAACTGACCATCCTTTGTATGAAGGGACCTTCGCAAGGAGCTAGTAGCAAACTGCAGCTAGCTAGATGTGAACAGCTACAGCTGCTTGAGAGAAGCTTTCTCAGTGCTTCTTGCTTAGGACTCTGAACCAGGGCTATTAGTGTTTCCCTGAGATGTGGAAAGGTGTGGAGAGCCACACTGCACCCATTAAATCTGCCTTGCATCAGCCCAGGCTTAAATGGGATTTGGGCTGAAGCTTTGTAGCGGGAATGAGCTCCAGTCCAGGCAGATCTCAGTGCTGCAAGGGGGTATCACTGTGCAGCTCCTAAGGGACAGCAAGCTGGAGAGGGTCTAATGAAGGGGGCTCCAAGTTGAAACTTGATCTGAATAAGCTGTTTAATATCTCCTCTACAGCAAGAGCTGAAAAAACACCTCACTAGCTTAAGGAGAATTTATGTTGATCAGCCCAGCAGAGGATGCATACTATGTTCCTGAAAGAGTTACTAAAGGATCCATCCAAAATGAAATAACTATTCCTTGCAGATTATGCTGTTTCAGAGTTCTTTTGAGGTACAGACCACATCAGCTTTGCTAATGTGCTGTTTGCTTTAATTATGAAAGAGGTAACTTGTAGGGGGCCAAGAAAACATCAAACTTAAGAGGGAGAAAAGGGAGCATGGGACTGAAATAAGAAAAGGCTTCAAAACATGTGAGAGGACAATTGTCTTTCTTTCAGGATGTCACTTGCAGCTCAGTGCAATGCCTAAGGGCAGAGCTCTGAGGTTGGCTTCCAGGAAACACAAGGCTGGCCAACTACTCCAACAAAACATCATGTTTATCTTTGCGGAATGCTGGCAGCCAAAACATTCTGGAAGGAGAGAGTTTGCAGGGTATCTACACCCATCACATTTTTGATAGAAAATAAATATTCTTACGGTTTTCTTTCCTGTGACACATTCTCTACAGACCCTGGCATGCTCCCTGTGGCTTTGCTGTGTGCCAGAGAGCTGTGTTGACCCAGTGGGAATCACTTTATCCTCTCCTGAGCCCTGGTGTATCAGCTCTCTGTAGCCCCTGTGTCACTCTAGGGCTGTCTCCTGTGATTTTCTGGAGTATCCACAGCAGTTGTGTCAATACTTTCCCTTTCAGGTCTACCTTGTGCATGGATATGAGACTCAGGCTAAGCAGTTACCTTAAAGTCTTCTTTAACAACAGCAGATGAAGACATAATGTAAATAGAAGTATCCAAAAATGATAAAATATCTTGATCATTTCTTATCTTTGACAAAAGCGCATGAAAAACTTTACCTGCTATTATAAAGAGTTAACTAAAACATCTCCCTTCCCTGCCCTGGTATTCATCTGATGATTGGAAATGTTTTCTTGACACACCTTCCCAAGGAATCTGCCTGCCTTGAGTTTAGGGTTGCATTCATCTGAATGACCTCTGGTCCAGGAGGAGTCTCTTGCTCTTTTTTATTTTTTTAAATTATTCTCCTTGGAGTCTTTAAGGGAATCTGAGCAGATGAAATAATATCATTCCTGTCACCCTTCTCCTTTTCTTCTTTGACCCTGCACATAGCAGGGTGTTTGAAAGTAGATGACTATTGTGGTCCTTTTCAACCTAAGCCATTCTATGATTCTATGATTCTTCCCTTACCCTCATGTCTTGCAAGAAAAGGTGCACTTTGATGTTAAAATGAATTGTTTCAATTTAAAATGTCTCTGCCTACCCTTGTATTGTGGTTTAACCAGCAGGTGGCTCAGCATCACACAGTCGTTCTTTCACTCCCCCCTTCTCAGTGGGATTGGGAGAGGGGAGAATGGGAAAGAAAAACAAAGTAGAGCTCTTGAGTTGAGATAAAAGTTATTTACTAAGATCGAGAAGAAGAGGAGGAGGAAAAAAAGATAATAGCCATGACAATTATACATATGTGTATATATAACAAGTGATGTACAAGCAATTGCTCAACACCCCTCAGCTGATGCCCAGCTAGACCCCCAACAAGTGGAAGTGAGTGAGATGCTCCCATTGCCTTCAAAACTCTCCTTTCACATGACGCCATATGGTATGGAATATTACTTTGGCCTGATTCTCTCCTCTCCTGGCTCATCTCTTGCCCCCAGCCCTTTGCTAGTAGGAACTGAGAAAAGGAATGGCCTTGGCTTTCCACAACAGCTCAGCAACATCTTGACATGACGGTGTGTTATCAGCATTGCTTTTCTCCTACAAACAAAACACAGCATCATGCCAGACACTGAAGAAAAGCAATTCTATCTCAGTTGAAACAAAAACACCTTGCATGTCACATGACTGATTTATCATAGCACCACTACTAGAATACTTGATATCAGCATCTAACCAGCCTCAATACCTGCAAGTCATCACTGGCTCCAAACTGATGCTTGATCAGTGGATTTGGGGTTATTGACTCTGCAAACCTCCTAGGACTGTTGTAATCTTCACCCCTAGCAAGTGGAGAATGCTGGTGCTACAGTTGGAGAAAACATAAAAGGATTTAGAGAGGTTCCAAGAAGAAGGAACAACTGTCTACACTCATCAGGGTTTGTAAAAAGGAAATGTTTTGTATTTTGAAGATGAGAGACTTGCATAGGTCTTCTGCTTTTGGGGACAGCCTTTCTCTGTGCCAGCTCCTGAGCTGCTGAATTTCTCCAAAGAGCCTGGACTGCCAGATAATTTCATGCAGTACACGAGTCACCTAGATGATGTTTTCCATCTGCAAAAAGAATGAATGTACCCCTCCTGTCTCAATCACAGCGTGTATGCTATCTCTGAAGGATGCTGTTGTTCATGTCTCTCACAGATAAGTCAAGTCTGAAAAGAAATGCCAAAAAAACTCTTGGCTGCTGCTTTCAGTATTTGTCTTGCAATCACCGTATAAAAGAAAATTCCATGCTCTCATGTAAAGGAATCTGCTAATAAAAACAAAGGAGGGGAGAGAAACCACTGGGTTTGTCTCAATTTGCAAAGCAGAACTCTGTCATCCTTTGCAAATGGTTATGTAGCATAAGGTTTTAGGAAGACAAGTCACAGTCACATTCAGCTTTTCATTTTGCTTATTGTTTTTGTTGGGTTTTGTGTTTGGTTTTTTTTTTTCTTCCTAATTTCATTGGTTGGTATACAGAGAGCTACTACTTCTTCCTGCAAACATTATTACAAACTGCAGTTAAGGGGCATGCCAATAGAGTGATGAGATATGATAAAGGAGTCAATTAAATTCTGATGCAAATGAGCATCTCTCTTGATTTTGTGCAGCAGGAATGAGATAGGCATACATGGGGTGGTGCTGCAGAGCCAGAAGAGAGCTCCATTTCACAAATGAGTGGGAGCTGTGGAAAGAACGGTTTTTGCAGAACTGTGTAGGAAAGCTGAGAGAGGCATCAGTAGTAGCTACTGGAAAGAATCTGCAGCAAAGTGTGAAGGAGTGGATAAGAGGAAGCAGTCAAAGCTGTATGCTGCACTTTTCAGGGTGTCTCTGGTCTGGAGTCCTGCCAGTGCTTCTGCAACTGCTGCTAGGGAAGCACCTGCTGTCTTTTTTCCAAGGATAGAAAATTGAAATAGCCGTGCAATTCTGGCCAAAAAATTTATTCCAGATACACCCTCCTCTCATTCTGTTTACCATTTTAAAAATTATTTTTATTTTTTTGTAGTACTGGTTCACACTGGGAAATCGGGAGTTATTAAAATGTGATGTTATTTGTAGTGTTGGGACCAGTTACTGCTCCGGACCCCTCTGCATGGTGCTGATTAAATTGTTTTTTTTCTATGCTCAACAGGTACCTATGTCCCAAATTGCTTTCAGTGCCGCACCACCTCCTCAGATCCTGTACAACCCTACCCAGCAGATCCTGACATATGCTGGATTTTGTCCTTCTGCAGCAACAATTTCTACATATCCATCCTACCCGTTGCCCCTTCAGGTATAGTACAAAATGGCAACCTTTTTACTCCATCAGAAAACCTTGAGCCATTACACAGTACCATCTCTGCAGTGGTAAATCTTGGCTTGTGAAGGGTCTGGAGCAAGGCCAGGAGGTTGGATCCCAACTCACAGACGTGCCTCCAAGATCATTGAGCCTAGGTCTAGCTCTCATATTTGTTCTCAGATCTCACGTTTTCTCTGGTCATCCTGTGAACTCTGCCTATTGACTTGAAATCCTAGTGTGGGATTAGAACTGCATTGCAGCAGTCACAAAGGTGAAAACAGCTCTTATGCTGGGCTAGATAAAGCAGAAGCAGAGGCATCTGCATCAGTTATATATACCTTAGCCTGCATTATTTTTAGTATGGGAAACAGAAAATGAAGATTCATCAGATGGAAAGAAACCAAGAGAGGGGAGCAAATAAAGGTCTGAAAAACTGAGTGATATAGGAAGGGTTTTGGCTGAATATTAGCAATAATTTCTCATCAGATAGTTTTAGTTGCACCAGTACAGATTTTAGTGGCAAAACAAACCAGAAAGAGGAAGTGTTTTTAGATGCCAAAGAAAATTCAATGTCATGGAATGTTGTGAGAGTACAAATGAGGGGTTAGGAACGTTGTCCTTCAGCTGCTGTTAAACACTGGTGAGTCCAGCCCAGAGCTGGCCTAGAAAATGCAGTAAATGATACTGAGGATGTTGTTTGATTTTTTTTTGCCCTCATCGCCTGGTGGCAAGAGGCCTCTTGACCCTTCTTTACCAGAGGAGTTTGAACCTTCATAGTCTGCTCCTATTCCAGCTGGCTATCAAATAGCTTCAGTGGAAAATGCACCATTCCTACTGCCAGGGACCCTCTGTGGAGCACAGGCAAAACTAATTCCCTCCACAGAGGGTCTTGACAGTATGTCCCACAAGCCAGATGCCTCACATCCTCAGAGGGCTGTTGTAGAAGGTAGCCCATGCTACAATGGCTCCCTGCTTAATGTGAGAATTATTAAAATGTATCTTTTTGGACACATCTATCTCCCACTACACAACATTTAGGCATCTGTACCTAACCAGAGTTTGGGTTGTGCTCTGGGGGATGACACATGCCCTGCAGGCGCAAGGTGGTTTCTGTATCTCCCTTTTGTCCTTCCCTTGCAGAGCTGACTCCTGGCCATAGCAAAGTGTTGGGCCTGGCACAACAGGTGTCAGTCCTGGTCATGGCTGTGCTCAGACAATGCAGCACAGAGTGAACAAAGTGAGATGAACACAGAAGCGAGTTGGTAAATAGCTGAATGCACTGAGACACTAGAAAAACTGTGAGCATTTTTAGATTTTTAAGTTACAATAAGGCTGATGTGTTCATCCAGTGACTAGTTATACTTAAGCTGTGTACCTGTAGACCAGTGGGTACAGCGTTTTGTAATTCCTCTCAATAGAAAGTACAGCATATTTAGTATGAGTGGGATGTAGAGCAGCTATCTGCAGCCTCCTGGGCCACATCTGTTAAGAGCTAGTGACCAACCACACCAGTGAATTGCTAGCCCCCTCCTGATATGGGTTTGGTCCAGATCACCTAACAGTCTCAACATCTTTTGAAGGGCTCAGGAGACAGCAAGAGCAGTGGACCATTCCAGATTGGAAGTGTGCATACAGACATTCACACTGTTTTGGTAGTAAGAGTTCAGCTGTAGGGATGTGATATGTGCTGTGCCAGTTGGCTTCACAGCCAAAGAACAGTCCTTGGCACGTTGTAGTTATTAACAAAATGAGGAGGCACTTTTGCAGACTGTTGGTTCAGAGGAAAAAAAGAGTACACACAGAAATCTTTTTTTGTTTGCTTTTAGCTGAAAAGCTGTGCTGTTCGGCAGAGTTCAGTTAGCATGTAGCCAAGAGTAAAGAGAGAAGGGGACAAACAGACAAAAGCAAGCAATGAAGCTGAAAAAATGCATGTAAGTAGTCCTGAGGATCGATTGCAACTGCTCAGTCCTTTGTCCACTGGCATACAGAAATATTTATCCCAAATTCTTAATTGCATTCGAAAACTAGCACTTAAATACTTCCCCCCACCACAAGTTTCTGCTTTTTCTAAGAAGCGTGTTATTTATCTTCCCTTCCTGACACTCAGAGGTGGACATCACCAGCTGTCTCCAAGTCAGGAGAGGTTAGCAAGAAGTGCAGGGCATCCAAAAGGGAAAGCACTTAATCCTTTTCTTGGAAGAAAGAAAAAAAAAAAAAAGCAAACAGTCTTAGTGTATGTATAAGCTAATATGTTGTACTTTGGAGACAATTTGTGCTTCGATATAGTGCAATATTTATGAGGTATCATAAACTTACTCAAAGTTACAAAAAAGTGAATGTGAGAAACAGTCTTTATTTGGAACAGCCAAATGCTCATATAACATGCTCATCCATTGAGAGCTGTGGGCTGAACCCATAGGGCTGGAGGCCTTTACAATCCTTGTTAGTGCCCTGCTGCTGCATTCAGACCTCCAGAAGACCTCCTTAGCTGGTGCTGGTCCTTAAGGCAATTGACGAGTCTGGACTACTGTGATTAATGTAACTAAATGCAGGGGCCGTTGGCTGAGATCTAGTGCTGTGTGATGAGACCAGGTAGCCACCTGGTACTTGCTGATGCTTTAAGAGAGTCCAGGTCTCAACATCCCTATACCATATCAGTATGGATGTCTGGCATGCTGCATGGCACCCCAAAAGGGCTAGACACTGATGTGCAGGCAGCAGAATGAAGATGTCCGCAGTGTAGAAGACTCCATCTGAGTGAGTCTGTTCACCTAGGTGGTGATGTCATTGAGACCTGAATGGAGACATCAAAATTAAAGGCTGAACCCTGTATCTTATGGCTGTGACAGGGTTGCCTAATGATATTACATCTGAAATGGCCTCAGGTTTGCCAGACAGCCATAAAGCTATCTGATGGCCAAAGGTCTACACAGGCCTTGCATTTACTTTTGGAGCCTCAGAGGGTAACCATGAGCATCTCCTGGGTGTAAAATTTTTGCTTCCAAGTAGACCAGGATCCACCTCTGCCTTGGCAGTACTTAGTAACATTACCACGGCTGGGGACTCAGAGGATGACAGAGCCCCAACTCCCAGGAGCGCTCTCAGGGCAGCCTTGCCATGCAAGCCCTGCACAGGTAGAGGTGGTGCTGATGGCCTCAGCATTGAGCACCAGGAGCTGAGCTCACATGGGAAGCCCAACTGGAGGCTGGCAACTCATCTTCAGTCCTCATTCCCCCTCCGGTATCCTTCCTAAGGTTACTGGTGAGGAAGACCCTAAGACGCACCTTTCTTTCTCTGCATTCCCTTTGGCTGCACACCATTCCTGCTTTTCATGCTGACTTGCACCTGCTCCAGTTAAGGTAGGGTCACACACATGGTGGCTCAGGGCAATAAAAGAAACAAAATTCGTTCAGCTAAGAGTTCACCTAAGAATTGATCAGGTATGGTTAGTTTAGTGGGGAAAGTGGTAAGTGGACAGTTGGACTAGATGATCTTGGAAGTCTTTTCCAGCCTTGGCAGTTTTGTGATTCTGTGATATGTTCCTAGTGTTCTGTAGTATCTCGCTGAGTAACTGCTTGCTGGAAAGGTGAACAGTCTTAAAAAAAATAATTAAAAATCACTCTTTGGGGTGTTAGTAAATGCTGAGTTTACCTCACAGTCTGTCCACAAGCAGAAACCAGAAAATGCAAATAAAAAGAGACAACAGGAATGCATTTTGACAAAGTTGTAATCAGCAGCTCTTTACTGTGGCATGTGATAACGAAATCACTCAGTCCTTACTGGAACAACTCAGACACAACCAGTCTTAGTCAGAGAGCTGCCAGCTGGTCAGGTAAATGATTAGCTGTGTGGAGGCTGGAGGTGATGACAGTGGTATGGTTGTGGCAGCCGTGCCTGCCAAACAAAGAACTCATTACAGAAGCACTGCCAGACAGATGTGTGGAAACGGTGGATGCAGTTCAAGGGTGAGAGAAGCAACAGCTACAAAAAAACAAAAACAAAACCAAACCAGAAACCAAACCACACTAAGCTCAACAACTATGTTTGGAGCTGATCTAGCCAGCAGGTCTTTGGGTGTTACCTCCACTGCCTCCTGGATAATGGCGGTACATAAACACCCTTCCTGCTGCAAAATCTCTTTTCTCACTAAGTCACGCTGTGGTACAAATGCAGGACTTTTCCTCTCCATGGGAGTTTGCAGTCCCCTGAGGTCCTACAAAGAAGCTAGATGGGTACTGTGGCATGGGGACTGGTAGCCCTGGGTAGCTCTGAGGTTCCACCAGCAAAGTATCAGCCCTGGTATCACTATCTAGATGGTAAGTACCCAAGACAGCACTGTTTTCTTGCTTGGATTTTTTCATTTCCCTTGAAATAACAGATCCATGATTACTATTTTTTTTATTTTTTTTTTTAAATTCCAGGCACTTTAGGCCTGAACCTGAGGGGAACTGAGCACAACTCTTCTGATGAAGCCCATGGACTGCCATGTGCTGGCATGTGAGGGGAGGAGTGAAATCCTGACCCTCTTGTGATAAATGGCAAAACTTGGCTTAAAGTAGTAGTAGGATTGTATCCAAAACTTTAGTTCCTGGATGCATCCTTAAGTTTTAACAAACTCTGGTTGTTACTCAGCATGGGCTGTTTCCTAAGGTCATCTGTCATGCCTCTTTCCAGCCAAAGCCCCATAATAACTGAGACAGCTGAAAGAGCTACAGGGAGACACATGCCTAACTGTTAATTTGTTTGTAAGTGAAGTCTGCATTTGGCATAGCAATAAGACCCTGCATTTAAGCAAGTATTACAACTCTGAGATAACTTACATGTCAGAGTGATGCCTGAAGACTAGCAGCTGCACATAACTTAATCAGCCAGTTGGGTTCCATGCCTCACCCAGGAAACCTGCAGAAATTATTGTCCTGTTCTGTTGCTTAGCTGTATGCACAATGTCAATTAAAAATGACTTGGGTTACAGATGGAATCTGTCTTCTTTCACTATAAACTGTATTTGCTACCCTTATGCAGGTGTTCGGAGTGCTGTGCTGCAATGCAAGAGAAAATTAACCATGGGCCATACTGGATAATACTTACCTGATAATACTTATCTGACTTAACTGACAAACAACTAAGAGCTGCAAAACGGGGGTCATAATTCTTTATTGAAGAAAATATTTTTCTTTGTCTACATACAGCCTGCCAGCAATTTTCCAGGAAAATCATCTACTGACATTTCTTTATCAGAAGATACTCAGCCTCCCTCTCAGTCCAGCTCCAGCTACGGTCTTCCCCCCAATGCTCCACCCCTCTATGCACCGACTTACTTCTTGCCTGGAGAAAAGCCTCCACCATATGCACCATAGGACCAAGTATTTATTTGAGGTAGTTAGCAGGTATTGTTTTTAAGAAACCTTTGGAAGCCCTGTGCTGTGCAGGCACTAGACTTTCCAAGAAACCCACTACAGAGTGTGTTACAGACACTCAGCTTTTAGGCACATCTCACTAAGCAGAGCAGAAACCTGGAAATGTCAGGGCAGGCTCATCACCAGTGGGGTGACAGGTCACCACCCAGTCTGCCTGAGGTCAAATGCAGTACTGCTTTCTACTTACAATGAGTTTTTTCCTTCTCCCTATACTGCAGAATGGTTTTCTTCCAGAGGAGAATTGAAGAAAACACTCTGCATATGTACTCTGCTTTCATAAACCAATATAGAAGGGTTTTAGTCTGTGTTGTCTGAATGAGTATTCTGGAGCCCTATGAGTCAATTGCTTTGGGTAGAAAGAGCCTAGGTGTTTGTTTGCTTGTGGTATTTATTTAAGAACCCTCTTTGGTGAAAGTGTTGTACCAATAAAAAAAGTGTGTCAATTATTTTCCAATAAAATTGACTGTGTATATTTATGCTGTACCTAAGGCTGTTATATTTATGAAGACAGAAGAAAGAACAGAGGGAAATACACTCCACTGAATAGTTCCCTCAGTTTCACACAGAAAGGTGAATTTTACTGGATTTTTTTTGATCTTGTTAACCTTGATTGGTACCTTGTGTCAATCTAGTCTGCATAGTAAAATGCTGTGTCAGTGTGCTGAAAATGCCATTTCCAGACAGTTACTTAATCTGCACTTTAGTACTGGAATTAATTCCTTCCTAGTCAAAAGAGGATCACAACTAAAACCACTCTGTGTTAACTCCAGTTATTTATTTTTAAGCTTATCAACCTCTGCACACCATTCCTGCCTTTCATGCTGACTTGCACCTGTCCCAATTACGATAGGGTAATTCTGCAACCACTGAAAGAGAGTTGATGAAAGGTTGGAATTCCCTCATATTTTTTCCTGTTGTACAAAATTAAAAACCCTTTGACAAGGCAAAGCAGCAATACTTGCAACAGTGTCACTAATAGGAAGAAAGTCGTTTGTACTCTGTCACAAGAACCACTGAATTCTAGGGCTTGGAAGGGACTTCTGGATATCATCGAGTCCAACTCCACTGCAAAAGCAGGTTCCTACAGCAGGTTGCAAATGAAAGTGCCCATGCCTGTTCTGAATATCTCCAGAGAAGGAGACTCTGTAGCCCTTCTGGGCAGCCGGTTCCAGTGCTCTGTCACCACCACAGGAAAAAGCTTTTCTTTATGTTCAGTTAGAACTTCTCATGTTCCAGTTATTTGCCCGTTGCCCCTTGTCCTGTCGCTGGGCAACAAAAAGAGTCTGGCCCCATCCTCTTGACTCCCATCCACCAGATATTTATAAGTATTGATAAGATCCCCTCAGCCTTGTCTTCCCCAGACTGAACAGCCCCAGATCTCTCAGCCCTTCCTCATAAAGGTGATGCTGCAGGCCCCTAATGATCTCTGTGGCCTCCCACAGTTCTTTCTCCTTTCTCCAGCAGTTTGCTGTCCTTCTTGAACTGAGGAGCCCAAAACTGGACACAGTGCTCCAGATGTGGCCTCACCATGGTGGAGGAAAGGGGGAGGATCACCTCCCTCAACCTGCTGGCTATGTTCTTTGTAATATACCCCAGGATCCCAATGGTCTTCTTGGCCACCAGGGCACACTGCTGGCTCAAGGCCAACCTGCTGCCCACCAGCACATCCAGGTCCCTCAGCAGAGAGTTCTTTTCCAGCAAGTCAGTCCCCAACCTGGACTGATGCATGCAGTTATTCCTCCCCAGGTGTAGGACTCTACACTTGCTCTTGTTGAACTTCTTTCAGTTCCTTTCCACCCAACTCTACAGCCTGTTCTGGTCTTACAGAATAGCAGCACAGCCTTCTGGTGTCCCCCTCACTGTGCACGCATGATCATCAGTTTAGATCCTTCAGCACATGGGTTTCTTATTTTGTGGCAGAAGTAGCTACTATAGGATGAAAACCCATCAGATGTCTGCATCCCACCACCGCATTTTGCTTCTGAAAGACAGATGATGCCACTGCTTGCTCTGTGGATCTTACTGTCTAGACAGCAGTGAAGCTACAGAAATTTCCTGAATGCCAAAGAGCAAAGTGGGGAAAGGAAGGTATTTCTCACTTGATTTTAAAGCAGCTGCTTCATATGATGGAAATATAAAGAAATGCTATATAAACAAAACCAGCCTACTTGACAGTTTCCTATGAAAGGAAGTGACACCATCAGACCTGCTGAAAATAGAGCAAAGTATGATCATCCTTTTACATAATATTTTCCACCTTTCATGAACTTCTGTTAATTCATGTGCTCTCTGTTCTTTTTTATAAAAACCAGTATTAATATGCATAAAATCAGAGGTTAAATTATATGGGTCATAAAAACCATGTTTTGTTCCTTTACATTTTTTTTCTGATATGCAAAGTTTTAGACAAGCAATGCTGAGGTCAATGACAAGGTGCCTTGCACACATTGTTGATAAGGTCAGTGATCTGAATCCAATTAAGAGAAACAGAAGTCAGTGAGGAGACCACTATTTTTCTTCTGAGTAAAAATTCAACCCATCCAAAATGCCCCTTTTTTGTGCAAATGCATGCTGGGAAGAACACAACCACCCTGATCATGCATTGAGTGCATGAGTGGACCTCCACATGTACTTTTTTCCCTGGAGAACCACCTGCATTCACTTTTGGACATCTTTGAACTTTTGGACTCAAAACCCAGAACAGACCTTTACCTTCTGAGTTGAGCAGCTGGACTGTTAACAGTATTTAGAACAGTATTTCTCTTGGGTTGAAGAACAGTGATTGAAGAGGAATTAATGGATGTTTCTTATTATATTTTTTCCTCTTCTCAACAGTGTATAGAAGCAGCTGCCTTTTCCTCCAGTATTAGAGTATTAAAGCAACCAAGCTTGAAACAGAAGTTCCCCTTCCCCACTCCCTTTCTGTAATTCTCCAGACTGTGCCTTTCTCTTCTAAAGCACATTTTGGGTTGGGGGGTTGTTGTGATCTCTGCAAAGTATCTTCACATACACATACAGATATGCACAGTCCTGAAGATATTTTTAACTCTGAATTAGACTGCTTTTAGAAGATGGAATTATAGTTTCTTTCACACAGTAATAAGCCTGAGACTGCAGACTACCACTACGTACCACAGGATTCATGTCTCCAGTATCTGGCCTCATAAATAGTACGACTTGCATTAACACAAAGGTCAGGAGTATTTGTGATTCACTTGTGCCACATTATTTTTTTGGGAACCACTACAAAAAAAAAAAAAAAAAAAAAACCAAAAAAAGAAAAAAAAAAGGTAGACATAAGACTTGGTTGCTAACAAACTTCTTTTCAAAGAACAAAGTAACACGGTTTGTTTCATCTTCTAAGTTTGTCCTGTTTTCATTAGAGCTTCTCCAAGTTAAAAGAGTAGGAGACATATTTTGATGAATAACCAGGAAAAAGAAACAGAAAACAAACCACAGTACCTTCAGGGTTCCCTGCTCTCACTGGAATCATAGATGTTTATTAGCTTCTCCATCACATCTCTAGCTGATGCAGAATCACTGACTGTAGCAGAAAGCACTCTTGGGAATAACTTGCTTTCTCTTGCTTAGCAACAAAAAGCAAAGGCACAGGACTGCTTCTGTGTTTTACTACCCATGCACAGTCTGCCAGCAAATCTGTCTGTTATTGCTGTCTAGTTAGCAATTATCCTTTCAGACTGGCATCTGGTCATACCTGAGCATAAGCAGGACTTTTGACAGGTCTTTTTCTGAGTGTAAAAGAGTAGGTTAGCTGGAAGTGATAAAGCTCTTGTCTTTCTGCCCTATTCCATCATTGCTGCTTTACTCAACCATGATATGGAGCTGTGATGTCATGCTGCCTATTGGCTAAGAGAATTCTTTCCTCTGTTAAATAAGGCAGAACACTAGTAAAAGTTTGGGATAGTCTTCACCCTCCTCCATCTTTTCCTCTGGGGCTGCCGTGTGTCTCCATATATTGGTCACAAATGTTGTCATGTGCAGATTATTAGACTAATCCATGACCTCTCGGTCACCTTAGCCTCCAGTATTTGGATTTCCACCACAGCATCTCTCTCTCAGTCTCAGTTTGTTAATCTAACCTGATGGAAGACAAGGACCAAATAAATCAAGATTTAAGCGTGTCGAGGCAGGGGAGGCAAAGCCTGCCCCAACTGCACAAGGACAGCTTAAAAATTAAATGCACTTCATGGTGCTACAGCTTCTTCTGAGCAAACCCACAAGCATATCCTCACTGCACTGCAATTTGGCCTGGCGAGCTCTTACAATCACAAGCCTCTGTGCTCCCATTACACTCACAGTGAATGAGCCAACCTAAAAATCAAGCAGCAAAAAAAATGTCATCACCACATAATATTCCCAGTTCTTGACACCTCATCATTAGCTTCAGTGGTTACTGACAGAAAAGCCATATGGCTTTCAGCTTATGGAACCTTTCCTTCTGTTTCCTGCTGACCCAGTTTTGTTTCCCATTCTCTGCTGACCAGAATTTTTCTAAAGGTCACAACTGAGTCTTCGATCTGCAGTACCAGAGCTGCAGCAATAACAATAGCAGCAACCATTTGCTCTACAGCCCATGGAATACTGACATAAGCATATAATCCCTGATCTACAAACAAACCCAAAATGAAACAGAAAGACTCACTAGTTTCATCTTCACATCAGGCATAGCCTGAGATACCACTGCCAAAGAGCAGAGTACAGAATAACTGGAGTACAGGTAAATTAAGAACTTGTATGTAAATATTTTATTCTCTCATATTTTGCAAATCAGAAAGCAGTGTTGGTAATAAAAATAATACAGAATTATTATTTTTCTTCCAGTCCACATTCATATATTACCAGGTTTTCCGAATTTCAGATAAAACTGTCTCTTATAGTCTAAACATAACATTCACTTTAAGCATATTCTGTACTTTTGCCTTACTTAATATTATTCTTCCGAACTATTTACAAATATATTACAACCTTTAGACCTCAAAGCAAAGGAGTATTTCAATAATCAATCTGACATAAGGATCAGTAGCTCCTACATAACTTCAGTGTTTAAAGAGAAACTATACACGCAGTGCGGTAGGTCTGAATAATTTATATCTTAAAAAAAAAAAAGCATTGAAAGTTTCTGAGTACAAAACTTTCACATTGCAGTGGTACCTATGGACCTGCCTCAACTGGAGGGCAAGAGTGGGATGTGATGTCGCTGTGCTTGTACAGAGCCTCATCCAAGTCCAGCGCCTTGCTCCTCATCTTCACCGTCATACAGCCATGGTAGGATGCTGTGACTGGAGTGGAGGTGACGTTAACATCTGTGCCAAAGGAAAAACAAGCATCTCTGAGGGCATCTTCTACAAAAACACCCACTGTACCTACGCTCAGATGATCGCCTTCTAGAGAACTGTACTCATACACAGAAGTGGGCGCCTGTCTTATAGTACCCCACGTAGATTTAAACTAAATTTTGAGCCTGAAGAATCTGTCAGCATGCGCTTAATGTCTTCAACACTCAGCAAAGGAATCACTGAGATTGCTGTCCTGTGTGGCAGAGCTTAAAGACATCCTTTGAAATGGATTTGTAAGATACAATCTGGAATTATTACGAAGATTTTCTTTGTGTTACAGTTGCAAATCTGGTCAAATTTTCTGTTATGATTAGAAATGGATCTGTTTGAAATGTGGTCCTGTAAAGAACAAAAGGTCTTTAAATGCCCATTCACCTGGTCGGTATACACATTGCCTGGACAAACACCTATGCATCATATAACTCACATCATTTAGGACTTATTAGAATTGAAAATGGCACAGAAGAGAGAGTAAATACTTATACGTTCCCTCTTTAACTATTTATTTTGCATCTACAGTGTTACCTGTACTTAGTATGGAATGTCATGCATATCTTGACCCAGGATTCTTCATTGCAAATAGACCGAAGAGATTAAGCATGACTACTGCACTTTGGTTTTTTTTTTGTCCACTGGGTAATGAATCAGGAAAAAAACAATGTAATCCAAATTCATTTAGGTCTGACCATTTGATACAGTTATTTAACCCAGAATGATGAATCCAACCGTGGTGCTGAAATGTTTATTCATTTGGCAAAGTGACAAGGTTTCTCAGTGCGAGTGCTGGGTTCCACTCAATGACAAAAGCAGACCAGAGGCAGGAATTCCTGCTTCTCAGGAGAACTGAGCAAAAGGGGAAAGCATCTACATCCACAGAAGCCAAATGGGTCCAAGAGCCATAGCTATGACAGATACCACTTAGCTCTAGGTAATGAAATCCGTGCTTCACCCAGTTACTCTGAGCTAACAACAGAGAACTCGGAGCAGCTACAGAACAGGACTGAGTTTATGTATTTAAGGGCGACCTGAAGCAAGCAGGTTGCATCTCTTGCTTGTACAATGGCTGGCTCACAGTGCACCCTGGTGCTCTGAAGAAAGCTGTATCTGGGGACTCAGCATTGATAAACGAGCCCACCCAGAAGAGGCAACCCCCTGACTTCATGACTCAAGTGAAAGTTTGATCTTTCAGTTTTAGAGCAGAATTGCAAACTGACCCGTGGTAAGAAGCTAAGTTGCTGAAAAGCCAGAAAAATGTGATAGCCCCTTGATTAGGCCCTAAGTACCCTCTGCTGAGAGGAGATATGCAAATTGTGGACTGCTGTGCTCAGCCTGAAGAGGACATCAACCAGAGGGAATCACCACATTTCCCAAGCTTCAGTCAGACAATTTGAGGCCACTCATGACCGTTGGAATGAGTCATTTTATCAGAGAACTTCTATACCAGGAGCCCATACAGACCTGGGAGTCAGACCATGAGATTAGATTTTAGAGATAAAACAGCAGAAAAACTCTGACACATATGTTTGAGAAGCTGGAAGGCCAGGTGCTGTGTGCTATGGCATGAATGCTATGTCCTCATGGCAACCTTGGGCCAATTCTGACACTTCCTATCAAAGTCTGCTGTGGAGTACAGATGAGAACTGAGATCTCCCCAAAAGGAGAACTTAGGTAAGAGCACAAAGCTCATACGTTCTCACCTCATTAACATTCAGAAAAACCATCCCTATTGCTGACCAGTAAGACCTTCTCTTCCTATTTTTGTCTCCCACTGTCCTCAAAGGACACAATTATTCAGGAAAAAAAGAAATGGTCAAGAACACTCTCACATTTCTGGAGATCAGATGCCTGTGTTGCAGAAAAAGCCTGCACAAGCAGAAACACAGAATGAAGTTCCTGTTTCAATGATCTGAGACAGTTTTCCTGAATGCCATCTCTTCAAGGTGAGATAAGAGTCTGAATGCCCTACTAGGAAACTGGCTTCTCACCTGGCAATCCTCCCACGTACGTCTTCACCGCTGACTGCAAAGAGCTCTCCAAGATGGACAGGCTGTCCTTTAACTCAGATGTGCTTAATTCACTCTCTCCTTCCATCCCATCTACCCTCAGGGATAACTGGTCTTTCTTAAGTAGGATGTCCACAGAGTGTTCCTTCTTATCGCAGAGATTTAATGCCAGTCTGGACACAACTGTGTCCTCCACAGCCAAGATGACAAACTAGACAGTAAGGGAAAGAAGAGTAAAGAGGAAGTGAGCTGAATTATACGTACCCACACTCACACAATGTCTGGAGTGACACCTAAACTCGTCTGCTTTGTGATTATTACTGAGCTCCAGAGAATGGAAACCCTTCGCTTATGATGTTGAACAGCTTTTATGCCAGAAAATTTTAAGAAAATATGCTGGCATTCAAGTGACCAGTTCCATCTTTTACTTAGACTACATTTGCAAAGAGCTCATGAGAACTGTCCAACACAGATCCTTAACAGGCAGGACTTCAGCACTCCAGCCCCAGACCATGTACTGAACTGGCAAGTGCAAATAAGCAGGCATAACTTGACAGCTGTTTTGTGAAAATGACTACCAGGTTCCCCAAAATAGCAAGGAGTCTTCTGTAGAAAAATGCTCAGTCTGTACCTGTTGCTTCAGTTTCTTTGTGGAGTGATAGTCGATCAAAGACAATGATAAAGGGACAGATGCTCCTTCTGTAACCAGAGCAAGCATCACACCAGTATCTGTTGCTGGCTGAATTACAGCATTTACTTCTATTTTCCAACTTGTTTTGTTTTCATTCCCCGAGGAAGGTTGCACTACAAAAAGAAAACAAAAGTAGCGTAGCAAGACAGACATAAGAATAACAGGTGAAATGGTAGAATGTGCAGTTTCTGTCAGTAGAAAACGACTGATGGATGAGCACATGGACTGCTACATTTCTTTAAGGAAAAAATGCCAAAGCACCTGAAATATAATCAGAGAAGAAAGTGGCATCGGTTTCCTCTTTTTACTTTCTGCAATCCCTGCAGAAACACTGCTTTTCAAAATGTCAGAAGACAAAGTTCAGTTTTTTATCACAAAAGGAGATTTAAATTCCCATGGCTGTCAAGCCACGACATTCAGAGAACTGCTGCAAGGCATGGCACCCAGTTCTGGCATTGTTCTTGACTGTCAAAAAGTCACTAAGGCATCTAAGTCCAAATCTGACATACGCTTCTATAAAAGCTTATATTAAGCTGAAAAAGCACACTACACTGATCAGCAACTAATCACCTCCTGATCATCACCCTGTCAGAACTGTGTGATGTTGTGTCTCAACTGCTGAATATGGAATTAAAATTGCTGGCATCTTCCTTATTGACCCAGTGTCCCTGTAATTCAAAAACTGATGCTGGCTATGAGGACCATTGTCCCTGCAGCCTTCCCACATGTATTAGCTACGCTGGATCATCATATTTTGCAATACTCTAAATATAAATGTAAATGATATCCCCAACAAAAGAGGAGGATTACTGCCTGTAGGTGAAAGAAGGATATAAAAATGAAGCTGCTGAAGACTCATCTGTGTGAAACACTCTCATCTGCACTTTGTCCATAATTTGCAGCTTTTGAATCTGTATGGTAAACAGACTGGTAAACAGGCCAGGCTGGGTAAGGCCCTGGGCAACTTGATCTAGCTGTGGTGTCCCTGTTCAGTGCAGTGGAATTGGACTAGACGGCCTTTAGAGGTCCCTTCCTACACTAAGGATTCTATGATTCTATGACAGACAGCTGATACTACAACTTGGAGTTCTCCTTGTTCAGGAGAATGGACAAGGCTGGAGGCAGCTTCAGTGCTGACAGAGGGATTATGGAGCTTCCAGTGTTGCCGCTGAGCTGGAGTCAGCTGAGGTGTGAAATGCACTGTTGGAGCCACACACAGAGAACCAAACTCATGCTGGCCATGTCCTTACTAGCCAGCCATGATAAATAAGCCTTCCTTTGCTGTGAATCACAAGTTATCCACTTCTTCGCCATCCTCAGCTAGCAGTCTCTTCTGCATCAGTCAACACTGAGCTAGGCATACCTACAGAATTATAACTGTTTATTAACCACATACGTTTAATGGCAGGAGAACAGTCAGAAAAAAAAACAACAGAAGTACTTACTGTAAGTAAGATTAAATATAGCAAAACCTCGGCCAGGATAGAAAGACCCTCGTCCTGCTACAGCAAAGCATTGCATCCTTTCATTCATCTTTATGGTCTCTTGGATAGTGCTGTCCTCCCCATTCAGCCAGTTCCATGCCCGCAAGCAGCCATCCAGCCGAGGGTTTATCTAGGAAGAAAATCACTATCTCACACCTTAAACTACTGCTGAGTGAAGAATGGCTATTTCAGGTGCAGAGGATATTATGATATCGAATAGGATAAATTACTTTGATATGCCAAAAACATGGAAATCAACTGGTGGCAACCCCGATACTGCAGCCTGAATGGTCAATATTCCCCATGAAACTGCTCTGGGCTCAGCTTGTTTCTTCAGGACTGAAGGGCAGTGTCTAGGGCAACCACTCATTTGGTTGTAATGATTCTGTTGCTTCTACACGCTGCACAGCATTACTGCAATTAATTCTAAAGCTTTATAGCTAGGGCTTTGTGACTCCCATAGTTCTGCATTGCGAGCACTGGAGGCCAAATGGAAGGGTAAATAAATCCTCTGCGTCATTGCAAAACAGCCTTCATGAGACACATCATTTTGGGCTTGGTCACGGTGGAAGCTGTGTTCTGGCTTAAGAAAGGGGTGGCTGTGCATGCTATTCTGCACACCTTGTTCCTTCCACCTTCTCGTGCTGTTATCCTGGACCCAACTCCAGCATTAAAACACAAGGTAATGTGTAAAGAGAAGGCTCCCTGCAAAACGCCTCAACCAGCAGCATTCTCCCCAGTTAACTGAAGCAGAGAGAATTAAGTGTGTGAGCCAGGATAAAAACCTCAGGAGTTTTTGGCTCTTAACCATGTATCCAGACCACACCCCTGGCTTAGTGCTTCAGAGAAACACTGGCCCTGAATGACTCCATGAGAGGAGCAGAAGCCTGCCTCAGCTGCTGCGCTGCCTGTCCCCCAGCCACAAGCTTGTCACCTCATTTAAAAACAATGAGATGCCAATTTGAGTTTCAAGGTGCCAGCTCTGTGTGTGGTGGACATACAAGACATCCTGAGCAGCAACCATTTCAGACATGCAGCATCATCCAATCTCATCCACAGAGTGCCCTAACTTTCGTTTGTATGCTCTACCTACTTGAATTAGAAAGAAAAAACAGACTCCTGTTTTCCTTTGGGTCCTACAGCAACAAAAGAGTAAAAGTCAGGAGCAACACAGCTGTGATGCAATACCCATGAAGCTCAAACTTTGGTCACAATACAAAAAGCCACAGGGCACAATGTTATCCTTGCCCAGCGCTGTCTCCTGGCATGCCAGGGCCACTCACTATCTCCAAGACAGTACGGTCACTGCTAGTTCTCAGGGCTTTGCCATGTGCTCCAGTCCTGTGGTATCCTAATTCTGTAGGCCTGGAGTGGAATACATCTCACCCAATCTCACCAAGAGTTTCAGCTTTGCTCCTGGCTTCAGCTCTCTCTATACTCAGTGGAGAAAAATCTGTATCCAGAAGGTGATAATGCTGCCTGTTTCAGGGCAGGCTGAACTGCTCTCAGAAGGGCTCTACATTACCCCAGCACAAATCAGTGAAATCAAGCCCTACAAAATCAAGACCTACAAAACAACAGAAGTGATCGCGCTGTTCTTACCGGCACAATAAGGTCCTTTGTTTTGAAGGGAATGCCTCCTACTGTCAGGTTCAGCTGATACAGTCCTTTGTCTAGGGTAAACAGGTCCCCTGACACAGCTATTTTCATAACTGCATCCCTGTTGACCTTTACAACCAAACTTCTCTCAAGTTCTTCAACAGAGATCTGAAGAAATAAAATCGTAAACAGAAAATGTCAGTATGAAATGAGCTGCAGCCTCAACTAAAGGACAGACGCCACAAGCAAAATCCCCAGGATGCAGAAATATTGTGTGCTCCCAAGGTACTTTGTTTACCTGTCAATTTACGTTCCACCTTCAACAATCTGGAGTTCCCCTAATGGCAAAGACAGCCCGGGTACTCCAGAACAGCATCACAACTAACTGAACGGATCAACTACATGACATCTGCAGGTTGCCCTAAACAAAATTTAAATGCAGGAACGTGTTATTAATGAGAAACTTCCTACTGTGACAGCTTGTGAAAGGAAAAGTCGGAAAGACAGACAAGAAGGTGTCTTTGTTGGCCCAGTGAAGGAAGCAGAAGCCTTCCAGCCACACTAAGTGTAGTTGTTGTGTGCTGACCCCCCAAAAAGAATAATCGAATATGTCACATTGGAGAGGGCCATAAAAACGTGCAATAAGCACATTTTCTTTCAGAAGGTCTCTGCGAGTTGTATCTCCACATCTCCTAAAAGCTGCTTTAAAGAACAGTCTGTCCTCACTGAAATTTCAAAAACTTGCCACAATCTGAGTGGAATTGCTTTACGTAGGATGTCACACAGGAACAACAACCTGTGACAAGTTGCATCCTTACAAAGGAAGAGACCAGGCTGCACAGAGAAACACTACGAAGCTGCCAGATCCATGGGGAGAGAGAAGGAGGAGAAGCCCAAGGCTGACACACAACAGCCTGTGGTAATGGCTCATCCTGCTGCAAAGAGCATTGAGTACTGTGCCACAGTCTGCTTGGAGACTGCCAAGAGAGAGCTCGATGATCCCAAAAGGATTAGCCAGAAGGGCATACAATTTTGATTTCTGGCATCCTGCCTTGGCTAACTCTGTCTGCTCCTTGCTCAAAAGCAAGTGGGTTGCTCGGCAAGGGACTGGGCTACAGACAGTTGCTGGGTAAGAGCCAAAGATGAATCTGCTTGGGATTGCTTAACTGCCAGCCTGAATAAGCTGTTATTTGTGCCAATCATACTGTCCACATACTAGTACTAGACATTGCAAATAGGAAAATAAATGATGATTTGGGGAGTGAAATCAAGACAAACAAAAGGTGACTGCATTATCTACTCTCATCAGATCATACATGCCACCTCATTCAGCTGGATTACACACACATCACTGTATTAAAAGCTTTTCCTGAGGCTTGCTCTTTCGTGTTTTCAATGCTGGGAACAATCACCTAGAAGTAGATTAGGACAGATCAACATCAGAGAGTATACCTCAGTAGAAATATTGGCCTGAAGTTTTCAAAATTCTTGAACTTTTGTTCGAGATCAAGAACTGTTGATTTTTTTTAATTTGCTTTTAAATAGCAATAAATAAATAAATGAATAAGTATATATATATATATTTTTCTCTATCTGCTGAAAGTTAAATAGGAAAATTACTGTTTCCTCAGATCTGTGAAGTTCCCACCAATACCCAAAATCCAGGTCAAACCAAAACTAAGCGCTCCCAAATGGCACTTGAGTCTGGACTGTGACCAAGGAGTTCTGGGTTGTGCTTCACTGAAGATGAAGTTGAAAAATGCATGAGAGTTCCACGCTTGGAATATGTGACTTCATGGAGACAGGTTAAAAGCAACAACCTTTCCTCAATAGGACTTCCCAAATTCAAAACCACACCAGACAAAGGAATAAGGAGAAATGGTCCCATTTAGCCCAAGGTAACAGCAGCACTGCGTGGCTGCTGGTCACTAACACAGACACCACAGCACCCACAGGGCTATCTGCTGGCATTCAAGGAAAGTTGGGACAATGGTTTCAGACATAGGGTTTGAATGGTAGGCGGTGCCATGTGGGGCAAGAGCTGAAATCTATGATCCTCATGGGCCCTTCCAACTTGGGATATTCCATGATTCTATGATCTCTACAGAAAAGCAAACCAATCTCACTGCTGCAGCAACTCAGTCAATTCCTTGGGTATGACAATGCATGGAGATAAGAGCCCTGGCACTGAGGACTGGCAGGAGACCAGCAACTGTACTTGCTGCCTGAAAACGATAATTACTTTTATCAAACTCCCTTCTCTCCCTGCAAGAAGCAAACACAGCCTTTGTACTGTTTACTCTGCAACTCCCAAGTGTTTGAACATTTTGCACTGCTTGAAGATAGAAAATATGCTTCTGATATCTCCCACCAAAACTAGTACAGGAAAGTTTGTAATTCCTTCATAATGCGGTCTGGCACTCAAGAAGTACGTTACACTCCTGTCTTAAATGGCTTAGCATGGTAATAACAGCTTTTTGTAACTCCTAAACCATCTGAGTGGCATCAGTTCTGCTTTTCACATCTCCTACCAGCATCTTCCCTGTGCAGGCAATTAGATTCACCATACTGCAAATTAGCAGGACTAATCTTTAATTCAGAAAGAAGTACTTCAAGGCTATCCCTACCTGCCCAGATACAGCATGTCATACATATTATTTACAGCTTTGCTGAACCTCTACAGATCCTATTTGGAGTCTAAAATTCTTTCAATGGCAGTAAAGGAACTGAATTAAAAACCATCTTGTTCACTGGAAATATTATCAAATATCAGGAGCTGGCAATGCATGCACTTCTTGTATTCATTAGAATCAAATCTTTTCCCACCTTTTTTCTTTAATATGTAATTCTATTTTTCTTAACGCTAAGAAAAGTTAGAACAGAAAATGGTTCAGCTACTCATATCTGTATGTCTCCTATGTGTTGCTCAGCCTCTAACTCTGCCTTGCTGGTCTGTTAAACTTCTGCAACACTATGTAAGTTAACAAAGAACTTCCTACCTTCTGCCCAACAGACACATCAACTTAAAGATAACACTACTAAATAAATGAGAAAAGACAAAAAAGGGGAAAAGGCATATATAAATTGCAATCTAATTATAGATCCTGCTATAGGACTCTTTTTACGAGCCTGCCACAAATGGTAATACTCTATGATACTTCCTGAATCACCAGGAGATATTCTGAGAGTACCAAGAAAGTAAAGCCTCACCAGCTCCAAGATGCAGCGCATCTTCTCTTGAGACTGCTGGGATTATGTTATTAATAAGCAGCAAGTCACACCATTTCTAACAGACTCCAATATATTTACAAGGGAAATTGAATGTTTTGTTTATAAACAGGCTTGAGGAGTTAAAAAATGCATAGTGTAGCATAGTAGATCTGTCAAGGCCCAGAGCTGAGCCCTGTCACTAAACCAATAAATAACCCATAACAAACACACGTATCATAGGCAAAACTAACCCTCCTTGGAGACTTCCTTAAAAGATCTTCCTCTTTCTCCCTGCCAAACCCCAACTAGAAGGCATCTTCTCAAAGTAACATCACATGCAAACTAGTGCTGCTATCTAGTTTACACTGGATATAAAGTAAGATTTAACTTATTTGGAAAAGCATCCCATTCTCGCCTTTCCACAGACAATGTGTGCAAGCAGAAGCTCAAATGAACAGCCTAGAAAAGCATCTTCTCAAAAATACAAAGAGTACACAGAGTCTAGCCATGCTTAACAGAGCCCAGAAGGAAGAAGCAAAGAAAGGCAAGCTCCCAGAAGCAGTCCATACTCACCGTCTGCCACATGCCATGGTTGATGAGCGGTCCACTGCTGGTCACGCGGCCTATTCCACTGTATTTCAGCTGCAGCTCTAACCGTCCTTTGCGCAAAGCCAAGACTACCCAAGTGCTGTCTTGATGGCCTCCAGCAAAGAAAAGGATACCTTCAGGATCAAAGGTTCTAAAGTCGAACTCAGCCACAAGTCTGACCGCACAGGTGTCAAGAAATAAATTAGTTATGCAGAGTTCAAAAACCACCAGTACTTTCCATACAGATAGCATCAGCTCTAGCAGTTACGGTCTGTTAAAACATACTAGCTTTTAATGCACTCTTGAAAAGACTTTAGCTGTGAAGACGGATTTTAAAATGGCATCAAGAATAAGAAATACATTACTGTATTTTAGAAATTATCTAAGGAGCTCTGCGGTCATGACCGCTTTTCTCAATTACTGGTTTGGATAATGTTTTGCAAGACAGGACTCCATAATTCAAACAAATAAATATGGTCATGGAAACAATCATTACTTTAGTGACTCCACTGCATGCATCAGAGCTGGTCAGCACATTCAGCTGTCCTTCAAAATTGTCCTCACCTTGTCAGTTGTTTCCTCTTAAAGCGCAGTCTGATGACAGGAGTCCCACTGAACATCCTCCCCAGGTATAAGGATTTAACACTTTTTGCAACAGCAAAAGGCACACATGGTATTATGTTCTATAATCAAAACACATTTTTTGAGCACTTACTCTTCTCACACAACAGAATAAGAACCAAGCAGTTTGCCTTCTTTTCTCAAACACACAGCTACTATACATACAGCAAGCTAAGGCATTTCAATGGTTTAATTCTCAAAATATCTGTTTTAGTTCTGGAAACATTTAATCTTTCCTTCCCTCTCTCCTCCTCTTTGCCTTGATTGAATGCTTTCCTGTTGCGAAATGAAATCACATTCTTAAGGTACAGCATAAGGTTTTCTACTGCAACTCGGGGCCTGCAACACTACCAGCTCTTGGCTGGTTTACACAGAAGGAGCCTTTGCCACTGAAGCCCATCAAATGCTCAGGAATGTATAATCAAATGATCAGGGATGTACAAAGCCCTAGTGCTGTTTTGCAACTTACATGGTATGCCCTGACACCTTTCCTCTTGGTCCTACTGGGCCTAACTCCGATCAGCTTGTGCAACTAGTCGTAACTCATGGCTTAACAGAGGGCTGCTGGGCTATCCTGGTCAAGCATAGGAAGGGGGAATTGGTGGATTCCTCGTCCCTGGAGGTAATTAAAAGACGTGTGGTTGTAGAACTAGGGTTCTAGTGATGAGACTCAGCAAATCACGTTGATGGCTAGACTTTGTGATCTTGAAGGTCTTTTTCAATCTAGATTAATGTGAGATTCTATTCTATGGTCACTGTCACGTTCTTTTTGGACTGGAACAGCAGAAGCCTAAGAAGAGAGACTCTGAGTGAACAGACTTCCATAAAAGGCTAACAAGACCCCTCTGTCTTACCTGGTGAGCTACTGCCCCCAGCTCATGCACCCTTGGCACTCTGACTCCCTCCTGCTGGTCACTCAGCTCAAATGGCTTTGGTCCAGCGCTTCGTTAGTTATTCTCAATTGCAATGTAAATTAAAAGATCATTCTGCAGTTATATCAATGAAGTCTGACATACCTCACATGTATTCATGTCCTGGGAAAGTTTTACTCCCCCTCTGCCATCACAATGACAAGTGTAACTCCCTGGCAAGTTGACACACATCTGTTCACACAGCTGTTCTTCACATTCATTTATATCTACAAAGACCAGCAAAGAAGAGAGAAGAAAACAGCTACCAGATTTATCTGAACATGAATTATTTGGTGAAAAAAAAAAAAGAGTTAACAGTGTTATTTTGTACCATCTTTCACCTGCCTGTGCTCATGTGCTCCATATCCACAGACGGTACTTTATACCAGAGTATACAAGGAGAGACAACAACATGCACAGATACTTCTGAGCTTCCATCAGATCTTGTAATTCTCATAAGTTCAAGAAATCTCAGTACTCTGTCTCCTACAGATTGGTTCATGTACTAAAAATCACTGCAAACTCAGTGTGTTGCTCACAAATAGTGAAAGGCAGTAAGACCTTTTTTACTGAACCCTGACGATCAATTTCTGGTTATTTCTCTAATAGCTTCAGAGCATGTAATAACGCTATTGTGTTTATGAGCTTACCATCACAAGTCTTTCTCTGCTCATCATACCTGTAGCCTGCATCACAAACACATTCATATGAGCTTATCAGATTTTTACAGTGAGCTTCTCCACAGATGTCTGCTGATGCCGCGCACTCATCTATGTCTGCAAAACAAGCAATTAAACAACACTACATGAGATGAGTAAAATCACTTCATTGTTTGCACACTGGAGTGGGTTCAGGCTCAAGTGATCCCTCTATTCTGGTAAATGAAAAAACAGTATCTTTAAGAATCTACCTTTAGGGCTCATCTAGATATAAGGGATAATGTCAGGCTTTCAAAACCAGTTGTTGCTTCTTTCTTTAAGCCATCAAACACCATTGGAAAGAACAATGCGAAATCAGCCTGGAAACGAAACAGAGCAACCCTGTGCAAAACCAAAAACCCACTGTCCATGGGGCTGAAACTGGGGGATCAAAAGCAGCCACCAGGAAATGAGGAAAAGCTGTATGATTTTTAATAAAACACAGAAACAGCACTCAGTCTGTGGAAAAGCTGAGATTTCTGTTCTCAGACGAGCAAACTATCTTTTTTTTCCTTCAGCACATTCACAAAACTGAGATCCAAATCTGCCAATCTGCACTAGCAAAGGGGAACTGAGGAAGAAGGACTGTCACAAAGAACAAGCCTTGTCTGAGAGATGTTGTGTGGCTGTTGTACATACAAAGGCAGGCAATGGACTGGAACTGGAGGCCCGTAAAAACAAGCAAACGCTTTTCTAACTTGGTAACTAATACCCAGCAAAATCTTAGTACTGGAAAAACATTTGTAGTATAGAATTTCATATTTACCTTTGCTTTCTAACATGTTAAAACTACAACTGCATGTTACACTTTGTGATTTTCCCATGTATTTGAAGTAGTCTGTGGTAGTCTATCTATAGCCCAGTCTATAATCAACAGGCAAAAACTAATGCTGTAGTGTATGCACAAAATGATAAGAATTAACAGCCGGAGACTGTCAAAATGCACAAAAGCATTAAAATGCAATTAAAAATCCCAGCTAGCATTAATTGCATCTGCTATGAACACCAGCAACATGCTGGCTGGGCATGGACACGTAGCTTGTGTGTGATACTCACTGCGTTCTAATAAACACTACAATTCAAAGGTAACATCAGCTCATCTGTGTGTGTGTACACATTACAAGGGATGCCATGTAGGCCATACCATCATCACTTCAAACAGCAGAAGTGACACAGAAATAAAACCCTGCTCTTTTTGCCTGTCAGCATAAATACATTGAGTCAGATATGTGAACTGCTCAGAACCATGTCATTCCATCCATAGGGGGTGTATAAGCAGACTTGCTTGTTTTTCAGAAGACACAAAAAAACATTAACAGCTATCTGTGATCACTAATGAGTGTATGTCTCAGCACGCATTTCCTTAACGCTTTTAAAATCTCAGTTGCTCAAGTTCTGTTACGTAAATTCACTCCACCATTTCAGACATTTACTTCAGATCTCCAGGTTCTGCTCCCAGTGTCAAACAGTCATGTCAAACAGTGGTGTGCCTTCACAAGAGCCTTTCTGCAGCTATTAACAAAACATGCATTTATCTGTCTTTATCCATCTCAGTTAATTACTTGCTGCTGCACTTACCTAAATTTGGAAAAATGAAACAATAAATAAGCAAAATAAAAACTATAATCGCATACACTACAGCTCATGAGATTTGGAAGGAGTGTAGCAATGCACCTTGGCAGCCCTTCCTCCTCTCAGTGTCAGGATACAAGCACTGATCAGTTACACTGATTTAGCACAACCCCAGCCATGGACCTCTGTGAATCTGGCTTGTACTAGGGTCACAAGAGAGCAGTGTGGTGGGACCACAGAGAAGCCAGGATACAGTGATGGCATGAGCACCTGTTACTATCCCAGACCTCAGCTTCTGCTGGAGTGGGAGGCAGGACAGGAAGGCTTACCTTCACACGTTTTGCTGTCTTTGAGAGCATACCCACTGTAGCATGAGCAGCGGTAGCTGCCGAGCTTGTTGAGGCAGATCTGGTTACAGCCACCGTGCTGCACTTTGCACTCATCAATATCTGCACCAAAAGAAAGTATTGCAGTCAGCTTTTCACCTCTGACATGATCTGAGGAATGAGACTGGGGCAAGGAGCTGGGAAAGGGAAAGAGCAAATGAGGAACACTATGACATCTGCAACCTGATGGTTACAAGAAGCAGAGAGATCGCATTCAAGCACTTCAAGTGCACTGGCTTGAGTTCCTTTGATTACAGAAAAGACAGAGTAGGAGTTGCAACTGAATCCCTCCCCCACAGGTCAGATAGTGCAGGAGGGTATCTTCAGCCTACAGAGGTGAAGAAGAAGAATTTGCTTGCAGAACATGTACTACAACTAACTTTTATGATGGTACAATGACCAGTAAGTTTGGTATTAAACAACACATAAAGATATCCTCACTACTACAGAGCACAAGAGAACACAAAAGATAGTGAATTCACAGTTACTGTGCTCCACTGACACCAGCAGCAAAGGCCTGCTTGATTCAGCAGAGCCTTCTGTGTGCCCTACCTGCTCACTATGCCCTGTCTGCATAAGGGACTCCAGAGTCAGCTGGGAGGTAGAATAGCAATTTCATGGCATTTTGTATGAAAAAGAGGGGATATGCTTTGGACTGGCCAGTTACTAAAGGCTGCTGAGAGCCCATGGATCAACTGTCTCAAACACTTAAATAAAGTGCTTGTGAGTGATCCTGTAATTTCACCACAATATTCACAATGGGAACTCAGGGTTTGGAACTGCTGCTCTCTTAGTGGCCACAGTCTTGGACTGGCTAACCGTGCCTTCTGGCAGCCATTTAATTTTGGCAGGCAGAACAGCAGCAGCCCTGACAGCCAGAAAAAAAAACAGGAATCAGAGAACAACGGGAGGAATTATTCAGTATTTCATTACAGAATACAGAAGATCTCTTTGGGCTTGGGACGTACTGTATGAAAAAATACTCTGCCTGAATATTTTCTTTGGAGATGGTGGGAATATAAGTGGGAAATGAATAGAAGCTGTAGTAGAAGCTGTGGTGCCCAATCCCTGGAGGTGCTCAAGGCCAGGTTGGATGAGGTCCTCAGCAGTCTGAGCTGGTGGGGGGCAGCCTTGCCCACGGCAGGGGTTGGGGCTGGGTGGGCTTTGAGGTCCCATCCAATCTAAGCCACTCTATGAGTGGATTTGGAGTAATACCGCACTGCTGAGAAGGGATATAGCAGACTAACGTCACCTGTTTGTGCATTAGCAAGAAATGGCAACATTAGGAAGTATTACTTTTCAGAAAGGGTGGTCAGGCACTGGAACGGACTGCCCAGGGAGGTGGTGGAGTCACTGACCCTGGGGGTATTCAAGGAAAGGCTGGATGTTGTGTTGAGGGACATGGTTTAGTGGGAGCTATTGGTAATAGGTGAACGGTTGGACTGGATGATCTTTTAGGTCTTTTCCAACCTTAGTGATTCTATGATTCTATGGTTCTATCTGCCAGAATTGTCTGTTGCTTCTACAAGGGAATGGGAAGATGGGCCAGTTTAACAAGATCTGCAATTTGCCCTCTGTTACCACAGTGCTAACAGCATCAGTCGAGGGAGCTGCATTTGCAAAGCAACTACCAATTCACTTGTGCTGCCCTTTCCAGAGGAGTGGGACAGAAAGCTGGGGCATAACCTCTTAAATTTCCTTGTCAACACCAAGGTGAAATCCATTAAAGACATTTTTAAAATGCTGAGAGGCAGTTATGTGATTTCTATAAGGGCGAAAGTATGAGTGGTGTGTAACGCAGGTTCAGTACTATGACTTTTGAATTGGACATCACTGTATCAGTGACTAATTTAAAATACAGCAAAACCCAACACATTGCTGTTACAGATTTGAAAGAGAACAAAACATGCATTACCTTTATCACATGTTTTTCCCTGCCAGCCACGTTTGCATTCACAATAGAAGTCCCCCTTGAGATCTTCACACCTGACAGTCCCTTCTTTGTAACAAGGATCAGGAGAACACTGATTTGGCAAATCTGATTTACAAAAGGAATTAAAAACAAACACAAACACAGAACAGAACAGAACAATGCATTGAGGTCAGTGATGAAAGCTCCTATTAAAAATCAAGATATTTAAATACTAACAGAGAATCACTATCAGAAGAACTCACAACTGGGAAAACTGGAAAACATTGCCTATTGCTGACTTGCCAAATAAGCTGTGCCAGGAATGTGAGGTGAAATTCATTTAATTGCAAAAGGAAGTGAGCTGCTACCCCCCATGTTTGAAGGGTATCTCCTGAAATAACTATAATTCTACTCTCCTCACTTTTGGAAAAACAGAAAGCAGACAGCAATTAAACACTCAAGTGATCTTTTCATTTACTTTTGGTAATTTAACTGAAGATTTCACCAAAGTTGATAGACTGATTGCTATAAAACATTTTTATCTGATATTTTTGCCAGAGCTGAGCAATTTAGGCTTTTCTATTACGTAGTATGAAAATAAATAAGAAACACCAATGAATTAATGGCATCAGAACTGCATACCAATCATCCAGTTTGCAGACAATGCTATGCTTCTAGCAGGCCAACACAGAATAAAGTCCTACACAGACTTTTAAGCCAAGTTCCGACAGTCAGCAATGGACGTTCTCCACAGGGCCAAAAAAAGCAGTGCCCATGCTCTGGGGAGGATTGAGGGAACAAGTATCAAACTATTACACAATTGAGTAAAGAACAGAATTCACCATTACTCTAGGGATGGTGTTGTGCAGAGATAGCTGAATGATGGCACTAAGGATTTCCCTGTTCTCTTGAAAAATGAGTTGGGAGCTCTTATGTAGTATCTGTTCTAGCAGTGTTGCAGATCACAACTTTCTAAGACTGTAAAGGTATTAGCTGTTTTCACAACCTTAACCAGAAGGAGCAATGCAGGATACATTAAAAAGGAAGTTCTAAGACATGAACACATGATGTTCGGGCTTCTCTTCTGGTGTGCAGATGTAGAAGTTTTTTGTGCCAGAGTGTGGCTGGCAGCACCACAGAGCAGTGACCACCCTGTCCTTTTGGTGGAGGAGACAGAAACTGTCATAGCTGCTGCAGCTAGCAGCCTTTAGGGGAAGGTCTGCTGTTATTAGCAACACTTTCTACAATCCCACAGTCTTGGCAGCGCATCCTTACAACTCAGCAGAAACCCATTCAGCCCAGACAAAAGGAAGACTACACAAAAAGTTTTACAAAAGGTAAGTTCGCAGCACCTAATTAGCAGCAGCTCTTTGCACAGGACCATGTCTGCTGCTTAGACAAAATACATTGATTTAAATGACAAAGTACAGACATCTGACTCATTTTGCTGTAAAAAATTATTAGAGAAACTTCATGAGAAGCGCAATATGCAGTCAAAACAATATTTTAGAAGTATTATTTATGTGCAACATTAGCAGCCTTACACACTTCTTCCTACTGCGCTCTGTTCACCACTGTGCCCATGGGCCTTTAGGACTTCTGGGCTGTGTTTTGGCCAGCTGTTAGGTGCTATGTTAGGCAGAAAAATAAGGTAAGAGAGTAAGCACTAGGTTTGGACTGTGTTCGTGTTATATTTGCCAGGAAAAAAATGTCAAATTCTTACCATGGGCTGCACTGCATATTCTTCATTAATGCAACCCCCAGTGGACAGCCCAATCTACTCTAAACTCTGCACACTAGACAGAATTACCTGAAGGCTGAAGTTAGCCACACATTACTGTTGCAGTTTATCCAGGTTACTGTGGAGAACTGATTTCTTATTTGCTCTCCATTCTTCATTTATCACAATGCGCAATATAAAAGTGTTTGCCATTTATTTCTCTGTAGGGCATTTAACTCAGTTTTATGATTTCACCCACCTCTATCAAAACACAGCTCCAGCCACTCCCTCCCTTCAAGTTCTGCTCCTCTGTAACTAGCACAGCTTCAGTTCCTAGCCGGGGGAAACTTCACTGAGCAGATAAGAACTCATCCTGAGCCTCAGCAAAATGCTCTACAGAGGACAAGGGAGGAGAGAACCAGAGGGCTGTTCCAGGATGGAATGTGACTAGAATCCTGCCAAATAATCGTGTATTTTCAGTATTTCATCTTGATGCTCAGAAACTAGAGCCTGAGTAACCCTACAGGAAAAGCATACAAACCCAACCTGTAAGAGCCTCACAGAAACAATTATCTCCTCAGCACAAACAAGGCCGCATTACTTCTCTTCCCCACCACTCTAGCTTTGCAGAGTTGAGGCAAAGCCACCGATAAGACAGAAGATGTGCCACACAAAATACAGCACAGTCATGTGGGCTGCCTCCAGCATGTGCCCATCAGAATATTCCAGGTAAAACCCTGCCCAGAAACACACCACCAGAGGTAGTGGTTAAGGTGGGGATGAGCCATCACAAAGCAGCTCCTTTTCTTGAGCAGATCAGAATTTGTAAATAGAACAGTTTACAGATGGTAAGCCAAGTCTTTTTGAAGCAGAACTAACCAACCTTCCCAGACATGGCAATGTTCTCAGTCACCTGTACTGGTAGCCAATACAGATCAACAGGGCTATGTTGAAGCCTTGTGCTTCAACAATTTCCCTCAAACTTGATTCTCCTGTGTCTTGCAGACCCAGATGGAAATAATACTGTATAATAATAAAATACTTATATCCCATCAAAAATATGCTGACAATCTGCTCGTCTTCTCATGAGCATCTGAAAACACAAGACAGTCCTGTGCACTCCTCGTGGCTTCACAGCTGTGTAATTCCACCAACTTCACTGAAGTTGATTTACACCAGTGTAGAAGAAAAAAGAGCTCTTGTTCCCATTAATTTACACATCAGACTTCAGTAAAAGTATTAAAAGTAATAAATAAGTGACACTTTTTGTGTGCTTTCGTCTATGTCTGATGGCACATATATATCCCATAATTGCAGACAGAGAACAATGTTGTTTCAATTTCTCAAGTACATATGGTAACATGACTTTACCTAAGTACAGCCATTGCTGCTTCCAGCTCATAAGTCTGAGTTCTGAACTTGTATTTTGATATAAATAAATGGTACAAATTAAAACGTCATTTGGAAAATGCTAGGTTTTGAAGATTACAACACTCAACGCATAACAAAAACCTTATTGTTTTTTTAAGGTCAGATGTGACTTGGGTTTCCAAAAAATCTTGTAGCATTTTCCAAACTCTTGCAGAATCAAATCCCTAAATCCTAGCTGACCCATAATACCTTCTTTTAGAAAAAAAAAATTCCATCTCAGCAGATCAGAATATTGGTATCTATGTGTAAAGCAAATATCTATATGTGAAGCAAGCGTCTAAGTTCTGATTGCAGTCAGTGGAGAACTAGTCAGTACTGTGGAGTCCATAAACTGATTTGGCTCACCCTAGAGCAGACACAATTTGGTCAGTGGCATCACTGTACAGCCACTGAACAGAGACTTACTCTCCACTGACTACAACAGGACCTACACAGCCATAGGCTGGAAACACCTGCAGCTACCTGTCTGAACCTGGAGCTGAACCCTACCTGCAGCCCCAATCTAAAGATCCTATGAAAGAGAATATTCATACACCCCCGTAAGCTGCCTATTCACTACCACAATTAAAATGCGTACCTTATTTCTAGCATAAACTAGTCACATTCCAACTGTTGGGTTATGCAGTGTCCTTGCATGTCAGATTAAAAGAGCCTTCTACTACCTTGTTTTGAGAAGAGGAGACTGTTAAGAAACATTGTATTTAAATGTGTCTTGCAGGCACTAACCCTGGAGAGCTACATAGCCTTTTGGCAGCATCTAGGAAAAGTAAGACATGCTGGAATCAGCTAAGCACAAGGTCTGTCATTTTTCCAAGCACATTTCAGGCTCCTTTTCCTGTGAATTAACAATGGCTAGCCAAAACTCAGCCACTTAAAAATATTTTAGTATTTTAATGGGGGAAAACATTGTCATTTTATTGCCAAACCACCGCATCTCCAGTGGACTGAATCCCTAAAAACAATTACTCAGTTCTCATTTTTTCAGAACACAGAAAACACCCTCACCCTTCAGACTTCTGTCTCTGAAGCACGGATCGGCTATTCAGAACCAGTGTTTCCAGCTGATGCCACCATTTGCAGCAGCAGCTCCCACCTCCCTGGCGTGCTATGCACAAGAGCAAAGGGGAAGCACCCAGCCTCATATCCCACACTAAATTAGTCTGCACAGCACACAGGTACCACAGGCCTGAGAGTTCCCATTCTGTTGGCTCCAACTTCTGCAACTGATACACAAGGGCATTACATGACGATAAGTCTAGACACACCACTAACTCTGGAATTCACTCTTCAGAAAAGAGCTCTTGTAAACATGAAAGCTTGACAAAATCCTGATGCTGCTTTGGTAGCACTGGTATGAACACAAGATTGACGCAGCTTGGTCACAGTAAAAAACTGAACCGCAGGGACAAAAATGAAAATAAATACATGTGTGCACATTTTTCTCACCATTTTTACTGATCTACTTCCACAGGAATTAAGAATCTTTAAGAGAATATTTACATGGTATCCTTAGTGCTGCTAAGCTCAAGAGGGAACTGGAAAGGTCTCATAAGTTTCTGAAACACCAATCTCCAGTGCTAGCAATGAGCAAATACCTCTCTCCCTTCTATACAGATATCAAATTGACTTCCAAATTGATTTGAAATTTTAAAGGCTGTAAAACCTACAGCATAATCACGTGATGAGCGCAAAGGACCTCCTACTCAAAGCTGTCAAAAGTCTGACATAAGACTGGGTTTGACTGTAAGCTTTTTTAAGGCTACTTATCAGGGGAAAGCCAAAGTAAGTATTCAAAAGGAAACTAAAGGACAAGCATGGAATACAACCTTATGGTAAATCTTACTACTTGTTCCTCTTGATTTTCAGTTCATTCAGACATCAGGTAACTGGTAGGAAATAAATGTCCTCCATCATAAAATATCAAACCACTGAGTGATGTGTGAGAAAAGGCAAAAGGTTCTAAAAGTGACAAAGCCTTGTTCTGTTGCTCAGATTAGACAATCAGTACAGGAGGTCAAGCATAGAAAATAGGAAGAACAGTACTAAAATACTAGTTAAAAATGTAGGTAACTGGCCTGGTTTCATCATTTCAGGGAGCACAAGAGAACATTTAACTACAGTACACAAAACAAAAATGCTTACTATGTACGCATGTAAGGAAATCTGGACTTCTTGTATACGGCGACCCATATTTGTGAATACAATCTGAAGAAGAGAAAATGAAATTGAAATTATTACAGTGATTAAGTGGCAGCTGTTCAAAGCATGTAAAAAGACAGCTAGCCTGTTGATGTTTCATTAAGCAAGGTTTTGGAGGGTGGATGCAAAACCTATGCAATAGTATAATCTCCCAGATGTCTTAGACTTCTTAAGTTCATAAACATTTTTTAGCTTTGACGTAGAGTTATAAGCCATCTGAACAGAGTGATCATTTCACCAGACGATACTATATTCGAAATGCATTTTAGTAGCTACTAAAATCTGGCCAAGTAAATCTCTTTTGAATCTAAAAGGCATATGCAGTTTTCTCAAATTGGAATTGGAGAAAGTTGGAATTTATGATTTTAAGTGCTACAGGTTAAACACAAATAGAAAGCAGTACGGTGGCACAACGATGATACAGGCAGTAGAAAAAAGCCAGTGGACCAATCAGTAAAATTTTAAAATACGGAGATTAATTAATAGCTAAGATAATTTAAAAGGGATGAAAGTGAAAGACTAAATTATTTACCAGCTCTAGAGGCTATAAATAATAAATGCAACATCAACATTTTAACACACAAAATACACACAATCTATGCAAATATATAAGTTTTAAAAAAGCCCTTAAAATCACATACGAATGTAGAGTCAGTCTTAAAATTAGAAACCCATGCTTATTGCAGCCTGGTTTCCACTGCTTTCCTTAGAAAAGCTTCAGCTGTGACACACTCCAGTGCTAGGCATCACGTATCAACGAGGTAACAACATAAAAGCTGCGACTCACCCAAGTATTTCGGGTAAAAATATTCCTGTAGGAGGAAAAAAAAAAAAAGCAAAGAATTATTGAATGATACTTGCTTTTATTGTCATTCTATTAGTGTTTAACAGCTGCTATTAGTTTGGTGGTCTTGCACAGCAGTTGTTAAACAAGATCCAAACATAAACATCCTCATTTCCTTCATTCAGAGCCAGAAGAAACACATGGTCATAGATGCGTTCTGTCTCACAAGGATAGTGAGGAACATCTGCATGGTTGGACAGCTGATCTGCCAATGGTAGTGACTGGGCATTAAGCCACCTTATCACTATCTCAGTGGCAAAGTTGCTCACTGTAAGGTACAGAGAGGAAGACGATCTATGGATGAAAACCAGAGGGCAGGTACGGAACTGCTTAGTCACCCTGTGCCTCCTCAGAGTCCTCTGCTGACTCAGAGCACATGACACAGTAGCCACAAAAATAAAAAGAGTACTTATTGCTTTTCTAACAGTGAATATCCTACAACTCCTAGTCAGGTTGGGGGTTAGAGAAAGGTCCTGCACCATACGGCGGTGGCCACGGAACAGGCTGCCTAGGGCAACTGGCACTGAGTGTTGGATTTCAAGGAGTGTTTGAACATCACTCTCAGATATATGGTCTGAATGTTGGGTAATGCTGTGTGGACTCAGGAGCTGGACTCAGTGATCCTTGTGGGACCCTTCCAACTTGAGATATTCTGTGATCACAGCTGCTCATTTAGGAGAGGTCCAAATGTATCTCAGAAGTTTTTAATACGGGCAAAAAATGCCTAGAAACGACTTCCTTTGAACTACAACTAGACTGCCAAAGGCTCTCCCACTTTTCTGGCAGTATATGGCCACATGTCATCACTCCCTACTTTGTGTCAGCAAAGTGCAGCCACATGGCAAGACCAGCACTTTGCTGATCTGACCTTGTGCATTGAAAATACTCAGCCTGATGAGACCTTGCTAGCTGCATGATTGCTTGCACCAACACAGTGAAGCAGGAAAATGCAGCTGGGTTACATGAAGGGTAGGAAACTGGTCAAAGCAGATTGTTTAACTGCATTCTTAAAAAAATGTAAAAACTCATCACTTTGGAACAAGTAACTTTCCAACTTCATACTGTATTTTGTGATGTCTATATAAGTCACTAGTTTGAGAACTGTTGATGTTGTAAATGAGGCATGCGATTGAAGGAAAACTCATGAATCATATGTGTTTAACTTTTCTGGTTAAATTAAATTAAGCTATTTCTCGGCTAACTAAGAAACTGTACTCATACTGTAATTCTCTTTTACACAACGTAAGCAATTTCAGTATCACACTGTATTTACAGAGAGATTGGGACAGCAAATGTCATATATTCTACAAAATTAATTTGGACCATGCAATGTGCAAGATTGGAAACTACACATTTTATTTTCTCCTCTTACTACAGATCTTTGGATAAGATCATGCATATACACAAATGTGTATGAAGAACACTGACAGGCACACACTGTGATTCAGTTTGACCTGGACTGTCTAATGCAATCAATTATATGTCAAGGTCATATAAACAAAGAGTTTTTCACTGCTGTCATCCTCCAGAAAATAATCAATCATTTCTGGAAAATATGCTCCAGTTACTGAAATGTGCCATGTAAATAAACAGTCTAAATCATGAAAGCCTCAACAAAGAAGCAGCAGAAGCAGCCCACACTTAATCTAATTTCCAATTCCAATATTAAGGTAATAGACTTAGCATCCTTTGAGGCAGATCTTTGTAATACCTCTTTGGGTTAAGAAACTGAGCGAGCAGAACTCAGTACATTTCCCAATCTTTTTTTTTTTTTTTTTTTTTTTTTTTTTTTGAGGCTTAGGTTTGGAAAAGACAAGTTAAAAAATAAAGTCAAAACAAAAGTACATCTACACAGTCTAAATATTGGGATTATTCAGATGAGCATCCAACTCAGCTATAGCCACAAACTGAACTTCAGCCAGCACTCAAAGAGAAAAAGATAGCTGCAAGTGATGAAATATACCACATATATATTTATTATTTCCCCTTCATTCAATATTCACACAAAAATGTGCAGATGTATTTCACCACCACCACTAGAATAATCCAGACACTGGCAAGAACTATTTTTCTGCACTCACAGGACAAGAATTAGGGGCCTTCATATTGCATGGCTGCCTGCTTAACTGCTTGAAATCAGCAAAAGCAAAGGTGTAAAACAAACAAAAAACAAAAACACCCCCAACAAAACAGAAAACCAAACTTATTAGAAGTTTGTCCAGTCAAAGATTCATCTTGTGTCTAACTTGCACAGGACAGCCAGACATGCATTGTTTCCAGTGTGAGTGTGCAATTCTGTAATGCCTTCTCAGATTTCTGTAATGTTTTACTGACCATGAGCATGGAGGGAGATGAAATCCCTCAGCCATGTACAGATCATGTCTCTGACAGAAGTCTCAGACTCATTTTCCTTCCACCAGAAGAGTTCAGCTCTATTTTGAGGGTGCAAGAAAAATGGAGAACACTCAATTCTACAACGCCGTGTCAGACTTCAGTGCTGTAATGTCTTAATGACCCGCAGTTGAGGAAGATGAAATCTTTCGGTCCTATATACATCACATCCCTAACAGAAGTCTCAGATTCATTGTCCCTCCACCAGAAGTCTTCAGTTCTGTTTCTGGGATCCAACAAGAATGTCAGGAGAAATGCTCTGAGGCTTGTTAGTAAGAAGATTCCTTGCTGCTGTTTTGCTGATTTCTCAACTAGTCACTTTAAACTTGGGGCTCACCAACATCTCACTACCCAGAAAGCCCCTCAGGATTCCCAAGATCCAAAGGCAGGTTAGTTAATTCTGACCACTGTGGCTTCTGTATAGATGCTGACTTCACTGTCAGGTGGTAACATCACAGCGCATACACGAGAAAGACAGAGGTGCTCCAGCCAAGGCTTCGGAAGAGCACCAACCTTCAAAAGAGACCAACCCTCACAAGAGATGGTTTTACAACTCTGCCCCTGACAAGTCCACCAAAATGTACTCCCAATCCTGCCTCTTGTGACCCCTCTCTCTGCCTGGTTCCCACCTGTCAACCAGTGTTAACGTATGCCATCTGCCCCCAGCGGTACAACTCAGCACAGCTCTCAGGTAGAGAGGGAGAAACAGGGGATAGACAAGCAATTGCTTTGTGTCTGTAGGCCTCCGCCCTTCCAGCCACATACACGGCAGTACGCCCATCCTCCAGACAGGTTCTTGCAGGCTGGTTGCAGTTCAGCTCAAGAGGCCTTTTCTTTGCAGAGATTTAAGCACTACTCCCTCACCCTTGCCATACAAACATACGCATGGTATAGAAACACTTTTTGATGCAGTAAAGTCAATTATGGATTCCAGCATCCAACAGTAGTGCAAGACTTAGGCAATTCACAGAATCACAGAATGGCCCAGGTTGGAAGAGACCTCAAGGATCATGAATCTCCAACCTCCCCACCACATGCAGGGCCACCAATCTCCACATTTAATATTAGACCAGGCTGCCCAGGGCCCCATCCAACCTGGCCTTGAACACCTCCAAGGACGGGGCATCCACAGCCTCTCTGGGCAGCCTGTTCCGGCACCTCACCACCCTCTCTGTAAAGAACTTCCCCCTGACATCCAACCTAAATCTTCCCTCCCTCAACTTCAAACCATTTCCCCTTGTCCTGCTGTTATCTATCCTTTCAAAGAGTTGACTCCCCTCCTGTTTGTAGGCTCCCTTTAGGTACTGAAAGGCTGCAATGAGGTCACTCCACAGCCTTCTTTTCTCCAGGCTGAACAAGCCCAGCTCCCTCAGCCTGTCTTCATAGGAGAGGTGTTCTTGCCTCCTGATCATCTTTGTTGCCCTCCTCTGGACCCTCTCCATCAGCTCTCTGTCTTTCTTGTACTGGGGGCTCCAGACCTGGACACAGTACTTCAGATGGGGACTCACAAGGGCACTGCAGGGCTGTGGGGTTAACTGGGCAGAAGTACCATTGTCGACTTCCCTGCAAAAGGAAACTTGCAATGTTCCTATGCTCACAACCTCTTTTCAACTCCACAGCCAAGCTCTTGCTTAGTGCTAGGATCCAGAAGTTAATAAAATTATACAGGGCATCGAATTGTCCTGCTACTTTTTTAGAGACAATGGAAGAACACCAAATCAGAACAGCCCTTCCATGAGTCACTGTGTATAAATAACCCTTCTGCAAACATAACAATAACCATGTCTACACCAGGAAAATGTTCTCACTATTGCTTAAAGTAATCGGCAGCACTGAGAACCTGAGCCAGAAGGGTCTGCCAGCTGCTTCTGTTTACTTTGAGCACCAGGTCAAGTAATCCTGATCAGCACTGAACCCAACCAACCCCATGTCTGAGACGCGACAGCAACAGATGAAAATCTAGAGCAGGACTTCAATACTGCCATCACTGAGGGATCTCACTGACTTGCATAAGCAGTGGCAATTTCTGAAAAACAGTTTCTTAGTGCAGGCAGGCTACTGTCACTGGCAGCTTCCAGGTTGCTAAGATTACAAAGAATAAAGCAAACAAAAGCTATACCAAATTCAGACACTGCAGAGCAGCATGAAAGGGCACAAGTCCAATTAACTTTGCCTTCACAGTTCTGCTTATAAGATAAAATTTGCCTTCAGAAATAAAATACAGAATAAAAAGCCCGTATCAGAACACAGCTCTGCCTGTCAGCAAAAAAAAACCTGTCTTCGGCACAACTGATGTTTCTGTAGGGCTCTATTTGCTGAGTAACAGACAAGCTTGTCATCTGCTGCCTCAGCACAGCGACAACTCCCACATCATGCCCTTTTCTCATCTCCATCTAGTGACTCCTTTTTTCTCCTTTCAGGACTGTCTGCCTGGGGCACGGTATGACCTCCTTGTTTATAAATACACTTCATGTTTCCACTCCACAGGCCTGCAGAGCAATGGCACTGCTAACCATAATTGGCTGCAAGTTACTGTTTGACTTGGGTGTGCATTCACAACAACCGTTGTTTAACTGTGCAGCTTGGGAATGCAAATTTCATTAATGCTGAAGAGCACTCTGCACTGCTTTTTAAACTGGGCCCTAGGCTCATGCTGATTGACTGGTCTCCCTCCCATACTGTGTAATTGAACAGTCCTACAATTCAGATCGTTATCTCAATAGAAACTACAGGCATAGAAGTTAAGCTTCAGTCAATGCCATTAGACTTGCAAAATCTTTTCTCCTCTGAGGAGCTCTATGCTCAGCCAGTTTTCTTCCTATCTTGCTCTGGAACAACGTGCATTCTCCGTGCAAAGAGCAAACTCCTCTCAATCTGGCAAGAGAGGGCTTATAACACTGGCAGTTGTGGTTCAATTGTCAATTACAGACTTCAAGCAAATTCAGGGAAACTGGATCTGACAAAACACCTCACGTAAGTAAAAAACCATCTCCACTTCACATCCTATATTGTGTCACTGCTCTCCTGTTATTTAAGTCATATTTAAAATGGAAGAGATTATACATCCCAGTGAATGTAGCTTAAATGCTTGTGATCTCTCCTACAAGTTCTGCAGTATTTCATCCACTGAGGACAAAATTGTACTTTTACCCTTTATTGTACTCTAGCGATACTGCAAGTTGTTTCTTAGGATTCTGCTTATGTGCAGCTCACAGCAGCAATGTTTGGTCACTTTAAGGCACCACCACATTCTGCCACAGCGTGGATAGGCAAGCAGGAATGGGGTAGTACATCTGAGACAACGCCAGACCCTTGTGACAGAATCCGACTTTACACTTCCCTGTTCATAACTTTAATAACTAAGTAACTTTTGCATTTTTGTTCCTGCCCCACACATTTTCTGGAACTGAGCTAGGACTTGCTGTTCCAGGAGGCAGCCAAATGCAGCAGCAGCTTTCCAGATGCACGTGAATTTGTATAGTACAACCATGACAGGTTCTCCTTTTATCTCTTTATACACTCCACTGGCCAGTAGCGTAAAATGATGCAAAGCAAAGAGAACAGCAACACTCGCCTCTTTTCCTGGGTATCCACCTTGTTTTGCAACTTTACTCTTCCTCTTGGTTCCATTACTCAAAGGAACAGGAAGAAAACTCCACACGACAGATACAGAAACTTCCCAACAGACGTTGTGCATGCATGAAGAGCCTCTAGAACAGCAAGTCACAACAAAATAGTGATGAAGGTACAAATATGGAAGGCAGACCTGCCGAAGAACTTCAGTCTCGTTCTCCATAGCGTGGTTCTTCATTCATTACTTCAACAGCATGTGCTGTGAGGATCTTTTTGCTTCTTCTCAGCACATGGCCTTCCCTTCCTGAAAATACGCTATCCTTTCTAGGATGATGGTACAGCCTTTCGTGGGGCTAGTAGAACCAACCCAGACACAAAATGATCCTTTTTCCTTCCAGATTACTTTTCTTCAGATCAGTTCCTTTAATTAGTCCATTCAGTCACACAAGCTGCTGTGCAGGGAGGGTGAACAGAATGGGCAAAGGCAATGGGCTTAAAAACCAGCTAGATCAGTTGAGCTGTAAATGCAAAGTTGCTGAAAAGTAACGTGAGTTACTTTTCAGGAGGAGAAGTGAATTGAGAGAATCCCAGCCCATTCTTTGCCACTGGTTCTGCTTTCAAATTGCCACAGTTTGGGTCATTTAGCAGTTGCTGAATTACTTTACCATGAAATGAACTATGAGTTAATGAACATTTTTAATGCTGCTTTTGTAGCTGTGTTGCCACAAGACATCCCCTCTTCCCAACCCAGTTCCCAACCCAGCCTCCAGAGCAGCCATGCTGCCCACATCTCCCTTGCTATATCCCTTCTCTAAATCTCTGGTGCTGGCTCCATCCTTGTTCTTCGCATCTACTGGAAAGTAATTGCTTGAAATCCATTAAGTTGATCTCGAGTTTGGAGTGCACATGAACCACAACTGCCAATTTATACACATTCAGTGTTTTCCATACCTGATTCTCAAGCATCTGTACTAACACAGTCTGTATTACTTGCCAGTAGGCTATTCTTCTTTTTTTTTTTTAATTTAGAAAGAAAACAAAATGAACCCATAACCACAACACTGCTTTCTTCATTTATTTAAGTGGCTTTCTTCCCCTCTCATTAAAACCTACCGTATTCTGCTAAAAAAAAACCCTCCAAATTAACCTAACATTATCTGTTTTTTCCATTATCCTCCTCCTTGCCCCAAATCTATATAATCCCTGCTTCAATTTGCTGTTCTCAGTGCCTTTTTCCATTCTAGCTTTAAATAACCCCTTGGTGCAATATCAGCCACTTTTGTTCTCTCTCCCTAGCTCCTCGCCTTATGGTTTACTGAAAAGTAGAACCATGATGGGCTGCATCAGTATTTCCAGCTCTATTCTGAAAACCTGGGCTTAATTCACACAAGTGGAAACAGTTGAGGACCAGGCAGGCCTGACTCCTGCAGAGTTGATGGAAGTTTGTCTGCTTTGACCAGCAGCAAACCTGGCTCACCCTTCTCAGTGATCTCTGATAATGCAGCATGTAGCTAATGAAAGGAACAAGCTACCTTCTAGGGCAGGCTTGAGTATTTCTGTCATCCCTCCTGCTACTACAGTCCACTACCTTAAGCAGACGGCAGTCCATACTGCCAAGTATATAGACTCATACTGCACCACTGTCCCCATCAAGACCAAGCAGACCTACTAGAGTTTGGTGCAATTCTCTTCCATCCTAAAAGAAAGAAAGGGAAGGGAGAACCTGGTGAACATTCAGATCTCACCACAACAGGGAGCTGGGATTCTTCATGTCACTGTAGCGTAAAGCTCAACTGTCAAAATTCTTAACTTCCTTCTGTCCTTCAAGACATTTCTGCACAAAAGTCTAGATCTCCTCCTATTTTCTTTCTTGAAATCTATTAAGCAGGTAGCACTGTGCCTGGGAAGCCATTCTTCCATATATCAAATCCAAGCATGTCAACTGCAGCGAGAAGTTGTCTGGTAACTGTCTCCCTTTCTTAGATAAATTCTGTTCTGTAAGAACAAATATAAAAATTTATACTGGTTATAAATCCAGCTCTTCTTGAGCACTGCCAAAATGCCATAGCAAATTGATGCACTGAGAAGAATTTTCTCTGCAAATAAAATCAGACTTTTGCCTGGATCTAGAGAGGAATATTCTACACAGGAATGATGACATATCTATTACTGAATTATTCAAAGAAGCCTTACTCTGCTTAACTTTCCTACTTAATTCTTGTCCTACATGCCTTCATACTTTTGCTATTAGTATTTACAAATGTGCATCTATTTTGATATTCTTAGAAATAAATATTATCTGCCACTCATTCTTCCTAAAAGACCGAGTGAAGTTTGGACTCTAGCACATGCAAGCACATCTATGTTACTGTGACCATGTTATGTAACAGGGCAAATACAGAAATAAAAACAATGACTCAGCAACATTATGAAAACCTACAAACTGACTGCTATCATACCCTACACATCGCTTCATCTGTATTTCAGATTCTTGCTAAACCCAGCCTAGAAGAAAGAATACTGGCATTGCTAGACGTTAGGATGTTAGGATCAGCAGTTTTCAAGCCATGAAATTAAAAGCGCCCCAAGTACCCTGGTGCAGTCACTGCTGACCTTGCTGTGAGCTGGGGCCAGGACAGGACCTCCCACTTACCTTCGAGCCCAAGTTATTCTGCAGTTCTGTGCCATGTGTATCCCTTCACAGAATCATTAAGTTGGAAAAGTCCACTAAGACCATTTAGTCCAACCCCAACCCATCTTCACCATGCCCACTAACAATGTTCCTCAGTGCTACTTCCACACATTTTTTTTTAACACCTCCGGGGACAGTGGCTCCACCATCTCCCTGTTGCAGCTCTTCAACAACAACAGCAGCAAACACGACAAGCAGTGACAAACAGATGTTGTACTGATGTGGTCCAAAATGTTGAGGCTTCACACCTTCACTGTGTTGAGCCTTTCTACACAGAGAAACTCCTTGCACAAGAAACCTGCTTTGCTGTATTTACTTTCCAAAGTTTCCAAGAACACCAGCAGCCACGTTACCTTTTGCCCTCAATTTTACATGCTTGGATAGCCACATTTTTAGAACAGGTCAACCAAATTCCAGAGCAGTTTATCAGTCAGTTAACAAGCTGTAGTACCTTGAATGCATACCAAGGTCAAATATTTCTGCAGCAAAGCTTTTTATAAGGCCTCATCAACATTTGAAATGAGATAACATTCTTATCTCCACATCCAAAATATTCTGCAACTTCACCATCCATCTTACTTTGCATATCTTTCCAATAGAATCCATTTACAAACATAATGCACTGCATTTTGGTTCACAACTCGAGGAATATGCTTTTCACCTTTATTTTGTCCCACCATATCATTTTTTCATTTTCCTGTTTGGTATCTGTAGCCTAACTGAAACTGTAACACAAAATCCTTCCTAGAATTCTTCAGTAACATCTAAGGATGTTATCACCAGCTCCATGAAAAAAAGGCTGCAAGATGCATTAACCTGGGCTCGCATTTGTTTTTACCATGTATAGTCATACAAACTGCACAGACCGAGTTTTGTTCTGCCTCCTAAAAAAACCTCACAATCTAAAAAAGTTTCAATTGATCTTCCTTCCTCCAGTCTGGGCAAGCTGATATTTATATTTTCCGTGACTTAAAAGACAAAAGCTGTGCCGGCCTGCAAATGGATGGCTTTTTGGCCCCACCTAATACGCTATTATTAGCAGTTGATGTAAGTAATGGCACATGTGGCAACACCCGCACACAGGTTTCAGGGAAAGCCAATGTTCTGCCGACTGCTTGCAGTTTCTTTGAAAAGCTGATCACTGAAACAATGAAGGCCTGATGTAGAACAAATGTGCTCTGTTGCAGTAACATGCAATTCCATTGCTGTTTACTGCCTCGTCCAGTTAATGGTCACCTTTCCATAACATTACTCTTGGCTGGATGTTTCCATTGCCTGAATCCATTGGCTGGGAAGCATCAAGGAAGCCACGTAACAGCCTTGCTCCATTTCATCTAAACATCTGGAGCTGTCTGACTGAACCATTTAATGTAATTTCACATCTCAGCTTTAAGTCGTAGGTCTCTGTGGTGGGTTGACCCTGGTAGGCAGCCAAGGACCATGCAGCCACCCATCTGGCCTGTCAGCAAAAGGACAGGGAGAAAGGAAAAGGAAGAGCAAAAGCAAGAAACCTTGCAGGTCAAGGTAAAAAGTGCTTAATAAGCAAAAGAGAAGTGGAAGAAGAGAGAGAAAGAAAACAAAGCAAGTTATGCAAAGGCAGCCACTCACCACCACCAGGCTGACTGATGTCCAGCCGGATGCCAAGCAAAAGATGTCCAACCAATCCCCATTCCTCTCCCCTTTTACTGCCAAGCATGTTGCTACACACCATGGAATGGCTCTTTGGTTGGTTTAGGTCACCAGCCTGGCCTCCTGCACACCCTCAGCCTGTTCACTGGGCTGGGAAAGGTGAGATGCAGAGCAAGCTCCGACTAATCACTAATGAACCTTCAACCATCATGGCTGCAAGACTGCCCACCAGCACAGAGAGCACCCATGGGGCTAGATTTATGCTGGAATTTTATGCCATAAAACTGGGGAGACGTGGACAGACCTGATAGTGTATACAAGCAATGCACAGATATGTTCCCTATGAATAAGCCCACATGGGGATCCCTGCAGGGCTAAGGAAGGCAAGAATCATAAAGGTTGGAAAAGAGCTCTCAGATCATCTAGTCCAACCACCAGTCCATTCCCACCATGTCCACTGACCATGTACCTCAATGCCACATCCCCACAGTTCTTGGACAACTCCAGGGACAGTGACTCCATCACCTCTCTGAGCAGCCTGTGCCAAGGTATCACTTCTCCTTCTGAGAAGAAATTTTTCCTAATATCCAACCTAAAGAAGTAAGTGGTGTGGCTTTTTCTTTCTGACATGACCTAAGCAGTTAGCCTCTGTGACCACATTCAGCCTTCAGAGACAAACATTTCAGCCTTCCAACATGCAAGAAATCATCAGCTGTCAACAGTAATCAGTACATTTCCCCAGTCACTAAGAAGTCTTCATTCTACCAAATATGCCAAAGTGTGGCAGCAGTTTCTGCAACTCACAAACTGCTAGTTCAACTGTTTGTTGAACAGTTCTCACCTTTCACAAGCCAGCTCTCTCTCAGCTAGCTTCCTTCTGTCAGCCAATAGGACTGGGTGTAAATGCAACACCAGGGAGATGGCAGCATAATTATTTCCACTATTAAAGAGATACCTCCTCTACCTCTGGTGTGTAGCAAGAAAATGTAACAAGATTATGGAAAGGCAGGTGAGGAAAATATTCTGCTCATCACATCCATAGGTGCTGCCAGAAGTCATCTATGCCTTACAAACAACTGGTGGCTTCAAGTGTTTGCAGTAGTAACAGCTCACATATATGACTCCAAGCTTTGTGCATCTGATGCCTTGTGCCATATGCTGGCTGAAAAAGATAGGGAAAGCCGTAAATCCACCTGATGGGAGGTGCCATGGCTGCTTCTCAGCCAAATTCAAGCAATGTGGCAGTGAGGAGCAAGGACACACTGCCCAGAGCAAGTAGATTCACAGCTCTTGGGAGCTCTGAGTCAGAACAGCAGCCAGGAAGTTTTACATGATAAAATAAAGTGGTTTGCTGTAGAATCACAGAATTGTAGGGATTGGAAGAGACATTTGGAAATCAAGTCCAACCCTTCTGCTAAAGCAGGTTCCCTACAGTAACAGGAAACATAGGAAAGCATCCAGGTGGGTTTTGAGTATTTCCAGAGGAGACTCCACAGCCTCTCTAGGCAGCCTGTTCTTGTGCTCTGTTACCTTCAAAGAAGCTGTTTCTCATGTTCAGATGGAATTGTGTTCCCGTTTGTGCCCCTTGCTCCTTGTCCTATCATTAGGCACCAACAGAAAGAGCCTGGATCCTCTTGACTCCTGCTCTTTAGATATTTATAAGATTTTCCCCATGCTGAACATCTCCAGGTCTCTCAGCCTTTCCTTGTATGGGAGATGCTCCAGGCCTCTAATCATCTTTATGGCCTCTCCAGTGGACTTTCTCCAGCAGTCTGCTGTCCTTCTTCAACTGAGGAGCCCAGAACTTGATACAGTGCTCCAGATGTGGCCTCACCATGGTGGAGGAGAGGGGGAGGATCACCTCCCTCAACCTGCTGGCCATGTTCTTTGTAATATACCCCAGGATCCCAATGGTCTTCTTGGCCACCAGGGCACACTGCTGGCTCATGGCCAACCTGCTGCCCACCAGCACATTCAGGTCCTTCGCTAGAGAGTTCTTTTCCAGCAGGTTAGCCCCCAACCTGGTCTGATGCATGCGGTTATTCCTCCCCAGGTGTAGGACTCTACACTTGCTCTTGTTGAACTTCTTTCAGTTCCTTTCCACTCAACTCTACAGCCTGTGCAGGTTTGGTTGAATTACAGCACAGCCTTCTGGTGCATTAGCCTCTCCCCTTGCTGAGGGTGCACTCTATCATTTTATCCAGGTCACTGACAAAGCATGTGTGAAATCAGCAAGGGGACACAGCTCCTTAGCAGGAGCTCATTCAGCCTCAGTGGTATTTCTTCAGAGGTTTCCCAAACTAGCCTTAACAGCAGTAATAAAGAGAACACCAAAAAAAAAAATTGAAATACTTTGCACTACTGAACATGCCTAAATGATGTGATTGGCTCTTATGCTGCACACTGAAAGAATTTAAACTCAAATGATTTCACTCTTTTCATTAGCAAGGCAACGTAGGGAGAACCCTATGTTTTTTTCAGTACCCAGTATAAGTACAAAATATTGATTCAAACACATCTACAGAGCCCACCACCCATAGCAGATAGCAGAGCTGCTCACCTTGGGTTACCTCACTACAAATTCCATTTGCAAGATTCCTCTTGCACTCACTGCTCTGTAGTGAATACTTATTCTAAGCTTGTGGATATCAACTGGGATATTGAAAAAGCAGTGCAAGCCACTCTCCTAAACTGGATATTATAGAGAATCACAAGGCTTGTCCTGGTTGGCCAGGACCTAAAGAGATCACTGACTCCAACCCTCCTGGTAAAGCAGGATCCTTACAGAAGGTTGCACAGGTAGGTATCTGGCTGGGTCTTAAACATCCCCACAGGAGACTCCACAACTTCTCTGGGCAACCTGTTCCAGCACTCCATCACCGTTAGCATAAAGCAGGTCTTCCACATATTTGTACAGAACTTCCTACGTTCAAGTTTTAGGGCATTGCTCCTTGTCCTATTGCTACAAACCACCAAAAAGAGCCTGACCTCATCTGTTTGCATCCCACCTCCCTTCAGATATTTACAAACATTAATCAGATCCCTTCCCTCAGTCTTCTTCTCCCCAGGCAGAACAGACACAGGTTATTCAGCCTTTCCTCATACAGGAGATGCTCCAGGCCCTTTATGATCTTTGTGGGCCTCTGCTGGACTCCTTCTGGGAAGTCTCTGTCTTTTTTGAATTGGGAAGCCCAGAACCGGATGCAGTGTTCTCAACGTGGCCTTGCCAGAGCAGAGAGGGAGGATCACCTCTCTCAACCCCCTGGCCCTGCTCTTTTTAATGCACCCCAGCTGCAGGCAGAAGCTGCCGATGAGATGCACATAGAAATGGTGCACAACTAAACACTGCCTGGGCAGCAGCTCTGTATTAAGCTCTAAATTAAAACTTGGCAGAAAGCAAAGCCAACCTCTCTGCTGCCCTTAAAGCTGCTTTGTAACAACAGCCAGTGCCTGACAGAGCGCACATGTCAAGGCTTGTCCCAAGGAGATGCAGAACAGCTCCTCCGTCCCTCCCTCGCCTCTGGTGCATGTGCTGTGTACAAACACACCTACACATGCACACGCATACACGCTCCCTATCTCCTCGAAGCACCGAGCTATTAACTGGAACACACTGTGCAGTGCGGGCCTGAGAAAAACACCTCCTGCTGCTACTGGGTGCCAGATCAGCTCTGAAACAGGAGCGGCTGCTTCCAAGCAGCATGGAGAGGAAGGAATGGGGGGCAGGCGAGCCAAGCTCTGTAAAGCAGCACAGCCGCATGCACACGTTGTGCAGTGAGAGGATGGCAGATGTGACAGCCTGCAACAGGGAGCCCAACAAGGTCAGCCTTTCATGCTGGTTGCTTCTAGCCGCACCTGGATGGGAGAGTGTAGCAGCAATAGGGGCCGACAGGCGCGCCTCCATAGTGACAGCTCCTGAACTTGCCTGCTCCGAAACGCTCACCCAGCTGAAGCTGACCAGGGAGTGTCAGCGTGTGTTCATCAGAAACCTCAGCTCTGCCTCCCCACTGGGCGAGGTGCCCTCAGCACAGCCGGCGGGAGGGCAGCGAGGAGTCCGGGAGGCACCGCGTCACCTTGCAGTGCTCTCGCGGCAGGGCGGCGCGGTGCCCTTCCCTGAGCCAGCATCCTGCCGGCACGCCCTGCCCAAGTACCCGCAGCATCCTCCTCACAAGGGCACTTCCAGCGGCCCCGGCAATGGGTGCTGGCTGTGCCACGGGGCTCCCAGCCACTTCCCAGCGCTTCGTCCTCCTCCCACTGCATCCCCACCGGGAGGAGACCCGCCACCTGCGCGTTCCTTACCGTTTCGGGGTCGTTCTCGAACACCTCCCGGGCCTCCTCTTTGCTGCAGTGCTCCTCCACGCACTCTCTCTCCAGGTGCCCTTGCTTAGTCTCTTCGAAGATCTGGTAGGCTCGCCGCTGCCTCTGCCGCAGGAACTGGGCAGCCTCCGGGGCGCGCAGCAGCACGGCTGGGCCAGACGGCGGGAGGAAGAAGGGCAGAGGCAGCGATGAGCGGCCGAGCTCGGTAGCGGCGCAGCCCCGCGCCCGGCCGCCCCCCGCCGCCGCTTCCCATGGAGATGCCGCGCCCGGCGCCGGGTTCCCGGTCCGGTTCGGTACTCACCCTGCGAGCAGTCCGCCGCCAGCAGCGCCAGCAGCAGGGCGGCCCCGAGGGGCTGCGGCATGGTGCGGCGGAGCGGAGCGGAGCGACGCGGGGCGGGCGTGGAACGAGGAGCCTGCCGAGCCCGCCGGGGGAGCCGCTCGCCCATCCCATCCAATGGCTCCCGGCCGCCGCGGGCGGGACACACCTCGCGGCGCAGCACCGGGCTCGGCCTCACGCCCCCTGCCCGCCCCCAGCCGCCCACCTGCCTGCGGGGCTGCCCCCGCCTGGGGCGGGCCGCGTGACCGCGCAGCTCTGCGGGAAAGGGCTTCTGCCCCGCGTCCCGGCGTGTTTTGTTCGCCGCTGATGTTGCAGTTTTACAATCAGCTCCTAAAGGAAGAGGTTGACACGATCCATACCGCTATGTAATTCACCGCTATGCTAACCACTCTCCATCCACAGTTACAGGGCACACATCCTGTGTAGAAAACCTACTGCAAAGGGCTGGCCTGGATGATCTCCAGAAGTCCCTTCCAACCCTTATGATTCCATGAAACCCCATTAACTGCCCCTCAGTGCCACATCTATATACTGAATTGACCTCAGAGCTGTGGGTCAGAGCTCCCAACTGCACCTGGAGTCCACCAAGGTTTATTGCTGCTGTTTTCAGCAGACAAGTGAATGTGAAAGATCATAGGATGTCATTTATTTTGCTATATCTAACAGACACTTGTATATCCACAATTATCTATAGCATGTACAGTGTAATTAGTGAAAACAATACTTATTACATATATATTAGGCTGGATGTTAGGAAGCATTTCTTCTCAGGAATGGTGATGCACTGGCACAGGCTGCCCAGGGAGGGGATGCAGTCACCAACCCTGGAGGTGTTGAAGAACCGTGTGGATGTGGCACTGAGGGATGTGGTCAGTGGGCATGGTGGAGGTAGGCTAGTGGTTGGACTAGATGATTTTAGTGGCCTTTTCCAACCCTAATGATTCTATGATTCCTGCCTACCCTGAGCCTTGCATTCCATGCCTGGTAATGTCGGAAGGTACCCTGAATTCCTGTCTTCTAGGAGTGAATGATAACGCTCTTTTTGTTTGCATGCATAGGCCTCTGTTGTGTCCTGCCTGAAGCAACTCTTTTCCAAAATAGCAGAGCTTTGGGCCATTTGGGCCGTAGTTTCCAGCGTTGCTCCAAGGAACAGTCCTAGTGTTTCTTGTTCCCACCCTTTAGTCACGTCCGCTTCTTGTGCTGGCATGCAGCAAACCTAACGAGAGCAACCCAACAAATCAGTGAGGTGGCTGCCCCAGTGCTGCCCTCCACCTTCCTTTCTGTCTGCAAGACATCAGTGTGGTATTACACTTCTTCATAACTTTTCTGAATATGTCGAGAGGCAGAGATTTTTGTGGGCTCTGGAAACTACTTTCTATTATGAAAACTAGTGGCAAGTTTCCTTTCAGACAGTTTTTTATCCTATTATTCATAAGAACACACTTGGAGAACCTAAGGTAAAAGGCAAATAAAAAAATACAGGTAAATAATATGATCAGAATCACCTTCTCTACAAACAAAATCACTCTTTGAAATCTAATGGATTTGCAAAAATGTGAACTTCTACTTGATATGCATTGCTTACTTTTCTCCAGTGTGTCATTGAGTCTACTAATTCTATTCCTCATTACAGCTTCCAGTAAGTTGCCTGGCACAGACCTCAAACACTGACTTGGGTGAGCCCCAAGGTCCTTTTAACAGTCATATTTTCCACCTTCCATTCTTCTGGCAATGTCGAATTTAAGGTAGATTTAAGCAGTTAGTTGGATTTCGTTTTCTTCAGAATTTGCATGCTTATACCATCTGATCAGCTGTTGCAGCTCAGGGAACATGAGAATCAAGATAGAAAAATGCTGCAGGAAATTACTGAAACAAATGTTATAGGAACTTTCTGTAAACTCAGCATGTCCCACTTTAGACTCCCTTTTGACTTAAAGGTCCTGTTACCTAGGCAGAGATTTCCAGGTATATCTCTGAACCTTTAGGATTAGTAGATACTCATAGATTCTAGTGGTTAGTAGACACTGATAATGTAAGAAATATGTGCAAAATGCAATAGATTTAATATATCACTTGAAAAAAAAAATCATTAAAAATATTGCAAGATATTAAAGAGCAAAAAAATTAAAAAAAAAAAAAATTAAAAAAAAGATTTGCTAGGTAACAATTCCTGAATCAGGTACTCCATCCACTCATCCATCGAGTTATCCACTGATCCATCCGTCCATCCATCCATCCATCCATCCATCCATCCATCCATCCATCCACCTAGGGCATTGTGAAATGTTGACCTTCTCTGGTGTCACCTTGTTCACATAACATGCTACCTTGACCCTAAAGACATATTGCTCAGACCTATGTACTGTAAATTTTCTCACAATGACAAGGTTATCTCTGATTTTAGAGGTAAATGATGGTGTGACATACTCATTCCACATTTATTTCTTGCTTTTTTTTCCTTCAAAAGTGCTGCCAAGATGACATTCTGTTTTGTTTTGTTTTTTTCTTTACTTTTCTGCAAGGTAGGAGGAGTAAAGGGATGTGGGATCACATGAGAACATTAAAAAAAAAAAAGATGGTTGTGGAAGGCTTAAACAGCAAATCTCTGTGTATAGGAGGCAATGCAACATCTATGGGAGTGAGAAAGCTGATTCCACGTTATTTGACTAGAATGTGTTGCAGGCTGGGCATGTGCCAAACTCAGCACATTAAGACTCAGGAGTTTCTCCTTAATTGTGTGAACTATAATTTGCAGCCTGATGCAGAAAATAAACTGGAATTTTCAAGGACAGGAAGCTCTGCACTGTCATCCCCCCCGTGTCACTCTTGGTGCCACCTCAATAGGATTTCCCATTGTTAGAGGTCAGAATTGTGAGCTGACCTCAGAAAAATGTCTTTTGGCACCAGCAAACCCAAATGCTAACCTGGACAGTGGCATTCTGTCTGCTGCGAGTGAGGAAATGTGCAAACTGCTGTTCACCATGCTAAACAACACTGAGCTAAAGCAGTCAACCTCCTGCTCCAAGCTCCACAAACCGGCCTTTGCAAGTGTGCTTTCCAGTTAAGGATATTAAATTAAGGCCTGAACTATTTATTTCTTGAGGATGATGTGCCCATCATACCATGCTCCTGTCACATCTCCTTTTGTTGCTCCGGGCACAAGAATTCTGTAGAGGTTGAGAAACATGTTAATTTTTACCCACATGTGAACAGGCTGGAGGGGAGCCCACAGACTGAAAACATAGGGGGCAGAAAGGTTATCATGGAGATGCCTGACAATGACTTTGCATTAAAGCATCTCAAATATTCTGCTGTCTTAATGCACCACAAAATTATCTTTAATTATGTGCAAAAATGATGTACAAAATCCTTACTGAAGCAGCTGAGCATTTCATCACCCAAAGATAGGAACTCCTGTAGCAGTATATGGAGCTTTCCCAGACAGACCTGAATTTTTGAGAAATTCTAAGTAATGAAGATTTCTTCCTGTCATCTAATGGGAATTAAACCCAGACTGCAATACAGGAATCTTTCATGGTAGCAATGCATCTCCTCCTGTCTGGGAAGGCCATGTGGTAGGTGCGGCTGGAGCCTCTGCCCTGGATCAATATGAAAAAATGATCTCATCTCTCCTCTTACAAATACGAATCTTTCCTGGCACCACACACCCATGTATGTTCGTTCAGATTAAGCCAATGTTTTTGTGGGAGGATGTGGAATTTCAGGAGGAGATCTCTAATGATGTTGTAAAATACCTCTTATCCAGCATGCTAGAATCAAACATTTCCTAAGAAAAACAAACAGAACCACAGAATCATAGAATGGCCCAGATTGGAAGGGACTTCAAGGATCATGAATCTCCAACCTCCCACCACATGCAGGACCACCAACCTCCACATTTAATACTAGACCAGGCTGCCCAGGGCCCCATCCAATCTGGCCTGGAACGCCCATCAAGAGATGGGTATCAGCAACCTCTCTGTGCAGCCTGTTCCAGCCCCTCACCACTCTCTCTGTAAAGAACTTCTCCCTGACATCCAGCCTAAATCTTCCCTCCCTCAACTTCAAACCATTTCCCCTTGTCCTGCTGTTATCTACCCTTTCAAAGAGTTGACTCCCCTCCTGTTTGTAGGCTCCCTTTAGGTATTGAAAGGCTGCAATGAGGTCACCCCGCAGCCTTCTTTTCTCCAGGCTGAACAAGCCCAGCTCCCTGAACGCTGGGAAGGTTTCATTACACCACTTCACTCTTTAAGCAAATAGTATGTTGATTTTCAAAATAGACATAATTTTTTTTTCTTTAGAGGAAGAAACAAATGAGAAAACAAAGCAAGTATAGGCTCGAGCGAAAGAAGAACCTTGAGATAAAGAAATAGAGTCGGATGTGTGGAGAAAGATATGGGAGGTAAGTGAATTACCTTCCACATATAATTTGCTCAGAAGTAAACTTCATAATCGAATTCTCGGTATCTCTCTTCAAAAATTGATCAAAACCAAGAGGGAAGAGGAAAAGTAGTGTGAGCATATGGACTCATTCCTGACCTAAGGCGAGGACAAGAGTTCAGCAAGCCTGCATTCCGAGCTAGGCTCCCCAAATGTGAATGAATTTGTGACTGGTGTGAAGTATTTCATAAACCCTGTGAGTAGAAGTGATTTGTCTGTCATTTTATCATCAATTGTATATTGAAGTGTAAAGTCCCATATGAGTTCATCATGGTTTCTAGTCTTAGGAAGTCCACAACTGCTTGTTTTCTAGGGGACCCTTAATTGATTGAATAAAGCAGAAAATAAATACAAATAAATTCAAATGTGACATGAAGAGACAAAGAAAATTGCAGCCAAGTTGTCAGAACAAATACAAGCCTGCACAGTGCATTATGCCCTGCAAAATATCAGCAGGGATGACATGAGCACTAAGCTGGCGAATGGACAAGCTGAGAGATAACACGTGTGCAAATGGTCCCTGAGGCAGGAGGGAGTGTGCTGATATGTCCAGGACTGCCTTTGAAGTGGGCTTCTTATCAGAAGAGCATGATGCTTTCCTTATTGCGCTCATCAACGCGAAGCAATAAGGACATAACTCAAAAATGGCTTGTAGATGGAAATAAGATTTGCTTATTGGAAGGCATTGGCTAACCTCCAGGCTGTGACATGGTGTGAAGGGGTGGTGAGAGGTGAGCTTGTTATTTCCCTGAGATGTGGCAGTGCAAATGCTCTGAACTCTCAGAGCTGCCTCCTTCTCTCTGGCTGACTATTGTGAATGAGCCGAATAGCACCAGGGCAGAAATGCAGCTTAATGTTGTTGGGTTGAATGTAACAAAATAGCAGTCCTTTAATGGCAACTCTAAATGTTCTTTACTGGCAAAGTAAGCAAAAACTGTTCAATCTTTTGCCATAATTAACATTTCTCATGTGGATGTGTTTTATTTTAAGCAGGTAAAAATGCCTATAAGTCATCTGCTGTACAGCTCCATGCTGTAACGCTTTATTTTTGTCTCTCACATTTTTCCTAATGGCAGCAGGAAATACTTATCTCCTTCTTGAAGCCAAATGTGTCCATTTGTTATTTGTCCCTTATGAAAAGGTGAACAAAAGGGGTAGCCTAAATGAAATTCCACAAATGTGAAGCACAGACTGCTACCATCCTGTTTGTGTATACACACAGACGCACATTCTGTGTCTGAATGTGTATTTGTTAAATACAACAAGGAAGGCATTTTGCCCTCCAGTCGAAATCTTTATTACTTTGTATTTGCAGTGCAGTTGCATTAGATCCACATTGCAGAATGACAGCAGGGCTTCCTGTGGCCTTTTATCAATGAATTACATGCTCCAGCAAGGTTTGTCTGCATGATGCTGCAGCAAAGGATGGAGAAAGGGAACAGCAAAGGATGGAGAAAGGGAAACAGTGGAGGGGAGTGCACCAGAGCAAGGTAAGCCATGGATGTGACCAAGAAACTGATTTCTGTTTTGTTATAACAACAAAATGAAGATTTCTGTAGGCTAAGTAAAGCAGGAGTTCTGAGTTTAGTTCTAAAATAGATGGTGGTGTGTTGTGTTTTGGTTTGGTTTGTTGTGCTTCTACAAGGGAAATCCTTGCTGTCCAGGTTGGGAGGAAATAAAAAGTGAATTGTGCCACTAATAGTGACGTGGAAGTGGAGGTTAGGTCAGAGATATCGTGCTGCTAGCTTGTCATCAGTGAGGAAAGTGTTTTCTAGATGTGATGTTGTTGATCAGTCTGACTGCTGTGAGATTCCCATCTCCTAAAGCTCAAGGAAAGGAGGGCCCTACATGAGAACCCTGATCAGGCTGCAGGTGTCCTTGTTCATTGCAGGGGATTTGGACTAGGTGATCTTTAAAAATCCCTTCCATCTCAAATGATTCTATGATTCTATTAAAAAACCAAACCAAACAAAAAAACTACAGCAAAGGCAAACAAAACAGGTCTGGGGTATACAGAAGGGCTCACAAGAACATGGAACAAAAGGTGTTATTGATATGGGCTGCAATGTGGGAGTCAGGCAAACAAAGAGCTTCTCATGGAGCTTGTGTGACCTGTGTCTGAGGGCACTGGCAGCAGAAAGAGAGAAATTCCTTTTTTGCCTAAATTCAAAATATAGTTCAGTAGTGTGTTATTTGAACCAGCAAAGTTATGGGAGGCAGATCTAGATGATGCATTGCCTCACTTTTCAGTTCTAGATTGCTCTGAAAGACCCGATAATGTGACTGTATGTTGCAAATGAAAGCCTGATCTGAGCCCATGTTCTGCCTTTGTTATCGAATGTCAAAACTTTCTGCCATTGTCATTTGCAAGATGCATGAAGCTTGTATATCAAGGAAGTGCACTATTTCATTCTTGTGCAAGCCTGTATTCACTTAAACATATCAAGACCCTCTTGCCTACCAGAAAGCTTTGTGTTTAGGAAGGCAGTAATATGGCTAAGAGAAAAACAGCAGATGTGCAAAAAATAAAATGTAAAAAGTCCATGTGTCCACCTGTGACTACATACAAATATGAGCGTCTGTGTATCTCCATATTGCCATGTCATGGCACCCTACAGCCACGAATCACGGATCTTCTTACAGTACTGCTCTGAGACAGGAAAAGATTATTCCTGTTTACAGACTAGAAAACTGAAGCCTGGAAATGAAGAAGTTCAGACATAAGATGCAGGAAGAGCTAAAGTTGGCTTTCTTTTTTTTTTTTTTTTTAAGTCTGTTGGTCTTTTCAGTCCAAGGTTTACAGTGCTGTCTTATAAACGTTTGCTTCTTATAAATGTTTGACTTGATCTCCAAATTCTCTGGTGAAGAGGAGGAATGATGGGTAGAACAACACGCACACAAAAAAGATGGAACTGTGCTTTCCTTTCGAGACAGATTCTTTCCTCTCCCTACGCCTGTGCAGCTGGGTCTGACAGTGATGGGAGTGGCAGTGCTGCAGTGTGTGGGCAGGTTCACCACCGAGCCTTGTGTGTAGAACCAGATTGGACATTGCTGCAGTTCTGCTCTCCATTTGCTGACACATGGCTTGTATCGACTCTCTCCAGATGAAACCAGCCACCCAGTGAATCAGTGGGTTCCCTTTGTCTGTCATCAGTTTGCTTTCATCCCTGATTTGGCACCCACGGCACCACAAAAAATATATAACTGTGTGAAATTATAGTTTGTTTCTATGTTGTTTAACCAGAAATTCAGATTTTAAGTCCCAGAGATTACACACTGGTTATTGCTAAGTGTAAATGTCAAGTATCCTGTTAAGTATCATAGAATCACAGAATCATAAAATCATGGAATCATAGAATGGCCTGGGTTGAAAAGGACCACAATGATCATCTGGTTTCAACCCCCTGCTGTGTGCAGGGTCACCAACCACCAGACCAGGCTGCCCAGAGCCACATCCAGCCTGGCCTTGAATGCCTCCAGGGATGGGGCATCCACAGCCTCCTTGGGCAACCTGTTCCAGTGTGTCACCACCCTCTGTGTGAAAAACTTCCTCCTAACATTTAACCTAAACCTCCCCTGTCTCAATTTAGAACCATTCCCCGTTGTCCTATCAAAGTACTCAGTGTTAAACAGAAAGCTCCTGCATAAGCCAATTTAACACAAGTGAAAACACCTCAAAATCTGAGAAATTCCCTTCAGTTATTACTTGGTTAGAAAGTTAGGTTTAACGTTTCGTACTGAAGTTTTCCAGCTGGTATTTCTATTGTCATCAGGAGTGCATTGTTTTAACACTGTGCTCTAGAAATATTGTTACTGCACACATGTTGTTGTTGAAGGAGGAAAAGGAGAGTCAGAGAATAAACCAACAAGTAAGCCCAGCCTATTTAGGGCTTCCAGCCTGCATATGAGGTGCAATGCTCGTGCTGTGACAGATGCACTTTCTGCCTGGAAATGAGGCTGAACTAGAAAAGTTTCTGTTAGGTGCAAAGTAAAAGGCCATGGCAGTGCCACTGGTGTGGCAACTGATTTTCTGGGCTCTGCCCCCATTCCCTGGCATTGACTGCACAGGGTGCTGGTGGAGAGGAGGCTGCCTCTGACCCCAGATGTTCTCCTTGTGTTAGATCAGAATTGCATATGGCTTTGGCATTGTGCTGCTCCCGATTGCAGAGGATAAGCAGGTTGCAAAGGCTAATTTTTCTGGAAGGGCAGAAAATTAATGCAAATGACATTGGATGTGGTTTTTTGATGTGTGTTTGGCTTGATGCTTATTAGCCCAGTTGTGCATGAGGGGCAGATATGGTGAGATTGTTCTCCTTGTCTTACAGGGACCTCACCAAGAAAACCATGAAGCTCTGTGTTACAGTTGAGTGCAACCAGGGCCTTCACATTTCTAAGAGCAAAGCAGGCTCTCCAGCCAACTTAAAGAAAGTGGAGAATTGCCAAAGCAAACATTTTTGTCCAGCTTTGCTTATCTGATGTTACCTCATGGGGTGATGCTTTATTGTAGCAAGTTATTTCCTCTGCTAGACATAGAAGCAGGAGCAAGTGTGGATAAACAATGCGTGCAACCTAACTCCAAACATTAACTATTTTTGCCTACCATGGTGATGGGGAGAAACGGGTTGGGAGGAAGAGACGGAATTAAGCATTCCTCAAAATGCCCAACTAATGCTTTCTGTGACGGGATTTCCTAAAGCAAAGAAGAAAGCACAAAGCCCACAACGAAGTCAGGTTTGTTGCAAAGTGGGCACCTTCTGAAGGCTGGGATGGTGGCTCAGGGAGACACATCCATGGGAAAGCAATCCACTGGCTTCAGATGTGTTTAGGGCAGATGCTTGTGTCTAAGCCCCTCACCTCTGTTTTTTTCTATGGCACATTGAGGGTTGTGGACATCTTTAGTGGCACAGTTCATCTGAGATATGTCAAGTGTCTGCTTTGGAATGCAAGTACTCACTTCTTGAATACACATTCATCAACTAAAAAGAGATTGCTGCATGGCAGATGTCTATGGTATAAACATCAACATTTCATCACAGAAGCCCACAGGTCAGCATGAGAGCTCCCTATGGCAATTCTGTCAGCTGTCATCTTTGGCCACTGGGAACTATAGCATTTGGCAATGGGAGAGATGGAAACCAAAAGCCTTCCTTCCCATGTTCAAGACACTAACTCTCCAAAACAAGAGTGTAAAGCTGTCCTGCAACATGAAGAGTGACAGGAATTACCCGTAGCAGGTAGGAAGTGTGCTTTGATGTGAGAAGACCCTTGTCCTTCCCACCAGGGAAGCTGTGACCAATATCATTTAATTATGATGTCTTGACACTGCTTTTTTTTCCTTATGGTTCAGTGAAATGTGTGGATGGTGGATTATGTGGGGTTATGAAAGAAAATCTTTGGCTGAATATCTGGAACCAGATCTGGGTTGTTTGTGCATAGAAGACCGAAGGCTCAGTTGACCTCAGGATTGGCTCCATTAGGCCATGGTAGCACTCTCCCATCCATTGTACTGCCTGCAGACTGAGACAGGACCCAAGATGTTCCTTCCTCCCTATGCCTAGGGCCTTGTTTGCCCATAAAAATGTATTTTGGCGTATGTCCTAACTCCTGCCTGTACCTTTCCATTTATGTTGGGAAGAGTGAGAAATAGCTCCATCCAATAGCCCATACTGGCCAATAAGCTATCAAATTCACTACCACAGCAGCAAAAAACTATGTTTGCTGATCTTTCTCCACACCAAACAAGTGCTGATAGCAATCAGACATTCTGCAGATGGTCCCAAGAGACCACAGGGCTGAACAGAGGGTGACAGAGGCATCGCATTGCCTACCAGCGGTCCCTGGACATCATCCAGGATTGCTGGTGGCTCCTCAAATCCAGTTTAATTGGAATGGAGAATTAGCAGGAGAAGCACATGCAGATATTTGTGTATTGAGACTGAAAATCAACACACAATCTTGATGGTCTAGATATAAGTCTAAGGGAACATTATAAGGAATATATGTATATAAGCATTCATATGGACACAGTGCTTTGCGTTTCATTACATTGTCCTACAGGGGTATTGAGTTACACCTTATCAGGTTTTCTGAAGTAAGATCATTCCATAAAAGCTCTCAAGTGTATGTTACTTACAGCAGGTAAGAAGCCCTTTGTGATTTGAATCAAGTTGCTTATGTTCTTTCTTTTATGTTCTATGGAGCTAAAACTCCAGATTGCTACATAGGATCCAGATCCTAAATAAGAACTGAGGAATTCTATTCCTTCCTGAAATTAATCTTTTCTGAGAACTCTTGGATAGTTTATTCTAGACCACACCCAAAACATAAAAAGAAAAAGAAAAAGAAAAAATGAAAGAAACTATTAACCTAGGTGCAGTGTCATGAACTTGGAGTCTACAGCAAACACTTCTTTCATCAAGAAACAGAAAGTATGGTGAAATCTATAAAGTGCCCATGTGCCTAAATTTCTTACATCTCATTCAGAAATGAAGTTGGCAACATAAAAGCTTAGTTTAAGCAATTGGGCGATTTCTTTAGCTAGCATAGAATTTAGGTTAAAATAAATTCTTACAGCATAAAAGGCTCCAAGTCTCACAGGAATTTGTTAGTGTGTGTGCGGTAGGCTGTGATGAAGCTCATCAGAATAGGACAAGGTAGGATAGACAGTGAATGGATAGCTGTGTGGCAGTTTTCCTAGAGTGCTTGTAGACGTTCATACAAAAAACTTCTGAACACCAATCCCCACACAAGCATGCTTGCACTGCTGTCATGCCTGCTCTCATGCCTGCTCTCATCCATTGGCTTAATGCTGCTTTGGGTGATGGCAGTAGACAACCCAAACTGGGGCAATCTTTATTTTGTTTCTCCATCTCTGGGAAGTCCACAAAGGATTGCAATTGGAATCAGAGGGTTTACAGTGAGGACTATAAGAAGGGAAGCTGACCAGTTCCAAAGACTTCAGCTTTGTTTACACCCACTCATTTTTCCTTTTTCCTCATTATCGGGGACTTTGGGATTACAGTTAGCAAGGAAATATCTTAAAGTGGAAAGGCTCATGGGACAACCATGGGAAGATATACACTGACCAGAATTCCAGCATCTAGGGAAGACATTCCTACTATCAGTAATAGTAGCACGTCCAGTTGTTTTTACATGCAGGCTTAAGACTTCTGCAGCCTATCTTGTTTCAAAAGACCTAATAGGTCCCTGCAGCTGCAAATGCGACTGACTGAGCTGTTCAGCAGCACTGTTTATATTTATACATTCCTGTCTGGTTGAAAGCTGTTTCTTTTGTTTTTGTGAGTCCTTTTTGTTTTGTCTTTGTGACTGCAGAACATCTGAAAAAAAAAAAACAAAAACAAAAACAACCACAAACCCAAACCAAACCAACAACTGAAATGTCATCTATGGCTAGAGAAGATGAATGTGACTGGGATTACTTGGAGAATTTTCTTTCCTACAGATGAAGAATGATATAAAGGGGAAATCCTTAAGTCCTCCAGGAAGCTCCCTACTGATTAAGCAGTTTGTTGTTGTTGGGGGAAATGGTAATGTTTGGGACATTGCCAACATCTGTTTGTGTCTTCAGAGTCTCCTGAATACTCGTTTACAATGACTGATTTCCAGTTCCCCATTCCATCACAGACATGTGTACTTTATTGTGAGGCTTTATATCAGTATGAAAGTTGCATGTCAATGCCATGGTCGTGTCGTAAAATTTTGAAAGTATTCTATTTTTCAGACAGGATACCACAAGTCTGTTGCCTCTATGGCAATAATAAAGGAAGTCTGGAACATCAGTAGTCAAAGAGATTAGATCTAGCACTTCATTTTGAACTGTTGGGTAAATTTGGGGTTTTTTGTTTGTTTGTTTGTTTCTGATAGGCTACCCAAAAACAAGTAAAATGACAGAAATGTGGATTATAAAAACCATTATAAAAACATATGCTTCAATAATAAAGAAAAGAAGAAAGAGAGGAATATGTTTCTACTACACATATGGTGTTTAGTGACAACAGCAAAACTGAGATAATGTCTTCAATGTTGTGTTTTCCCCTCTCTGACAGCCTTTGCACTGTTATTCCATCAAAGCTGATAGAAATAATCAGGCTCAGACTGCACTAATCAAGACTTTTCTACATCCTCCCAGAGCAAATGAAAAACTAAAAGTGAAATATTTTTCAACCCTTCATTGGAAAATCTGTCCATTACCACAAAACATTATGCTTCTGATTTCTTTCCAAGGAACTCGATTTTCTTCCTTATTTAATTCTCTCTTGGAACTTGTTTGACTGTGTTGTCTTCTCTTTTCCTCTTGTCTATCTGTAATGTGCAAACAGCATATTATTTTTCACTTTTCCTTTCTGCCTATGTTTTAATTTTTCTTCACTCACAGTGGATCTCCAGTGATTCAGGAGGAGTCTGTCATCTGTCCTACAGAGGAGATACATACAGCAGCATAACTTTGCTGTTTTTCACAGCAGCTTGACAATATTGAATCACTGCACCTTAACAGACACTACAAGCTGCAACCTGACTGTGATACTCAACATTCCCTTTACTGAATTATTTTTTCAAATTATACTGTTCATTTCTCAAGATCTTTTTGAATGTCCATCAGAGGGCTTGCCTTCATTCCCTGGTTTACAAAATAGGAAGTACTAAGTACACTTTTCAGTACATTGTTGAAGTTATTCTTACAAGTATTGAATAGCCCAAGACTCCAATCTTTGAAATGCCTAGTTCATACATCCTTCTATTCTGATCATGAGTTACTGATAACAACATTCTGACTACAATTTTCCATCCACTTACTTAATTCTCTTCTTTGTATGTGACCTGCATGAGAACATCGTGTGAACTGGTAGCAAGGTCTTGCTAAATTGAAGAGATATTGCTCCAACCCTATCTACAAATCTGTTGTAAAAAATGAATAGATCTTTTTCCATCTCATGGAAAGATATTGCCTTAATTTGGTATGACCTGCTCTTGCTAAATCTGTGATAAGTGATACTTCTGTCCTTGCTTTGGTTTTGTTTGTTTTTCCCTGAGATTTACAAGAGGTTGGTTTGCATCTGGCAATAAAGCCTTCCAAGAATCAATGAAATTGCCAATTCAAAGCTATTCAGAAGTAAAAGGAAAGTTCTCAGATAGGTGAATTGAGCAAACCATGCAAAATCAGCAAGATGGTCTCAAGGCACTTTCCAGTAGACAAGTGTCTACTCTACATAAATAACTTTGTCCTTCCTGCCTGACACGGTAGGAAGGGTTGAAGTGAGTGATAAATGTTTAGATCAAATATGTTTCCATTTTGAGCAGCCTCACGTCACTGATGGTTGAATTATAAAGTTGGATGAAGGGGAGAAACAACAAGAATGGGATATGAGCAGCTTTAAACCAGTCCTTCCTTATTTTAAAGTCTCTCTCAACACAGAGGCCAAGCTCCTTCAGTCATTAATGAAGTTGCTTTGAGTAGATCTAAAGTGTCTTGGGCTGGAAGAGAACCCAGATTACTACCTGGAATGATGCTCCTTCACTGGACCTCAAGGTGGAACTCTTGAGAGAAAGGGCTTCTGCTATTGCATGGATCATCTCTGAAGATGAATGTATTTTGCCTACGTTCATCAAAGCTGGAAGAAGTACTGCATTTTGTTGTACAGTGAAATGCCCCCTTCTGTGAGGTCACTGCAAGCCCATTTCTGACTTGAAGAGAACTAATAATATGAAATACTCCCCTTGGTAGCAAGTGAACATAGCTCATTTATTTCACTTAACAAAAGTAAAACAAACATAGTATTTTCCTTCTGAAAATAAATGGCAATAATATCTTAAGAAATGAATCAAAAATAGATGTTTAAGTCATGAAAAATGCCTTTTCTTTTTGTTATTTCAAACCATAATCAATTTTGTCTCTTTCAACAACATCTAATGGTAATGAAGTAACCAAAAAAAGAGCATAAATCACAGAATCAGAGCACAGTGAGTTTTGTAGTATTGTGATTGTATGTTTCTATTAGATTACTTGCAATGTTTGCATGATTCCAAGTTAAAAAAATATGTGTGTTTCTTTTGGAGCAGGTAGTCAGACTGTTGGAAAATAAGTATATGGAGGAAAATAAGAAAAAATTTTACAGCTGACCACGGAAAGACAAGGCTCTGAGTTACTGCAGTTGTACTTTTCCCTCCAAATTCAACTGTTTATCATAAATTTTTATGCCTGTTCAAGTGTTTTAAAAGATATTCAGTGATGTGGTAGTTACTGGAATCATTACAAAAGCAATAAACTTGAGAAGAAAGCCAGTTTTTGAAGATTTTATTTACTATACAGGACAAGCAATAGAAAGTACTGTAAAATTGTGAAACTTCACAGTTACAATCCCCAAGCACTTAATAAGAAAAGTCCAGTTTTGCAGCAGGTTTCAATTATATCCACAGTAGATTACAGGACAATTACATCAGCTCCTATGTGCTGGTCAAGCAGAGAGGCTGATTAGGGTGCAGGAATTGTGTACACAGGCAGTTGTGTTTCTTCTCTTGGTTATCTCCTCTCAGTTTTCTTATGCTAGCACACAGGCTTTTAAAGAAGCTGGTGCTTCAAATTAGCCTTGTAATGAGCTGTAGGCAGATTTTTCTGCTCAAAATCAGGCTGGTGATGAAATCCCCTTCCCCGGGAATCTAGGAGTCAATTAACATCTTGGCTAAATATGTGGCTTGTCTAATTGAATTTATTTTAAATTCTTACCTTATGCAGGCACAATTTCTATTTTATTATTCAGCAGACAAAGTAAGATATTAGCAACACAAACATTTTCCCAGTGTGATCATTAAGAAGCAGACTGTGGCTCCTGGAGAATATGTTTTAAATGGAAGGAGGAGGAGACCTCACAAAAGATTAAATGGTTTTTAATGTGATGTTGTTTTATAAGCAAACTGAGCATTGGAAAAAAAAAAAAAAAAAGAAAAAAAAAAAGAAAAAAAAAAAGAAAAAAAGAAAAAAACAGCCATAGAGTAAATATGGCCTCCATGAGCTTTAAAAAACCCCAGTGCAGAACCCAGCCAGTTCATTACGAAGACAACTGCAAAATCAGCAAGCCAAACATCATCATCAGTTGTTTGTCTAGACATAGTTCTCCCATCTCTTCCTCAGTCTTCATTCATCTCCATTCCTGACATGCCTTAGCAGTGACTGCCTGTGCATCCATTTCAGATGAGCAAGGAATCTTCAAGCAATGCTCCAAATGTCCCAGCCATTCATTTCTTCGTGCCATTTGACTCAGGGAGCAGGCTTCCACAGCTACAAAATGGAAGGGAGGAGGACCCACATCTGAAATGAAGTGCTACTTGTAACAACAGAAGAAAGAGGAGCTGGAGGTAGTTTCTTCAGAGCTGAGGGGGCTGCTGTCTGCATGGCCATGGTGTGGGGTGCCGCAGGCTGGTGATCTTGCTCAGCACCCAAAGGTGGACCTGTTGTTGCTTCAAGCAGTGCTTCCATATGGAGGGACATCTCATGGGAAGTTCAAAATACCTCCTAGGAGAGGATGCAAACAGCCATATAGAAACTCTTTGGCCACATGGGCTCTTGGTTCTCAGCAGGTCACAGATGGAGGGATGGTGCACGCTGGGGGAGATTTGGCTCTCCAAGGAGTCCCAGGGCTAGTGGGCAGTGTGTTCCTTCCAGGGCCACCACGAGGTACAGGGCTCTTGGTGCTCAAGAAGGTCATGTGAAGTAGCTGGGGTGGAGATGTGTCGAGACTGGCTTTGCCAGAGCCTGGGTGTGGGAATTATTTCTGGCAGAGGGAGGGATAGGTTGTCAGATCCACATGTTGGGGTACAGATGTCTGGGCTAAGACAGGCAGCAGATGCACACAAAGCCATGGGGGGAACAGGAGGAATCAGGCACTCAGGAGCTTGAGTGCTCACGTAGCCACTGAAAGGTAGTGCAGCATTAAGGGCTCCAGACAGCTGAGGACAGCAGAGATCTGCTGAAAAGCAGGATGAGCTCCCATCATTACATGACTGTCCAAAGACTTAAGAAGAAACTCACTGCCATTTCCTTTCTGAAGGAAGTTGCTGTTTTGAAGCAATCCTGTATGTTTCACAGATGTTCCAATATACTGGCTGAAAAAGCTTCTGCTTTCCAGAAGAGGAATATATTTTTTTCTTATTGATGGGAAGTCAAAGAAAGAAAGGAATCGCATCGCAGTGTATTTGTTACTTCCAAGCTCCTAATTGAGAAGAACAGAGTTGCACAACATTTTGTGTGATTTCATCCATGGTTTTTCTCCAAAGGATCAAATGTTACATGAGGCACTCATGTGGATGGCTGGGCAAGTAGCTCATTAAAAATTCCAACAGGGTGAAGAAGATTTTCTGGAAATCACTCAGTGCAAAACATTGTCCAAATTCAATTTGAATGCAAAGGCATGTCCACAAATGAAGTACATGGCAGCTTCAAGGTCACAAATTTCTTATCAATATCTCTGCTGCCAAGTGGAAAGACTCCTACACTATTAATAACTCCAAGCATCAAATCTTTTTTCTTATGATTTTATCCTATCACTTGTAGAGTCTTCATCTTGGGATGCTATAGAAATGGTATCTATTCTGTTCAACAGAGAAGAAAGAATGGAATGGGGACAGAAAATCGCTGGGGAGTCAGCTAGAGTCCGACGTAAGCAGCACAAATGTGAGCTCTGCAATACTTCATGAGGTCGAGGCATGGCTCTCTTTTGTTGAGTTGCAAAGAACTACTTTGCAAGTTCTGCTCCTCTGGAAAAGCTGTGCATCTACATGCATCTTTCATGGCATATTCATGGCAGTTAGGGATCCAAATATCCTTAATTTCCTTTGAATGCTTTAATATGGCTTTTTTAAGAGAACAAAGAGCTCTACTGTATGCATGGACTGGGATTTCAGCTTGTGTTAACTTCTGGCCTTCAAGGCTGAGCACAGGCTTTGATCTCACAAGGTATTCATCAGATTTCATGATGATAAGATGGAAACCTTTTCTGTCATCAGCCCAGCTCTCCATAAATCCAGCAGATGAGTTCTTAATGATCAGACAAGTTTACAAATCAAGGATAACTTCATTCAGAGGGCAGTCTTTTTGCAGCTAAAGCATACATGCCATTCTACATACATGAGGGATCCAACGAAGTAGAGTAAACAAAAGAGTTTGACAGGTGAAGAAAAATTTTCAATGCTATAATTAAAGCAGACAAAGAATATAAAGTTCTAGAATAGCAGCTAATTAAAGACAAAAGCTCTTTCATACACACAACTATTGAAGTACATATTAGCTTGATTTCCACATGCAATGTGGCCTGTGCAGCCAAGTGCCCATCTGTCTGTAATCTCATTTCAAACCAATTTTGACACACACGCAGCCCTTGCTAGCTGGGTTTAATATGGTTGCAGGCAGCAGTTTCTAAGACACTGCATGCTTACAAGATAAGCAGCCACGTAGGATAAAAGGAAAAAATCAAAACCATTATGAGAGGGAAAGGAAAGAAAGCTCCATCCTTACTGGCTCCACATTGCATCAGAGATGGTGGGTGACACAAGCAGGTACATGGGAAGGAACTGGAGATGATATGGGAGGAGGCCAGGAATCTTGGGAAAGTTATGAGGATATTTCTTTGGCCACTGTTGTTTTAGAGTTATGTCTTCCCTCTTCTTAGATTTTCTGATTTTCTTTTCTGTCATTAATGACATATGAATTCAATTGTATATTCATAGAATCACAGAATGGTATGGGTTGGAGGCGACCTCACAGCCCAGCCATCCCCAACCCCTGCCATGGGCAGGGCTGCCCCCCACCAGCTCAGGCTGCCCAGGGCCCCATTCAACCTGGCCTTGAGCACCTGCAGAGATGGGGCACCACAGCTTCTCTGAGCAGTTGTTATTAGTGCCTCACCACCCTCTCTGTGAAAAATTTCCCCCTGACGTTTAATCTGAATCTCCCCTCTTTTCGTTTAAAACCCTTCCCCTTTGTCCTATCCCTATCTACTCATGTAAAAGGTTGATTTTCTTCCTGCTTATGAGCTCCCGTTAAGTGCTGGCAGGCTACTGGCAGGCCATGTGTCTCTTCTCCAGGCTGAACAAGCTCAACTGCCTCAGCCTGCTTCGTGAGAGAGATGCTCCAGTCTTCCATATATTGGAGAGGTAGTTTGTGCAGTCTATAAAATAAAAGCAAAGAACAGAGAGTGCAGAGGTTGGGATGGCTGCTAAGTTACTACAGTAGGTTGCAAAAGTCACCAAACAGAAAAAGACCACTAGAAACCAGACCTTGTCCATTCTCCTTCTCCCAGGACACACTGACGTCCTTCTGGGGGTCTTTTCCCTTCCCATTAATTTTCAGGCTGACTAAAATTCTGCAAAACTTTTCAAATTCCAAGTCAAACTGTGGCTACAGGAACATATTAATCTCAGCAATTGCAGATTCACACGTTCTTCAATGCAAACAAGCAGTCTCAGGTTACCAAGTTTTATATTTCCACAGTTCAGTGTGCGCAAGTCAGAGGCTCTCTTCCATGAGGGCAACAGCTGGGAAAAAAAGTGCTGCTTGGGGCATCATTATCTTACGTTGTGGGTAGCTGGTGTGCATCTGACAGAGTGAGGGCAAAAATGTAAGCAAACCAGAACACAACCGCAACCCTGAAGACAATGCGTGCATCTGGCAGCTGCCAAGGATGCACAGCTAAACTTGCAGGAGTTCAGCTCTATTCAGCTTTCTCCTGAGGTCCCCAGACTCTTATCCTTCAGTGAACCAGGAAAACATATGTTCAGCTCTACCTCAGGCAACCTCACAGTGCAACTCAAACATTGCTGTTCCCTCAGACACAGGCAAATGCAGCAGGCTTAGTTTGCAGGGACTGTCATTTCATGCTCTGCAGATTGCATCATGGGCATCATGCAGGGCAGCTGGCCCCCATTTTTCCTCCCTTGTCAAGGCACCAATATCTCTGCAGTGCTGTTAGTGTGGGGCAGCTGCCCAGCTGTTCTCCACCAGGCTGTGGATGTGGCTGCTGGGCTTCTGCTCCCATTTGTTCGTATGACATTAGCAACAGCACCAGGAGCAAGCTCATCCCAGCAAGCGAGAGGAACATCTCTCTCCGAAATGTCAACTGACAGACTCTCCAGTTTGCCTCCATGAAGGGAAAAGTCTGACCACTGTGATATTATGTGCTAACATATGCCAGCTCCTCCTGGAAGAAGGCAAGTCTGTGTGAAAAAAAAAGCCACGTGGCACTGGAGGTGAGGGCCAGGGTGATCCTGACTGATGGCTGTGCCAATAGCTGGCCCTGGATGTAGGCCTGTCCTCTGTTATAGGGACAAGAACTAACACTGTAGCTGTAAACATCTGCAGTGCAATAAAGCCTAACGAGCTCTGCCTTTCTCAGCATTTCACATTGTCCAGGTGATCAGCAGCAAAAGGCACTGCTCTCCAGCTGCACCTATCAGTCAAGTTGCTCTCAGATATGCAAAAGTGAGTGCATTCCGCTTCTTTGCAGAGAAAAAAATAATGGTTGCTTCTGACTAAGCTCAGAAAACTTTGTCATGGCTGATTTTGCTGGAGCTCCAGACCCTCGTGCCAAGATATGGTATCACACAGCAAGAACAGCTAAACAGCCCCAGATGGCCCGGTTGTTTTGCCTCAACCTTGGTGGCTTCTTGCAGCACTGTCACAGACCCTGTTAGTATTGGACAGTGCAGACATTGCTTTTCAGAGCCAGGGTTGTCAACAGTCAGAGTGGATTCTCCAGAGCTCCATTCTGGGACTCAATGCACTTTGGCTTGGCGTGTGTTTAAAGTATGCTCTGGTTTTGAATAAACCATCTCCCCATGTACTACCATAAAGGAATGTGGATGATCCTTTTGTGGCTATCCACAACATCTTTGCGGAGACTTTGGGAAGAAAAACAAATAGCACCCTTCCAGATGTTTTGAAATGTTACCTCCAACTGCGAGGCAAGAAAAGTTTAAAGAGAAATGGAGCTGCCGTGAGTTGTTTGGACTGATAACCACTGGTAGAAGAATAAGCCAACTTCCAAAAATATTGTTAATCTGAGATCTCTGTGGCTGATGTTTTTACTGATCCATGGGGTAATGTACACACTATAAAGAAAGGAAGACATTCAGTGACTCAGTAGATAGCCAGCAAGCTCCAAAATACAGTTTTATTGCACAGATTCCAGTCTGCATAAACTGAAAGACAAGGCAAAGCTCCTACTGAGTGCTATGGGGAAGTATTCTCTATCATTGAATAGATTGGTTAAATTAGATGGTCTTAATGGTCCTTTCCAGCCTTAGCGTCTCTGTGATTCTATGATCATCTTCTAAGTTGGCTCATTTTATTGGTAACGACTCCAGTTGTGGTCTCCATAAGATTTTAGACCTGTAAAGGCTGAGCTTAAAGGATCTGCAAAGGCTTCTCATAGTGGTGTGGTGTAATATAACTCATTTGCTAGTTTTGTTGAAGTGCTGAGGTATGGATATGCTATTTCAATAATTCCTTTATCAGGACTCAACAGATACTTTGACAACCTGTTCAAAAGAAAAATCTGGTCTTCATTACACCCTACCTCATATCAAGTTGAAAGAGGAAGACACCATTATTTTAGCTCAGTTCAGGACATTGTGGCTGTATCCTGCCATTGATCTATATCTGGGGCCTCAAGCTTTGGCCATGAAAAAGTATCAATGGCAGGATATAGCCCTTTGTTCCTTCACGTTATAATCATGAGGAAAATGAGTGGGATCTGGCTCCCAGGACTCTGAGCTGGCCTGCAGCTATTAACTTTATGAGAATGGCTTGCATCCCTTGATGAGAAATGCCTTTGGAAAAACATACCATCATCTGATAGCTTCCAAACTCTGATACTGCCAAGCAGCAACGACTTTCTCATCGTTCGTGCATACCAAACATTGTAGTGCTTTGGTGGCGGTTTGTATTTAATAACAGTGTGCTCTTGGGTCTTTCTGGCAACACTTCTTGACCTACTTTCACTTATTGTATCTTAATCTCTCATCAAACAGACAAAGGTACGATTTCCCTCTTGCGTGCTGCATTAGCCCCATGCATGCACGCTTGACTGGAAAGCAGTAGAGGTCTGTTCAAAGCTTTCCAGATGCTGAGTATTCTCAGGTCCTTACATTCCCCATATTCTTGCAGCTTCTGTGGTTATGTGCTATGAAAGGACAGTAGTGGACATGCTTCTGGTGATCCTGAGGAAAATGCTTTCTCTTTGGTGCCAGGTCCTGCCTCTTCCAGTGTCAGCACAGGGTAGGGCTAGAGACAATTTAAATCTAATCTTGTTAAATGTCACTATAGTTAGATGATAAAGCATCACTGCAGTAAAGCAAGGCTTAATCTGCTATCCTAACCATCTCTATAGAACTACGTTTTGCCAATAACGAGACAAAGAGAGGTTGTGTCTTTGCAATCAACACCAAAACCATACAGTTTCATTCACAACCCACTTGATGCTTAACTTATAATGCCAACCAGGAACCCATCAAAGCTCTTACAGAACTTGAATATTCTTTTGGAGTTTAAGCCAAGTAACATGGACCAGCTCATTTGCCTAAATATTTTCCTTGTGGAAATTTATTTTCATCCACAGCACTCTTATGAAAATTATTTAGGCATAGTATCTATTCTGAAAAATACTCCCTCTACAATTTTTAGTCTTTGAGTGTAAAATTTGTTATTGATTACTACTAATATAACAGTTTAAAAAAAAAAAAAAAAAAAGCCCTTTTTAAAAATTGTCTCTATCCACTAATTGAAGGAATATAAATTAAGTCTTTTATTCATTCATAACACATGCAGGGTCTCATAACTCTATGTTTATGCATTTGATTACAAGATTTACTACATCCTCTGAGCCAAACCAGTAGTTGGTTTTCTAATGAGATGCTCTTTTCCATCTATGGCATTAACAGATGTGAAGAGCAATGTGGTAATCTAGAGAAGAAGTCTTTAAGCATGGTATTTTCTAGTGCTCTAATTGATTAATAGGTGAAGATTATTACTGTACCATTCTAGTGATTTCTCACATAGACTTTGATTCCTGACAACAAACAAATGAGCAGTCTAACCAACTCCCCATTCGTTAATGTATTGGCCATGTCAGACTGCTCACGTACCTACTGTTAAACACTGTGCAGTTTAAAGCTACAATAAAGGGAAAAGACCTTGGTGTATCCCTTTAAAAACAAAGTCTATTTCACTGTCAGTCACAGCACTCTTGCAGATTACATTTATCTTCACTGGTGAGGTGGCAGCAGCAATGTGCTGCCTGTACCATGAAGGAGGCAAAATGGAAGATGTCTGCAGTGAGGTGTCGTGCAAGGCCCAAAATCCACTGGAAAGAGGAAGGAAAAAGGAACACCTGGAGTTCAATTGGGATCACTACTTACCATAGCTATGCTAACTCTTGCATGTTCACTTCCGCTTGCCATCCATCTCAGGTTGCAATATAGTTCATGGGATTTCCTATTGCTCTTTCTTTTGATCCACCTGGAAGGAAAAACATTCTGTCTTCATGAGCTGAAGTCCCCAGCGGCGCGAGCACAGAGCTCCATAACCCTCAAGGTTCAGCAGAGAGTCCATTGCATGCCTACCAGCTTGCATCCCTTCCAAGCTTTTGCCTTCTAGCTCATGAAAGGAACCTACAAGCTGCCCAGTAACATTTTGAAATGTGAACACGAAGAGGTAACTGAGGGGTTCAGGAGAGGACACAAGCCTGATCAATAGGCACCATTGCAGTGAACTTCTTCCCCTTGCCAATTTCCTCAAATAAGCAAAGGTACAGAATCACTATCTCCTGCTGATTCCAACCATCTCCATGTGGGAGCACAGCTCTGAATGTAGTTCCCATAAGAGATATTTCTGTTTCTTTTGTTTGGAATAGTGGTTAAAGACAGTATTTGTTTTTATGTTTCTGTTCTGCCTGCAGCAATGCCTCTACGGCATGTCCCAGGCTGCTGCTGCTGCTGTATGATGCCGAGGCAAAACACTCCTTTGTTTTGGACTACTCATGGGTTGCGAGGCATTTCATGCCTCATCATCATAGCTGATGCTGGAATTCAAAGCTCTTCTGTTGTGCATGCTATAAACCAGGCAGTAATTTGAAAAACATTTTTATTGCTGCTAATTACCCTTTAGGGAAACTGTAAAACAGACTCTTCATGGAAATCTCTGGGCTGCCTGGAGGAAACATATGAGAGTGATTAGTCACGTTTGCTAACCAGTGTCACAGTGATCGCCCCCTATGCCCCTGTGCCCAGCTTGTGCCAGTCTGCTTGGGATGTGTTTACAAATCGCCTCCTCTCAGCTGTTCTGAATGCTGGTAACTTCTCAGGAGGAGTAAGAGCCATAGTTCATTAAATTGCTCTTCTGTTTCCAAAATTAACACTTCATCCAATCTTCTGATTGTGGACTGCAGATGTCCCATTTTCAAACAGCTGTGCTGCAATGGCTTAGAATCATAGAATCATTAAGGCTGGAAAAGACCTCTAAGATCATCTACTCCAACCAGCAGTCCATCCCCACCATGCCCATTAACCATATCCTTTAGTGCCATATCCACAGAGTTCTTGAACACCTCCAGGGATGGTGACTTGGTGGTTTGGTCTGATGCAACAAAGGGCAGCCCATATGCAGGTCCAGAATAAGAGGAGACTAAGCTCTACTCAAAGCCTGGTTTACAGTGATGTGGAAAACAAAGTGTTGGAGGCAAGAGGTCTGGCTAAGCTACCCATGGCTGCCACCAAGCCCTTGTCGAGTTGAGAGCTTTGGGTATATGATAGCCTTTGGCTTTCATTAGCATTCAGGGGCATGGCTGAAAATGGCATTGCAGATCGATGAAATGTGGTGACAGGGTTGCACGTCTTTTCCAGCCACACATTGCTTCCTTTGCACTGTGGCTTGGCCTCTGAGCAAGTGCTGAAGAAATGAAGTGCTGGTCCCTGCCCCTGCCCATGGAAACCTAGATCTGCTCCTGACTGCTGCCCAGGAGGGGCACGCAGGGCTGGTGGTACAAATAGCACCACATTTTGCAGATTTGAACTTTACAGAGCCAATAAAGGGTGAAACACTCTAAGCCTAAAAATGACACACTTTTGTTGAATTGGAGTCACGCTTGACTTATTTTAAAACTATCTTGGAGCATTTCATTGTATTTTTCAAGAGTTGTAAGTGAAGATGGGCAAGACTAAAAGCTGTGGCTCAAACAATGCTGAGCTTGGAGCACATACTGCTGCAATAGTCTCCAGAAGCACAGCAGTTGTAGCTAACTCTTGGAAACTATATCTTGTACTCTTTCTTCTCAAGGTTTTCCTTCCATAGCTTCACTTCTTTTGGAACTCATCAAAGTTCAGTTCACATGAGCACTTGCTTGACCATGATGCGCTTGATTTTTAAAGAAACAAGGCACAGGAGGCTGAAGATCTTGTAGATCTCTGCCAGAATTTACTGCTAGAAGTTTTTTTCAAAGCATCCCTGGGGAGCTTAAGTGAAATCAATTTTCTCTTTGAGGAAGCAAAAAAATTCAGCATGAAATCCTTCCTGGCAGGACTTGTATGCTTCAGCTGATGTGATCATGTGAAGAAACTTTGCCTGTAACCACAGAAACCAAAAATCTGAATACATTTGCTGAGCTTAAGCTATAATTCTATCAGGAAACATCCTCTTTCTGCTAGGTGTGGGTGCTTGCTGCTTCTCAGCTGTGCCACTCCTGTGCCTGGTGTTGTCCTCCTTGATTAGGGATTGATGTCCTGGTGAGGAATGACATCTCCCAGAAGGCCTACTATTGCTGCCATGTTTCTGTATGCCCTTCCTCCTAAGCAGGAGTCTCAGAATAACCCACCCAGGTTATTTCTCTCCGTTCCAAAGCCTTAGCTCTGCAGCCACAAAACACTTCCAAGCAATGTTGGGAAGCAGCATCTGCTGCTCGTGACAAGTTTTCTTGACACTCAGAGGAAGTGCCTGGTGTGAAGTAGCTGAAGGCTGCGCCTCATTCTGTTTGCATATGGTTTTCTGGCCTCTGTAAAGTGCAACGACAGAAGTGCTAAAAGAAGTTAATTTCAATGGTTGCCAGGAGGCAGCTCCAGACAAGCCTAGTCCATGACGAGTCTCAACTCAGATTATTGATTTATTCTTCTGTGTGGTAAAAATCTTCATGTTTCAAAGGACAGAGAAGCTTGCATCAATGCCAAAATATGAGCAAATACCACAAAAATTAAACACCCACAAGACAGAGGTACTGTATGGGAGAACCACACCCTCAGGAGGTGTCCTGGTTTTGAATCCTGCCCAATGTGGGTTGCTTAGAGTGCCTGGTGGGACAACCCTCGTCCCACCAGATAAAATGCTGGATTACGGTTGGACTGGGTGATCTTTTAGGTCTTTTCCAATCTTGGTGATTCTATGATTCTGTGATTCTATGATTACCATTCAGTCTTTCAAGAAGGTTACACTTTTGCTAGAAGTTTTTTTCAAAGCCCAGTAAAATCCCTCTGAATAGTCCCAGTGAGGTTTTTGGATCAGGCCATTCAATGTCAGAGTTTAAAGAAGTGTGGATGGAATAATTTTCAACAAGAGCTCATGAGAGGACCAAGTGCCTGCATCTCATTTTCCATAGCATTTTTATATATGCAGACACATACAGTTCAGGGATGAACCCTTCCAAGTCACTATGTTTCACTTCTGGAAAACAGTGAAGATAAGATAAACACTGAACACCACTCACAAAATCTGGTCAGACTAGGCAGATACCTTCCCCATAAGTAGTACCTTTCCCATTTGGGTCCCACTTTAATAAATCATATTTTTTATTTCCTTTATAATAGGGAATATTATTCTGATGGAGTGAGTTAGTCGTACACACATCTCAGGTTTTCCAAGTGTGTACACAAGGTCCAAGCTGGTAGAGTCTTAAACAGTAAGAATTGAACTGCAATTTGGGGTCAGTCCTTCCAAATCTCAGTGCTCAAAAACAACCGAGATCATGAATTTACTGTAATAAATGGCAAGATGTTCCCGCACACAAGAGATGACAGGTTATAATTTTGAAAGCCTGGAGGTGCATGATAAAGGGAATAGAAAATACGATTGCTGTCATGCCAGCACAGGATAATAAACTCTTTATGGGTTTGGTAAATTCAGTCCCAGAATGATGCAATAATTTAAACAATAATTCACAACAGCCAGCAAAATTGAAGTTCCCATTGACTTCAGTGAGGGCAGGATTGATCCCACAGGACACTCTGGCCTGCTTTGTCCAACAGTTTACAGTATTTAACCTTATGGTTTCCAGCAAAGAGAGCCACACAAGCCACGTCACTGTCTCTCAGTGCTCTGAGGCTGCTGTAAAGAAAACATCTGCTGAAGAAAGCACAGGGGGCAGGGGTGGAACCCACACTGCCTGATTTTAGATAGTGAGCTCCCATATGCATTTTAGGTGCCAAAAAACTGTTCTCCAGCAGTGTGTGAAAGTACCTTGTATGCTTAAAGGTGGCTCTTCAGGTGTGTCAACACAGAGGACCTGCCTGCAACCTGCTGTAGGGAACTCGCTTTAACAGGGCATTGCACCAGATGATCCCCAGAGGTCCCTTCCAGCCCCTGCCACTGAGTGATTCTGTGAAGAAGCACAGGTGTACAATGTGAAGGTGAAGGCACGTGAAGGCACTAACCCCCATTAGAGATGATGGCTGAGCATTACCTGATTTTGAGCGCCCTCAGGACATAAATAATTCCTACATTTCTAAAGATTCCTAAATAATCACTTCCCATTGTGCCTGACTTTGGTGTTCAGGCTCAAGAGCCCTAGGACAAGAAGAAAACTTGAAGAAGAAGAAAACAAGAAGAAAAAGGGAGTGACTGACCCTTCAAGGACGTTGCAAAATACAGCCTGAACTGTGGGTTGTGATCAGTCCTGCTTGTCAGTGACAAAAGTAAAACTGCCCAGCAATTCAATAATTTATGCCTTCAGCAGCCATGAAAACCTGCTTGAGCTTATAGTGAAACTGTATCTTACAAGCTGGTGAACAGCTGTAATCTTACCAAAAGTACCAAAATAGCCAACTAGAGAGGGCATCAGTTCTCCCAAACTAAGGGCCAAGGCTTAAAATCTGCCAAATGACCCAGAAGTTGCACAGATGGAGGGAAGCAGAGTCCACTGGAGCTGCCAACCCACAGGTATGGAGGGAATTTTGCCACATATTGCATGTAGTAACTGAACAGGGGAAAGGCAAACAAAATTTTTCATAGAAGACAGCTTACTCCTGATAAAATCTACTGAAGATTAATGACCTTACTCAATACAGTTGCTGAAGATACAAATACATGCTGCAGTTGAACACGTCCTTATTTTCAGTGTTTCTTTTGTGCTTGATGTACATATGATGAATCTGTTCTGTGCTGACTCTCATTTGACCAACCATCAGGAAGTCTCACAGGTAAAAGACCAGCACTGAACACAGTTGCAGGAACGTGGTTTCCTGTGATGACCTGAAGGAAACCACTCAAGCCTGTCAATTAGATGTGGGCAGTGTGCAGTCCTTGCTCCTACAACCACTGAATTTTTCATCCAGGGGTCAGTTCCTCTGCACGGAAATGATTTACATCTTTGAACTGGTTTGAGTCTGTTTTAACTTTGGTGTTATCTCTGCTGGGAACAAGGAAATCTCATGGAAAACTTTGGGAAGCCTATCTTCTGTGCCATAGTAGAACAATAACATGACAAGTGCTCTCAGCTTTGATAAGTGGTTTAAATTTCTGTTACCACCAACACTGAACCTAGAGCAGTCGCCTGTCTGCAATGCAGAGAATCAATTTTCCTGCTTGATCTCTCCAAAAGGGCTGAAGTTGGGAACACAGCTCTGCTAAGGGCTGTCCAGAGGCGTCCTGGAGGCCCTCTTCAGAATACACCATACTGGAAATGTTCCTAAAGCCAGAGCTTCTCAAGACCTTGGAACCAGGAGACTGAATAAAAGAGCAGATCCAGATGTGTCCAGGATGGACATTAGAGAACCCCTTACAGCCGTGAGGATCCCAGCACAGGGAGGAAGTGGAGAGGTTTGCATGGAGCACTTTTTGCCATCAGACTTGAAGATTTTGTTAGCTTTGTCTATGACTGAAGTGGCTCTGGCTCAGAAACTCCTTTGCATCATTTATATTTCCTTAACTCTCACAGTATTTCAAAGAGTGAGTGAATCAATAGCTTTCAAACTAGGCAGTAATTTGAAAATATTCAAATGCAAAATACCCAAAGAAGTGGTTTGAAACTTCAAAGCAATCACGCTGAAGAATGGGCAGTCTGCAAAGCTGTCCCTCTTGTGAAAGCTGACAAAAGTTCCTGGCAATGGCATGTCCTCTCCCAAGGGACCTCTGAACTGGGAGAGGCTATGTACTGTGTCTCTGGGGAAGGTATACTGGAATTAACATGGACAAGAAGGATCTGGATATACACGTTGATCTTGGGCATGTCAGAATGGTTGAAACATGCCAAATCCCAATTCCATTTCCAACTCAGCCGCAAGCAGATGCAGGGAAAGAGCATAGAAACAGGTGAACGCACTTCCTGCAGCATTTGGTGAACAGTTGGCTGAGGTGGAGGTCTTTCTGTTCACACATTTCTTCTTGATCATGGATTTCCCCAGACTGTTTCTGAATTCATATGAACTTCCAGTAAGGACGGTGCTAGAAGAAGCAAAGGCCTGATGTACACACATGGTTTGTGAAGTACAACCCTTAAGTTTTGGATCTCCTACTCACTGTTAGTGCCCCTCAACTCATATAAAAATGCATGCAGAGCCAAGGAGCTTCCTAGCCTAAGGAACCAAAACAAAGTGCCAAGCCAGCAGGACTGGAGGACCAGAAACTTCTGCAAATGTGAAACCAATGGAATGCACAGGCAGGATTGAGACTTGCAAGAGGAGAGCAAGGGGTGGATCACAATACTGTGAGTGTCTGTAAGGTATGCAAAGCACATCTGGTAAAAGGATAAAAAATTAAAGCAGTGGTGGATGATAAATGAAAATACATTAAAAAGAGAAGTTTGGCAGGGTGTCTGATGCAGCTGCCTGTGGTAGAGAGTGTTTTGGACTTTATACTAATGCTCTGGTGAAAGCACTGCTCACCAAAGCACAACGGATGGGTCTATAAAGTAGACTGGAGGCTCTGAAAGGGGTTTTCCTCATTTGGGAATGCAGGAGCAGCAACCCAAAGAGCCATCCTCACATCAGCAGTTTGAAAAGGGAGATTTGCTGATGTCCAAGCCCAAAGGAGAAAGGTTGGACTGTCACCCAGTGATCCCTATACAAAGTGCCCGAGAGCCTCCAAAGGCTGTCCCTACTGGGGACATTTCTGCTTACAGAAATGCATCCAGGAGCCTTTGATCAAATCTGTCCTTGAGCAGCACTGTGCACAGACACATCACAACACAGGGAATATGATAAGGGAAGTCTCTTTACCTGGTGACTGTCTCACACAGGCTGGGTCACGTGCACCTTTTCTGACACACAAAAGAATTCAAGGAAAATATATGAAAGCTATTTTCTTCCTTCTGTGGAAGTTGCTGCTTCATGTCATAGCTGGGACACTCTTGAAAAATGGGTGAGAGCCTCTTTCTGCAGTACTGCAGCTCACGTGCCTGGCACATACTGTGAGCTGTTCTTGCCAAAGTTGGTGTCTTCCAGAGGATGATGGTTTCAGATGATGTCCAACTTTAAAGGATCCATGAAAGACAACTAAAAAAGGAAGGGATGTAATAAAAGAAGTGGAAATAAACACAGAGAACCCACACTTTAGGAGTCGGAGATATTGAAAACCTTGGCAAGCAGTGCTGGAGAACATACGACTTGTATTTCTGGATGCTTGTGCTGTGTGGCTTATCCTGATGGCTTCTTTTTTCTCTTTTTGCATGCAATATTGCACCTACCTTGCTTTGACTACAACTTGGCTGAGACTGTGCCAGCACGTGCTGGCATCCTGTGGCACAGAGAGGAGAGTGCACCCCTGAGCAGCTTGCTGACACACAGTCATGGCTTTCTGTGTATGCTTTTCAACTGTGTAATCCTTGGAGACCCCGACTTACCAAAAAGTGCAGAGATATCAGAGAAATGTCACCACTGACAATGGACTTACACTTACTTCTATGTTATTCAGTTTTGTTATTCCTTGTTCTCTCAGTTCTTTCAGTAGCCACGAATACATAGATGTAGATAAACAAAGAAAACAGGAAAGGTCCTTTCTCGATTTTATTATCTTGAGAGTTACTTTATATTAACAGCAGCTGGATCCCATTTTGCAAGCTGAAGTTTAATGTTTTATTTCCTCAAGCTGAAGCTGTCAGAATTTTGCACTTGTGACGAAGCATTACAATTAACATGTCTCTATATATCAACACCTTAAAAAAAGAAGTCAAGCTAACAAAGTCCTCCATATAAATATTAGTCCACACAAGCAATACTGATGTTCCATGGGGCTTGCTAATGACTTAAACTTCTTGTTTTAAGTTTCGGAATGTTTTTTGAAAGAACAAAGTGCCAATAAAGCACTTTGGCCAGGCTCCTCCATCCCACTGCCTGCAGACTTGCATAGCCGGCACTCTGCTGCCCGGCAGCTCAGCACATGTCACGCACTCATGGGATTCTTGGAAACCCTGTGTCCCCACCAGCAGGAAGTAAACAGCGCTGGGACGTTGTGTAAATTTTCCTGTAGCTCACTGAGCACTTCTTCGAGGTCCCACGAGGAGGGCAGGGAGGAGCTGCCTGGCTGAATAAAGCCTCCATTCAAGTTTAGCCAGCGGTAATGCCCATCCCTCTCCTCCACAGCTCTTGCCTTTTGGCATTGACTTGGCTCTGCCACCCAAAATCTCACATTGCATCAGACCCAGTGTTGGGTGTTCCAAGATGGCTTTGCAGTATGCTGCTCTGCTTTTTTACAGGATCCTCTGAGGTGGCTTCCAGCCATCAGAGCCAATTTTTGTGCGCAAGGGGAACAATGACTGTCTGCCACCGTGGGAGAAGCTCTCTTGACAGGGGTCTCACACCAGGCAGTTGGGTGGAGGAGAGATGATGGTTGCTCCAAGAGGAGTGAGCCCCAGTGGATGGGCAGCCACAACAAGTTTTGCTCTGCAGGTTTAAGCTCCCCAATGGCCGCAGGCTTTCTTTTCTTTGCAGCAACCCCAGCTAGGTCATAAAGACACTGAACAGGGGGCATGCTCTTCCTTTCAGTTCCGGGCCCCTTACTACAAGAACAATGTTGAGGCCCTGGAGCATGTACAGAGAGAGGCAATGGAGCTGTGAGGGGTCTGGAGCACAAGTTTTATGGGGAGCAGCTGAGGGAACTGGAATTGTTTAGTCTGGAGGAGGCTCAGGGTAGACCTTATTGCTCTCTACAATGACCTAAAAGGAGGTGGTGGTGAGGTGGGAGTCAGCCTCTTCTCCCAAGTGACAGCGATAGGATGAGAGGGAATGGCCTCAAGTTGCTCCAGGGGAGATTCATGATGGATACCAGGAAAAATTTCTTCTCAGAAAGAGTGATGAGGCAGTGGCACAGGCTGCTTAGGAAGGTGCTAGAGTCACTGCCCCTGGAGGTGTTGAAGTAATGTGGAGATGTGGCACTGAAGGACATGTTTACTGGGCATTGTGGGGATGGGCATGATGGTGCCCACGTAGTGGACACGATGGTTTTAGTGGTCTTCTGCAATCTTAATGCTTCCACGACTCTTTGGTTTCTGTACAGCACTTGGCTGGTGGGCTGCACCTCGGGGCCTCGCATTGATTGCGGCCCTTTGTGCTGAAAGCAGGCAGGAACAAAAATATGTCTTGGGGCCAAAGAGGCCCCACCTCAGTTTGGGTTTCTAGCCATCTTTTATTGAGCAGCATAGAAATGGCCTGCAGGGGAACTGTAAACATGCCAGTGAATGAGAATCAGAGGTTTCCAGTCCAAATCAAGTTTCTGAGACATAAGACTCTCTTTTACCAGGTTTTATGAAGTTTTTTTAGGTTGTGTTGAAAGGAAAAGAGGTCAGGAGGCACCAAATGGAGGAAAAAAGCCAGTAAACAGGTGTCCAGTAACAGTATATTGAGAAGTCCTGAGTGATTTCTCTACAGCCTGTTCTAACAAAATTTTGAAAAGGAGAAATAGGAGGACAAAGCAGTTTTCTCACTGGCCATGAGGCAGCACCATTGAGCTATACACAGCACAGTCCAATGCTAATTTGCTTCAGTTTCTCAAGTAGCACTTCCGAAGGCACACATCATCTGTCATTTCATGTTCACTAGAATAAGAGATTACGTTAACCACCACACTAAGTAAGTTGTGCTTTATGAGTCGGGTCATGTCTGAGTTTCTTGGTCTTTTTTTTTCCTTTCAGGCTTCCCAGTTCCTGATACAAAACACAGTCTTTCAGTGCTGATGCTCATATTGTTCCTTTCATCTGAGTGGCGATGCATTGGCTCATGCCCAGAGAGGTGATGGAGTCACTGTCCCTGGAGGTGTTCAAGAACTGTGGGGGATGTGGCACTGAAGGACGTGGTTAATGGGCATGATGGAGATGGACTGGTGGTTGATGTAGGTGATCTATGAATCTATGATGCTACGATTACAGTGCCTCTAGGCAAATGCTGGTGACCACTGATCCTACCTGGGCTGAACAAGGCTCAAGTACACACAACACCCTGAGCACAGAGGGTAGACATGGAAAGATGGTGATGTTCACAGAACCATTGTAGGGGATGAAAGGCACCTCCAGAGACCGTCTAGTCCAACCCCCTGCTAGATCAAAGGGAGTGGAAAGCAGGGTTCTAAACAAATTTACAAGTTTGAATTGAAACAGAACAGGAGATTCTAGCTCCAAGCTGTAGCCAAAAGAGTTAATGTGTTTTTTGGTTAGGTGCATGAAGAAATAGTCAGAAACAGGGAAGAACTGGCAAATCTATCCCTGGACAGCTGGATTTGAATGCATTAGCTGTCTTTTGAAGATGCTGAATAATCTGAGAAGAGTGCAATCTGCTGCCAGACAGAGGCTTTGTCTGGAAAACATCAGATTAAGGCCTACAGCACATCCATGTTTCTCCATGGCAGCCTCTAGCATTGTTTTTGTACTCTGTTGCCAAGCACATCAGTTGGTCAGATACAGTGAAGAAATCCAGCTTGTAGAGACGCCTGGCTGGCCCCCTGCAAGCCCAGTGCTGTAAATGACATATTTGCTCCGGTAACAATGATCACAGAATAGCCCCAGGTCTCTCAGCCTTTCCTTGTATGGGAGATGCTCCAGGCCTCCAATCATCTTCATGGCCCTGTGCTGGACTCTCCCTCCAGCAGTTCCCTGTCTTTTTTGAACTGAGGAGCCCAAAACTAGATACAATGTTCTGGATGTGGTCTCATCAGGGCTGTGTAGGGTGGGAGGATCAACTCCCTCAGTCTGATGGCCACATTCTTTCTAATCTGCCCCAGGATACCACTGGCTTTCTTGGACACCAGAGCATACTGTTGCCCATCAGGTCCTATAAGACAGAGCAGGAGCAGAAACCCACATAGCAGATTGGAGCAAGGTAGGTTATAACACAAGTGTGAAGAAGCCACAGCCAACGTTGGGTGATCCAGAGCCGGAAGCCAGCTAGTGTGCAAGAGGCTCAGCCCCAGGCATGGGCCCCAGCACCATCAGCAGAGTCCTGCCTGGCATGAGTGTTCCCAGGGTGACACAGGACACTGTGCTTCAGTAGTGGCATGGCAGAAGAGGGGCTGGCTGAGAAGCACTGCAACCTCAAGGCCCAGCGCTGGCTCCAAACTCGGGCAAATATGTCTTAGGAAGGGATATCTGCAGCTCAACCATCACGTGCCTTCCAGGGAAAAGCAGGCAGCACAAACAGAAAAAAATCTGATCTGCACTGAGCTGGGGTAGTTGGGGGTGAAGCCACACAACAGAAGAGATTTATGCTGCCTCTTCCAGGCCGTGCCCTTGAAAGATGCTCTGCAGCCACGTGGTGCAGCACCAACAGCATACTACTCTCCTTTTGCTAATGCTCAGAAAAACATCCTTTTTAATTAAAGAATGCTACTACCCTTGACATGTTTCTTCTTTAAATCTTTTCCCAGCCCTGTTTTCAGAAGATAAGTCCTGTGGGTCAGCTCTATCACAAGTGTGATGGTTGCTGTGCTCCCAATGCTTTAAGGCTGTGTGGCCTTCAGTTTTTCTCCTGGCTGCCCTGGAAATAAATGCATGGCTGACAACCCCAGGCCATGAGCTGCAGCAAGGGAATCTCTTGTCCCTCTTCACTAAGAAAGGGAAGGATTTAGCCCTCTGCCAAGAAGAAACATCCTTTTACACTGCAGGTATCAGTTAAAAACACATGGACACATGAATCTGTCCGCTCAGGAGCTGTTGGGGGGACGCCTTGTCCTGGCCTGCTTCATGGCACACCAGGTGCTGTTGGAGCAGCTCCAGCTTCGTGCCCAACCCAGCACGCAGCAGCGCAAGAATTAAAAGCCAGCATGAGGGAGCAGAGCAGAAAGGGGAAGGCAGTGAGTGCTCACACCCCGTTCAGGTCCACGCTGTTGTGCCACGTGAGCTGGAATGCGCAGACCCAGCACAGCAGAGCACTCACGGCATTCTCCAGGTTGGATTCGTAGCAAAAGAGTGCAGTGTTGAGCAATGCTGTGGGACGGCTCCTGCGTGAGAGCACTCCCACCTAGCGGTCTGAGCCTTCCCTGTGACACCACGGGCAGCAGGGAAAGAGCGACGTGAGAACAGGGGCTTGCAAGGGGGTCACGGCTGCAAAATGAGTGAGAAAAGAGTAACAGTGCCCATCGCGGCAGCGGGGCTTCTCTCCTATCACCCTTGGGTGGATTTTGCCTCACCGGCTTTAGATGTCTTTACCATCAACTCAAACCAATCACACTAGGTTCCTCACTGCTGTGGAAGGGAATTGAAAACTTTTAGTTTGATTAATTTCATCCTCAGGATGTCGCCTAAAATTGCAAGTCACCCTTCAGAGGGGGCTGGCTGCTTCCTATCCAAGGAGGGTGAGATACAACCCAAAATGGTTGTTGTGGAGTTGACTGGGAACACAGACTTTGTTTCCTGTGGGATCTTCATCTATCCCCATGCAGACTTCCACGCCTTCCTCCTTTTAATGCAATGCCTGACACATGGCTTCTGGACAGGATGAGAAGAAGGACTTGCAGCTGAGCTGTAAAACAGAAAACCTTGCTGAAGAAAGCAAAACATGAGGCATTTCAAAAAGTGGCCTTTTTTTGCAGCTTCTGTGTTAAAGTGAATAGCTCCCATTCTCATTGTTCAGTCAGGAGGGTTGGTCTCTAGGCTCACAATGAGTCTCCAAGAATCCTGTTTTATCTTGTGTTATTTTAGGAACCTGAAACAATTCTTTGCTCTATAATGGCTTCTTCCAGTCTTTTCTTACACAGCCCAGATTCAGAATCTTGCACATGTGGGAATACTGTGCTTCTGTCTTAAAACCCTATTTTTCCCTCAATGCCCACTTGAGCTTTGAAATAACTCATTTACTGTTTAATGACATTAGCTCAGAGTCCGAAGCAAACTTTTGCCAGACAGCTTGCTAATCTCTTTCTCCAGCAGAAATGAAGACAAGGTGGTGGCTCTTGGAAAGACGCTGTCCTTTATCTCCAAGCGTTGCATGGCATCCCAGCCTCTGGTGGCACATAGCTCTACATCTCCCACTGCAGTCTTCTTACACAGCCCATTATTCTAAGCATGCTTACAGGATTAGAAGTTGAAATGACCTCGAAACAGTGTGAAGTATTGCAGAGAAGGGATGGAGCTAAGAATCACATCTTAAAAGGGGTCTCTGATAGCCTCATCATACAGCCAATCCTCTCGGCCACAAATCAGTGTCTCGTACAGACAGAATTTCCCACTGATTTTTCATTTATTAGGCAGCAGTCACTGGTGCTGACTTCTGAGAGCCTCAGTGAGGGTCAGAGAGGCCCTGGCTGCCCTCTTCCTTAATTGCATGCCACACCCATGGCATCTTCTTATTTCCTACAAATCCTGCATCAGTTTACTACCACTTTAAACCTTGTTTATACAGAAAGGTATACAATTCCTCAGCAGAAACACACACGTGCATATTGTGTTCATCTTCAAGATGATAACTGGTGCTGTGTTGTCCACGATCATTTTGCTTTTCTTTCCCAGCTGCCTACCTTTTAAACCACTCCTGTCATTCAGCTAGAGTGCATCTGCAGAAGCACTTCTCCAGACATTTCTCATCAAATGCACATCTCTGTTGCAGTGACAGCTGGAGATATCCTATACAGCAGCAGGGGTTACCTTGAACAGGAGCTACATTAACACACGCTCCTGAATGAGTCAGTTCACACAGCTTTCTCTCCCAGCAGTGCTGCCGACAAGCCTTCCTGCAAATATCCCCAACAGAACAATGAGTGCAGCTTGTCCCAGAACATCTCAGAACCAAAGCTTCATTCATTCATTAGTCTCCAGGGAGGACTAATAAACTCTATAAGCCCTCCATAGATACTGAAGAAAACGACCACAGAACAGGATGACTTGCAAAAACCAAGGTGTGCCCATGTTTTGTTACAGAACAAGTCCTGTTCAGACAGGTGGTGGGCTAATCTAAATGCAGGGTGCTGCACTCCCACTCTTCACTCCTGTCCTTTCAGGGTCCCTGACAGCAACAGCAACTACATAGTAACACAAAGAACCAAGTTGATCTATAGTTGAGCAGTAGCTGCTTTCTTTGCTGCATTAGATTATGGCTGGCTCAGCTGCTCAGTTTGGCTCAATACAGAATCCCACAAGGGCTGTGCTGACCCAAGGAAAGGAGAGGATATAGAAAAAAGAGTGAGTCTGAGACACAGCAGCCCCAGCACAGACTGGTCCTGGTTGGCACTCACAAGGATCTCCATCCACAGGCCAACTTGATCAGCTGATGCTCTGCCAACAGTCACTCCTGGTGACCACGGTGAATCTAAACAGACTCAGTTTTCAGAAATAAAACATTTCTTTTAATTGGCAAGTAGAACACACATAACAGGTCATTAGTATTTTATAAACAATATTAAGTTACAAATACATGTTAAAAATTGCAGTTCATGGCAGCTAAAAGCTTGGAGTCCAAAATGCATCTCTGCAACGCGTCATTATTTCCCTTTCCCCAGTCTGCTGGGTGAAGATGAATGAATAAAAGATCATCTACTGTCTACTAGGAGGTGGTCTACTATATAGTCAAACAAGAAGAAAACCTCATTCCTAAGAGCATCACTAAGAAACAGAGGCATTCAAAGTAATTCAGCCATCTTAACTCATACGGGATGCAAGGAGGACACAGTTGAGAGTTACTCTGTAACACTTTAAGCAAAGATACAGACACCTTCACATTAAACTGATAGTTCAATGTTTTCTGTTCCAATTCAGCTGAACACCAAAACTAGCTTCTACCCCACAGAAGCATAAAGTCCATCATGCAGGCTTCTGTGCCATCAAAGCTAGATGTTCTGTAAAACAGACCCTTATACAGAGGAAAGTTACCGAGTACAACTAAATAGCATACATAAATATATATCTAATATTTAGCAGATCTTTATTCCCCTCCTTAATGACTTTTGTTGGTATTAGTGAGATACGCAGCTCATTCCATTTTTTACTACACTCAGAACATTAACAAGTTACCATATATGTGTTAATATACTAAACACCCTTTAGCAGGTCTCTTTTTAAAAAAAAAAAAAAGTATTTAAAAACGGTTTTGGAAAAGTAGAAATCTATTTTCCAGAAAAGCAAGCAGTATAAGGACAGAGCAGACTCCAGTGCTTAAACATCCTCTCACATAAAAGTCATCTCGACAGCTTTTGTGCCTGGGACTCAGCGTGCCTCATCTGCCAGACGTGTTCTATTCATCCTCCTTGCTGCGGTGCTACAAGGTCATGAAAACCAGCTTACTTTGCCTTTCAGCTGGCAGACTTTCAAACGTTATAATCGCCAGTCTGTATAAAAAAGGGACACGTAGCTTTGACCTCAGTTCATTTCTTTCTTACTCACATCTGTGAGAGTCAGTTTCGTTACACCACTGAGATTTCATCTTCAAAACCAAAGTCTGCTGAATGTGTCCGGAGAAATGACTTTGTATCTCAAAAATATCAAAAGTACCATTCAGATCTGAATTTCTATTAAAAACTGTGCACGTTTAGCAAAAAATTATGCTGCTGTAAAAACAAAAGGCCTGCACCTCGGCCTACTCAGAATACACGCTACAACAAAAGAGATTATTACTCTAAGAGCTTTTTTCTCTGCTGCTTAACTAAATGCAGGCATTAAAAGCAAAGTGTTACTAAGCTTTTCCTAAGAGAGCACGCAGGGGTGTGGCATAATATACATTAATCAGGAACAAAAACAGTTACAAACAACAACTCTAGAAAATGCTGCACATTGGCAGCACGCCTGGTTTCTGAAACGTAAGGAACTGCATGGGAGTCGTCAAGATGAAGTCCACACACCTTGATCATTGAACTGATCACTAGATTCCAAGAAACCAAAGCAAATTTAAAAATACACAAGACAACAACTGCCTAGAAGGCAGAGTTTTATCATCTGTCAATAACCAGATGAATAAAGTGCATAGCAACTAGTAGAACAGTTTCTTGAAAAGACGATACGTTTAGCAAGTCTCAGAGTTTGTAAGCTTGACACTTATCCATACATTTTGCTACATGTGTGGCTTCCCTTTGCTGTTTAGCGTCACCGATCGACTCTTCAGCACTGTCTGTGACATCCTTCACACTTCATATGGAATGTGCTGAGATCTCTGACTGCTGCCTAATGTACGTCTGGAAGCTCTTGTCACCAATAGGATGTTCTCTAGAATTAAAAAAAGAAGTATTACATGTAGAATTTTCTGCCAGGACATTGCAACGTCAGAACAGAAAGTGAACATACACAATGTTTTGCCTAAGTTTGATTTTCAAAATTAAAATTGTAATTATATATTGCATCTTCCTTAGAAGTGGAGGAACTGATGGACTGCTGAATTGATCCTGGTGTTTACTGTCTTTATTGCTCACTTCATGTGCACAGGCTAAAAATTAATCAGGCATATTTTATTTTTATGAATTATTTTCATGAATTAAAACCAAACATTTAGAAGTTCCTAGTGCTTTAAATATTTGACATGTTGTGATAGCAATATGAATGCGGTAAAGGCCAGAACACAAGGAAGGGAAATACCATTTCCAGAAATGTTGGCCTGCTGGGACAACTCATACTTACTGGCTTCCATATTTTGTCTTCTTAAACTTATCCCTCTTATACTGAGCATGCTCTTGCTCTAAAGTTCCAACACCTTCAATAATCAGCTTTAGTGTTTTATACGTCTCTTTAGGGTCATCAATGATGAATGTAGAATATTCCTCCTCCTCAGGTCCATCATACACAGATTTGCTGCCGCAGGCCTCTACAGAAAAAAATAAAAGTACACAAATAGGTATCAGATAGGTAGGAGAAAAGAAAAAGTGGGACAAGCAGACTAAAAGTACTCGGTTTAGGATTCATACAGGCCAGCAGTTGTCCTTGCTTTTTATCATTATAGCTACCACAGAACTGTGGCCAACGTCAACAGCAGAAGGAGCAGTTCCCTGCCCTTTGCTGGGCTGTTTGAAGGCACAGCAGCTGGCTTATGCCCACTCCCTCCTCTTAGTCTTATAAAGAAAGGGCAGCAAGTTTGGCAGCTGCTCCTGGCTTTGCACAACTCTGTCCCATGCTGTACAGGCAATGCTTCCACCTACATTATCACTAGCACTACTACACAGACATTTTGGGAACTCTGACAGAACATGGGAACTATCTGCTTGCTGCAGGATTGGGCTTTGTGAAATCAAATGTTTATTTGTCAGAAGGACGGGTTACTGTCATACACAGCACTAAGTACAGAGCTTCACAACAGACTGAATTCTAAACACTTACAGGTTGCACTAGTCATGGAAGATGTTTTACAACATTGCTCTGCAAAAGATACATACAACAAGCACAAGCAGAGTGTGTCATTGCTGCCTTTTCAAGGAAATACACTAAGCATAAGTCATATGTAATATCACATTCTATCCTATGCAGGAAGCCTTCCTGGCTACATCAAGACACCGCTTACATGGACATGTGCATCACATCTATCACGTGATCTACTTCATCATCAAAGGGGAGCACATCAGAAAGGAGAGAGCGTTTCACTCTTTTTCCTCAGCTTTCCAGCTCTGCTGCTCTTTCAGTCTCAGCTGTCCAGTTGCCTTCCCCTTGCTGCGCTGCCTGTGCCAAACCTGCGTCCTTTTCCCTGACACTGAAACTCAATGCTGGTGCTGGCAGCGGGGATTCGGAACAGGGGAAGGCTGGGCATTGGTTCAGACAGCTCGGAAGTGGTGGAGGATCTTAAGTTCGCAATTGCATGGCATCCAGGACTGGATTAAAGTGCTTTCCAATCTGTGTGCTTGACACCACCAGCTTATCTCATATTATAAAATCAAGTGCTATTATAAGATCAGTGCCACAGTGAAGGCTTCCCTGCCACTCCCTGTGCTAAACTGGGATTTTAAGTCTGGCACCGTGTATACCGGATACTTTCCTTGGCATGTCTACCAGTACTTCCTCTGCTGTTTCTTCTTTCTTTTGTCCTTCATGTCACATCTTTGTTCCCCACAGCTCTTAAGGGCTTCTCAGCCCAAACACCACTTCTCATCGTTCCAGAGACACCCAACGCTGAGCTTTTGTTGACGAATCTGAAAGAGCCTGCCTAGGAAATCCGTTTGGATCCAGCATGTTCTGGGGACCTGAACCAGGGAATGTGCACATGGCGCATTCTGGTAATACATATATATCTGCTAATACAAAACCATGCTGCACTGAAACCTCAACTTTGCTGGTGCTTCTTTTCAGGATCAGGAAACTTCTGGCTTAGGCCACACAGTGATCTGTCAATTCAGAACATCCAGACTGTGCTCTGTGCCTACGGTATTTCAGGATCATTAAGACCATATTTCAAATAACTTTTTATTATATAAAAAACTCTGCACAGACTATGAGACTGCACATTGCACCAAAAATAATTCATACAACTGCGTCTAGATAGCAGAAGGGGAAACAAATAATGGCTGAAGAGGATTTGATCTGCTAGGCTGGTGTAACTAACACACACCACTTTTCAAAGATATTTTCGCCTTGCTAAGTGTGTCAGAGTTGCAAAGATGTTTCAGCCTCACCTTGCATTTTCTCCAATTTTGGCATATATAAGTTGAAAAGAGAGTAAATGCGCTCAGTTTCTCTATCTCCATCTATATCCAGTTGTATATTAGCTGGTAGGCCTCTGCAAGACATTAGGAAGAGAAGTAGGAGTTAGATGTTAAACAGTGTGTTATGGTGTGAAGAACTCAACAAGGATGAAAGCAGTATTCCTGAAAGATCACAAACTGTATGTAACAGAGCACAAAACCTCCAGATTTTCCCAAGAGAAAAGGAAGACAGATTCAAACTTCTCTATGCCTGGATTTATCCAGCATGTTTTCACTGTGACTTGAAAGAGTAGACTCAGAATCCAGACATTTTGATGAATCCATCTGTTATAACCAGATGGAGGAGCCAAAGCACTGTATTTTCCCAGCTATCCGGGTTTTATATTCTGAGAAAAACTACCACTACAGACTTGCTGCTTTCCTCAGTTTAGATGAAAATAAGTTTCCTAGAAACAAGACAGTATCTCTGCATTAACAGAGACCATGAGTAACCTGCTCAGAAAAGACTGGTTTAGAATTAAACCCAGAAGGAGATGCTTATCTGTTTCAGAAATTTACAAACAGAACACTGAACAGATTTCTGGCTGATTTTCTAATTGCAGATGATCAGAATCAAAATATTTTATCCCACAGTCAACTCCTATCAAGGTTCTGAACTCTAAAAATTTCAGCTGTTTGATTAGAATATGCAGATACTGACAGCATCTGTGTGTCAGCAAAGATGACCTCTTAAAACACCGCAACACCTGCGTATCAGACTCATCTTGGTACCTGCATTCCTGCCACACTGCAGCAATCCACCTTTTCCTGGCAATATACAGATATGCGTGTTACCAATCCTTACCCTGTGCAAGGTGTGCAGCCAGGAGTATTATCTGCAGTAGCTTTACAGCAAAGCCAGTGGCCATTAAGATAGGCAGAGGGATGGTAGACTGTGAGGCGCTTCTTGTTGCATTGGCTAACTTTGGTGAGTATATCAATCCAGTCCTTGGCCTCCACACAGTTGTTTGCTTGAATATACAAGACTCTTCTTTCAGGCTGGATCACCTGGAACATCTGCAAACACAGAAGTAAACCACAGAATGACACGCTGAGTTTAGAAGACTTAGACTGATCAATTTATTACAGTAAAAACCAGGCATACTACAAGAATGTACAAATAAATATATTTCAACGCAAAATAAAGAAACAAATGTGCCCTGGAAACAAGACTTTCCATCTGGTACAAGGAATAAGATACTGTTCCTGAAGGAGGTGATTTACAAGCAGCTAGTATCAACTTGCTTGTTGGGCCTCAGCAAGATTTGTTGTCAGCCTCAGGGATGCAATTTTAGTAATGCTGCAGCTTCAAGTTTTGGATGGCTGGAAGAAGGAACCAACACAGAGCTGAACAGAAACGTTAAGAGAAATAATGAGAGTCTAGATCCAGCCTTTGGGGCAGCTTTGCTCTAACTGCCATATCTCTAGTCTTTTTAACACTTACTTCAACATGATTTTTTGCTGTTACTAACTTCCACAGTTCTGCACCCAACTGTAGCTGCAGTTTTCTCTGTTTCTCTTTAATTGCCTGGTTCAAATAACCACACATTAATTCTGCATTACAGTTTGGGTACTTAGTATCTAAATGAGAGCTCCCTTGCCTGTCCAAAATAGCTTCTGCTCCAAGATGGCAAAATTGCCTCTATTTTCTTCCCCTTGAAGATACAGGTTTCAAGACTTATTGCTTGATTACACTGATCCAACCTCACACACTGATCATTTCCTCTATCTTCTGCAAAAACTTCACTTTAATGGGTTTTCCTTATCAGGTATTCCTAAACTATCCTTTTCCTACTCTACTTTTCCATTCAGTTATTCAAATGGCTACACACTGCACTGTCCAGATCATGTTGAATATTATTTTCCAAACAGCTGATTTCTCTTTGGTCCTTCTGAAGAAACAAAGATGCAACACAAAAAAATATTTATGTGTACATACACAAATATATGTCTCTGTCTCTCTCTCTCTCTATATATATATAGACATATATTTGTGGTGGTCCTGTGTGGAGCCAGGAGGTGCAGTCAATGATCCTTGTGGGTCTCTTTCCTACTCAGGATATTCCGTTTTTCTAAGAAAACAGAAATTCATCTTTGTGTGTTACAAAGATTCAAAATATTGGTACGAATTCTGCACGTGGCAGGTCGTAGAATAAAAGAATGACTTAGGTTGGAGGAGACTTTAAAGATCACCTAGTTGCAACACTCTGCCAAGGGCAAGGTTGCCAACTGCTAGATCAGTTTGCCCAGAATTCCATCCAACCTGGCCCTGAATGCTTTCAAGGATACGGCATTCACAACTTATCTGGGCAACCTGTTCCAGATCCTTCCCACCCTCCAAGCAAAATAGTTCCTCTAAAATCTAATTGAAACCTCTTTCAGTGGCCCTTGTGCTCCTCCTCTGAACCCTCTCCAACAGCTCCACGTTTCCTGTACTGGGGGTACCAGTCTTGGATGAAGTACTTCACCTGGGGCTTCACAAGGGCAGTGTAGAGGAAGACAATCACCTCCCTCTCCCTGTTGGCCACCCCTCTGTTCATGCAGCCCAGGATACTGTTGGCCTTCTGGGCTGCACGAGCACACTGCTGGCTCATGCCCAGCTTTCCATCCACCAGGATCCCCCACTTCTTCTCTGCAGGGCTGCTCACAATGAGTTCCTCTTTGTACTCATATCCAGGATTTCCTTGACCCAAGGGCAACACCATATACTCTGGTCTTGTTAAATCTCATTTGACTGTTGTGATCCCACTTTTCGAGTGTGTCCAGTTCCCTCTGGACAGTATCACTCCCTTTTATTGTGTCAACTGTACCAATCAGCTTGATGTCATCAGTAAACCTGCTGAGGGTACACTCAATCCCACTATGTCTCTGATAAACATGGTGAAGAGCACTGGATTCAAGACAGACCCCACACCACTTATGACCAGCCTCCACCTGGACACAGAACCACTGACAACAACCCTCTGGCTAAGATCATCCAACCAATTCTTTATCTACTAAACAGTCCAATCTTCAGATCTATATATCTTCAATTTAGATGTAAGGATGTGGTGTGGGAGCATGTCAAAGGCCTTGCATAATTCCAAGTAGATAACATCAGTTCCTTTGTCCACTGATGCTGTCACTGCATCACAGAAGACCAACAGATCAGGCACCGTCTGCCCTTGGGGAGAATGTTGCAGGATCATACCAGGCACCATCTTTTCTTCTCTTGATATCTTTCAAAATGTCTTGCAAATATATTTGCTAATTTGTGAATTAACAGCTTTTTTGTAACTACAGTGTGACTTCCAGCATGAAACAGAAGAGAAAACAGTAATTTCCCTGTATTTAGTATCTTTACAGACTCCAGACAATAACCAGAAAGTCACAAAGACTAACATATCAGAAATAGAGGAGTTGCTAAAGTCAGTCCAGCATTGTCAAAATACTGGAGAAGAGAGTCTTTTAAATAAAACTTTTCAGACCATAACTGGCAATCAAGGTTTGGATAATGGGGACAAAAGGGAAGAAGATGATGGAAGGAAAGAGGAGTGTGTAGCTCAACTTCTATCGACACATGACGACAGGAAAGAGAATTTCATTGTCCTGCAGGGTAAATGGATCCTTCTGCATTTGAACAAATGAAAAAATTTCAGGGGTATGGCTTTATGTAAGGGGATACCAATCTAAGTGAACTAGCATATGGCAAATGTTACCGAGAAGCCAACAACTAAGTCAAGAATTTCAAGTGGTTGCCAAGACCTTTAAACTGTCAAAAACACCAGCTGATTCTCACACAACACAGAAAATCTGAATACTTAGATCCACACTCTGCACACGCCCTGCAGTGTGCGTAAGGAAAATGAAGACTACTTGAAAGGCAATACAGACTTACTGGCTTTACTGCCAGACATGTTGCTTTATCAGGAGTGATGGAAATGAATTTGGTATAACTTAGAGCACAAATACATACAGAATACTTACAGAAAATATGCATCTTTAATCACAGTTAGCACCCATGATGGACTATGTGTTGCAAATACACCTGATGTGGATTTTTGAGGATTCTGCTCTCACTGCAGTATTCCGCAGCATGGGAATACAAACGTCACTATGGGAAGGTGACAATGGTGTTTTCTACTGCTCTTGGAAACGCTCTGAATCTTACTTTCTTGAACAGATGTAGTTACCTTTATTTTCATAAGGTATTTCAGAATCCAAAGCAATTCATGGTTTCTGTTCATGCTCACAGTAATATCTTCTATCATTAACAATAAAAGGATATTTTTTCCTATAATAAATCTTTTTAAAAAAGAGATATTCTGAATGCATTTCAGCCCAGCAAACTCAGCGTAAGCTAAAGACTGCCTTGACTGAAGAGTTAATCGGAATTACAGCTCAGCTCCTCTCAATACCCAGAAAGTTTTATCTCAGCTGTGTGTCTGTGATCCTCCACAAACAGAAGCAGTCAGTTCCTTCACAACAGAGAGCTCCAACAGAAAGGGCAGAGACGTGATTACCATACCTGTGTCCAACACTATGGAGCCCAGACAGCTGATCAGCAGTGATCAGTACTGAGTGTGCTGTGGATCACGAAACCCAAGGACTGCTGACTGTGCTGGTAAGAATCTGAATGGGCTGTACTTTTGGAAACTCCTGCTACTATATATAGGGTAAGCAGCTGTGGTTGTACATCTTTCTATAGAAACCCAATCCGAGTTACAAAAGGGAAAAAGGTGATTAGTCTGGTGGATCCAGACCAACCTAACAAGGAAGTTAACCAAGATGACCTACTTACATTTTTCATTTTAAAGGATTCCTCCTCCAGTCTTTCCACTGCCAGAATGTTTTCAATAGGAATGCTACACAGAGGGTGGTCACCTGCAGAGTACATACACAGAGGCTCAGCAACTTATTCAAAACTCAACTTCACCCTATGCCCTTATTCTGACGGCTGATTCAGTTCCTATGAAGATCATTTTGACTGCATAGAAAAAAACCTTTCACTCAGCAGGGATTTACCAGGACAGTCTTGAAGCATTACCTTAATTTCATTTCTGCTTTCAGCAGCATTATGTTATGCTAGCAAATCTCTGAGAAATTGACTATTGCAGCAAGACACACTATATTTCCTGAGGAGGTGAAAGAAATCATTACTGTCCTCTCAGCTGAACCAGGTTTATGGTGGTGACATAAGATCTCAAAGTTGAGTGTGAAATGACAACTGTCATTATCTGGACATCTTTTTTCATCTTTCTCACTCCACATTTATTTATTTGATAGATGGGAGTGATATTGTTGTGTACTACTGAACTACTGGAATTAAACTATCAAAAGCAAAATTCTTGATATTAGGCAGCATTAAGGGAACAAATGTTTGCAGGCTCAAAGCTTGCAGTCAAACCCCAAGCAGACTGCAGTCAGTTATGTCAATTCTACAGAATTTATAAAAATCATGAGAAATGCATTTGACAACGTCCAGTAAAAAAAACCACACAACAGTGCAAGGAATTTGAGCTCCTGAGTTTTGTTTCCTTGACTATTTTGTTTTCAGACTATTTACTAGGTAACTGAAACCTAGAGATGATGCTTGGTATCTAATATTAAACAAATACTATGAAAATTTCTGCTTATTTATATAGTCCTATGTTATTGAAGAACTTTCTCTAGCTATCAGTACAGGATTATCAAAGAAAGGGCAAGAACATACAGGCTGACAAGACTTCTCTGTACTGTGCCTTGTATAGTTACAGACTTAGATCTCAGTCCTCAGTTCTTATAGTAGGTTTAATCTTTGCTTCAACGTATTCTAAAAAGAGACTGGCAAATCTCTGTTACCTTTGCTTTTCTGATATGTAAACTCATGATTTGTCAGGCGGAACCATCTCTTCTTGAAGTTCTTCATACCAAATCGTTTTCTTCCCTGTGCTCTCTTGATCATGAACCTAGTAAACAGGACAACAGCTGTTACAACAATATACCAGATCTTATACTTACACAGATATATATGCATACATATAAAATATGTATTTATGTATATAGGTATACACATATATACATATATATACACACACACAATGGCACTTGCAAAGCTTTACGAAGGGACACGGTGTTTTCTCATTATTAAGGCCTTCTCTTGACAAGAAAAGGAAAGTCACATTTGGATAGGTTTAGTGCATCTGTTAGTTAAACTTGTCCTTTTTCCAGATCTCAGTATGGGGCAAGACGCATAGATTGATTTGTAGTGTACACAGGGACTCTAGTTGATTAGCTGAACTGCAGCATGTGCTCTTTCTGCAGTTACAAATGCAGCTAAAAGATTTCCTAATGCAGCAGAAAAAGGACCTGTTAAGCGTGACAACACAAGACTCTGTAAGTCTTCTTTCTTTTTTTCTTTTTCTTTTTCTTTTTATTTTTAAGCTCAAATTTTTTAAAGTAAATTTAGCAATTAAAAAGCAGGTATAAAGCTTCTGGAGCACAGGGTCTGTGCTTACATGCTTTAGTCACTCTCATGCTCTAGAAAAAATCACCACGTTCCACAACGCCATTTGCAATTGCATATTGATGCTGCAGTTAGAAATGGATATTCAGTCACATACAAAGCAATTTGATGATTGAAAGCTAGAACTCCCTCCTTTTTTTTTTCTTCTTCTTTTTTTTCTTTTTCAGATGAAGGGCGTTCATTTATTGAGTCGTCAGTTTTAATTAATTTCAAACTTGAATTAGCTTGCAAGGAACTGTGATGCATCCACCAAATTCCTAACCACTAAATCAATCCAAAAGCTTCAAGGTGACTTTGGAAAGCCTGGTAACTTCATATTGCTCAGCCTCATTTCTGCTGTAAGATGCGTGTGCAGCAGGGAGCTGTTAACAGCTACTTTACACATTACATTACATTACCTATTGTGCAAAATAAATAATTGCACAGTAGAGCCATTAAAAACTATTCAATACAGAGCACCTCTTCTTATCACGTAAGAAGGCACTACAGAGCAGAAAGAGCATACAGAGAGAATAGGGAGTGATTTGGCTGAAGATTTTCAATAGCAGAGATAAAATGCTTAGACCAGGCAATCTTATTTCTTGCTTCTGGTATCTTCAGTCAGAAACAATTACATTGCATCCAACTGAACTGTAGGGCTCTTTAAAGATCCAACAGAAGCCCAAGCTCCTTCAGACTTTAACTATTTTGTGACCAGCTGGGCTGGTGCCCTCTGCTCATTCAAAGCTGTATGGGCAAAAGCTGACAACACTGTACACAGCAAAAGATACATATATTCTTCATTAATCATTCTTAGTCACACTCAGTTCCATTTTTTAAATGGTCAGTTACTGTCTCAGCACTAGGATTCCTTAAGAAAGATTTAACTCAACCATGTGATTGAAGTCATCACCAGACTGACTGGATTGGTGGCAGACTTCGTATTTCAAGGTTAAGGCAAATTTCAAAGGAAGAGCAAATATCCTTGGGCTGGACAATATGCTCTTCAGGTCAGTTTCTCTTTCTTTTCATGCCAACACTTAAAAGGTTACTCAAAACCGTATATGCCTACTGAGCCTCCCTGTTTAAGAAAAGCAAATTTCATACTGCAGAGCTAAGAGCACATTTCTAATTTAATTCTTCTTTGCTGACATAGCTGAGGGAAGAACATGCTTTTATTTCTCACGGATAGGTGAGCAGTGTTCAAAACCACTTAAGTTTCAAGGTCAACTTAATAGGATTTGTTTCCAATATTTGCAGAATGTGTGAGAAGTCTGAGCAAATATTCAGCAGCACAAAGGAAAAAAACAAAACAGACTAAGATAAAATCCATTCCAGTGCTATGTGGCTGGAGAAACCTTTTCTTCTTGTGGTTATGGTAGACCCGAGTTTGGATCTGCCTTAGCTTTACTTAGAAGCGTCAGCATGCAACTTTTACCCACAAGAAAGGTAAGACTAATTCTCCTTTTCGTTTTCCTCCTTCTAGGAAGAGCCAGGCAGACAGCTATCAAGCAGTGATGGCATGATCCATGCCAGCAAACCAAGTGCCAGTGACTAAAATTTTTGGTACTGTGCATTCAAGTACAAGAGTACATACGCTATAGCTTTCCATTTAGATATTCTTAATAGAAGGATAGATTTTTTTAAAAGGAAAAAAAAAAGAAAAGAAAAGGAAATGAAATGAAATAAAAACATTGCAAAGACAAGCAGAAACCCCACTAACCAGCCAATCAATCTGGAAAAAAATTCCCACCCATCTTCCACGACACAGTATGGCAATAATGCAAAACACTGGGAAAAACAGACAGCTGAAGCCCACTCTATAACCTTGAGAACAATTTACATGAATGCTGCTCAAGAAGTGCCTTGAAGTGCAACCTCTTAACTACTGTCAGTGAGTTCATCGGGATATATACAATGAATATAAGCAAATCTCAGTGCTTCTTGGAGCCTCTGCCTATAGATAGAAGTCCATAATCTCTACTTTCAGGTTTTTGTTTTAAGGAAGAAAGGAAAAAAAAGGATTTGGTCAGCGTTAAGAAATAAATAACAGAACGATCTCTGCTACTTTTACACAGGCGTTTCAGGATTGTTAAACAGACTACTTCCTTCCCAAAGTTAAGTCAGACAAGACTACTGCTGTGAAGGAAGGACATGCTGTCAGCCAGTAGCTACAGCAAAGCACCAACTGCCCCTACCATCTTACCTGCATGAACTATTACCATCAACTTTCTTTACTGTTAGTTTAAGAGTCCTTACAACAGCAGCCACAGGCCGAGCAAGAAAAGACAGAAAAAAATCAGACAGGAGCAAAAGAAAGACAGAGGCAGAAAAAAATCATGTTTTAGAGTTAGAGGGAAAATGTTACAAACTATACATTTACTTTCAAAAACAAAAGAATGATAAATGTACAGAATTAAAACAGAGAAACTTGCTTCTAGGGACAGAGCCTCATCAGAGAAGTGAACTGCAGAGGCTAACTGGAAGGGGTCACGCTTTCACTGAAAACCTAACTTTTGCATGATGTGGAACTACCATGACAGCTTACTTTCAGCAGCAGCAGCTCAGCTTACTAAGGTCTGACAGGAAGAATTTGGATTTTTACTTTCTTCCTCTTAGTCCAAAGAAGCTGTTCTCACAGTGCACACAGATGACCTTCAAAACTCGTTTTTCAAACACAAAAAAATTGCCAATAATTAGTCTCTAAAACTAATATGGTACACATAACATGGTTCCATGAAACAGAAAGATACTATTACAGGAACCTGTTTCAAATGCATGACAAGTTTCCCTCAAAATGGCCCTGAAATTGATTAGCATATGGATTTAATAGGGCAGCAGAAGCAAATTCTTTGCCCTCACTAAGATACGCAGTATCTGCATTTTACAGCTTTTGTTCACAGTCGTTTAAAAAAGGAAATTGAACTTGATCTTAATATAGTGCTGATTTAAATTCATTCTGCTTTAGCTGTGCTGATTAAGGTCTACAGGCTTCTTTTTCCTCCATATATTTCAAAGTACACTTAAATTTAAGATGTTTAAATTAAGTGAAAGGATGTTGAAATCAATTATAGCAGCCAGAGAGAGTAGAAACAGCAGTACAACAATCTTCCTACACTCTTTTCTGAACATACAGATGGAATAGGGGTGGAGAAAAAGATAGCTGCCTTAGAATAGTAGCAAGCACATATTTAGAAGGTGTTGTTGCACGTGCATGCTTACCCTTCCTTAAGTAGTATAGGTTGCTCTATGCTCTTGTGATCTCTCCTTCCTGAAGATGAAATTAAATCTAGAAACTAGAAGGTGAACAAAAAGCATAGATAAAATGACAGTACAGCAGTAAAAAAATTTAAATCTTAAACATCTGTACAATATAGCACTGCAAGGAAATACTGTAGAAGTATTTAAACAGAAGGGTACTGGCAGATATTTGAGGAATTTGGGAGCTTTCCTGTGTTGCAAACTAAAAATAGCACAAATGTCACTAAGTGCAAAAACTGCAGATGACCAGTGCTTCTTCTCCAAGCATTTTCTTTGTAAAACGTATCTTTCAATTACTTTTGTACTAAGCAATTTTCATCACAGATCTGCAACACTCTGTGAAGTATGCACGTGACTTAAGCTCAATTCAGCAGCCTTACTGATCCAACCTAATTACTAAATAGAAGCAGATCTAAAGAGATTCTAATCCTACATGCACATAATTTGATACAAGTTTCCCAAAAACTATCACAATTATCAGGAGTCTGCTTTTTCTAGCACACACTTCCTGGTTTACAAACAGTACATAACAGGATTCTGAGCTTCAATCTCAACAGCCCCTAAGGATTATTCAGAACATTCACAAGCATTACGTACATTTTTTACTGCATCTGCGTATTTCTGTTCATTAAAATAGTCATAAAAAGTAGCCATGTAGGATTCCTTGAAATTTGCCTGAAATACAAAATCAAAATCATGCATGTCATAATACAGTTTGTACCTCAAATTATTATTCTCAATAGCAGTAGACCATGACAAAAATCACCAAAGAGGTTTTTTTTTCCCTGTCCAGAGGTAAAATAAATGAAAATAGACTTTCCTATTGTACAGCACACATTCAAAAAAGTATTACCAAATTTCTACCTCAAAAAGGTAGTAGAACACATTCCAAATTCTTGCTTACTACAATTAATGTACTGTTCAAAAGCTTCAAGCCTCTGCTTTGGCTTTTGATCCTGATCCTAGCTCTGAAAAACCATAGGGCAAGGAATTCTGTAGACTAAAAGGATTCATAGTTAAGGTACAGATTCATCTGTCGTCGCCCATGTGAATGGTAACTACACCACCAGGAAGCCCAAACTTCCACCAGATATAGTCATTTGGTGCCTTAAGCATACAAGTTTTACTTCAATTAGAAATCCAGCGCATGGACAACTAAATCTAATTTCAGCACTGACTGACTGGAAACTAAATTAGTATGAAAAGGAAAACACAGTCATTTCCCTTAATGGGAGATTCTTCTCAATTAAGGAATGCAATGCCCTGGAACAGTCTTCTAGGTTGGTCATACAATTTTGCTTTACTAAAATGTAGTTCAGATTAAGACAAGCTTAATTCTGCCACGAGTGTGAGGCTGATAATCACAACAAACAAAAAGAGTTTTGTTTAAGACTAGTGCAACTCAAGAATTTTCAAGGCTTAATTAGAATGGGTGATAAAAGCTTAAAAAAAATCACTTTCTCAAATTAAACCTTTAAATGAAAATGATAAACTTACAGATTTAGATTTTGATAGGCTGCCCAATGTTTGAATAGTTTTAGAGATAAGTGTCAAAGTTCGAGAAGTCTGCGGATCCTAGGAAAGATAACAGTAGCATTATTCAGATTGAAGACTTAAAATATTTCTTATTTTTTTCTCCTCTTGTAGAAAATTCACATAAAATTGAAAAAGATTCAATAAAACACTACAGAAAAATAGTTGTTTCTTTCAAACGTTTTTGACTCTTGTCACCATGCATCACAGCTATTGCCCTGGGTTCTCTGGAGAGTAATGACATGCAAAACTAAAAGAGACACCCCTCTTGAAAACTGCTCAGGTCTTCCATGAAAAGTTTGGATAAGTTGCTTAACAGTCAAAATACCTCCAATTGTTGCTGGCGATCAATCTAGCATTAATTTAAGACAGTATAAATGAAGCAGTGATCATATTTTCCAGAGTAACTAAGATTATCTACCTTGTCTGACCTTAAAGTTCACTGTTCCTTCCATAATTCCCACATTCTTCACATAACTGTCATTCAACATAGGTTCCCATATGCAAGACAGACCTAGCAGATCTTTGAACTAACAAAGCTATTTCTCCTAGGGATTACTGAAATAATGTAGAAAAGAATCTTGCTAGACAGAATATGGTGGTAGAACTATAGGCACAGCTAGAAATAGTGATGCAGTACTTACTGGATGGTGTGGTGTAAGCTGAAAGAGGTTTGGAGAAAGAATGGCAGGAGCAAAGAATCTCAAGAAAATAAAGCTGCTGACAGCTGTATACCTCACATCTGGGTCACCTATACAAAACAAAACAAAAATACCTCTACTCAATATTTCAATAATACTTCCTTCAAAACCTTCTGAAATTACCAGAATGCCTTCATAAAGTTAAACATTTGCTGGAAATACATATGATCTACAACTTCAATCTTCATTATTATAATTTGCTGCCCTTCACGAAAATACATGTTAGCTGTTTTGCTTGATTCTGGTTTGGCATTGCCTGCTTATTCTCACAAACTAAAACAACTATTAGGGAGTGGAAAAGTGCTTTCATGACAGTGAGAAAACTTCTGCAGCACATGGTTCTCCTAGGACAGTGAAATCACAACAACTCCTCTAATTTATAGATTGGTCATTATTACAAGCTGATGTATGAGCAGAAAATAATTCAGCTGCATGGAAGGAGCCAGCAGTGTGTGCTTGCAGCCCGAAAGGCCAACTATATTCTGGGATGCATTCAAAGATAAGTGGCCAACAGGGAGAAGGAGGTGATCTCCCCCTCTACTCGGCCCATCTGGAGTACAGGCCTGGGGCCTCCAGCACAGGAAAGATGTGGAAATCTTGGAACAGGTCCAGATGAGGATCTGTTGAGGAAACTGGGCTTGCTTAGCTTGGAGAAGAGAAGTCTTCAGGGAGACCTCATTGTGGCCTTCCTATACTTGAAGGGAGCATATAAACAGGAGGGGGAAAGGCTGTTTACAAGGGTGGACAGTGATACGACAAGGAGGAATGGTCTTAAATTGAGACAGGGGAGGTTTAGGTTAGATATTAGGAGGAAGTTTTTCACTCAGAGGGCGGTGACACACTGGAACAGGTTGCCCAAGGAGGCTGTGGATGCCCCATCCCTGGAGGCATTCAAGGCCAGACTGGATGTGGCTCTGGGCAGCCTGGTCTGGTGGCTGGCGACCCTACATGTAGCAGGGGGTGGGTTGAAACTAGATGATCATTGTGGTCCTTTTCAACACAGGCCTTTTCAACACACGATTCTATGAATCTGCAGAATGAGCCATCATAGAAACGTGAACATTTGAAAACTCAGGGTAAATTGTAAATAGGAACCATAAACATGTACCAACAAAATGCTCACTTAAGATGCTGTCTTCCTTTGAATGATGTTTAAGGAAAGCTCATGATCACCTGAAGTCATGTTTTTTGCAAAATGAATGATCAGGAAAAAAACAGAATTCAAATCATATTTGGGATAATACGTTGTCCAATTAGTAAAAGTATCATGAATCACAGAGGCTTCTAGACTGCACCTACACTACACCTATCAGAGATATAAAGTAGAATAATATATTGAAACTCACCTTGAAAACGTTTAGCAGCTGATTCTCTCAAAGAAAAGAAAATATCACACATCACCGTAGGACAGCTTACACCAGATTTTGTAATGACAGTAAAAATGCGATCAACATACTGCCTCAGATTTTCCTGAAAAAAACAATTATAACAATTTTTTTTTTTTTGGTTATGGAAAGCAGTATTATTCCTGGTTTTATTCATAATGGGATCATTGGTAAGAAATCCTCACTTTTAACATTATGTACTTGTAAAACAGTCTCACATTCAGTGATACTCCCTTCAATGAATGTACATATTTATATTTAAGAGCAATAATGTTATCCATATAAAAAACAAACATCAACTTATACACTAGTATGCCATATTCCTTCTTTTCACAGCACTTTCTTGTGTGACACTGCTAGAGACATAAGAGACACAGGCTGTTATCCTCGCAACCAATGATAATGCTATCTGAGAGCCTAAGTTACACAAGGTAACAGATACTCTATCTTCAAAACCTAATGCATACCCTGTTATTTTCCAGGTTTTCACCATCTTTTAATTTCACAGGATCGATTTCACAAGGTTTATGTACCTGGCAGATCTAGAAAAAAAGATACAGTACACAATTAATATATTAGTTTACTTTCGAATAAACTTTTCAAGAAGAACAAAGGATTCAAGAAGAGGATTTTGCAAAAATCTTCACCTACTTTTTGTGTAAAAAGCCAAGTGCATAATTTGTACTTTTTTCTTGACAAAGCACTAAAGGTAAATTACCAGCAACCTTCATTTTTTCCAAAAGGAGTCATTAATTTGTTCTATTCTTTCTTTCAGCTGAGATGAAAATCATTCAGATGCTCTCATGCAAGACTGCTCAGGAAAAGCCCTGTTTTGCTAAAAGAGTCAATTTTCAAAGTATATCTATATTCTTTAACAACTGAACATGTTTTTGATGAAACAGTAAACCAACTGCTGAAGAAACTGTCAAATCATTTGAAGGAAGTCTGTGGTCTGAGAGTATTGCTCAATTATTGCACTAAGAACCCCACACCCACCACTCTGGACTGGACAGATAATAAACCATTGCTACAATATATACATCACATACACAGTTATCTAAGAATAATTTAATTTCTTTAAGGATGAGATGTCTCAGCTACAGCTTCCAGCAGCTTTCTGCTGTATATGTCCTTTATCCCTCGCAGTTACTGCTTTATTAATTTCTCAGAAACAATACGTGGTAGATGTTTTAAAATGGCATTATTTAATTTTGTTAGACAGGTGGAAACTTTCAATTTCCTTTAATACAATCTAATTGTTTCAGAACTGGGTGACTCAGTTGTGGCTAAGCTGAACTAACAAAAAAGATTTCAATGTACGTAGAAACAGCTTCTTAACTCTTTTTCCTACAAATCACTTAAAATTAGAAGGAAAAACAGTACCTGCTCCCTGAAGGCCTTTTGAAGTGACATTTTAATTAAAAAAAAAGTCTTAAATGATCTTACCTCATCTATAATTGGCTTTAGTGTAACTTGCAGATAATGCATCCCTGCCAGTTTCATTGTCTCGTCGATGCACTTGGAAGTTAATGAGTTTCCTCTGAAAATGGTGTTTGGATCTCTAGAAGTGAACAATTTTCTGTAATTTAGTCTCTTTGTAATAAGCTGCTAACACATGGAAATACAAGCAGCACTTAAAGGTGATGAAAATACGCTTCTGAACACACAAACAAAAATTCCTTTTGACATAAGCCTGCCATTAGATGCAGTTATGTAGTCACTTCCAGGCTGCAACAGAAAAGCAGCAATCACGTTAAATCCTGAGGGACTAAAGATTTTTTGGTGTGTTCACACAGTCTGCAGAAGCCTCTCTACACCATCCAAACACAAGGGAACAATATAGGCTCAAAAGGGTTTACAATACAAACAAGGGAAACTGCACCTGTTTTCACACGCTACTGAACAGCATTTATTTGAGTAAGGGAAGGAAGGGAGCAATATCAGTCTTGTAACAACACTGGACATCACAAATGACCTTCTTCCAAATAAATGGTTGTAAACTGGGAGGGAGATGAAAACACCAGCTCCAGTGACACAGGCACATCTTTTTTAAGTGACCCACAGCACTGCTCTGCAATAACACTATTAAACATAACAAAACATAACACAGATTCCAATTCTAAACAGAACTGTGTGCACTCTCACATATTCTCACATTTTTCTGAAAAATCACCTCCACAGAATTCTCCTAGATACATGGCCATGGCAATCTGCTAAAAATTATCTCTCTGCACTATCACTAGACTTTTGTTGTTGTTGCATTTTGAAAACTCAACTGAAAGTTGTATACTAATTTTAGTTATGTAGATCCATATATAAGCAAATGTCTTTTACACATATATGATCAAAAATTGACTACAGATATCAGATCAAGTTTGTTAGTTCTTGTATACACACTAACATCTTCTCTGCTGCTTATAGCTTACCACAGCTGTACTCATTCAAGCAATGAATAACAGGATTCTTTTTTTTCTTTTTTTTTTTAATTAAAAAAGTAAGCTCCCTGCCTGCTACAATGCCCAAAAAGTCATGAAAACAAACATCTTTGCCATTTTATCTCAGGAACATGACTGACTAGGGAGCAGCAAATTACCTCATGCTGCATCAACCAAGCAGTTCCAGCCAACCTGAAGCACAGAAAAACACACACCTACAGGAAGAAAAACGCCCTAACCCCCAGGCACACTGAAAGAAAGGCAACTCACACAGTCTCTATTTTGTACTGAGGAACTGTACTTCAGAGCCCAGGTCTGTCATTCTCCTTCACTACCTATTGGCTCTTCTATTGTCAGCCAATGGCATGATTATGCAGGCACAAGGCTTGTAGCAGTATCTGCTCTTTGAGACTAATCTGGTGTAAACACTCTTACACCACTACATTGCCATAACATCTTAAGTCACATCAATTACTAACAAAGAGTGACCAGAAAAAAGATTCTGTTTTCTGTTATCCAATGCCCAATCCAACCCTGTCTTTGTTTCTCAGCCCTCTAATTTGAAAGATTAGACACACAGCTTGCCTTAAATATTCATATTTAGGAAGAAATTTGCTTTTTGTTTAGAAGAAGTCCAGCAAACACTTTTACTCAGTGCAAAATGGCTTATTAGCATACTCTGAAGCTGAAATTATTTCACATGAACAGCTGAAGGTTTTTACAGTTATTATCAAGCTACCAATGCAGAGAACAGAGTGAAATTCCCTGCTCTCGGACCTTACAACAGTTTTCCAAGTAAATTTTGTAAAACATGATGGGAATTCCTCCTCAAATGAAACTCGCCAGTCCTTCAGAAATTTTATAAACAACACTGACATTAGAATGACAGAATCACCAAGGCTGGAAAAGACCTCTAAGATCATCCAGTCCAACTATCCACCCATCACCAAGATTTCCCACTAAACCATGTCCCTCAGTACAACATCTAAACGTTTCTTGAACACTTCCAGGGACGGTGACTTTACCACCTTCCTGAGCAGCCTGTGCCAGTGCCTGACTGCTCTCTCAGAGAAGTATTTCCTAACATCCAACCTGAATCTCCCCTGGGGCAACTTAAAGCCATTCCCTTTAGTCTTATTACTAGTTACATGGGAGAAGTGGCTGACCCCCACCTTGCCACAACCTCCTTTCAGGTAAGTGTAGAGAGTAATAAGGTCACCCCAAGACTCCTCTTCTCTAGACTAAACAACCTCAGCTCCCTCAGCTGCTCTCCGTAAGACTCGTGCTGGACCTCTCACAGCTTTGTTGTCCTTCTTTGAACAAGCTCCAGCGTCTTGATGCCTTCCTTGTAGGGAGGCATCCAAAACTGAACACAGTACTCGAGCTGTGGCCTCACTGGAGCTGAGTACAAAGGGATGATCATTTCCCTGCTCTTGCTGGCAACACTATTTCTGATACAAACCAGAATGCCATTGGCCTTTTTGGCCACCTGAGCACACTGCTGGCTCATGTTCAGCCAAGCATCAAACAATACCACCAGGTCTGTTTCCTCTACATAGTCTTCCAACCACTCTGCCCCAAGCTTGTAGTGTTGCCTAGGGCTGTTGAGGCCAAAGTGCAGGTCCCAGCACTTTGTCTTGCTGAACTTGATCCCATTGGCCTCAGTCTGTCAATCTAATCTGAACAGGTCCCTCTGTAGATTCTTCCTACTCTGAGGCAGATCAACACTTGCCCCCAGATTGGAGTCACCTGCAAACTTACCGAGGTTGCGCTCAATTCTCTCATCCAGGTCATCAACAGAGATATTGGATAGGCCCCAGTATCAACCCCCGGGGAACACCACTTGTTACCGATTGCTAGCTGGATTTAACTCCACTCACCAACCACCCTCTGGGCCCAGCCACCCATCCAGTTCTTTACCCAGTAAAGAGTGTTATCGATCTAAGCCATAGGTATCAGTATCTCAAGGAGAATACTGTGGGAAACAGTGTTGAAGGCTTTGCTGAAGTCTAGGTAGGCTGTCAACAGCCTTTCCTTCATCCACCAGGCAAGTCACTTGATCATAGAAGGAGATCAGACTGGTCAAGCAGGACCTGCCTTTCATGAACCTATGCTGGCCAGGCCTGATCCCACACATGCCGTGTGATCTCCCTCAAGATGATCTGCTCCATAATCTTACTTGGTACAGAGGTCAGACTGACAGGCCTGTAGCTCCCTGGATCCTCCTCACAACCCTTTTTGTAGATAGGAGTCACACTGGCAAGCCTCCAGTCCTCTGGGACCCATCTGGTCAACAAGGAATGGTGGATGATGCAAAGTGGCTTGGCTATCATCTCTGCCAGCTCCCTCAGCACTCTTGGGTGGATACCACCAACCCGATGGACTTGTGGCAGTCCAGATGGAGCAGTAGGTCTGTAACTGTTTCCACCTGAATCATCAAGGGTTTATTCTGCTCCCCATTTGATACATTCAGGTCAGAGGGGATGGTACCCCCAAGGGTAGTCAACTAGACTGAAGTTGAAGTCCCTCATGAGAACAACGGCTAGCAATCGTGCAACTTCTGCCAGCTGTTCATAGTACACCTCATCTGTCTCTTCATCCTGGTTAGGTTGTCTATAACAGTCCTCCACCAGGATGTCCACATTGCTGGTGTCTCCCTGATCCTTACCCATAGAGATTCAGCCTTATCATTCCCAGCCCCAAGCTCAACAACATCAAAACACTTTCAAATATAGAGAGAGCCACACCACCACCCCTCGTTCCTTGCCTATCCCTTCTGAAGAGCTTATAACCATCACCATCTTTCCATAATGGCAGCTAAGTCATAGTTTGCCTGCTGCACAATGGCTTCCTGGCTTAGCTGGGAGGAAAAGGAGCAACTTCAACAGTTTATTTTGAAATTGCATTTAGTTTTAGAAACTGAGTGTAGGATCCTACCACAAGCCAACACAGAGCTTGACAGCAATTAGTTTGTTGATACTTACTGAGTCCTCTTCACTTCAGCACTTGCAATGGCACTTATGAAAGGCACAATTCTGCCATAGTGTAGGAAAAGCCTGACGAGAGGTATGGCTGCTTCCTGTTTTTCTCTGCAAACTTCACCCAAAATGTGTGCAGCTGATGCTGAGACAGGCTGAAGAGTAAAAAGGAATAAAAACTTTGAGAGATCTTTATAGCACAAGCATAATTAATTCCTTAGTGCACAAACCCACATAACAATTGCAGTGGTCAGTTACCTAAACATGTCTAAACATAACATGGTTGGGCCTCACATTCCAGTTTTAGTTGGCTTTAAGTTTTGATCAGAAGAGGGCAGCAATTTAAAAACTATTGTAGTGCAGTCTTTTTCCTGCATTTTTAACAGTTGACTTTTCACTGAATGTGACCGTTGCCTGGGAAGCAACTGAAGAACTATAAATCTCCCCATTTTCAGACTATAGTAACAACAGAAACCAGTTCTGGAACTGAAAAAATCAACACTCAAACCTCAGGTCCAAGTCAAATGCTAAAACTATACACAATGGCAGATGAAGTCCATCCTTCTGACATTTTAGAGTTGGTTCTCTGTTTGGGATTGTTTTGTTTTCTCATTTTGTTTTGTTTTTAAATTATGCAAGTAAACTAGTTCCTCTCCAGTAAAGGAAAACAAATTGATCAAACTGAAGTTTACTTTGCATTTTCACACGTAAAATTAGAAAGCCACAGAGAATATGCTGCTGTTAAAACCACTGGTGTTCCTGGGTGTGCCTCCACCCACCGTACTATATGCAGATAAAGATCTTCTCTGTAAGGACAGAAAACAACCATGAAGGATATGCAGAGCTTAACAAGATCCTTGGGTGTAAGAAGAAAGAAGTTGAAGATTCTGGTAATTATTCACCTATGGTGCCAACAAGACTGTGCCTAACATTCAGGGGGAACCCTGCGAGGATGAATTACAGGTAAACAACAAGAAGCACAAGAAAATTACCTCAACATCTGCAGATTTTAGCAGGAGGTCTCTAAGTGGACTGTAATAGCCTGAGGAAAAAACATGGTCCTCAGTGTAAACCACATTTAACCTTAAGGAACCAAGGTCATCAGGTTTCAGTGACTTGTTACCATTATCTCTGGGCTGCAGGAAATACCTGTAATGCAAAAATAGATAATGTTTGTGCTGAAACACAAGATTATCTCAGCATATATAAAAGCTATAGATTAGTGATACAATCTCTATAAACTTATTAAATTTCTCGAGAGTTCTGAATCAAAAATTTTAATTGTTTATTAATGTTAGTGTATTTTGCACCAACTCCAACATGGAATGTTCTGATCATTACAATTTGTGCTGATGTAACATATCAAAAAAACCCCACATTTTCATAAAATTATGGCATTGCTATTGAATTGCAGTAAATAATATCAAAAACTCAAGGTATTAAAATTCGCACACGCTACACAGAGACATACTCAAATCTCTAGTCAGATTATCAAAACTTCTTGCTCTTACATCTGCTAAGATCATTTTGGTTTGCTTACTTAATTATAGATACAAATTAAATCCATTTAAACTTTATCACATAGAAGTAATTATTCAAAGACTTCACAGCAAATATATGTTTCTACTCATACTCTGAAAGAAAAATGTCAAGTACCATGCTTCATAAGAGCTAGACTGTCGCAGAAATTTCAAAGGAAGTCTCAGTTCTCCTAGAAACTCATCTCCAAACTTCAAGTTACTGGCATTCCAGAGATCAACTCTGCAACAAAAAGAAGTCATTTTAAAAGATAAGGAATAAATAAAACTTCCTTTTATTTGAATTTTGTTGGTTTTTCTCCTCAAGCCCAGGAGTTAGAAAGTTCCAAAATGTACAGTACTGGTTTTCAAACAGTTAAGAGGCTAAGGTTGACTTCTGGAGCCTTACAGCTCATCTCCATAAAACACCAGTGAAAAATCATCTAGAATACCTTTTCCTCATCTGTATTGTTTCCACAGTCCATACTGATAAACATCCAGGGGCTCTCTGCATATCCCAGATAAAGGAAAAAATACAGATAAAATGAATACCATGGCAAAAAATGTCCAGAGACCTTCAGTCTCGGGCTGATTTCATTACCAGCAGTGTAATGAAAGTTTGAAGAGTGAGGCTGAATTTCTACTCAGCCTTTCCCAATGCTCTAGCTTCTGGGAAGATTCACCATGTCAAGCTTACATATTTGCTGCACCTAAAGTTCTTCTGTACAAATAATAGGACTGTTCTACCACACAGTATCACACAGTATCACATGTGTATTATCTGTAATCTATGCAATTTCTGTTGCTTAGTTCCTCATACATGGAAATTCTGTTAGATGATGATTCCTTGCCTTTCACACACTCTTTAACATTCAGGATGTAAAACAATTGCTCTTAGATTCAAAGTGGAAGTACTGGTGCCTAACCTGGCATTTGTGGATAAATGCTACAATACCCATCTCAGAGTGAGGGTTTCAAACTCTAGGACAGATATTTCTGTACACATTTTAAGGCTTTCTCAAAGAGGCATTTTCATTTTACAACAATCACAGCTAAGAACTTCTCAGTTCAGTGACAGTCTCAATATGCCTTAAACTCTGGGGAAAAAAGACTGTATGGGGAAAAATGCAGGTTCTTGAATAATGAAGATTTCCAGGAGAACTATAACTGTAATCTGGATAAGGTGCAAAATCATTTGATTATGGACATACTTACACCACCTTTCTAGTCTCAAGCAAGTCACAGTAGGCTGTCGAAGAATGAGGACTGCTAGTCCTGTTAGAGGTTTTTCCTACCTTATGCAAGTGCAGAGAATGTCACTTCTAAATCCCCTGAGTCTTGCCTCTCTGTCTCTTGCATCAAGTTTCATATGCCAGACATGTCAAAAGCTCATGTTACGCGCCTGCTAGTTTAAGTTCTTCAAACTCTAATATTTTCACTTTTTTTTTTTTTCCTGCAGTGCAAAAATGAGCCAACAGGAAAAGTCTTCGAAAATCCTATCTTCTCTATTTTTTCTCCATATTCAGTTGATTGCAATCTTACAAACTAATTCAAATGGCTAAGTGCAGCTTCAGGAAGGGATTTTTGGAAGGTTATTTACACATAGTCCAACTCTGCATTTACAAAGTATTTACAGGCAACTGGTTTCTAGTTTATGTAAATGTCTTCTAGATGGCAGTAACACTTTGAAACATACACAGCCTCACACACTTCCGAAGGGCATGCCCTACAGCAACTGAAGTTACAGAAAAAAAAGTAAATGTAAGAACAGTAAAATGTTTCAGCAGGAGAGGAATTGAAAACTCAAGGCAGATCTCATGCTATACAATAAGCAAAGCAGGCATTCAAATTCTGACATTATTGTTTTGTGTGCTTGAGGCATAAAGCGTAAGTAAAAGTAAAATTAAAAGAAAATACTATACACAAGACCCTGGAGTCTAAAGCTTTATTCTAAAATGGTCAGACACTGCTGACAGAGAGGAAGAAAGAACAACAGAGAGGAGGAGGAGAAACAATGAATTTCACCAGAACATCTGGTCCTTTAGTGCTGATATGCTCTGCCTGCAACTTCCTACACCCACTCAAAAAGAGAAACTTTCATAGCTTTAGAGAAAAACCATGAGAGACTGAGTTGCCTCTGTACTCTGTGGAATGGTATTTTCTCAGGAGAGAAAAAGAAAACAAACCCCCCAAACCCATTAATTGTATGATCCATCCAGAGGGCATGGGGGCAATCTCACTCTTAGAAAACAGAGCGGAGGAAATGAGGGGGCTGGGAGAAGAACCCGAGATGGAAACAAAACCACTCTGTCTTATATGGGACAAACTGTCTGAGCAAACAGTTTGCCCAACCAAAACTAATTCTTTACCTACTTTCACTTATTATTTAAGTGCTTAGTCTTTCCCAGCTACTTTACTAGTCTTTTGCGTCACATCGTGATGTTTTGTTGTTAAGGAATGGAACACTTTTTTGAAACTCATTTACATCTCTTGTGTCTCTTGCATACAAATAATCTCCCTTTCCTGTCTCACAGAGTCCTGGCAAACACACGTCTATTAACGGCCATGCAGTGCTGTGATATTACAGTAACGGGCTGTAATCATCCACACATGAACCAGCAGTTGACAGGCAAAGTAGAAGGCAACATGGCAGCTCTCATTCATTCATTAACACAAACATCTTGCTTGGTGGGAATGTTCCCCTTGTCTGGTCCCCCTCTTACTGCCAGTAATGCTTCTGAAGGGACTAGGGAATGTTTTGAGAGAGGAGCCCTCACTGACTCTCCAGTGGGAGCACCTGGAGAGAAAGGAGTAGGACGGATGCCCTTCCTCCTCAACTTTTCTTTCTCTAAATCCTAGGAGAAAGAAGAAATACCACACCACACATGTATGTGGATAAAGCAGTTTCCACACCTGCTGTGCAGATCACCAGATGGACTAAACCTTCAAGTTTCAGGTATGCAACAGTACCTCACACATGAGATGCCACAAGGCTTTGCAACCCCTACTGTTTCCTCCCCACTCTGACCTTTCACCCATCCCCACAAACACTGTTGACAGGCCTCTGCAAGTTTTAAAATAGCAGTAAGTGGGTGGGTGGGGTTGTTTTGTTTTTGAAATAAGAGTTACTTCTTTCCTGTGCAATGGATCGTACCCAGCCTCACAAGAAGGGGTTACATTCTGGCAGGAAAAAGAGAAGAGAAACTGCCTCAGACCCAGAGAAAATTTCAGCTCAAGAGTTTCCTTTCAGGGAAGGAGGACCTTATCTTGGTTGCTAAAATTAAGTGACAAAAGAAAACAGATCCTTTAACAAAGAGCATCACAGAGCTCTTGGGCTCTCCTGGGAAACTGAGGGAAGGAGGGCTGAAAGAGAGACCAGACATAAAAGGCTGCACTTAATGATAAATGCACATTAGCATACACACATGCACGTTATACATACAGAGAAAGGATACTGAGGAAAATAACGAGGATGTCTCCCACAGCACAACTGTCACAAATTCATATAGGATCTACAGGATCATGCAGGTAAAGGAATAGATGCAGCAACAAAGAATCCTCTTTGAGTCACCGACAATGAAATCATGCTTGTCATTTTGAAAAAACAGTCTACTACAAAGCACATAACTTTGGAAGATTATCAGTAGAAGCTATTGTGTATTACCTAATCTCCATTTTGTCAACTTCATCGACATCTTCAATATCAAATTGGGATTTCTTGTTGTAGCTACTCGGTCTTGTAACCTAAAAAAAAAGGAGGAACCTTTAACAAATTAACCTGATACAAAAGCATTTCTCTGTTACTTCTACAAAGCTCTGGAACATTGTGGCATTTGACTATCAGCAAGGAATCCATCCCTGATTATGAAAACATTCAAGCATGGTAATAAACCTGTAGACTGCAGATTCCCCACTATAGAGAAGTGGTAAGAATCTTATTCAAAGGTAACTAAACACTTCATACTTTCTTTACCAGAGAAAGAACATCTTTAATATTACTACAGTACTTTGAGTTTACATTGTCAAAAGAAAAAAAACCATGCAAATGAATACCACTATCAAAAGAAATAAAGGGGCAATTAATACCCATGCCTTAAGTACAGCTGTGCAAGAGATGCCTGAGGCATTCTGAAGAAGAGAGAGGTGAAAAGCAAAACCACCTCTAAAAACATTTCACAATGGATCCAATTAAAATTGGGAAGTTCAGCCTGTCATGGCATCCTGGAATTCGATTTATCACACCCCCACAAAATGCACCAAGCAGATCAACTGTCTAAGAGATGCTACACTGTGCTACGCATGTCAGAATTTAGAATCAGGTGCACTGCAACCACATTTGCAACACTGATAAAGGAAAGCATGGGTAGAAAAGAATGGGAAGATAAGCTGCAGGTGTAGAGCAGTAGCAAAAGAAAGCTTTTGTACAAACATTTCTTAAAATCTCTTTTCTAGTATGATCTAAAAAAGCCTTTGATAGTTTTGTTTTTTTCATAGTGTGTCAGAAACTTGAGAAAAAGGCTACCCCACCCAGCTGAAACCACAGCAGGAACAGACCAAACACAAGTGCGTATGATGTGTGGGTTCAGCTCTTGGTTGCACACAGAAGCTCAGCTTTATTGAATGTTTAAATACTCATGTGGCTTAATGCTTCCCACTCACAAAAACTGGCTTTTATTGTAAACTTGACTTCTTGTTACATCAGATGCAGACAGAACAAACAAGAGAGCCAAAGATGTAGCTGCACAGATAGAGAGAAATTAGAAAAGAATCTTCAGATTGACACCCAACAGTCTTTTGTGTGCTTAAGAGAAGGTTCCATTTTCAAGGTGATACACATGAATACAAAGGTACCATAGCAGCACTGGGTACCAAATGTTCTAGCCCAAAACCAAATGAAACGCACCAGTAAGCCCAATATCATGGTAATTTAAATGCATCCTACAGTATCAGCAGCTCAGAACAATTTTTCTCCCCCCTACGCTTGCAACCATCTTCACTGTGGCTTCAAGAAATCATCCTATATAACTGAAAATTACGTATTTTGTATTAGCATTGTAAAGATAATGGTGTAGTTCTGAATAAGAAAGCAAACTGTAGTTTTTATTACCTGAAAGACATGAGTTACAAAAAGTTACAACAGACATGTAACTTATGGCACACCCCTTTCAAGTAAACACTTCTGAGAAGCTTTGCTGGAGTCTGCATGCATGCGGTTCCTCTGTTCATCTGCATGACTGCTTAGTATGCAGATCAATCAAAATGCTAAAAAGAGCGTCCTAATAAGCCCATCAGTTTCAAGGATGGAATTAGATATTAGGGAACTTTCAGCTCAGATGGCAAACTGACAAGCTTATTTATCAGTTGCTCAATTTTTAGCACAATTGGGTTTGCAAACCGGCTCCCAGCACTACCTCCTTCATGAGTGGGAGATTTCCCTGTAGCTTTGTACATCTAAGCTTCTTCACTGCTGCAGCTGAAGTGGTGGTGAAAATGGCTCCAAATCATCAGGTGCAAGTTTCACTTGTAGCATCCTTAAGCAAGCCCTTAAATCTTCCAAATCAATGATAAGCTGTTTTCCATTTAGCTAATTAAATCTATTTTGCTGCAGAAAGGAATGCATGTCTTCACTGACTTCTACAGATTTTCTTCTTCCTTAGAGCCATGGCCAATTGCTGTGCTAGCAGACTGCAGGAAAGCTGATGAAACTGTTTGGAAGCAGTAAATGATACGTCTGTCAACAGCATGAATCTGTGCAGCTCCACAGGAGTCAGGTTAGCTACAGGTCTGCCCACGTCTCATTAGTGAATGTATTTTCCAGCCCTAGCAGTGCTACTGAACCTTATTCCTTGGAGACATTTAGCCTGGTATATACCAACTACTCAAAATGACATAAATTTATGATGGCTCTGTTGGCACTGAGCGCTGTTTCACATACTGTCCAAGCATTGTCCTTACCCACACAGAAAACCCTTTACTTTGAGTTAGCAGAACAGTGAGGGTATGGGTTCCAGTTCAAGTTTTGCTTTTATAGATACTTGCAAGCAACTCAGCTCTTAGCATAAAGGCAGGCAAAGAAAACCACCAGCCTCCTTCCACAGCTCCAGTTGGAAGGTGCATTCTGCTCCTCTCTTTCCTCTCCCCATCTGGCACCACCTGCCAAGCTCAGTGTTTAAATACCAAATGTTCACTATTTCTGCAGCACACAGAAGGCAGAGGAAAGAGACAGGTAAAGCTTTGTGATATACAAGCTGAATTCCTTGATTAGGCTCATTAAAAAGCTCTCACTGTCAGACACCTCCAGAACTGCCTATGTTAAGAATCAGGAAGTCCATTCTAGTTTATTAACACAGAACGTTACTCCTGTTTCGCTGCCAAAGGCTGCAGCTCTGGAACAGCTGACAGACCGAAATCCTGAATACAGACACCGCAGTGCAGTTTCAGTATTCAGTACCACAGGATCTCTCCTCCCCACTCAGTGCAGCACAATCATATGAGCCAGGTCAGCCCCATAAGGGCTCAGGGCTAGTCAAAGGTAAAGCTGCAGTGAATACACCCTAGGAAGAGATTTGATGGATTACTGAAGGAAAGATTACCCTGACCAAGCCTCAGAGCTTCCACTTATTTGGGCAGCAAGAAAGTGCCAATTAAGAACTCAAGTATCTGTTTCTCAAATACATCAACAAGAGTGCACTGCTATTGGTATGACTGACTTCAGATCAGTTGGTTCAACTGTCAGCTTCTAAGCAAAGACAGCAGTGAGCAGACTGGGTGGATGACAGCAGTAAGGCCACTCACAGGCACTGCATGCAGGATGTGTGCACTTTGTGCAACAGTGCTTGTCTGGTTCCTCTCTCCTTGCATCTCCTAACACAGTTAGCTGCCTGTGCCCTAGGACTAACTCTCAAAATCACATCCCCAGTACCATGCCAGCAGCTGCTGATGCAGATGCAACCTGGATAATGCATGACACAGAAATAAGCAGGGCTTACCAGTGATATGCCAACTGCACGGTATTACTATTCTGGCTTTTCACTGATTAAATTACACCAGATTGGATTTTGAGGTATCTACTGAAATAGAACAATTCAGTGCAGACCAAGACTAAAATGTCCAAGAGAGAAATAAAAGAGAAAGATTCACATACTTTACAGATAGAACAAAAAGTTTCAAGGGGCATCCATATTATAAACACATGCACGTGTAGGTAAGGACACACCACAATTACGTGTACTTTTGCCAAAAAGAACCAAAACTAGCACTTCAAGAGTTATACGTTGTCTTAACTGCACTTGTTGAAAATGTTCTGTGTTAGATAAAGTTGTAGGGGCTTCATGTGCTAGTATTACAGGAGACTGGTAGACTGCTGAAACATTCTTTTTAAAAAGTATCTTTCCACTATGGTTTTCACTGCTCCTCTGAGACAACCTTCCCCCCATTGCCTGGAAAAGAAGGGTGGAGCTGCCGTAAAACCACAAGCCAGAAAAAATACGCATATATAAAAGCTCATTCTTAACTCTCTCAAAACTCGTCTGGATTGAGTTATACCTGGGTTGAGTAAAGCCTGCTACTCAGGAGAAGTGACCGTGTGGAAGCGTCTGCCTCAGAGCACCTGGGCTGAAGCAACATACTGCCTCAGCAGACATCTAGTCCGACCCTGGATGGACAGTGCTTCTTTCCCCAGCACTGCTTTGAAACAGCCTTCAAAGAAGACAGCTGGCACAACACGGGGCAGGATGCTGTGCCAACTATCTACAGTATAGTATTTCAGCTTATCACCCATTCCTTTGAAATACCAACCTCAAAATAAAACACTTCATCAAAATGTGGATTGTTGGTCTTCTTTTTAACTTTAGTCTTTTTGGCTTCCGATCTGAATAAAGAAAAGAAAAAAAGTGTAAGAAAGCATCAGCAGAAGCATGATCTTAGAACACAGCCACTGAAGAACAAACAGTCACTCATTTGGTAAAACTGGCACGCCATGTGGCTCCAGCACGCAAGGCATGCAAACACACACACACTTAAGAGAGGATTCACTGCAGCCTATTTCTCTCAAGTGGCAGTAATCACATTTTGCTATCCTTTCTTAAACTAAGTCCTTGAGTTCTGATTTCCTACTTTCTTGATCCAGCAGCATCTTGTATCTGAACAAAATGACTTGGAGGAATGAAGCTTTGAATAACAATATTTGAGGGGAGAGTCTGCTCAAGATATTCTCATACCCTAAGAGCACAGGAGTCAGGAGGATTGATATAGATATTTCTGTATTTTATATTTTATAACCTTAGCCTGAGGAATCAATGAATGCTTTTCAGTGGTGTTAAACAATCAAAAAAACATTTTTCTCACAAGAACGAAGAAGTTTTTCAAAGGAGTAGTAGAGCACGGAAGGTCTTCAGGCTTCTTTTTAAAGCCTCACTTTTCTTAAACTTAAAAAGTCAGATTTTAATTGGTATATACCACTCTCTTCCCTGCAGCCACAACAGCCCCTAGTAAATGGTATGTTGTTGAACTACAGTGAGCAGTGCTGAGCAGAAGTCTCTAATTTCTACTGCTCTGTAGGAACAACACATGGCAGACCTCCATTTTATCCAGATTCTGTGATCCTACGTGATTCTATTCTATGATCCCTTAAACCACTGGGGAACAGGCCTGACAAAGTTTAGCACTGCTCATTCATTTGTCTCTAGGCAGCATTATCCACCTGTATCTGCATTTTAGAATACAGACATCTAACTGTTTGCTAATGGGCTACAGCCAGCCAACGTATTCCACATCACGTATAATTGCTACAAACCTATGCTTGTATCTTCTAGTTACATACAAGTGAGAAACTGTATTGTCCTGTGTCACATCTTCCCCTAAAGCTCCCCAGCAACAAAGCACAGATAAAACAGACAGAGATAGAGAGCTGCACCTACCAAGAGGAAAACTGACCTACTAATTATTTCATTCCAGAATCTATTCCTCATTTCTCGTGCAGCAAAGCTGCTTAGGTAGCTTGTACCTGTTTTTATTAACTGGACATATACATACACAGTGGGCAAGCAAAGCTGGGTTAAATTTCTATTGCCACTACATGTTTCTGATGTGATTTGAAAGGTCCAGCCCACAAGTATACAGTGCTTTTCCTGAACCAGCTCCAGCTGAGAGATCTGTTGGCTCTGTAAGTATAAACTACAGAATAAACAACAGAGCATTTGTTGATGTTTTTATGCTCGGCACTGCATAAAATACAGCAGCAAAAGCAGCTTTCCCCTTCCTAAAAGGGGAGGCAATGAAAAAAACAGAGAAGAGAAGATACACAGATTAAAAATACCTCACTGTTCCTAGGAGGAGATGAGAGATAAGAGACTAATCGCCTGCAGGACATGGGGCTGATTGCCTATCCCATCTCATCAGTCACACTTGCCAATCAACCTCTTTACTGATAAGCCCATCAGGGAGGGGACTGGGAAGCAGGATGTAGAACGGGAGACGATTAAGGCAGGCACAATTATTGGGCAATTAAAGCACTGGATAGGAATAAGCTGCATGCTGCTTGCTGAAGATAGGAGGCAAGCCTTCTCTCCCGAATAGAAAATGAAACAAAAACAGATAGGAACAAGATGGAGCTGTGCTCCTTATTTTAAAGGAAAGTATGTTATCAGCTGTTGTATGTTATCCAAAGGCAGGGGAGGGGGAACAGACGAAGAGAGGCAAGTTTAGACATTCAAGGGTACTAGAGTTAGTCAAGAGATCTCCATACAGTTTCAGTTATTAACACCCAGTGCCATCTGAAAGAAATTATATGCTTAAAGAGACAAAGTGTACAGTTCAAATACACTGCTCATTAAGATACAAATGACATAGGACACCTAGGAAAAGTGAGGAATACAGACCAGCCTCAAAGACTCTTCTGCACGCAAGGTATTTGTCAAGAATGCATCTCACTTATGCTGATTTTAATAAATTATTGTAAAATATTACACGTTATATGTTGTAGCCTATGCTACAAAATACTTGGGAGTTCAGAGGAGAGCTGTGATTTTTTTTCTAATATGTCACAGCCATGAAAGGTGACCCTCTACATAAACAGAAACAAAACTGTGATATCCAACAGCACGATCAATTCTGGAAAAGAACAGGAAAATTTAATCTGGTATTTAAGCTAAATATGATTATGCAGAATCTAAAATTTTATCCATGCTATTACATCCACACATATCAAATTACAGGACTGAGCTACCTAAGGTTTTCTATATATACCTTAATCTGTCACACCCCAAAAGCATAAAAGACTCTAAATATTCACATACAAATGCAAGTTCTCCAAGGTGTTGATGTATTCAGCTTTCTCTTCTGTCCTTGCCCAAAACTAGGCAATAAATTTGTTAAAGAAAAATGGCCTCCAACTATGAGGTGAGAAGATGCACAAATTAAACCTAACCACAAATTACATACTCCAAGATAGTAAAATTATTCAGACCTTTATATAAAGCAAAACTGAAGTAAGCATCAAATTACTTACTTGAGTATACCCTAGTAGTTCATACATAGACACATAAATACTTTATTTCACTGCGGTCTAAATATTCTGTCTACCTGAGAATAGAGTTTTCTAGACCGAGGAAACAGAAAATATCCTTATGAAATGGAAGTTTTTGAAGGAGCAAATACTTGCCTGGAAGGTCCTGCTAAGGTAACAGTGGCATAGGGATCACACTGCCCATTCACAATGGGAAGGCCTTGGCATTCTAGAACTCTGTAAAAAGAAGAAAAAAAATAGCAGACAAGCAGGTCAATAAAATAGGAAGAGACTGGAAAGAAAATACAAGCTATGCATCTTTATCCTGCTCCGTTTTCACAATATCTTTTACTAGAGAATTAAAATGTAGCTAAGCACAAGGATCTAATATGTAACTAAAACTTGAGAATGTATGGTCTTAAATAATAACTTTAACATGGACAAAATTAAAGTTAAATTGCAGAGAAATCTTAACTTGAAGGACTCTTACTGTTCAACTAGAACAGCTTAAGGTTCATGGAAAAAAGAGCATGCTGTCAAGATGGGAACAGTCAACTCCTGAAAAGTCTCTAACAATTTATTCAGCAGACAGTGACAACCAGAGTTTATTTCTGTAACAAAGGATTAAAAAGAAAAATCACACACACACATCCCTGCAGTAGTCAAGTAATTTATCAGAATCACGTCTACAAAGGCCTCTGCTCTTTGGACAAGATTTGGCACAGGCTGTGTTAACTGCAGTCCCACAGACCGCATGTCTTATCCATCTTTCTCCATTAAACTTTTAAAAAACAAATTAGAAAAAGGAAACACTTCCACAGCAGCTTTCCAGTGAAAAAGTCAGAGAACAGACACTGCAAGGACAAAACGTAACAAATGGGTTTCTCTTGCAAGCCAAGGTGAGAAATCTGTACTTTTGCCCTCTGATTTCAACATCTCTTTGGAAAAAAAAACCAACAAAAAACAACAAAAAAAAGCCACAACCAATGAAAAAATATTCCATAAAGCTCAAACCTGCCGAGGAACGCAGCACAAAATGAAAATAAAAGGAGAGAGTTTAGTGCCAGGGCTCTTCCTTCCGAAACAAGCTCTGCTTTAAACAGGGGAGTAGCACTACTCTCAAAGAGTGATACTCCCCCGGCACGTTATAAAAGGTACCTGGGTGAGATCCATTGTACTGCTTTCAATGACAGCAACTTTGATTCAGAAAAATAAATAAATAAATCAGTAGACAAAAGTCAGTTAACAGTGTTCCACAATTTTATCCACAAAGGAAATATTTTGTAACATATGGTGTGGACTTCATAGGCAGCTTAACCACAGAACTTTTACTTACTCCACATAAAGGGATGACTACAGTGATGGATCCGATACAGACACCTACTTTTACCAGAGGAAGTTCTGCCCTAATCCAATCTAGATTAGTTCATGCAGCAAGTAGAAAAAACCTGAAGATCACTCTAAGGCGCCACACACAGGCAGAGGAAGTAGTACATTGTATTCACAGTTGGATTCCCTGACCTAGGATAAGGGCTAAATAATTGGCTTAATACAAACGGTCCCCAATTATTCCAATTTGAAAGGAAAACGCTACTTTTTACATTCAAAAAAGGTAAGCATGAATAGAAAGATTTACAGGGAACTCCACGCTACAGCCTTCAGGCAGAGTAGCAAGAAGTAGAGGTGGAAAACCTGGAAGTACGAGCAGAAAGCCTTTAAGAAGAGTCAGGTCCAGCTGGATTTTTCTTGTGAGTGCAGGAGAGGTCACTTCTTTGCCAGCACTCTTTATCCTAACAACACTATATTCACAGAGAAACACTCTGTGAGTGTGCCTGCTGGTCATTCTTTTGGATGGTTTCGTATGTGAACAGAAGAACGGCACACTATGTGTCAGTGTCAACCCCCAACTCCCTTCCACTGCTTCCTTAAGGCAGCCTTTAAGTTCATTGAAATGAAACATTAGCTCAATGGTTTTCTAGCAGTCAGCCAATTTTCTGCTGTTCATGAATGGTTTCCAAGTCAGCTCTCATCCATGCAGGAAGAGTTATTTGAAAGTTACACAATGAAAGCATGTTCAGAGACAGAGTTATTCCTGTTTTAATAAAAGCAGTCCTTTCAGAATATGTGGACAATAGAAAAGGATCCCAGAGAGCGTGATCTAAACTTGAGGACACATAGAGCACTACAAAATAAAATCAGAGATGCATTTGAATGCTGGAAAGCATGAAGTTATCCATACACACAAGCATGCTCTAAGTACACACATGCATAACAATAGGGTTTACTCTCGTACCACCACCTATAAAAAAGCCTGATGGCTTTTGCAGATAGTACTCTGACACCATCACTTCAGCTGTCACTGATGGTTCCATCAACAAGCAGTATCATTAGCTGGTCAGAGGGAACACAGTAACACTGGGCTCTGGCATCTTGAATCACGTGTGCTCTAAAAAACTAAGCAGCAAGCAAAATGCCTCTTGATTTCGTGTGCTCTCCATGTTTGTGCGGCTCATCCCAGAAGACAGAAGTTATCCATTCATGAACAGCTCATAAAATCATGAATGATGTGAAGAACATTTCCTCACGAAACAAGAATTAGGGGGCAAACAATGAAATGAGCAGGCAGCAGGTTTAAAATAAACAAAAGGAAGTCCTTTTTCCACACAATGCATAATGAGATTGCAAAACATATTGTCACAGGATGTCACAGAGGCCAAAAGAACACAGGGCTTCGAAGTGAGATTATACAGATAATGAACTGCAGGTTTGCAGGGAGCTATGAAAGTATAATGGTCCAGAAGCCTCCTCCTGCTCAGGAATATCTAAACTGCTGATCAAGATGGAACTACCGTGCCATATTTGAAGCATCATTCAGCAGCAAATATTAGGAACAGCTCTGGGCTAGACCAGAGATGTGTTTAAAATAGTAGGGTAGTGTTTTGTGTTCTCTGGGAAAAAAAAAAAAGACAACAACACAAAACACCAAGAAACAGCAACCAAACCAACCAACCAAGTAAATCAGAATACACAGATATTCTCTTAAAGCCATGATGACTTAAGGAAGATGTTTTTCTGCCTGCAGTGGGAATAAGAAAAAGCAAAAACAACCTTGAAAGAAACAAAGTGTGGAAAAACAGGAAACAGACACTGACATGAATGGTATTCAAAGCCTTTCAGGTAATTTTTAAGAGAGTTATTGTTTAAGGATGTTGGAGAAAGCAGGCAAAAGACTGAAGACAGGACATTGAGGAAGGAAGGCAACGTCTGGAGAAAGGTCCGTTTTGGTTCTTGTCTCTTACTAAGTACTGTGAGAATAGGCAGAAGAAGTCAGCAAAACACAAACATGCTCTAGTTGTAAGAAACTAGTAGTTGTAATTCTAGACCTGCTTTCGTTATGGCCATTTTCTTCAGTCATGGGAAAGTTGTTAGGTAAATTAACATTCCTTCTCTCCCAATCTGTTACCAAAATACTTGCTTTAATGTATAAGACAGAAAAGAGCTAGAACAAAATGACACTACTCAGAGATAAAATAAAACAAAGCCCCAATTTTCCCACACTGGTATCATATTATTAATGTTGATATCTGGATTATGAGGAAAAAAAATGCATAATACTTTCTCTACTAAAGCAGTGGAAAGTGGAGCAGGAAGCAGTGAAAAAAAACAGTAAAAATGATTAGAGCTCTTGCTCAAAATCATCTGCAGAATTAATTTAATATAGATGTAGCAAGATAATGAAAAAAGTCTAGGCAATCAAGCTTATTCACAAATTACAAGTTGACTCATCAGCCCCCAGAGCGAAAATGTCTGGTGGCTGCTAGACCCTCTTCCGTCCAACTGGTAGTTTCTGCTCATTAGCTGTCTACAGCCCAGCTGGGAAATGGTTAGCAATCCCTTGCAGCCAGTACATGCTTGGGCTGGGCTAAGGTTACTGGCAGGTCATATGGGAAAACTCTTAACACAGCTGCCTGCTATATTTTACTTGTGGTTTATAAAATTAACAGGTTTCAAGGAACAAGAGATTTCAGTTTTCGATGTGGTTTATGACCAAACCTTCACAAAACTAAATATGCTTTGGAAAATTCCCAGAGGGCAAGAGAAAACCTCAAACCCAAACACATTGTGAGCATGTTCCCTTGCCTTTGAATTGCATGATTACAGAAGTCAAGAGAGAGGCAGGGGCAGAAATTTTGAGAAAAGGGAAGATTTTTCATCAAAGACTGAGCAGCTCACAGCTGAACGCTCAGGCATTCCTGCCTCTGGGCTGCCAACCAAGAGCTGTAGGTTGTAGTCTCTGAGAGCCTCTAAAACGATCATACCTCAAGATCAGGCCTAGCACAGGCAAGCAGCATCAGAGCGATCCAAGTCTGTGGGAGTTCCACACCCCTTTCTTGGAATCACAAAAATTATTTGAAAATTATAGGTTTTCTGATTAGTCAGGGATGCACATGTGTCATCAGCATCTTTGGGAGCCAGGATGTGCAACCGATGCAAAGGCAGACATGGACAAGAGGAATGAGAGGAGATACAGCTGCACTTATAGCTTTCCAGATCAAACCACTTCCCCAGGAAATGGCAGCCTAAGGTACTTCCAGAGTACGTAGTCAGCTCAGCTCTTCCCTCAGCTTCAACCTAGGAACACTACAGCATTCCCATTCCCTTATCTCAAATCTGGCTGTTTTCTCACTCATTCCTCAACAGAAAATACACTTTTCCTACACAATCTATCAGTGAACTTAATCCATGTATTGTAAATGTTTTCACATACGTACAAGGTGCCTAAGATAAATCTTAATGCTCAGCAAATTTTATTATTTTTCATTTGGAGCATCTGCTTGTTCCACCATTTCATGTGAGTGAGATTAAGAGTTCCTTTATCTGAAGGCCTTGTCTCATCTGAGTTTGTTTTGGTTATAGTCACATTCTTCCCCAAATCTTTTTGAAGTCAAGAGACTCCCCTGTCATTGCTTGCTCTAGTCACCTAGTCACAGCTTGAATATTCAGTGCTTTGTGCAGCAAGTCTGACTAGACTGAGAATTATCAACTTAAATACAACTTTGTGGCACATCTGTCATGACTGTGATCCAAAGAATGCATTTTTGGCTTATGGTTAGGTATTTACATACTAGGGACATTCCGAAGTTCAGGGTATGTGACTTACTTTCTTAGTTTCTTTTTTTTTTTTCCTACTTAAAACATATAAACCACTCAGAGTGCTTTCTCAGGGATAATCAAACATGTCACATTCAGTTCATTTTTGAATGTCTTTTCTCTTCCAGCACAGACATGCATGATGACTTTGAGGTTATCGCTGCATGACAGACTTCCAAGCATGACTTGGCCAATCTCATAGCCATGCTGGTATATGGCTGCTGCTCTTAGGTCTGTGAATCACCTTTCTTCTTGCACTGCAAGGCAGGAACTGTTCCAATGCCTTCTCCTTACTCCCTTGATCTGCATGGGACCAAGACCTTGCTAAGCCAGTCATATTCATGTGCTTTAAAGTGGTTTTACCTGGATGCATCTGCCTCCACAACTACTATGCAAGAAGATACTATGTCTAGCTCAGGAATTCCCTGAATCATAAATTTCAGGAGGCCAGGAGAATGTATCACAGCATGACTGCACTTGTAATTCTTTATCAGACATACTCAGAGCTCCCTGGGTTTTTGGTCTGACCAATCTATCTTGAACTGTTCACTTCTGAATAGTAATCTGTTGGATCTGCATTCAGGACAGAACAAACACTCAACATTTTTGACTCTATGCTAGCTGAGAGACCTGTGGTTTCTGGAACAAGGCATACATTTTCACAATTTACTCCATGCTGGTGATAAATTACATTCTGCATCCACCATCTAAAACACTATAGCAATTATGCCTCAATGTCCTGAAAGTTTCCATACCAACCCATACATGGGCAATGCTTTGACCATGTTCCTGGGGAATTAGGATGGTATACAGCATCAGTGTATGAGTCCAGCCTTATATCCTCTGGATGAACATTTGAAGCCAAAAGGTAATGTCCGTTTCTGCTAAGCTAACTCTAGTAAGAGATGATTTCAAAAGTACCTATTCTTCCAGAAGTTATCTGCTTCTACCAAAGTGAGTTTCAAACATCAGTTTCTTAGTAGTATGCTTTTCACCTGTCTGCTTTTCCCCCTGGGAATCAACCAGCTGCCTTTGGATGTGGTTCCAACATACCAGAAATTATCTACAACCCACAGTGATGTGTTCTGGCTCACCCTCATCTTACGTTCCTGCTCTAACACAGTATGTTACATGGTGTCTGATGACCATTGGCAGTGCTTGCTAGAGTGAATTTGGGAAAGGATGGGACAAAGTCCCAATAGATACAGCAATCCTGAATAAAATACATCATTATTAATTTTTATCATTGTAATTTTTCAAGCCACTTCTGCACTACATTTCTCCATCTGTCCAGTAAAGAAGCCAGAGCCTTTAATGAATCTTCAGCCACGCTGCTTCTCTTAAGCATGCCCCTCCATTTCTTTTTACTGCTTCCACAGAAAACCACTCTCCTTTAGGGAGTTTTGTTGTTTGCATTTTTCAGTGAACAAACGTGCTCTGGCTTACAAACAATAAACCACATGCCATCCCCTTAAACTCTTAGAGAGTTAATAGGAGCTTAATTGGAGTCACTTTTTGCCATTCATGTGACAGCATTTCTGCCATGCACACATAACTCCTGCTAACACAGGACTGTTAATGGTGACTTCCTTCAGGCAGAACAGAGGAAGAGGATTTAATTGTTTGGGTTTGAGCAACAATTCATTTCCAAGATATTTACTGGGGACATTTTGAAGCAGAACAGGAACAAATATTCATACACGGCCAACTAATAATATCTAGAATGCTAAGAAAAAGTAGTGAGGGCAGCCCTTGTTTCACAAGTTGAAGTGAATAATACTAGAGATACTATAGGAAAACTACAGGCACTGCAAAAAATCATTTTAGTAAACAAAAAGAAGAAGAAATACTGTTGATATATATGTATTGCTCAAACCATGATCACTTCAGATAAACTGCAAAAAAAGTACCATGTCAGTATAAATCTAAACATTTCTTGACAGTTTAAAATCACATGGACTCTTCTCTGCTATTAATATGGGAGCTGTTCTACAATTTGAACCATCAAAACTGCTTCCCAATATCATTTCTAGAATGACTCCTGAAACCAGACATTTGCAGAGCACCATCTGTACTCTGTACTAAATAAAGAAAACAGAATAAAAAGTGGGTGTTAGCCCTACAGTTCTCACAGGACAAGGAGTTAATTCATTAGCAGTTCATCCGGTTTATGAGACAATTACAGAAGAGCTGCAAGTTCCCTAAAAGCCACTTCAGAAACATTTTTAGTTAGGTTAATATATTTAAAAATAAAAATAAAAAATATCTTCAGTGACAGTGCCCTGAGGGCTTCAGCAAAGACACAAGCTTGCCAAAATTCTGAATTGCACTGATTTAGTGACTGTTACTGGCACTGACATCAGCATTTCCTCCTGCCTTGTTCCCTGACTTGCAGCCTCAATTATTAACAGAGAGCAAAAGCTGAGCTATCGGAGAGTAAAGAGAAATGGTGAGGAGGAGGAGAATTTTGTAGCACATGTTGATTTTCAGAGGAGACAGAAGATTCAAATATAAGTTGCAGCAAAGCAGTTAGTATGTAAATATTATAAGGGAAGAGCAATACAGAAGAGTAGGTGCTAACAGGAAAGGATGAATTTGCCTAATGGCAGAACTATATTGATTCTTGTAAGGAAAGAAAAAAAAAATCCAATTTGATACAGTACGGCAGGAAGCCAAAGAACAGGTCAATACATCAAGGCAGCTGCAGAAGCATTTGTGTGAAAGCAGTATGGTGAGGAATGTAAAAAGAGGAAAGCACAAAATGATTACAATTATGATATGCAGCCTTGACAACGATTAGTGCCTCAACAACAGCTTTAGCTCAGCTGACTGTAGCCTAAGGCAACATGAAATGGAAGAAGTGAGATACTGTCTGTACAGCAGATAAGGAAGAAAAAAAAGCCAAAGACCAAAACACAGTATGCAAGTCTGAGACACAGCAAGGCAGCTATAGCCTGCTTAATGAAGCTGGCTAGTGACACCAAAGTCTCCCATCTCCTTTTATTCTGCTTGGTAATACCAGCTGGCCTCGAGACAGTGCACTGTGTGCTGTATGGGATATGCAGGTTTTATGGAAAGCAAACTGCAGTAATCTTTGACTTGATGTCTGCTCAAGTTTCATCTGCATCCAGGAAGGAACTACTTGCATTTGGCATAAACCTTCCAGGACACTTGTGGATGTCCCTGAGTACATGCTTGAACACAAAGGCAAACAAAATAAGCTGCATAAGCACGTCCTGATTTTCCCTCCCGCCAGTCATCTGAGGCCACAAATATCTCCAAACATTTGACAGATTGATAATGATACAAAAAGATGGATGACAAAATGAAGAAGCTAGTCTTGGAATGACTGAAATTCATTCAGAGGCTGTGATACACGGCAGGGCAAAAATTACAAAAAAAAGCAATTCAGGAATCACTCAAAGAAAGAGGTTTTGAGTCTACTGACAGGGATCTGATTATGTGGTAAGTAAAAAAGTTATGAGATGAGAGACTAAGACTAGAAGCCTTATAGAATTTAAGGCAGAGAGAAGAAAATAAGATACCCTGGAGGAGACAAGAAGGGAAGTATTCAACTAGAAGAAACAAAGAAAAAGGCACAACAGAAGGAGCATATCCCTGACTTCATAAAGGTTTTCTGTCTAATTACTGAGTAAGGATTTCTTCCTAGGTGACAAGCATAGTCAAGTCAAACAGCTATCCCAGGTTGGCCACAGATGGTAACATAAATAAAAAGAATAAAAGATCTGACGTGCTGGTAGACAACCTGCATGAACAGACCTCTATCTCTCCCAGTTAAGTGGGCCTGAAGAGAGCACATGTAGGAGAAAAGCATTGAAATTTCTTGCCAACAACACCCTTTGACCACGGGGTGCAGTAATCCTACTGGATCAAATCTCAACAACTCTTAAAGTGACAGTGGGGCACAAAGAAGAACAGGAAGGTGAGGGATGGGAATGAGATGACTTCAGCAAAGGCACTGACAGACTGAATGCCCAGCAAGTTTCCTCTCAGTACGATCTAGTACAAATATAATGTTTTTTTCTACTGAGTAATCTTTGACAACTCTTTCATACAGATTCTTGTATCACTGCTCTACCTAATTAAATGTATATACTCATAGCAGCAAATACACCTTCCTAAATGAAGAGATCAAATAAACTCAGAGGTCAAAAGAAACTAAGCAGTAGTTGTTCAATCTACATGGAGGCTACAACCTTTTGTATTTGGCATGCCTTAGCTCACCACAGGTAGGTACAACTTTTAATACTTTAGAAACATAACTTTGAAACAGGTCAGAATAACCTTTGACTTTATTTATATGAATAATCAGATGATATGTGGTCTTGATTAACAGTACTTATAATGAAAGGGTTTTAATCTTTCTTCCAGATGCAGTACTTGCATTGGGGAGTTGAAATTAAGCTGATTCATCACCTCTACTGAAACCTAACGTCAGTTAAGCTGTCAACCAAGTCCCAAAGTAATGCTGATGCACTGAATTAATTTTGATAAGAGAAATGGACTAAAGTTATGTGATTTACATCACAGCTCTCACGGAAATGCTCTCTTGTATGTAGAATTCTAGATATATTACTGATTATTTGATGCTGTCCAGATTTAGTCAGCTAAAAAAAAAACAACCCCCCTTAACTTATCCCATTGTGATTATAGACAGCACAGTAACCAAACAGACGAAAAACAACAAAACCTACACACAACTCATACGGTATCATACATCTAACTCAAATCACAGCATTCAATTCTGAAAAGCTACTTTTTATTAAAAGATAAAACACATTAAAAATGTGAAATTTAGATCAGTATTCAGGTACACCAAGTTTGTGAGGGGCAGCCAAGAAACACAGCTTTAGGAGTCTTTTCTCATTATCCAAAAAGAAAGACAGATCAGGCTTGCTAAGTTCAATTTATCTCAACTTTTCCAGCAAGGCACATAGAGCTATTCATTCCAAGATGCACAAACATCACAGCCATCAACAGACAAAGTTTATAATAAACTTTCCTAGGAAATTAACTAAAAATATACATTCCTTGATGTCTCTGATTTGGCAAGAGGAGAGATTAAATAGAATTCATAAACCATTCACGTAAAAAACAGCTGTCACAGAATATTGACTTAATATGTATGGATTTCTCCCCTGGTCCTACAGGGCCACTTACTCACACTTGATTATGCTAAAATTACCAAAATTCAGATGCACTGAAACAGCACACATGTAGGCAATACACGTGCAGCCTTTCAGAGCTGCTGTAACACTTTTCTAGCCCAACTGCTGTCCTTTCTTTTGATACATAGGCATGATACATAGGCATGGCTGTTGGTGCTCCTGGTTCCTGCCATAGCCTATCCCTTTATATCCCTTTATATCCCTTTATATAGCCTATCCCTTTATAGGCCTCAGCAGAAATGGGGACCATCTCTCCTGGAGATGAGCCATAGCATTTTGTGCCCAGAGGATCACATGCTGTGTACAACACAGGAACAACGTTTTGGGTCCTTGTGCAGAAACACAAATGGGTCATGCAGACATACTGTAACTTTAGCACTTTCCTCTGAAATAACACAGCTGTGAAGCAGCAGACTCCTCAGACTCTCCAGTATTTTTAAGACATAAGGAAAATACCCACCAGGCAATGATCCTGCCTGGTGTGTTCTCCTTTAAAAACGCATACATTTATTGCTTTTATAGATAGCGTTTCAAAGCATTCAATGATTTAGATTTTTCCAACTGAGGGCCTCACACCTGAATCACCACAGAATAATCCCCAGAAGATGACTGGAGAGGAAGGTACAGGATTTTAATGGAAGACAAAATACTTCGAGTAGCTGGATGGGATAAAGCACCAGGTGAAGTTTCCTGCACACTCAGAGCACACTAGATTGGCCAACCTGGTACCCTAGAAGGAATAAAGCAGGAAGCACGTTGTTGACAGTTTCCAATTGCACAGTGTCCCACTTTGCACTCTACCTTGAAAGCCCAGTCATGAGTTCTGTGCTCAGCTAAAAACCCACGGTAATCCATCCCAAAGATGGCAGCTTCACAAAGTGCAGTTACACAGTTGTCCTATACAACATTAAGATCTTTGGTGATGAGAAACAACACAAAGCATGATCTCTGTAAACAAATGCTTAATGTACTGTCACTTTAGAACTTCTTAGTGAAAAACGAGATGCAAATGAGGACATGGTCAGGTGGGCATTCTGGTATAACCAGATGTAATTAGTAGCCCACATCAACTTTATTATTCCACTTATTACACAAACAGTTCATACTTGCATTAAGTATATCCTTGTACTTGGGGACCAAAAGAAACCATGAGAACTGCAAAGTCTGACCTCCTTCATTTTGGTGATTAAATCTGCCAACTAGTCAAGTTGTGCCTGAGCTCGTAATATTCATTACACCCTCAGAGCACTTTCTTGAAAGAAATCAAGACCAAGCCCAAAGGACTCACAATGATAAAAACATCCTCACAGCATTCTACAGGAAATTGTTCACTGATTAATGATAATGAATAGCAACAAAAAAACTACTTGTTTCCCACTAGATCAGCCTTTAGCTTCCAATCATCGGGTGTCACTGTGGTAAGAATAGGTAATCATGCAATCAGAAGGTCCCTTCTCTGAGTACAATACACACTAAGGTTTCATCACTGTGAGGTTTTTCTTGCATAAATCAAACACTGTCACCCTAAGACACATTTGCCAGGTCTTCAGTTCCTCCTGTAGCTTTTCTGTGACTGTTTTCAAGTCTAACAGCATCCTTACAGCCTGACCTTCTCAAGATAAAGGCTCTGAGGAAATCCTATTTGCATTTTGCCAATCTCCCCAGGTGATTTTTGGAATCAGTCAGTGATTTTCACAAAACTTGAAAGAGTGGTAGAGATGTCAAAAGATGCTCTGGCCCTACATTTTGGTAAATCCACTAGCTGTGAAGAGAGCATCCCCAGGGAAGGAAGGGCTGCACGTGATAGTGGCTTGGTGAACCTTTGTAGCCTGAAACCCATCAGTACACACAGTGACAGGTACATACATTGTACCAAGTCAAATGTTTACACCAAGAAAAAGAAAATAACAAAAATAAAAAGGAGACATCTGATGATTTTAGCTATGTGACTCTGCAAAGCATTGGCTCATAACTAGCTAAGCTCCAGTACAACGACATACCCAGCAATGAGAATACGATTTCTAGGTCATCAGGATAGCGTTGGGAAAGATGGGGTTGGAAAATTTTCTCATTATTGTCACATACACAGGCAGACTTTTTGCCATCGCTTCCTCTCAACAAATAGTTCTGCAAACAATAGAGTTAATGAAGAGTGTTTCCTATGCATTGTGTACCAGGTCTCAGCTTTCCTTATACTTGAAAAAAAAGAATTTAAAAAAATGGAAATAAAAAGCCCAACTTCAACACCTGGGGCACTTTGACTTCCCCTTTGCCCTGCAGTTTCCTCTATTTGGAGCAGCTTCCTTTGCTGCTATCTAAACATCACCTTGTCAAGCACTGCTCCTGCAGCAACAGATAACAAGAAGTGTGATTTTAACTTCCATTGCATCCCATTGCACTGTCGCTTCAGAAGCTTCACTAACACTGGTTTTGGTTGGTAACTGTCACGAAAGCTACAGGAATTCCAGCAACCATTCAGAATGAAACAGCCTTTACGTTACACTACATACTATGTACATCAAAGAGCTTTTTGACACAGGCCACTGTTTTCTCCTAGGGACTCACCTCAAAAACAACTGGCTGCTCCAGATGATTGCCATCAGAGGACATCGCTGAAATGGGAAAGGCTGACACCTGGGGTAGTGCCAGTATCTCAAGGCGGTAACAACTCACAGATCTCAAAATTCACGTGCCTCTTACAAATACAGATCCAACAGGAATGCTCTTTAATGCTCTCAACCGTCTCTAACACTGTGACCTCATGTAGAGTTGGAAGTTAAAAATCATTTATTAGAAGGATTTATGCTTGAATACTTTGCTTCAATGTATAATCCCAGACGATGTTTACTCTGGCTAAAACAGGAAGTGCCGTCACGTTATTTAAACAGTGGCACCTATTGTTGAAATAGACTGGCCTAGAAAAGCTGCATTCCAGTCTTGCATTACAAAATAAGCCTTATATTTATTCCACAGTCAGGCTTCGATTCAATCTCAAAATGGTTAAGGTTTTGTTTTGTTTTTTAATGCTTGGTCTGCTGCCAAAAGGCCTAATCAAAAAAGATGCTCTTAATTAGTGCTACAAATAACCAGATACTTGCTTGTGACTTGAATGAACAGAAAGAATTTCAGAAACAGAGGAGAAGCACTGAAGAAATACTGAATACAAAAACAAAGGGTGAAACAGATACTTCAGTTAGTGGGAAATTAGGCAGCAGGAAAAGGTGATATTTATAGTCATAGGGAGTTTTGATGGAGACCACAAGAAGTCCAGAAAAGTTTTGGTGATGATAGAGAAGCAAAGAGGAGAGATCTCCTTAGATGGCAGGCATTTTATCCTCAACAGCACCAGAGCCAGGAGAAAGGAAAACCTATGTACTGTGCTAAAACCTTGAACAGAGAGTCATATCCATTCCTTCTCCATCACCTTCCCTATTCCCCAATACCGACAGCACTGCAGCACTTCATAATAAAATACCAGATACTGTGTGATTTCATCTGTGAGCAATTTTCCTCCATGAATTTGTTATGAAACACTGCAAGAATAAAAGCACAACTAGGATGCCACCCTGCAAGAAAAAGCATAACATGATGCAGGGTTTGCTCTCTAGAGAGAGGAGGCTGTGATGCATTTTAATGGATGCATACATTTATTGAAAATTAAGCCTTGAAACTACTTTATGCTCTCATTAGCATTCCTTACCAGCAGCAAATGAAAGTTGATTTTTTCAAAATCCCTTGATATAAACTGCGTTCAATCAATGCATTACGTTAAACCTCCCTGCTTGTAGTCAGCAATACCATTTCTTCCCTAACTGATTCAGCTCATATTTTGGACAGGAACATAAGCTTCATTTGACCCTGAAGCAAGTTCAAACCTGGCTGTAGGCTGCCCTTCTGTGCAGTGGAGTAGAAATTTATCTAAAGCAGCATACAAACATTATGTTCCTTGAACAGAGAAACAGCAAACCCATGTGGCAAGGTGGTTCATGGACTGAATGTGAATGGAATGCAACTTCCAATTTGGAAAAGAGAAATACTGGATGGTGCAGCACCCTCAAGAGAGGGTCAAACCCTGCGCTTACAAATAACTAGAGCTCTCCATTTCAAAACTGGGATTCACATCTACCCTACTACAGCAAACTGGAGTACTGGGAAAGACTGAATCGTCTTGTGGCAATAAAGAGCCCCAGAGTTTTCTGCACTGAAATGGCATGCAAAGCAAGCAAACAAAACAAAACAAACAACAACAAAACAACAAAAACAGCACAGAAAAGCATATCTAAAACTTTTCTACCCTTTCTGAACTCCTGTTTTCCGCTCTTATCAGCATCACAGATACAGCCATGACAAAAAAAGCAGACACATTTTGCTCTTCTGTGTCACAGACACAACACAGTCCCGCATTTCAAAGTTCTCTTGCTAATCCAACCCTTCTGACGCTTTCTTAACCAATTCCTGGGATCTGATGAAGATCGTTATCTAGAGGAAAGAAAACTTGTTCCATCATAAATGAGAAAAACAGGAAGGAACCTAATTAGTAAAGAAAAGTTTCCAGCTCAAAGCTGACTCAAAGATTATGCCTATTTGTTTTTATTTTATACATTTAAATATATTCCATGGATGAAAGACAAGCTACACTCCTGTAGTTTTTCAAGGCACCTCCAAACACAATCACTGGTGACAACAGCAAACCTTCACTAGTCAAGATGGGATCATGTTTTCCCCTAATTCTTAAGTTAGGATTCAGACTGCTAATCCATAAACAGGAATAGCCTTTATCTCAGCTCTTCCAACTAGACTTGGTACACAGAGGTTGACCACTTGAAATTTTCAAAACAGAGTATCATTTCTCTTAACCTAAGAAATGCCATGTTGCTGTGATAAGAGAATTTTAAGTTACAGAAAGCCAGGCTGATTTAGGTCACTGGCTGCTAACCTGTAAGCAACATGCTGCCCACACCACTTTCCAGCAAAGCTCATGTGAGCAGTTAGAAAGCAGATGCTGCCTACTGCACAGTCTGTGCTCTACCCACATGGCAGCCAAGGCTGGGCTACAGTCACTGTGTCTCAGCACACGCAAAGCTAAGCAGAGACCGCTTTAAAGACACTTGACAAATGACTCTCTCCTTACCTTCCCCCTTTCCTCTTCAGAAGAGCTTTTAAAGCTCCTCAACACCCACAGATCACTCACTATTCTCTTAATGACCTCTGAAGTGTTTATTTTAGAGATGTTGTATCTACTTATTGTTTCCTTTCCTGCATGCCCTTGCAAGCACAGCCCATTTAACTGTGTCCCATATGGTCAGAATGCATCTCAGACAGTTCGAAAGAATTGCACCGCATTTAAGTTCAATTCATAAATTAATGTAGAGCAGTCAAATCCTCCACACCATGACTACACTCCCTACACACTCACTACAAATGCTTCATTTATCAAATAAAACTTTGGCATTGCTTGTGTATTTGCAGACTTGTGCACCACTCAATGGAAAACTGTGTCCCTACGTATGGAAGACGGTGGCTGCTTCAACTGCATAGATTTACCATGACAGAGAGAAAGAACAAAAGTAAGAGCAGAGGGGTGGAAAGTTCTCCAAAGTAGACATTTCCAAGCTTTTTTAAACCTAAGAGAGAGACAAGACATAAGACAACACTTGAAGGAGCAGCTGGGGACACTGAATAAATACAGACATTTAAATGTGACTAATTACATACACATGCTGGAATTCTCAGAGGAATATCAGGGAGCCAGACTCCCAGCTCAGGCTGACTTTCAACAGGAGCTCAGTGGCCTGTCCCTCTAGGCATTCTGGAAGTCAGACGTCATCTTGCTAAATACAGAACGCCGCTTCTAAATGTTGCCTCTGGTAGTATAATCAAAGCAAAGCCTACAGACTTTCTACAAAGTTATCTGCAGGAACCCTTTCCTTTATTAAATATTGAGCCCTTCTGTTTGTTAAATAAATAAAAATGCACACATCTACTGATCATAACCTACACTCTTCTGCAAGATGACAGACAGCTGGAACAGCTCAGAGGTCTTAGGCCTCTGACAGACCACCTTTCTGTGCTGAACACAAACAGACTGCACAGGTTCTGCTTTAAAGATGGTAGGCAACGTTCTACAAAAGGTCTAGGGCTCCTTTCTGAGCACTAGTGTTGTGAAGATGGAAGGATATCTGCATATGGAAAGTGGAGACTGAAAAAATCAAAGGGAGAAGCACAATCCATTGTTTTCCAAAGGCAGTCATGGAATACAGATACACACAAACTGCTCATGACTCAGTCCAAATGTTTAAAACTGGCATGGCTGTGGGAGCATCCTTCCCTGTTACTCGCTGCTCATTTTATGTCTTTTGCACTGGAGAATGGTGTAGTTTCTTGGATGCACAGGACTAAGGCCTGATTCAACTTAAAAAACGTGAGGGCTAAAAAATAAAATATACCACTGCTCAAGCAGCAGCCAAGAACCTTGTGTCACCACAAATGATAGGTATGGACACAAGCAAGGAGGCATAGGAGTTCTGAGCACTTAATTCCATAGCCTCATTATCTTAAAACATTCACAAAGATATACATCCCTGGCATATGACAAAGCACTTGACAGGTAAGAGATGGCCTTCATTTAACAGCTAGTTAAAGGTAAAGCTAGATGCTGGTAGCAATAAAAAGCAGCAGCTGACTGAGGTCCAGGAAGGCTGTTGTTCTAAACAGCGCGGGAAAAGACAACCTGAGATGACCTGCGAGTGAAGAAACCAGAACCTACAGAGGGAGAAACCAGAACCTACAGATTAAGACCTTTTCTTAGCATACTTACGTATAGCATACATACGTACTCATGATGGCTCATTTCATGGCACAACTGTAGTTAGCATAAATGCAGTTACACAAAGATACCAGGCTGTGAAGCCCATACATGTCTTCTTTTACTTGACAAGCACTGGAGCTCTGTGCTCAATAGGCTGAGTCTGTGCTCATTAGGCTGAAGGCATTCTCTCTCTGTATGGCATGAACATACATCAGTTGAACTGGATGATCTTTGACTGCACGTTCCAACCGAACTATTCTAACAAAACACTTCATTCCAAATCCTTTAACAAGGACATGAGGGACCCAAAGAGTCTCAGTTGATACTTTGCCCAACTCAGTGACTAGGACCACCAAGTTTCACAGCAATTCCACAGAGGGAAACCCAAGAGTAGCAAAGAACTCCCTGATGAAGCACGCAAGAAGTGAGAGCTCTGGTTTTCACTGAAGATGACAGCAGGAGCCGCCTGGGGACACAAGAAGTCTGAGTGTGGTGCCTGCATCTGTATTGTCAGTGTAACTTTTAAATCCACTAAGCTTCTCCTTATAATCTCTTTTACAGAGATTCAGTCCAAGAGATTGTGCTGTAGCAGCTGGCAGAAACTAGGGCCTGGGAAGGGTTCTAATGAAGCACAACAGCTTAGTGGTTTAGGGCTAAATGAAAGTACTGAATGCTTCCTAGGGAGAAGCTATTAGGTAACAGTTTTGAACTCATTTTTTTTTTTGCTTCCTCTGCGGAGTCTAAGGAATCTCACATACCTTTCACGTTTTAAATAATCTACTACTTAATGCTCAAGAGCTCAGTACTTAGCAATTTTAATTTGCTTTTCCATTCAGATGAATTTTGCCATCCTCTCATTGAGCTAATTGTTCACAGCACGCTCCACAGGGCTGCAGACTGCTGAGCAAAGGCCCCAGCTGCTGTCAAGATATTCCAGAAAATAGTGGTGGTGGCAATGCACACAGGGCTCAGTACTGAAGATATGACCTCTGGGTGAGCTGGTAAGACAACTCATGTTTATTCATTTGATAGGCAAAAATAAGTTTTCCAATTAGTCCTAGTTTTTATTCAGACTACATATGTGTCTGTAAAATTAAAGCATTATGCCAGCGCTTAAAAAGGCAAAAGTCTTCAAGGTATTTTTAAATAGTTGCTCACTGGAAGCAGTTTTTTGTTCTCCTGGATTGTTTAATCAGCTTTATCTATGTGTAGCTTGCAGAATAATCACTTTCCTGCCTCCAAGAGTCCCAAAATTCATCTAAGGAGAAAAAAAAAAAAGGAAAAAAGTATAGGAAGTCAAGGAAGTTCACAGGATGACAAGCTCACAGTTGTCACAGTTTTACACCTTTGTTTTGTTTCTGCACTGCAACAAATGCATGAGCTGTTCAAAAAACAAAAAACAAAAAAAATAAATCAACAGTTATTTTCACCACATTCATCTGGTAGCTGCACTCCTCTAATTCACCCAGTCTCTACTTTTACTTCATGAATCACCTACAACAAAGGTTCTGCCTCCCATCTTTGCCATTCTTCTCACTTGGCAACTTCTGGTTCCATATCGATCTAGTGAAGCATTGCTTAATTACTGCTCTTCTTTCTTGCATGTCTATGCACTACAACCAAAATACCTATGAACAAACCTGAAATTGACTTCAGACAGTGTTGAAAAGCATTATAAAGCTGCAGTTTGCTGTATATCTCCCTAATAAAAATGTGCACCTTGAAGAAAATGCCAAATGACATTCTGTGCTTTTCTTCCTGATGTAATCATACCCCTTTCCTTTTCCATAGTATTCCCTGTGTCTTTCTCATTCGTAAGACATTCTTAAGACAGACTGCCATAAAAACCTGCACCAATAGAACTACATACTCTAGAAAGATTTTTATTTCTGAATTCCCTCCGATCTACCACCCAAATAACAAATAGCTGTGGAAACTAGCCAATGCCAAACAGAGTGCTTGGATTGCAGGAAGACTCCAGACTGCAGGAAGAAAAGATACCTTCAGCAGACAAAAGACTGCATGGGATCTGATTTTCAGGTTTTGTTTTTAAGACCCAAGAGCTTGATCTAAGTTTAAAAACAAAAAAACAAATACCTCTGAGCATTACAGGCCGGTGGCTAAAACCTTGGAATTTTCACACACATTTCAGTTAATACGTTGTTTTTACTGAACAATACATCCAAAACCAAAATTACAGAATGCTGTGTAAGCCATTCAAAGTATTTTCTTTGTACTGAACAGAGTAAAAGGAATAGTCTTTAAAGCAAGGCCACAAAGGCAAGAATTTGATTTAAAATCTGGCTTGTCAAATGAATAGAAAGGTAGAAAAAAATGCTGCATCAGAAGTTGATACTGCCTTATTGCTCTCCATGAAGCAAAAAACTGTACATTTAAGACTTTAAGAAGGACCATTTCAGACTTGTATTTCTAGCATTTCAGGAATATCACTGGAAAAAAGGATTGGGATTGCAATGTTACCAAGATCTGATTTAACTGAAGACAAAATCTGGCTGTGGTATGGCATACTCCCTCAAAACAAAAACAAAGTGAGAAAAACACTTTTGAAAGTCCTTCAGTATATCACCTAACTATTCAAAACAGATCATGGTGAGAGTGAAAGGATGTTCCATGTAATCTCTGCTGGCAAAGAGTCAGACTCCCCATGGTGTTACCTCACAGCTGGAGTTCAAAGGATAAAGACAGAGGCCTTTCCTGCTGCTCTGCACCACGTAAGAGTGCTCTGCTCACTTCCAGAAAGACTAAAGCAAATGAAACTGATAATTGGAATAATTCTGCTCCTTTTCCCTCTCTAGGCACACTATCCTCTGGGCCTGCTGCGAGGAACAGTCCAAGTGTAGTGATAAGCTCACTGGTCCAAACACCCCATATACACACCTGCCCTCACATAGGTGACAGACAGTGCAGTAGGACAACAAACCATCCTTTTCCACTTTTCATTTCCCCCTCTCCTGCAAAGCCCTAGGATCTATGACAACAGAAATAACGCTTCAGCAAAAGATGCCAGCCTAGGACACAATAGTTTCAGATTTGACAGATTTGAACAGATTTGAAACAGTTTCTCAGAAACACCATGACTTGGTCATATTCAAATTATAAAATGGCAAAAGACACAAAAAAGAGTCCTCAAGCAGTAGTTAAACGAAGGCTGAGGCCTTCAACATGATGTACAGCTATATTGACATGGCAACTTTAGACCTCAAAGAGGTACAGCTCTGTTCAAGTGGTATGTGTTAGCAAAAGCCCTGGAGATCAGTGCCTACACAGCAAATTTTACCATGCTTCATCAGATTTTTATGTTGTTTTTTTTTTTTTTAACTGGCAGACTACAGAGCAGAAGATTTCAAAGATGCCTACTCACAGAGCTTTGGTAGGGACTATGTGCCTAGAAAAGACATACACAGGCATACAAGATCACAAACTCCATATGTTCCCGTGAGCCTAGAAGTATGGAGATCAACCTCCTGGAACACCTGCATTTGCTAATAGATCCCAGCTGCAAAGACTACTGTATCTTTTTAAGCAAAGCCTTTGCAGAGGCAACAACAAAGAAATGTCAAATATTGGTCTGAAAATAAGGTTGGTCACAATTTCACTAGCAGAGCATTTCTCTATTGAAATAATTACCAAGCAGCTGGAAATGTATGATACTAACACTTCAATTTTGATGACATTCTGCCACACACAGAACACAAGGTAGATTTCTGACAGAAGCCAACCAGTACTGCCACTGCTCCTGAAGTAACCGTCTGAAAGGTCTGTTACGGTCACTGGGCAATGGCCTTCTGACTCCTCGTATGAAGGCAAAATCTTGATGTCTATTTGAGTCCTAGGTTTCAGGTAATTTAAGTGAGATTCTGAGACTGCTTTAATAACTGATGGCAGACTTTTGTTTGTTGAGTCAGCTTTGTAACACCCTGTTACCACATAAGCTACGCTACAACTTCACTTAACTAGTAACGCCCTTAAAATGCAAATCAGAAGGATATTAGCCTTGGATGTGTTTTCACGATTTCTAAAATGACTGATTTATTAACATTTAAAGTGTTAGGAAGAAAATCATGTCAATTACATGCAGAAAAGGAGAACAAAACAAATCTCATCCCGTAAAAAAATGCATATGAATATCGCTGATTAACAAAGCCGTAACTAAGATCTGACCCTGAGAACGTCGAATTTCCAGTCAATGCCACGATTCCCCAAACGATTCTAAAATGAACCGCTGCATACTGTATGTAACTGCATTTCCTCATAGCTTTAAGTCCTACCGTGTTGCGAGCTTATGGCAGACGACACCGGTGTCTGTTATGACTTCGCTCAGTCTCAGCTCCAGGTGGACCTTTCCCTGAAACCGACAAAAAATGACGCGTGAAAAATCATGTGCGTACCCAGCCACGCCATTCCAACTGGAAACAAAACGAGTTGGTTAACACAAGCAATTGCAGGAGAGGTTTAAAGATTAGTTAACAGTTGTGCAGCTGACATATTTTATTTCTTAAGGAATCCAGTTCTACAGCCACTTGATTTCAGTGCATCATCCTTCATTTCCACCCCACCCTTTTTTATTTCTGTGTGTTTTACTAACTGAGGGAAATGGTGTGTCTGCGATTTGGAGACAAAATATTTTGTCGTAGCTTTATTTGTATTTAGCATTTTAAATATCAAACAAAGATCTCCAGCACAATCACTGAAAAGGTATCACATCAGTGTGTTATAAATTGTTATAAATTTCTGTACCTAAATGGAGCCTATGAACAGGAGGGGAGTCAACTCTTTGAAAGGGTAGATAACTGCAGGACAAGGGGAAATTATTTTTAAGTTGAGGGAGGGAAGATTTAGGCTGGATGTCAGGGGGAAGTTCTTTACAGAGAGAGTGGTGAGGTGCTGGAACAGGCTGCCCAGAGAGGCTGTGGATGCCCCATCCCTGGAGGTATTCAAGGCCAGGTTGGATGGGGCCCTGGGCAGCCTGGTCCAGTATTAAATGGGGAGGTTGGTGGCCCTGCATGTGGCAGGGGGGTTGGAGATTCATGATCCTTGAGCTCTCTTCCAATCCGGGCCATTCTGAGATTCTGTGATTCTGTGATTAAAACATTGGAAAACTGAAGGGGCCAAAAATTAAGAAATAAGATAAAATTTTGATACAAGTTCCAGTAAAATTACAGAGGGCAACTAAAGAGAAAAAAAAAAAGTCAATCACATCACTAGCATTCATAGCATCAACTTGCTATATAGTCTTCAACTCCAAACTGTCACACTGAATTTATTGCAACTTGGGCCAAAATCTGATGCTCTAACACGCCAAGAAAATAAAGTCAAATCACAAATACAGACTGCACTACCCTCATTAGGTCTATTACATTTCAAAACACGTGCATCTGGTTCCACTGGCAAAAACTATTACCATATATGGATAGAGTAAACAGAAAATAAATTTTGTTGTTAATCTGTTCTGACATGCCAGTGTTGTCCAATCATCTTTTTTTCTATCATGATGGCCAAAATTGAGTCATTCATCTTTAAAACTACTTCCACTCCACCCTTGTTACCAAAGCACCCTAAAACGTACCCCACTAGCTCTAATGTAGGTGGAATTGTTGACTCAATGTTATCTCGACTCACATTGCCAACCCTTTTGTAATATCTTCCAGATCTGACTTCTCCTCTTTTTTCACATCACCAGAACTCCAGCCAAAGGATGCCTATCCTGCGAAACAGAAGTGACTGAAGATCAAACCCTGACCCTTACTTGTATTATGTTGTTAAGATCCACCTCCTTTGCAGCAAATTCGTCTGGAAGAAAGCTGGTGAAAGCAGATGGAAGTAGAGCGGGGAGTGCACTAACAAATGGCACAGACACTCAGAAGTTCAGCTCAAGCTCATTTCCCAGCCCTCCTACGTTTAGCAGTACAAACAAACTCTGAATCATAGAATCATAAAGGCTGGAAAAGACCTCTCAGCTCATCTAGTTCAATTGTCAGCCCATCACCACCATGCTTGCTACCATATTACTCAGTGCCATATCTCCATGTCTTTTGAACACCTCCAGGTATCCTGTCTCCACCACCTTCCAGGGCAGCCTGTGCAAATGCCTCACACTCCCTCTGTGAAGCCAGTGCCTGAAGGCTTGTCCCGAGGAAATCAGTGAATAACAGCATTTATTACTGCAGTAGTCTCTTCTTCCTTCCTTCAATACACTCCCTACTAGAGACTAGTTTTACTGCACAATGCTGAATTCACTTCATGCTTCCTTGTTTTCCTATGGCAAATGACACTGCTGTTCGTACAGAAAACAAGAAAACAAGGTCCCTCCAAGCTATATAAATGAAATCCCATGGAGCTTGTGTCTCATACTCCTGATTTTTCATGTCCATTTTAACGAAGAAATCAATCCCCTCCTTTATCCTTACACTGCACACAAACTTCAACCTATGTCATTTCGTTCCCAAACTGAGCCTGTCCTCATGAACAAGGGAAGCATTTCCTGCACAAATGCATAAGGCCACTTCTAGATCCACCTGTTTAAAACTTTTTCCTGCTACAGAGACAATCATACATACAGGTACCAGGAACTAAGAAGAGCTGGCTGAGTGCGTGGAGTACGCAGAACAGCTTTCTGGCTTTATTTTCCAGTGTTCTTCAATGTTTTTCACTGCTCTCTCTTCCACATTTTTTAATCACTAGAGCTAAACTATGGAGCTCTAGAGAACTAATTTAGATTATGAACCTGTATAACCACTGCTGCCACCTTTGTTGATATCCTCCATATTATCTTCATCAGAGAAACCAGCAATGAGCTTTGAAGGAGTTAAGAGACAGGGAAAGAGATTTAGGAACTTTAGAGAAAATATCCTCTTGTAGAAAAACGCCAAGAAGGTAAAGTGTTTTTACAGAGATACATCTGCTGATCTCTCTAAGGAAATAAAGAATGCTTTCATACACTTTAGTGAGCTTGAATGTAAACCTGTTTACAGTGCCAGTTTGCTAGATGCAGCTCAAATTAAGTAATTATAACAGAAGATGCCTACTTCCAAAATTAAGCTCCAAAAATGCTCTCGAGTAAGCAGCACTTCACACATTTTCCCAACTACATTAAGAAAAAATACAGTGCAACCTCCTCCAGGCTGAAAGCCAGTGTTTCTTTTAGCTCTCATTTTTCTCTGGAGAAGACTCAGAAAATGGCCAGCTGCTGAGAAAGTGACTCAAAGCTTCAAATAGCAAAACGAAGGTCACAAGATCACTCAGCCTGGCAGCCTTGTGACTATTCCCAGACAACTTCCTTACTTCCAATTAAAAACTCAAATATGTAAGTATATTTAAATAAGGCTTATTTTATATATTTAAATACGTAACTTACTTGCAGGCTTAACTCATAGAAAATGTTACTTCTATGTAAACAGCGTGCTTTTTGTCAAATCACTAGTGCTGTTAGACAAAACATAAGTAAGTTTACTTCCTCACAATGCTAGTTGTTGGCTTACAAAGATAGCATGTTTTTCCAAGAGAGGACAGAAAACCATGCAATAAATCAGTACTATAAAAATCAAGACTTAGCAGAAGGTCAGCTAATCATCTATACTGAACTCAATGTAACAAACAGAAAGATTATGTATTTACATACAGTTTAACTCAACAGAACATCAACAGTTACAATATCAAATATATCTGTATTTTTTATTACTATAAGAACTACTATAATAACAGGTAGAACCTTCAACTGTATTAGGTGCCCACAGCTGATGACAGCATTTGTAAGCAGGAACAATCAGACAGTGAAGCAGAATACAACGTATGGAGCCCCCGTTCTGCACCTGAAGCATCATGCCTTGGTTCTGAGACAATCTTTGTTATGGATCCAAGGACTAAAACCAGGATCAGTCCCAAGCCTGTGTCCTATCAGAAAGAAGGTTTGGGTTGTTTTTTTTTTTCCTTTATTACAACAAACAAACTCAGAAAAGAATCTGAAGGTTTGACAACTTTGAAGTAGAATGTGTTAACTAAAACATTTACATAGAAAATACATCAGGATGTTCCTAGAAACGACTACATTCATTAGCATACACTTCACATTCGGAAGAGTAGGATTTTTTTCAAGGAACGAGCTGCTGAAGGAGTATCAACTCAATTGCTGAACAACACTTCATTTTTCATAAACTCAAGATGATATAGATGGGTGGGTTGATAGGTCAAATGTCCTTCCTACTCACATCCAGAACTCCATAATGGAACCAGTCAGGTTCCATTTTTCAGTTCCTGATTAAAGAAGTCATCAGTAGATTGAATTTCTTGCAGGCAAGTAAAGAACACTCAAAAGGAAATCAGTAATGAACAAAACACTCAAAAGGCCATCCTAAGAAAAAATACACGCTTGTTAAAGATTGCCTTTCCTAAGAAAATAACAGAATTAAGTTCTAGTCTTGTTAACAAGTCATGTTAATGCTACCAAGCATCAAGAAATACACCACACAAATGACTGAAAAACAAACTGAAGCTAATCATAACCTTGCAAAGGGAAGAAAAACAGAATCCAAGTTCTGTTTTTACCGTTACAGGAAAAGCTTGTCTACACCATTTCATTTCTCCTTGGAATGTAACTGTAAGTTACTGAAGACGGAAACACCAGAAGACAGCTGTACAGTAAGTAGAAGCATACAGACACTACTTACCTGTATCACATTTCCAGCAGTTGCAAATTTCTGCTTTAACTTAAAGACAGTATGTCGAGTGAGGAAAGAAAACACGTAACTACAAATTATCCTACGGTTATTGTTTTGACAGAGTTCTGCCACGCTGGTATGAGTCGCTTTTAACATTTTTAGCAAAGGCTGGGCCTCAGAGGCAGCATCCCCACAGTGCAGGAGATGGAGGGACACATTGCTTGGCACACCACGTTTCTTAGTGAAGTAATGAGCACACATTTTAAGCTGAAATTTAACTCACACCCTACAGCTCTGTGATTGAGAGTTAATTCAATTTTTCCCTGGGTCTGATCTTTGCGATCCAGGGAAAAAGTTAAAAAAAAAAAACAAAACAGCACTGACAAATACTAGGAATCTCTAAGCCGCTTCCTAAGCTCCAGCAAATGCACAAAGTACTCTTGACAGTCTGCTGAAGTTTGAAAAACAGGAGTTAACCTAACACATTAAGTCATATCTTTAAGGAAGTATCAACTACATCTCCACTAAGTGCATTCTTTTTGTACTGTGGGACACTTTTCAAAAATACTTCACCGTTAAAAAGTGAAGATGTTAACAACATATATATCGCTAACTCTAAACAACAATATACAAAATATCCAAATTTGCTTGGATGAATATAAAATACCAAGACAACTATTGTCACATATGAGGATCATATGCAAAATAACAATAGAAGATACCAGAAGACTGGTAAAAAAATGTACCAATCAAGGCTGCTGGACATCTGATGGTCACCCATCATTCCAGTTCTCACTAGTCTACCTTTGTTGCACACTTTTCACCTCTAAAGTGAGAGCGTGTGTGCATGGAAGTTTTCAAAGCTTTATCCCACATGGGGACCCTTATTCCAGCACAGCTCAATCGGATCAGCTCTGCAGCTCAGCTCAACCCTGCTCATTGCTCAGAAGTACAGGAAGAGGGACTGGGACCCTCCTTTAGCTCTTCACTCTTCCTCCTGCTGGTACAGAACGGCTGCAAGCAGTATCACTCCAACTCTTAAAGATGAAGAAGGGAAGAGATGGAACAGGAATGGGTTGTGGGAGAGGGCTGGGCAAAGCAGATGACACGAACTGGCCCATGGCCAATACCAGCATCTCATTATTTTGGAATCTCGTAACTTGAGGATTGTAACATCCCCTGTGACGTTGGTTTACTTTCCCTTGCTACAGGAAAATCACTGCTAGGCATTTCACTGAAAGCAGTCTGCAGAAAGGAGGCTTGGAAAAACTTGCTTTTGTACAGATACCATTGGAAACGATGGGATGAGCTGTACTGTTGCTGTATCTGTCTTTCCAAATTTTTTTTCAGGCAAAAGTAACTAGATCCAGTCCATTTTGACACCCTCTTGGGCAGCTTTCTGAGATGTCATTTTCTGGCATTGGTAAAGCTTAGAAACAAACAATAAAACCTACCAATTTCTAACGGCTCATTAAGTGCTGTCTGTGAGGTAATGGAAGAAAGAGTAATGGTGCAGTCTGTGCTTTCAGTAAATCCAGCTCTGCAATACGAAGCCCCATCTAAGGTCACAACACAACAGTATGCCTGGGTCAGAAGGGTGAGCTTGTCTGCTTTGCTGCCTGCATCTGCTGCTGTAAAAACTTCTCCTTTAGCAGAGGACAGCAGGCAGCTGGGAAAGGTGTAAGGGTCAGGCTCCAGATCACCTCAGATGGGTTGTTGGACCACAGTGCTGCACACAAAGATCTGGAATAAAATCCAGACTGTTACTGATGAAAGTATAACAGATCTAATAAACACTGAATGGATTTGTAACTGCTATGCAGAGCAGAACTGATGTCTGGTCAGTCTCTATATGTGCAAACAAATGCAAGCTCGTCACAACCACTCAGTAACTGACAAAGCACCTTCACATGGCGCAGCGTTAACCCTTACAATTTTCCAAAGGAAGAATATGATCAAAAATCTTGTAACTTGTCAGCCCTGAAAGTGTCCCTCTCAAATACTTTGATACGATAAATGATGCAACTATCAGGCACCTGATTTTTTTCCTCAGACAAATTGTGCTCTGCAGATGGAGAATCCAGGTATGTTTTTTGAAACAATGCAAAGTTATTATTCATCAGTAGGTGCTCTGCGCCACACGCCATGTTTCTTGGCTAGCTTTTGAGAAGTAACAGAGCAAAACCAGATAGACTGTGTTGCCTGTCTGTGCTGGTAAGTCTGAACTCAGTGCTCTCACATCCACATAGGGAGGAAGTCTTGTCACCATTGTGGTTTCACCCTGATGGGCAGCTAAATTCCACCATATCATTCTCTCACTCCTCCTCCTTAAAAGAATAGGGAGAGAAAATACGAAAGAAACTAAGGTTTGGGAGAAGGACATGGAGACTGCTCACCAATTACCACCACAGACAAAACAGAATCACCACAAGGAGATTAAGATATTTTATTTTCTATTCCTAACAGATTAGAGCAGTGAGAACTATAAGCAGATTAAAAACACGTTCCCCCTATCCAACCTCTTCTATCTCCTCCCCTCAAGCAGCACAGAGGAAAAAGAAATAGAGGCAGCTATCAGTCCATAACATTGTTGCTGCCACTCCTCCATGATCACTCTGCCCTTACTCCACAAGGGCTTCCGTCCGTCCTGAGCTGATCCCCATGGGATTCCCACAGGCTGCAGCTCCCCCAGCACTCAGCAACTTGGCTCCACACCACAGGGCCTACCCTTAAGGCATTGCTTCATATGGGTCCCCATGGGCAGAGCCCCCCCGGCCCTCTTGCCCCACTGTAGGCCCCTCTCCAGTCCTACTCCTGCAGGGCTCTCTATGGGCCTCCTCCACTGCTGCCCCACAAGCTCCTCAATGGCCGGCTGCACATGGACAACTGCTCAGCACGGAGTCCATGGGCTGTGGGGCCACTGCCTGCTCCTCCAAGGCCCTCTCCTGGGCTGCAGGAGCTTCTGCTCCATGCCTGGAGCACCTCCTGCCCTCCTCCTGCACTGACCCTGGTGCCTACAGGGCCATTTACCTCACATTTCTCACTCCTCTCCCAGCTGCTGTAGAAAAGCAGTTCTCCCTTCCTTACTCTGCTCTCCCAGAGCACACCCAGCATTGCTTGTGGCTCAGCTCTGGCAGTGGAGGCTCCCTTTGCAGCAGCTGGAGCTGGCTGTGACAGCCATGGGGCACCGCTGGGCTCTGCTCACAGCTTCAAAACCCCTAACATGTAAACTCAATACAGCAACAAAGCAGGATCAGGTTAATAAACATTCCTTTTTATCAACATGGACATTCTTATGAAACATTTAAACATCAGTAAGTAATTCAGTTCTCTGAAATAATTATACTGGTAGGCATGCAGCCTTGAGAATCTTCCCACTTTATCAAAACAGAGATTTCACATCTTTTCAAAACAACTCAAAGAGGGGAAATCTAAAACCCACTGTTCATTTAAAAAGAGGGTAACACCCATTTATTTCCTGCCTGTGGTGGAAAGCCGATACCAAATCTGGAAGCAGCTTCTTCTTTTTAGATTTGCATACAGTCATGCTTACAGTGGGGTTGCACAGAATGTGTCGGTGACTCATCTTCATGCCAGAAGAATTTAAATATCTACATAAACACTGTTAATTTCAGAGTTGGACAGTAGGCATGCAATGCTCTTCACTGTTCAACAGAGCAGACATTTCTATCAGTCACTGGAGTGCTATCACCCTAATACAGTTGCTCCTAAAGACAATTTGCTTAACCTCATTTATCTTCGAGCCCATATACTCCAGAAAAGTAACAATTAACATTGGAACCATTCAAGTTCAGTACAGTTTGCTCTCTGCATATATAAATTAATTCTTTTTATAGAACAGGAAACAGACAGACACAGGGAAAGACCATGGCAACTTCCACAATATTATGAAAGTAGGGCAAAAGAAAGCAATGGCAACACATCCCCAACCTCCTCTGATGATCTGGGATCAACTTCTTCAACTGACAAACAGGACTGAATTTAGTAGAGCTAATTCAAAAGCTTGTGGTGAAATCCTGGCTCTGCTGAAATAGTGGCAAGCCTCCCACCCTGGCAAGCCAGGATTTCATTCATGAAGCTTGATGCATGGAATACAGATGCTGCTTTCAATGGGAAGGTGCTGACAAAGGAGTAGAGTTTTTCTGAGCAGCACACCGTGCCCTGAATATATTCTTCCATCTAAAATACAGCATTACAGAGCCAGTAGTGATTTTCAGCAACAAAAGTGATTTCCATAGATTTCTACCTACAAAAGGATTATATACGTATTCTTCAGTTATACCTATGTCCAATGTTTTCCACTCTTAATGTACAGCCCACTGACCGATAGTTATATTACTCCACACTCGACAACAGGCACAGTTCAACAGAATGAAAGGCCTGGATAAGCAAAATGCTAATGTAGTAGCCAAGGAAAGGACTTTTGGTGTTTGAAGAAATTATTTCTTAACATCACTAAATTTTTCACACAAGGTCTTGAATACAAGAAGGTTAAAACGCGAGACAATCTGCTTCCTCAGTGTTGGTTTTCTGCCTCTTACATACTTTTAATAACTCAGTAGATACATTTCAGACACATCAAAGCTCTTATGAGAAGGAAAGGGAAATGAGCAATTTTTAAGTTTTCATGTCAGGCTTTACTTGTGTTATTTTTTTTAGGTCCTCTTCTAATTTTACGTAAGACCTTGAGCATGACTGGCTTTGAAAAAACACTGCCATTAATACTGAGAACTCTGTTGCAAGAGAACATGACCATTCTACATTTGTCACTGCTGTGGAGGAAGCAACTCAAAGAACACTTGAAAATGGGATCTTTTTAAAGCAAGAGCCTGCATAGGAAAACATGTCAGAATGCAACTCTCCCTGTATTTTTCTCCCTCTCACATACACTGACTATATTGTTTGGAACACACTAGTGCATTCTGATATTAGAATGTCTCTGGTTCTTATCATACAAAAATATCATAGAATGGCTTGGGTTGGAAGGGACCTCAAAGATCATCTATCTAGTTTCAACCCAACTGCCATAGGCAGGGTAATCATTTCACTGATTACATATGCACAAAGGGTATTTGGGTTGCAGAGTTCAAGCTTCAGAAAACAGATTGAACTGTGAAGGGCTGAAGTTACCATGGGGGGGGGGGAAAAAAAAAAAAGAAAACTGCTAAGAGACCTTTTCTGGTTTTGAAAGGTCAGATGTGTGCTTGGGATCAGACTTTACTGAGAGCATATGGACCACTGGGAGAACCTGTCATCTACTGCCCCAGGCAAATAGTGAATCAGTTATTGTCAAGTAAACTTCTGCATGTGGAAGAAAGGCAATCATTTATGGATCAGGAGACACGTACACCCAGCAGCATAGCAAATTTTTGCTTCCAGTTATCAAAATGCATGAGAATGAGAAAACGGCAAGTCCTGAAAGACAAACAGCTAGCAGAGACACTGTATGGGAAGTGTGCAAGACCATGCTTTTACTGAGTGCAAACAGCTTACCAACTTCTGTCCTCTGCTGTCAATCCTTCCACTCCCAGCTGAGGCTGCCCCATTGGTTTAATTATTGCACTGAGATAGAATATTAATGTTTCCAGTAATGGTCCAAGTCCTGCTTTATTTCCACTGAAACATTCAAGCACTTGCACTGTGAGACACATATTTAGCTGTAGGCACTGCAGTGTCCCAATGAGGAGCTAGCAGGCTCCATCAGAAGATGTGATTTCATACTCATACGACAAACAATTATAATTTTGGTTAACTTCAATAATCTGTCTCACAGAGGAGCTTAAACTTAAACTCCCTACAGCACAACAGTCTTATCATGCAGGTTATATCTGAACTGCAGTTGGAGTACGTACTAACAGGACTGCAGAAGGAAATGCAATATGATATCAAAAAGCTATAAGAAGCTAAAACAGCTAGTAAGCTGTAGGGCACCAATTCACCACTAGAATAAAAACCTGTTGACCTCAAAAAGCAATTACTGTCCATTGCTGAAATACACACCACTTTGTTCTAAGGCTGCTGCTAGATACTTTCTCAAATTAAGGGAAATTTAGGTGTATCTGACTATGTTGCCCACAGTGAACTAGCTAGTTTGCTGACAGCATGGTGAATGTTGAAACAAACGATGAACCAAAGCCACAAAAGACATATGGGCTGGTAAAGCCTAATCTGCACCTGTGGACTGAGTTGCTGCAGAGCATCTCTACCACTTGGCATGGGAGTATGCAGCACACGGAACAGCAGAAGGCTGTAAGACAACCTGCCTTTTAGCCACTCTTTGCCCAGATGGACAATGCCCACTTTTTTCCTTCAAGATGAGCAATCATGCAGAACTTAGGTACATCTTCCTGTCAAGCAAGGAATGGCTGTGGCATTAAAGCATCTGACAGCAGTGCTCGTAACTGTGTAGACTGATGATTAAGCAGTCCAATTGTCAGTAACACTCTCATCTACCATAAAGCTTATCAGTCTTAGCTTGACTCCTGACAATACAAAACATCTTTGTAAGACAGTAAGAATTAGCAGAGCTGGAAAACCGTAAGACTAATCACAAAGCCCTGAGCTAAATATCTCAGCAACTGTGTCTGATGCTGTTATACGTTATCACCAACATTTTGATTACAGCATCAGAATAATTGAAGCAGTAGATTCTGAGAAAAAATTGTGGAAATAGTACCATAGAATTGTTAAGGTTGGAAAAGACCACTAAGATTATCTACTCCAACACCATCACCACCTTGCCCACTAACCATGTCCCAGAGTGCCATATCTGCATGGATCTTGAACGTCTCCAGGGATAGTGACTCTTAAAAAATGCACTCCACTTCCATTACACTGGAATTCAACATTCATTTCCATTTGCAAAAAAATGAAATTGATTTTCCTACCACATATCAATCCCTATATTTGAAAACAGAGAGAAGTATTTCCGTTTCAAAATCTGTATCACTTCCATAACCCACAGAAGTGAAGTCCAAACCATGTCAGTAACAAAATTTTCATTATGCACACTGCAGATAGCCAGCTAAAAATACCAGTTTTACATCAGAAATGCTGTTATCCACAATTTCAAGTCAATCCTTCCGTTCTCAAAAATAAGGCTGGACGTGTCCCAGAGCAGGGCATCTGAGAACCAAGGCACCCAAGATCATTAATATGTCATTAATATTTTAATAATCCACTGATTCTAAGCTGGTTTGCAATTTCTGATTCTGCTATTTGGTGTGCTTAAAACCTGGATATTTTCAGGCTTGGCAAACAACAATTGTATATGAACACTTAGGCTTTTTGTCATATCATGGCCCAATGATTAGAGAAAATTAGAAACCAGTCTTTTTGTTTTGTTTTGTTTGTTTTAAATTCATCACTATGACTTGTATGACCTCAAGCAGGTCACACTCTCATTGACACTTAGTTCTCACTCTATTCAGAGTGTGGGAGTGACAGTAGCTTGCCTCAATGCAGTGCTCTGATGCATAACTAAATAGCCATAAAGTGCTCTATGACATGGAAAATAGTATTAAGGCCGCTGACTGACTAAAAGAGAAGTAAGATTCAGGCACTTCCTGGCACATTTCAGTGTTTCTCCCCTACATATGTGGCCAATGGGAACAACTGCTAGAATGATAAACCTACAGCTGCCGCACTAAAATAACTTTCTGATTTTTAGTATTAGTATGAGTCATTACAAGTGTTAATCACCTAGAATGTCTTAAATGATTTTCCTTAAAATGGGAGAAAAACTGAAAACACTGCATATTTAACATTACAAACACCCTTTTCTCTTATAAATGCAAAAGTGTTTAGGAGAAGGTTGTATACTGACATACCGCAAGTATAAAAAACACAAACAAAAATACTCAATCATTTGGCTATCTTCCCACACATAAAAATTTCTACAAAATATTTACAAATTTGCTCCCACTGTTTCGTAAAGCACAAAGCCCTCATATAATATAAAGACTTAATATTAAGACTTAATATAATACTTAATAAAAAGACTGTGGAAAAATTAAGTAAATAGATAAAACCATCAGAGTGCTATTCATTTTTAAACTAGTTGTAATAAATGTTTATTGCAGAGTGCAGAAATTGCTTTTAACCCTTGGGCTCTTGTAAAGAAACAGGGGAAGTGATAAACTGTGCAATTAAAAACAGGGAATATGCTTTCCAGCAAACATCGTGTTCCTCTTCTCTCCAAAAACTGGCTGCAAACATTTCAGCTCACAGTCTAAATTACCTGTGCTGTCCTAGAAAGTACCCTGGGTCTACAAAGATTCCTCAAGCTCATTCTGCATAAACATTACACCAAAATAAACTATGCAGAAGATTATCCAAATATCAGTGTTTTTCAACTGATACATTATAAAGGGAAAGTTTTTGTATCCAGCAGGAAATAAACACTAAACCTATTGTTCTAAAGTCACTGTCACAAGAGGTTCTGGGGTAAGAAGAAAGGGAGGCAAGGGTAAATGAAATAGACTTCAATGTTAAAAGGCTATTAAAAGCCTTTCCATCACCATCAGCATCGAAATGTGGCATTAAAGAGAATCAATATTCTACAGGAGAATGTTACAAACTGAACAGGCTGTTATGAGGCTTTCTTTGCATCATGTGTACAACAGCTTATGATCTGTCACTCCAAATAAACAGAAAACCTATCCTTGAATATGCTATTGCATATGCTCCACTATACATAACCACGCTATGTTTTGCAATGATTTTCAGTATGCCATTTTTTGACTTAGCATGGGCAGACCAGTGTGCAAACTGAAAACTATTATGTTATTTCTAACCCTAGCGCACACTTACCTCAGCAGCATTTCCCATTAAATTCACTGGAGATTGTTGCACAAGTCAGACAATATCTCAGCTCCTAAGTGAACACTGTGGTTCAAAAGTGGGTTTGGTTTTTATTGTTTCGTTGTTGATGTTGTCGTTTTTAAATAGAAAAAAATTAGTAAAGTAACTGAATTATATACACTTAATATTCTGCTACAACACTTTAATTTTTTGTTTTGTTATAATGACTGTATTCACAAGACCTAACATTGTGACAGAAATCAGAAACTTTTACAATGAAAAAAGAAGGAGTTGTTTTGTGCACCACTGTCTGCAAGTACCAAACTCAGTAGAGGTAGAGGGAGAAGTAGAAGCAGAGGTAAAGCGATATTATCTTTAGCACTCCAACAGCTTGGAGCAGGGCCCAGAAATCTGGCAAGGAATAGGTTTTTTGTTTTATGTTGTTTGTTTGTTTTTGTTTTGTCTGAGATGTACTTGTTGCCATTCCTGTGACAACCTGCCCATATAATCCTTTAAGATAGTATCTGTGCGGGCACTATCTTCAAGCTGGCTCAACTCCCCAAGGAATCAAGAGTTACAACAGTTATTTATAAAGTTCTGAAGTTATTTGATACCTAGCAGATAACCACGCTCTTCCTTGTATTAGTAATCCTGGTAGCTCACTAAGTTTTAATTATTTCTGTGAGCAGAATCCTGGCCCCATTGACTTCAGCACACTCATAATTCAGCCTATGCACAGACACCCCATACAAGCTGCAAATATCAATGAAACACAGACCATACCAATAAGCAATACTTCTCTTTTACAGTGATGCAACACACCTGTCCTTGGGCCATGGAGCCCATGAAGCAATTACATGGCCCTGTTACAAACACTCCTTTGTCAAGATCACCTCACCTGTACTTCCGAATCGGCATCAACATGCTGGAGTTGAAACCAGGTGTCTCTGTTATGATACTTCTGCAGATCTTCTTTCTGAATAGCTACCTTTCCTGTAAGTAAAACAAATGAGAAGCACGGTTTAAGATACGCTATAGCTCCCCTAAAGTACGTTTCCATCAAAAATGGGTTTAAAACACTGATTAATGGACTACTCAAAAAATGCTTCAGAACAAGGAAAGACTTCTTCAGGGCATTTTTTTTTTAAGCACAATACATAATTCTTTATGATTAACACTTTTTTCCACTTCATATTGTGAAAGACTTTAAAATTCATAACATCATACTCGCATCACAGACCAAAGGAAGCACAGTGCTGTGTGGATGGGTTTACAAGCATGCTTGCAGTAAAAATGTTACTACTTTGACATGACAATTAAACATGTGGTGGAAAAAGATCAAAAATGGTTGGAGGTTGATGGGGAAGATGTTTGTTTGAGATTTTTGATGCAGATGCCTGTAAGAATCCCAAAATAAATTTCCAAGCATGCAGTTATTGAAAAGAACATTTTACTGTATTTTCATAGGAGAGGCACAGCAACTAGGAACACCACGTCAGGGCTGACTCCCAGATCTGCATGTGAGGCCCAGTCAGTTTGCCACTCTAAGCAGCAAAAGACGTATCAACTGCACTCCAGCCTCGCAGGACTCATATCCCACAGCCCAGGGCCACCCAAGTACTACCACTCACACACTAATTCTGACTGTTGAGAGAGAAAACACAGTGGAGCTTTTCCCCATATCTTTTTCAACTCCCCCTTACTGCCATCCAATTTGCTTTTTTGGAAGTTATGGCAACAGAAGCCAGTTCCATGCAGTGAACTAATGTATATGCAAGCTAGGGGCTAACACATATGTAAAGCTGTAACTTTCATCTCGTCCAGCCTCTCAGGCATTATGTAAAGCACTCTCAGAGGGATAACAGAACTTTTTCCAAGTTTCTTTGTATATATGAAGCGGAGCATGGCACACCTGATGATCACATGCCCTCTGGAAGCAGCTTTGGGTTGGGTGCTACATACTCAGTGCCTGAGGAACCATGTTCAAAATGAAAGAATCCAGGACAGCAATAGATGCTCATGGGGATTAAGACAGCCACTTTTTGGCAGCATGGTTTGGTAACAGACCTTTCTGCTAGAGCGAGTCAGTTGCATACAGTTCGCAACCACTGCTCTGCTGCAGAAATAGAGACTTCAATCAAACCCTGCAAGACAAAATAAGCCAAGTGACACAAGTCACAGTAAAAACAGGTTTCCAAGGCTCCCTAAATCTATGCAGCTTGAGAGTCTGAAATCTAGAAGTTTCTGTAAGTCTCAAAGTAACCATGATATTACGCTTCTCCATTCCCTCAAATTTTGGCCTTTGCCTTATGGAGTTCCCCCTGGTTCCCCCATCTGCTGCTGCTTCCCTGCACTCTGTGGCAGCTGCTGTGGCATTCTTCTGGCACGCTCAAGCTACTTTTGGTGACAGTTTCCTGACTTTCAGTCCCAGTCTCTAAACAGCTCAGCCACCCTACCACAGCTGCCGTCCTCAGCATCTGACATGGTTTCTGCTCTTGCTTCCACAAAGCTTCTGCCCCACTTCTCCCACACCTTGCTTCCTCTGCCCCTGGCACGCTCCTCCCTTGCTCATCCTTTGCAGATTACCAGATCCATCTCCTAGTAAACTTTACACTAGAGATTACCACAGCAGATTAAGTGCACCGCAAATGCAGGACTAGTGATTGAAATTACTTAGAAAAACAGTAAGTTACACAGACCTACAAAGCAATACGGCAGAAAGGTTAAACGTGAAATGTGCTGAAGAGAAGATAAGAAGGTATGCTGCTGAGAACCTCTGTACTGATGGCTGCGTATTTTCACAGCTATTGCTTGTATTCTCTAACTACAGCAGTATGTGTGTAACCTAGTTTCTCTAAAACACTTGGTCAGAGGAACATGTTTAAAGGCATGACTTTTCAGTAATTGCTGTGGTCTTCATCTGAGATTGTTTACCTTCCGTGCTTGCTATCCTTGCCATACTCTTCAGTCTCTTGCAGAAATCCCTCACCTGACTGCAGGGTAACACACACTTCACAGGTGTGTGTTGCCAGTATCTTTGGATCTCTTTCACCCATCTCCTCCCCCAAAAGGACACTCCTTGTGGAAAGCTCAGGGATTATTTCAGCAATATCAGCACCAGTACAGAGCTGAAAAGGTGTGACTGTCTTCTCTTTTAGTATGGGCTCCCTGAATTTGGCACGGCAAAGCCAACCCATGCAGGTCCAACTGCCTGATCAGCAGGTAGGTAGCACAGCAATCTGTGCCTCCAGCTCCAAAAGGGTTAACATGGCAGCACAACTGTTTTGATTAGGAAACCGAAGAGGACTGTTTGCTCTGCACACAAGCAGTTCTTATTAACGAGTGAAACTTATTGGCCAGGCTGGATGGAATCCAAAGCTTTTCTCTGTATACCAAGTGATCCACAAAGAAGAAAAATCTAGTGGGAAAATGTGTGCGTGTTGGTGGGGGTTGCTGGAGAGTAAAGAAAGGACCTATACTTTAGCTAGTCTAAACATACGTAAAAGTATATTACTGACAGGGTGGATTGTTTAACCTGCCCTGTTTAATAGTTCTATGTACAGCAGCAGCCTACAGAATGTCTATTAATAACTCCCAGTCTGTAGGGGCCATGTCCACACGCCTACCAAAGCCATGCTTTGGCACCACAAGGCTCTCTAAGGCCCAGTGCCAGCACTGAGGACAGTTGGGTCTCGCCCCATTCCTTATAGCCTTGCTCGGTCTCCAGTTGGCCAATGCAGCAGCAGGAACAACTTCTGGGCTCAGAAGAACTGGGTTAACTCTAGGTGAACAAGCACAAGCTGTCGGCATCTGTCATTTGCACTGATACCACGTAGTAAAGGCCTATGGTTCTCCTTGAAGATAAATGTGACGCCAGAAGTCCAAAAGGTTTGCTGCCGCTCACTTAGAGGGCTTTTTCTCTTTGAGATTCCTCAGCATGCTCCCAAACTTAACCCTATCGCACAGCACTCCTCCTCAAAACCTGGGCTGCTGCCAGACAGCAGTGACAGACTCCAAATCTTGTCTCTGAGGCAACTCATCATTTATGCTGGTTTCCTCAAGCCACCCAGGGCTGCAGAAAGCCTGCCTGTATTAGCTCATGCTTTTAGACACTGCATGGGAGGAGGCAGGAGACAGAAGAGTATGCTGAGTGATATTTAGTCACTTCAGTTACAAGGTTTTAAAAGTAAATAATCTTCTCAACCAACAGAGATTAGGTAAAAGCATTCTTCTAATCTGAACTAATTCATTTCCCAGTGTCCAGTATTTGTCAGGACCTCAGGCTGGAGATGCATGGGGGCAATCCATGCACTCTTCTGCATGTTCCTCATCCACATGGCAGTCACTTTTTCTATATTGCCCAAATTCACACAACAGATCTGGCACGTTTAAATCCTAAGCCTTGCACTCAAAACAAAGATGTGACATTCCACACTTGATGCCCACCTGGGAATCTCTTCAGCAGAAAAAAACAAAGCACCAGCAACTTGTTCAACTTGTGCAAAGACTTTCACTACCGTGCACTTTTGTCCTTGCAGCATGCCGGACTTAAGTTGCTGAAGAAGCCAATTCAACTTCAAAAACACCAAACAACAAAAATAAACATATTGGAGGAGGAGAAAGTAGGAACAATAAGCTTCAGGGGTCATGTGTGGGCTGACACATAGATCATTTCAACTGACTTGCTTGACAATTCAAGGCATATTGACACAGTGGGAAGACAGGTGGTGGGAGAAGGTTAGTGGCAAAAATATGCAGCAGAAATAGGTACAGATTTCTGGCCTCACCTCCTGAGAAAGTGTTGTGAGTACAGTGCACCTTCCATGCTTGTCCCTCACTGGAGTTCCAAATGGTCTTCCCAGGCAAGTCAATGCCTTTGCCTTTGCTACTGGCAGGCCAAGAGCTTGCCCTTGCACATCTCTGAGCTTCAGTAAGGGCTTAACATTTCCATACTAAGACTTAGCGTGGAGTTTGAAACTCAGCTCCAAATAGTCATAGCAACCTTCTATTCTCCATTGACATTATCTGTAGCATTGTTAATTACATATATTATATATAATTTATAGCAAAGGCTTAGGTCTCAGTCACATGCTAAGAGGTACCAAATGACTAATTAATTCAGTCTTCTCTAGGGTCTGAGTAGAGACTACTTCACCTCCTATGTCCAGCAATATCAGGCAGTAAGAGGTCATGGGCGCCAGTTCAGAAGTTGTTTTCTGCTAAGTACACAGACCCACTATATCATTGAATTCATTTAAAATAATTGATCTGAGGGTGCACAAGGAGAATCACTTTCATCAGCTGGGAAGACTAAGGACAAATCAGAATTGACTTTAATCAGCATTTTAGGCTGTGAAAGGCTTCTATAACCTTGAAATCTCCAGCCAAAAAGCAGTGCTAACTATTTCAGACTATGTAAAAATTTTATAATTATCCTCATAAACGATTATTTGTCGTGAAATAAAAAAATCTGCAAGACAAAAAGGGGTAGATGCTTTCACTGCTTAGGAACTCTACAAATCTGCTTACCCCTCCCGAGGCATGGAAAAATATTGATATAAGTCATCTCTCTAGTTGAGGATTAAAAAGATAATTACAGGAATTAGAGGCAACAGAAGGTCAAACAGCCTTAGAAGCACCAGAATGACTCCTACTGGCTCCTGTGCTGTGCACCATGAAGAGCAAGTACTGCCAGACCACCTGCATCCATTGCTAAGAATTAGTGGTGACAATGGCAGGACTTACAGCATAGCAACAGTATAGCCTACAAAGAGGACTGAGGTAGACTACACTCACAACCCCATTTTCATCTGTTTTTTGAATAATTAGTGCAACTATAAAAAGACTTCTGATACCCATTTTTACCCTTCTTAGGATTTGTCTTAATAAGGCAGAGAGGAGTAGGCTTGCGATTAAAACATAGCTTCTAACATTAAAAGAAGAAAGGTGCTGCACTGCACAGACTACCTCTACCATGTTAGCTCTCCTGTCTTATATGACAATTTCTACCCTCCCCTTCACCTCCTTGAAGAACCAGCTTGCATAACCACACTGGGATAAGCTCTCTGCCAACTGCTGTCTGGGTCCTTTAAATGAATCTACCCCTGAGAAATGGCTAGTCCATGGCTTATCCCCCTTGAAGTGCAGTCACTGTCATTTGCTTTGCCTCCAGCAGGCACTCATGCCCTTCAGCATGTTGCTTGCACTGGACAACCAAATCCACCAGCATCAGCCTCTTCCAGGTACTCCCACCAGCAGTCACTGCTATTGAGTTGTCTTCACAGGTTTAGTCTTAGTACAAGCAAGACATAAGTCCAAAAGAGGCTACTTAACAACTCCTTGTTCTGAGATAAGTACTCAAGAAAATACAGTAAGCCCAGCTCGATCTATGCTAGCTAGAAGTATGTTTGTGATGGAAGGATAAATCTATGATATCTCAATGCAGGAATTATGAACACTGCCACTGGTAAGAATGGGGGACTGTGTAAAAGGACATTTCAGGTTCTAAGCTTTGTTTATAATACGCACTTGTAGGAGTATAAAGGAAAAATGTGCATTTTTGAAAGCTCAATTTTGTTTTCCTGCTTTTATGATCATCTGTTATGCTAAAACATACTGTGAGTGCACCCTAACAAATTATTCTATGCAGATAGTGTTTATTTTAGGCTTTCTACACAACTGTAGAGAATCTTCTGAGGATAATTCCAGTTTACAGTTTTCTAAGACTTGTCACTGTGGGACACAGTCATCTGTTTCCTTTATTTCATTAGTAGCTATATTTACACCACATCGAGTAGATATCATTCCCATGTCATCCACCAGTACACCACAGAAACAGTAAACCAAGTTTTGACTTCTGCCTAAGCAGAGGACAAAGAGAACAGTTTTTACTACAATATAGATCTCTACTTTATGTTGTATTTGAAGATCTTTCCCTTGTTATCTATCAAAAAGCATAGGTTAGCAAGAAGATTCTTTTTCAACTTTCCTTGAAATCCAAAAAAATATTCAAATGGTGACATTTCAGCTACATTTGGCAACAATTACCCAAAAGCAATAGACTGCTTGCTTGTAGTGGCAACTCTACAAACACACCTCCTCAGCCCTGAAGTACTTATTAACAAAGGCGCAGTCACCTGTAATGTGCAAACCTCAACCAATTTTCAGTTCCAGGGTGTTCTTATTCTGTGAGAATGCCTATCAGCTACATTTTGGTTTCATCTAATTTAGCCTAGAGCATCTAAGTTTAATTACCTCTGCAGGCACTTTTTTTTTCCTATTGCCTTACTTGCTTCACCTCATCTAGTATTAAGCAAGGAAAACAGTTACAGCCTGCCAGAATACAGAGGCCCAGAGACTTTCAATTTGGTGTACAGCACACCTAATAACCTCTATAAAAGTGGCTGAGAGCAGCGAGTTGTAGCAAATGTACATAACAGAATGACTTATTAATCTTCTTTCTGTTAGCCTTCTGTCCTTGCACTGAAGAGCTGAGGCGTGTGACATCCATGGTTGTATTTTTTTTTCTTCAGTAAAATTTCACACCCACTAGGACTGCAACCAAACCTTCCCCTCAGTCAGGAGTAACTCAGGCATGTGAAAGAAAGTTCAAACTCCCCAGTGCAGTAACAGGGACATGATTTGATCCAGTACACTTCTTTCTTTCCCTCAGAGCTTCACAGTAACTCCATTTTACTCTGTTCAGGATCATGCATTATATAGATGTTAGCAAGTCAGTTACATGCATTTGTTACCAAAATAAATGAAGTGCTGGGGAGCAGGGAGCTGCTGTTCCTACTTTATGATTTGAAAAGTAACCAAAAAAGTATCTAAATTTAAACAGAATTTACCTTTACTTTCAGTAGTACATTTCCTACTCAAGGCATCCCAACATTCCATACACATCTATACGCATACCAAACTTCAGCCATTAACCAGTCAAGGCATACATTAGCAAAGGACAACTTAAGGCTATTTTATCTGCACAGTAACTGTACCCTTCACATTTTATCAAGAAAAGCCAAATCATATTCCATGTCCTCTGAGATCTGCATTTCTTCTTCATATTTGCATCTCAACTGGTATCCAAAATTCTTCCAAGACACAGTTCTTCCAGATCCGTATTTTTAGCTAACAAAATCCTACACGACTTGGCAAATTATCATTAGGGAAACACAAACGTAATAAACAAACATGCAAACTCAAAGATATCTTGTATCTCAACAACCCTCCCATCCTGTATGCCAAAACACTTCAGTATGTTCCACAAACATATCTGCTACACGTGTTCCAGTTTCTGAATATGCCTGCTTCTCCTCGGAAGTTTCTATCAGAGGTTTCAGGGGGTTCTTGTTTTTCATTTTCTTGCCCCCACTCCTTCCGGTTTTGGTAGCTTAAGCATTCTCATCTGTCACACACAGACTCACATTTTGAATGTCAGAGAGCTTATCATCACAGACTTGTACTTCATATTTAAATAAATAAGAGCATGCCTACTCTAAGTTCTAGTCACCCTGGAAAGCAGCACTGCAGCATCAAGAGAAAGTTCTAGCAAAATTAAATAGTGATTCAAAAGGCACTTTACTAGCCAGCCACCTTAAAAAATCAAAATAAAAATCACTACGTAACAAATTCTCACCCACTGTAACACACCACAGACATTCTCTTTCCCTCTTGAAACCCACTCAAAACCAGCCAAACAAACAATACAAGCAGATGTCTGGTACATGCCATATCACACAGGAAACAAGGCAAATTCACAAGCTAAGAAACATCTGAACTTAAAACCAGACTCCCTAGATGGAAGAACGCAATCCACGATTCCCTTCTTTGAGAAAGTTCACTGCTGGATGAGCATGGGTAACCACATGTTCTTCAGCAGAAATGTCTCACAGTGACATAATGCAACAATCAATCTCTGTAATGCAAACAAAGGGCCCCTATTCATGGGATTCAGCATTTCAGTGGAGACGAGCTCATTCCAGCATTAAGCTAACCAAACATTTTCAGTAGAGACTTCTTCCTAACATCCCTTCCTCAAGTCTCCTCAGCAAAATGTCTCTTAAGACAAAGTTGAAAGTTCAGAGTAGCTTTTTCTTTTAAATACCACACAGTTTGTTCCTATAAAATAATTGTCATCCAAAACAAAAAAAAAGCCCACCAAAACCTCCACTACTTAGTTTTGCTGTTGATGATTCCTGTTCAATAAATAACCAGAAAATACCCCCATGCACTTACTTCAGAGCAATGTTCTCCTTCCAGAATATTTTCCAATTACAAGCAAAAGTTACATAATTAGTATCAGAAGGTGACAGTAATTCTGGATTTCTCTTCTCTCCAGTGCCTTTGAGATATTTGCAACATGTCCACATCTTTGAAATGTTCTTTACAACATGCTTATGATAAGGAAGGAGGAGAAAAGATGGAGAAGAGGGAAACTCAGACTAGAATAGCTTAATATGCACTGTAAAATTTTGGTGTAAATCAGCATCACTGGAATTTTGATTTTTGGTGCTAGATGAGTAGGGATAGGCATCAGTCTGCCTACATATGGATTCTGCATTCGAATGCATAAAAAAAAATCAACACCAAAACAAGTTACACATTGCAGGAACAGAACCTCACTTCTCTGAAGAGGTATTAAAAATCAGATTTTAAAAAAAATAATTCTAACCTGATCAATCTTTCAAGAATCCCAAAAAGGTCTGTCTGCATCATCTGCAAGTTTTTCTTTTCACAAGCTGCTCTCAGCAGCTTTCAGAGAAGATTACTCCAGAAGCTCCTGAAGAATTGCCCTCCAATGTCAGAGCTTGATTATTAAAACAGGAACTAAGGAAACATGGAGAAAAGGAGACAATTTGCACTTCTCTGTTGGCAATTTCATGGGTCTGGTTTGTGTCAAGTGTTCAAAAATCCTTGTTTTGAGAGAAAGTAAAGCCCTTAGCAAGAAAAATACCAGCCCACGGCCTGCCAACTTATGGGCCACTGCAGCTGCAGAAAACCAGTGACACATAGGAGATGAGATGATTTCAACAGTGAGAAACTGAGAAGTTGTAAGAAAGGCATTATTGCCTCCATGTTACAAAAAGAAAACTGGAGATCAGAGAGACCAAAAAGCTTTCCCAAAACTCACTCAAAAATCATAAACTGACCTCCTTTCTCCCCAGGATGCATACGCTAGAGCTAAACATTCATTTTCAGTTACCTCACCTCCACCCTAATGCTTTACCTAATGCTTTTTCTGCAAAGTACACGTGTGTCTGGACACTACTAGGAGTTCTTCCTGTGCAAAAGCATTTTCTCAGGAACGGGTAGTTTAAGTTGCTACCACACAGTTCAGAAGAGTAAAACTGAATTATTTCATGGTAAGTCTGGAAGATGGAATTCTTGCTTCTTAAGAGAAGCGCCCACAGCTTTGTCTGTTACTGCACTGTGTTTACTTGGTACTCTCACTAAGGTCTCTCACCGTGCTCTTCCTCCGAAACAAACATGAATTTTACCTAAATAGATTTCTAAACATTTGCAATCTAGCATACTAAAATAGCAAACATAACTCCCTGCCTCAAGAAGTTACAAGCACCAAGAATCATACTAAGAATTTGTAATTTTCAAATTAAAAGCAAAAGGCATTCTAGTGCTTAGGTAATATGCTCTGCCAGCTGCAAACCCTCCTGCCAAGGGAACCTGGATTTAGCTTATATTTTGAATTTACTTCAGTAAAGCCTTTAATACTATTTCTCACAGTATCCTTCTGGACAAAACATCCAGCATTATCCAGAGTGTCCAAAGGAGGACTATGAAGAGGCTGAAGGGTTTGGAGGGGAAAGACTCATGAGAAGCGGCTGAGGCCCCTCGTTGTGCTCAGTGCAGAGCAGAGGGGCTGAGGAGAGGCCTGATGGCTGCAGCTCCTCACAGGGAGCGGAGGGGCAGCGCTGAGCTCTGCTCTGTGTGACAGCGACAGGGCTGAGGGAACGGCATGGAGCTGTCAGGGGAGGGCAGCTGGGGGTCAGGGAAAGGGGCTGCAGCACAGCGCCGTGGGCATGGAGCGGGATGCACAGGGCTGTGGGCACGGCCCGAATGCAGGACTTCACAGAACATTCTGACAGATCTCTCGGTCATACAGTCTGATTTTTGGATGGTCCTTGTGGAGTCGGACTCGATGGTCCTCGTAGGTCCCTTCCTACTCATGAAATTTGGTTTAACTATCAAGTTTTACTTTGGAAATTCAGCAGAATCTAAACAGCCGGAGAAACAAGAAAGTCCTTAATTCACGATAGTCGATACTTGTTTGTAACTGAGGGAAATGCATATTTACCTGTTTTAAATACATTCACGCATCAACAGCACACAGCTAAGAGAAAGCTTCAGTTTAAAGTGAGCTGCTTTATCTGGAAATTACAGAACACTTAACAGTAGGTTAACATGTCATACAAAACAGAGAACATCATCTTGTCTAAGAACTTCTTCAACAAAGGTTAATTCAAAGTTGAATTTCCACTAACTTTACTGAGCTTTAAAAATCCCTGACGTGGCACAATGAACATCACCAGAAGTCTCACTGCGGTGTAAAATGCAAAATCCACAAAAAGAAGAACGCAAAGCTCAGGCTCTTACTGACTTCTCAAAATCCATGTTTTTGACCAGGCAGGTCAAAGGAAAAAGAAAAAAAGTAGAAAAAGAGAATTGCTAGGTTCTACACACAGATAATCCCAATTACTGACAAAGAATTCCTTAGTGGATATGTAAAATGTAAAACAGCAATTTAAACAAAAAGAAGAAGCTAGCAACTGCATGACAAACTAGTATAATGTGAGGACATATACAGAGAGATCAGCACCAGTACTTTAGGCATATTAACATTACTGCTTTTCATAGCATTATACACACTGTTGCTCAGCATCAGACAATTTCCTCACTAGGAATTCTGACAAAACATACACGTATTACTGATAGCTACAGCCATACTATAATTTTTTCTTAAATAACAGTCAGGCATGACTTCAAAATTAAAAATGAGAAACTGAAATTAAAAAGAAAGGGGAAAAAAAAACAAACAAAAAACAAGCAAGCAAAAATGATGCCCCATCCCTGGAGGCTTTCAAGGCCAGGCTATTTGTAAGCAGCCTGGTCTGCTAGTTGGCAACCCTGCACATAGCAGGGGGGTTGAAACTAGATGATCATTGTGGTCCTTTTCAAGCCAGGCCATTCTATGATTCTATGAAAAACAGCTAAAATAACTTTAAATGGAAACTGTTCCTCTCAGAGATAATTATTAAACTTCTAGAGGTTTTTACAAGACCTTTATTACAGAGATAAATTTGCTCTTATCTAGTTTGCTGCATGTGACATGCAAGGCAAATAATATCTGGCAGACACTCTGCCCAAAATAAGCAACAGTTTGCTCTAACACTGGTTATAAAAAGTCACCATTGTGCTGTACCTATGACCTGTATCTATTACTCTCCATCTCATTACTGCGGTCACAGTTTAACAACATTTCATGCAGGTAACTACAGTGAGCCCTACAGTACTGCAAGACTGAAGACACTGCATTTAAAAAATTTACAGTAAAAAATGATGTGACATTTAGGCGATGCTTTATTGACTATTTTGATTAAACAGTACTTATCTCCCAGCTTTCTCTATATGTGATATCCAAGGCACTTTTGTCATCTGACAAAAAGAAGAATACTGAGCGCTACTTACCACTGTCATGGTCAGACATAGCAAGATCCCAACTCTTAAGACTATGTATGATCTAGTAGTTAGAAGTCCAAGAGAAGCTATAATAAAATAATAATTTATATGATCACATACCTATGATGGAATCCCTTCGAAAAACATCTCTGTCAAAAATATAAAATGACAGATGGCGAAAGGTCCGAGGAATTTCACAGTAAAAGTCTTCTCCATAGAAGGGGCTGGGTAAGGAAAAAAACAACATACAGATACACACACACAAAGAGAAAGAAATTAGTGTTGGTATCCTGGAGGAGCCAGCATCCTTACATTTCACACTAAGGACATCACGCTGGACTGCAGTGATCACTCCCACCCATGAAAGTACACCTTCAAGCACCATTCCAATGTTACTCTTCCCACCTACCTTAAATGCCCACAGAACAAGATTTCCTAATGTGAAAAAAGAGCAAGTATTTGTTTCTATTTGGAAAAACAAGAGCCCTTAACAGAAGGAGGGCAGAGACCTTATGATTTGTTTACATATAGTTTGTTGGATATGGAAGTCCCTGCTGCCACACAAGGCTTACAACAGACTATACAACAGAGATCACAAAAGCACACAGATGAACAGGATATGCAAAATACAGCATGGATTAAGGAATGCATACATACTTTTTAAAAGATTTTGTTTTCTTAAATGTCTGCAGCCTTCTTTTCAAACCTTCCAAAGTTTCCAATTTAAAGACGAGTTCAGTCAACTGGTACTAGCTAAGCCTGGCAGCTGTCTTGATGCTTGTTACCTGGTAGCCCTGCAGATCTATTACTGCTTGTAAGGTTTTATAGAATAAGTTCTTTTATAGTAAGACAATATTTTGAAAACATAGAAATAAAAAGCCCAATCTCAGCATGAAAATCTTGCAGAGACTTATGGGCTTTCTTTAGACTGTACCTATTTAAATGGGGGAAAAAAAATCTCAAACCCCCTAAAAGCAATCTTTTCAGTTCCTGTTATCCAATTATACGGTTGAGGAATTATTTCTAAGAACTATAAGCATTTATCAACATTATTTATTCATTGACAGGTCTACCATTTTACCACAGATTTTTAATTCCAAGTCACTCATGCTTCAGCAAATCTAAATTGGTGGATGCAATTTGAGTCATACAGACAAATACAGCAAGTATGGCAGAGGTAAACTTCAATATAAATCTCACATCCTAACAAACTCAAAGCCAGTAGGCTTTTTCTTCCCCTTTTAAATACAGACCTCTTTATTGGCTTGGCTAAGCATGAAGATAGGAGATAGAACCATACTGTAGATTTAATCATTACTGAAAGCTTTTTTATGTTACAAAATGTCATAGCATTAACTTTTGATTTTTCAGCCTCCTGTTTGTCAGCAGATGTTATTCCCTCAATGTCTTTCGGGTCACCAAAGCACAGGTGTATTACTCAAATATATATAAATATATCTATCACTCAAATACTGCTTGTATTTCTGCCACTTCTGAAAATACACTACCCCAAAATCCTCTAATTGTCTCACAAACTAGCTGGCAAATATCATTCAATGCACTGAGCATCACAACACAAACGAGTTCATCACTGTGTTTGAGGAAATAGATGCATGTCATACCATCCAGAGGTATCTCTCAAAACACAGTAACAACATTTTGGTGGAGTTACTAGTCCATCAGCCACAAGGAAAAACGCACTGGATAAACAGCAAAGCCAACGGTGCACCCACAAGTCAAAATTTCCCCACTGAAACAGTCTCCCATTCCTTGGAATAAACGCACCCAGCCATAAATCAAGGCACTGTGACCCACTTAATCATCCTTGCTGTGAAGACAGGAGAAAATCTAAGGGTTGGAGATGGCAGCTGAATGCTATATCCATCCCATCCACTGCCTCCAATTCAGTGCTCTCAGTTAAATCATCTTCACTCATTCTGCTCAGAGATTTCATTCGGAACCAAGAATTCAGCAGCCACTGTTCTAGGTACAAAATACCCAGACTCTTTGAAACAAGAGGTTTCTACTAAACTGACTGCTACCCAACTATCCCAGAGGCCATGCTTCGGGCAGCTCCAAATTCCCATTCTATGCATATGGTGCACGTTTTTATGCTCAGGCTTAACCCACAAAGGGGTGACAGAAATGCATAAGCATCACCCAGATATTTAGGGCACTGTATATGCAAAACACTTGCATCGTTCTGAGCTCTAATACTCTGTTCATCCATAAAATTGCCCTTTCCACTGGAAGAATATGACAGATGAACTTATTCGCTAATGATCTTAGCATGAAATGATAGTTAATGAACTGTGGATTATATACGCATTTCTCTATCAAGAATATTAGAGAAGCTTCAGTTTATTGGAAATACACACACACCATAAAGCTTACTTTAATTCAGCTCAGCTGATTCTGGGGAGAAGGAGCAGAAAACAGACAACAAATGGCTTCTTTGGCAAGTCCTGTATTAATCATTATCACGAGTGCTGCTCAGAGGCAGAAGATATCTAAGACCATACCGAAGCAAAACACACACAATGTTCAGAAAGGCAGAATGGACAACAGGAAGTATCTAATCCAGTACATGGTAACTGAAAGAGACTAATTAACTAATAGAAGAAATGCTATGAAGACTGAGCTAGCCGTGCGCAGATCACATCTCGTCACTTGGCTGAAACCCTCCAAGATCTCATAGCCCTTCATAGCCTTCCACCACCCAGGTAACACGCCTGAGTCACACTGCATTCCTAATAAAACCAAGCAGGTCTCCAGCCTGAGTACACTCACTCTCCCTCGGATAATTACCCAGCAAAGTTTTGACTGTGAGGAAACATTAAGATAAATCTGATCCTCACCCACCTCAATTTGTGAAACTTTGTAATAGTATCTCCGTTTATTTCGTATAGAAATAATATCTTCGTTTTGAGGGAATCTAAAGTAAACACACAAACGCTTTGAGCTTCCAGTTCACTGTGTGCTTATCCTCTGTGCATTCCCTCAGAACAATACCATCGCTATCTCCCACCCAGACCTGAAGAGTAAGAGGTCGCAGCAGGCAAATTCCATGATTCATTTCCCAAGCCACGTTACTGTGAGCATGAGCCCCAGGGCTCCAGAATGGTTTGTGGGTTTTTTTTTTCCCAAGAGAACAGATAGATGACTCCCTCTGTCCCCCAACAGCTAGTTAGTCAGACAGCTTCAGTGAGTACTTTTATTTTGACATGGCAATTAATAAAAAACAGCAGCATCTGCTTACACAGCCCTCAAGAGTCTGACAAGATCCTCCAAAACAAATACTAGAACTAACCCTGCTGAAAACTCAGGAATCTTGCAGAATCCAGTTAGTTCAGATCCAACCTCCAAGTTCTGAGTTCAGATTTCATAGGAGGCTAAACGTATGCTCATAAGAAATATTATTCATTCGAGGAGGAGAAACAACAAGGGTACCCTTAACCTCACAGCATGGGTTGCACATTGGTATGGTCACAGCTGAAGAAGACTAGCACTGCCATCATTTCAGGACCTTACAGACTTCAAACAGTAGATAAAGAGAGCATGCTAGTGACAGGATTTTACAAGGACTGCAGTAAAGGATGTCCACTATAAGGGGCTAATCAGTCTCCTTCCACGCTGAACACAGAAGCATTTGCAAAAACAGCTTCATCGCTCAAGACCACTACATTTAAAAACAAACACTATTTATGGAATCATAGAATCCTTAGAGTTGGAAAGACCTTTAAAATCATCCAGTCCAACTCCCCTGTCATAAACAGGGACACCACACATAGGTCAGGTTGCCCAGGGATTGATGCAGCCTGGCCTTGAATGTCTCCAGGGATGGGGCATCAAACACCTCTCTGAACAACCTGTACCTATGCCTCGGCATTCTCACCGTAAAAGCTTTCTTCCTTATGTCTAAGCCAAATCTACCTTCTTTAAGCTTTAAATTATTACTCATTTCTTATTAGTTCTGTTATCATAGTGATGAAAAGAGTGGCAGTGCAGGTATCAGTTACTACTTACTTAGGAAATGGGCTGTTCCTAAGTCACCAGCTCTTATGTTCCTCATAGGATCTGAGAATACAGAGAAAGATCACCAGAGTTTAAAACGAAAACCTTCAGGTTTTCCATCACCCCTTGCTATCCTCTGAAGAAGGGAAGCAGCGCTTTTCTCCAAAAGTGCAGAGCTGTCTTACCGTCCAGCTCAGAATTACATAATCACCAGGATCTCTTGGAAAAGATCTCCAAGATTATCCAGTCCAACTATCCACCTACCACCAATACTTCCCAGCTAAACTACGTCCCTCAGTACCAAACCTAAATGTTCCTTTAACATCTCCAGGGACGGTGACCCAATCACCTCCCTGGGCAGCTTTTATACAGTGCAAGTACACTCACAGACACAGATGCCATATGATCTCTCCTTATGAGGTTTTCCCTAGCAGCTTCTGCACCTGCTGTGACAGAAGATATGCAAAGCTTTGTTGAGAAAAAGCAGTGAAGTAAAAACATCAAGACTGGTACAATGGAGGGAGCAAGAATACCAGGAAATCAAATCCAGAAAGTTCCCTCCATGTGTTGTTTTACTCATCCTGAAGCCCTTCCCATTTAAATGTATTTATTTCTGAATCTCCTCTAATGCTCTGGCGATGGATTTTCTCAGGAGAAGACAGGGAGGTGGAGAAACATATTACTGTGCAAGTAGAATGAAAGCAAATAAGGAAGAGAATCTTCATTACAAACATGATGAACAGGGTCTTAAAAAAAAAATTCAAGTTTGTTCACTTTTACATGTTCTACTAAACTCCACAGGCAGACTTGCAACTTGAATTCCATACCCTAGGCTATCTACCAAAATCACTGGAAACGGTATTGACTTGATGAAATCTCTTCTTCTCAGTTAATCTCAGAACAGAAACATTTATTTAGTTTTAGTCTGTGCTGCAAAACCACCCCGTGTTCATTTCTCCATATCTTAAGAATCACTAAATCAGTTTTGTTTTTGTTTTGGCACTAGCAGTTCAGTGGATGAAGTGAAAGAGTTGCATGATGAATAATAATGAAACCCCTGGAACCAAAATTCTTTGTGTATCGATTTTTTTTAAAGTGCTTCTTTTGCTTGGAAGTAAAGACTATTAACATGCCACAGACAACTCCACATCCTCTGACTATTTCAAATGGTTTAGAAATACTGGATTCATCCTGCTGCACGAACTGAAGACCAGAGTTCACATCTCAATGTGAGCTGGAAGCAAAATCAGTCTGTACAAAGGAGTACGCTTGCTTGTTTCTACTACTAAGCCTCTTCTATTGCTTGGCTAATATGTTTTATGCTATGCTTAGCAGCATATGTAAAGGGATGGGGGTGAGGAGGGGAAGAAGAGAAGAGAAGGTTTATTCAAAGCAGGAACAGCCAGCCAAATAAAATGTGAATACACTTCAGTCTCCTACCAGACACAGAGCTACAAGAAGACAGGCAAATAAGACAGGATCTTTAGAAGCCAAAGTTGGCAGATGTCATGGTCGCTTCCTTACACAGCTTATTAAAAATACCCAGTATTATATTTGAAGCACACATTTGGCAGAGTACACACAGCAGGAAGTACATGGCACACAAGGCAACATCCAAATCCAAACATACCACCTATGCCCATTGTTAGAGTGCAGACTGCAGTCTTCCAGACATCCGCTAAGCCCAAGCAATTTTTTTTCTCACGTCGCTGTGCAGGCACCCAAATGGCAGCGCTGCGTTAGAGCCACAAGCACCCCTACCACACAGAGAAAAAATAAAGTGGTGTGCATTTTCTCTTCCCTAATATCAGAACACGGAGACAGACACACGAGCTATAGTTACCGTCCTCACTTGACAGTTGCTGGTTTGGCTCAATGAGGCTTACAGGGATTATGATAACTTTAAGTAGCAGCCGTTTGGCCCCTAGTCACCTCCCAAAATATTCTGTAAGACGACACACACAAACAGAAGTCACATTACAGCTGCATTGTTGGGGTTTTTTTATTATTATTGTTTTTTGGATTTTTTTTAATGGCTCAAAGCAGCTTACAGCACCAACAATTGTTACTCATATGGGTGGCTTTTTGTGTGAATAAATGCTCTCATTCATAAACCCTGCCTTGGTCTCAAGGCTCACTTCATTCTCCTCCTTCCATTAAGTCCTGCTTCCTTTCCTGGCACCCTTCCCAGCTGTATTACTTCCCTACATGACCATGCAGTCCTTGCTTTCAACAATAACCCTGACCAGGCCAAAGTTGTATCCACGGCCATCTTATCCTTTCCTTTAAAGGCTTGGGATGCGTCAGAATTGAAATCTACTTTTAATAGGAATTAAAGCCATGGTCAGCTACAGTCAAATGCAGAAGATGGCAGATCCCAGAAACTAACAGCATGCTGAGAGTTGGGAGCAGGTAAGAGAGAAGCTACGGAACATGCGGACAACAGAAGACATGCTGCAGCATCCAGCTCAGCCTCTGTACTCAAGACCTCTGGTCTGGGGAAAGCTGCTACTTCAAAGAGGTGAGCTGGCAACCTAAGAACGTGGAAGCAGCTAAAACAGCTAACTGAGCTGATTTTGGCAACAGTCCAACTAAGGGAAACAACTATGTGTTTAAAATTTGAGAACTGGCCTGCACCCAAGATGTTATCAGAACGCAAGAGAAGTTTAGCCATGCAGCCGTGAACTCCGCACACTGGAAAACAGTGTCTGAGCAAGCCCAGAATTTAAAAACAAACAAACAAAAAAAACAACACAAAACATAAAATACAATACCAGAATTATTTAGAGAAAGTTCTGCGAGCTATCAACTGAATTTTGTTACCAGACCTGATAGTAAAACAAACATAACTACCTCCTGTGGAAGGGAATGCGGCCATAACTGAACTCACAGCACATTTCACTACACACTCACAAGCACACTGTTTCTTTCAGTGGAAACTACGAAGGGAAAAAAAAAAAAAAAGGACTGTGGGTGGAGAAAGTGCTTCTGGCTTCATTTTCTTTTTCATTCAGGCTTTGATCACTATGTTTAGCACGTGAAAAATTCCTCAGTGAAATAGTGGAGAACTAAATAATGACAGACTCAAGATGCTTGGCTCATCTCTCTAAAGCACACAGCGTCAGCCATTTGATTCTTAATGTGTGACAGTTTTTGCTTTTATTCATATCCTTGAAACAAATTTAGAGATGTCACATTCCTTCCATTCTTCACCTATGATTTGAGAAGCTGCCTTGATTTCCTGTTGCAGCTGACACTGCCCTTTAAGTGAATGGAAACATCTGATGGAAACAGCCAAGGCAAAGTCAGTCTTAATGCCAACAAGCCAAGAAAGTTTATCCTTCGGGAAGCTCTGCTGCTAGAACAAGCCCCTGACAGTAGTGCCTGAAGTCTAGAGTTGCTCATGGGGGAAGGTAAGAGTTGGTTCAGCACAAGAGATTTACAGGCAAAACTACTGTCAGGTTGCTTATTTGTAGCTCAGACCTAAAAAAATGTTGTAAATCTATGCATTGAAAAAAAATAACAAACACAACAACCTCACTCATTTCTTTAGACACAAAATACATAAGGGGCTTCACATCCATCTCTGCTAGGTTTCATGAGTACATCCAATTATATTCAGGGCCATTCTCTGTGATAGTAGTATAAATACTGAAAGACAAATGCTTAAACAGAAAAGTTTATTAGATCCCCACTCTAACTGTCCTCTCTCTTTTGACTAGCATGTGACCCACTCAGAATTTACTAAAAGCTCATGTCAAGGAATTCATGAAAAAAGCACTGTTTCAAGATTCGCTTCCATCTACTCGCATAGTCCAAGGTTCTCTTCCTGGGAACCTGGAAAGCTTCCTCTGATCAACATGCACACTAATCCTGCTTGTCCACGGACCCCCAGAGAAGTTAAATGACTCTGAGCCACCCCACATAAACAGGACTTTCACACTTCCCTGCAATTTCAGAGAAGGACCAGCCCATGTCACAGAATCACAGAATGGCCCGGGTTGGAAGGGACCTCAAGGATCATGAATCTCCAACCCCCTGCCACATGCAGGGCCACCAACCTCCCCATTTAATACTAGACCAGGCTGCCCAGGGCCCCATCCAACCTGGCCTTGAACACCTCCAGGGACGGGGCATCCACAGCCTCTCTGGGCAGCCTGTTCCAGCACCTCACCACTCTCTCTGTAAAGAACTTAGTGTATTTGGTCAGATACTACCAAGTAATCCCCATAGCAGCCCTCACAAGGCACCGGTGCCATCATTCTGCTTAACTAGAGCCAAGAGAAACAAGATGGCAGGAATAACTTAAATTCCTGCTTGTAATTTATGAGTCCCACCTGACTGCTGAACAGGGGTGTTAAGGTTCACCATGCTGGCTGCTCTCAGTTTTTATGATGCAAACTTAGATAAAGGGCACCATGCTCACAGAAAATCTCTCAACAGCAGTGGTAGGAGCACTGGAATGGGCAACAGGATGACCTGGTTCAGTTCTTAACACTCTGAATGATTTATTTTCTGTTGATTTAAGAGGTTACTGATCTCAGTTGTCTTCCTATGCCTCTGCCACAGCCTGATAAAATACAAATCTGTTGCAGAAGATTAGAGCAGAGCTCAGGGAGATAACTTCTTAGAGTCTCAATGCAAAACACAGGAGATGATGAGTCAGAGTATCAAGGCTCTGCCACAGACACCCAAAGCAAGCCAGAACTGGTCACTCATGCAAGTCCTCCTGGGAAAGACAAGGAACGGCATCCTTCCTCTCCATTCACTGGTTCTACTTGAATTTTACATCAGAAGGCCTGCCTGGAGAAATATATGTTGTTCTGGTGTTTCTTTGTTTTAAACTGCTTAACAGAAAATTAATGAAGTTAAAAAACAACACACAAAAAAAAAGCAAAACAGAAAAACAGAATAACCATTATCATGCACTCATTGGATTCCCAAGTACACAAGGCAGCGTTTCAGTGCAACTTGTAATTACAAATCTTTTCATGCACATTAAAAAAAAAGTCATTTTATGCAGATATGCTGGAAAAGATAGGATTCTCCAGGACACACAGTTTTGTATGAGAAGACACCGTTTCAAAATTGGTAGAGCTGCATATGAAACACCCCTCAATTCAGAGATTCGCACAGAAGATTTTTTCATAAACTACACAAAAAACTATTTCATCAACTATGAAAAAAAAGTAAATCAAATACAGAGGAATAACCAGTAGAAGTGAAAATGCAGACAATTCTTATAACTTTTCCGCTAGCTGTGACCAGTAACCCAACCTCATGTCATCAGTGAAGTGGTAGGGAACAGAAAATGGGCCTGAACAGCACAGCCTTCTATGCCAGCCACATGGATGGTCAGGCAGGACTCTGCTATTTTAGCCATGCTGTGGCCCAGCTCCATGTCCCAGCTTCCACCTAACGTCATGGATTACAGCAGTGATACCTCAGAAAAAGGCACCCAGCACATACTTCCCTCCTACGTTGGCGAGTGCCTGGCAAACACTATATATGAAAGCAAAGATTTCTCTGCTGCATACAAATTACACGGGCTTTAGGGCACAGAAATCTACCTGCTCAATAATTTACCGTTAGTCAACGAGTTCAATCAGTTTACAAACCAGCATTAAAGAATGTAACAACATTACTGGCTTCTCAGTTATGTGCTCATCTGAGTCTTAGAACAACAGGCTAGCACTGCACTGTCTGATTTCAGAAACGTCCTCCTCTAGAAGTCTATGCACTTGTTTAAATATATTTAAACGTAATCATATGAAAGATTATACAGCTGTTTGAGTGTTCCTCACTAAATAAAAGCAATCACGATCAACAGATTGGGAGTACATCCCAATTCTACCACTGATGTATTTGAGATTTTTGTCTGCACTTTTGTTAGCTGTTTGTTTTCATGGAAGAAAAACAAGGCCAGAGAAACATCTATCTGGATCAAGGCAAAATCCACGTGTTAATACTGTGTTTAAGTGCATTTTCAGGGATGAAGAAGCAAGTTTTTGAAAAATAGTGCTTGCAAATAGAAGCCTACAGACAGAAAGACAGTCAAGACAACCACGGAAGAGGTAAATTCACTGGGAGAATAAACATAAAGATCACCTTTAGTCAATCCTCACAGCAGGGAAAATAGGACTGCAAAGGATTTTGAGAGGTCATCTGGTCTATCACTGTCTCAAAGCAGCAAGTTTTCATTATGTTGGTCAGGACCAGTTATACATAATCTATCAGTGCTAAAGATGGGAATCTACTGCAATGCTTCAGAATCTTTAAGAACAGGAAGATTTCCTTCATAACAAACCTAATAAATTTCCTTCCCCACTGCAATTTAAATCTATCACTTGCAGTATCCATACTAGACATACAGAACAATTCCCTCTCTCACTATTTTTTAAAAATATGTTTACAGATTTGTGTATGGTCAGTCCTCTTTTCCATACTAAACAATTCCTATCTTTTAACCTTTCATCACCCAGTTATGTTTTCCTGGTCTCTGACCACTGTGTTCCTCTGCTCTGAATTTACCTCAAAAGATAAAAAAGAATTCAGCTCTACAGGAAACGAGAAACCTTCCAGTTTCTGCACAGTCTCTTTAGCTTTATAATGACACCTAAAGACAGAGGAAATTTTCCCCACTAAAAGAGCAACACTTGTTGCTCATGCCTTCTACATACAGTTATTTTCTCAAAAGAAAAAATAATTGGATTAGTTCAAGGAAATGACATCAACTATTATCATACACCCCTTGTTCCCCCACTTCATCCTCCCTGTGAAGGGCTTTAATGATCACCTAGCAAAAACACCAACTGTGCACTGTCTGGTTGTGAGCAATAGGGCTGCAGCTGGTTGATGTAAGACTGCATTTAAATAAATGACAAAGTCTCTTCTAGAGAAAGAACTGGTCCAGGGACACTTCTCATCAGCTATTGTAAAAAAGCATACTGATTAAATGAGGTTAGATACACTCCAAACATGGTCATAGAAAAACATTTCCTCTCATTGTGTTTAGCCAATCTAAATGCCTCAAAAATCAACAGTCTTCGTTATGGAGCCCAGTGCATCCCATCAGAAGATAAGTTGAGGAACAAAGACTTAAAAAATTACAGGAGAACAATTAAAGTGACTTAAGGGACTAAATCCCACTTCAAGCTACTCAAACTCTCCTTTTTATTGTGTGCATGGTACTTGGGGTGGGGAAGTGATTTAGAGCTATTTCTCAGAGCAAGTTATTTGCAACAAGGCAAACACCAGATTCCTAACTATATTACTCTCTTTTCCCACTTTATACCTGAAGATAAAAGTTTTATGTTTGACTTTCCTTTGCTGACAATATGTAAGAAAATATAAAAAAGACTTCACTTGCCAGAGTATGCATCTATGCCCAGCCTTCTTTCAATTGCTGATATTTGAGGATTTCCAGGAGAAAGTGTTCTAACTTTTGTTACATGCTTTTTGTTCTGTTTCCTTCCACATTTGGCTACTATAACCTCACAGGAAGCATACAAGATAAACGAAAGGTCTGACCATCAGACGCCTGTCTCAATTAGCTGCAGCTCCATGATAAAAAGAATACATGAATCCTGAATTCCAGATACTAGGGTAGCAATGCAAAACTCTTCATAGATAGCTGCAAAATGGAGCTCAGAACTAAAAAGTTTAGGGAAGCTCCAAATAACACTGCAAAAAGAAAGGAGCACTGGCTGCACACTCTTTGGAGAACAGTTTATGTGGCTTGCCATGGTGGAGATGCCTTCCCATATATACAAATAAGAATCACAGCACTAACACTTTTATCAATACAGTGTTCTTAAAACTGGAAAGAGAATCCTGCACATCCTTTACCCCCCCAAAAAAGTGTTTATGGAACATTACACAAACACAGTAAGCAGAAAAGTTCAGAGTATTGAGAAGAGTTAACAGAACAATGCATAGAGTATTTGTTACCATAATGACTTTTCCACAATTTTGGTCCTGAAAACCTCCTCCTGGTCCAGGTTTACAGTACAGTAGCAATCCCTCATCTTGTTTGGCCCCGGGTATGTAGGAAGATTTTTGGCTTCACCTGAAGTCAAGAAAGAAAAAAAAAGACAGGAGGATTATATATTAAGAAGTTACCACAAATTAGTCAGCTATCTAATGCAGCATCAGGAAAAAGGCTGAAGTGAAATGCTTCCTAAGTGATAAGTCTCTATTAAGTTGAGCAGCAGCATTCTGTTTCCAGTACAGCAGCTCCTGACAGCCCCCAAGTTCAGAGTTCAGCAGCAGCCAGGTTCAGCAACAGCTCAGTTTATTGCCTCTGATCTGTCAGCATGTATCTGAGAGCACACTGCTTCCTTCCAAACTTTTGTTTTCATCAGTCCACCCATAAGATGCCAGGAATACAAAACAACATGGTAATGCCTGCTGATTTGATCTTGAAGACATTTTTAGAACCTGGCAAATGAGGACTGACCCTGAGCTTTTTGCTTGCCCAGATGCTGAGATGGAAACAAGTCACTTCAGTCGGTGCCTTATGCCACACACTGGGCTTTCAAGCACTTGGATGAAGTAACCAGCACTAAGCTGCCTAATATCCTCACACAATGGTACCATGCGAGTCACTAATACCCTTCATATTGAATGTTTGTTTCAAAACTGCAACAAGAAACGTGTATCCTACAAACAAAAACAACAAAAGGAAGAAAAGCAAGAAGCTACAAAACAGATGAGCAAAAATCAAGAGTAAAACAAGTTTGTCCCTCATGTATCCATTAAAAACAAAGCTGGGTGTTAAATCTCCTTGACAGAGTGATGAGGTTAAAACTCTCAACCAGGAAAGTGGGCATTGCTCCCTAAGGCTTTGCTAAAGCACCTTAGCACTACCTGAATGAGTGTTTTAAACTCAAAGGATGAAACCTAGAGGTAAGTCCACAGTGCATGCGGTAACTAGATTGCTTTTGCTAGATAAAGCACAGAAGTACAGTCCAAGGAAACAAAAGTTTGTTTGCTAGTAGGGAAAGAAACTCTAAATGACAGTAACTATTATAACTTCACCTTCAGCTGGTGCAGGAAAAGCATGAATTAACACATATTTCATGTATCAATTCCTCACTTCAGTGTTCCTCTGCGTAAGTTCACTCCCAACTCAGCTGACACAACTTGCTAGCTTTCTTCCAACCTCCTCCAGAGATGTGAGACATGATATTAAAAAAGCTGGCTGCACGGTAATTCGCAGGTGTGACTACAACATCTGTTAGTGCACTTAGTGTGGCTCTGAATTAAGCCACATTGCTAGCAATGGTTTAACTACAGCAGCTCTGGCCAAAAATATATTGAGGATTACTGAGGACTGGTACAACCTGCACTGAATTCTGTTCTGCTGTGATAAAACTCCAACTCTTATCCACCTGAGGTCAAGCATCAAACACACAAAACTCATAGATGCCAAGCTCTGTGCTCTCACACTAAAACCATGTGAAACCAGCCTCTTCTCTGCATTATTGAGTGAAGATCCCCAGGGAGAGCACGTGGTGATGAGTTTCAGGAGATGCACAATCAGGAGGTCTTCCCCTGGGGCTGCCATGCTACTCCCACAGCTCTTCCAAGAGGACGAGACAAAACTTGTCATGCTCAAAATTGAAGAGGGAAAATAAAAGCAATTCCTCTTTTTCTGCACTTTTCCCACTTCCCACTCCAACGCAACCGTACACAGAAACTACTTTTGGATTCCATGTGCTTGATTCCTAGGCAGCTTTCTGAGGTGCACAACAGTCATTTAAGGGCTTTAGGCTAAGACTTCATCTGTAGGACTGTAAGACTGTAGGAATTGTATTTTAAAACTCAATTCTCCTTTTTAGTAGACTTAGAGAAGAAAACCCACCAATATTAAAACCTAATGCAATGCAAATGAGAATAACCAGTGGCATCAGCCAATACCTGCAGTCTGCAAAGGAAAGATCACCATCACAACATTAGAAAACGAGACACACAGGGAAGGAGGTATTTTTCCCATTTCACAGAATCATAGAATGGCCTGGGTTGAAAAGGACCACAATGATCATCTGGTTTCAACCATCCTGCTACGTGCAGGGTCACCAACCAGCAGACCAGGCTGCCCAGAGCCACATCCAGCCTGGCCTTGAATGCCTCCAGGGATGGGGCATCCACAGCCTCCTTGGGCAACCTGTTCCAGTGTGTCACCACCCTCTGTGTGAAAAACTTCTTCCTAACATCTAACTTAAACCTCCTCTGTCTCAGTTTAAAACCATTCCCCCTTGTCCTATCACTGTCCACCCTCATAAACAGTCCGTTTCACTCCTGTTTATACACTCCCTACAAATATTGGAAGAAAGAAATTACTTTAAAAGGCACCAAAAAGCCACTGAGGCCAGAACAAGGGATTAATTGACCAACCTCACATATTAATCATGTTACTGACTTGAGAAGGAGCTTGCAAAAAAAGAAATGCAGTTTATTCCCAACACTGCCAGCAACCAAGGGCTGTTTAGATTCCTCCAGCACTGACTAGCTGAGAAAGAAAAATCTGTCAAGCTTTCAAGCACAGCTAAAAATTCAACTCTCCAGCCAGACATTTTATGTCAACAAATGCACTCTGTTAGAGCCTCAGTTGCTCTTTAGATTCCTCCAAGAAAAAAAACTTTCCTCTACAGCACTGCTTTGCTATCCACAATGAAGCTGAACAGTTTGGACAGTATTTCTTCAGAAAAAAGAAAGAAAGCACAAATCACTAGGTACGGTCATACAGTCACACAACACTTCTATATTCCAGATCTAATGAGATCAAGTGATTTGGACAAGAATTTCATAATTCAACCTATCTGTATAGGGTAGGCACTTTTCATCAGTAATGTTTTCAAGACACAACTCTACTCTTCTTTCCTTTCTGCATTTGTGAGGCAGCAGCATGCCAGAGACTTTAGAGAGAGTTTGCAGACAAAAGATCCACTCACCTTTAAGACCTTCTGAATAAGAAACAGGAGTGTTTCTTAAGATGTATAAGACTTTGACAGTTTAACATGGATGCAGTTTGTTTTGAAGTGTAAGGCTTCCATTTGGAAGCCCTGAAAGTAGAGTAATCGACGTAAGTTTGCAATGCTTTTCCTCTCTATCCCTGCTATTGCACACTTTTAATACAGATGATCCTAACTGATCTGTGTAATGCACTCAGCTTAGCACCGAGTAGCTAAACTTAGCAAAACTAAGTTGAGCTATACAAATAGTTCTCATTAGGTATTTTGGAGAAGTCTCTAAACAAACAGACTATCCAATTCTGAATACTTCACTGACCTGCTATTTTCTCTCATGAATGGGTTACTACAGCCTAAAAATGGACTGCTGTGGAAGCAGAGACAGCTCACACTGAGCTAGGCAGAGAGCACGCAACAGGCTGTAACAAGAGGAAGATAAAACCTCAGAACTTCCTTGTTTTTCCCAATGCCACACATTCCTGTTCTAGTAAGACACTGTCAATAAAAAGAAGAAGAAAAAAAAAAAGGCTCTCCTGCAAATACAGCAGAAAAGAGCACTGCTTGGATGCTTGTGAGCATAACCAATGAAATCAAGAAAAGCTCTGAAGATATTCATGCAAATAAACATATATATATATATATGTATATGTATATATACATACACACACATGCATGCATATCCTTATGGTTTTGCAACCTTAAACTGGAAGCACCAGGTATTTTTCACCGAATGCAGATACGTGGCACTGTGTCATCTTTGATTTTAAGTATTTCCCCAGGTGCAGTTTTCTGGAGAGCACAGAATGCCCAACTGCCAGACAACATTCCTACCCTTCTGGAATGAAATTTGCTGCTCCCACGCTTCTAAGCATTAGGTCAGCTCCACGTACCTGCCAATCTAAGCACATTCACAGAAAGTTTGTGTCAACAAATTCACCTTGCTGTCTCTAGCAGCAATATACTTGATTTTATCAGAAGAGCATCACTTCCAAAATGATTTTAAATATACAGCAATCAAACAAACAAACAAAAAAAACAAAACCCACATCCAATACATAAATTCAATAAAAGCAACTGAGCTTCCCCTAGTGCTGCATTTGACTTCAGGGAATACGCAGAAAGACTTGGAATCTGAAAAGGGCAAGATATCCAAACCAGAAACAATTCATTCTGCTGCTGCCGTGTGTTCGGGAAGCTCTCTCCAAACAAGCTCTTGGGTAAGCATGTCAAGAACAAAAACAGAGCAATGATTTACACCAAGAATGAAATGCTGCTCCTATCTTTTGCCAGACTCTCTATAGCGATACAGATATTGGTATTTGAAAAACAACAACAACAACAACAACAACAAAAACCCACACCAGTATCTCAAGCTTCTTTAATGTTTTCTCTCTTCTGGAAAAGCCTTATTCCTTCAACAGCCAGAAATCAAGCAAAAACAAAAAAGGAAAATACACGTACACACCAACAGATCTGATTCTCTATCAGAATTTATGCCTAAACAATTCCTCATGCGCAAAAACCAGCATACACATAAAAATTAGGATGCTAGAAAAATCATAATTAATGTTTACATTAAGTTTCATTAAAATGGAAAATACAGTACCATTCAACAGCAATTAAAACATGCAGAAATACCCGGATGCACTTCAATTTGGGACTGTGTATGGATTCCAAATGATCAGAAGCTGTTGCTTTAATTTTGAACGCTGAGAAAGCAGTCAAACATTTAATTACAAAATGTGCTTTTTTGAGGCGAGGTGGGTGGTAAGATGCACTTGTAACTGCAACAGCACAACAAGAACACAGTTAAAACTAATTCGTTTTAATATCATAGAATCACAGAATCACAAGGTTGGAAAGGACCTACAAGATCATCCAGTCCAACCTGCCTCCCATTACCACTGCTACCACAAGCACTAAACCATATCTCACAGCTCCTCATCCATTCACCCCTTGAACACTGCCAGGGACGGCGACTCCACCACCTCCTTGGGCAGCCATTCCAGTGCCTGACCACTCTCTGAGAGAAAAAGCTTTTTCTTATGCCTAATCTAAACCTCCTCTGGTACAACTTGCGGCCATTTCCTCAGTTCCTGTTTGTCGCCTGGGAAATCAAAAATGACCATAGATGGAAAACTTCTATTTGCATGGGGAAACCACTTTACCACATGAATAGTCAGTGTGGTAATTACCTGAAATTAACATAATGTTTGAAAGCAGAGTGTGCAATTATATTTGCACGTAATTCCAATACGTAGGTAAAGTGTGTATAACTCAAAGGGGAAATGTTCAATTTATTTCTGCCTTTCCAAAGAGGAAAACACAATGAAAAAAAAAATAATCTGAAGCCTGAAAGACTACATTGTTACCATAGAGTTACGTAAGTATTCTCTAGTGTACTTCTGTAATACGTTAAAAATCACTATATGCTTTTTAGGCAGTATGTGCTAGGTGTCAAAAAATGTTCTCTCCACATAACTATATGGGTCACTCAGCCTGCAATTACAATAAACCCAGAGAATTCATCACTTAGCTCTGATATTTGCATTAAAAAAAAAAAAATAAAGAGAGATTTGCTTTAGAACAGATGCGATTAGAAACACTCTATCTGCACAGCAATCCCTCTTTGCTCCAACTGCGGACATTTACGCAGGCGTACACTTTGCTCTCACAAACAGATTGCATTAGATTTCTAAATCAGGTCAAAAATAGCCATCTGTGAACAGATTTTGATGATCTGGAAAATGAGATTTTTAGATGACCTGTTCTTAATGTAAGCCCAGGCCTGCCAGCCTCTTTCCACGTGAAATGATTATTATGTACAACTCTCAGGAAAAACACGTTCTCAACGAAACGTGTTGATGAGCTGGGCCTTTACAGCTACCCCACAACAACCCGATAGCACAGCACTGCTTCAACAAGTAACCAGCAAGGAGACAATCCATGACATATTAATTACTAGGTTTTAGGCAAGAGCATCACGTGAAAACCCTCTGAGCTTGGCAGAAATAAGCAGCATCAACCCCAAACCCTTTGGAACTAAACTGAAGACCACTGTAGTACCGATGCCAGATGATACCTCAACATCAGAAGCTTCTTACACCCACTTAGATGTAGTGTTTATATAGGGGGGTTTTAGCTCCTTCACAGATCAGAGACAGAAACATTTGGCATCCATTAAGACCCCTTCTGCAAGATGCACTTCAGCATTACACACAGTGTTGTAGTGCTACACTGACACTCTGTAAACTCAGTAATCATGGAATAATGCAGTTGGAAAAGACTCACAAGATCACCAAGTCCAACAGTTACTGTGACCGAACAAACCCCATCACTAAGCCATGTCCCTGAGCACCACAAACACAAGTCTCTTAAATAGCTCTGGGGATGGTGAGCCCACCACCTCCCTAGGCAGCCCACTCCACAACCTCAGCACTTTCCCCATGAAGAAATTCTTCCCTGTATTCAATCTAGATTTTCCCCAGCACAACTTGAGGCCAATTCCTCCTGTGCTGTCACCCATCATGTAAGAGACTCTCTTCAGGCAGATGTAGAGAGTGACAAGGTCTCCCCTGAGTCTCCTCTCCTCCAGGCTGAACAGTCCCAGTTCCTGCAGCTGCTCCCCGTAACTCATTTCCCAGTCCTTTCAACAGCTTTGTTGCTGCACACATGCAATCAGCTCAATGCCCTTCTTGTAGTGACGGACCCAAAACTGAACGCAATACTTGAGATGTTGTTTTACCAGTACTACATACGAGGGGGCAGTTACTTTCCTGAACTTACTCTATAGCAGTTACGAATCTTCATCTCAGTCTTCCTCTGATCCAAAACGTACTGAGACAGAAGATTACAGGTCTTTCTATAATCTGCAACAAAAGCTAAACCTAATCAACTACAGCCCACGCTACGGATAGACTTGGACCTATGACTCTGAATGGCTGCATTCCCTTTTTCCTGCATGCAAGTGAATATTCCAGTTGTCCTGCATCACTGATTTCCAGGCCTTCTACGTTCCTGATAATCTATCACACACCATCCAAACTGCTTTCCTTTACTATTCCAGATCTGATAGAGGCACTGGAGCGCAATAAGAAGCTCCAAACTAGCATTCTTATTTTTCGTGTAAGAGGCAGCAAATACAGAAGAGGCTCAAAAGATCTTGCAATGATATGTAATGATAAGTGCTCATAGCACAAGGGCTGTTAATCAAATCCCAGAGCTTGGTAGGAAAGATCTATACAGCAAGCTCCATGAGAGCTGCTCTCAAAATGAAGAGCTGCAAGATAATTTGATTTTGTACAAGAGAAGAACAACTCTCCTCAAGTGATTAATGTAACGTTGCAAGCTACTCGCCAATATATGTTTAGCATGGGGAATCAAGTTTCTCTAAAGATTCCCTTAGGATAGTAACTTAACTCCACAAAACAGAAATTGTTCAAGTCCAGCTGCGTTCTTTAGAAAATAGAAGCTATTCTGTGTAAAAGAACACTTGAAGACATCACTTTAAATGAGGATATTGCCAGGAAAGAGGTGATCTCAAGGAGTTTTGATCTGAATTCACAGCTTTCCTGCTGCATGCTGAGGTAAGCATTCCGAGTTTCTTTGATGTGACTTTCTTGTATTCCTGCAGAAGAACTGATGAAGTAACCAAACTGCCTCTTTATCAGAGTTGATACAATATTAAAGGCAGTTTGCATGCACTGCTTTTCAACCCAGCTTATATTCTGAAGATGACACTTTGGATCAGAATGCATCTCATGTGACGTCCCAGCTGCATTCAACAGAGGCTCTTGAGGTTTTTCCTACTGACTGCAGTAATGTAGGGATTGGACACAGGTTGTTCTGTGCCTCTGCATCGTGACCTTCACGTTGGATTTTTTTTTTAATTAGTTATATTTTTTTAATTAAAAAAAAAAAATTGGTTTCCTCACATTTCTAAAGATCATCTCTCAGCAAAGCTGAAGTCACTGAACATCTGCTGTGGGAGGCCATGAGGGAGAGAGCGAGGGCAGAGGAAGTAACTTTAAACAGGCCACTCCATCACAGGCAAACTGCTAGCAGTTTCAGCTATTTTTGGAAGAACAGTATGAGGCAGGAAACACAAGCAAATGATTTACAACATCAAACAAAACGTGACCAAAATCCAACATCAGTTCAACTGCTCCCTTCTGAGAGTTTCTGTGCTCTGCTTATAACTACCTTGAGGCGCCTCGTCATCACTGGAAACCAAAAGTAATGTTCTCAAGTGTATCAGTGTAAGTGAAAGTTTATGTGAAAGTATCTGTTTTCACCTGTCACACATAAAACCAGAATCCAGATGACCAAAAAACAGGTAATTTTATACATCTGTGTATATTCCTACCCCCTTCCCCTCCCCCTTTTTTTTTTAGTGTAGATCAAAAAGCCACAGCTGTGTGGGAATAAAACCAAGCAGTGAAAAAGGAATAATGCCCCCTCTCTTCCAGGACATTAATCACTTCTATCACCAACAGCAAGCAACTAAAAGCTTTTACAGTAACATGAAAAATACGAATCTGTCAATGGCTGTCTTTAGCTTACATAAAAAGCTAATAACAAAAGAAGTAATTGCTGGAAAGTTGAAGCTTTACCAGCACTGTTAAGAAACTGTAACTTTCATCCAATGAATGACTCTGTTGTCCATAATTGCTCATGCTTCAGAGCTACTCTTTTAGAACTGCCTTCTCTAACCAAAATTTCACAGCATCAAGTTTAGGTCAAGTTCATTTTGGTCATCTGACCCCACAGCATTCTAAACAAAACCTTGCTACTGAGAAACAGGGTGACTCAGAGCACAGCAGCTCAAAGCAATATTGAAAAGTCCCCAAAAGTTAGGGATTAACTGCACAAAGAGCATCTTCCTTCATACACAGAATACTTCCTCGTACAATATTTCTCACCGTGAAGGAGAAAGGCTTTGAAATCTCCCCAGCTTTCTCTGATCTGGCCCTTCTTTAGAGTGAAAACTTGCTCTCCTGCAGGAAGGTCTGCACTTCTCCACATAAAGATCCAAACCCAGAAATCTCCTCCAAACCTGCAGTAATTAGCAAGTTCCTGTAAAGCCAAGAACAGGCAAGTCTACAACTCATTAAAGCTTTACATGGTTTCAGTACTGTGCTAGTCCACCTACACATCATGCACTCCCTTGTACACAATGAGCATTTTATGTACCAAAGAAAAAATTAACAACAAATCCTTCATTATAAGAAAAAAAATGAGGTCATCAGCAGTTCTCAGATTGTACACTTATTGTGGGGAGCTGAACGAAAAATAATAATAATTCAAGAACAATTTAAAATTTCATTCTGGCTGACAAACACTATATTGCAAAGACGCCCAGGTACTGAACACAATGCTCAGATGAAGGTATTACATAAATCACTCACAATTTTTGTTTTGCTGGATCCTCATTTACAAGCACTTTTTCCAGTAAAGCAAAGATTTATTTCACTGTTGAGCAGCCTGTATTGCACAGATGCATGCTGACAATGCACAAGATTTTATGTAGATGCTGCTAATTTCTTCCTGCTAGTTTGCAGCCCCAACTCTCCTCACTACATTTTAAGCTGCATACAAGCATTTGAGCTTGACGAACAAACTGATCACTTGCCGGTTTGAAATGCTGTACAATTACACTCCAAGACTGCAAATTAGCAAGGAATTATTGCAGCTGCTTTGCAGACCTACTGATCTAATTGTGGAGAGAAAACGGACGACGTGGCTCCGCTCAAAAGCCCAGGCTGCTTTAGCTACTGCCACCACGCATTCGCCACACACACTTCTAAAAACAGCTAGATACAGAGCAGCCACACACTGACAGAACTGGGCTGTGGCCATCCAACATCCCAAACGTTCAATTTGGCATGTCAGCAGACTCAGCAGAGATTTATTTTTAAACAGTAAGATTCCTAACTTGTTGCTGAAACAGAATTTTCAATAAGAAGATACAGTTGAAGAGACACAAAGTGACTTAGACGTAAGGAAGCAAATCACAGCGCCAGCTACTTGTCCAATGTGTTTGCCCTCTTCTGCCAGCCTGAGCTGTCACCTGCCCTTTGTCACCTCGCAAGCCCACCACCACATTTCATCAGGTCTAATGGGGTCCAGGGACACACTGCGAGTTCTTCTGCATGAAGATCAAGTACTCTGACAGAACTTCATGCAGTAACTCATCTCCAAAGGGCAAACATTTCTGAGTAATTCTATCCCCTCATTTCCTAACCGTTTCTTGCTTTCAGAGGACAGAGTGCTTTGCCAGCTTAAGTATGCTTGAAAAAAATGAGTATATTTTGGCATGACTTCAATAAAGCACCTTTTCTTTCATAGATCAGCGACACCATCCCACCTTACAAGAATAATACATATAACATCCAGCTAATTTGGATGTATTTTATTTTTTATCTGTATTTTTGCAACCAACTCTCAAAAATATTCAAATGGTTTATTTCAGATTCATGCAAATTGAAAAGTATTATTAATGCTCCATGCTTTTAAGTTACGTACTGGAGCAATTTGTTTCCCTTTTCCCAGCATCACCCATTGTTCACAACCCTGAAGTCCATACAAGTCTAAAATACATGTGGATGAATCAACCTGAGTTGAAGCCTTTGAAAATGTCAGACTTGCAAGCTCACAGAGTACCTGCTTCCTTTTCAGTATGAGCTGTACAGTTCCACCCACAAGCCTCATGCAGTGTGTGGGACTGGCTGATTGGTGTCAAGCAAAACTGTGGAAAAAAGCCAGAAACCCTACTCTAAGGTCCCAGTCTCCTGGGTGGTAGTGCCTTATGGGAGAACATTTCAGGTAAGTTATGTGAACGTGCAAAAGAATATCACCTAAGCAGTCAGTCGTTCTTGTTTGACCTGAAGTCAGAGGGTCAGAGCTCCATCTCAAAACATACAAAGCAATTCACTACAGCTGAAGCTTCATCTCAACATACTCGCCCCACACTAAAAAATAACTGCTAAAATACAGGATCAGATTCTCCTCCAGAATAAGCAAATGTAACAGAGGCAAATGAATTTCAAAGAAATACAGGTTCATTTCATTTCGGCAGTTATACAGAAAAGGGAGCAAGAGTCAAAGAGGGCCCTTGAAGAAGCAGAGCTCGTTGGGACTCATCCGGAGGGTGAGCATTCTTCGAAACTGCCAATGATTTTTGGAAGCTGGGCATTCCCCATGAGCTGCTCATGCATACCTACGAAGTTCATCCAAAGTTGAATTTTTTAATGTCTGTTTAGCCACTACATTCTCTGTGAAGCAGATGCATGACAGAAAAACTAGCAACGTGAATGAATGCTTCCAACAGTTCTGAGTGGCCAATAGCTGCAAAAATCAACTGAAAACTGAGGGCAGAAGCAGAACTCTACAAAAAGCTACGTACACAAAAGAATCTCTGTTTGAACTTCCTGTACATAATCCCATTTTCTACCTCATCGGTCTGCACCTCTGCCTGATTTATGAGCATTTTCTTATCAAAACACTGTTAACAACTTAAAAATGGAAAATATTGCTGTTCAAAAGAGCCATAATCAAAGTTTAATGCGGTACATTAATTCATCTTCCCTTCCACTCAGGCTTTCATCTATGAACTGTGACAGTGTTTATTTCATTTCAGCAACTTCCAATACTCCCCTACTGCCTTTCAAGGCACAAAACAGACACTGCTCCCAGTTCGACACGACGCACAATTTAGGTGCCTGCATTAACATCTATGGTTCGTGCAGGCTTCTGCCTAAGAGGGTTCAAAGCACAAACACAGTTTTGTTTTTCTGAATTACTATTTGAAGGAGTTCCTCTTGCTGGCCATTGACTAGACAGAGAGCACAGCCAGCTGCCGGCCCTGCCCAGGCTGAGGGCTTGCAGCCACATAGCACACATCTTCTCCTGGATCTTCTTTGATCAGCCGCCTCACGTTTTTTGCACGGCTACTCTTTCAGGCTCCTATTTCTGAATCAGCACCCATCAAATCTTACTGTACCAAAACAGAGAACTTCCAGAGCCTTCATAATAACATGTTTCACAATAGGGACTGGAAACTGCCAACACCATCCTAGCATCATTTGAAATGTCCACCTGATTTCAGCTCCATCAAACATTTCCATTCTCAAACACCACTACAAGCTTGATAAAAATCTCATATTGTTATCATTAAAAATAAGAAAATTATGTATGTTTCACAAAGTTTGCTGCCACTGCCACAACTGCAATGTAGTTTTTGTTCTCCTCAGCAGTACAGTGAAGCAAGTTCTATTTTCAGCTTGATTTATTTTAGCACACTGGACTGCCAGAAACTCACCTGCATTACCGTCGATTCCAAGAGTCCCGAATTTAACAATACAGTAATTTCAGTGGGACTCCAATCCCGTATCAGTTACCAAGACTAAAATACATTTCTCAATAGAACGATGCTGCTGATCTCAACTAGCAAGTAGAGGCAAGGAAAAAAAAAACAACCACCACATAACTGGTCAGCAAGGCATCAACCTGCAGTACAATTTATTTTTTAAACAAGATTTCTGTGACTAATCTGATCTCCCTGAGAGCAGCAGCATCACATGAATCTCGGTCAAAGGAACAAAACCAAGAACGAATGACTCATTGTGCAGGCAATGTGATGAGAACCAAATGCAAGACTGTCCAACTTCAGTAACTGCGGGAAGAGGAAAAAAGTGTTTACTTCTTCTCTCCTCAGCCTCGAGGACAGATAACACAGGCACAACAGTGAAGAAAAACAAGCAAGAAGAAGCTGAGTTGAGCATGATCATTTATTTTAAAAATAGTGATCAAAACCACAGGGTTCTGGAGTTACTTACTGCAGATGTGTGCACATAAATACGTTACTGGTATAAGCTGTTGAGAGTTTTAAGAAACACCTCAGCCAAAAATACAATTTTCCCCTATAATTTCTAAAAATGTTCATATGATTAAAATCCATACTTACATGGAAATTTATAACTTTCCATTGAATGCCCAGGATCCGGCTGGTTTTTTTTTTAATGCAAAGTATAAAGCAGGATATTAAAAATGGAAAGCGACCTTCTTTTTCTAAGCTGTGCAAAGTATTAACATAATGAAACTCAATGAATGCTAGTTTCCTAATTTTCTCACAGTTTCAGCTTATCAGTTACTCGTATGAGCCGCTGTAAAGCACTGTGGAACTGCTCAGTGCATTGCATACTTACTTACAGCTAGTGACAGAGCAGCGTTCAGCTACTTGTGTAGAATGAGGGAATTGGAAAGTATGTACAAGAGAGGCAACTGGCAACTGCTCTGAAACATGTGGTCAAACTTCTGTTTTTACACCATGAGCTCCTAACTCTGCCTCACACAGCACAAACCTGCTCTGACAGTTTCAGTAGCAAAGGTCCAACCGTAGCCAGATCTGTACGGATGCAGATGACACCCCTTCTCAAAATGACTAAGCCCAAAGAAACGTCCATCCACAAAAAGGCAGGAGTAAGCTTCAAAAAAAAAAAAAAAAAAAAAAAGGGAGGGGAAGCCAAGGATACTGGATAGGGTGGAAATACAAACGCAAAATAGATAGAGAAATGTGATGTTAACCTCAGTTAATAAATCTAACACCAAAAGCATTTCTCAATCAAACCGAGATCCAACTTCACAGTTGCAAGGTGACACAGCTATTCAGTGGCAATGGTTTGACCACTAACATTGCCTGCCACATGCTGCTTGCAGATGCAGCATGTACTAGCTCTATCATCAACTTAAAAATCGAAAGCAACCAGCCCTTCACACTTATTCCAAGAGTGAACTCACACAGTCAGTGTTAATAAGCATCTGTTGGTCAAGTTATACCTGTGCAATATCCACTTAACTTTAAACAACTTCCCAAAAGCCCTATGTGAATTCACAGCTCATGAAAGAATCACAGACTGCAGTCAGGGCATACTTCTGATAGTCACATGCAAGATGAAGTTGACTTCTGGATTATATCGCACACTTTCACTGACAGTAGGATAGTTTCTCACCGACATTTACAATAAGCAGCTGTAAAACTTAAAGCATGCAAATAGGCATACATAACCAAAAGCTATTTGCTGGATAAAAAGATGCCATTTTTACCTTTTAGGGTAGAACAGATTTAGGAGCTATAGACACAAACCCACGGACATGCACAGTAAGTATTTTTAATGCTGGGGGATGGGGATGCATACACCCGCTATTTGGCTAACAGAAAAGATCAAGGATTCTTTAGAAAAATCACTAAGAGTTAAAAGCTGCTCAACGTCAGTTAACCCCTTACTCATGCCCACATAGTTTCAGGAGTGATCCTACTTGTCTTTGAAAAGCAATACCACATAGCAGAGCTCTTCTGTGCAAGAAGTTTGTATTCCCAAGCAAGACGTTAGCTCTTTCAGTTAAAGATCTGGACTCCATCCCAGTTCTGCTGTAGACTCCATCTGTGCTTGTGCATAATAAGGCAGACAGCTAACTCCTGTACTCAAAATACCTCCCTCTGTAACACTTCATATTCAAAACACAACTTGAGTTCCTCAGATGAAAAACTGCTCTGGAAAACTGCATTACAGCATCTGCTAATGCAACTGCACAACATGTTGCAGAAACTGCAGGTGAGGGCTAGCTACAAAGGGGCTTGTGAAGATAACCCAGCGAAACAGATGCTGCTGCACAGCAAGAAAGGATCAACTATACCTACTGGGGCTCAGAAGCCTCCTGCCTACTTATGTGACAGCTCATGAGAAGAAAAATCAGACACAAGTTAGGATTTACCAACACAAAGCAGGAGGAGACAAAGCATTTGGACCCTCTGAACAAAAGAGCAAGGCAGACAAATGGCTCCCAGTAACCAAGAGAGGAAATATCTTATTGCTGGCAGGATACACCTCCTAGCAGCACTGCTACATGTGCAGAGAGGTAAAATAGCTCCCAAAGGCTTTATCACACAAAGCACACTCGGTTATGAGAAAGGTACCATAGGAGTTAGAAAGCAAATTGCCCAGAAAGGCTTCATGACAGCAACCACTTTAACAGCTTTTGTCTTTCCCCTCATGGGAAGGTGCCCAGAGCGTGTTGCACCAAAACACTGGGGCAGAGAGACTCTAAGCTAATGGCCATGGGCACAAAGAACAGAAGCACAGGACAGTGCAGCCACAATCCCAACAGCTCCCATCAATGTCTAAGTTCACCTCTAAACGCTCCAGCACTGTGATATCTGAAATAGCCATAACTCCCACTCTGTTGTCAGCAGATGCGAAGCAAGCCACTGCCCTTCCAGAAGGCAATCTATTTGTGAATATGAATATTAAAAACCTTCAGCACAGGAAAACTTTACTTTTTCTTGGCTCCAGATCTAACTTGTTCTGAAACTGAAGCACTCCCACTGCAAGCTCCCAAGTGAAGCAGACGATACCCCTCTATGTGGGAGAACAAACCCAGATTTGCTATTCGACCAAAGATAAGAAAGATAAGCAAAAATAACACTCTCTAAAAATTATGTATATTCACTTAGGTGATAGCATTCTGGATCATTGATATTTCTGCATTTCCTTGAGAGTTTTCACAGACATTAATTTGAACTTCTCTCCTTTGAAAGCCAAATAAAACAGAACAGGTTTGTGTAATAGTATGTTCTTGGCACATACAGGATATTCCTCTGGGGAAAGATAGCAAATGCTATTTAACAGCACCAAATTGGCAGGAAATCTCAAAGGCAAGTATTATACCTAATTTTTTATATTAACTAATCTGCAAATCAGATTGCATTGCAGACTCTTACATACTAGAATTCCAACCCTCATTCCACCCCAAAAGACAAAAAAGCTAAAAGGGGGTTATCCAGCAGGCAGTTCCACACCTGTTTCATCTTCCCCTCACACCCTCACGTGTGCTAGATAAACTCATGCTGCAGAGCAGATTTGGCCAAACAGAACTTCTGTACCCATTAGCTCTAGCACAGGAGAGGTTCCTAATGAAATCACGCCACAGATATTTGCCCTGTCACACGAGGAGGGCTGCAGTGACAGCACACGGGACAAAACATAAAGAGCTTGTGTGACCACACAGTATTAGACATGCATTTCTAACAGGTTTATGGTATGCGTGCTCTTGAAAAAAATGCGAGGCTGCTGTCTCACAGCAACTTAAGACTACAGGCTCACTTTCAAGGCTATTCTTACTAGCATTGTTCCATAATGCCGTCACCTAAAGACTCAAAAACAGCAAAGCCCTTCGCCTATTCAAGTTAGCACTAAAACAAGAAGCCTCTTTACTTATAAACAGGTCCAATTCAACCAGCAACCATTCTTACTTCAGCTGCACGCTACCTGGCCACCACTTGATGCTGTCTGCCAGTCTCCACTGCTCACTTCACTGCTGAGCCCTCTTACTTCAAATAACTAATTATCTAGCAAAGGTCCCCAAGTCTAGTTATATATTCCAAAAGGAAGCGTTGAAGGAAACCTATCTGTGCAAAACAGTTCTGAGTCTTGTTCATACTGCAATGCCGAAGCTCAAACAAGCTGATTTAAATATGATTTCACAAGACTTTCACAGTCAACTTGTCTACATTCATTCGGTCTTCCCTTTAATTCAGCTGAATCACAATCATCACTTTGACTGTACATTATGCTGTGTAGCATCTCTTTCCTCAGATCCTTCACTCCTTACTAAAATGAAGACTAAAATACAACCAGAAAACCCACAAGGGAATCGTCGGCTGGCCACATCAAGCACTCTCATATCCTACTCACTGCCAGCAGCACTCATTCTCTGTCTGAGAACGAAGCATTGTGCCCAGAATGGTATTTGCTCTGAGTTTCTCTCCAGCTGCTCCCACCACAGCACCCAAGGGGCGGAAGCAGCAGAGCATCCCTCTGCATGCACGCAGCTGCAGCAAGCTCAGGGTGCTCCCTTTTCCCAGAGCTCTCCAGCTACGCTCAAACCCAACTCTGGAGATACACACCAGAATCACTGCTCTGCAAAACCAAAACTCAGAACAGTTCCTACCGTTAAACCATATTTTTTTCCTAAATGGAGCACTTATCCATTCTGGTACACACGCAAGCTGAAGGTAGGCAGACCTATTAGACTTTATTAAAAATACTGTCTTGAGATTATTCACAACAGCTGTTTCCTCTTCAGGCTAGAGGAAAACAGATGGCAACATAACAAGAACTAGATAATTTAAAAAAATTAACTCTAAAACATGGCACTTGTACAGGATTTCTTTCACTCGTGCATCTCCAAATGGGATAGTTAAAAAAAAAAAAAAAAAAAAAACCACCAAAAACTGCTGCCAAATGGTATTTTGCTAGTAGAATATATAACAGCTTGATAGCATAATTAACATACTAAAAACAAGGGCAGAACAAAGAACACATCAAATTGCACAGAAAAATAAAAAGATTGCAGGTTGCACAGAACCCTAGATCACAAAGCTGCCGCTCTAGATTCCCTACAAAAACACTCTGAATGCGGTTTATCACCTCTCAAACACCTATGGAGCATTAAGATGGGTGTGGAAAAGATGGGTGTGTTCTTTTCTGTATTTATTTGCAACTTCAATCAAGATTCATAAGAATAGAAAACAGCATGAAAAACATTGTAAGCCATACTAATTATCCTTGTGAACATAACGAGGGGATTTTATTTGCATCGGTCTGGCAGCCCAACAACTGCATTTCACACGCGTTCCTTAAGAGCAGAAGAAACTATAAATACATCACTATTATATTTTAAACTTAGGCTGAGGGAGACCACATATTACTGAGCTACCACATGTCGAAACAACTGTTTAAAAGTTTCTAAAAATTCCTAGCAAACAGCAGTATTTCTTGACAGGCAGCCGTGAATAAACCCAACTGGTTGCTCCTTGCACTGGACCAACCGAGGAGTAAGGCAAAAAACTTTAAACACAACAGAAGCTGTGCTTCTCAGCACACGCTTTAAAGAAACACGAAGTTTAAGGGAGCGTGAAAGATTTCCCTTTCTTGTTTTTTCCCCCCTCAGACACTCTTAGGTATGGTTTTAGTGGAGCCCAGTACTACCAGCCCAGTTTGTAAGCCTTGGTAGCTGGAGGGTAGAAAAGGAAACACTACTGCAGTTCACCATTTTGTAGGTACAGGATGTCTCATAAATAACTACTTGGTTTGGTACACACTGAGGAACTTACAACCTGTGCCTTTATTTTATTTTTTTTTCCTTCCTCAAGCAGGCAGAGGAATTCATTTGTGCAAACAAAATGGTATCTGTCAGTTCCAGCACTTCTCGAACCCCAGTGAGGATGTGCAGAGCTACTCGTGCATCTGGGTTGTTAGAGTTAGGCTAGTGTGGTCAGGCTGCCATACTTGATGATCTTGAAGGTCTTCTTAACCTGAGCAATTCTACAATTCTACGATTCTCCTTCTCCATCAACGCAGCAGCTGGGTCTTCACTGCCTGTCCCAGCACCCTCCCTAAAGAAAACCAAGAATTAAATAACCAGAGCTATCAGACACTAGCTTTACTGTGACAACAAAATTCACCCAAAAGATAACGACTGGTGTGTGTGTGTGTGTACATAACTAGTCAACCCTAAGGAGAAAAGAAAACAAAACAAAACCCACCATACATATCATTCCAGATGGCTAGCACATTTAGAAACAGTGATCATCTGAAACCCTTCTCCGGGAAAACTTGACCATATCATTACTACAACTCAAGCTAGGATTTCTGTGATTCTTCCACACAATGCTTAACTGCAGTAATTTTTAGCCAGTATGCCTCAAAAGTGCAAAGCTTCTGGTAGGGAGATAAATATATGAATCTGCACATATATTTTATTATACATAGCATATAATAGCAAGATGTACTACACATGTATAATTACCTACATGATTATATACTACAATTATGTAATTATAATGTAGGATATGTATTTATATATTGTATAAATTATACAGCAATACATAAAAACCCCAAAGAACTTTCAAGCAACTTTAAACTCTGAAGCTTCGTTCAGCTAACACTTCAACAACTTCAATTTCATTTTTGACAGAATTTATTTTGCTGCTTTTTCATACGGCTTTAACTGAGCTACAGAACAGAAGGTTTTTCCTTCTACCAGCAACATCAAATATCATATGATGGTAATCTTCACTTTTTGCACTAGATCATAACAAAATGAAGTGTCTAGAATAGCCTAAGTTTCTGAAGCTTTAAAATCCAAGCAGTGAAGAGAAGAATGGCAGACACAAAGACATTTCCTCCTGCACAACTTAGTCTTTCTGACCTGCATTCTACAGGCAAAAGATAATCAGATTTTGCAACCTGATCAGCATTTTATTCAGTGTTTGTGATCTCAACTAAGACATTGGAGTCTCAGACAGACATGCTCATGTATTCCCTAGCTGTGACTGTATGAATCAATTTCTTCTATTTATGGAAAGCCCGTATTAAATTAACTCTTCCCTTGGCATTTATCATCCACAGGCTTCATTCTCAAATTCATGGGATATCCTCTGTCCAGCACAGGCTGCCATTCCAACACAGTTGTGTAACTGCTGCTGGCATGCCTAGCCAAAGTTGACTCAATTCCACATTACAGATTTAAAAACCGACAAATCATTATTCGTTTGCCAGCTGAAGAACTCAAAGGGGTGTTCTGACTTCTATTCTAGTCCCACCTTGAGACCAGTTTAAATGGTACCTTTTCCTTCTGCTTGTTGTAAATGCAAAGTAGATGTAAACACCTCCATCCAAGATCTGCGCTGTAAATTAGAAGCTGTCTTTCTAATTTTAAGCACAGACTCAGCCTTGTTTTCTTCTAGAAGCAGAGGTAATGTTGTAAATCAAGCCTACATTCAAAAGAAAAGACACAGGGCACAACAAGCTTCCTTCCTCATTCCTTTGCTCCCCTGACAGATCCCCATTAGAGATGCCTGATGACAACTACCTGTATCATATGGGCTATCTCTAATAAAGCTCTCTCACTTATCGCTCAGAAGTGCAAATTACAAACAGTTCACGCCCAACAGAAGATGTCTGCTGAATAGATAGCACGGCTCTGTGGTCTTCCCAGCAGGAAGGAAGAAGCCACTTAACCAGATAAGCGTGTCCTTTCAACTTCTCTCCGCTTCCACCTCCTTGATGCATCCTCCAGCTCAGGGCACCTAATCCAACCCAGGCAGTGCCAGAAGCAGCGCTACACTTTAGTGACAAGGCTCTCATAAACCCCAGCACTAACAGGAAAGCCACTGTGGGTAGGAATGTGTGATAACTGACTGTACACTTGGAATTCGCTCTCCCTGCTCCTTGGTTTAGTGAGATCCTCTTCCACATTCTTCGTACTGTGACTGTGAAAAGCTTTCCCCCACAACTGCTCTGTCTTTTTACTTCTCTGCTTAACTTGATTCTCTGTCATCACTCTGCTCTTACACAAGCAAGATAACTTTAGATACACAGCAATGCTTGCTGCAAGGAATTACTGAACTTGCGTAGTGCAGACTTCGTGTGCATGTTAAAGAGACAGGTGAACCTTCCACGATGGGCATTCAGACTACAACTTAAAACATTTTGAATGAGTTACTGTTCATCTTATTTAAAAAAAGAGATTCACACTGAAATTCTTAATTCTTCTAACACTTTCAACTGGAAGAGGAAGACTGTGGCACTGCATGTCTATCTATAAAGCACCAGTCATTGCTCACCCTTGCATGGCAGCAGAGCATTACTAGGACCAAGACAAACCACTGTCCCCTCAAGCAGAAGGAAACTCAAATGCAGAGAGAACCCCCTCACCTCAAGCCTAGCAGAACCACAGGTCATGCTGAGAAGCTTATTTTTGCAGCTCTATACAGCCCTTCTGCCTTTTGCAAGAACTCCTTCAATACTATCACTGAAAGTCTAAAAAGTCCATATGACTTTCTGTCTGGGATAGGGGAGAGGAAAAGAGAAAGGAAAGAAAAAAGCCATGACACTTATAGTTCCCTTCAGCTAATCGACAGAACGGTGCTGACATGATGTAAGAGAAGGCTTGCCACAGCCCAGGGAGAAGTTAAGAATGCGCACCAGAAACTTCACAAAATCGGACATGGTTTTCAAACCGCAGAAAAAGGGAAGAAGAATAAATCACTAAAAATGTCACAGAATGTGAGCTTGCTATTAGCCAAATAAATGAATAAAGGGACAAAACACAGCTGCAAAAGGTTAGGGGGGCTTCATGAGAATTTATTTTCTTTCCATCCCAACAGTCCAATTAGCAATCATCATTATACACTGTAGCAATAGCTACCTAATAGCTAGTGCCTCCCACACCCCCTGTTAACCACAAATAGCTGTGGAAATGCTCTCCTCACAAAGCAAGTCACAGTGACTTCAAGAATCACAGTTGGAGGTTGGCTCTCCCAGCACACAGGATGCGTTTTATTGCCACAGTCAGCATTACAAAACAGGCAGCCCCGTTTTCTGTTATTGCAGCTGCACTTCTTCTTTTCACCCTTTAGGATTCCCACCACAGCTACCCCAGGATGAGGAACTGCAAAGTTTTATTAGAGAAACGCTGGTCCAGACAAGCCCTTACGGCAACATCAGAGATCCCAGGGCCCTAAGCACCAGTTCTCCCCCAGTCCTCAGGCTCCAAAGCCTCAGCTTGAGGCCAGCTGTGATCCACAGCTGCCTGAGCTCAGAGCAGTCCGATGGGAAAAAGGAGCTGTGCGACAAAGCACTGCTAGAAGTCTCACTGGGCCCCTGGTCCCTAAGTGACCAGGGGCTCTTCAGAAAGGTAAGCTTCTAGAAGTCAGATTTGTTATTAAGGCTATGGCAGGCTTTTCTGCGCCATTCAGACTCCACAAAGTAGAAGAGAAGCCGCAGCACAGGTCTTACCCTCATACAAAACAGTGCCCTACACCTGGATGGGCACCTCCACGTGGTAGCGCAGTGCTAGGATTCCCATTGCTGTCAGCTTACATAAGGCGATAACTGCAGTGAAAACTTGCAGAAGGATGGGAAACATCTGAACACGTCCTGGTGCAGGAGGGAGAGAGGTATGCAAGGGGAAGGAAAGGGAAAGGAACAATTTAGTACTGGTTTCCTAATAATAGCTTCCTCCCTACTTTCTATTCTCCAGACCCGAACAGTCACTACAACTGTTTTCTGCTGAACTCCCGCCCTCCTTAAGAGTTTCAACTAAAGCAGTCGCATCGACTCAGGAGAAGTCAGCTCCTCCTGGAGATGTTAAAGCTGCTAGGCAGCCCCTTGCTTCAAAACAAGCTTTAAAATAGGGATTTCATTAAAACAGAAAAAATAAATGCCAGAAAACAGAAATTGGGGTCTTCTCTGATCCTTGGGAGAGCTATTTGTTCTTGTATTGCGTTTAATTCTCCCAGCAGTGAATATGCCAGGCAGGGCTTTCACTGCAAGAACCCTACGATGTCCAGGAGGGCGCAGAAGGCATTAAAATGCAGATTGACAAGAACAGGATCTCAAAAGGAAGGAAACAAGACTTGGCCAGGCAGAGAAACAGGATCCTCCTTGTGCTCTGCCACACCGTCCCAATAGCAGGGCTCTTGCTGCCCTATGCACTGCTTGACCAGAGCAGCTCCATTCCTCCTGCAGCTGGAAGCCCATTCTGGGAATTACTTGCCCCTCACTTCTTACCAGGGGAAAGGTGCACAGGGAACAGACAAAGCAGAAATAGGACCACCAAGCACAACAGTGATGTCCCAGTCTCACGTGTTTGCAGAGTCAGCACTTTTCTTCTTGAAGAACATGAGGTGAAACCCCAAGTCCAGCTTGCAAAAATACCAGTCAGTCACTGTGGTAGCTGAAGTAAGCTGTGCAGGGAGCTTGTGCCAAGCTTAGGATGAGGGGAGAAAAGAAGCAGGTAGAAAAATCCAGAATTAGCCCTCAATTGTTACTATGCCTGGTAGATACCATTTTTCAACCCTGTTTCCCACTTAAGATAGTCACTTCAAACTCAAAAAAGGCAGAAACAGAACTCAAACAACTCCACAGCAACGCCAAGCAGGACAACAAAAGAGCTCATCACGAGTGTTTTCAGAGCAGGTTTTGAACTGGATAGATGTGCCGTAAGCCGCGTGTTTCAGTGCAGGAGCAGAGTTCAGAACTGCTCATGATGTACCTTCCATCGCATGGACTTTAAGAAGCACAGTGGGTGTTTTTCATTTGTAAGATATATTCCCATATAGCTGGAGTTTCATGTTCACATAGACATCAGACTAAGAGGCCACAGGACCACCGTCATGCTGGTACCACTCAATTTCAAATGTTTGACTTTGGAAGCTCACCAGTGCTTAGCAGAAGTGCAAACTCCTTTCTGTATACTGGCCTCAGATTGGCTCATAAGCCTGAATGATGATCTATGTCATTAGGTCATATACTCAGAGGGCAGTGAGGCACTGGCACAGCTGCCCAGAGAAGCTGTGGTGCCCCATCCCTGCAGGTGCTCAAGGCCAGGTTGGATGGGGCTCTTGGCAGCCTGAGCTGGTGGGGGCAGCCCTGCCCATGGCAGGGGTTGGGGATGACTGGGCTGTGAGGTCCCTTCCAGCCCAAACCATGCTGTGACTGCACATAAGTCAAGTATCCATGCTGTCGTACAGGCAGAACAGCACCTATGTGTTTCAGTGACTATCCTACATCAGGCTGTCTTTCAAATAATTATTACAAAGACTCATTAAGGTTAATTAAGGAATTGATGATCTTAGGGGAAAAAAAATAAATAAAAACCACCTGAGAAGAATGTAAAATAGGCCAGGTCAAACTTACCGTCAATAGCCTTGAGTGTCTGGAGCCAAACCATCTGGACAGCTCAAAGGATTACAAACCAACATCAGTGTGAATACAATGTTTATAGCTAAGCATAGAAAGTGCTGATCAGATCCTGAAGTCCATGCATAACTAAAGACTATTTAGAGACGCCATCAATACCACAGAAGACTTGGAACAGCATATTCTTGAGTTACTTTTAATTTAGGTAGAGCCTCAACCTCCTCCCCTCTCTCCCCCAGGCACTCTCAATTCACAGCCCTACAACACAATTCACATTACCAACTAAGCATTCCACTCCCCCAAAAAATACTTCAGCATGCTCTTGATAATAAGCTTTTTTTTTGTGTGTGTGCAATAATTTTACTTTAACGTCTGTTAAAAATAAATAAATAGAAATCCTGATTAAAATAAAGCCAACCCACTGGCTCAAAGTGACATTTTGCAGCTTTATACTCCCATCACCCTCATCCTATGCTGGCCTATTTTAACATTAATCTCATGTTCTCTACAGAAAGCTATCATTCAAGCAAACAAAGCACCACAAAACAAAAAATGTAGCACGCAGTGACTGGGCTTCAGCCCATCCTTCCCACACCCTGCTACTCCTCCAGATACAGAGGCCCAGCACACTCAGCTTCCAGCACACCAAATTAGGGCCCATGAGCACAAACTACACTCTCAATTCCAGAGATTCGCTTTGCACAATAAAGAAAAGTCTACATTCAAGAGAATGAGGTACACATTTTTTGTTACCTGAAGGATTACTGACTCCCATTACCAGATGCATAGAAAAAATTCTGTAGGCGTCACTATGAAACTCCAGTAATGACAGCATATGCAACATTTCCAGCTAGACTATCACAGAGATCAGTTACATTCAGTCCTGAAGTTGATTTAATACAGTCATTCACTTGAATATTTTTTACTTTCAAACCCACAGCTTTCTGGAACACTGTCACAAAAGCAGGTGTCAAAACACACTAATTATCAGCCTGTTAGAGCTTCATTTTTACTGAAGTTATTTTGCCACATCCCAACATCCCAATTCCCCCAAGCACTTCTTAATTCCCTGTCAAAAGCTCCTGCCTCAATACTCTAAAAACAGATAGGCAGGAGCGGGTCTGAATAAAAAATGTGACATTCATCGGGTTTTTCTCCACCTGGAGCAATTTTGCTTAGTAGGCCTAAAAAAAAGAAAAAAAAAACCAACAAAAAACACATAATGGTAGGAAGGGGAATCAAATATAGAATATCATTTACACTGTCTTGCAATCTACTTCTGTCCAACCCTGCACCAACCCCAATTTCCAGGTACCACTCCAGCCTGGCTCTCTGCTTCCTAATAAGAGGAACCAGACCTGGCTCTGGTCAAAACTGGATCTGTGAGCACAACCTCCTTTCTCCTCACTGACAGCAAGACCTGTTGTGCAGCAATTCCCTGGAGCTCCTCTTCTACAGTATCGTGGCCACATTGGCCTTCACTGCTGCTAGTGGCACTTTGGTGTTCTCAGCAGTCAGGTGGAATAGCCAAGAGCTGTTGGCTAACAGCATGTAGCAAATGTAACTGCTTGGAACAATCTACAGAGGGCAAGACTAATGTTTGCAGAAATAAAAAACCTGCTGGGGTCAAATCCTACCTTAACTTTGGGCCAACAGATGCTAACAGAACACAAACATGCTTCTTCATGGCTTAACAACATGACACCGGAATATCAGCCAAAGCCCTAAATGTCAAATAACTACACTATAAAACTACAGTTTTCCAAAGAGGAACATATCTCAGAGGGTTTGCAGCAAAAGCTAATGGGTATCTTCTGCTTACCTACTAGGGAATGCTTACACAACCAGTAGAAATTAAGCACTAGGTGCACGGAAGCAAAACGCAACTCCTTGGATCTTGGGAGGCAAGCAAGGGCAGAGGCAGATTCCAAGTACAGCTGGAGGCCTGAAGGCCTCCACACCCAGACTGGGCATAGCCTACTGGGAATCTGCAGACATCAAGAGAAGGACCTCGCTGACGGTCAGAGCGGGGCATAAACCTCAGGGGAGAACAACTCTTCTACAACTTAAGTAGAGCAGGTGCACATTTGCTAGGATGTATGCTGCCTCCCTGAAACAAAGCTCAACACAACCTGGGAGGGACAATCAGTACCTACAGAGCAAAGTAACTTTGGTTTTACCCAATTCTCAGCCACGCTGAGCAGTACCGTTACTTTTGTATAATTGCAGAAGGTTTAAGGACCCTAAAAATAGGAGATATGTTATTTTATACTGTACCCCACATGCTCTGTTGAAAGATGCATTTCAGACAACAGCTGGATTCACAGCTCTTCCACTATTTTTGCATCTCTCAGAGGAAACAAGTAGCACTAGCCCCGATTTTCTTATAAGAACAAGGAATAAACATAATGCACAACTACCTGCATTTACAAGCTTTTTCCTGTAATCAATGATACAGTTTCTGAAAAAAAAAAAAAAAGAATCAAGAGAAGCCAAAAAGCAACTGGAGTCAGCAGATATGAAAATGCAATCTCCAGAGACCTGACAGGTCTCACAGTGCCAGCAATCCTCGCTTCTCTCTGCTAGATTGCATTAGAAGAGGCAGCTAAAAATAAGACAAATATTTCTGTGATAGTGAAGTTCTTCATGAGAAAGAAAATGCTGCCACTTCAGAGAGATTGTGCAATTCAGAAATGGAAGGGAAAAGAGCCAGTGTGAAGAGGAGAAACAATGCTCCTAATGCAAACCAGATTCGATAGCAGGTGTCTTGTGAAGGTTCTGATCTGGCATGATGCCACCGCACATCTTCATGGGTACAGCCAGCACGCAGCAGCTTGGCTCTCCATCTCAGCAGCAGCACTCACAGCTGTCAGGTGACAACAAGCAAAGAAGCAGCCGCTGGGGGGTTGGAGCTTGATGATCCTTGAGGTCCCTTCAAACCCAAGCCATTCTAGGATTCCATGATTTGCTCTGGAAGACTCAGGCCAGCCACTCGGATATTTGCAGGATGTAAAGCAGTCATAAAAGCACCTGTTTGGTTGTTGCTGGTAGGAGTTTTGTTGGTAGAACAAAACGGCCTTGCCAAAAGTAAGCTCAATTCTGTTCTGCATTCCCTCTCAGTCACTATTAGATATGTGCAACAATGCAATTCACGCCAGTGGATCTTTTCTTTAAGCACTGCGGGGCTGAGGGATGGCTCAGCGCACCGCTCGCACACCTTGCCACGCACCCCCAGCTCAGTTTTCCAAGGCGTTCTTGAGCCCAGCAGCACTCTCCAGCTTCTTGAGCCAAAATCTAAGAGCAACTGTAAAATGTCACACTCTGTGTCGCCTGCAAAATAGATCTAATTTTGTATCACAAACCGGCGATTGTTCTAGAGGGGAAAGAGAGAGGGGGGAAGAAAGGGAGCTTTTATACTACCGAGCAGATTTTTCTTCTCTTCCTACCACCCTCCTGCCTACAATTTTGGAAGCTGAATGACTGCCAGAGAAATCACTGAGACTGTTTTTCGTTGAAATTATGAAACAAAGCACTTTAGAAGTTGCCTGATATGCTTCAATTCCACCGCTAAACACAAGGAACGAGTAACCGCTTCTAGGACCTTGCTAAATGCTTTAAAACACACAACTCAGAAGAAGATACCGAGAGAAACAGCTTTCAGAAAGCTGCAGTGCAGTCCTGAATGGAACAGGAAATGAGGAACAAAGAAAGGAATTTCATAGATTCCAGATGTACTCCAACACCAGCTGGGAAACACAAGCAAGAATCAACTGCAGCCTTGTAAGAGGCTACCACTCACTGTTTTCTTCTAGACTTCTTGAACAAAACTAAGTAGCTGTAAACAATTTGTAAATAGAAATATTTTTGGAAGAAATTGGAAACAGAAGTAAAAATAAACTTCTTCCCCTCTCGCCTAAAGAGTTTGAAACTCAAGTGTCAGAGCATCTGGTTTTTTGGAGCTGCTTCTTTAAACACAGGATTTCTATATAAGCAGCCATAACAGAAGCACAACTGTAAGCAAAAGTATTTCAAGCTGCCAGTTTTCCAGCTCTTGGAACACCAAAGCCGACTGAAACTGAAAAGCAAGGATAACCAAGAACCACACAGTTCATTTCTATTATGCATCTTCTGCAGAATTGGAACTGAATGGGTATTTACATTTATAAACTGAAAAAATAATTAAAAAAAAAGCAGTCATCAATCACTCCAACTTTATTCCCTCAGTTTACAAATTAAAATAAAAAGAGCAATAGAACCCTGGGAAAAAGAGCTCCTTTGCAAGCTCAAGCATCTTTCTGCTCCCTGTGTAACCCCATGTCTCCAGAGCTGTAAGTTCCTTTTTCGAAACACGAACTGAGGCCTTGCAAGGCAGACTTCTTCTAACTGGATTTTGAAATCTTTTTGAGTAACAACTACAGTGACAAACAGATGATTCTGTTTCCTCCCAAAGACACTGTAAAAGATGGAAAGAAAGCTGAAAGTTACATCTTATGGGACGCAGACCTACGTTATCAAAAGAGTCCTGCTATCACTATTGGGAACATTATTTCTTCTTTTCAAATGAACTTCAAGGCTTTTCTCAAATTTGTCACGGATGGCTCATCTGAGAAGCTTCATCTACTGTTCATCTCCCTGCTGCAGGCATATACAAGGTACAATAACACACACATGCATCAAGTGCTACCTGCCCAAATCCACAGTCACTGACACACACGTGAACCTGCCTCCCCTTTCCCACTGCTGCAATTCCCCATTACACACTACTCCTGCTTTCGAGGTATTGCAGGCAGTCACACAGACACCGCAAGTAGGGAACAGCAAAATACAGCTGTTGGGCTAACGAGGAGCTCTTCATTTCGCCCTGGTGCTTTCAGTGGGAGAGGGAACGACCAGCAGTGCAGTCTCCAGCCAGAAAGAAGAAGGTAAAACATTCGAGGTTTGGAATGTACAACTGAAGAGCAGCACTCCCAACCAAACCTAGAAGGAAAGGAAGTCAGACTAGGCTGTAAGGCTTCAATGGTTTTGTTCTTTCCTCATAAGACCTCAAAAACCCCCAGATATCCAAACACTTTCTTCTCTTCTCATATAGTAAAAAGAGAGAGAAAAAAAAACAAAAGCCTCAAATCCCCCACAATCTCCACTGAATCTGTAACACATCTAACACTTGGTAACGGCCCATTCACAATTCTGAGAAATGAAAACAGAAAAAAACAAATCCAGTTCTTTATAATCCTAAAGATTCACATTTCATCTTGCAAAAACTTTCACCTAGAAAGTTCTTCTATAGGAGGAAAACAACACATGAAGTTTCAGGGAAGTTGCTTTCCCTTGGTAGAGGTTAGGAAGAGGGAGGAAGGAAGTGAGATTTGTTTTGTTTTTATTCCAAAACAAAGCTTTTAGTTGCATCCTAAATTCAGTCACCAGTCCACCATGCTGAAGAAACCAAAAAGGCCCTGTGAAAGAACTGCCTCTCCGTAAGTTTTAACAGATGTTGATAAAAGCAGAAGCTGAGATATCCATTCAGAATGTGCAAGAGTGTGACCAGCTTTACCGTTTAATAAAATACAATCCGTTAGTACCTCCAACTGTATCTCAAACTCTGTGATTCAACCACAAAACAGCCAAAGTCCTGCTGCTAGCAGGTTTGAAGGCATAACAGCAAGACACAACAGCACACGTTGTAACTATTGTTAATATATCCCTTGCTTGACTTTCTCCTCAGATGCACTGATAGCCCACCGCCATGCAAACATTTGTTTTTCTTTCATATATCTGTGGCTAAGCTTTTGCTGGCCTGAAATGACGTCTGCTATTAACATCTTTCCCCATATCCAGCCAACTACAATCTTTCATCTTTTACTCTGAGCTTCTTCCTCCGCTCATGAAAGCCCAAAGATTTATTCTCCCAACGCCAGTTGGCAGAGCACTTACCCACAAGTGAATTGTGACAAAATTAAAGGTATTAAGTACTCCGTAACAACTCTAAGTGGATTTTGCCTCATCCTTCTGCTCCTCCCCAAGAGACAAACTGCTACGTGAGCTATTCAGAGATTTAATTCAGCTCTCAGAGAAATGTAACTACTGCCTTCAACACAATTATTCACAATTCAGGCTCCTACAACAGAGATCTGTCAGTCCCTCATCAGTCGCAGATTGAGAAAGTACAGGGAGAATATCTGATGGCCCATTTGCAGTCTGCTCTGCCTAACTCCTTTGAGAATTTTAACCCAATGCATGAGATCAAGGGCAGTTTAGCAGTGGGCTGCTCTTTTAAATCTGCTTCCTAATCTTGCTTTGGGATGAAACATCTTTCAGGCATGGGAAAGCATCCCTTAAATGGGAGCACGAGTGCAGCGAATGACTTTTCACAAACCACTGACTCGTGTTAGCATATCACAAAGCCATGTGCCAAACACAGATGAGCATCAGGCATCAGAGACCAAAGAAGAGGTAACACAGAAGCTAATGTTGGGACCTACTTAACCCAATAATTTAAGGAATATGTTTTTAATCCATTTTTAAAAGAAAACAAAGCAGAACAAAAGAACTTGGAGAATGTTCCAATGCAATGAAAAGTTTTCAAAAGCATCTGCTGGAAAACCAGGAACCCAAGATATCCAGCACTTACATAACGTCCCCATGTAAGAGCATTTGGTACTCAGACCAGCAGATAATCACCGCAATGAGAAGACAAGAAAACACCATTAGCTCTCACAGCAGAGATTACTTTTTCCAAAGTTATTAATTCCAAAAGAAAAAAAAAGAAAATGTGCTTCCTGGTATCAGAGGCTCTGAGCAGATGTTTAATGGTTGGTTCCATTCACTGGAATTTAACTCTACATAGCCTACAAGCCAAATCACACTGCCTTCCATTCTTGCACAGATTCATTTCTTCCTTAAAAAAAAAAAAAAAAAAAAAAAAAAAAAAAAAAAAAAAAAGAGTTAGTTAATTTGTGAATAACCTGATGTCAGGCTTGCTGCCCCAAAGACAAGCATCCTTTATTTCTGCACAAAATAAGTTCACTGATGTATTTTCCAGTGCCACCTTAGTTTCTTTCTCTTACTTGGAGAAACTGCACCTTGTTCCCCACACTCGCTCCAGCCCCAGCTGTCCCTCACAGCCTGCAGGCAGCCCCACATCCCCTTCTCTACAACATCACCGCTCCCAACCCCACGCCATTCAGCACACCCAACACAACAGCTACCAAACTCCACACAGCTTGAACTATTAAGCCAGAGGTGAAAAATCTGCATAATGTATTCTGCACCCTCCACGGCCCATCAGACTCAAGCCTTGAATAGCTTTCAGAGTGACAATTAATAATAGCATAAGTTATTTACCACTTTATTTTAATGCAGCGTGAGTTTGAATTGCACTCGATAACCTTCCGACGTGCAGAAACAGTCTTGAGAAGATTTGAATATTTTCAGGGTGAGATGCAAATAACTCCTCTTCCTTTCTTAACTTGTTGGTCCACTAACTTTGAAACGTTATAAAGATGTCAATGATTTTCCGTTTCCTAAATAATCGTCTACTATGAGATAAATCTATATACAGGGCATCTGTGCAAAAATTCTCTTCTTCTAAAAATATCTACCAAACAACTTCACCCCCCACTTAAATGAGAATAAATCCTTTTACAGTATTATGCAGTGAGCATATTTAGTCACACTTACTTGCTTCCATGAGTAACCACTTAAGACAAGGCAGTAAATCCCAACAGACAACATTACGAGGGACATCTTCTCAAAGCAAAGTGGATTTCCCTGATCAATCTTAGGATTATTAGACTGATGGGAACCTAAAGTTTGTCAGAGTCAAGACAGGTTTTCCATACCCTCACAGAAATGCAGAGAGATGTTCCTCTCATTGATTTATTCCATATCAAGTTTCATGATCGAGGGGCAACAAATACCTTCTCTTGGCAACCAACCTGTTTAAGCACTAGGATACAAGCACTGCAGTAAATACTCATACCCTGGTTTCACCTACGACTCAGCTTCCAAAGAAAAGTTCAATTCCTTTCACAATATCTGAAGCTACGTTGCTCTGTATGAGTTAGCAAAGAAGGCACAGCAAAGTTAGGGGTCAAACAGACAGCACAGTCTATAGACCAACAGCCGACTGGATCAGCACAACATAAATGGGATTTCAGAAGCCTCAAAAGCAGTGGTTTTATCCTTAGAATGGGATAAGCTGTGAATGCAGTGCCAACTCACATGAGGTAGCAGCCAACCTCTACCATGAAAATTGTACAGTTTTGCATCTCTGATCCCACACAGCACTCAGAAGTAACTATGCTGCCTGCAGTCCCACATGTTAGACCACATCCCTGACAACTGTAACTACGCAAGGTCCATCTCTGGGCATTTCAAACAAGCTTCAGAAGTTCACGAATGCCTTACACTCTTAGCAGCATTGGCACTATGAGAGTGGCCCGCTGTGACCTCTGAGGTCAAACGATGAGCAAAGGGGTCCTACTGTGTAAACTGGGGCCCCCGGGGCTCCTGTAACATCCAGCACTCCCCCGCCCCAATTATTGTTCCAAAGCCATGGAATAGTTTAACCTATACAACAAGCTTAGTTACAGCTAGAAAACACAATCTTAGAGTGGAGCCTAACGCTCTTAGAGACACAAATACTAGATTTTAGGAATCATGGAACACTTGTTTCTTTACAGGGAGACAAGTGAGCGGTTTTGTTAGATGCTCAATAATTTCACAAAGGAAAACTTGCCAGAAAGTTCTCCGCTAACCAGGATGCAGCCTTCCAATGCAGAAATGATGAATATGAGCTTCTATTTTTTCAGCTGAATGTTTAATATTTGATGCCATTTAAGGAGAAAAAAGGAGCAATTAGGTACAGTATGTTTACTAAATACTATTAACAGCACAACACAAGTCATGTTGTCAAGCAGAAGCACGTTCTTTGTAGTTTTTCCAGCCAATCATCAGCCACAGTCTTCTGTTGTTTCCTTTCAGGTTTTGAAACACTGACTCATGGAAATATCAGCACTGCACACTTCCTCAAAGTGGCAATCTTATAGGAAGTGTTTGTTTAGTCTTACATGACACATTGTTTTGTTTATGCATAAGGGATTCCGGTAAAAATAATTTTCTATTAAGGAGAAAGAAAAAAAAAAATGACAAGAGGACAACAGTTTCAGCTAAGGAAAGCCAAAATAAAACAATTTCGAATAGACATTTGAAAAGTGGAGTCATTAGCACATGCATTTCATTTTTCGTTTCACTGTACATCACTCACTTGCAGCAGACGTGAGCAGAAGTAGTGGGGCACAGAGTTCTTTCAATTCAACCAACCACAGAATAAACCAGAAATTGGACAAAGGACAGCACAATAACAATTCCCCCTACCAGTGCTACCTGCAGCGACTGACAGCATTCAAGGTGTTGGTCCATGACTTCAGTATCTCAAGGAGAATGTTTCTGGAAATGGCACATTGGTGGTAACACAACCAAATGAGGGAACACGGGATCCTAAGCAGCTCAGGAGTTCACATTTTTAATAGATCAAACAGATGGCTGAGGACAAATCCAAGCAAGACTAAAAACGGCTCTATTCAGAACAGGGAAACGTTTAGAAAATCTGGGGATATCATTCCCCATCTAAATCAGTTCCAGAAGAACTGATAACAGCAGCAGCCACAGAAAACAGCTTCATTTATCTGCAGCTCCTTGGAAACAACACAAGATCCAGCCATAGCAATACATTACATTTGGACACATGAACATTTTCAGGCTACCGATCGGTGCACAGCTCAGGGCCTGCACGCTGCACTGGCCCCTATGTTAAGAAAGGGATGCAACCACAAGTGCTCCATGCTGACCTAGCAGTGCATTTTCACTGATTCTTCTAAGCATCAGCCCCGTGTTTCACCAGATTCACACCAAGCACACTTGTGTACCACTGCCCCAGTCCTGATTTGCAACAAACAGGCTACAGGCAATGGAGAATCAAGCTGAGAACATCTGGAAGTTGGTCAGATCAGTCATGAAACAGTCTTCCAAAGGGTAGAACTGACTGTAAGCTTGACCACCTCTAGAGTGTGATAAATCAAAGCAAATCGAGAAGTAATGTATCCTTCACCCCTCAAAGCCTTACCCTTTAGCTGTCACAAGACCTATCAAAGCCTCCTCTCATTAAAGAAAAGAGCAATCTGAGGGGTACACAGATCACAGAATGGCCCGGGTTGGAAGGATTATGAATCTCCAACCCCCCCGCCACAGGCAGGGCCACCAACCTCCCCATTTAACACTAGACCAGGCTGCCCAGAGCCCCATCCAACCTGGCCTTAAACACCTCCAGGATGGGGCATCCACAGCCTCTCTGGGCAGCCTGTTCCAGCACCTCACCACTCTCTCTGTAAAGAACTAAAGAACACAAGAATGGGAACTGCTAGAAGACAAACGGATTTGCTGCTGGGAATAGCTGGCCAAGGCAGCATCCCAGGACACCTTCCTTACCCCCCACTGGTGTCTTCTGCAATAAGCCTACAAGCCTAAAAGGAATTGCAGGTGGAGGCTCCAAGATGACAATCGCTTCACAAGGTTTGCCCGTTAGAATCACCCCCTCGACCCACCGCAAACCACTCCCGCCACCTCCGTTCTTCTGACAGATTTCAGCAGAGGCGATCAGCAACAGAGAAGCATTGAACTTTCCAACACCAGCCCGCAGAAGCTTTCAGCCGCGATCCCCCGAGCACAGCGGTCCCCTCCGCGCGGGCTCAACGCCGCCTCCTGCTGGCTGCCAATACAGCGCCGGCTGCAGCCCTCTTAGCGCCGCGCCGCTCCCGCACCCGGACCTTCAGCCTGCGAGTGCAAGCGAGGCAGCGCGCACGAGCGAAGCACGTCGCTTTTCTACCCGCTGCCCACGATCCAAGGCAGCGAAAGCCCTCGCTGCCGTTCTGCAGGAACTCCGGTAACTGGAGTCAGCAGCAGGACAACTTCAAGCAGTCATCGGAGCACTCCCCAGCCCCTGGCTGCTACCAGCATCTCCCATCTCCTCTGCCGCCCGAGGAGCCCCGCGCCCGCCTTCGAACTTCCGAGCGAAGGGAGCGCGGAAGCCGCCCCCCGGCCCTCACCAATTTTAATCCTGACGCTCTGGAAGACCCGCAGCCCCTCTTCCTCCACCGCCATGGTGCCGCCGCTCGGCAGCGCTCGGGCTCCTTCGCCGCGGACGCTCGTTGGGCCGTGCCGTGCCGGGGCAGCGGGCTGCTCGCTGCGGACGAGCAGGCAGCGCGCGGCTCGCAGCGGGGCCGCCAGCCAGCACCGAACGGAACGGAACAGAGCGGAGCGCGGCGCAGCGCCCGCCTCCCGCCCCTCGCGCTGGCAGCGCCCGCCCCGCCGCCGCCCCCTCATTGGTCAGAGGGCACCCGGCAGCGGCCGCTGCCTGAGGGGGGGGGGGGGGGGTAGGGTTGGGAGAGCTGCGGTGCTCCGCAACAGCTGGAGCGCCGCGCCTCAGCCGTCCCTCCAGCCCCCCCTCCATCCCGCCGGGATTTAGGGGGGCGAGGAACCGCCCCGCGGCGACCGGAGGTTGGCAAAGGCTGCGGCGCGGAGCGACCGTTGCGAGCGGCCGCGCTTCAGCGTGAGGGGAAGGAGAGTCGGAGCGGTGTTGGAACTCTTCTCCCCGCAGAGCCGAGGGAGAGCCGCTCTGGAGGCGGCCTCTGTCTGGGAGTCGCTCCTTAGCGGAGAAGGCCGTGTTGCAGTCCCGGCGGGACGCAGCCGCGGCAGGGCAGCCAGCGTGTTCAGCCCAACGGCGCTGCCAGTCCACGTCCTTAAATCGGCACCACGAAGTCCCCAGAAGTCCCCAGGTTGCTGGGGCTGAGGAGCGCACGAACTCGTTGCCAGACTGTGGCACAAAGTTCCACAGAGGACAGCAGATTCTGTGCACGTTACCGAAGGGGTTTTATAAAGCACAGGTTTCCACTTGCCAATATCCCTTCCACAACTCCCTCCTCGCAGCAATGTGCTCTCCGTGACATATCCCGGTCTTACCCACCCTGTACATACAGCCTGTTCCCCCTCACGCTTCCAGCTCACTGGAAGCACCAGAGCACCTCTGCCTGCTGAGTCTCTATCTGTGATACCCCCAGTTCTCCCACTCCTGACAACCTCTGCCATTTTCCCACCATAGCCCCAATTTCACCTCTCACAGTCACCCTAACTCCTCTATTTTTGCCTCACTTTCTAGCTGGACAAGAACCAGCGCAAGCAACGGCCTGAACAGAAGCTACAAGGATGCTGATCAGAGCCATCATAGAATGGCCTGGGTTGAACAGGACCACAATGATCATCTGGTTTCAACCGTCCTGCTACGTGCAGGGTCGCCAACCACTAGACCAAACTGCCCAGAGCCACATCCAGCCTGGCCTTGAATGCCTGCAGGCATGGGGCATCCACAACCTCCTTGGGCAAAGATGCTTAAGAAGGATGCTGAGCCAGACCGGCCAGCCCATTTGGGCTTCTCAGATGCTGGATATGTCAAACAGTTTTTGAGGATGCACACTGTAACACTCTGTACATGCTCACAGAAAAAAAAGAAAAAAAAGAAAGAAAAAAAAAAAGGGGATATACAGCGGTTGTTGATTTTGCTCCTTCACCACACATGTGCCACCACCTTGAACATATTTACACAAAACAAATGCAGGCCCACTGAGTCACCTCACTGAAGATGAATGGCAAACAAGTGTTGTGCACCTTGCCGTACACAGGCAGAAATAAGGACTTTCAGCTATAAGCAAATGGATGCACTCCCTCCTTCTGTTATCAGGATCTCTATAAGCCGACCCCCATTCAAGCTCACAAATTGAGCTTACATAAATAAATAAATAAATAAATAAGAAGGTATCCTTATGGTGATTCAGTAATGAAACTTCTACATGCTGATACTGGGAACTGATAAATCTTCCCCAAAAAGACCAGGGAGAAACCTGTTTCCTTGTTGTAAATACTACAGATATTTCATAATATTTTACTTCTCTTTGATTTCTGTGTTTGCCTTTGGGACATAAAGACTTCAATTGACCTTGTTTCGCAGTCAAAGCTTTTCTCATCTGCTGAAAGTTGACCCCAAAATAGTCATTAAAAAAAATCAATTCTGTTCCCAGCGTTGGCTGCTGTAAGAGTTACTCTCAGCAGACACTCAACAGACTATCCTTCCCAATTTGCAGCTGTGCTCTTCTCAGTTAGCCATGGCACTCCTATCTATGCACCCCAACTTTCAGTCAGAACCTATTACTCTCAAAATTTGGCCCAGGAAAAGTTCACCCTGCTGCTGTGACAGTTGTGCATTCATGTTCCAACCTTATGTGTTGCCTGCAACTTTCTTACGGGTGTGTGGTGTTGGTTAAAAAAGCTGTCATGACTCCCATTTGTTTATTATGTACAACAAAAGGTCCTTCAAACACTTTGAAATGCTTTGCTCATAAATATAACTATATGCAACCTGAAAAGAAAGCATCCCACTCCAAAAGTGTGCCTGGGTCACAGTAGCAGTCTAGGGAGCTTTAGTGCTTACGTGAGGCTATGCCTCCAGGCTCACTGCAGGGACAGCACAAAGGCTGGTTTTCAGAATGACCTGGCTTTACCATGGATATGTCTGGGGAGGCTGTGGCAAAAATAAATACAGTAAAGACAGACTTTGCTTTAAAACAGTCCAGCGTCACCAACTTCAGTGCCTCACCATAAAAGAAACGTTGAAGATGCCTATGAAATCCATTACCAACAGTCAGAGTAGAACAGAGTAGAACACTGGAAACAAAACACTGCTCAAAAAGTACAGAAAGTTAAAAGAAAAGAAAAAAAAAGAAGCAAAAAAAAGGCTGGTGCCTTCTTACCCTCTTCACCATGGAATAATCTAGCTTCCTCATATAAGAATCTCCAAATTGTTACTTCTACTTCATTGTGCTGCCCTGCTACTCTTCAGGTTTCCTACCAGCCCTTTTCTGCTGAAGATCTCTGAGAGTGCTTCTGTGTATCAGTGTATTGGTTTATTTTGTGTTGTCTCTAGTTTCTTGACATGAAGCTAAAAGCTCTTTGCTTCCTCAGTGACAAACATCTGTCTCCAAATCTACATGCTGTGCAGTCCAACAATGTAAATGAAATCAATGCTTCCAAACTGCATGAATATGTATTTTTAAAGATGTTAAATGCATTATAAGAAGCAGCCGAGGAATGCGCATTGCTTTTTCAATATCTCCATTGTTGAAATGAAACCTCAACACCAACAGATCACATATATATGTGTATTACAGATAACATGTGCATGCAACATGAGGTTTGCAGCTGCTGGCTGCTTTCTGATCAAAAAATCCAGGCGAAGTGAAATGCTGCTTTTTAAGACATGAATGAGTCTGTTAATGACAATATCTCTTCCAACTTCTGTTCATCCAGGCCATATGGGCTTATATTACCAGCCCTTCAGAGGATTCTTCGGTCTAAATTAGACTACAAAGAAGGTCATTTTCTCTGACTCATTTGTGCCAGGCAAGAAAATCATTTCCTCTCTTGATCTCCGTGATAGCTTTCTCTTGGGAGGAAAGAGAATATAAGAAGCTTTCTAATCTCCTTTTGCATTATGCAAGAAACCAACAAAATACGAGCCCACTGTCCTCTGGGTACCACAGAGTTGCTACCTGTATCTATGTGGTATTACTGCTTCTTAGCATTTTTGTAGGCTCTTATCATGAGCCCCAGAAAGCAAAAGACCCACAGCAGATCTGCCTGTAGTGTGCATGAGCAAACTTTCATTCAAAACAAGATGAAATGGGAAAAAAAAGAAGGGGGGGGGGGGTGGGAGAGGAGGGAATGAGAGATTAAAACAAACAAACAGGCAAACCACACCAGGGACATTGTCCTGTAAGGGAAAAGATGAAGTGCTCAGGAAATCAAGAGAAAATAAAGTGCACAATTAATAGAGAGGCTAATGGAGATATCATGAATCTACTCTCAATTATGCCCCTGAGTTGCTAAACAATCTTAGGGAAATGTATGTGCTATTCATTTTCCCACAAATGATTTCCCATAAGTGAAGTGGCAACTCCCTTGCTTTTGTAAAATGTCTTATGCTGTACATCTGTGTTATGCCATAGAAATCATTTTAATCTGAAAAATCGCTACAGATTGTTTTAATCTGAAAAAGAAAAACAAACCCACAACTAAACATTTCAAAGACTGAAGTGTTGCCAGCACGACAAGCATACTGCAAGCATACTTCTTCACAGTGAGGGTAAGGGAGCACTGCAACGAGCTGCCCAGGGGGGTTGTGGATTCTCCTGCTCTGGAGATGTTCAAGACCCACCTGGATGCCTACCTGTGCAGCCTGCTGTAGGGGCCTGCTTTGCAGGGGGGCTGGACTCAATGATCTCTGAGGTCCCTTCCAGCTCCTACAATTCTATGATTCTGTGATATTGGAGAAAGCTGGAGAAACCATTGCAATTCTGTGCAGCGCTGACCACAGTGCTCCATTCTGCCAGACACCTAACTATAGACAGCCAGGCTGCTTTGCAAGGACCACGTCACATAAGGAGCTGTACTGGAAGACTTTTGCCTACCTCATTGTCCTCAGTCTTCAAGTGTGCATTAGCAGATACTTCATAACGTGGTATAGGAACTGGACAAGTAATTTCTTTCAACGTAATTACCTAGCTTGCAGTAACCTCCAGATAAGCCATTTCTTCACCCAAAGCTTGTTGCTGTGCATTTATCTCGAGAGAGCTTTTCTAGTGACTGTATAGGATCACTTTTTTAATCCGTTCATAGTTTTCTCCTTCCTAATACAAGCTTTAGCTATGAACTGCATGAAAAGATTCTTCTCTGTGTGTTTAAGTGTTGGCCAATAACCAAACTGTTTATAATTGCCTGCAGCAGTTATGAACTTGTAGGCCATTTTTATACTTCCTTTCCATCCCCAACACTTCTTCCCTGACCTGAAAGCCCACTTATTTTTCTTGTACAAAAGCCTCTGATCATCTTCTGTTTCTTTCACGACACTTAACATTTCTGAAGGTGCAGAGAACAGGAAAGAAACAAGTATTCAAATATGAGGATACCACCAATGGATGTAATGAAATGACGATTTTTCTTTTCTTTGGTCTGTTTTCCTTTTCTAGCAATTCCTAACATTCTACTGAGCATGTTAATAACACTGAACATTGATTTTTGGGTGGTTTTTTGTTTTGTTTTGAAAGAGTTGCTTTTGTTGCCATACTGTTACAGTGAAGACCTACATCTCCAGAATGCTACCAGAAAAGGGAAAAAAAAATAAATCAAAAGACTGTTTACACTTTTGGTCAAAATCTCTCAGTAGTAAGATACTACTAAAACAGTGGCCTTTAGAGAAGCGTGACTATATGGGAATATCCAATTTAGCATACAGATGCCTGGCTTCAGAATAGAAGTTAAAAAATACAATAAAAATCTGCTCCAGAAGCCTTAGAATCAACTGGTCAGGAAAGCGCTCCAGCCCTCCCCCAGACCTCATACATACTGAAGTATGGCAGAAATATAATGAACCTACAAAAGGAGGAAATGAAGAATTAGCCTGGGATTACCTGTGTCTCTGCAAATTAGGAGCCTGCATCTGACATAACTACAGAGGAATGAAGAAAGACTAAAGAAACAGCCTGTATGTTCAGTCTGGCAAAGAGAAACACTTCGGCCATTACACAGAATGAAAGAGGGAAAGGAAGAGAATGATGAAAAGGTTTTGTCAGCAAAATGTGGCCAAGGGAGCAAGTAAGTGACAACAAGAAAATACGGATTTCACACAAATACAGAAGGGACAGAGTTTAATTGAAGAGGAAACGCAGAAAAGAGCAGGCATTACTGCAATGGCTGTTACTGAGCTCTGTGTGCACGCCATAGATACACACATACAGTGTATACACTCAGGATAAAAGTATAGTAGATCTATGCATTAGAAACAGGACAACTGGGGTTCACACTGTGGTTACTACACTTGAAGAAAGCAAAGATCTCCACTGCGGACCCTGGGTGCTGAAGAGAAGTCTACCTACTGTTCCTACCACTTGCCTTTGCAAAAAATCTCGCATTTTTGCTGGCTGTTGCTGCAATGCTGGGCCAGGAAGAGGCCCAGAAAGAAAATGGCTTTAATTACAGGAAAAAGGGGCCAGTGAGAACTGGTTGTTACAACAGCCGAGATAGGACACTTTATTTTCATGTTGTATGCTTTTAAATTACTTTTTAAAAGAACAATTTGCTCTTTCTTCAGCACTTCTAAAAATCTGTCAGCCTGATGTCCTTCTAAAAACTGAAACTGTGTTAAAATCCAAGTCACTACAGCCAGCTAGCACAGAACATTTAGTATCCTGATGAAATTTACCAACATGAAATATCTTCAAGTTAGACTTGTAGAAGCACTGTGTCCTGGCTTATATCTGCTTTACTTCAGCCCATTGGCTTTTATTTCCTATTAAGGAACAAATCCCTTTATTCTTCCATAAAAGATTATACTGTAATGAAATTGCATTAAAATCTTACAGGGAAAGAAAAAAAAAACCAACCCCACAGTGATTACACACAAGAATGAAATGTGGTAAATTTTACTGCAGTTTAGTAGATGTGCATCCATTCTCATCTCTCCCACATCAGCTTTTTGTGGACCTGCTGTAAGCACGCAAAAGCAGCAGCAGACAATCCTAAGAAAGAAAAACTGAGCAGCAATGGGACTTCCTGCCTTTTCTTAAAATACTGGATACTGCTGTTTACAATAAATACGTGGTTAAGCAAACAGGCATATAAATGTTCCTATTTCACAAGTCACTGCATATGGGTAGCCATAATCAGCACTTTCCTTTTTTGTTTGTTTTTTTTTTTAATGTCATTGCTTCACTTACGCTCTTTCCTGTTCTGGATGAGAATTAATTGGACAACACAAGACTCTATCCTTATTCTCCAACTGTAAGGCAAAGCTTCAGATTGCCTTAATTTAGCAGAGCCAGCAGTATCTCTTCCAAGGGGACCCTTAGGATAGCTGATACTGCAGCTTCTCCCTCCCATCACCATCAGGGAGTGGTACAGTGCCCAGGGGGAAGCCACAGGGATTACACTACCAGCCCCTACCTGAAAACACCCATAAAGCAAACACTTCTCTGGCTCCCAGCTATGACCCAGTTTTGTGGCATAAGAAAGATATATGACAGATGCTATAAAGTTTACATCAATTTGGAGAAGCTCTGCATGATTTATGCACAACCAGCACTGTGAGTAACACAGCTATCCCACACGAGGCTCTAAGCTTTTAATAGACTTTTCCATGTAGTCACACATTTACTGTGGGTCAGATCCTGTTGTCTTCGATTTGGTCAAAAATCCCATTTCCCACTGAAGTCAACAGTGGCGGGTCAGCATGTGAAAGCCAGGCTCGCTCTCCTTGGTGAATAGCTTCCATTCAGCTCTCTGGGATTAGTCATGGGCATGAGTAACATCCAACAAGGGCAAAAGGAGCAAAATCCGGTCCTCATTAGGGACTGCTAAATGGAAACATACCTCACTCAGGACCACTTGTGCAGGGAACTCTGTTGGCAAGGTGCTACCTAAGAAAGACAATGCAGCACAATTTGGCACTGTGCTTTAAGGCTGATTTTTTTCTAGCAGAGGCTAATTATCCAGGAATGACTGCATGGAGGAGCTCTCTCCCATCACAGTGCATGAGCAAAGATAATCTTATAGCATGAAACACAATTAGCCAGATGGTTATTTGGAAGTTTTTGGAATAGCAGCAATTTCTCTGATCTGTGAGATAAAAAGTAAAATCAAAGCTGAATTTAAAAAAAAAAAATAAAAATCATATCACACTTGATTCCCAAGCATTTAATTACATACTATCATGGGTAACTACTAATCTGCCCCAATTATGCAATCTTATTTTATTGATGTTGGAAACACATTTATGGCTACTATATAATGTGTATATTTAAGTAAATATCTGAGCAAACAGTCTGGAAAACACATCATTTGTACCCAGATTTGGTTACTAGCACGATTATCATCCGCCACCTGCTGGAAATAGCTGTGATATCTCAACTTAGTTCCACAGATGCAAGCTCTGGTCACTCATCAAGCAAGCACAGATGCCAAAGAGCAGAATATCCTCCTTAAAGACAAGAGTATATTCCTCTTGCACGCAGGGGGAAGGTTGATTTGCACATGAGGGGCTGTCAGTGCATTCACACAAAGCCCATATTCATAGAATCATAGAATGACCTGGGTTGAAAAGGACTATTGTGACATTGTTTAAGCAAATAGGAACTGAATCTGCAGAGAACAATGTCATTTGCTTGTATTTGACCAGAAAACAAGATATATAAACTGAAATTAAAGCATCCAATTACTGCCAAACTGGCATAGTGCTGCCATAGGGGATCAGAGGAATTTATTCCCTTAACCACACCGGCTTTGAGCTTCATTTGAAGAGAGATGGGCCATTCTGCCATTATGGCTGTCCCTCAAAACCCTTCAGAGGAACAAAACCCGCCTGTCCAAAACATCTGTTCTCACTCAAAAATAAAAATAAAAGAGGGAGGTTTGGATCTGGATGTGGTATTTCTTAGAACGTCAGAGCCTTGCAACTTGCTACTTCGGTGCCAGTAAACCAGGGCAAAGAATCCAAGTAAGCCAGAGGGTGAATCTAAAGCAGCATTGCAGGACCTGCTTTCCCCTCTGCCTTGCATGGATGAGGCTGGCAAGACATGCAGGTGAGTCCAGCAGTTCTGGTCATGCATGTGATTTTTGAAGGTTATCTGGGTCTGTGGGATGGAGTAGAGAAGGAAAGGCAAGAAAAACACTCTCTCTGATAATGCTCACATCCAGGCATCTAATACATTTATAATTTCTAACTTTCTCCACTAACTAAAGCAGTTAGATGTTTAGAGCAGGAAGAAGTAGTATAAGCCCTGAAAGCACTACTTAGCAATTTACAGCAAAATCTGAAATGCAGCGCAACGCACATTAGTAAGGATTAATGCTGGCATCTGCTCTTCTGCACACACCACTGGGCAGAGCAACACACGCTTCTTGAGCAGGCTGCTCCAGAGCAGCAATACTCACACAGTGAGCACTAACCTCAGCCCATTGCTGCATGCCAGCACGCACCCACCTGCACACATACCAAGCTGTGTTTCTGTTGGCATTGGTTTCTAGCCAGAATCACAGAATTATTTGCATTGCAAGTGTTGAAAGCCCATCCAATTCCAACTCCCTGCCATGGGCAGGGCTGCCCCCCACCAGCTCAGGCTGCCCAGAGCCCCATCCAACCTGGCCTTGAGTCCTTCCAGTGATGGGGCACCACAGCCTCTCTATGCAGACTGTGTCAGCGCCTCAACGCCCTCTCAATGAAAAAAAAAAAACCTAATCTGTCTTCCTTCTTTTGGTTTAAAGCCATCTCCCCTTGTCCTATCACTACCAGACTGTGTAAAAAATCAGTCTCCAGCTGTCAGCACCAGGCTATCTGGCATTTTTTATGTAGGTCTTGAATATTGTTCAAAAGAGTTTAAATCATATATATAACATTGATGGATACATACACATATATAAAACTTAATTACAGCAATGTTTTTCCATTCCCACCCCCCGTCCCTCCACTCATTTCTCTGACGACAAGTGGGTAACAAGTTTTTTTCTTCCCAACCAAAAACTAATGCCTGCTCAAAGCTTCCATAAAGGGTCAAGCATAAAGGAAGCATCTGGCAATCTGCTTTAGTACAGTAGCAGGTGCCCAGCCCTCCCTCCTTCATCATGACAGCACTCAGCCCTTAGACAGAAGTGTCCAGGTACACTGCACACAGGGACAGAGCGTGCCCTCTCACCCCAGCAGCTTTTTCCAGTTGCTTTTTTTATCCCCCTGACTATAGACAGACTCCTCAACCCCTCGGCCGGGTGGTTTGCTTTTGAGTTATATGATAAGTATGCTCCTTTGCAGGGTCAAAGTCACAGCTTTGGATCCTATCATGTAACATACTGAACTGGCAGAAGAACGTTTTGGCTTCTCTCAGCATCTCCAAATGCTCATCCAGGGAAAGGCAGTGAATGAAAGGAGTCTGGGCATGATCCTCAAGCACACCCACAAGTGGCTTCAGTCATGCAGCTCAGTCTGTTCAAGTGCTCAGAGTTGGTCACATGAAGATGCTTCATAAAGTAAAGCGAGGAATTGTCATGACTGTAAAACAACCAGGAAAGCTACTAACAAAAAATATTATTGTCCTCTTCAAACATACAGAAAACATTTAAACTTCAGAAAACGTATATTCAGCTTCTTATATTTTTCTTAGCATATATACAAAGTTAAAAGCAAAAGCAAATAGCATGAAATTGGATTTTGTTCATAGTGAACAACATTATCTCCAAAGACCTTTTTAGTACCTGGCCATAAACATAAGCAGGTGCTGAACTGGCAGCACCAGAGCCAGGTTATTTCTTCAGCAAAGAAGGTGGAAGGGCCAGCAATTCATTAACCTTGCAGCAGAATCCAAGAGGGAGAGGGAGCTAACCTCACGCTTCCAGTTCCTAGCACCAGCACCACCCTGCAGAGCTTACAGCCCAATGAACAAAATGTATGAACAAAAATCAGAAAAAATAATTAAAAAAGAAATCAAAAGAGAAACCTATGAGAGCCTTAGGTGCTGAGGTATCAGGAAGGGAGCTTAGCACATTCTGAGCTTAATGTATTAAAGAAGCAGTGCTATCGACACACTTCTTTTATGCTACAGGATACACAATTATTTCTGCTTTGTGTGAAAGCTGCACAAATACATACCTTTTATGTACTGGAAAACAATTTTTTTTTCTTCAAAAATCTTACGTTCAATATTTTCTTATTCTTTGCCTGTTCTTCTGAGAAATCATATGCAAGTCTGTTTGCACATAACACAGAAATTACCATGAATATTACTTAATACACTTGTATAATCTAAAGAACAAATGTTTCATGAATATCTGCTTCATCTTGTAGAGACAGCAGCTCCAGTCCTTTGGTTTGTTCATGATACCCTCTGTCACAAACCATAGCTCTGAAGCAGTAGGGAGTTCTTGGCAGGCCACACTGCCATCAACATTAGGGATGTTTCCTTATTTTTTTAAGGGATTCATCACCATCAGTTAAGATAATCCTTTGAATTCTTTTGGATTTAGTGTCCTTTGCATCTCTCAATAAAACATGCAGCATTTAAAAGACAGAGTCTGAGACCCTGCCAAGCAGATGAGGGTCTAAGCACTCCTACTCATCCAAGAAGAAAATACAGTATTGTATTATTGTGCATTAGATTTCATATACTTTTGAAGAGATGCATTTCAGCTTGCTATACCTTGGTATTTGTACTGATAGTCTCCATATCTTTCTGTTACATTAACAAGAAAATAATAAAAACCCCAGCAGCTGGAAGAAAACACTCTAAATTCTCTCATCACTTGTCTGAAAATAATTGTTTTACAAATCAAAATCAGTATGCATCAAAGTTTTAATTTTATGCCTGCTCCTGTTGTTTAAGCACCATTTCACAATAGGTTTAAGAAATAAACACAAAAGTCGCCCAGAGAAGCTGTGGTGCCCCATCCCTGCAGGTGCTCAAGGCCAGGTTGGATGGGGCCCTGGGCAGCCTGAGCTGGGGGGGGCAGCCCTGCCCATGGCAAGTAGATGATTTTTAGGTCCTTTCCACCCCAAGCCATTCTGTGATTCCATGATTCTACGATTCTATGATAAGTTAATCAAGATACAGGTTCAAGGGAGTGCTAAGCTCAATTCCACAGCAATAGCTGCCTTGGACAGCAAGATGATGGAGGTGCTGCCATTCCCCTGCATCTACACAAAACACTGTGTGTAAGATGATCAATATAAGATGATCAATGCAGAGAGCCCTGTGCTCAAGTGGGCTGTTCCTTCTCCTTCCTGGCACAGAGCAGCTCTGGTGAGGGAAGTTTGGAACTCTCAATCAAACCTCTAGCAAACTGTCTGCTGAGGCCCAGTCCTGGGGAGACCAAGCTGAGCTGAAGGAGGAGAATCGGCTTTTCCATTTTTGTGTGGGCCCAAGGAAGCATCTTTGCCCTCTTGGCTCCCTGCTGAACATCACCGGTGAAGCCTGAAATTCAAGACAGCCTTGCACGAGAGCCACTGGTCACTTTTGTAAATAACTGACTTTTGCAGGCCTGTTTGAGCTTTCAGTAACTCAACAGCCATCAGACAGCACATGGATATGGACAAAGAAAGTTGAAGAGGCTATTGAAAAACAGAAATGTTTTGCTATAAACACTGTAGCTTTTTTTTGCTGTGGCTTTTGCAATGTGCATACATATAGATGAAAAAAAGAATGTTTTAAACAAGTTATTGCAGTGCAAAAATGACACCTCACACTGTAGGTTTGTTCATTGCATTAACTGAGGCATACCTTCCAATTAATAACTCAGAAAAGATAGCCTCCTGTACAGCACTCTGCTTATTTACAGAGACGTAGGAAGCATTATTAATAGTTTACACCTTGTTTTTCCTTAACTGGCAGGAGGCAGGTCTGCCTAGTGAAGCATAATTGGTGATCTATTTTATATATGAATAAAATACTCATTGGAATGCTTTGCTGCAAGGTTCAGTTCTTATTTGCTAGTTGTTAAATGTATTGTTTGAAATGCTACCACAGCTATTCATTCTTTTTCTTAGCAGAATACCATGACAACCATCACGTGACTGGCTACAAACATACCACAAGTCTCCAGGGCTTTGCTTTAGGAAGGCTTAGGCTGATATTACTCATGCTTTTTTTTTCTTTTTTTTTTTCCCCTCCAAAGCCCAGACTCAGAGATGCTTTACTTTGTGCAAGACGCATCGAGCCTACCAGCCAGTTTTACCTTGTGGCAGTAAATATCTTCAGCTAAAATGGGACAAAGCAAAGTACAAAGAGCACAGGAAAAGGGGAGGTACAGTTGTCTGATAAAGAACAAAAGCCTTCATGAAATAATAAGCTTACCTAAAAGCTCCAGCTCATCTCTGCTCATTCTTAGTACTGTTATGGAAGCGAACAATCAGTGCTAAGTTACAAGAGACGTGTTTAGAGAATATCCCACAAATGTAGGTATGCCTTTTGTGTCTGTCTAAAATTATCACAGTGATGTTCACCAGAAGTGAAAAAGATGGTCAGTCATCTGCTCCATAACACATTACTGCTTCCTTTTGAAAATACATAAGCAGTGAATACAATTAGTGATGATTCAACTGTATTGCTACCTTAGGAAGATTGTATCACAATATAATTAGCTTTAATATGAAGAAGTAGTTCTTCATTATTTCCAAACCGGGTCTGTTTCATTAACTGTATAAAAATATCTTCCTTCCTTCCTTCCTTCCTTGCATTGTTCCCATAATTTGACTTGCAGGTGGGAAAAAGTTAAAGATGAGGTAGAGAACTGAATTTGAGATATTTTCCTAATCAAATGGGCAATATTGAAATAAATAATTACATTTCCTTCTGCGTGAATTAACCTTGAGAGGCTTACTAGGACACCGGTATGGTCGCCTGAACAGCCGCTCTTTTAAACCAGGGCACTGGTTGAAGTGCAGCAGAAATGCTCCCTGCAGCCATCATGCTTACAGAACTCTCCTTTGTTTGGCATACAGAGCACTGAGTGCGCACACAAGGGCATTCAGAGGCCAAGAATAGAGGTTAGATATCCCACTGCTATATAGCAAAGAGATGTATTTAAAGGGAACAAAACATTTCCCACAGCTCAGCTGCTCTTGGAGTAAACACAAGTGATCGTTTCTGAATTTTTTCTTCAAGAAAAGCAAGTGACTGTAATGTCAGGCACAGGGTGGCCTACCAAGGGTAGAGTGGTGCTCTTTACTGTGGGGTTCTCACCTGGGTCAAGAAGTGCCCAGTGGGATTGGCCAAGGAGTAGGCTCTCCAGGTAGACAGTGTGGACACCTCAGGTCCCACCTGGCTGCCCTGAAGTTCCACAGCACCAATGGACAGAAGGGGAATTAATCATATCATTTTCACAGAAAGTAAAATTATACTGATATGAACTCCAAAGAAGTCTTGTTTCTAAAGCCACTTTTTGCTTTCCAAGGTTGTAACAAATTGCATATCTGTACATTAAAATCACATATTTCATAATTATAACATTTTCCTCTTCACTCTGCTGATTTCCACTGATTGTTACAGTAACAACCTTCTTTTACAAACTCTGTGTTTTATTAAAATTACTTCTTTTTATAAAAATTATTTCAGTAGAGTAAATACTGCCTGAAGAAGCAGAGGAGATAGCAGGGGCAGAAACCAGAACCACTGTAACCCTCAGACTTGCCGAATTCAGTTCCGCCACCCAGCAGAAATGAGTTACTTGGTCCTTTGCAGATTCACTTTCTTGCAGACCACTGCCACGAGCAAGCGGCTGAATGTTTTCACAAGAAGCTGAGAAGTTTTTGGACAAAGATGAAAACTGCAGCAGTCACAATTAATTTTGTAAATTACTCACCTTCTTTATCACATGCATCTCGTGACAAAAATCATGGCATTGTTGCAGTCTCCACAGAAGCCCAGCCAGAGGGAGATCTCTCTAAATCCTCCCACTCTACTCCCCATTGCCACCATTTATTCCATGTGGTTTCTTCAGCTCAAGACAACTCAAAATTTATTCCTCCTCCCCAGGTACTGCTATTGTTTTAACTTCATTAAAATAATTAGATCCAGAATTCGTTTTTAACAATCTTTTTAAAATGCTAATAAGAAGAGGCCTGGGAATAATTTCAACACAAATTGCTTCTAGTGTTTCTTACTTCTTTCTGGCAGCATCCTGAATTTGCATCCCTCTGGAAAACCTGGCACAGCTCAGGAAACTCGGGGCTTTCTTACACTAGTTAAAAGGCTGAGAGACCTGGGGCTGTTCAGCCTGGGGAAGAGAAAGCTAAGGGGGAATCTTATCAATGCATATAAATATCTAAAGGGCAGGTGTCAAGTGGATGGGGCCAGGCTCTTTTCGGCAGTGCCCAGCAACAGGATAAGGGGCAACAGGCACAAACTGGAACACACGAAGTTCATGCAAACACATGGAAAAAAATATGTCCTTTGAGGGTGACAGAGCATCAGAACAGGCTGCCTTCTCTGAAGATTACTCAAGATCCACCTGGACTCTTTCCTGTGTAACCTACTTTGGGAACCTGCTTTAGGCAGGCTGATTTTTGGACTGGCTGATCTCCAGAGGTCCTTTCCAACTCCTACAACTTTGTGGTTCTATAATGAAAACCGTCTGCCTTCTCTTAGAGACTCCTTTATCACCCCCACAGTAACCTGACTGCACCAGCAGAGTTGAAACAGCTGCCTTTAACATTTTCATTTCCCACTACTCTTCTTCTGAGCAAGTCTGGCTTTGCTGATACAATGAATCATATGTTTAGTAGGGTTACTGCTGGCTAGCAAAACAGAACATGACAATTAAAAGATTTCCTGTAATGATATGCAAGGGTATTTCCAACAAAAATGGATAAACATTCCTTTTCTCTTGCAGATCCAGGCAGCAAAACCCTTAGTAGACACAAGTGCCCGTGCAGCTTACAGCTGCCTTTATCTGAAGTTGGGGAAGCTGAAAGTGTTTGTCGGGTGTTTCACTTAGTGCTATCAGGCTTACCTTCATTACCTCCTCTCAAGGAAAACAAAGAGACTACCAGATGGCCAAAAATTTCATTATTTTCCCTCTTCCAGGGACTGCTGTGACAGGACTATCAGGAACCATGGGTAGCACACTCTCAGCTATTCATTATTCTACTTTTTTGATTACTGATTTAATCCATTCAGACTGACAAGCAATAAAGCATTCAAGTATCCTTTTAAAAGGTACTTCTGCACAATCATGGAAAAAAATGACACATTTTTTTCATGCATCAGGAATAAATAACACAATCATCAAGATGCACATGGAGCAATGAGCTAAATAATAGGATGTGAACAGATTCAGTGCACAAGAAATAACAATGGGTAGCCTTGACTGGCAGTTATCCTTCAATATCTTACTGCTCCCAAGAGGTAAATTTTTATTAAAAGATGAGAGTGGAAAATCAGTTGTTACCTAATTAAGTGCTCACAAAAAGGAAACAACAATTTTAAAAAATAGTTTTAAAAAAACAGTAAAAAATATGAGCACCTCAACCCTTTCAAAGACTTAATTTATGACACGGTGCCCCTCAGGCAGTGGGAGCATTGCCCATATAAGGACTTGGGAATTAATTTCCTTAAAATTGTTTATCATCAAACCATGTGACATAATAATCCCCAGGCACTCTAAAATCATTTCACTATCAAAACAATTCATTTCTTCGCCATGCATAAAATCATACGCTATATTAGGAAGAGGATTCAATTGCTGTTGTTATGTTTTTCTATTACTGTAAAAATAGCACTGGTAAAATTCCTCTGAAAATGGAAAACTGCTACATGTTAACATGGAAATGGCAAACCCCCTACGTGTTAACAAAACTAAACCAAACTGAACAGGAACTTGCTGCTCTCCAATTAGCTCCTTTGAAGTACAGGTTCCATTACTTGGAAGTGAGACTACACTCTTAATCTCCTTCTCATCTTCCTTCTTATCAATGTGCTCCAGAAAGAAAGAAATCACTTCCAAAGGCTCTTCTGTACGGGTTAATTCAGAGTCTGAAGGGATTACTTAATGCACCAGTATTTAAGTACATTTGTACTATAGCATGGCCAGTATCTGACCTGCTTTGGTTACAAACCCTAGCAAACAAGGCAGGTGCAGTAGATGCCCTGCAGTAAGTTCCAACTCTCACTTTTGACACAATTTTACCCATTATAATTAATTACAGGAATAATTGAGATTATTAACAGTGTCCGTTTTAAAACTAAAGTGAAAAAGGCTAATCAAGGAAATCCTTCTAATGACGAACAGAACTAGCTTGTACTGCCTCATACATCTCTTTCCATTTGTTCCTAACACCCAGTGGTTGCTTGCAGCTCCTCCAGAACAAAAATGAGCTGCAACTGGGCCGAATCCAAACCTCACTTAAGTCAATGGAAAAATTACAATTTGATCCTAAGCTCACCCAAGCGAACAGAAGGACTCTTATTGACTTCAGAGGAGCCCGGATGAGTCCCATCACTTGTTTGTACAGTGTTCATCACAATCCCACATTTTGATGAGTGCCTATATATGCTGCTATAGGCACAAAGAATAATGATGAGCTTAGAATATACATTGACAAATATTTATAGAAATTCTGCTTATACTTATGAAATGCATTTGCTGTGACTACAGGGGGGTGGTTTAGGGTCAAATTCACTGCACTGCAAAGTGTTTGCTCTCAGTAGGTCACCAGTGCAGTGGTGAAAGAAAGGTTCTCTTAACGCTAGCACAGAGTTTGATCTAACCACTGTCTGTCACACTGTGTGTAAAGGTGATGGGGTGAACACTTAGGTACACGCAATACATCACTGCTGTTTATTGTGGTCTTGTAAAAACAGAAGCATTTCTTATTCCTTCTGTACACACAGTTGAAGAAAGATCAACTGTCAGCCATCTGAAGAGACAACCGCTCGCTGCTGGAGGTGTCCTGCATCATGAGGACAAAAGGACAACAAAAATGACTATGAGGCAAAACGGTAACATCAGCAGCACTATTTCTATCTAATGATCAAGTTACCTTTTCAGTGACAAGTGTTGATAACACAACCTGCCTTGTGAGGACACCTACTTTAAAAGGCAGCCTTAGGTATAATCAGCAATTCAGCAAGTCACTTGTTTGCCCTGTCACACAAGATCCAATGCCTTTAAATTAGTTTCTCAATTTAACAAGTAAGGGAGTGAAAAAAAAAAAAAAAGAAAAAAGAAAAGAAAAAAAAAAAAAGAAAGAGAACATTGCCCTACTTTCAGAGAAATAAATGAAGCAAACCTATTACGTAGCAAAGCTGTTGTTACTGCTAAGTGAGTCATTGCTACTGACTTTGCCAGTTGTTCCTACAGACATGACTGGAAAGAAGGAGGTCCAAAGCTTACAGATGAGATGAAATTAAAAATAATTAAAAAAACAGGAGCGGGAAACTTGCAGAATTCAGGGTATAATTTACTCCTCAAAGGAGACTACACAAAGTATCCCTTGAAAATTTATTATGAGAGAACCACCTCACAGACTTTTGATTCATGAGGAAATTCATATCATTAGAAGTGTGCAGCAAGGGGATGGGCTTCTGAAGTGAAGGTAAAACCCAGGTTGTACAGCAGAGAATAGTTTATATAGCTTAGCTTATAGTTGTTATCTCTGGTTATTCGTTTACAGACTACTTTATCACAGACTGACTGCTCCTCAGGCCCTAAAGTGTTTCCAGACAGCAAAATGCAGCTCAGGCGCCACTGACTCAGGTACAACTCAGTGCTGTCATCCTGACATTTGAACAGCTCCTTGGAAAGACAGGAATGATCTGAGATAGAGTTTGTCATGTCCATATCATGTAAATCCACATCATGTCTAGGACATTACACGCTTGTCACTAGTGACAAATGCCCAGATCAGCATAGGCATCAGCAAGCATCAGTAGAATATGCTGCTGAAGGTATGATTCCATAGGTTATGGAAGAAGAGCATCCTCCTTCTTTCCAGTCCCTCTCTCCTTTCCTAATTCAAGTGGCAAACTCACACTGGATCAATTCTGGTTTTATCAAATCTCTCCTCAACCTAACAAAACTTGAGAAAGCAGCACAAAACTACCAGATAAAACCAATCAACCCTGGTCAGCTCTTCTGCCACTTTCCACAAAGGTTCTGATGAATTCCAGAGATAGAGAAGACCACAAAGCTGGCAGCAATGGGGAAAGGAGCAGGGAGAGAAATGGAAAGAGCCAAGTCCTTCCTTTTCTGGTAATAGGAAACTGCTATGAGATCAGCTTAGCTGCCTGGGAAATTTCAGTGTAAGAAGTCACAGAAAGATGAGGACTCCGAGAAGTTTGCGGTAATATGCTTATCTCGATTATCTTCGTATTTCCCATCTCAGTTCATCAGGTTTGTAAACAAAATAAAGGCATAAACCAAAGCAACTGAAACAGATTTATTGAGCAACTCAGACACCAGTCATGTCCTCACCTACATTGCAGCAATAAAGCAATTTCCAGGCTGGAGGGCAGGCGCTAATTCGAGATAAAAGATTAAACCCACAACCCTCTTGTAAAACGTACCGAATCTCTTCTCTGTTTGGAAGACCATGAACAAAACCTGTCCTTTTAAGGAGGACAAAAGGATTGGGTTGTAAATGTTGGTTAATGCAGATCACAGAGGAGAAAGTCCCCGTAGGAGAAGTAAAAAAGCTTAGGCAAACGTTCCTATGACAGAGGATTGACAGATGTTTCATATTCTGGCTTCCTAGGCGTGGGAACATGAGTAACTGTTGAGAAGTTTGATTCTGTTTATATGTTTTTCCCCTCTAGTTTAAACAGAGACCAATGAAACCAGGAGCTGCAAAGAGTGAACCTAGAGAACTGTGCCATACTGGATAGAGTTACAAACTCTAAGCCGCAGTATCGAGTTCAGAGATGGCATGAGGATTGGCAACGGGCTGAAAAATACACAGCCAACGTTGTAAGATATCTTTGTGGGCGGTGTAAATCACAGAGCCAAAAGGTAATCCTGAGCTTCTGTTTTTCCTTCCCGTTTATTTCTGGATGGGAAGTGCACACAGAGCATTTTGCTGTGCTTTTGGCTTTATATAGTCTCTTTCAAAACATCCAGCAGACGAAAACATAATGGGCTCACAACTGGCTGAAAGGTTGGGCTCAGAGAGCCTCACCTCTGGCCAACATGTTGCAGAAAATGGGGTCACGTTAAGCTGGTGGCCACTCACTAGTGGGGTTGCGCAGGGCTCCATTTTAGGACCAGTTCTCCTTAATGGTCTCATCTATGAGCTGGGGACAGGTGTACTGATTCTGTGGACAACATTAAGATGGGAGGAGCCCTTGATTCCCTTGAGGGTAGCAAGGCCTTGCAAAAAGAGCTTGACAAATTAAAAGGCTTGGAAATCACCAATTGTATGAAATTTGAGCAAGTGTAACCTTCCGCACCTGGGATGGGGCAACCCTGGATCTATGTACAGACTGGGGGATGAGAAGCTGGAGACCAGCTCCATGGAAAGGGATCTGGGAGTTCTGGCTGACAGCAAATTGAATGTGAGCCAGCAGTGTGCTGCAGCTCCTCACAGGGAGCGGAGGGGCAGCGCTGAGCTCTGCTCTGTGTGACAGCGACAGGGCTGAGGGAACGGCATGGAGCTGTCAGGGGAGGGCAGCTGGGGGTCAGGGAAAGGGGCTGCAGCACAGCGCCGTGGGCATGGAGCGGGATGCACAGGGCTGTGGGCACGGACCCCAGTGCCAGAGTTGAAGGAGCATTCAGACACTGTTCTCAGACATAGTTTGGATTTTGGGTGGTACTATATAGAGCTGAAAGTTGGACTGAATAATCCTGAGAAGCCTCTTCCAACTCAAGTGATTTTATGATACCGTGAATCCGTGAGTGCTTTTCAGACTTCATTTAGTTTTAAAGTGCTGTGCTTTCTACAGTCAGAGTATCTTCCACAGAAAGACAGCTCTTAGAAACAGAAAACATTGAACTCATTTGTTAAATGGGTTAAATAGAAAATGTTTAATTCATTAAAGCAGTGGCTTAACAATTCCCTGAGAGAAACAGCCAAACACTGCAGCAATGTCTGCAGTGACCAAATGGAATTTGGCCATCACTGAGGGTTCCAAAACCTACATTGACCACTCTGCGCAAAGTAATCCACTTCTTACTTTCATTACTAACGGAAATAAGTTTAACAACAATAAAAACCAACACACAACCGCTGTATGTGGTATTAGCAGGCTTTCCCAGAAACAGAATATTGACAGTCTTTAACTTTCCATGACCAAACTCTCTGGCTTTGAGCTTGCCGACTCAGGCTCCCAGATTTCCTTGAAAACCAGGGGGAAACAGAGGTGGGCAGCAGTGCCCACCAGGCAGAGAGCTGAAATCACCTCTGCCTTTACTCACCCTCTGCATCACCTGGTCCCGCTGGGCCTCCGGGTGGTATGTGCTGATTTTTGGGATGCATCCTCTGTCATGAGAGTATGACTCAGTCTACACGGGTGTGGTTCAGACCCCTTCCACCCTACATTACCCTTTACCACTAGCCTGAGGACACTGAATTCAGGTTCCTTCTAAACATATGCAAATAGATTTTCAAAGATGCAGCTCATCCAAATCTACCTCAGGCTTCCTGAGGACAGTAAATGGTATTTCTTTTATCCCAGGACTATCCTTCTGCCATAGGATTTGGTCCCAATTCGAGTTCCTAAGGATTTTCTCAGGAGAGGCAAGGTACTTGAAGCAATTAAAAAAATGTTTAGCATTGCAAACAAGACACAGAACTTCTCACCAACTTTATTCTGAGACCATTCTTGAATGCAGCTATATCTCTTTTACTAACACTTCCCAAAATTATTCAGTATGAGGCAGAAAGAAAGTATAGGAGGCTTCAACCCAAACAGGTAAGACTGGACAAAGAAATAAGAACCTATTAAGAGAGACTTCTATTTTACAAAATATTAAGCAGCTTTAATTACTATCATTACAAACTGAAGAATTATACTAAAAGTAGTTTGTTGTAAAGCCAGGTGCTCCATAGTGAGAAAGTACTAAAATTATGGTAGTACATTTTTTCCCCAGGGATTTATATTTTGACCATATTTTCATTTTTGCAGATTTTAACAAGTGCATAAATAAATTCTTCTAAAGAAGTAAACACAACCTGCAACCTTCCCCACGTTGACTGTGCTCCATAAACAGTAGGTACTGGAACATTTGTAAGAAGTTATCACCAGTAAATCCTTTTACTAAACTCCACTTCAGAAATGGCTGAGCCATTGTGAAGAATCACAGAATAATTAACGTTGGAAATGACAACTAAGAATATCTAGTGCAACTGTCCACCTGCCATCAATACTGCTCATTAAATCATGTCCCTCACTGCCACATCCGCATGGTTCTTGAACATCTCTAGGGATGGTAACTCCACCAGCTCTACAGGCAGCCTGTGCCAGTGCAGCACCACTCCTTATGACAAGAAATTCTTCCTAATATCCAACCTAACCTCCCCGGCACAACATCTTGTCCTGTCACTGTTACCTGGGAGAAGAGGCTGACCCCCTCCTTTCAGGTCGTTGTAGAGAGGAGGATGCCCACCAACCCTCCTCTTCTCCAGATTGAACATTCCTTCAGCCACTCCCCACAAGACTTGTGCCCCAGACCCCTCACAGCTTCATTGCTCTTGTCTTGATATGCTCCAGAGCCTCAATGTCTTTCTTGTAGTGAGAAGCCCAGAACTGAACACAGTACTTGAGGTCCAGGATAACAATCACCTTGCTCCTGCTGGCATACTGTTTTTGATGAGAGCCCGGATGCCGTTGGCTTTCTTGCTTACCTGGGGACACTGCTGGCTCATGTTTAGCTGAGTGTTTACTAACACTTTTAGATACCTTTCCTCCATGCAGCCCTCCAGCCACTCCAAGCCAGTAATGATACATGGAATTCTTGTGAAGAAAGTGCAGGACCCAGCACTTTGTCTTGTTGAACTTCATCCCATTGGCCTCAGCCCAGCAATCCAACCTGAACAGGTTCCTCTGTAGAGCCTTCCTAACCTCAGGCACATCAACACTTCTCTCCAACCTGGTGTAATCTACAAACTTACTGAGGGTGCACTCAGTCCCCTTGTCCCAGTCACCAATAAAAATATGCAGGATAGGCCCCAATACCAACCTGTGGGAAACACTTCTTGTGACCTGTTGCCAGCTAGATTTAACTCCATTCACCACCACCCTTTGTGCTCCAGCCACTAACAACATTTGAAGGCTGGAAATATCTACCACAGATTTCTTCAGCTAAACAGAGAAATGCAGTGAAGTTAGAGCTGAGCATAGCATCACTGGAATTATTTGGCAAGATCTGCAATGGTGCTACTGAGTGATTTCTTTTTGCTTTTATAGTACACCAGTCCATGGTCAATCACTAATAAATCAAGTTATGCTTCTCCTCATCGACCATTCTCTCTGTTACAATTTAAATACATAAATATTTTTCATAAATAAATTTTAAATAAAGATATAAATTTAAAGTAAATCATAGAGGCTTATGAAATCAAGGTATCGTCATGTTCTTTATTTTACCTACATTTTTACTGATTTCTTTCTTTCCTGGCAGAAGGAACAATTTAAAAAGAAACAACACAGAAAAAAAGAGAAAATGAGAGAAAAAGAATGGGATCATCCTGGAGAAAAATGGATTCCATGGATGGACAACTAGCTGGATAAGGAAAGGAGAATAAGGAATTGGCTGGATGGTTGTACACAGAGAGTTGCGGTCAGCAGCAAAATGGCCAAGTGGAGACAGGTGATGAGTGGCTTTCCTCAGGGATTAGTGCTGGGGCTGGTATTACTTTACATCTTTGTAGATGATATGGACAGAGAGACTAAGTAGACCCTCAGCAAGTTTGCAGATGACACCAAGCTGAGTGGTGCAGTCAACCTGCTAGAGGGAAAGGATGCTATCTAGTGGGACATGGACAGCCTTGAGAGGTTGGACCATGCCAAATTCATGAAGTTCAGCAAAGCCAAGTGCAAGGTCCTGCATCTAGGTCAGAGTAATTCCAAGCACAGATACAGGTTGGGCAGAGAATGGCTCGAGAGCAGCCTTGAGGAGAAGGATTTGGGGATGAAAGATTCAAGATGAGCCAGCAATGTGTGCTTACAGCCCAGAAGGCCAACCACATCCTGGATTGCATCAAGAGAAATGTGACCAGCAGGTCAAGGGAGGTGATTCTGCCCCTCTGCTTGCTCTTGTGATACTCCACCTGGAGTACAGCATTCAGTTCTGGGGCCCCCAGCACAAGAAGGACATGGAGCTGCTAGAGTCCAGAAAATGGCCACGAAGATGATCAGAGGACTGGAGCACCTCCCCTGTGAGGGCAGGATGAGAGAGCTGGGGTTCTTCAGCCTGGAGAAGAGTTGGCTCTGGGAGACTCCAAAGCAGTCTTCCGGTACCTGGAGGGGGCCTATAGGAAGCTGGGAGAGATGTTTTATTAGGGCGTGTAGCAACAGGACAAGGGGAAATGGTTTTAAACTGCAAGAGGGTAGATTTAGACTAGACATTAGGAAGGAGTGAGAGTGGTGAGACACTGGAACAGGCTGCCCAGTGAGGCTGTGGATGCCCCTTCCCTGGAAGTATTCAAAGCCAGGCTGGATGGGGCTGTGAGCAACCTGGTCTAGAGGGAGGTGCCCCTGCCTATAGCAGGGGGTTGGAACTGGGTGATCTTAAAGGTCCCTTCCAACACAAATCATTCTATGATTCTATGTCCACCACTGAAATGGAAAAGATCAACTAGAATAAGAGAGTTCAAGAAATAGTATTATTCCAGCTGTCTCCTGTGAAAATTTAGGAAGTAGCAAAGGGCTCTTACTCAAAGTCCCCCTTGGGTAACTATGGCATTCGGAAATGTTGCTGTCCTCAGCCTTCTGCTTTGACTTATTCTGGAAGTCTCTCCTTTTCTGGCGTAGTTGTCCAGTAGAACAGGGGTTCATTAGTTGCTTTTGGGATTGCAAATCAACATACATTGCATTAGCATTATTTGATTCCTTGGTCTTGTGAAAGTGGTAACCTTTCCTCTACACTGTTATTTACACTGTACAGCAAAAATTGTGAGAGAAATTGCAGCATGAGCTGGGCTATCTGGGGGAAGCAGGTAGAAGGGGCCATACGGTTTAGAATGTTGTAGTTTTAAGTATCCTATAGGAGTGTAGATATTAAATGCACCATGTTTTCATTACAGTGAAAAAAGCATAAAGCAAGATGGTATAAAAGCCATTTCCTTTTATAATCACTAACAAAACTACTTCGCATTTACAAAAGATGACAACGAAGGAGCCTTACTGGGAAAATCTTCATCACTGAAGAACTGTAGCATTACTAATAAAGTAAGATTAGGGCTTTTTTTCTCCTTGTGATGGTTTTCATCTCAGTATGAAAAACTCGTCAGTGAAAACCCAGCTGAAAGATGATAAATACTTCAGAGTGAGGGCTTTGAAATGCCTTCAGAGGCTCAATGAGCCTCTTCCTACAAGGAACAGTGCTCAGTGGACCAACATTCTCCCAGCACAGCTACAGAGACCACTTCCTTCTTACTCATGATTTTATGCAATGTTTGTGTCAGTCACGGTGATTGCATTCCCTAAGAGAAAATACTAAAAATACAGAAGATTTGTTTCTAGTTTCCCTTTTAATGGGATTTAGCAGCTTGAAAGAAAGAGGAACAGAACCACGTGACCCATAAGCTCTCTGCATGTTACAGTCTACCACTTTTAGACCATCACTGATTCAGTGCTCAGGGCACAGAAACTCATATTCTTAAATGCATATTACTCACTTTTTTTTTTAATTCTTCAAAAGAAAATGTATATGAAAAAAATCACAAAACGATCTCAGCTTAGCAAAGCAAGGAAGCATCAGTTCTTTCAGATGAAGTACGAAATGAAACAAAGCAGGAAGGAATAAATGCCAGCTCTTGCTTTAAGTAGGATTTCATCTCTAATCATTTTGGAGGCTGCCAACTTTTGAAACAGACATCCCAGCAATAACTGTTTGCCTCCTGGAACTTGAGAATGCTTTTTAAGACATTTTCTCCTTCCTCATTTTAACTTCAGTTCAATTAACAATGTCCAAAGCACTAATGATGACCGCCCATTTCCTGAAGCACAGAACCTCTGAAATACAAGACTGTTGCACTGAACCTATGACAGGAATAACAGCTATCACAGCCAGTGAATCTGCCGTGTAACAGGGAACTCCAGACTTCAGAAAGTTTGCAGCTTCCAATGGCAGGATCACACTTTGACAGAAAAACTTCATCTCACCTTAGCGCCTGGGCCAAGAGGGAGAGAGGATCCCTGTTTGCCCAAAGCAATAGTAGGACACACTGTGGCAACATACTGAGTGCGCCCAGACTCAGTGCAGGTGGGGTGATGCCACATCCAGCCGGTTAGGGCTCATCTCAAGCCACCAGCTGCAATGGGAGAGTGGCAGGGCAGGCAGGCTCATCTGTTGTGGGGCTTGCCTGTTCCAGCAGTCACATCAGGCAAGCACAAGCCAGCTGTTCCATCCAACTGCGCTTTGTTTCTAAGAGAAGGGTCATGCACCCTTTAAGCAAGAGCCCACGAGGCAGTAATCTAGTGAATCAAAGCTTCACTAGCAGAAGGAAGAGGCTGGCTTGGCTTCAACAGAAAATACTTTTTTTCCTTCTTATGTCCTATGCCTTTATGGCTATAGTCAAACTGTCACAAAGTCCCATGCTCTGAATGGTTCCAGGTTGAATAGTCAGGGCATTCTGTGAGGGGCTGGCTCTCCTTAGCAAGTTCTATGGATTGAAGCAAGCTAAATTCTTTAAAAGCTTCAAACTAGAGGATAATAAGTTTGTCTGCATGCAACTGCCTTATAATTAAGCAGGTATGTTACTCTCTTCAAATCGCTGCCTTCAAAGTTGAAACACTTTACTGCTGAAACACTGACATGATTATAAGCCAAATACTTAGAACTAAAGTTCCACTATTAAAAAAAATAAAGGTGTTGAGTTACCAGAAACGTTAAGCTGGGTGTCAAATTCTGCATCTGTTTTCACTGCTATAAATCCAGGCTAACAGCCACTATTGCAATTAATGTAGATATAAAAACCTTACATTAAGAAATCGCATCAAAAGAAATGTAAATAAAATAGGAGAGGAAAATAGTTTTCACTGTGTTAGTGAGCTGAAGCAGTTCATTGAAGATGAATTTAAGATAAAGGCCACAGCTGATGCAAGAAGGAGTAAAGCCACATACTCCTTCAGTAAAGTGGAAAATGGTTACTCACTGCCTGGCAGTATTTAACACCAAAATAGCTCTTTTAAGGGTCAATAGAAACACATGGAGCACAGCAAAAACTGTCACCACTCAATAATCCCTACCGGTTACCATGGAAAACTATGACTATGGACACAATCAGAGCTTGTCCAAGTTAGGAATGAGTAATCTCATATTCACCACCACCGCCCCTCTTTTATCTGGACAAACACCAAATACAAGTATATTCATTATTATTTCTTTAAATTTATCACAATACAGAAGAGGATATTACTTCAGTATTCCTGAACTGCTAGTTCCTGTCCACTTGCTTGTGTTTTAAACACAGTTTTCATGATTTCTGGAGAATATCATTCACCTGGACTTCCACGCTCTGGATTTAAGGAAAAACAACGAACTGCGACCATATTGCTTGTGGTTTCAAAAAAAATTAACCAAGCTTTCAAGAGCTGTTGTGTTTGCATTATTGTATTAAAATACAACATTGTGACACTGACAACCGAATTGTTAATCTGTATAGAATAGGTAGAGTTCATGTTTTCCAGTTTGCTCTTATGAAGCTAAGAAATCTTCTTTGGAAGGATTTTCACTTGATGCCCCAGAATCCGGAGAATTGGAAAGACAGAATGAAGGAAACATCACCAATGTAGCAATAAAGCTGTAATGATAAGGATCTTCCTTTCTTCCCAACACGGATGTTCAACTCTCATGGCCAACCTTGCTGAAGTCAGCTTAATTACCCTATGTTTTAGATGTGGCAGTTTGTTTAGTAGGGACACAGTACATGTGCATGTACCTACAGTAACACAGGTTAACTTAGGTGTATTTAAAAACTTCAGCTGCAAAAAGGTAATGTAAAGAAAGCAGCAGAGTCATCCAGAGCTTTCTAAGACAGAGAACAGCATGGCAATTTGTTAAGACCTGGAGTTTATGCTGTTGATTTAGCCCTTCAGCATTAAAACGTGCTTATCCCTTCATGAAGCCTACCATTAAGGATAGAAATGTTATCTCCATCATTGATAAGAGGAACTCCAGCATAACGGCTGTCATATTAATCTGAGGGTCACACATGCACCTGACTCCCAACACCCCATTCACATCTGCTTCCTGAAGGTCAGTTTACATTTCAGAACAATCCAGCTCCAAGCAAGGAGCTCTGCTATAAGAATTCAAACTCTATTCTTAACTATGAAACCAATTCAGCTGTCCCCAGACACTTCATTCTGCAAATTCAGGCACGTTTACTTAAATCTGCAGGCAGACATCCACAGAGTTCAAGGCCCACATTCACAAGTCAGTGAGAGTTTGGTGCTCAGAATACCATCTGTGGACGCCACTTCCTTGCCAACAAGAGGTCCAATTATTCTCTTCTGCAGATGAAAATCTAGAGTCTGAGCAAACATATGAACCACAATGTGGGGAAGCACTAGATCTCACTGGGCTACAGGAAGACACTACGTAATTTGTCATCCTGGAGCATTGTTACAGCTCTCCAAATTGCAAGCCAACTTCTACTGGGATTTTGCACATGGTATCTATAAAACCATACTGCTTTTATTCCCACTGCAGCATTTTCCTTCCCACAAGCAGAGGAGGCTGCTCTTGCAGAGCAAGGCTGAAAATGTTAATAGGGCAGCACACAGTCGCATTCACAGTTGTGTGCACAGTGCAACAGGCAGGAGCAGAGCAATGCTAGGTGCAGGTGATGCAGCACATGGTGACAGCGGCAGATTTCAACCTCAGCCCCACAGTGCAGGGCAGAAGCAGAAATCTGGGCAAACAACAGGCAGGGGAGAAAGAATGTTGCCAGGCTGGGAAAGAAGAAGCCTACAGGAAGGAAGATGGAGGTGCTGTAACTCCTCTGCTACTGTGTCAGAGGCACAGGCTATGACAAAACCTCTATGCCTACTGTTGTTTCAGCCCTCGTGCATCATTCTACCCACAGCAGCCAAAGAAATGTTAAATGAGGAAGGAAAGCTGGGATGGAACGTCCTGGTCACCTCCACATCCGGCATCGTCCTCCGTTTCCTTACTAGCCAAATATAACTCAGATTTGTTTCACTGTGGTATTTTCTTTTGAATCAGCAGATTCTTTGTTGTTCAATTAAAATAAATCATGCCAAATCTGTAGGAAAACACAGAAACTCAAGAGGCAGGGTAACTGCCATAAAATATGTATGTAGAAGCAATGTATCACAGTACCATCTCCTGGCAATTCACCCATCTGAAAAAGGGGGAATATCACAAACTAGTAATCATTTTTAATAAATATATACATATAAATAATGTTGACATTTTTCTTCAACAAATAGAAGTTTGAGATTTACACATGTTGGTAAAGGAAGGAAAACCTTCACCTTCTTCAGTAAAAACAGAGATGGAGCCTATGCAGTAAATCACAGCTACTTTTCTGTAGTGTTTTCTTGTAACTTTTGAGCCTTTTAAGAATCTGATTAAAAAGAATCACAATGTAGATAAGAAAGATGAGAAAGATTTTTGTTCTTATCTATTTCAGCAACACCCATAACCTGCATCAAATTAATCTTTCATTCTGCATCAACCAGCAAATTTTGAGTTGCATTTCAATTTTAAACTCAGTTTTCTTCATGAATTAAATATGGCACCTAGTAATATAATCACTGCAGCAAGGCTGGAATTTTCATTTCAATAATGCATTGATTAAACTCTGCCCCCCAAGAGCTTCAGTTTTCCATATGAGAAAGATTGCTTTGATTATCACATAACTGCATTATCTATGTATTAGGGTTTAAGCACAGGGGCATGATTTGGGAAGCATTTGGAATTGTGCCTGTCATATATAATCTATACACATATGCACAAATTAAAGGCCATTGAGCTGGATTCCCCGGTGCCTTTCTGGAGCTCAGCTGGCATAGCTGCACTGAAAATCGGTGTCATTATCAGGAGACAGACGATTGCTCCTGGCCCCCACCTCCCCCTCCCCAGAGCTGTCCTTCGTGGCTCTGCTTGCTGCATCCTTTGTGCGCTGCCAGCTCTTTGTTGTGGGGGCTGCGGCCTTTGATTTGATCCCGCTGCTGTGTCAGAAACAGAAAGTGGGATTTGCTGAACAGCATGTTACCGATAATTACTTTAATTTCACATCTCCATCTCTGCCAGGATTCTCATGCACAGCAATGCTGGCTGGCTGCACAGCACAAGCTTCATTTCACTTCTAGACTCCTTACCAAGAGGCTTAGCACAAACCAGAACACATACAAGAAGCTAACAGCGCAAAACACCGAGTCTTCACCACACATAGCTCCATTCCCAGAGACAATGGGAACTGAATTTGGGGCCAGCTGCTGGGGACACATACATAACAAACTGCATGCAGCTGTAGCTGAAACACCTGTGAAAACCCACTGTGAAAGGCAAGCAAAGAGGGTATAACCTTCAGGAAATACTGGTTACCCACCAGACAGATTCTCTGCAGCTTTGCTAGCTTATGTCTTTTGCAACGGTTTGATCTCCATGTTGCTGAGCACGTTCATACAGTCTTTAAAGTAATCTTCTTATGTGAAATTAAAGTTCATATTAGTTCATCTTTGCTGATGTTTTAACCTGAGTTAGTGAACTTTGGGATAGCTGATTTAAGATAAAGCTCAGACCTCTAATGGTGTTTTGCAGTACTCTTACAACCTAAATTGCACTTCTGGAAGATATTAGCAGCCAATGGTTAAAGTATTTTATTTCCACAGCTATATCCTAGGCTAGACAAAGCATGATCAGTTAATTAATGTAACAGCATGAGAAGATGCACAGGCTGGCAGATGGAAGCAGTCCAGACCATGTAACTGGTAACATTCAGGTGTATCTGCACTAACAATGAAGTTAGCTCCCTGTTCCTCAGGTTATGTTGGAACATCAGCCAAAGCAAGCCTCACCTCAATTGTGAGACATAAAAACTAGTATTTGCAAACCCTTAAAGACATCAGCCAAAAAAAAAAGTATAAAACATAGATCATATTATAATGCCAGTAATGCAAAACCTGCAAAAGTTTCTAAGTCTTCAGATATGGGTTAAAAAAAAAAAAAAAAAAAAATCCATACAAAACTTTGCTGAACATCAAACAAAATTCCAGAAAACAGGTGCTGGCAAACAGAGCCAGCCTAGACTCGAACCTAGACTGATGTAAGTATGCTAGGGATCTGAGCTGAATGCTTTGTGCAACTCGTTTCAGACTTCGATTTTGTGAGCTGTAGGCAAGGGCCTATTTCCTCTGTGCCAAGTGCAGCTAGTAACAGCTGTAAAATGGTGCTGGCTGCCTGACAGGGCACAACACTTTCATCCTCTGACCTTTCTGAGAAAAGGACCAAGGCTGGTATAGGTACACACTTGCACATTTTTTCCATTACATAACATATTATCCTGATGCAACTAATTATTACACTGTAAACATGACTTTATGTTCATCATTTCTCAGAATGATAAATATCTTCTCCAGCCGAGTTTGTAAACATATACCCTTTGTAAAAATCCTGCTTGCAATTAGATCTTCTAAGTTTTACTTTGCATGCTGTTACCTCCGATATTAGAATTAGATGCATTTGGTCTGCATATCCTGTGCAACAAACATTCTCACCACAACATACTTGGCTTATATGACAAACCATATGGGAGTTAAAGGAAAAAGCAATCTGGAAGTTTAAAATCAGGTGCCCAAATAAAATGCACTGTTTCAAAGCACACTGTGCTGTCAGACCAAAAGCAAAACATCAAACTAGCTTTTGTCGGCTGGCTAAATATGGTTCTGCATCTTAATTAGATAATCAAGTTCAAATCCAAATGTTTGCTTCTATTTTCAAAACATTCCTTATCTGACCACACTCTCAACCACAAGAAGCTGAAGCCACAAAAAATCGAAGGGCAGGGAATCACATTGGGTTAAAGCAGGCAAAGTTGACTTTACTATCTCTTCCAGTAGAGAAGTCCCCTTGAGTTCACGGATCAGGGCCTTGGAGAAGAAGAGGCAGTTGCAGAGGACCTGGGACCTTCACGTTCCTTCACTTCCTTTCTGCACACTCCAGGAGCTAGGTTACCATCTGGCATGGGCTTGCAGCAGCTGCACAAAATAAACTTGAGCAAACATACGGGGACAGGTGTGACTAACAATTAAGAGGGAGAAGTACTGCATTTCAATTGACCTAACAAAAGCTCATGGGGAGTCTGCATCTCTGAGCATGTCATGTCCCACCTTTCAGCTTTATTCTTCGACCTTTGTGGATGGGAGGAGGCTTCAGCCACTTCACTGCTCCCAGGCACATTTTTTGTGTTACACCTTTAACTTTCTCCCTTAAACCATGCACTGACTGGTCAACATAAATATGATAAGCAGTAAAAAGCTTTGGATTTCTCTTGATTACTTTAATTCGCTAAACTCCCTTTCAGCTCCCTGTCCTCTCAAAGCAGAATTCTGTTTAACTTGAAATATAACTTGGCTCATTTATGCAAATGGAGAAATAAATTTGTAAAGAGTGCAATAGACAGCTTACAATTCTGGAAACACATTTGAATGTCCTTAGAGGGACTGGGAAGTTAATAAGTATAGCCTATTGTCTACAGAGGTGACCGAGATCGCTGCTGAATGCCATGTGTCTCCTGTAATACATATTGAGCAAATCTCATAAATAGAAAAGGAAATGACAGTTTTCTCTTCACACAAGAAAAATACATTCCTTCTAGATTCCAAATGAGGAACTTGTGTCCCAGGGAGGTGAAACGCCCACTTCATTTAAAGCCTTGCTACTTGTGATTCACTTGTACAGAATGACCCTGTTAATTTGATTGTGGCAAACGTGTGAAGCTCTAGGAAGTGGTTTTCAAATTCACAGTTTCTGCAAGACTAAACAATTCAACTTAGCTGAGTTCATGAGAATGAAAAGCCTGAATATCAGAATGAGCTCATTCAGAAGACCGCACAGGGCTGCTTAGGTTGTAGAGACTGGGACAAAAAGTTGGAGAAAGCTGCCCCTTGTGCATGGTTCTGTGCTCGGAAAGGCCTGCCAGATATGTTCCTTCTATCTCCCACCCCACTGCTGTTGTGGTTAACCTAGCATGGCCACACACATGCAATGACCTTGAGATACGTCAAGCCTCAGTCCTTTCCTATCCTTTCCTCCCCGCAAGAGGAGGGAAAATGACAGAGCATCATGCAGAATCTGGCTCTATGGCAACAGAAGTTTTCCTCCTCCAGAGGAATTCCCTTCTGGCTATTTGCAAATACAAAACAATCCCTGCATCTGCTGAAAAAGAAAAAAAAAAACCATGAAATCTGGTGATTTTGAGAGAAAGCTGGTTATGAGAGAACCTGGGATCTCTCTGCAGGTCCCTCCTCAGATGCACAGGCCCAGCCTTCAAGTGTAACCTGCTGTTCTTTAGTATGATAGTGCTGAGGTGTCAGCTTAACCTTTAAGTTCTTTATTATGAGTGTGGTGAGGTGCTGGAACAGGCTGCCCACAGAGGTTGTGGATGCCTCATCCCTGAAGGTGTTCCAGGCCAGATTGGATGGGGCCCTGGGCAGCCTGGTCTAGTGTTAAATGGGGAGGTTGGTGGCCCTGCATGTGGCAGGGGGGTTGGAGATTCATGATCCTTGAGGTACCTTCCAACCCGGGTCATTCTGTGATAGTAGATCTGCAAGATCTCCAAGCAGATTTTAAGCAAAGTCCATACAGAGATGAAGGTCTGCATGCATCACAAGAGTGAAGTCCAATCAAGTTAACAGGTGAAGGCTTTGCCAGAACCGTTGGGCAGGAGAACACATGCTAAAAGTGAGTCACTTCACAAAGATCATAAAGCATACAACAAGAGCACACAAAGCTGGTGTACTGGGCTTCCAGTGCGTTATTCTAGAAGCTAAAACAACCAAGTCCATAGTTAGAAAAAAAGCAACTCTTAAGACTCATGCCAAACCAACAGAAACGCCACCTATATTCTTACTACCAACATCCAAATAACTGATCACATTTCATCACGAAGAAACATGTTGCTATTGCCTGAGGCAAGTGCAGAATCTACTAATGAACCCAATAGGAACCAATGAGATATGAAGCCTGAACTCGACAAACAACATTCCAGTTGCTGCCTTATGATTTTGGTGAGATGTGTTTTAAGACAGATTCTTCAGTGGAATTTGTTGCTTTTTGTAAAATGTGTCTAACTGTAGCACAGTGCAATCCAAAACATAGGCAGGTCCCATACTCACACACATCTTACAAGCACTGGCAGCCATGGTGCTTTGAGAAACACCACTAGCAGAAATGAAATGAAGCAGTTTCAAGTGCATGTTAACATAAGGCTCATGAGTCTTGCTTTGAAAGAGTAAAGCATGGAACTTACTCTCAGCCCAGATGAAAAGTCACCTGCTTTACATTTTGTGATCAATATGAGTAGTAAGGTATGCTCGCATTTTCTTTACCAGCTCACAAACAGAACCAGATATAACAACTTGTATTACTGACTGCCTTTACTGTAGGAGCAATCATAGCACCAATAACGTTATTCCTCTGCTTTCTAAAAGCAGCAAAAAATATATCCTCAGCATCTCAGAGTGCAGTGAATTGAACTGCTAAGGGTTTACAGACCAGCAACGTTTCTAGAACTGTATTTATTACACACACCTCTGTTGCCTCCAGAAGCTCCCTGAGCAACACTTCCATCTCCTTCATGCCTATGTTGAGAGCTCTGTGTTTTTCTTCTAACTTGTCATATTTATTTCTCTCAAATTTATTATCTCCTGTCTGAAGATAATTTAATCACAGGGTTACCATGTAAAATTTCAAGAACAGATGAGTTAAGGATCCTATAAGCTGTCCATCAAAACCAGGTTATTCCCTATAGACATCTGTGGAAATGCTTGGAGCAACAATTGTCTCATTTCCTGCCTAATGACCAAACCACTGCAGTTCTACCCACTGATGCCTAAAACATCCCCTAAAATATTTGCATTGATTGGGCATAGCTTTTAAATCTAATAAATCCAAACTGACAGTGGGATAATACTGTGGGGCCTCACAAGCATGAGCAGCAAGTAAAACAGAGGCATTACTGTAAAGCCTTGCTGTAAGAGCTCACTACAGCTTTGGCTTTCCTCTTAAAGCAACCACATATTGTAGGCACTGTGGGGCAGGGCTCCACTATTTCTCTGCTCATCTCACTTTCAGTTTAAAGATCTCTAAAATCATAAAAGATTGCCAGCTACTCAACAGTTGCAAAACACCAGGAGCACTTGAAACTTCTGATACAAGCATTTATACACAGAGCTGCTCCTTCATCCATCTGGAGAAGAAGAGAGGGGATTTCACCCCAACACAGCACTGTCCGTCCCTCTCACCAGATCTCCCCCCTCCCTCCACTCAGCACACAAGCCAAAAGGACCCACGCTGCCAGAGACACTTTCTGGGGTTGCAGTTCTCCCCTGCAGTACATCTTGATCGCACAAGGTGATATTGCTGAGGAAAGACATATGACCCAAAGAGGTGTGCCCTTGCAGTGCAAGCCAGCGCCTGCAGCTTCCCACACTGCACAAGATGAAAGTAATGAAGACTACAGAAAGCTTTCTAATTTCCCATGGTACTCAGGACAAACACTTGGGGCTGATGCAACTCGCATTTCTTGTTAGCCTAAAAAATAGAGGTGATTATTTCCAAACCTAAAATACTTGTGAACAATTCATAAATCACTGTTAGAAAATGAAATGCCCAGGGAGCGGGGCTCTGCCTGCCTGGCCATGCTGAACAAGAGCTAAAGGTACCACTGCTGGGAGAATTCTCAGCACCAGCTGGCTGATATCACTCCATGGCACTCCAGGTCCCATTTGGTTCCATGCATCCAGCAGGAGGCAGGGTCCTTCTCTGCTTGCTCACCACAAGAGGACAAGAATTATTTGTACAGTCACTGGAAGCAGTGTCAAACAAGCAAACAGAAGATGGCAAACAGAAGTTCTGCCCTTGTAAAAACAGCTCACAGAACAGAAGAGAGACTTTGTCTTCCTAGCTCAGCCTTGCTTTCTGTTTGCTTATCTTCCTTCAGGTGAAACAAAATATATCCAGCTCTTGAAATTCTCAATATATCGATGTGAGGAACACAGGTTCCGTTTGTAAGTTGCCCCGAGGCTCAATAAATGGCGTTTAACAGTGACCCCTAGTGTTGTTTAGCAGCACCTTTGCTTTTTGCTGGAGGATTATTCTGCAGCTTATCAAAAATGAAAATAGAAATAAAAAAACAACCCACCAGCAAAATCTGCTATTGGCACATAATATGGATATCTGAACGAGATCCAGATGACAGATTTGTTGATGACATTTTATTTGAACAAAGAGTCTCTATACAATTTCTTTTTTCCCCAGCCAGGCCTATTGCTACAAATGTGACCAATACATGATCTTACTACACACGTTTTTACATCACTTGTATAGTGCAACATGTCAGCTCTTTATGATGACAACCGTTTAGGAAAACCAAAAAGGAAGAGATTGAACTGCATCTAAAGTACGGTACAGGAGAGTAAAAAGCAAGGGCAGAAGAATCTGGAAAGTAAGTGGAAGAGAAACTTCAGATCTTAGGCATAATGGCTGCATAAATAAAATACTTACATAGCAAAACGAAGCTTGACAACGTCATCAGCTCTACAACATTTTTGTTATCTATGAGGATAACCAGACCTACGGGAAAGCTGGAGAGGGACATTTTATAATGGCATGTAGTGACAGGACAAGGGGAAACGGTTTTAAACTGGAAGAGGGTAGATTTAGACCAGATATTAGCAATAAATTCTTTACTGTGAGGGTGGTGAGACACTGGAACAGGCTGCCCAGTGAGGCTGTGGATGCCCCCTCCCTGGAAGCATTCAAGGCCAGGCTGGATGGGGCTGTGAGCAACCTGGTCTAGAGGGAGGTGTCCCTGCCTATAGCAGGGGGTTGAAACCAGGTGATTTTAAAGGTTCCTTTCAACCCAAATCTTCTATGATGATTTTATGAAACATTCAAGACAAAAGGTACAGTTCTCCAAAGACTACAATTGCCATTGCAAATCCAGATTAAACAAACCATATGTAGCCAAAACCTCATGTAAAGTATCTGGTTTGACTTGAACTTAATGAGGACTTCCATTAGCAAACCACAAATAAAGAAAGAATGAACAAATAAAAACACAGCAAAAGAAGTGGCTAATTAAGAGCCTGAACTTGTAAAAGGTGCAGCACTGCAGTCAGACTGACTCCAGGGCAAATGAAGGAAGACATGCTTCACAGGCACAGATGCTTAAATTTGTGTTGCCTTCGCCAGATCAGCTCGAGTTCACTGAGCTGAGTTTGAATATACATTTTGTTATTCCACGCATCAAAAATATGTAATCCTTAATCTTACTAATCTTCATTTGAAAAGGATGAGATTATCCATGTTAAAAGTATACTCAGTCCCTGCAAACCAGTTATTATTCTTCCCTCAGAAACTCTCTGCAAGTTTTCCCATTGCTGATGGTGCCACCAATCAGATTTCCAAGTTTCCTTCTGTGTTCCAAAGGCAAGCTTAGTCAATAAGTATAAATAACACACTCACAGTTATTCTTGGCTAAGAACACCAAAGTTCATTCTTTTATTTCCATACAGATTTTTTAAAGACAGAGCTTTTCTACTTGTATTTTCTTTTGACACTTACATAGCAATTTGGATCAACAGAAAACTGAATGTTATTAAATGTGTTGGGTTTTTTTCTAAATCACTGCCTAATAAACATCTTCACACATTTTTTCAACCTACTGTGTCATCCTCTTGAAAGATCAGGGGAGAGAGAGAGAATGCAGTAATAATTATGAGAAAGGAAATACCGCAAACAACTACTGAAAGCTCAAAACCTCTTCATCTCCCCATGTCATTTTCCACTTAGACTAAGGATCAGTTTGTAAGTTTTCAGCTTTCCCAGAGACAACAGAAATTCTCTCTCACACACACAGTCAGGCAATTGGAGACAAAAATTGCACAGTAATCTGGAATGACTTCAACACTAGAGGGCAGGAGAACATCCTTTAAATCAAAGTATTGCAGTTCCAGCAGTTAACCTTCACCAGCAGAACTCCTCTTTGGTCTGGTAAGAAAATAGAAATAGTATTTCTATTCTTATGGACTACTTACATCTAGTAAAAGTATCATGATTTCTACTCCTATTTTTTAGTGCAAGCAAAGCAATGCCAGTTGAAGCTGAATGAAATGAACAATAAAGTCTCCTTTCACTACAACATGCTGTTTTAGAACATGCACTAGCACACCTCCAGTCATCTATGTAATTTACGTAATCACTACTGGCAGACCTAGTTAATGTTTAGTTAGGCTTCTCCTGAAAAGGATTTTTATATATTGTTATATATTGCATATAACTGTATATACATAACATAATATATTGTAGCCAACTGCAGAGAGATCTGTGTTTATCCTATTTACTGAACTTCCTTCCTCATGCAGAGGATCATCAGGTTCTGCTCTCACTACTGATCTCCTTGATACAGATGGCTGGGACTGATATTTATCAAGGACTGACAGCCTTTCCTGGCTCACAAGCATCTCTCTCTGCTGTACAGTAAAGATGTGATCTAACTCAGCCTCGGTGAGAAGTTGTGTCTTTGACAGAACATCAGAGTACTCATTTATTTATAGGATGCAGAGCCATGCCTATTTGTCACATCAGACCATCTTTAAACCAGCAAATTGGAACTAAAGCAAAGAAGCAAAAAACAGTTTGGAACTTCAAGTTAATGTCTGCAGTAGTCAGTGCTGTCAGCAGAGCCCCCAGTGAATGAGTCACAGACTCAGCCATCTGTCTGGAGAAAAAGCATGCTCAGTTCTCACTCTTAAACATGCACTGAGGGATGCCATAAGAGGGGATTCACCTTGTGAGCACAACTATGCCCAAATGCAAATGTGATTAAGCAAAATACTCAGTGCACCTGCCAGTCCAGTGATTGTGATGTCTCTAACACTTAGCTAATGTGAGATTTTAATCTACTGCTCGTGGGAATATTTTTTTTTAAACTATGAATAGAGAAGTGCTTCTCTGACATACATGCTGACATATGCAAGGGTCAGATATGGACCATACATTCATTAAAGCAGCTCTATCAGTAAAGAGAGAACATTCAGAGGGTGATGATAATCACACCAATAAAGACAGGGGGAGAAAAATGATTCCAAAGATGCCACAAAATCGCTTTCAAAGGAAGCCAAAAGTTGAAGTAGATAAACTTACATTAGTCAATTGTGGACATTTCTGCTTTGCATACATTGCACCTCACTCAGTCATTGATTCATTTTCTTTGTGGAACTGAAGGATACAAAGGAACTTCTTTACAGTGAGGTGACGGAGCACTGGAACAGGCTGCCCAGGGAGGTGGTGGAGTCTCCTTCTCTGCAGATGTTCAAGACCTGCCTGGATGCCTCCCTGTGCGACCTGCTATAGGGAACCTGCTTTGGCAGGGGGTTGGACTCGATGATCTCTGGAGGTCCCTTCCAACCCCTACAATTCTGTGATTCTGTGATTCTGTGAAATGGCAACATCTTGTAAGCAGGTTGCATCTCTGAGACAGTGACCTGAGAGATGTACAAGTTATTTTCTGTATACAATTGTTTCAAATTTTGCACCTTAACAATAGAACAATCAAAATGCTTACTTCTTCAGAAGAAATGCCAACAAATTGGATTTCATATTAGCTAACCAGAAAGAGTGCCATGGATTATTTTTTTGCCCATGCTGCTACCTGCAGTAGCAAGCAGTCCTCATCAAAGCCAAGGGAGATGAATATCAAGTGTGCATGTGCTCCAGCTGCACTCCCTGCAATAGGGACTCAATCTCATAGTCAAGAGATAAAGTTTTCATATTATTCACTATTTTAGTGAATCTAGAAAGCAAATTTTCCAAATTAATCAAGCAGACACAGTCCTGTCACACACAATTACATGCACATTTCAACTGAACAACAGGTTTTTTTTTTACTTAAACGCTTCCATTCAGACCCATGCCCCAAGCATCAAAGTTCTTAAAACATCAGACCATGCATATGTTATGATTCACAAGTATGGTCTGCTTCCTTCCTTTGCTCTTCATCCAGTTATCCCACTGTTTTTTGTTCCTGTACCTTTACTGTACTAAATAGTAAGCGCTGTGGGGTTTTTTTTGTTTGTTTCAGTGCTGTAGCTCTGTGTATGAAAATATGCACAAAGAATTTTCAGTTCTGAGTAATGGAGGGTTTAGGAGCAGTCACTATTTTGAAAAGGTCAGCCTGCTGAGTCCCTACAGGGAGGACTTCACAGAGTCCTCTTCCAACCGAGATACCTCCTAGCCTGTGTACACACACTCCTCAAACACAGCCACCTAGGGTCAGTGCAGGGGCTACTGTGGACTCCTCTGGCCTCCTGAACCAAGGCCAATGATATAATCTAGACTGGTGGCAAAGGAAGCCAGGAGCATTTCAGTCTCCCAGCACACCCAGCTTGGCTCACCACCTCTACTTTTTCTGGATTTTACCTCTACTTCGGTAGCCCCTATGGAACCATATTAGTTTGCATACTAGCCAACATAAGCAGTTCATATGCTTCTCAGAAGAAATCTGAGGGACACAGAATCCAAAAGAAAATCTAAACAAAGCAGTAATTATCTCTTAGGAGCAAGTCTTACTTCTATGCCACAGCTTCTACATATGGAGGAGCCTATCTGTAGAGAGTAATAGAGCTTTGTAATAAATGGTGCCTTTTACAGTGCAAAATACTTTTCGTAGGGTTAAAATTCAACTTGGACAGCTTCATATTTTATTATGAGTAGCAAGAAGTGAAAGGAAATTGTGTTTTCTTTATTGACTTAAAACAAGTTTCTCTGAAGACTTTTGAGCAAGGAAGATTAAGCACCTGTATACTCAATGTATATAAAGATGTTATAATTATAAACTAAACAAAAGAGTTTGGCAAAGCAAGTTATAATAACAAAAAGAGAATAGATAGAAGGCTTGCCCCTGTCCTGGGCTCACTACAATACTCCAGAGGAGGGATCTCCAGAAGAGATCCTTTCCCACTGGTAGTCAGCTCTTAAATGGGAAACGGCTGGAAACTGCAGCACAGGAAGTTCCACACAAATGTGCGCAAGAACTTCTTTACAGTGAGGTGACGGAGCACTGGAACAGGCTGCCCAGGGAGGTGGTGGAGTCTCCTTCTCTGGAGATGTTCAAGACCTGCCTGGATGCCTCCCTGTGCGACCTGCTGTAGGGAACCTGCTTTGGCAGGGGGGTTGGACTCAATGATCTCTGGAGGTCCCTTCCAACCCCTATGATTCTGTGATTCTGTGTGATTCTGTAAATGGGTGAATTGCCTTCACCTGTGCTCCCGTGGCTGACTCATTGCTCACCTCAGGTGATCAATCAGAGGTTCAGGCCGTGGTTCAGCACTTCCCATGCAGCATCAGTAAGCATCTCTGGCACCCATACTGGTGCATGTGTTAAAGAGAAAAGTCTTCTAAAATTAAACTCTTGGAAAAAAACTGAATCCAAATGTGATTTTGGTTACTTCTGATACCAACCACAGGACTGGATGGAATCACTCTGCACTCACCACTACCACAACAAATCAAAACCTGCTGCAGAGAACAAATCTAAATACCAAAACTGTTAAAATTATTATTTTAGGAAAAAATACATATATCATTAGGTTTACATCATTCAGATAACCATAAACAGCAAGCAGCAGATGACCCAACAAAGACTTATTTCCTAGGAACAGATTCATGCATCCCCACAAGTTATTTGACAAGTGCTGGCTTCAAAATCAGGGCAGTAAAAGGTCACTCACATACACCAGAATCACAGAGGATGGCTGGAGTTAGTTTGGTCCCTCTGGCCCAACTCCTTCCCAGCAGGCCCATCCAGAGCAGGGTACACAGGACCACAGCCAGGTGGCTTTTGGAGTCCTCCAGGGAGGAGGCTCCACAACCTCTGGGCAGCCTGTGCCAGCGTGTGGTAAAGCAACGTCTCTCCCCCCTTCTATTAGACTTCTTGGTGCTTGGTGCGACACATCTCCTTGGATGGAATGTGGAGGATCAGTATGTGAAGGGAATCCTTGTGCCTGGCCCCTGCTTGCCCATGGGTTGGGAGGGGCAAAGGATTGGAACACTAAGGCACCCTTTCATTGCATCTGCCTCCTGCTTCTCATCTCATTGCCTGGGAACAGTTGTGGAATCAATCAATCATCTCTTGACAGACTAGTACATCTGTACCCAGACTGTGACCCAAGGAAGCAGTAGGAATTTGTGAGTCCAACAAGTTCTGGGGTTGATGCAACTTGTGGCAAATAACAGAACACTCTGCCATCCAAAGGGGCTGGTACGAAAAAGCACCTGTCAAAAGTCAATACTCCTATAAAACGCGATTCTAAGGGAGGCCCTTTGAGCTCTCATGGATCACAAGAGGCAGTGAACGGTATCTCCCTGAGATACATGCCTCCCACATGTTACCAAATCCTCAGGGCTCTCTATCAACAGTGGCCAGGGCAAAGTTGTCTCACTTGAGTCAGCCTCAGTCATCACCTACGGAGGAATGCCAATGTATTGTGAGTATTGTTCTGAACTCGACTAGAGAGAAATGCTAAGGATAGGCTAGCTTACTCTTCTTCCATCCACCTCCCGATTCATATATGTTCTTTAATGATACATGCTTGTTTCACAAGTGTGGATGCTGAGATATTTTATTGGATCCACATATCTCTGGTTATCCATGTGTGCTCCTGTGAGTATCTGTTTCACATTTCTACACTGATTTAACAGGATATCCTGTTAGTAAGTTAGTGCAAATCTTGTCATTCATGAAACTGTAATCAAGTCGCAGTTTAATTGTTACATATTTCAATAAATGACCTTATTAAATTCTAGATTAATTAATGATTAAGTGTCAACAATATTCAATCATTTGATCTGTCTCATATTAACAAAAAAATCTTAGATCACTGCTAAACATAACTAGGTGAAATATATTTGCCAATTCCTGTGACGACACAGAGCTCTGTCACCTGCACAGCACAGAAGTGCTTCCTGATGTTCAGATGGAAATTTTCCTCTTATCTACACAAAACAGCTGAGTTGGAACTGTTTCTGAAACCATCACAGAAAGACAATCTGCTGCTGGAGCATTTGAGAAATCTCTCTCACCACAACATAGTCCTCTGTTCCAAAGCCCTGATGTACCACCTCACTTCAGTTACAATACCCAAGTCTGAAAAAGAACTTATTTTTCCAATATAAAACTTTTTTACATAAAAGCCCAAAGTGAACATTCACACCTTAACTGGAACCAGTTTACATGAACAAGCATGCATCTGATTCAGGAAAAAAAAAAAGAAAAGAAAAAAAAAAGAAAGCATCAGCAGGAAGCTGTGTGCTACTGTGTGCTATGAGAACACAGCACCTAAAGATATTTTTAGATCAAAAGAAAAAGAAAAGCAAGAAGGTTCTCAGTGCAGATAAAATACAGAAAGTTCCAAGAGTGAGAAAGTTTTAATATGACTGTGCATCCTTCCCCCTCCTCTCAAGATTTGAGATACTAGAATGCAAATTTTTAAAGCATTTTTTAACTGATTCTCCCTGCCTTCACGTCTCTGAGTACTACTAGCAAAGCAGTATGTATATCAATGCCACTTCACCATCAGAATAGTTTAGCACATCATGGTTTCCATTAGGACAGAGCTGATTTTTCCTTTGTGGTGTCATGTTTTGGCTTGCAGAGAAAAACAATGTTGAGAACACACCAATGTTTCAGTTGCTGCTGAGCAGAGCCATGCAGAGCCAAGGACATTTTGTTTTCCCAGCTTCTCATGGTATCCTGCCAGCAAGTCTGGGGGTGGAGGGGGGTTGGGTACATGGAGCTGGGAGCAGACAGAATCAGGACAGATGACATAAACTGACCAAAGGGATATTCTACATCATATGACATCATGTGAAAAAAACTATAAAAGAGGAGAGTTGGATGGACCAGCAGGTGCTGCTTGGGGACTCACTGGGCATTGGTCAGAGGGTGGTGAGCAATTGTGTTGCGCATCATTTGTTATATATAGAGAGAGACAGAGAAGTATAGATATACATTATATTATCATTATTATTATTCTTTTTCCCCCTTCTTTTTTTGTCTAAGTAGAGAGTTTTTATCTCAATCCATGAGCTCTACCCACAATAGCACTATTTTGGAATTTGAAAGAGAAACTGAAATAGTTGTGAGAAAACTTAAAATTCAATTTTCCCCTCTCAACCAATACCTCACAATCACCGTCTCACAGCTTGTTGTTCTCATTGCCATGGCTCAGCCTGCTTTGACCACACTCCTCCATCACTTCCAGAGAAGGACTAGCCTGCCTATGGATGCTCTTCGAACAACAAGGTACTTCATGATGAGCAAGGCAAAGGCTCTCCTTTGCAGAAAGGGGCCTGGATCCCAACTGCCAGAGCCCTGTAGAGCAGCCATGCTTGAGCCTCCTCACGCAGTTCAGGCATCCATGTCACAGCTCCCACCCGTGCAGTGACTCACTTGGATGAGCCAAGCTCTCATGAGAACACGAGAAAGCAGCACATGACACACAAGCATTGCAGAGCAACCTGGGATAATGGACTCTGATATGACAATGTAAGAGCTGTAGAGATAAAAGAATAACATATCCTGTATGCATTTCTGCGTCTCAGTTTTCTCACCCAAGCAGAGCACTTCTTGGGCCTCCCCAGGGTGCTGTAGGTTGCAGATCTTCTACACAGGTCACACCAGCTCCTCTTGAGATGATCAGCATCTTCACCTCCCCCAACAAGAGCAGACTCTTCTCTTCCAACCCCCACACTTCCTGTGTATCTTTTTTTTCTTCCCCAACCAAGTCTTCTACCTTAGAGATGAGCACCAGCTCCTGTCTCTTTCTGTCCTGCTGAGATAGTTAAGCATCCCTTGCTCTTTCCTCAGGTTCACCAGCTCACTGGCCTACTGGAAAATACTGAGCTCTGGGAAGCTACCACTACACTTGCTCTGTGAGGAGGATGTGATGTTTTTAAGCAAACTGTGGGCTCCACCACTCACTAGTTTGTAAACAGTACAAAAATCCCAGCTGAGCTTCTTTTCACTGAATTACAGAATCACAGAACAGTTTGGGTTGGAAGGGATCTCAAGTACCATCAAGTTCCATCCCCTGCCACAGGCAGGGCTGCCAGCCACTGGATCACATAATAAACCAGGCTGCCCAGGGCCCCATCCAACCTGGCCTTGAACACCTCCAGGGACGGGGCATCCACAGCCTCTCTGGGCAGCCTGTTCCAGCACCTCACCACTCTCTCTGTAAAGAACTTCCCCCTGACATCCAACCTAAATCTTCCCTCCCTCAACTTCAAACCATTTCCCCTTGTCCTGCTGTTATCTACCCTTTCAAAGAGTTGACTCCCCTCCTGTTTGTAGGCTCCCTATAGGTACTGAAAGGCTGCAATGAGGTCACCCAGCAGCCTTCTTTTCTCCAGGCTGACCAATCCCAGCTCCCTCAGCCTGTCTTTGTAGGGGAGGTGCTCCAGCCCCCTGATCATCTTCATGGCTCTCCTCTGGACCCTCTCCAAGAGCTTTCTCAGTAAAAATCTTCTCTCTGACATCCAATCTAAATCTCCCTATTGACGCCATCCCTCGCTCCTGCTTTACCAACCACTCCTCTCAGCTTGGTGCCATCAGCAAACTTGCTGAGGGTGCACTCCATCCCATCATCTGCATCACTGATAAAGATGTTAAACACTACCGGACTCACGACGGACCCCTGGGGTCCTGCTTAGAAGCTGTACATGTGTGAGAGGTCAGCAGACCGGCACGTGTAAGGCAGAAACGACTTAACCGAGTTTAAAGGAAGCTGGCGGTCTTTCATGCCCTCAACCCTACACCAGCCGCCTCGCTCGCGGAACGCGGCGTTCGGGGTGCGGCTCCCGTCAGGAAGGGGACGGTCGGCGCCGAGCGGGGCCGGAAGGGGCGGCTCCGCGCGGCACGGCACGGCAGGAGCGCGCCCGGCCGGGCGGAGCGGTGAGCGCTGCCATCGAGGCGGGCTCCGCGCTCTCACACGGTCCGCGGGAGGATGAACCTGGAGCGGCTGAGGAAGCGGGTGCGGCACTACATCGACCAGGTGAGGCGCGGGGCGGCGGCAGTTGGGCTGGGGCCTCGCTGAGGCCCGACGCGGGATAACCCCAGGCTGAGCACTCGGCCCTCAGCTGAGCTGAGCTGAGCTGGGGCAGCGGGGACCGACTGCAGAACTGCCCCGTCTCACGTTGCTGACCTTGGTGTCCTTCGATACTGGGGGACTGCCCCCTTCACGCTGATTTTTGAACTTGTGTGGAGCTCAGATGGCATTCACCATTCATTAGGCATTGCATACGTAATCCGACATTAAATGCAAGCAACGTGTAATAGATTTCAAGGTAAGCTAGGTAAACAAATTTCCAGTAAATCATCATGATAATTTCTGTCATTCCTTTACAGCAGCAGTATCAGAGCGCCCTGTTCTGGGCAGACAAAGTGGCTTCATTGTCTCATGGTAAGCATTAGCATGTTGCCTTGTTCTTCAGTCGCCTCTTTCTGGTTAAGTCTACTTACATTTCTTTAAATGGCGGTAGGGCTTTCATCACAAAAAAACCTAGGCTACTAGTATTTTATATTATTACGCTTTGCTTCAGCCAGCGTGGATAGAAGTGCAGAAGTCTGATCAGCTTTCACTTCAGTTTTCCATTGATCTTTTCAGTAGGAGACAGTTTTGAGTTGTGTTTTGTGTTCCAGCTATTTCCAAGGGCAGGGTAGCTTACAGCTCCCATAGACAGCTGTTTATTGATGTTTTTTTCTCAAATCTATATCACCGTTATCTCCTTCTCATGCACTTCTAGTAGTTCATTGTATTCACTCTTTTATGCACTCATGTCTTTAGTTTTGAAATCTAAACTTTTTCCATTTTAACCTTGCAGTGATAGAAAGTTGTTTTTATATACATATTATCCTTTACATCGTGGTGTGCTGGAATAGTGGAAAACCGATATTCTTCTAGTAAATATTCTGTATGAAAATGTTTAAAGATATTGTATCAATTGATGGTTTATAATTTCCTCTTTATTTTTAAGAGGAACCTCAAGATATCTACTGGTTGGCCCAGTGTCTTTACCTAACAGCTCAGTATCATAGGGCAGCACATGCCCTTCGATCTCGTAAATTGGATAAGGTAAGTCGTTTTAGATGAATTACTGCTGTTCCACTTACAAACTAATGTTGTTAACCACAGCTTCTTTGCTGTCAGAGGTTAAGGTCCCCAGGAATATTGATTATAAAACCTACATCATGCAGTTTACCTGCACCAAATACAGCAATACATTTCAGACTAGATATAAGGAAACATTACCACGAGGGAGATAAAGTGCTGGAAGGCTTCCTAGCAACATGGGTGATGACCTGTGCCTGTCAGTGTTCCCGGAGCATTTGGGCAGTGCCCTCAGTAATGTGCTGTAACTTCTGCTTAGCCGTGAAGTTGTCAGGCAGTTGGTCAGTGATCTTCATAGATCTCTCCCAACATAACTGTTCCATGTATTGGCCCAAGGTAGGTCGCAGATAAGGTAGGGGTCCAAGATGTGGAGAGATGGGGTGTCGCTTAAAGTGTAGTTATTTCAGTTGTCCTCTGCTCAGCGAATGAGTGTGGTCAAGAGTGAGTGTCCTTTGAGTATGAGAAGTTACAGACTTAAGTAGTCATTTTGAACAGGAAGATTTTCCTTGGGTGAGAGGGCAGGAGAAGCTGTACAATTGAAAAATGAGAGAGTTCTCTTTCTTTATTAATAACATGAATGCAACTTCTCTTTCAGTTATATGAAGCATGTCGCTACCTTGCGGCTAGATGTCATGTGAGTACACATTTTTTGCCTTTATTGGAAACAAACTAAATAATAGCTGTGTCTTGGGAAGATTAAATGTGTTTGAGGCTCAACATTCATTGGAATGCCAAGTTTAAATTTTGGGACAGTTGATTTCAACATTTTGCCTTCAGTATGGTTGTTGGAGTATCCATTGTAGTACTGTAGTGCTGAAATCCAATTGACCCTTTGTACAGAAAAGAAAATATTTCTCTAATATTTTGTGGGAAAAGCATGTGAATATTTTTAATGTAAGTCCTGTATTATAAGTGGCTGGTGAAATGGTTTTATTTAATAGATAGTAACAGTAAAATGATATATGCATGTAAATTCAAATTTGGACATAAACCCTACTGGCAAATACTAGTTGTTATAATCTGTGCCTTTGAAATGTAGCACTAGGTATATTGACAAATAATGTACAGATGTTTCAAATCCCAACCTTGTTTTTTGCACACGCATATTTGTGGCTAGTATGCTGCCAAAGAACATCAGCAGGCCTTGGATATCCTTGATATGGAAGAACCAATCAACAAAAGACTCTTTGAGAAGTACATGAAGGATGAAAGTGGATTGAAAGACTCTACCACAGACTGGGAGATGTCACAATCTTCCGTAAGTGACATTTTAAAAATAACTACTTTTGTAACTAAAAAGTGTGTGTGAAGTCAGAAAGTGATTTTGAAGCTGTAGGTGTCTAAGCACTCCTTTCTGCAGAAGGTGGCTTTCAGAAATGCTGAATCATTCCTCTTTCAACCCATAAGTCAGCTGTTGACTTGCACATATGAAAAAAACTTTACATCTTCATTTTACAGAAACATCCTGCAAAGTGCCTGCCAGTAATTTACAGAAGGGTGTTCTCAATCTGGCATTGATTTTTAGAGTCTTTTAGCTCTGTAGTGCAGTTTCTGTCTTGGTAATGTAAAATAACATTTCTTTCAGTTGTGCTTCAGGTTCTAAGATGATAATAACGCAGGTTTTCCTCTCCTGTAGGTATTTGTTATAATGAAAGAATTTCTTCCACGTTGTCACACTTGGAAATGATGTGGCAATTGAGTGAAGTTTTTCGAAGTTAAGTGGACAAAATTCTGTGTAGGCACACAGAGGGGATTCACAGTGTGCATTTAGAGTTGAAGAGTTTGTTTGTGCGGATGTAAAATGAAGTTCATTAACTGAAACTACAGCAGGGGGGCTGACAAACTGATTTTTCCCTGAAAAACAGGTGCAGCAAAATGAGTTAAATTGTCAGTGTGAACTGATTTTTTTTTTTTTCCCCCTTTTCTAATACTGTGCTATGTAAACATTATATTTATTGACTTAAACCAGAGGAGGATTAGACTGAATTACTCTGTTGCACCCTAATGGATACATTTAAGCTAGCCAGGCTAACAAAGTTTAAACAAACAAACAAACAAAAAAACCCAGCTTTGAGTGTTCATTCTTCATCCTTTGGTGTTTTCCCCCTTTCGTGGTACTTCTGCCCTAGCATCTAGTTGACTGATTCTTGAACTAAGTTGAGCAAATATTTTGTCTGAAAAATAATGCAGTCCAAAAACTCAACTTCCTCAGCCCTTCTCTTCGTGAATACTTAGGACAATTTAGTTCTCCCCACATTCGTGAGTAGGTTTGGTTTGCCAAAGGAGGGAACTAGTGAGATTGAGACTGTTACAAGGAATTTACATCAAACTCCTCACTAGGATCATAGCTTTTTCAAAAGGTACTTATTTGATTGATGTGCACCAATGCTTGTTCTGGACTAAGAGTGAGCTTAGAGGGAACAATATTACCCTTTCTTTACCAGCCTCCCAGGTTTTATTGTTGTCAAAACAGCTGTACTCTTTCTAGTATGCAGACTTCTAAGATGATTTGCCTGGTTAGTGTGACAACATATATGCATAATTCACAACCTTTTTGTAAGTAACTTGATGACAGTTCTGTGGCCTTCTGATTGAGCTGAAGGTTGGAGTTTTGAAAGAACACGTTAGTTATTAGATGCCCTAGCACTTGTTTGGTAATAATTGTCTTTTCACTACTGTCTGTGTCTTAGATTGAAAAGAAAAATATGTTTACCCACAGTAGCTGAGTTTGCTGAGTTGGTCTTTTTCATCTTCACTGAAGACATTCTTGTCTTATGAGAAGTGTGTTGTGTAAAAGAAAGAGGTGTGGAAGTATCCATTTCCCTTTGAAGCGTAACAGGAATGCATTTTATCTATTTTATCTATCTTACAATTCAGTGGCAGAGGTTGGATGCTCAAAGTAGGAAATACAGACTCCTGTCCTCCCTCTACTTGCTTCAAGTGTGTATTTGTCTGGCTGTAAATAACCTCAAAATGTATTAATTTGATTCTTAAACTCATAGAAACTTTTATATTTGAAAACAGTGCTAGAATACCAGGTTCCATCATACATGAATGCTTTTTACTTTTCAGGGAGCCCATTTGATTTGTGCTCAAAAGCAAATTGCAAACATTGATTCAGTCTTTGACCTCCAGCCCTGCTTTTCCACCAGATCAAGAGCTCTATATGCCTTTTGCGAGGGAAGATCTATGATGCTTTGGATAATAGAACCCTAGCAACACACAGCTACAAAGAAGCCTTGAAGCTTGATGTTTACTGCTTTGAAGCATTTGATCTTTTAACATCGCACCATATGCTGACTGCACAAGAAGGTCTGGATGGCAGTATTTCTCAAATACAAGTAAAATTTATCTGCTTTCTTAATATGCCATTTTCCTGCATTAAAAAAGAAAAAATACAATACGGAGTTTAAAAGCTGAAGTAAAAGTTGTCCTCAGTTGCTAGGAAAGTACCAGGTGATGATCGTATCAAAAGGTTTTATTTTGAAATGAATGAAAATTATAAGTTTGAGCAGATTGTATTTGAACATTCGTTTTTAGTCTTGCAGTTCTAAGAATTAAAAGGAACAGAGTCACCCAGCTGTCTCATTTGTTAGCTGCAGAAGCTCCCATGCTTTTTGTTCAGCCTGACCAATGTTTTTTCTTGTTTTCAACTTCACAGCCTTTGAATTCACAAAATCCTACTAGTTTTTGCTTGTCTGTTAGTAGGTGTTATTTAATAGAGCATTCTGAGAGGTAAACTGACATGTAAAATGAGTTACAGTAATGGTGTGCTATGTCATTAAGTTTCATTTAAAAGTCTAGAAGGAAGTGAGAATTTGGTAATTAATTTCCATAACTAATATTCTCTTTTTAATGCATCTGTACTGTTTTTTTGGTTTTTTTTGCATCTGAGTTCTTACTATGTTTGTTCTTGTCATTTTTTCCCTAATGTGACTGCTTTAAATTATTCTTTAATTTCTATAGAAAAGGAACTTCTTGAATCTCTACCTCTTAATAAACAATGTACAGAAGAAGAACAAGAATTGCTGCACTTTTTATTTGAGAATAAATTGAAAAAGGTAAAACCATAAGCTGACTAAAAAGCTGTTCAGTTGTGCTTAAATCTTGACTCCAGGTGAAAATGTTCGTTGTTAGTGTTTTTACTCTGAACTTTAGAAATACAAGTGCTTTGTAGTATTGGTCATTATTTTGTTGTTTTATGATTTATGATGCAGTAGATATCATTTGATGGAAGATGGTATGATAGTTTTATATAATCCCATCTGGTTTAGCTTTATTTCCTGAGAAATGGTTAGGTGGGGAAAAGCACATCAACAATGTAGGCAAAATGTCCATTGCCTAAAAATAACAGGTCATAACAACAGCCTTCCAAAATCTTTTTTTCTGAAGAGAAAGTGAGAGTACTGGAAGCCAGCTTTATCCAAGTCGATATTCATTTGTACAGCTCATACTTCATATATGGACATTATCAAGCATCTATTGTGCTCCAAATGAGTTTTTAAAGTACATTGTAAAGAACCATTTTATCAAATACAGATTTTACTCACTTTCAGTTTAAAACAAAGAATGGTAAGCTTTATGTAGCTACATTCTTTTAGAACTAAATAAATATCTGATATTAGATTGGATTTGCAAGTTGTGTTTCTTTTGTCTTGCAGTATAATAAACCCAGTGAAACACTGATTCCTGAATCAGTAAATGGTCTTCAGGAAAACCTGGATGTAGTAGTGTCTTTAGCTGAAAGACATTATTATAACTGTGACTTCAAGATGTGTTATAAGCGTACTTCACTGTAAGTATACAAAGTAATTTTTAAGAGTTTTTTTTTGCAATGTCTTGTGGAATAGTAATTATAACTGGTGCAACTGTTCAATTCATCATAGGATCGTTTGAGTTGGGCCCTTAAAGGCCAAGGGACAGCCTAACTCCCCTGCAGTGAACAAGGACAACTGCAGCTGGATTGGGGTGTGCAGAGCCCCGTCCAGTCTGACCTTGAGTATCTCCAGGGGTGGGACATCCACCACCTCTCTGGGCAATCTGTGCCAGTGCTTCACCACCCTAATCATAAAAAACATCATTTTTTCTTACATCCAATCTAAATCTCTTCTCTTCTAGTTTGAAACCATTTCCCCTTGTCCTAGCACAACAGACCTTGCTATTCTGTCCCTTTCATGCATAAGTTTGATACAAAATTTCAGACAGTTAAAATGGGTAGTTTGTGCCCAGTAGTACGTGCTTCTTCTGTAATCTGTAGCAAAATTATCCAGAGCAAAACTCCGATTTATCAGCGTTGTGCTGTTTTCTTCCGTTCATTCTGTTCTTTCATGTTATCTGCCTGCTTTTGATCTGGCCTGCAGAACAAACAGATCTGGTTCAGTTAACCACTGGTTAGTTAAAGAGTATGATTTCTCTGGTGGTGAAATTGCCTGTCAGTTGTTACATAGCCAGGGTGTGCACAACTGTTGGGTTGTCAGATGGATCAGAACAACATGGATTGCTTCTCAACTAACATAACGCTCAATACTTACTTCTGGAGCTATTTTGTCTGCTGACATAAGAAAACTAGTTTTGTGTGTGTACTGCATAGTCTCAGAATATGAGTCTTGTAAAGGTTCAGTTTACAGAACAGTTTTTTCTTATCTCAAACCATCACCGCATAGAGTGTCCTTTAGAAGCCAGTAGAGGCAAGATTTCTGGAAAGGCTGCAGAGAATGCTGACTGCTTTAGTGAGCTTAAACAACTGAGAAAAAACATGATTCTGCTGAAATCAATGACTCCGATGAAGTCATTTAAATCTTTTTTTTTTTTCCTCTGAAAATTCATTATTGCTACTCCTCTAGCAGAAATTGGCATTAGCACATGACTGTCAAAGAGGAGACCATCACACATTCTAGAGCTTGCAAACGGGAATCTCAGAAGTCTGTAGAATAAAAATGCTTAGAATCTTACAGGGAACCTTTATACTTTTTTGTTTTAATTTGAAATACTTCGAATTATTTTTAAATGTCAACAGAACTCTTAACTATCTGAAGGTGTACGTCTTGGAAAACGGAGTCACAGCTCTTGTACTTCTGATAGAAGAGATTCTGCAGATTTCAAGGCATTTGCTTCCCTCTGCTTACTTTACCAAATGGCAGTGCTTAGAAAAAGGGCGCAAGTCTACAAGCTGTGTCCTGCACCTAATCCATTTCTAAATGTCACTATAAATAAAAATATTAAAACTGAGCTGTGTTTCCTCTGGCATGCTGCTTAACATTGTAGAGCCTATTTCCATAAGCTCAGAAAATACAGTAGCATTACAGGAAAGTTGCTGACAAGCCCGTGGAATTTATAGGACAGAGAACAGTAATATTGTTGTCTGCTATTTAAATCACAGGTGACCTGCAAGCAAACACATACTGTGTTCTGTTGTTGTTGTTGTAGTTATTCTAATTGTATATTCAGCTTGCCAAGATGTTGTGTTAGTCTTGTTAAGTTAAATGAATGGTTATTTTTGTGGTCTTAAACCTTTATTGTGCTGGTAATAGGCACAGACTAGTTACAAATGGTAGTCTAATGCTGAAAGAGGTAATTAACTGGAACATTACACAACATAAAAGCAGCCTATTTAAAACATATTAAAGCTTTTGAAATGTGCATTTCAATTTATTTGTTTGTTTATTTCAGAGTGATGGAAAAGGATCCTTTCCATGCAAACTGTTTACCTGTCCATATAGGGACACTTGTGGAACTTAATAAAGCAAATGGTAAGAACCACAACGTTTAATGACAGTTAAATGAAGTTAAATGACTGCCAGGCTTCAATTTTAAAAAAAGATTCAAAGATGTCAAGAAATTCCCTTATAAGCCATTTTAAAAAATAGCCACTCCTAAAATAGGATGTGAAAAATAACGGGTATTTCTCTTCTTATTTGTGAGAGAATAATGCTAAGTGGAAAAGAATGGAGTTCTAGAGCTAATGGTGAAGGACAGGGCAAGGAATCTGTACTCACTTGTGATCACAAGTGTCGCTGTCTTTCAATTCCTGGGCTACGTACCCACAAAGTTTGTGAACTCTACTGTTCCACTTTAACTGTTTCATCTTGTTTTCAGTTGTTCTTCTAGAGTATCTAGGTGTAATTTTCTCCAGCAACAAAATATGTTAATTAATGTAGGAGGAAATCTTCAGCAGTGCATATGCTTAGGTGTGGTGCTTTTTCCATATTAAAAAGCCTCTGTGTTCTCTCCTTGCTTTTGCTACTGTGAAGGTCTGTTTTTAGTTGAAATAAATTTATAACCAGAGAACACCTTTGAAATTATGAGAATTGCTCACTTGCAGTTGGGATGACTTCTTCTCACTTCAAACTGCATATAAATGTGCAAATCAAGTGAAGGCCTTGAAAGTCTTCAGTGCCAATTGAAAGATAGAATAAGGAGCTCGTGTGTTTCACAGTGTCTCTGAGGATAGTGTGTTGTAGTACACAAATAGGTCAGTAGGTGTACTGTTATTTCCAGTGTTCAGTTATTTGAAGTCTGCATTGAGAACTTTTTTGTAAATAAGCTGGTATTTTTTAAGCCTTTTTTTTTTTTTTTTCATAGTTGATTTTTCTGAAACAGAGGAATTGATGCAGAGCACTCAAGTACAGAACTCATCAATTTAAAAACACCACGCTCTGAGGAAACACTTGGTTTATGTACTGTAATGCAATTTCAAAAGGCATTAAAATTGTTATCCTGTATCCGATTACTTCCTGTAACCTGCGGTCAATTTTCTAATAGAAATAATTGTAGTTATTCAAAGAAGTAATTGCATGGGATATTTAAGTTGGTTTTGTCCTGTCTTTGGCATGTTAGTGCATACAACACTCATTTTGAAATTGATCTGGCTGATACCTTTTTAGATGCAGAAAGCTGAACTGTGTTTTACCTTCACACAATAGATTTAAGTGTAGTTCTGCAGGCATTTACTTTGATGTATGGTAGTTACCAAAGTGGTTGCAGGGTTCTTAAGGAGTGAGATGTGTAGCTGCTTGTTTGTGTACTGCAAATATACATTTTGTTTGGTTTATCTAGTTGCAGAAGTGCCTCTGTATCGAGGCAATGTGAAGCACGACCACTAAAACATTTTTGTACATGGTGTATTAATAGCACTAGACATGCTGCATATTCATGTAGGAAGCTAAGGGGCAAGAAACATCTGAATGTTTTAGCATATTTTAATTTTCTTTTCTTGTTTCTTCCCCTTTGCAGAACTCTTCTATCTTTCTCATAAACTGGTGGATTTGTACCCAAATAATCCTGTAAGTTGTTCTAAGCCTCCATTACCAGGTAGTTTTCCTTAAATAAAAGCAAGCGAAAGTGGTAATGGTCAGTTTAAGATGTGTGTGTGTGTGTGTGTGTGTGTGTAAATATAAATATAAATAAATGATGATCGGAACTGAGTAAAATTGTTCACACCTTTTTCTCTGCGTTGTAATTTTCTTATATAGAGATTTCTTGGTGTAAGAGTAGTTGTAAAACATTCAGTGTGAGGATTTCACTTGAATAATCATTCAAAGTGTATAATAATAATAAATTAAGCCTTTCTGGGCAATCTGTTTCAGTGTTCGGCTTCATTGTGAAAATTGTTTTCCTTTTATTTAGTCTGAATTCCCCATATTGCAGCTTGTCCGTGCTGCCTCCCATCCTGTCACTGTGCTCCTTGTGAGAAGAGGCTGGCTTTTGTCTTCTGTATTACCTATCATTAGCTAAAATTGAAGGCAGCAGTTAGCTCTGCACTTAACTTTCTCTTCTTGAGGCTGAGCAAACCCATTTAATGATGTAAACTTGCCAGCATTCCATCTGCTATACACTGTTCCCCTGTGAAGTATAACCTGCTATGATGTTTCACTGAAATCAATGTTGTATATCTAATAATTATCTTGGTTTGTAATCTGTAGGTGTCGTGGTTTGCAGTAGGTTGCTACTATCTCATGGTTGGCCACAAAAATGAACATGCCAGAAGATACCTCAGGTAAAACTTGTTTTTCTCACTTGCATATCTGTTTCTTATTCACTAAGTAAATATTTAGTCTTCACAGTTGTTATTATAACTCAGAGTAAGCAGAAGGTTTCATATGGTGGTTAATACTGCAATATTTCTTTTGCTATACCAGAAACAGGGTATAAACAATCTAGACCTGAACCTTCCAGATGATAAAAAAATTATTTACAGGCTTACATGGAATCTCTTGCCAGTCACCTTCCTATTATGAGCAGGTGCAGTCCTTAACATTCGTTCGTGCCACCAGGCTAACTATGGCTAGGTAATCCAGCCTCAGCTCTTAGCTTAAGGACACTTGGGCATTCTCCCAGGTCCGGATTTCAAATCTAAAATGGAAGAGTTAAACAGAAAATCCTGCCGTTTGGCTATCTGCTTCTCTCTTTGCACTAACAGGCTTGTACTTGTAGGCTGGTCAGCCAGTCCACTGCTCTTTCCTGTGATAGATGTGTGTTGATTGTCAACACTGGTTGGAGAGCTGTGAAGTTACAGCATTTGTTTTGATAGTGTAAGCTTAACTGAGACGCCTTGAACCAACCTGTAGTAGATTGGTTTGGTAGTGTACTACTACAGGGCTAACATTAACTGTAGGCTAGGCAGTAGTTCATTAGAAAAGTATCTGGAGATACCATGGATAAAAACACAGACTGCCATCCCATACCATTGTTTTGGAGTCACAGGACATCACAGAACAGGGTAGAAGGCACATCTGCACTGTGCCAGCAATATGTAAGGAAAGGATTGTTCCAGCTGCTCTAGAAGGAGGTATCTGCATGCTCATCTATTCCTACAGATTTGCAAAAGGGCTCAGCACCAAGTAGGAAAATGAGGTTTTGTCAGAACGTAGCAAAGCTGTATTGTAATGCCAACAAGTCATTGTATGTAAAGAACGTGGGAGGAATATGAGGCATTTGAATTGAATTTAAGAGAATGCAGCAAACAAGAGTTTTGGATGAAGTGGTTCATGGGGCAAGTTTTTTGAAGTGATTTAGGCTGTCTAAGATGTAGGGTGGAAAGATGCCAACGTTTTGTGTCAGGTTTTGTCCCAGAAGACCGAAAACTCTTCTCCAGGATCTTCAAGATAATAAGTTTAACTGTGACAAAGCAAGATTTAGACTGAATGGTTGTTAAGGATGGCTAAGTAACCAATAGATTACTTCTGAAATACATCGGAAACTTTTAAAAAAGGATATGACATGTCTGTCATTAACTGTTAATTTACATATATTTTATACGCTGTGTGTCACTACTGACTGTTCCTATATTTTACCCGGTGTGCCTAATGTAATTGTTTCTTTTCAGTAGTGTCAAGTAATTTCTGGTGTCCATGAACAGCAATAGAAATAATATAGGGAATTCTTGAAAATGTTTGATACTAGTAAGTGTTGAACAGTTCAAACTTTTAAAATGACCTTTATTGACATCCAGTCATGAAAGATTATCCTAACAGATACCTAATGTCATATGATGTTGCTATGTAAGTACTGTCTGAAGCAGATGAAATTCAATTTCAAATGTCTACTTGTAATCTGCTCTTGTTTTTAGCAAAGCTACTACGCTTGAGAGGACCTACGGACCTGCCTGGATAGCGTACGGGCATTCGTTTGCTGTTGAGAGCGAACACGACCAAGCAATGGCTGCATACTTCACAGCTGCACAGCTCATGAAAGGGTATGTCACAAATGCCATATTCAGAAAAGTTGAAGCTGGTCCATAAGTAGTAGAGAAAACTGACCTGTATCTTACGAATTTTTCTTTCTAGGTGTCATTTGCCAATGCTCTATATTGGACTGGAATATGGTTTGACCAACAACTCGAAGCTAGCTGAAAGGTTTTTTAGCCAAGCTTTAAGTATTGCACCTGAAGATCCTTTTGTTATGCATGAAGTTGGAGTGGTTGCATTTCAAAATGGAGAGTAAGCTTGCAAAATGAGATAAAATATAATTTTAAGGAAGGATTATTCTGAAATGTGATGTGCTACTATATCTATTAAAGTACTTACTTTGTATTCTATAGTGTAAAGTATCACCTGGTTAGGTGATATTTATGTTTACCTACGTTTACCTCGTTTAGGTAATGTAAAGGCTTTTTGAGATTTCAAATATATTCTGAAAAAAATATAATGGATGGAAGTCGTTCATTGAACACCCTTGGTTTGCTTCTGGTTTGTTTTGTTTTTTAACTTTGTCTCGTCAGCCATTAAGATCGTTTGGCAAAATCGCTTCATTTTTAATGATGACTGCATTCATACAACCAAATACAATCAAAGAACTGTTGATTGTAATACAGTAATCTCATACTGGTAATTAGAACTCTTTGCTAATTCACTTTTCTTTCCTCCCCACTCCTATTATTTAGCTGGAAAACTGCAGAAAAGTGGTTTCTCGATGCACTGGAAAAAATCAAAGCTATTGGAAACGAGGTATTTTTCCTAGTAATACACGTGATCATAAATCCATGCAACTCCAGGAAGTTTTTTTTATTAAAGCAAAAGCAATGCAATAGAATGACTTCAAAGTCTGGACCAACTCATTGTAATTATGTGTTCAGTTTTACAGATGAGAGTCATCATGTGTTATTTTCAATGCTACTGGAAATGGCCAAAAGTATGTTTTAATTTGAAATTAAAAACAAATGATAACAAAAGCAGAACAAAACTGTAAGTGTTGATTGGGAAGCATGGAACCCAGGTTGCATTCTTAGTCTTAGGTATTAGTAAATGAATGGTTTTTGGCCTGAAGGTAGAATTGGGTATGTGTGTGGAAGGTAGCTTCTACCGTGTGGAACTGCGCTCTTGAATCACTTCCACTTTTCTTTGGAAGCCTGTAGGTGTGGATTTTTTTTCTTTCTGCCAGATGGAGATTGTGTGGGAGTGGGTCCAGGGATGCTTAACTAACTTCCTGAAAGTTAGCTGAGCTGTGAACTTACAGATAGCTTTCTAATGATTTTTAGCTGAAATTCATTTAACGAGGACACTGCCTTATGCTGCAGTACTTGTTAGCAGTGTATCTCCTACCAAGATAACGACCTTGCTTCTGGAGAACAGTGAACCTCTGACAATTAGAAAGCACTGAAAAACCACAATCCTATCTATGTGGACAAGACATAGATTTATTAAAACAAACCAGACAGATGCTAACTTATAAACTCTCTAATGTGTAAATAGATTTGTTTTATTTTAGTTATGGTTGTACTGTTTGTACGTGCAAAAGCCACAGACTGTAGATCAGGCTTAAACTTATGCAGAAGCCTCAATTCTTTTGTGTGACATTTTTTCTTCTTTATAGAAATACTAAATGTTGTATGTGCAGAAACACACACATGGAATTTTAGAATTCTAGAATTACAGTAGGAAGCACCTAAAAGAACTAGAGATACTATTCTATTCTATTAAATCGAAAATTCCTAATGTGATCAAGTCAAATAAATGACTTTTCAATTTCAGTGAAGACTGTTTTAAGGATTTTGTTGTACTGGCTATTTTTCTGTTTGTTTTATAAATGAGCTCATTTATTTAGAGCAGATGAAGTTAGACTATGGAGAAGAGAGTAGAAAGACCCACAGCATTTATGATTTTTTTTTTTTAGTATGAATATCTAATTTGTGAGTCTTAATTCTCCTAGGCTTTGAGACCTTGAAGTATGACTTCTTGTTAAGCAGAAAACAAACTTTGTTTAGTTTGTATTAAGGTGTCAGCGATACTAAAACTTGAAAGAAATGTAATTGGGTTTGGGGAGTCAGTAGTTGAAAACAGGTTTATTTTGGGTTTAAATACATTATTGAAGCAACTGAGTATTTTTGTGAAGTTCTTCTTGGTTGTGATTGAATTGTTTCATTTGTTATGGGGTGTGGGTTTTTTGTGTGTTGTTTAAGTAGTCCTGTAAGATTTAGTTACAATCTAGCAAGCTGCAGCTGCTTGAATTGTTGATTATTTTGCAGATAACAGTTGATAAGTGGGAGCCTTTACTGAACAACTTAGGACACGTCTGCCGAAAACTGAAGTAAGTAGATATCACAGGAGCTTCAAATATCTGTAATACTACAGAAAATGCCTTTTTCTGGGCCTCCTTGTTTTCATCAGGATTATATACCACATGAGGGCAATGTGGAAGCACCTTATAAGAAAAACCAGGTTCCCTAGATCCGTGTCTAAAATAAGTACGGAGATTGCTCCTTATGGACAGTCTTTCACGTGCAAGTTAAAGTACTTAATGTGAAAGCCTTTCCTCAGCTGTTGGTTCTTAAATAGAAAGCTGGTCATAGGCTTTTAGCTCTTCAGATGGGTCTGAAAGCAAATCAGCTACTGTCACAATCCTGACATGCTTGACTATGTGCAGTGAATTAATTCAGCACAAAACCACCTTTTATGCTGTTCATTGCTTGGATCAGCGCTTAAGCTTCTATTTTATTACTTTAGCTCAGTGTTCAGTGACCTTAACAATAAAATGTTATTCTATGGCTTTTAAGGAGAGCACTGCTTCATGTTTCTTTTCATATCCGCATCTCTGAGAACAGGAAAAGGAAGTGCAAAGTACATATGAAAGCTTCAGTGGTTTCAGCCCTGATAAATGTTCTCTCTTACTTTAATTTTAACAAGTGTTGTCTTACGTTTAACCAGTACCATATATTTTTTAATGCTGTGGTTTTAACTGCAGTTCGTGTTAGTAAGATGCCAATGAAAAGATTCCAGTTAGATATAAGCTGTATGTCTGCTTTGGCTTTGATAGTAATGGTTTTGTGTTAGAACTGCAATTATTCGTCATTTTTGTTGGGAGATACTGATGTATAACAGTTACCTGCTCTCACAAAATCAAATTAAAAACGTGTTTGTTTTTTTTTTTTTTTTTGGGGGGGGGGGGGGGTCAAATAATTCAGTTAAAATTCCTTTTGTCTTTTTTAATTTCTTGCAGTAACTTAGGTACTGATTACATCCTATTCAGGGTGACTTGCATTTTACTATTTGCTCAGGTTCAGAAAGCCAATCCAGTGTATTTTCGCATCCTTGTAAACTGTCTTTCAGGAAGATGAGAGTTTAGGCAGCTGCACGTACATTTTGATAAGGTAGAATGTCCGTGTCTGAAAATCTGACTGGTCTCTGTAGTTGAAATTTGAAAACAGCACATTAAAAGAGTGGTAGGTAGTCAGACAGGTCAATAGTGTACTGAAACTAACATTTGAAGCTATGTGAAAGTTTTGTGCAACAGGAAAGCAGCTGCAAATTTTTATGCCTTGATTTATGTCTTTAACAACATTATGTATTGATGTTTGCTTAATTTCATTACAGCTAGAGACATGAAAATTTCTTCTGAATAGACAATTGCTGTCTTTATTTTTGCCAGCTTGGTACCATAGGATGCTAAACGTGACACTCAAATTTTGCAGAGTAGCACCAATAACTTTCACTTAATCCTTGGTTTGTAAAAAAGCAAATGCAATAAGCAGTCTATGTAAGAAAGAATTTTCAAAGAAAGCATGGCTCACTTGAAAGAAATTGTGACTATGTGTAAATCTTGCTGTTCTAATGAAAACAGCGTCGAAGTGGAAGTAACAAAAGTCCTGTATGCAGCACTAAAGGGTTGTGAAATTTCTGCTTGGGGAGCTTTTCTCATTTTGAACAGTGAGTGATTCAGTCTCATTGCTCCTTTACTCCCCTGGGAAGAAGAATGAGAGCTACAGAAAGAAACCTAATTTTGCAGTGAGCAGCATTAAATATCTAAAGAAATTTACCATATCTAATTACTAGAATTTTCTCCAAATGGGACCTAGCTGCAGACAGCTATTGCGCTACATAAGGGGAACAGTGATTTCTCAATTATGCTGAGGAAGAAAATTATCAACATCTGTGACTCTTGTGTGCTCTTTATGTTAAGAAAACAAATCAAAAACTTCAAAGTTCTTGACAGGATTGTCTGTCACAGAGGTAAGGAAATTATCAACAGAATACTATAACAGCATCTTCCACTCTGAAGCTTGCTAATAGATATTCTGTATTTAACCCCATCAGGAAGTACGAAGAAGCACTGGAATACCATCGCCAGGCTCTAGTACTGATTCCTCAAAATGCTTCGACTTACTCTGCCATTGGCTACATACACAGTCTAATGGGCAATTTTGAAAGTGCCATTGACTATTTTCATACGGTATGTATGCTTAAAGCGCTGGTCGCTGAGTCTGTATTTGCCATTTCATTTGGTTTTGATTTTGGAACAGATTGAATGTTATCCAACCCCCAAATTATTGTTCATTTTATTTATTTATTTATTTATTTAAGAAGTCTTCCCTAGTTTTCTATGAGTTAAGTCTAATCATTATTTTTTTTAAAACCACTTTTTTAAACTCTGTTGGTGGATCCTTCTTGTAAACCAACTCAATTATCCTACATATTATGTGTACGTTAACAGCTTCTACAGCTGAAATGGTTTGAAGTAATTCCAACCTATGCTTCAAAGAAATTCTGCACTAAGTGTAGATTTTAAAAATGGGCTGCTTTCTGTTGTCATGGATTTATCTGGATGTGTTTAAAAACTGGATGTGGTGCTCAGGGACATGATTTAGCGGAGGGCTGTTAGAGTTAGGGTAGGATGGTTAGCTTGTGGTTGGACTCCATGATCTTTAAGGTCTTTTCCAACCTGAGCAATTCTATGATTCTGTGATTGTATTTTACTATTTTCAGGACAGTTTTTGAATATTTCATGTTTTCACTGAGTAACAGTGAATTTCAATGAGTGCTAGATTTTTCAGCATTCAGGTTGATAGGGTTGAGAATTTAGCTGCAGTTATATGTACTTAGAAGCTTGTATCATGTAAATTTAATTGTAATTACTTAAGTATGTCTCAGTCTATTTCATTATCAATTGTAGTTTAGCTATGTAAAATTAATTCCTTGCAGCTTTTAGAAATATTTTATTAGTGTATCTTCAGCTTGTATCATGTAAATTTAATTGTAATTACTTAAGTATGTCTCAGTCTATTTCATCATCAATTGTAGTTTAACTATGTAAAATTAAGTTCCTTGCAGCTTTCAGAAATATTTTATTAGTGTATCTTCATGGCTTATGAGTGATTCTCTGTCTGGATACATTTCCATTTCTAGTTGTATTTTTGTGGTTTGCTTTCTTAAGTCATTTCATATGAATTGGTTGCACGGTATTTTGCTTTTACAGCAGGGACTACTTTGATCACATTGTCAACCAACAAACTCAGAATAGCGGACTTAAGATGCAAATGCTTTTCTATGCAGCTAAAGACTTTTTCCTGTTTTGATTTTATTTTATTGTTTTATTTTTTTTAATAGGCCCTTGGACTTAGGAGGGATGACACGTTTTCAGTCACAATGCTCGGACACTGCATAGAAATGTATATTGGTGATTCTGAAGCTTACATTGGTAAGTCATTGAATCCTTGGAAGAGAGATCTTGCATCAAAAAAAGACTGTCTACTGTCATCCTGCTTTTCCAGCAGATTTTTCACACAATTGAAGCAGATGTTTCTTCTCAATGTTGTCAGTTAATACATCTGGAAGAACGATGCAGCTGTGTTAAATACCTTGCATGCATCATGGGTTGTATCAACTTTAAACAATGAAGAAACCCTCATAGAAAGCTGGGAAGGGAATTGGCAGCTGCTTCTAGCAATAGACTTTGAATCTGAATTTTACTTTGTGTGTGTGTGTGTAGGTAGGTAGTAGGCTGCTAGATTTTTGTCAGACCAACACTTAAACTTTAGTTATTAAGTGTTGACAACACCTTGTTCTGAATACACAGAGAACCAGAGTCGTTTCTGGATATTGTTTCGTGATATGTTTTGGGAATGTTTGTTAGGGATAAACTGTGTTTGTCTATTTTCCTAGGAACAGAGATCAAAGACAAACTAAGATGTTATGACTTTGATGTACACACAATGAAGACCTTAAAGAACATTATTTCACCTGCCTGGGATTTCAGAGAATTTGACATAGAAAGACAGACTCTGGATGAGAGTGGTATAGTAACGTTAGAGACATCACATCAAAGGACAAATACTGATACCAGCCGTCCGTTGGAAGAAACATTTGAGATAGAAATGAATGAAAGCGATATGATGCTAGAAACATCAATGTCAGACCACAGTACATGACCATAAATTCTGATAGTGGGCACATTTTGTCTAAGTATTTGTTTTAGTGTTTTTGTTACGGTGTTATACTTTCAGGAATTTGCTATTTTTATATGAATTCATACTACTATGCTGTATTTAACACCACAGAAATAATGCTTGCCTTAAGGATGATTAAAAAATACATGAGGGACTATTTCCAATTTTATTATTTCTACAAAGTTAATCATATGTGATAAAGTAAAAACAAATAAATAAATGCACATTATGTTTTTAAAACTGTTTACTGATCCTTGTGTCTGCCATCAGTAAGACTGTGAAGGTTTAAAAATAATACCTAACATGGAAGAGTTTACAGTATTGCCAAATGGATTAGCCAAGGTCTAACACAGTATTATTGTAGCTTCTGAGTTTTCATCCCGTCTGTGAGGAATGCTTTCTTAGTAAATAGACCAAAAAATCCATGAGGTTTTACACTTACTACTTCATAAGTATGTATTTCTTCACAGTGTGATTTCAGTGGATTCCCATCACTTGACTCTAATTGGACGTGCATTAAATTGATGACAAAGCATGTTACTTTGTTATGCCTTCTCTGAATTATTGTTGGCTTCTTTGTTGTTATTCTATATTGTGCTACTGAGAGGTCGTGTGAGAACTGTTTCTGGTAAGCTGATGGGACAACAATATGAATGGTGAAAATACCGAGGTAAATTGGTGTTTCCTGCAATGAATGATACCTGAACTATTTTTCAGTAGTGTAATAATAAAGTTGTAAGCCACAGTGTACTTCTGTAGAAAATGCAGTCATTCTCTTTACACACAGTTGTTTTGCCAAGGCAAAGGATAAACTGAATAATATAAAACTTTTACAAGTCTCTAGAGTGGTGTTTTTAAATGCCATTGGCTCACTGAAAAACAATGAATTAAAGCATATGTTTTTGTAGAGAAGCAATGATTTGTCCATCCACTGAACAGAATTGGGTCTGTCTGCCTTCATAGTATGAATGTTGAATGTATTTTGTGTAAATAGCTCCTTTCCCTTTGTGCCTGTTTCATCTATGTCACTACGGTGGGCTTAAAATTAAAAACATAATGCTACAAGCTGTCATAATTTTTTCTTCCGTGACTTCTTGCTGGATTTTGACATTTAATGTTAAGAAAAGATTCTCTGAGGTTTAATAGTCCAGGCTTCAGTAATAAGTATTTCAGTGCTCAAAAGCTAGCTTTTTCTTTTTCTGTAGATAAGGATTTTTCATTAAGTTTCAAAAAAAAAAAAAAAAACAACACAAAAAAAGGCTAATTTATCTTTTAGCAAAATAGAATGACTGGTCTAAAATACAATTTTTATACCGTATTTCACTACATTCGTGTTGGCATTTAAACAATCATTTTTCAGTTCTATCCTTAGCACAAAATATACGTGTGATTTTTCTTTGTACAATTTTCATCTGCTTTACTGGGACATGGTTTAAAAAACAAGTGGCATACTAGTGCAAGTCATTAAATATTTCCTATACTAAATTTTATTGATGCTTTTCATAAATAAGAAGAGACAAGGGATGAACCCAAGTATATACATATATATTGAAATCTTCCTTTTTTCTTGTTTTTTGGTAGTCTATCTTATTTCATTAGTAGTCTTGATATGATACAAATGATAATACATTTGTTTATTTTTAATCTACAGTAGGTAAATTTAAGATTCTAGTCATGCATCCCGGAAAGGAGTTTCTACATACATGTTGGCTAAATACTCCAGCAAATCTGGCCTCTTGCTAATGTCAGCAGTGGATGTCTGTGGATTTTTTCTTTTTTTCCTATGTTGCTGCTGTTTTCATTGACTAAGTAGTCTTAAAAATTGATAATATTTGGTATCAGTTCTGATCTGATGGTGTGTTGGCTCTGATGGCAATCCTGCTTAGTTGTAGTCCTCCACTGCTGAGAGCAATTGGCTTGCCCCTTAGCCACTTCCAGAGCTGTTATAATACAAATTTGTATGCTTAGGGTGTAAATCAGGTATGGGATCTGGCCTAGCACTTAAAAAGCTTTTCTCTGTCTGATCTCTCAGGTTGAAAAATTGTGAACTGCTGTGTAAAAGTCATCAGTGGGGCTGAGTGGAGAGAAAAGGGAGGGTACAGAAAACTGCTCTTGCTCTAAAGGCAGTGTGTCATGACCCTTCAATTCTGCAGCTATCTGCTGAAGTTTTTTGGCTGGTTGTTGCTAGCCCTTCTTTATTGCCACTAAAAGTTACCTAGAAGGAAACATTTTCAAAATGTCTTAGACTGTGAATGATTTTTCCTGGGCAACACCAGAGAAATTCTTGATGAAGCCTGGTTTGGCTTCCAGTTCTTCAGGTAGATACAATTAGGTTAGTGCTTGTTAAGCTAATGTTGTGCATGCCTCAGAGAGGACTTCAGGAAAAGCTTCTTTCCTTATTTCTGTTCGAAATCTTCATCTTTGCACCTGCATCTCCTGCTGTGCCTCCCAGTACCTGTCCTGCTCCAGCCTATGACTAACATGCCTGCTAAAGCAACGTCTTACACATAACTGCTCTCTCGCAATCCTAACCCACTGTGGGGGAACACTGCTGTTGTCTTCAAGGTTTTCATGATTTGAAAACTCATGGACACAGGACTTGCAAGCTGATGCCAGAAACAACTGTCCCTTTCCTCATGGTGTGGCATCCCCAGCACCTGGCTAGCTTTCAGCCCTAGCCCACCAGGCCAAAGGGGAATGGTTTGAAACTGAGATTAGATGTCAGGGGTACATTTCTCAGCGAGAGGGTAGTGAGGCAGTGGCACAGCTGCCCAGAGAAGCTGTGGTGCCTCATCCCTGGAGGTGGTCAAGGGCAGGTAGAGTGCGACTCTGTGCAGCCTGAGTTGGGGGCAGCCCACGGCAGGCTCGGCTTTGAGGTTCCTTCAAACCCAAACCGTTCTGTGATTCAATGACTGCTGCTCCCATCCTGCCACAGGAGACGCGGCTGAGGCTGTGGCAGGGAGGGCAGAGCCAAGTGTCCGCTGTCTACAAGGCAATTGGGCTCGCGGACCACGATAGGACGGTTCTTCAATTGCCCTTTCCATGCACACAATGAAGGCCCTGCGGGATTCCTGAAGGCACCTCTCCTCAGAACATCCAGCAGAGAGGACGGGGATGAGAACAACGACGGCGATGCACAAGGACGAGCACAGCCCCGCCGTCGCTACTCCGGAGGCGGAGGAACTCCCCTCGCCCCTCAGCCAAATCTCGCGAGATTCCGCCCGGCAACTGGGCAGTTCTCGCGAGGTTTCCGCCTCGCTGCGGGCGGCGGCTCCATGCGGTCGGAGCGGGAGCCTGGGCTGGGACCGACGAGGGGCGGCGGCTGCGGCCGCGATAAGCGACCCATGGAGGTTCCCCTGGGGCGGGAGTCTCCGCGCCGGGAGCCGGACACCGCTCCCAACCCGCCGCCGTCCCCGGCCCCACCGCTGCCCTCGGCGCCGGTTAAACTGCGAGATGAGAAAAAAACGGCGCTGAGCAAAGTGAGGGGTGCGGGGCTGGGGGTGGCGGGGTGGGGTGGGGGCGCGTAACCGCCGCGCTCGTGGCGGGATGCGGCTGCGGGCGCTGAGGCACCGCGGCACCGTGTGGGGAGCGCTGCCTTCCCCCGTGCCGCATCGGGAAAGCGGCGCCGCGGATGTCCTGTGTGCGGTGTGCTGGGCTGCCGGGTGCCGCCCAGCGCCGATCCTCCAAGGGACACCGAGGCTGAGGCTGCAGCCGCAGCTCCCAGGAGGGGCTTTTAGAAGAGGACCGGCGCGATCAGTTCGGTCTTTTTGGTGCTATTCAGATGGAAGATAACTCTCCCTTTTATCTACGCAGGTGGTTATTCGACGGCTCCCTCCTTGTCTAACCAAGGAGCAGCTGGAGGAGCAGCTACACCCTCTCCCTGCTCATGATTATTTTGAGTTTTGCACTGCTGATCCCAGGTGAGGATGAGCTGTCCGTGTAGGATGTCAGGTGCTTAAAGCATAATTAAGGCAGTTTGGACACTAAATTACTTATTTTGTCCAGGGAGCCCATTTGTAAGTTACATAAAATATTTGGATATATATATTTGCAGAGATGATACATTCCTGCCTCTTCCATATGTACTCAACGGTTTTAAAACAATTTTTTTTGCGTGCAAATAGAGCATAGTTTTGTTTGAAACCATCACCCTGCTTTTAATTTTAATTAGTAAAAATTGTTGTTAATTGGCTATGATAAAGACAACTGAGGGGAAATATCACCAAATTTTTCATGAGTGCCATTCGACCTCAATTTCTTAATTTGCTTATGTATTCCTGTCTTTATTTCATACCACTTTTTTTTCAAGTAGTCAACTTTTATTCATTAACATACTCAGTATCACAGTGGTAAAATACCATTCCCTTTTGAACAGAACAATTTCTAGATGAATTTAACCATGGAAGTAACCAAAGCATCCTATCTGCTACATCTCCTTGTGCTCAGAATAACTAAAGGATGTGATTCATCTTGCCCAGCTTAGCCTGTCTTGGTGTGCGGTGAATCATCCTCCATAGGCGTACATATTTATATATGTACATATATACATGTTCTCTCAGAGTCAATTCCACAAAAAGAAACCAATATCTGTTTAGTGGCAGTTTGGTGCTTGCTTTCTCCAAAGAGTGTCTTCATCCTAACTGCACAAATGCCAGGAACCAGTTCAAAAATGAAAATTTTAACTTTCCAAAGCAGTTGTTGGCATAAGAATCTAGTTTATCACCAGTCTTCTGAAAGATAAGCAACAGGCAACAGTTGGCTTTCTATGACTATTTGTTGTTTTACTGGCCCAGCATCATGTTGCCCATCCCAGGTCATGTTTTCTATACATGGTCTTTTTGTCTTCCACTGATTCCACTCTTTCTAGATCTTGTACCAGGCACATAGTAGCAACCAATACAGGAGGTTGAGTGGCAGTGAATTCATAGAGATTAAATGCTACCCAACGAAAGAATGGCTTGGAGAAGCTACGCAGAGAGGAGGACACTTTTTGGAAGGAGAGTGAGGCATACAAATGGACAGGTTATGATTCAGAAGCAGACAAGTTTGTCCTTAAGTGCTGTTGGATCACATTTTAGCCCCATGTGGGGATTCCAGAGAACAGAAATTTGTAAGAGTTCATTCAGTTTTCTCCAGCTGTGGAATACAGACATAATACTTTTTCACTCTTAAGCTGTGCAACTTTGTGTTTGAGAACAATGTCAGAAATGGAGGTTCAGAATGGTTCAGAAGCCAAATACTTAACTATACAAGTATTAATCCATGAAGATCTATTAAACACAAGGGTGTGAGTTCTGAATTACAAAGTCCCTGGGCTGCAAATGGCTGAAATGATGCAGCAGGTGAAGTGTCACTTTGTAGTTTCCTCTTATTTATACATTTCCTCTAAGCATCCTCTACCAGTTGTGCTCAGAGAGGACTTACACTTTTTTCTTACCAAGGTCATCTCACCCCACAGGACAGAACAAACATTTGTGGTCTACCCATGTGTTTTTGTAAGATACGCATCCATATATCAAGTCTGGTTTTACTGTTCTTGTGATAAAGGTTACTTGTAATTTTATAATGTCCTGTTATTATAACCAAACTGTAAAACTTTTAACAATTTCATACAACTCAGATGTCATTATTGTGTAACACTGTTACATCCATTTCAGTAAAATCATTTCACAAAGTTTGACTCTTGTGTTGTAATTCATTCATTTTTTCTGATGCATTTGATTCACTGCATTAAGTTCCGTTTTCTCTCTTGTACATTGGTATCAAAATACAAGCAAAGCAGTGTGTTTGTCACTGATTCTGTGGCCTTCAGGAGGGTTTGATAAGCATGCTACCTGTAGTTGACAATGAAGAGGCTGCCTACTTGGTGGTCCGGTCTTGTTCTCAGGTGCCAAAAAAATAACTACATCTTTTAGATATTCTTTCAAGGCTTGCGTGTTTGTGAGCCTTCTAAAACTACAGTGCAGCAGTTGAGCTCTGGTGCTGCAGGACTTGGGTCATCCCTCAAGACTGGCAGTGACTGCAGTACTCGCTAAAAATGTTGTAAGAGTAAAGAGATGAGAACAGGAGCTTTGCTTCTATGGAAGCCAGTCAAGTAGTTGATGCCTTACCTTGTATCTAAGACAGAATCTTGCAAACAACACTCCTCCTCTGCCATCATAGGTGCTTCCCCATGTTTTGTGGAGGATTATTGTAGGCAAACAGCATTCCTACTGTGGGATGGCAGCGTGCACGCAGGAACTGAAGGACAGCACCTTTAAGGGAATCACCTGTGGTGTGATAAAGGAGGGAGTGGTTCTTGGTTGGTCACGCGGTGTTGCTGATTCTTTGCTGCCAGACAAATTGTGCTTGTTTTCTATCTGTAAAAAGGGAAAGCTCAGTTCATTAAAAATTACAGTACCATCCACTGTGTGAATGGCAATAGGTAGAGACAATGATGAAGGCCAGTGGATTTTAGCTTGGTGTACAAAGAGTTACCAAGTTTGATCCAAAATTATGCTTAAACGCATGGCTGGATGGAGGAGTTTACAGGGCACTCCAAAATCTATATGTTGATTTTATATATGTATTTAATATATGTATGTTAATGCATGTACATGTATATATGTACGTGCACCACAAATGATAAGTTGGTAAATATTTTAACTAGAATGTGATGGCTGTCTTTATGTTACTGTTTATATTTTACATAACAACCTTGCTGTCTCTTCTTAGAAAATGGTGCTAAAAGATAAGAAAAAGAAAGCTTTTAGAACATTTTTGTTGTAGAAATTGTCGTAAAAGTTTAAAGGGATGTTGTAGTTAGTATTATAAAAATGCCCATTACCTAAAAGATTGAATATCCTGCAGCACACAACAGAAAGCAAAGAAACTGTGTGTTGAAGTGAAGACATGTGAATAGTCAGACTCGTCTGGGTTATTTCCATAGAAATTCCTGTAATTAATATCACAGAGATGCCAGCATCATGTGCAGTGCATCTGTCCAAAATATGATGTGGATGGAAAGCAGCTTTACAGAAAGTAAACATGGGTAAAGAGAACCAGCTGTGTGATGGTAAAACTAGCCATGCAATCTCAAAACTGAACTTCAAATCCCAGGAGGTATCTGTGCTGGCAGATGATTGAGAAAAGGAGGAGACGTGCAGGGCCCGGGGTCCCTTTTGTAGAGCAGTGCCTGGGGAACTCGTGTGGAAGGCAAAGCCCTGCAGAGCAAAAGCTGTGTTTTCTCCAATGTCTTCAGAGAGCTGGTCTGTACCTTCCTGTGAGAGGATGGCAGCCACAGTGGCCTCCCAGCCGTGTGAAGCATGTGCTTGCTGCTGCTCAGCAGCACTGCTGAGTTCTTAGAGGATGGATAAATGGCGAGAGAATCTGGAGCGGGCAGCTGCAGTTGGAAGGTCCCTGAAACCAGGCTGCTATTAGGCATTTCTGATCTGCTAGGTTTAGTCAGCTTCCCATTTGGAAGTTGAGTTTCATGCATTCTTTTTTTCAGATGCACTGCTGCTGTTGGATAAAAAGCTTGAAGGGATCCGAAACGCAGATCAGGCTGTTATGTAACTGATATCCCACTCGCGTTTGAGGACGGGCTCTTTATTTGTAGAAGTGGCTGCATCAGAGGAGGAACGTGTACTTTCTAAGCATTGTCACAGCTATTTGTCTGTCGCCTTCTACCCTGATACATGGCAACAGTAATGGAGAGAGAATCCAATTTGATTGTGCTACTGTGCATACCAATATCACACTGTAGACAAGCATGCTTTAGTATGTTTGTATGTTTCTGCTGATGTGAAGTTCTTGAAGACTTAAAATGTATCTCAATTACGTTGGATCCCTTCTTTTTGAAGACAAAGTCTAAATCCTTGCTTTCCAGGGATTGTGTCCAGGGAACATTTACATGTTCCAGATGCACATTGTTCTCTTACTAATACATGTTTCTCTGTTTGAAAGATACTTTGATATCAAAGTCTAAGCAAAAAACGTTGGAAAAATTCTATGTTGGAAAAGATAATATTTCCGAATCAGTTGGGAAATAGATGGATGGTGTTGGTGTGCAAGCTGAAGGAAATAGTGAAGAAAATTGTATTTTCTTTTTTTTTTTCATGAGTCTTATGTGTCCAACTGTGAGTAATAAGTTACTGCAGAAGAAGAAAATCTATGGCCAAGCAGTTCTGTGCACCGAGCCAGAGAAGTAGCTTTTTTCAGTTAGTTTTGTGGAAACTGAGGGCTGATAAAGCACTGCAGTGGTCGTTAAATTAGGAACTCAAACTCAGGACTTCTCAATCTTAGATAGCAATGGTAGCAGAGGACTGGAGCACCTTCTGTATGAGAACAGTCTGGGACAGCTGGAGTCCTTCATCCTAGAGAAGAGAGGGCTCCAGGGGGAGCCTTATAGTGGCCTTCCAGTACCTGAAGTGGCCTACAGGAAAGCTGGGAGGCACATTTTATAAGGGCATGTAGTGACAGGACAAGGGGAAATGGCTTTAAACTGGAAGAGAGTAGATTTAGACCAGATATGAGGAAGGAGTTCTTTACAGTGAGGCTGGTGAGACACTGGAACAGGTTGCCCAGTGAGGCTGTGGATGCACCCTCCCTGGAAGCATTCAAGGCCAGGCTGGATGGGGCTGTGAGCAACCTGGTCTTGAGGGAGGTGTCCCTGCCTACAGCAGGGGGTTGGAGCCAGGTGATCTTAAAGATCCCTTCCACCTCAAAGCATTCTATGATTAGGCTGCTAACCCTGAAGGTTATTTTTGCTTGGTGAATCTTCAGTACTTCTAGTGTATAACCATATCAATCTCCAGTTTCAGGTCTCTTACACTAAAGAACATTTGGAGTGTAAGATAGGAATAGTATTGTTGAAGTGACAGAGGTTTGTTCCTTCCTGGGAGCCATCACTTACCAGACTTCTTTGCTTATGCAGCAGCTACACAGCACAGAGGCACTTCTTCCAGCACAACTATGAAGTGTCACAGTAGACTTTCCTTCTTTGCAGACACTTGCAACTCTTACTGTTTTCTAATGAGTTTTCTAATATTATTTTTTAACAGTATATACTGTTAAAAATCATGAAAGCTGTTAAATTTCATCCTTTTTTTTACTTGCTTTGAAAACACTGAGATGGAAGCTGGCTTGTTTCAGCTGCACTGCATGTTGCTAATGACTCCACACACTCCTGGAGATGCCTTGTGTTTCATGTGCAGACCGGAGGTTTGCAAATCTGATAACATAGAACTCTGCAGGGTGTGTGGAAGAACTCCATGGCAAAGCACAGCCATATGTACCCATGCTCATTTGGTTGAGCTGTCTAGATGTTTCCTGCGAGCAGACTGTACCACCTGTGTGAGCTGTGCTGGATAAGGAAGCATGCTCTGTGTAGCATCTTTCAGCACTGCTTTGTGTCAGCAGCATAGCACTAGCTGTGCCCAGTCAGGCATTTCTGTGGTTGCCTCCCTTCTTGGAGATCTTCTGAAGCCCCATGGCCCTGGGCACCCTGCTCTGAGTGGCCCTGCTGGAGCAGGGGTTGGACCACAGGGACCCAGAGGGTCCCTGCCAGCCTGAGCCATCCTGTGCTTCTGTGATACCTGCTTGCAGTTCATTCAAGGCTATTCCCTTCCTAGAGTGTCAAAATAGTGAATAAATATGTATGAAATAACAATTCCATAGAATTAGAAGGCGCATCTTCTGCATGCTTTAGAGGCACCTTGTAAAACATCTAAGTGAGAAAAGCCCTCTTGCACTACGTTAAGTGCTTCTCCTGACTACGATGTCAAGCAGAAGTTGGGGCATTTTACAACATGGTTAGATATCAGCAGTGCTGCTCTTTGGTCACCTTGCAAAATGCAAAGTGGAATTCACATAGACACACATCCGAAAAAGAGAAAATGATTACTTGTCTTGTAGTAACTGTTACTCTTTGAGATGCCACACACGTGACCTCTATCTTTGCTCTTTCTCACTGGATGTGAAAATCTCATTCTGAAATAGCTGTGATTTTAAGTCTGGTTGCAACTGTGTGTGCTGATTGTCTTCTGCTGCTGCTGGTGAGTTTATCTTAAGACAGTGCTTGTATGGCAGCAGTACTATGAACACATATATTAAATTTATGGGCTCACGTTCAAATCAAATACGTTCAAGTATATTAAAAAAATGTATTAACATGCAGACATCACTAAAAGCAGATTAAGCCAAACCTTTTTACATCATAATTGTGTGGGAGAGGGAGTTAAGTGTGCACCTTGCTCTTAGCTGATGAGTGGTAATGCATTACATTACCATAGTTCCATTGCTGGAGGTGGTGTGCCAGCCCTGAGGTTTGGATCTGGCACACTAATATTTAGAGTGGAATCAGTGCCAACAAATTCTTGAAGGATCAGAATTATATTGGGTAAGTACCTGTTCTTTCTTTTGCTAAAAAAGGTTTTTGATTTGTTCAGTAATTTTTCTCCACAATTAGACATTGCATACATATTCATGCACATGTCCAATTGAGTTTATTTGTATGGAATGCAGCATTTTAGCTTGCCAAGTATTAGGTTATTTAATCTTTCTTTAAGGTGGGAATCTCTTTAAATACAGTGATAGCTTGGCGACTTCCAGTTCACTGAAAGCTTTTACTTTCCTTCTACTGTGTCAGCAATGGAAGACTTTCCTATCATGCCCTAGAAGTTCTCCAAAAGCACTGCTGTTATTCATTTCTCAAGTCGTGAACAAATAGACTTCAAGCTTTGATCCTACGAAATGGAAATGTATGCTCTGCAATTTAAGGAGACAAAACAAGCTAGAAACATTTGCTCAGAATAAATTTCACAGTTGTATCAGGAATTCAGTCACCGAGTTGGTAGACATAATAGATATTTTTATATGTATGTAGAGACTTAAGTATGCATGATTAAGGTAGCCGTTTCCCAAAGACAATGAGAATGGCAGTGTGATCTATTTCATTTTTCCAGGCCTGAACGGAATAGTAAATAACAGAAAATAACATTGTTTCTTGTTGCAGCCTTTATCCTCATCTCTACTCAAGAGCATACATTAACTTTAGAAATCCTGAGGACATCCTTCTTTTTAGAGATCGCTTTGATGGCTATGTCTTCATTGATAATAAAGGTTGGACTATTTGTAAGATATTACATGTGAATACATACATACCTACATACCATTTTAGAACATTAATTCATTTCATTTTTTATAATTAAGCTTTTTTTTCCCTCAATATACAGTTAATTACATAAAAGTACACTAAAGCAAAATCTGGCTATTTAAAGATAATGAAGTGAAAAATGTATTTGTCCATGCAGTCTTACTTGTCTGCGTGGTGTGCACAATTCATCTGCATTTTTGTAACTCAAGCAGCACATTGTCAGGATCCTATTCATTATCTTATGTGAGCTTCACAATTCATCACAACAGTGACCCAAAACATTGCAAGCACGAGTGGCTGGATTCTTTGGTGTGTTTCTGTGAGATAAAGCAGTGCTATGCATTCCCCTGCTGAGAAAGCAAAACCAAAACCATTGTCCTCACCATTTTGGTTGCACGATATAAGATATGTATGCCTTGACTTTTCAGAGAGCATTTATGTTTGATAGAACCTCAGATGCTTTCAGTCTGATTTCCATAACTGTGTGTGCTTACCTGTATTTGTCGATAAGAGCCTGAACATCTTGAGTTGCAAGCAAAGGAGTGAAGAGATTAGTTGCCGCCTTTGAAATGTTCAGTTTGCAAGTTTGTCCAACAGATCTCTGAAATGTAGGTGTGCATAAATTCTGATCTACAATAGTTTTAAGCAGCCATAGCCAAGAAACAGTGTGTTACTGTAGCTGTTCCTTGCCTCACTCACAGATTCTGTTAAAAATTGCGTGGGTTGTATAAAAAGAAACTTGATTTGTGGGTTTTATTGAACATTGTCTATTTTGTGTGCTGAGTGTTGCAGAGGTCCTGTGAAATAGTCTTGTCTGGTCTTACTGGAGAGAGATTCTCCATTGAAGCTGTCTGCCAAACTAATAAGTATCTCTGCAGCTTTTCCTACCTCAGATATTTCATATGTTTCATCACTCAAAGTGTTCAAGACCAGGTTGGATGGGGCTTTGGGCAACCTGATCTTTGAGGTCCCTTCCAACCCAAACCAGTTAATTCTGTGATAAGCTTCTAACTTGGATTTGGATAGATTTTTCCAAAGGTGGAGAACAGCACATTCCTCACTGTATATGATTGCCAGATTTCAAATTCTGCTGTAAAGTAGGAGACAGGGCAACTCCTTACTAACAGAGTTCCTTAATGTTCATGTTTTATCTTGCCTTCTTCTCTGAAACAGCTGGGTTGTTTTAGCTGAAGTAGAAATAAACTATTTTTATGATTCTGCCAAGACTCCACGTAGTCTAAATTAGGCACATTCCTCAATGTTATGCTGGATTGAAGCCAGAATATTGTGTACACTACAAAACTGAGTTTGGAGACAGATAGTCAGTTTGGCATGGTTGTTTGCAAATACCAAGCCCAAGCTTGGATTGCAAGTGCCTTCTAGTGAAGCTTGTGGCAGTGTTTCATTTATGAGGCTCAAACTAAAATAAGGATTACTAGGTTCAGAATGGTTAACAGATTTAAATCATATTTTCAGTAGACTTGAGCTAAGTGTGGTCTTGAACCTGCATTAAGTGGAAACCAGGCAAAATTCGAAAGCTACACGCTGTCCTCACAGCAATCCAAAGACGATTCCAGGGTGCAAGGCAAAACTCAAAACCAAAGAATCTAGCCAATAAACACAAACTAGAAGTTGTGTAGTTCACCGTAATAGAAAGCAGAAGGAAGAGTTTCACACACTTGTACACTGTGAGTTTTAGAATTCTGAAAGAAGGCAGCATTTCTTTCCACTGTATATTAGCCAGTTGTTTGGTTGGTTGGGTTTTTTTTTTTTAATTTAGATTTCTGGCAACAAAATGTTACAGAAGTTGCTCAGTTGTTTAAAATTCACCTCCCAGTAGTACTTACTCGTTTGTCAGCATGAGATTTGATGTCAGTTTTTTCTATTCAATGGCAATCTTTGAAGAATTGAAAGAGAATTATAAATGATAATGTAAAACTTTTACTGTGCAACAGTACTCGTCTTCATTTTGACAGCTTTTGCTAGCATGTCAAAATAATAATGTAATAATAATAATGTTTAAGAATGTGATTCAAATATTAAAGTATTTTGTTTTGAATCCAAAATACAGCCATGTGCGATTTGTCCTTAGAAATTTAGGATGGGAATTTAGAAACATTCACCTTTGCTTTCAAGTAAGGCTACCCAACGCAGATTTGAAGGGTTTGGAAAACCTTACTTGAATACAAGGGATGCTTCCCAAAACAAAAATTAAGTGATGATCTCTTTTAAGGTTTGGAGTACCCTGCAGTGGTTGAATTTGCTCCATTTCAGAAGATTTCAAAAAAGAAGTTGAAAAAGAAAGATGCCAAGGCTGGGAGCATTGAAGATGGTAAGCATACCTTCATGATGTCACAGTGGAAAATAGATTCCATTTCTGTCGTGTGAAGTACTAACATAGTTCAAAAATTTATCTTCACAGACCCAGAATATAGGAAATTTTTAGAAAGTTACTGTGCTGATGAAGAGAAAATCTGTGCCAATCCTGAGACTCTTTTGGGAGAGATTGAGGCCAAAACAAGGGAACTCATTGGTCTGTTTTCTTGACTTTTCTTATTTTTGAGAATATTTAATATATTATTTTTATATCTTTAAGGTATTACCTGCATGATATGACCTGTTCAATCTGGTAGAGGCTGAGGTTATCACACTTAGAAATCTTATTCCCCAGCCAAGTAGTGAGAGGAAACACCTCTCCTGTTCTTTTGAGGCTCTGTGCACTTGACTTCACCAGAAGTTCTGCATGGGGAGTGGCTTCAGTTAGGTCCTTCGTGCTTCTAAATGCTTACGGTTGTGTTATAAAAAGATGTAAGATTTATTTTCAAAAGATAAAATAGCTAAATGCTTAACAGTTGCTCTCTGACATTAGCTGCTTTTATTGTGAAACATGAAATGACCTCTGTTCTCATGGGCAAGCTTTTGCAAAAGCTTTGAAAGTAAGGCTACGCTTTATTCTCTATATGCATGCAGCATGACTTCCACAGTCTCATGGGGAATCTTTAATAAGATATCGCTGAAATCTTCCTGAACAAATTACATCAAATTTCAATTACAGGTTTCAGCAATATGAATATTACTAATAACACAAATCATGAGTGTGTTGTCAACGAAGGGCAAACTGTGTGCTGTGATCCATATTGCGCTGTATAACAGAAACATGATGCTTTGTCTTCTTTTCAATTCAGTCTTTCAAAGAGTACCTTTATGGGACTGACTTAGTGACTGTAACACTCCACAGCAGTGCCATGCTTTAGATAATTATTTGACTATCAGCAAACATGTAGAAGAAGGCTGTTATTAGAAGATGCACAAAACAGACCTGGAAAGATGTGGGGAAAAAAAAAGCAGATGGGATGAAATGCAGCACTCAGCACAGCAGTGCTGACTGCTCACGTTTTTCTGAGGTTAGAATATCTTAATTGCTAGGACTGTTAGAAAACTGAACTGCATAGAGAAAAATAAAGCTGTTTACGGAGTTTGCAGCACAGACATGAATGATGAGGAGCAGTAAGCATTGCAGGAGGTGGTCACAGGTGATGAAGCCTCCCTATCATCATGCTAAGGGCAAGAAGCCCTGCCCAGCTCTGGCTTGGAGTAGTTCTGCATTTTAGCACATTGTCAGATCTCTTTCAGAACTCTTACATTACTGAGAGAAAATTTTCCTGGTAGGGAAGACCTGTTTTTCATTGTAGATGTGATGTGACCTATGTCTTTTCAAAGCATCTAAATAATAGTGCTACATCACACTGAGAAACACTGATAACTCCACAATACTGGAACTTGGCAGCTGCCAGAACTCAGCTTTCAGGGTAACAGGGATTACTGGTGTGCTGCACCTCTAAGTGACAACCTCTAGAGCACTCACTCTTTCCCCTAGTGTGACAATTTGCTAGGAAAAAAAAACAACCCAAAACCAACCAACCAAAAAACAACTTTTGCTATTATTATTTCTTTATAATTTAAAAGTAGCCTGCTCTTTTGTTTTGTTTTGTTTTTTTGGTCCCTGTGTGTAACAAGCATTTATGCAAAGCAGCATTAGTTTGTCTTCATGTTCATAAATTAATAGCGTGCTGGGAAGATGTGGAACTTCAACAATGTAGAGGAAATGGAAGTTACAGAACTGTGGCCATTTAGCAAATTCTGCTATCAGTAACACTGTGGCTCTTCTCACTATGGAAGTTTCCCCAGTAATTTTTATTTACCCTCAAATCATCCTAGTATTTAAGAGCAGAGCACAAGCACTCAACTTTTTCTAAGAAAGTCTACAGTTTCCAGAAAGATGAACTTAAAAATACTCTGACTCTCAGTGAAGATGATTAGCTTTGAGAGCCACAGATTTCAAAATAACAAAGTTGCCTGAAAGCAGCTTGACACAAGGAATGTTAACAGTCTGTGTGTGTTAAACCACAGAAAATCTAATCAGTTGTTTTTTGCTACCAGTACAAAAACATAGATCACTTCAGTGGATGGCAAGTTTATAGCAAAAGCGTGTGAGACGTTAGGTTATGTGTATGTCTAGTTTCAAAGGTGCTAATAACTACTTAAGTTAATGAAAGATGTGCCCAGGACTTTGTTGGCAGAATTGGGCCTTACATTCTCAGCATTTCTCCAGGTAGCGTTGCTACTGCAAGCCAGCATGGTTTGTGCATCACGTCAGATGCGTTAGCTCCTCAATTTCAGTGTGACAGAGAGGTATAAAACAGAATTTCTCTGTAACAGGATAAAGGTAAGCTCATTCTTCTGGCTTGTTTGTAGAAAGCAAGATAAAATATAAAAGTTGTTGCTGATGGATTTCTTCATTTTGTAATTCGTTTTCTTTCAACATTTCTTAAACGTTTACAGAAAAACCTTAGATTTTTATTTAGAGTAAGGCTTATAAATGAGGGGAGTGTGATTCAAATTTTATTGATATGCATCTTTTTTTATCTTCCTCTTCTGATAGTACTCGTCACACTGCCTCTCTTCTGTGAACTTCCATGTTGCCATTTCTGATCCAACCCCTTGCACTGCAGCCTTAGTTCATGTCTAGAATCAGGTGCTGGACCCCTGGTGTGGCAGATTCTTCCTCATATGTTCTGGTGACAATCTGTGGTCAATTCCAGCGTGGGAATTTACAGGAGCAGGAGAGGGCAGCAGAGCTGCAGATTTGGGAGGCTGGAAGGGAGGACAGTGAGGACCTAAAATTTGTCAGAAATTGAGGGCACATAGGGAAGAAAGAAAAAGCACTGGAAGTATAGGGGTAGAGAGAGGAATATCCCAAACCAGCAAGTCTGTTTTGCTTCTTGCTTTTGAACATTGATATTTGCTAAAGATAAACACTGAATCAAATCAAACTTATTAATTCATAACTTCACAACAAAGTTTTTTTGTTTAGGTTTCTTGTTTGTTTGTTTTTTGCTCTGAAGTTATTTAGATATTCTAAACAAAAACATTCAAATGGTTTTGGGATAGGAGGGTATGTCTGGATTTCGGCTGCGCCATTTTAAATTTGATTGAGAATTCCTTTTTTTTCTTTTCCCTTTTCTGTTCTTTCTTCCAAATCGTATCATTTGCTGTTCTCTTCTGGTTTCAGGAAGAGACTATAAAAATTGTAGAGCATTTTTTAGCTAAGTATTTTCTGTAACATTCTTTTCTGCTCACAGTATGTGGGTTCAAATTTGAATTCAGCGTTGACAATCGTAGGTGCCTTATGTATGATACAAAATTTGATGATGTCTTCAAGCGTCAGTAGAATTTGAGGATGGCTCAGGCAAATGACTTAGGCTTGACTTTGGGGTGTGAAGATAGTTCTGTAACGTAAGAATGGCTGTGTGATCCAGCAAATGATCACCCAAATATGTTATTTGGGAAACCAGAGCTTTGTTGAATCTGTTGACACTTTGTTGTATCCTATATCCTATATCCTATTTATCTTTTATTATTCTTGTTTTTCCATGGAATGGTGAATGCTAAATGGGAGTCTAATGGAAATGTTATATGTGAATGAGAATGTTTCTTTCATAATGTACTTTGAAATTTGGAACTGAAGAGTGATATGTGAGATATGTGGACTGTACATGAACAGCAATCTAACTAGGTTTTGATGTACAGAAGTTAAAGGAGGAATAGATACAGTAGTAGGAATGTGGTAGAATTAGATACTGAACACGGTTATTTTTTTGATGAGCAAGAGAAAAATGCCATTTTCTGAAAATATATGATTTTAAATTTAAAAGTTAAATAATCAAGCAACTTATCTCTGTTGCTTCTTACCCTATCAGCAAAAGAAAAAAACCAACAATCCCAAATAATGTGCTTCTTAAATGGAATGATGGGAACACCATCCATATAAAATAAATAGTTTTATGTATTATTTGGCTCTCTTGCAGATAAAGTTAGAAAGAAGGGATTAGTACTGAAGTAAAGAAATGAGTACATATTTTAGGAGTTGAACACTATATCACAAATTTTTTGTGTTTTAGCTAGAAGAACAACACCCCTTTTGGAATATATTAAAAATAGAAAATTAGAAAAGCAGGTACGTTCAGATTTTTGCCTGAAGTTCAACATTTATGTTTCAAGTGGTTTCCCTTTGGGCAATTCACAATTAATCATTTTGAACTCTTCAGAGAATTCGAGAGGAGAAAAGGGAGGAACGAAGGCGGAGGGAATTGGAGAAGAAGCGTCTGAGAGAAGAAGAGAAAAGGAAACGCAGAGAAGAGGAAAGACGTAAAAGGAAAGAAGCAGAGAAACATAAGAAAATTTCTGACAAAGAGATAAGGATCAAGGTACCTTAACAAAACCAAAGCAAACCTCCTCTGCTGAAGTTACTCAGAAGTTCTTTTGGTTTCAGGCTGTTTATACCGTGTACTACGGTATGGCGTGGTGATAGCAAAGTTGTTTTTACTGGAAGGAGGAATAAAGTAAGGGTTAGGCTGAGCACTGTTGTTGGGAAGCCTGACTGATAACCTTAGATGCAATGATGTGCTAATGCAGTTACAGTGACAGGCAACTGTGAGTATGTCCTTATATAACAATGCCACATTGTGTGCTGACATAACCTGACAGAACCAGATTGCTCTGTGCTAACACATCAGAGCATTAATGCAAATATGGCTTTTAGCTCTTTGTCGTGTAAATCTAGCCCTATGTGCTGAGGGTGTTTTTTGTTTATGCTCAGAACTGGTTTATTTTAATAGTATCCTTTTACCCAGCTATTAAAAATTCTTGTTATAATTTATAAATAAGGATATATTTTAATAATGTTATAATTATACATTAATTTTATAGAATGTGTAAATATTATCATTATTATCATATTATTATCATATTATTATATATGGTGAAGGGCCTGGAGCATCTCTCCTATGAGGAAAGGCTGAGTGAACTGGGTCTGTTCAGCCTTGAGAAAAGAAGACTGAGAGGAGACCTGATGCAGGTCGATAAATATCTAAGGTGTGGGGGGCAGAATGGCGAGGCCAGACTGTTTTCAGTGGTGAGTGGAGACAGGACAAGGGGGAATGGCCAGAAACTGCAGCATAGGAAGTTCTGCACAAATGTGTGAAGGAACTTCTTTACAGTGAGATGACGGAGCACTGGAACAGGCTGCCCAGGGAGGTGGTGGAGTCTCCTTCTCTGGAGATGTTCCAGACCTGCCTGGATGCCTCCCTGTGCGACCTGCTGTAGGGAACCTGCTTTGGCAGGGGGGTTGGACTCGATGATCTCTGGAGGTCCCTTCAACCCCTACAATTCTGTGATTCTGTGATTCTGTGATCATATATAACTGTACTAATTGTATATAGTAACAACATTATATATAATTTCAATGTGTTATATTTTAGCACTCTGAACGGATGTGCTTTTAATGACTTAGATGGATGCATTTTGTGGTATTAAGTCTCCACATTTAAAACCTTCTTTGTATAAGACAAGAAACATAAAAAAAGCCCTATTCACTTCATTTAAATTTGGTGGTGCTGGAAAATTTTGGTAGGTCTTTGATGAGGTAAACTGATGTAAGAATCTGTAGCCTAATACAAGGATGCAGAGATTCACTCCAGATCTTGTGAGGGAGTCAAACCACAAAGCTATGTAGCTTCCTCCTCTTCCTTTTCATCTCAGACAACACTTGCCTCCATCTAAATTTATAGGAACAGCACGTTCTGAAGCAGCTACACTTTTTTCATATTTGTGTGTAAGGGCAAACATTCTAGAACTTCAGAACAAAAGGGACTTGTCCTTTAAGAGATATTCCCCTAAATTTGTTGTCCAAAAAGCCCTAGTATTCCTGATCTGTCATCTATGGGAATGTGACCTTGAAAACTAGTTCTGTCCCTGAGGAAAGGAAAAATACTTGTAGGTTCTCCTAGGTATTGAAGAATAAAAACTTTTCAGGGGAAAAAAAAAAAAAAAAGGTGGAATGAAAAGTTTGTTAGAGATATTCTACTCGTTATTGAAATGTTAGAAGACTACCTTGAGACACTTGGTCCTTCTATAGAGGTTATAGCTGTAACTCTAGATACTGCCCTGTGTGGATTATTTGTTGAGGAATTAATGGAATTCTTGAAAGGTTTAATCTCCAAAGTTACAAAGTAATACAGTATTTCCTGCTAACTCCTTCATTTTCCCTCAGTCTGTATTTTTGTTAAGGTGTATTCATACGAAGCACCAATTTCCACATGCCAGTCAGCCCCGAATAGCATCACACATTTTATTTATAATACTTGAAGGAGTGCACTATTAATCCTGCTCTTTTTGTAGTATTGTAGAGGTTCTGCTTTTATTTTATTGGCAATGACGTTGAGCTCTGTTGTTACATGATTTCTAAGAAATCATTGACTATACATAAAACTCAGGAGAGAAGAGTAGGTAAGTGCTTTCTCCAATATTCTTGACAAATTCAAAGCATGCTGGTGAATGCCTGTTAGTGACTGCACCTCCTTACCAAAAGGAAACTGCTGTTCAGAAAATAACTATTAAAAATATATACTTTATAAAAGGTATTCACAGCATTTAATAAGATATCTTAAATCTGAACAGGTCGTTGTTATATTCAATACGTTGTTAAAATGTCCGTTATATAAAGATAATAACTTTATGTCATAACATAAACAAATATTTCTAGCTTCTTAAGAAGCCTGAAAAAGGAGATGAGCCAGCCAGTGAGAGGCACAAAGAAAAAGATGAAGAAGCTGACACTGAAGAAAACAAGTGGGATAAGTCTCCTGGACCTGGGAGTATAAGATCCAAGTCGTTGGAAGGTTCATTAAAAGAGCTTAAGGAGAAGTAAGTGTTTATCTTAGAGACTCGAAATTAGTTCCAAAAATCTTTGATTTGAAGGCTTAGCCAGGATGTAAGAGCTTGGTTGGGTGTTCGTCAGAAGGGAGCTGATTTCATTTTGCATGTGTGTGAATCTCTCACTGTCCTTTTTGTAAAAGGTGTTTAGTAACAGCTTACTGACCTGATGGTAGTAATAGTGGATGCAGTTTGTTATTTGTGAAATACTTTGAACTCCCAGATTGGAAGGATTTCTGCATGAAAAGTAATTGAGAGTTTCATTCTTATTTCACCCATTCCATCAAGAGCTTGGGTAAAGCCCCGTTTCCATTACCGATGTCAAAGTCTAAACTGCCTCCAGTCTTCTCTTTTCATCACACCTTCTTTATTTTCACTGCAAAAAGCAGATGATTGTGTTTGATTTGGGACACTGGCAAAATAGTGGAGGTAATAGTTGCAGAAGGCTGTCTCTGTCTCTCACTGCCTTTTATGTAGCATACGCAATAGTGGGAACGAGGTATAGCTCACTTCTGTAGCTACTGTATACTCAAAGTGTGTTGAAGTGTTTAGCAGCTGATTCTCTCTTCTATTCTTTGGTGTCTGTGTCCCACTGTGAGCAGGATTCACCCAAGAGAGCTGTAATGTAAGAGTAATGTTGCTAAGATAAATAACACTTTTCCAAATGTGTTCTCCACTGAGCTCTCAAAAAAAGTACTTTGCAAAATGAAAGAGCTGCATCTGAGATGTCATGTGTGTGTGTAACTTGTACATATGGGTGAACACAGCATTTAAGTAGCTTACCTAAGGTTGTATATGTGATGTGTCAGAGAAAGATCAGGACTGCGCTGTAGGAGGCTGAGTACTTTAAATGTGACCATTCTCCTCATAGCTTATTGAGTTTTGTGAAGAGCATACATGAGCTGGAAATGTTCTCATAAAAGCAAACAGAAAAGTAAAGAACTGTAAACAATGGAAAACAAACCCAACAAATTTGCTAAGTAAAACACTTGATTCACCCGTGATATTTTACATATATTGCTCATCTCTTTTATCTGTGAGCAGGGACCTGAAACATGGGCTCAAAGTTTCAGCATGCCGTGTTCTGAAAGGTCCTGAAAGGTGCTGAAAACTTCCATTCTCTGGTGGAAAATGAACATATTCAGGAAATCTTGAGTTGATGTTCTTCAGCAAAGGAAAAACAGGACAGGAAAAGTGCCCAAAAATGCTCGTAGGGGCAAGTCAATTTTTTGCTAGTAAGGCTTTTTATGGACTAAGCTTTATGTTCTGCCATATAGCATTTTTAGTATTGATCCTGTGAATTTAACAGGGCATCAGTATAGCTTTTCCAAGTGTAAAAGAGAATCCTTTTGGCTGTGCATGTACACTAAGTTACCTTGTCTTTCCAAGTGCTTGCTTCATCATGACTATTGATTATTAGGGTTAATAGATACTGTGTTATTGACACAGAAATAAACCAGAACTTGGAACTCTACGTAAGGGGCTGATTTAAGGCTTGCTAGCTATAGCTTTCTACATTTACTTTGTAATCAAGTTATTGCTTATCCCTTTGTTTCCACTCCTCTTCCCTATGACTGAACTGTAGAAAGCTGCTCCGGCCGCACTGCAGCTGGGGTCTGTCTCCCTCTCACTGGGCACAAGTTTTCCTCCATCACTTGCAGGAGGAGATAGCAGGGCACTGGAAAGCACTGCAGCAGCGAATCTGGGTGTGCCCCCTGTCTTTGGACATGACACACTGCAGAGCCTTGCTAGGACCTTCCTCCTTCAATTTTAAGCATTCAAATGTATGAAACATACAAAAAGAAACTACCCATATTTGCTGCTTTTAAAATTTAATCTGCTCTGTAATCTTCCTTCATTATTTACAGTTTTGTTTTATGAGAGAAGTGCGTGCTTGCTGAACTGGAACAGTGAAGTGAATGGGAGAGCTGAGAGTTGTATCAGACAGGCAGCAAAATGTTGCAAACTAAGAGTCTTTATAATATAAACCCATTGCAGCAGAGCATACATTTAAGTATTACGTTGTGATAAGGTAATGATGCCCAACAAACAGAAATATTAAGTTAGGCAAAAGTGTTTGGAGACAAAATAAATGCTGGGAACGCAAGCATTTGTTTTTACAAATACCTCCTCAAAGATCCAGTGTTTGTCAGTGAATAATTTTTGCTAATAAATGGTTGTGCAGGATGTGCACAGTTCCTTTGGGCACTGAATGCTTCCTTTCAAGGCAGCACTCTTGTCCATAGGTACAGCTCTTCTCAAGAGCGGCCGCAAGACCTGGTGATGCAGCACAGGGTAATGTGAGGAGCACTGGGGAACCACGTAAGGGATTGCAGTGGGGGATAAAGGTTGGAGCAGAGGCCTCCCACAGCAGGTGCACAAAAACCAGATTTTGCTTGCAAAGTTTTATCTGCTACTTTCTGAACTTAGTGCGTCATGGAGAGCTGGATATACATAAGTGAGACATTCAGCAAAATTGCACGTAACTCTTCTTTATTAAAGGAAAAAGCCTTCATACATAACTGACCTAAAGACTGTTGAAGACAAAATGAAGCTTTGTATTCCATATGTCAATAGCTTTTTTTTTTTTTTAAGCTGTTTATTGCTTGGATTTCCTTTCTTTTTCTACACTCTTATAGGTCACAAAATGATAGTGACAAAGAGCAAAGAGATTTGGAGAGAAGATTTCGAGAAAAAGAACCTGAAAGGCAAAGGTATCGACTGGATGATGGCAGAAAGCATAGAACTCATTATGAGTTTGACAAGTTTGTGAGAAGGACTGAAGAAGAGCTGAAATGGGGGAAAGGATACAACCAAGACAGAGGAAAGAAAGGGAACCACAACTACAGCTTCACTGTGGAGGCAGTAGACAAACTGGGTAAAGAGGACAAGTGTGATGACATGGCATCCAAAAAGGAGCGCATAAGAAATAAGGTTCTTTTATTCATTTAGGATAATTTTTCATTAGTTAAATATGCTTCAAGATCACAGGTTTTTCTTTTGCAAACTTAGCATAAAGATGCTTTTTTTTAAAAAAAAAAAGACAGAACAATTCTTTATTTCATTTTCAGTAAAACCCCAACTTCTTTTTATTGCCGTCAAAGAACAACAGCAGTTAAAATAAGTTACAGTCACAGGTCTCTGCTGATTTGTATGTACCATATTCAACAATACTTTCTGTCTTACTTTCAATCCTAGCATTTTTAGAATGCTATTCTTGGAAGCCTTGCATTTTATGAGCCTATTAAAAACTGTTACACTTCTAGTTTGCAATGAAACTCAACAACTGTGGCATGCTCATCTCTGTGTTTCCATTACCCTGCCCATAAAGCCCTTACAATTGGCCAGGACATCACTAAGGACATAACGTGAGTAGTGACTTATCTAAATAGCTAATTCAGAAAGTATTTAGGTATGTAGAAGGTATTTAGAGGAATGTGCCATTTCTTCAATATTGTATACCTGTCTGTTGGAGAAGGATGTTGTTTGCTTAGGATTTGTGCTCAATGTCAGGGAAAGAACAGGTGCAAAACCAGTGCAAATGGGGCTGGTAGCAGGGTGTGTAGCAGAGCTGTCCCTCCTCATCTCCCAGGGACACGGGCATCGTTTTTCTCAGGCTCTGATTTCATGGATGTGCCAGAGTCTTTTCAGGAGGTGGTTATCCTTGTCAACCTCATTCTCTATCTGTTCTGGTCCTAGATTTTCTGCACAAGATGACTGAAACATTATTTTGTGTAGAAATTTATTCAGCATGTGAATCTCTTCTTTCAAACCAAATTCCTGATACGGGTTGGGGGCGAGAGCTGCCAAGGAGTGAGCTGGTCACGTGTGGCATGAGTCCATATGGATCACATACAAAGCTGGCCCGGCTGGACTCACTGTGCAAGCCGTGTGGGTCAGTTTGTGGGAAGAAAAAAAGGGCTGTTTTAAAATAGGCTGCTTATTTTGTTTGCAAAGCTTAATGTAAGAATTTGATCAAATAGCTGTGGTTGTGGTGAATGGGTTGCTCCATAACATTAAAAACTGGTATTTGCATGAGTAAAATAAACAGTCTACTAGGAAAAGACTTCTTAAGCAGCGTTTCTGTAATACATTTTGTTCTTGAAATTTCAAGAATAAAAAGCACTCGCAAGAGCTGTGGAACTTCCCTGTTTGCAGGCTCAAGGTCTCTTTTCCTCTTTTTCTCCCATTTCCCAGTGGTCAAATCAGTGTTGTTGGGTCACACATGTGACTGAGTCAGCAGCACTGAACACATTCAGATGAGGATAATTTTCTAGCTGTTATCTGCTAATGGGCCTACTGGTTTGTCTCATTTCATTGTGCTTATAGTTAATATTTGTCACTCATCTGCCAAGTTGCAAGTGTGCAGGCTGTCATTTCTGATTGCTGCTGGTGAAAGTAGCAACATATTTCAAAGTTTTACCTAGGCATGCATAGTAGTACTGTGTTTGATTACAGCCAGCAGTATTTCTCCTTGTTTATGTCAAATGTGTCATAAGATCTTTCCTTTTTACAGCTTTCTTCACTTATTCAAAATGCTTGGCTTTCAAGAATAGTGTTGTAAGCAACACAGATATTAAATACTCAGTTGATTTTCATTACACTTCATTTTTCCCCAGCTCTTACAATACATGAAGTAATTTAACACAAAATCTGCTTTCTTCACAAAAACTAATCTCTTTAAAACCCCACCTGTGTATCCCACACAGGTTTCTCAGAGAGTTAACCTCATCTGCTCCCCCCTAGGATCGCCCAGCCATGCAGCTGTACCAGCCAGGGGCTCGCATCCGAACGCATACGGGATCCACGAGTAAAGCCTACGACTGCAGTGGGAAGTCTTCTGAAGAAGCTCTTGACAAAAAATACGAGGTGGATAACTCAGTGGGAGGTGGCTCTGAGAAGAGTGAGGAAGCAGAATAAAACAAACTGGAGGAAAGACTTGTGGAAAGGGATGAACTTCAGATTCAACATCGCCACATAGAGCTGTTTCAGAAGCCCAACATCAACAAAAGTGTCATAGCTTTCTCTTACTTCCTCTGAAATAAAGGAAAGAGTGACTGGAGATGTATAAAGTATCTTACAACAAAGGGATATGATTGCTTTTTTACATAAAGCAGAGCGAACACCATTTGCCCAATGTAAAAGCAGTCTGATGTTTTATTAGATTCACCTTGAGATATCAAATCTCTAATAGTTTTAAAGGAATATTTATAGAAAACCTCAGAAGCGATCTCACCTTTCCAAGTCTAAAGAAACAAAATGTGGATTTGTGTCATTGTGAGGCCTGAAGCACTTCCAGTGTGTCTGGTGCCTGGCAGTCCCAGAGCCCCCTCCTGCACACGGTGGTGCTGCCCAGCGCTGTGCAGCCCGGGGAGCTCTGCAGCCAGCAGTGTGTGCAGGGCACAGGAATGGCAGTGGGTGTCTGTATGTACCTCGTTGTGTTCACATTGTTTTTCAATTAACTACAGCGTCTAACAAGTGTTAGTAAAGCTACAAGTGTGTTGTTAGAGTGTTTGTCATTTTTGGAGCCACTTCTGCCTTTTATGTTTTAATGGATTCTTGTACTTGAAGCAGAAAAAAGCTAACACAAACCTCAGCACTTAAACAGTGCGTCTGGTTTTCTTAAATTAGCTGGGTTTTTTTTATGGTTTTGACACTGACTTTTCAAAAAGTGATTGTACAGTGATGACCTTTTATATGCTGATGTTTGATGTGAGTTGCGGTTGCAGGATCTGGACAATGTGAGACACGTGAGAGTTCGATCTGTTTGAAGAAAAACAAACACGAGTGTCAGCTGCAAAGTCCCATTTTGTAAGATCCAAGTCAGATTCTGCCCTCTGATGCAGACACATACATATGTGTGTGTGTATATATATATTTACAGTGTTTCCATCGGTTTCAACAACAGCTGCATGTTTATGGAAGGGCAAAACTCACTCATCTTTTACAGCTGAAAGTTTCACAGTCATCCGAAACTGAGACCTGCTGTGTTGATTAAGTTAATTGTAAGACATTCATTTATTTTTTACATCCTCTTGGAGCATTTTGTTAAGCATAACATTTAGTTGTTCTAGAACTGAAAAATTATTGATTGTATTTTCCAAGATATTAAGCATTACGTGAATAAAAGCAACAAGATTTTCACTATGATTTTAAGAACTGATCTTCTGTAGTTTGTTTGTTTTTTTTTTGTCTGTACTCTGAAAAAAACATAAGTAGAATGCTATGCTACTCAGTATTCCTCAGAAACAGATAAAAATAGCATTGAGAAGAATTTTAATATCAAACTATGTAAGTGAGAGGCCAACTAAAACTACTTCAAAGCTTAAGTGAAACAACTGTTGGAAAACCATTTGGTTTTATCTTCATCTAAAGTTTATCTTGTTCACCAGGTTTATTCTGTCTGCTGAGAAGTGATTTGAGCTCAGCTTCCTGGCTGTGTGAAAGAGCCTGACTTGGTCTGAAAAGGAGACCTAACCAGGACAGTTCTGCAGTAGAGGCAGACAGGGTTCAATGGATTGGGGTCTGTGTAAAAGCAATCATTTGCAACCCATTGAGGTGCCCAGGGGACGTGGGCAGAGCTGTGCTGGCTCAAGGAGGGGTCTTGTTTGTGAGAGGAATCTGTAAGAGCAAGAGAAATAGAGCTTGTGCACATGCTCACGTGCTTGGTATTTTTGGCCAAAGGTGGCTACCAGGCTACTTTCTCACTATCCCATGCGTGCTTGGGCTATAAGTATCTCTTGGTGGCATTATAGGTGAGGAACTAAATAGCTTCTGTAGCAGTAAACTTCCACTTGAGGACTTGCCACATTTTAGTTACCAAAGATTGGACTTGAAAGCTTGGCTCAGTAAAAACTGTCAGGGCTTCAACATTCACGTATTTCGGGTAAAGCTGTCACCCCCTCACTAACTAGGACACCTGCATCCCGTCTGACTGCAGGGAAGCTGGCCTTGGGTTTACACATCTGCACAGACAGGGTATCCAGAACATTGATATTCACAGGGAAAGCCAGGCAGGAGGAGCTGCCACCTGCTCAGTGCTTGCTCTTTTTCCTATGCGCCTCCTGATGACACAAAATAAATGCAGGCTTGCAGCCCGTCTTTGTACAGAGTCACTGTGGCGTGAGAGCTTTATTTCCACAATAGCAACTTTGTTTTGCAAATTCAGCTTTGCTGAAAGTAGATCCGGCTTCCCTGAGAAACGGGAATTGTATCTAGTTGCATCACAGCTGATTTCGGTGCCATCTGCTTCTTTGTTTTTACAGTATAGCGCTCTCTTCTTTAATACAAATCTTCACCACCTTGATAGCCTCCCTCAATTTCTGTTGTCCTATTTCTTACTGGATTCCAAGGTCATCAGAATTTTGCAATATGGAAATCACCTTGTCTGTCAAGATGGAGTTAGGCTCCATTCTGTCATGATCTATTGTGTCAAAGGAAACGGATGCGGGATATAAATATTCAGTAAAAAAATCTGCACTCACGCCTGTAGCAGTTGTCAAGAGCAGGCAATTCAGTTCCCAAACATCATTCTGCCAATTTCAGATTCCATTTTTAAACACATTCTGCTGTTTATTTTTAATAAAAAACAAATGGCTACGAGCCATTTCCAGAAAGTCTTGGGAGATACGTGGCTTACTTCTTCACGCTGCGTGCACGGTTTGGGCTGGAAGATTTTCCCCAGAGAATAGGAGCAGAGCAACAAGCCTTAGCTTGCTGTCATGTGCCTTTGCATAAAGAGCTGGGAGCTGATGACAAGTGACCACTCCGACATCCACGTCTTGTATTCAAAAGGAAATGAACCTAAAAAGCATGCAGGTGCCCCATCTGTGGTGCCAGCCTGTTCCCGTTGTACCTACAGAGAGAGAGCACGGACACTTAGCCACGAGTGCTGACAAAACATGCTGCCTCCGTGTGGGCTGTGAGGTATGACGGATCACTGCTAAATGCCACCTGATGTTACAGCAGATCAGGGAGACAACTACCAGCCCTTCTGAAAACACTGCACGTTTTGGTTAATGTTTTTTGGTTAATGTTTTAGCACTGCTGAGGTTTGTATGTGGATTCTATCTGAAAGTGAGAGCAGAAGCTTTTGTTTTGGAGGTCTTGCGGTTTTCCCCACACTGTAAGCCAGAGATCCTCAGGTGGCAAACGATGATAACTGCTGTATAAAACACATATAAAACATGGAGTGGACACATTCTCTTCTCAAAAAAGACCCAAACCAAACAGCCAATAAACAGACAAAATCAATGACGGAGCTCCTTTAAAGGAGAGGAATTAAACTCTTGTGTCTGAGTTGCTTTTAAAAATATCCTCGTGCCAAAAGACTTAGAAAAGAAAGCCAATTACTGCTGTCACCCAGCTCTCAGTTATTTAATTTCTTAATTAACTTTGTGTTTAACTTTGTGCTATTATGACTTTTTTCGTATGTGCACTGTTCTATGATGTGCTATTGTTCAAACAAAAACCACAGAGGACTTTCAAAAACCAGAAGAAGGGAAGTATCACAGAACTTCACGCTTGAAAAAGAAATGTAAATTTATGCTTTCTCTGGAGAAACATTTCCCATCAGAATCGTGCTCAGCAGGCAGGAAGGAGCATTCAGTATGAATTACAGCATTTAAATTATGTCACTTTTCAAAATATCTTTTGCCATTACTATAAAGTCAGAGCTGTCTGACAGATTCCCAGCATGCTGAGCAGCTCTAACAACAACAGAGATTTTCATTTCCAGAAGTGTAACAGTGCAATAAACTTTTTCTACTTACTGGCATTAGTGCATGCTTGAGAGCATGCCTGCATCTGGGCATCCTCACCTCTGCACCAGCGATGGAGATGCAGTGGAAGCCTTTGCTGGGTGAGGGGACTGACAGCAGAGCTCAAGATGGGTCTCCTGTGGTGAGGACACCACCACGCTCATTCCTCCTAACCTGTACACAGCAACACCAAACCTGTCTGCCAAGAGTGCTTCATCTCAGTCCTGGCAGGCTGTCCTTTCTCCCAGTTTTCTGGGACAAAGCTTTCTGTAATGCAAGTGTGAAAAGATATAATTGTTCAAATTATGTTTGTTAGTTATGGAAACTTTGAGCCAAATATTCATGGGGATGGCAGAAAGTATTTTTACAGTATTTTCTTGACTGAAGTTACGGTAAGAAGCTCCATGTGTCAAATGTTTCTTTTTTTCCCCTGAATTTTATCCTTAGAAAATATTTTTAAGATATGTTTTTAAGAGATCAGTATGAAACTACGAGATTGATAGGATAAAGCTAGTTCTGTGCAGAGCTCGGCTCCACCAAGCATGCACTAAGCCATCACTCAGTCCCAGTGACAGGAAAGGGCTTCACACAGCCCTCTGTCTGAACACAAGGCCCAGTGGACAGCCAGCACCTGGTTTTGGTGGTTCAAGTTCAACTGGCACTATGCTGAGGATCTTTAAAGCAGAAATCAGCCTGCAACATGGCTGAAGAGATACTGATGGGTACTGCCTTTTGTGGATGACCTATCAAAGGATTTAAGACTTTGAACAGAAAAAGATGATATGTTTCTCACCCATAGATTTATTCTCATTTACTCTTAAAATATCCTTACACCCAACTTGTTTGCTGATAGTACTCAGGTGACAATGTCACAGATTTCCCTACTAACATCCCAAGTCATTTTTCCCTGAATAAAATCAATACATCAAAGCTGGTAGTAATACAACCTTAAAGTTTGGACTGTAACTTTTATTCCTCCTTATGTCTGGACATGTGAGATTCTTTCATTCAGTGTGGTGATGGCATGTGGCAGCTCTTCACAGAGACTCTCATTCTTACTGCTATAAATAAACATTACCAAAAGACCTTGTTACTTCATTGCTACTGAAATTTGCATCCAAGATACAGTAGCCCAAAACCTTTGGCAAAAGACCAACAATTTATTCAGAAGCACTAGACTAAGATCCAACGGTCAGGAGATTTTAAAAGGAAAGAAAGGTACTACAGGGTTTACTTTCTGGACAGGACCTCTTACCTCAGCTGCTATTCTATGATTCTATGAAATATTTATATTAAAATGTTGGCAAAATAAATAACAAAGTGGTTTTGGAAGGGGCAGAACTAAACACAGCTACACAAATACTGTGAATCATAGAATCTCTGAGGTTGGAAAAGACCTTAAAGATCATGGAGTCCAACCACAAGCTAACCATCCTACCCTAACTCTAACAGCCCTCCGCTAAATCATGTCCCTGAGCACCACATCCAAACGGTTTTTAAACACATCCAGGGATGGTGACTCCACCACCTCCCTGGGGAGCCAATTCCAGTGCTTAACAGCCCTTTCTGTACCGGTGTTTCCTGACAGAAAGCTGTATTTCACTGGCCAAACAAAGCTTCACCTAGCGCTGTTTTAGCAAGAGTAGGTTTCACACAGAAGTGCCTTTCTGAGCATTGTAGAGGACAGCAGAACACAGACGGGCTGAGCGAGTGTCCCAGCACGACAGCTGACATGGGACATCTGCCTGCTGGCTTGAAGAAGGGTACCGAATTGACAAAGGGAACGCGACTTTTCCGAATTAAACACAATCTTTGCAGGCGTCACTGTAAACGAGAGATTCGCCCCTTAATACAATTTAGATCTGTAATTTAATATAACACGGCAAGATGCGGACCGGAGAAACCCCGCACGCCGTCCCGCAGGTGACCGCCCCACTGCCGCCTCAGCCGCCTCCCGCCTCCTCAGCGGCCCCTCCACGGGCCGAGCTGCGCCGCTCCGCCTCACGGCGGCACCACGTGACCGACGCCGCGCGCCGCCCGCCCGTCACGGCTAGGGAAGGCGGGAGGCCGCTAGGGGCGGGGCCACGAGCGGAGCCGGCGCTTCCGGTTGGGTGGCGGGCGGGCCCGGGGGGGCGGTGAGGCGGCCGCCATTCGGCCGCGCGCCTCCTCCCGGCGCCCCCCCACGTCCCCCTGCCCCCTCCTCCTCCTGCTCTTCCTCCTCCCCGCCCCTCGCACGGCCTGAGCCCGCCAGCGCCGCCGGCCCGGCCCGGCCCGCCGCCTCCTTCCCTGGGCTGTGCCCGGCCGCTGGAGGTGCTTCGGCGGTGAGTGCGGTCGGAGGGGCGGCCCTCCCCGGCGCCGAGCGGCCTCCTCTCCTCCCGGGCGGCGGGCCGAGGCCTTCCCCTCCGCCGGGGCTGCCTCGGGGCCGCCGGGCGGGGGGCCGCGGGGTTCGGGTGGGGGCGAGGCAGGGGGGCGGCGATGCGCCGGGCCACCGACGCTGCTGCTGCTGCCGCCGCCGCCGCCGCCGCCCGGAGACCTCGGGGCGGGAGCGGAGCGTCGGGAAATGCCGCCGGGGAGGTCGGAGCCGGCCTCGTGCCGAGCCGGGCCCCGCGGGGAGGGAGGTACGGAGCTGGGAGCCGGCACTGCAGGGAACGGGAGGAGCTGGGGCGCGGGCCGTGCTGAGCCGTTCGTGGGGAGGTGGAGATCTGGACTTCATTCTTCTCTTCCCTGAGCCGTCCTCACGTCGCATTTTGTTTCGGTGTAATGCAGGTGGAGTTCTTAGCCCGAGGTCATCGCGGGAAGGGTATGGTACGGCGTGGTTGTGTGCGCTGGTTGGTCCCGTGGTGCTTCATCAGCTCAGCTCTGCAGAAGTACGTTATTTTGAGGTCAGTTTTGGAAACTAGCAGTGCTTTTTTGCCTAATACAGAGGCAGTGTGCCCTGTCAGAATTATGTGAAATGGTAATTTCTTATCTTAGTCTTGATGTAGGTATGTCATAGAAACATAAAATGGCCTGGGTTGAAAAGGACCACAGTGATCATCTAGTTTCAACCCCCTGCTATGTGCACAGTTGCCAACCACCAGATGAGGCTGTCCAGAGCCACATCCAGCCTGGCCTTGAATGCCTCCAGGGATGGCGCATCCACAATGTGGATGTCAGGTACTTTGTACTTAAGGTTGCCCTTAGGTTCTTGTATTAGGATCTCATGTTGCTCTGCAGACTGTCCTTCTAGCAAAGACAGAAGGCCCATGAGGTAGGTAAAGTGCTACATCCTTCATGTTCTCCAAGCCATCTGCATTAAGCACTGATGTCACTGTTCAGTTTTCCTCTGAGTTGAACCTGGGACTGCATTGTGCAACAGCTCCCTTGCTGGACCAGGTGCCTGCTCTCCTAGCACATATCTTAGTGTTGGTGGCTAGTGAGATCAGGGTGTTGGAGCCTCCATTCTTAGTGCAGTTCTAAAGGCTGGACCTAGCAATCACTCCTGATGGAGCACTGCACAAAGGGGGTGGCTGGTGGCGGGCAGCTTGGTGCATTCAGGTTCCTGTGGGCTATGTGGTTTAGCAAGAGCATGGTGCTGCCTCTTGTTCTCCATGTGTTGGTGCCGACTCTCACATCTCCTCTGTGTATTGCTGGGAAGCACCTGCTCTGCTTCACCACTGTGGGAGCTGAGCTTCTGTTTTTCTTTTTGGCCATCACACAGGTTCAGGTGTGTGAACATCAAGCATGGTGTTGCCACAAGACAGCTACCACCTAGTTCTTGGCACTGCAGGAATGTGTCACTTCCCCCTTTGGTTAAACACAGTGGCAGTCTGGTCTATTCCTGCTGGTGGAAGCAATGGTGCAGCTGTATCCAGTTGTCTGGTGCTGGGTATTAACTTTACAGTCAACCATCTTCGTTGACAGATGATGTGGCTGAAGTGTTTGCCTGAGCTTTGCTGATGAAAGTGAAGAGCCATCTTTCTTATGTGGTGACAGGGTTTGTCACTGCAAAGCAAAGCTGTAACAAGTGGTACCTTGGGAAAGTGGGAGGATTATCTGAGGAAGACGTTTATAGGAGAGTGGGTTTACTTCGTCCTTTGCTTGGTGAACTGATAGAATGGTGCTGTGCACTTGTGTGAGAGGTTGCTGGAAACCATTTCTTCATGCTAGTATGTTGTTCATTTTTCAAGATTGTGTGGATGACAGCACTATTTTTTAAGTCCCACTGGATATGGAGAAAACAATGTGGATATAGGGAATCATATAAAATATGACTTTCTTTTGAGAGCCTTTGAAGCTGCACTCCTGATGTGCTTTGTACATCCTCATTCTCTGCTTGTCTCTCATTAGGATCAATTCTTTATCAAGAGGAAGAGAAGGATATCTCCTTCTGTCACTGAGAACTGGGTTGGACTGGTTTTGAAGGATGATAAAACAGTTTGCTTGTTGCCATATTCTGAAATTCTACGTGTCCTGTTAGAAACAACCTGTAATTTTCTATGTTCACAGGCAGTGTAGTTCTTCAGCTTTGAGCTTTTCCTTGCTTCACTCTGGCACTGCCTCATGACAGTCGCAGCTTATCTTCTGTACAGATGCATTAAATTTTGCAGCAGAGTACAAAATGTTTATTAAACAGTTGTGTAGCTATGGAATTGAAATGGGATTGAGAAGTGGAGACATTTTGTTAGTTGCCAGTGTCATTGTGTTTGCCTACTGCTGGGCCAGTGTTTGCTGGTACACAGGGTCTCCTGCAGATTTCTTTTATGCCACTGGGAGGTTTGTGAGAGGTGTTGGAATGAATGGTTAATCCTGTACTGGGATCCTGACAAACAATGAAATGCTGAATCTTGGAACTGAGTCTGAAGTGGCCATAAGTCCTGCTGGGGAAGAATCTGGAGATGTTTGCTTTCTGCATTAGTTTGGACTGTTCCTGTTGCTCAGCTTAACGCAAGCTGAGTCCCTTCATCAGATTTTCACTTGAGTCCTGGGTGTTGATCTGTATCCCTACAGGCCAGCAAAAACCTGTGGTCGAGTTAAGAGCTGAGCTGGTGCCAGCGCTGTTGCCATGCTTGATAACTGGGTATGGTGAGCTTGTAGACAGGAGCACTTTGCTGTTCAGATTCACTGGAAATCTTAATGTCTCAGGAAAAATTTGAAGAAGCCTTGGCTGCCCTTAGCTAAAGTACTGCTGCAAACTCCAGAATCGTAGTAGAGGCTTCTTTTGTTATCAGTACTTGGTCTTGAAGCAGAACGTGTGGACAGGGCAAGTGTAAATGCAGGGCTTCAACCTTCTGCTTTGTTTGTAATGTGTTCTTACATAGTTAATTGGTTCTGTTTGGTTATATCTGCATTTGTGGTTTGTTTTGTCCTGCAAAATGAGGAAAGCAGGAGGAGATGCAGCAATAGCAATTAAGTAATCCAGAGCACTGTGTAGTTGCAAAGTGGCATGAAGCCTCAGCTCCAGTCACTGTAGCATGGTGTGTCCTGCAGCTGTGGGTTGGAACCTGACAGAGCATTTAGAAAAACTGCACAGCAGTTATTTGTACTTGTGCAGACAGCAGCTCTTCTTTAATCTTAGGGATCTTCAGCAGGTCTGACAGAAACTCCCACATCCATGTCATGTCTGTTGTTTTTTGTGGGATCTTGTTTGTCATGCATGCTGCTTGATCTTCATCCTGAGATTCACACTTCTTCAGAAGGGTCTTCCAGATGATCAGAGCGATGTTTGAGCTTGCTATTTGGTCAGATGCACATGGGGCACTTTGCTGGGTCCTTACCCTTTTTATGGACAGGAGTTGGAGCAGTGTAGAGGTAGGTTCCTTTGAGTTTTGCTTTGAAGTATTTATGCAGAAGCAGCACGGTCCACCTTGTTTAGCATTGTCTCAAAGATGCTGCTGAGCAAATGTTGTGCTACATCACAGTTCATGCAGGTCCCAAGCCATGGAAACTTGGTTATTGACCATATGGTTGCTAGCCTGGCTGGCTTGGGGCTGTTTGGAAAACAGTGACTTGCTGTTCTTCAAACTGCACCCAACTATGCAAGGCAGCATCTAAGGCACATTCCAGTCTAAAATATGGTCTGCTTGAAGGCAAAGAGAAATACAAATCATGCAGTTATCCATGTGACAAAGCTGAGTGTAGCTGACTGGGGGCTGCAGCACCTCTCCTACAAAGAAAGACTAAGAAAGCTGGAGTTATTTAGCCTGGAGAAGAGACATCGTTGTTGCCTTCTGTACTTAAAAGGGGGTCTGCAGGAGTGTTGGAGAGGGCCTCTTTATCAGGGTGCATAGCAGGGGGGTAAGACATGAGAATTTAAACTAAAGGAGGGTAGATTTGTCGTGTCAATCATGTCCTGCTCAGGGACATGATTTAGCGGAGGGTTGTTAGCGTTAGGGGAGTATGGTTAGGTTGTGGTTGGACTCAGTGATATTTAAGGTCTTTTCCAACATGAGTGGTTCTGTGATACTACGATTTAGATTAGATGCAAGGAGGAAATTCCTGAGTGTGGTAAGGCACTGGCACAGGCTGTCTGCAGAATCTGTGTATGTTCCTTCCTGGAGGTGTTGAAGACCAGGTTGGGTGGGAGCTTGGAACCAGGGTGGTCTCTAAGGTCCCTTCCAACCCAAATCATTCTGTTGACTTTAAGATAGAGGAGGGCAATAATCGGATATGTGGAAGCAGTGGCATTTTGAGCTCAAAGGGAGAAGTGAGTAAGGATGTTAACAAGAAAGTCTTACAGACTGGCTGTTCAGAGACATGCTCAGTGAACCTGCTTAATTTAAATGGCAGTACAAGTTAATAGTAGCTCAGCACCATGCACATTTGTTACTGGTCTCAGAATAGCTACTTTAAAACTAGAGTTACTGTTCTGTATAGTCATTGCCTAAGATGTGGCAGTACTGAGGATCTCTTGCTCAGTAGTACACCTAAATTAAGTAGAGATGTCAGCAGAAGAGGCACTTCTGTAGTGACTGCCAGCTACAGTGCACTGAAGTAATAAAAATCAATCATGGTGAGTGCAAGAGAAAGTAACCCAAACTCTTTAATGTTACTCATATATTAAAGCCCTGAATGTCAACCCTTTAATATCTGGAGATGAAAATGAGGAAGTGCCTATAAGTTTTCCACTTCTAGAATCACTTCCCGGTCAGATAAACTTAGCAGCAACTGGGAAAGCTTGTGGAAGGGAGGCAGGGACTTCTTCTCATGTTGTATTTGAAAGAAAATGGAAATGTTCATTGTGAAGTAAGACAGGTCCAAATAAAGGCAGAGGATGGAGTCTGGGTGAAGTAGAGTTAAGAGATGAAAGTAACAGACAGCTCCTGAAATTGCAACATGCAGGTTCTGTGTGAAGGAGAGGAAAATCGCAAAAAAAGGTAGAAGAGATTGCGTGGAAAACTGTATTGTTTACTGTGGTATTTTTCACCTGGAAAATACTTTTTTTTCTCTCCTTTTTTTTTTTTTTTTTTCCCATGCGGGAGGGGGGGAACCAACAAAAATGGAGAATTCAGATTTATTGACAATTTGTATTCTCTTACAGGTCTGAAAATGTGATTAGTGCAGTATGTTGTTATTGTCCTGATTATGTTTCGCTGAGATTGCGTTCAAACACATTTGTTTCCTATAGCGCCATGTGATCAGTCTGTTGGTTTTGACTTTCAAAATTTCCTTCTCACCTGTTGCTGCAAATCTCAGCCAAAAAAAAAAAGAGTGAGAGAGAGAACCTGAATTCCTGAGGAATTCTGGATCTGTTGGAGCATTAGGACAAGGCTTGCTATGGGTTTTTCCACTTGGTGAGTTGTTTGCTATTGCACAGATACCTCATCCATGTAAAGCATGATTCATCTTCAGGCTCTGTCTGTGGACTCACCGTGCTTCTTGACTGGAACGTGTGCTTGTTTTGAAAAGCTCCCTGTTCCTGTACTTAATGTAAAGCACATAGATACAGCACGTGCAAAGTCATTCCATGAACCACCACACCAGTGAACCTTTATTTCCTATGAATGTGTGCCCTCTGACCTTCAGCCAGCTCCTTGCTGAGTTTTTTTGCTGTGCCCATGCCATCCTTCAGCAGTACTGCTAGCCTGCTTTCCTTCTGTCCCTCATTATAACCAGAGTCAGACACTGCTTGTTCTGCAGGTTTTAAGACTGGTTGCATACTGGCCGTGTTCTAATTATAAGCTGAACAGGACCAGTAACAGTTAAGTGAAATCTTCAGCTTTTACCTCAGTGGTTACATTTCCTTAGCCTTCTGCTACTCAGTTTCTGTTTTCCACGAAACTTGTGGAAGTTTAACCTGCTTTTACTTTGCTTTGCCCAATTTGATTGGTATTCACCGAAGGGCAATGTTTTTGTGTAAGTCTCATTCCCATAAGAAACCAGAGCTTAAAAATAATGCTGTAGGAGTAAATTGAGAAAACTTGCATTGGCTACATATTTTTTGACTAGTTATTAATCTATAGGTACACTCAGGCAGGGAAAATAATGTTAAATTGACACACAAAATTTTGGATACATCTGGATGTATGTCTTACAAATTAGATTGATATGGTAGCATGGAAAAAAAATCAAGTGTGCAATTCACTTAAGTACTGAGAAATGTCCAAATATTCCTTTTCAGCAGTGGTAACATCCATGTCTAGGTGGAAGTGGCTTATAGACATCATTCAGACTTCATTTTCTATTTATTGTGCTAGGTAATTGAGGTAGCTTCTGATGGAGATGATGGAATACAGCAAAATTATTATCAATGCTTTGCATTCTTGATGCAGCATTTCTGTGTTTTTGTTGGTTTTTATGAGGTCTTACAGAAACAATAATTCTGATATGTTTCCATCCTGCACCGAAACAAACAAAATATCTTGTATGTGAGGACTGGCACACAGATTGGATAAAAGTCACCGCTGTTTGGTTTTTGAGATTGCACTGTTGATGTTATTAGGGCAACAAGATGAAACAATGGAAAAATCGTTCTTACAATAGATAAAGTTTTTATGAGCAGTGGCTTTTATTTTTTCATGTAATTAGTGAAAGGAAAATAGTGTTTAATGGAAGAAGGCAGAGCGTAGGATTTAGGCTTCTGTTATCTTATTGAATTTTTTTTTGTTTGTTTTATCAAAAACATTTAATTTGTTCCAGAATTTTATGATGGAGAATGCATTTTTGAAATGGCTTGTTTTTACTGGCACTGTTTCAAAGTACTTTCTGATTTCAGTTTACATGCATAACATAAACGAAAACACTCCACGTCTTGGAAGAAAGGACAACTGAGAAAGCAAGTCATGTTTCTCAAATGGAATGTGAACTTAACTCTTCATTGCCTGGATTCTTCTCTTAGAATTTACTTATGTATTTTTTACACTGTTAGGAAGGCCTGCTGTTAGATAAAGCTTTGTTTTTTTTCAAGTTCCACTGATGCAAGCTGACTTGGAAAAACCAGAGTGGCCTATATTTGCATTTGTTTATGAAGTAGTTAGTACCCATGCAAAACTTATGCTTCTGAAAATGATGGGAGGGAGGGGGGAACATACAGTTATTTGGCAAAGCTAAAATGAACACTGAGAGCTAACTGTACAGATTTCCCCCCCCCCTTTGTTTCAGGAACTCTGAAGCTTGCTCTTTGTAAGGTGAAGTGCTGTGAAGACTGTTAACGTAGAAAAATGGACGTGTTGCAGATACTGCGTAAAACCACAGAACGCTTGGAGTGTGATCACTGCAGCTTCAGAGGAACGGACTATGAAAACATACAGATTCACATGGGCACCATACACCCAGAGTATTGTGATGAAATGGATGCTGCTGGTTTGGGGAAACTTATCTTTTATCAAAAAAGTGCAAAACTGTTTCACTGCCACAAATGTTTCTTTACCAGCAAGATGTATTGCAACGTGTATTATCACATCACGGCACAACATGCAGCACCAGAGAAATGGAATGAGGAGCGGAAAGGACAGGTAGAAGGAGGTTCAGATTCCTCCAAAAAGAATGGTGCTGTAGAGCCCCAGAAATCTACCCCTTCCCCTGAGTCTCTCAAACCTGCTCTTTCTCCTGAAGTCCCCAAATCTGAATCCAAGCTTCAGAAATCATCAGTGTCCCCGGAGTCCCAGAAGTCATCTCAGACTTCTTCCTCTGAGCCGGAGAAGCCAGCCCAGATCATGTCCCCAGATTCAGAAAAGTCAGTTCAGGCTGTGTCTCCAGATCTGGAGAAATTCGTCTCAGCTGTGTCCTCAGACTCAGAAAGGTCATCCCCTGATGCGTCCCCCGACCCGCAGAAACAATCCCCTGATGCATCCCCTGACCCACAGAAGCCAGCCCCTGCAGGGTCCCCAGACCCACAGAAACCGGCCGTGGCTGCGTCTCCAGAGCCCCGTCGCCATTCCCCTGCTGTGTCTCCAGAGCCCCGTCGCCATTCCCCAGCAATGTCTCCAGAGCCCCGCCGTCATTCCCCTGCTGTGTCACCTGAGCCCCGTCGCCATTCTCCAGCCGTGTCTCCAGAGCCCCGTAGATACTCCCCAGGTGTGTCACCAGAGCCAAAGAAACCTACTCCAGCTGTATCCCCCGAACCACGAAGGTATTCCCCGGCTGTGTCTCCGGAGCCTCGGAGGCATGCTTCTCAAATGCGTAGGCCTGCTTCTGCTTCTTCTCCTGAAACCCGGAGGCCCGCTCCTGCAGTTTCACCAGAGTCGTGGAGACCTGGTCCCACCGTTTCCCCTGAACCCTGGAGATCTGCGCCTCATGAAATGCAGAAGTCTTCCGCAGTTTCTCCCTGGGCTCCAAAGGCTTCCATAGAGTCTCGAAGGTCTGTCCCCGAGTCCCGAAGGTCTGGCCCTGTTGCATCACCAGAGTCTAGGAGGCTCGTATCTGACTCGTGGAAATCGACGTCTTTTTCTGAATCCCAGAAGTCCACTCTTGTTTCTACTGAGCCATGGAAACCCATCTCATCTGTTTACCCAGAAGGCTGGAAACCTGTTCTGTCCCCTGATACGTGGAAGCATTCTTCCCCTGTTTCTGCTGAGCTTCGGAAATCCAGTCACGCTGTTTCCTCTGACTCTTGGAAGCCTTCTTTCTTTCCCGAGGTCCGTAAACCTGCTTCCTCGGTGTCTCCTGAATCTTGGAAACTCTCTGAGTCCCGGAAATCTATGTTCTTTTCTGAAACTCAGAAGTCCGCTTCTGCTGCTTCCTTTGAGGTTCAGAAACGATCCCATTTCCCTGAGCCTCGTAAAAGAGCTCTGTTCCCAGAGTCACGTAAATCCAATCCTGCTGTTTCTCCTGATGCCCAGAAACGCGCTGTCTTTTCTGAGACCCAAAATAAGGTGTCTGCTTCTCTTGCTTCTACTGAAGGCCAAAAACATGCCTTATGTTCGGAAGTGCAGAAGTCAGCTCTTGTTTCTCCTGAGGTCCAGAAGCATGCCCTATTTTCTGAAGCCCAAAAACTTGTTCCCATTTCCCCTGAAGTTCAGGACCATGCTTCCTTTCTGGAGTCTCAGAAATCAACTTCTCCTGAAATTCAGAAACACAGCCTCTTCAATGAGGCCCATAAACAGGCTCATTCTGTCTCTCCAGACACACAGAAACAAGCTCTTTTTCCTGACTCCCAGAAATCTGCTGTATCCCCTGATATTCAAAAGCAAGCTGTATTTTCTGAGATGCAGAAACCTGCTGCTTCTATGTCCTCTGATGTCCAGAGACATAGTGAAACTACTGTACCTTCTGAAATCCCAAGAAACATCCTGTTTTCCGAGTCCCACAAATGTGTTCCAGGTTTTTCCTCTGAGCCCCAGACACCCAGTGAGTCTGGTGAGAGTGACTTTCTTTCTCACAGTTTAGATGATCAGAAACCACTGGATGACTTATTCTCACCAGATGAACAATCCATATTAGCCAAAGAATCACCCGAAGACATGTTATACTCATGCCCCAAAAAGAAGCCCAGGAAGGAAAACCAGGACAATTCAGATTCTGAACTGAATAGCAGTGAGTGTGGAAAAGCAGAGATGGACTCGATGGAGATGAAGGAGCGAGAATCCAACAGTGACCAAGAGCAGTATGATATGGAATCCTCTGATTACAGCATAGAGAGCAAAATAGGTGCGACTACTCCCAGTCAGCCGCAGTGCGTTCTTCAATTTACCGAAGAGAAAGAGGCTTTCATTTCTGAGGAAGAAATAGCAAAGTATATGAAGCGTGGCAAGGGGAAATACTACTGCAAAATTTGTTGCTGTCGTGCGATGAAAAAAGGTGCCGTCTTGCATCATTTAGTCAACAAGCATAACGTGCAGAGCCCATACAAATGTAAGATATGTGGCAAGGCTTTTCTCTTGGAGTCCCTTCTTAAAAACCATGTTGCTGCTCATGGTCAAAGTTTGTTGAAGTGTCCGCGTTGTAATTTTGAATCAAATTTTCCCCGAGGCTTTAAGAAACACTTAACCCATTGCCAAAGCCGTCATAATGATGATACACCTAAAAAACACTTGGACAGCCTTGAACCACTTGAAGAACAAATTTAACTCGTATTTTTCCTTGTGTTAGAAAAGCTGAATTTACAACAGTGTTCAGAAGTGTTGCTGTATGTTATCCGAGTAGTTTAGCTGATCTGACAAGTCAGAAGATGCATGGTTTGTTGTACTATGTTTAACTTGTCTTATAGATGTTTTACTGAAATTATTTACTTTTCAAAGTCATTTTAAATACATGTCCGTGTCTTTTTATTACCCATCAGTAGAGTCATATTTTTTTGGATGTACTATGTTTTTGAAACCAAAATGGATGCAAACTAGTTTTGTAAAGATTTGTAAAACATACAGGCAATTAAGGACTGGAGTGGCAAGCAACCCATGTATTTCTGTGAAGAATGAGCTTGGTTTTTTGCATTTGTTAGATGTCTTATTTTTAAAAATGTTTTTATCAAATTTTTAAGATGAAATTTCTTACCAAATTAAAAGTGAATGAGCCAGGCACGAGAAACTACCAACCCTTCTGGAATAACTTGGCCCTGAGGTTGTAATTGAGTGTATAGTCATTTGTTGGAAATTTCTTGCACTCAATTCTCTGTCTTTCTTGTCTCAGTTTTAGAAGCATTGAGGTACTTATTTTGTGATTATGTATTTTGGCCATGTGGTAAGCATGAACTAATATACATTAAATTGATGGATTAAGTCAGATTACGTATAGCTCAACATTTTCTCTTGATAATTCAGATGTTTGTAATGTCAGGAAAAAATACATTTCTTGTATCTGGTGAAATGTTATGCTTTAATCTTTTAACAATAAAAGAAAGCACCCCAACCTGGCATTGGCCATTTCTCTTTTCCTCCAAATCAGGAGCAGAACTTTTCATGTTCAACGTATTGTCTTTGGCAACAAAAGATGCAAAATCACCCTAGAGTTCAGCTCTGCATACTTCACGTAAGCACTCCATAATTCAGCAGGAGCACGGGTTATAAATGCAGGTAGTACAAAGAAGGTTTCATTTTCCCTAGGCTGAATCGTGGGTGGGCTGAAGCAGTTGTACATGTTGGTGTAGAATTGGAAGGTGGTAGTATTAAAAGAAAAAAAAAAAAGCAGCCCTGAAACCAACAGCAACCAAACAAGAAGCTGTTGGACTGGGAGATCTCCATGTGTAAGCTCCTACCTGAGAGCTTCAGAGTGATCTGGTTGAAGCTTGTGTTGTGCCTGCTGTGTTGTGTTTCAAGAATTCTGGAAGGGAGGAAGAAAGCATTTCAGGCTTTATACTTAGTTGTCTTCTCGTTGCTTCCTCTTAAGAGCACTTTGCAGGAAATCTTGCTCCTACATACAAGCAATTGTAATCCATCCTGCCAATTGCAGCATCATCTGTGTATTTCCATGGGCTCAAGAATAGAATTCTAGATTGTTTTTCTTTCTTTGAGCAAGAACAGAAATCTAAGCAACTAGTTCATTAATCCAGCTCTTGACTACTAAAGCTCTGCTAGTTTTACTTTGTGTAAAAGCTGTCTTTCTCTGCAGCTATGACTTAATCAATCTTGGCACAGTCCTTTGGTTAAAAATATGCCACGTGCCATTGGATAACAGGAAGAAATCAAGGTAGGATTTGTTTGACTTGGAAGTAGTATGGCTCATGGAAAATTGAAGGACGTTTCTGGTGTGTGTATTGTGTTCAGACTGCTGTTTCACCTCTGCCGTACACACTGCTAGTTCTGAGGTCCTTAAGATGTGTAGGATGATCTGGTGGGAATCTGAATGGATCTGGCTCATTTCTATGAGGAAGACGCTTTGGGTTCTGAACTGATTTGTTCTAACTTCAGTTTGCTTTTGGAAGTGAAGTTTGGTGTAGGAACACAATCAGGTCAGGGGTTAGGAACTGGGGAAAAAACCAAGAGGTTTCTATACAGTGTAACTATTACAGACACTGCAATTCCTTCCCTATCTGAACCATGTGGGCTGCTCATGCCTGAGAAAGAGCATTATCACGTGTGTTAGGTATAAAGAAGACAGTTCTCCGGTGTTGCCTACCCTTCCACCATAAGGCCATTGATAGCCTGTACTGAGAAATGCAGTAGGCAAAAACAAATTCCACATACAGTATCACAGACTATACAAGGTATGCAGTGGTTCATAGGTGATGCATACAGCTATGAAGAGATTACCTTGGTTTGAGAAAAAAAAAAAAAATCTCTTTAGAAATGGTATTTTCAAATGTAGAGAAAGTGTAGAACTCCTCTGGGAACAGGGCTGCAAAGGAATTAAGGTGAGTTCTTTAGAGCTGAAGATGGATTTTTTGTGTATATTTTAAGTACAGTTTTTTAATCACGTAAAATAATTTAGGGATTGAGTATAGCAGATTGTGTCACCACAGCTATTGCTGAGCTCATACATAATATTTTAACAAGGACAGGAGAGGGGAAGAAGTTGAACTGCTTGCCATTGTGCTGCTGTTACTAGCAGGACTGAACAGACTTCCATGTAAGTAAGTGGTGGTCAAATAATGGCATACATAGCTTCTGGTACTTACTTTCCATGGGGAGCGAGAAAGGTTGATTAAGGAAGTATCGAAGCTAGATAAATCAACTTAAAACTTGGAGAATGTGAGATTTATGGAAGTGAGTGTGAAACTGAGAAGGAAATAGATGGATGTGTGGGGCTGCAGCTGAATTCCAAGCTTTCTATGTATGGTTTGTAATAATCTGAAAAAACACAATTAGTTTCTTTTCAGGTATGTAACATAAACAATTCCTGGTGCATGTATAATGCTTTGCATTTTCTTTCCTGTAGGTTTGTATGATTTAGTTCAGCGTGTACTAAAATCAATCACAAAAAATGGTTTCTAATGGATTTCTTAGTCAAAGGAGAAGTCCAAAATGTGCTTTTTTTAACTGCAGGCACAATCAGGCTGGATCAGCACTTGGATGTTGATCAGTTGTTTCTAAAGATCACAGCTATAGGCATCCTACATATAATTGACACTGTTAATTATATATATAAAATATATATATAAAAAGCTTTCGACCTGGTTTTGCAAAACTAACACTCAGAAATGACTTCACTGCTGCTATTTGTATGTAAGTAAGTTGTATGTAAGTAAGAATGCATTTTGAGGCTTACTGCTTGGTACGTCCTGTGGACTGCATTTTAGTGTAGAAAGACTCAAGGGAACTGGAAGTCAACAAACAACACCAGGTAATTTACTCATGATGGCACAGAAGTCTGAAGGTTGGTTTTCTCTGCTTCCCAAATGTTGGGAAACGCTTGTTTTGTTGCAGTAACAAACAATGCATGCTAATGTAAGTCAGCATAGTACAGTCATTCCCCAACTTTGGTGTACACGCTCAGTTTATAGTTGGGTATAACACCAATATTCAAATTCTCTGGATTTTCTTGCAATAATTGTTATTTTCAGCAGTAAATATTTTAATTTCCTTCAGCATACCCAGGAGTAACTAAATGTCTGTCCTGGTAGATCAGTTCTAGATCAAAGGAATCATCTGGAATACAACCACTGCAACATGAATATTAATATAACACTAATGGTTCTTGTATTAATAAGCAAATTAATTGTGGAAAAACAACTTTTTTAAATTGAGACCATTTTGGATTCACTAATTCAGTGTTTTGATACAAGGATTGTGTGTCCTCCATAATCCCCTGTTTGGAGAAAGGGCCTCTGAAAGAAGTATTTATTTTTAGTCCCTTTAGTAGAAGCCAAATCAAAGTAATTTTTGCTTATTTTTATTTGGCGGACTATTTTTTTCCCCAGCTGTACAATCACAATGTTAGATCTATTTATTTTATTTTATTTTATTTTTATGTTTTAGCACTAGCGAAGCGTTGTCATCTCCACTTCATAAGAAGCTGCCTTGTCCCTTCATGGTCAGCTCAGGGAAATGGAACTGCAAGCTCCCTCTGGAAAAGAGGAAAAAGACAAGTAGCAATTTCTCCCTTGCCCCTGTGGTACATCATAACCACCTTTCTCCTGTCCACTCTGCAGTTGTATGGCGTTATGGCAATGAGGAGTAGTTAGCTGATACGGCTGGAAACTGGCTGCTTTTTTTCCCTTGTGTTGTGGAGCAAGGGCAGCCTGCTGACCAGCCTTGCCTTGCAGCTGCAGGCCCCATGCACTGGACACAGGGGATGTTGCATCTCAAAACAAAGGGACAGAAGGGACAGTGGACTCAGATGGGCTTATGGCAACGCTGGAAGAACATCTGAATCATGGACTGCATGGTGAGATGCTTGCAGGAGTGTCCTGGTCACCCAGCTGTGTGATTTCCTCACGTCTACTTTATCAGTCAGCTGCTTGTTGGGTCGGTCTTTTCCTTCAGTGCCTTCACCTTCTTAGTCTGTATCTCACTGAACGTTCCAGGCAAGATTCTTTTTATGCCTTGTGAAAGAGCGCTGAAACCGTAAGTTATAACCCCAGACAGTGTGGATACATCGTGTATACATGCTGAGAGCTTGGTTAGCTGAGCCCTGGCTTCTGGGCTGAGCCCTGCTGACAGGCTGTGGGGCAGCTCCAATTGCACCTAGACTGCAACTGAGATTTGTATCGGTATCGGGAACTTGTTGCTTGATTACCTGTGTCAGATGCTCATGTGTTTGTCGCACAGCATCTGGCACTGGCACAGGCTGCACAGGGAGGAGGTGGAGTCACTGTCCCTGCAGGTGTTGAAGTACTTTGTGGATGTGGTACTGAGGGACGTGGCATGGTGGGCATGGACTGGTGGTTGGACTGGATGATCTGAGAGGTCTTTCCCAACCTTAATGATACTGTCATTCTGTGGAAAAGCTGATTAGGAAAGGCAGATCACAACCTGTTTTTAAGTGAAAATAACTTTGGAAAGGAGTGGAAAATAAAAGACGTGGGCAGCGTGGCATCTGGAGACACCTTAGGAAAAATGACAAGGTGAAAGGAAGTCTGGATCAAGTGTGTGCAATATGCACAAATGCTTGCAGGGTGGCCAACAAGCTGGAGGGACTGGAGTTGCTTGTGATCACAGAGCAATGCTGTTGGAATGACTGAAGAAAGCTCAAATGCCTTCAGTGCTCCCAAAAACACGACCTGAAATGCTCAGCAGTGCTGTTGCTGCAGATGTAAGCCGCATGCTGTGCTGGTTTGTTTCAGAGAGCTGAAAGTGACCAGATGAGTAGGTTGGAGGAAATCAGATTTCTGTGGCTGATATGTCTCAGTGTGTCAGTGACACGTATATTGGTGGTGCAGCCTCACAGATGGGACAGGAGGCTTAACATGAAGAGCATATGTGCACTAAAGAGATAGGGATGTGACCTCCGCGCTGTAGGTCATATTTAGGGGATTACTGCTTGCCTTAATCCAGGCACCATTCCTTAACTTCTCGTTGTTGGATCTCCTGTGTGATTCCCAAAGCAGAAACAAGTCTGTAAGAAGTCTTGGCTGTAAATTTCTTTTTAAGGATGGGAATCATTTGCAGGTGTCTGGATTAGTGGTTAAACAAAGTATCCTGCTGTGGTGCAGGCAGGGTTTTAGTAGCCAGAAGGGGCAGAGCAAATCAGGTAGGGCTGAATGGAGGCTAGGAGCTACATGCTGCTTAGCAAACAAGAATGCCATACGTGGACCAAAAGCTTATTTCCTGAATGAATCCACTGCCACAAGTCACCTCAGGTGCTCTCGTCTGTGTCCTGTTAAATGAAATACTTTCTTTGTTGCTGAAAGGCACAGCAGCACCCACTTGAATGGTCAGTGCCATTGCTTGAAGTTCAAACCATTCACTGCATCAATTTATTATTTCTGTAGAGGTTAAATTATGGAACCATGCAGGTTGGAAGAGACCTCTAAGATCATCGTGTCCAACCATCAGGGCATCCCCACCACGTCCCTCAGTGCCACATCAACACAGTTCTGGAACACCTCTACCTTCCTGGGCAGCCTGTGCCCAGACTGCATCACCACTCCTCAGAAGAAAGAGTCTGGTGCTAGCACTCTGTCAAATACTGTTTTCCTCTTGTTTCTGCCAAGTGCCCTTTCCGTTGCTCTTCTTCCTCCACTTCTAAAACAGCACTGTGGTTTCAAAGTCAGAATCTGAAATAACAGACAATATAGAATATTATCTTCTTCTGAAAAAAAAAAAAAAAAAAAAAAGCAGGGTTGTGGCTGTGTGCAGGTAGGGCTTGACACAAAGGATCAGAGTGAATCTTGCTAGTGTGCATAAGCACGAGATAGAAATGTGATGGGAAGAGGCTGTCATGTGTGCGCAAATGAAATATGACTTTTATGGGTATCACTTGTTGAGATGTGAGAGATTTTGTCACGGCTTTCCCTCATGTCCTTCTTCCTGCAGATCTCAGAACCAAGATAAAGCTCAGAACTGAAGGCCAAGCAGCCTTTAGGCTGTAGTACATTCTTTAGACCCCTGATCGTAACAGACTTTAATTGATGTGGACTCAGCAGGTTGCAGAGCAATGTGCCAGCTCTGTCCCCCAGTGTCTCCCACCTCTCCCACCCTGCTGCAGCCCCTCGCCTTCTGGTTTAGCTATGCCTGCTCCCCTCAGCTCATAGAAGCCGAGCTGCAATAGCTGCTGAGATAAAGTGAAGTGACAGATGGACGGGGAGAGATAACAGCGGCAACGATGCGGAGCTCTCGGTGTTAGTCTGCAGCGAGCGCTGCTTTATCGCATCTGCTGCCCCGAGCCCCTTTCTGGCCAAACGATCCATTAGAGGGAGCTGCAGAGCAATGTATGAGTACTTCAGCTATAGGGCATCGTTTTTACACCTATTAAACACGCGTATGGAATAACAACACCTCAACAGTAGGTTCAGAAATGAGCTCTGGGCTTTCCTCCTCGTTGCGGCGAATTAATTTTGGCCCTACAGAGCCCAGCCTCTCTACCACTGTACGCAAGCCCTCAGTTTTAAGGCACTTGTTTATTTTCTTTGAAACCCTTCCCTGCTGCACACGTGTCCTGTCCACACAGCACGTGTGTTATTTATACCGGTATTTCAAAGACTGATCTCATCCCTGAAAAAACAATCTGGCTGCAGCACTGAGGGCAATGGAAGGACCAGAACTAGGAATTCTGCTGGGATGAGGCCGTGCGCTATTCAACTTCCTGAGACAAAAGCTGTTTACAGTTATAAAGTACAAAAATGCCCCCAGACTGCTGTCCTGCATTAGATTGTATCAACAAGAGGGCCTGGGCCTGCTCCAGCATTCTCTTTCCTCGCACTCATTTGATGGGGGTAAGCCAAATGGTCGGCTTAGCCTTAACACAACTGTGTTGTCACCGAAAGCACGGGGAAACACAGAGGTAACAGCTCTGCCATGGCAACCCAAAACCTTCCTGCTTTGCTTATGGAGAAAAAAAATCCAGAACTCTCTTGCTTTCAAACTTCTTTAGGAATTATTCAACAGTGAAACACTGCAATCAAGAGGCACAAAGAATCAGGAGGGAGAAGTCTGAAGACTTCCATCATTAGATATTCTGAAGCTGTTGGTAAGAAATCCCTTGACACATTCGATTAAAGAAGCCCAGGTGAAGCTGTAAGGCTCTTTCAATCCACATAGCCACAGGGTGGCTGATGCTGGCAGGGTCCTTGGGTTCCTCTGGCCCACCCCTCCCCAGCAGGGCCACCCAGAGCATGGTGCCCAGGGCCATGGCCAGACAGCTTCTGGAGACTTCCAGGGAGGAGGAGGAGCACTTGTTTTTATATTAAAACCCATGTTCTTTATACTGAGAACAATAAATACAAAACAAGGTCAGATCATCTGGAAGCACACGCTCCTTTCAGCAGTGATGTCCTGCTGCAGGACAAACTGACAAAATGCCTATGACAAATGATGCTGGGCGGGACTGCTGGCTCAGCCCTCTCTGCAGCCTTGAAGCTGCAAGGAAGGGTTTGCATACCTCTGCGTTTGCAACACAACTGGAATGATTTATCTCCTCTGCGCTATGTCAGGACATTTATGTCCAAACAGCTGAAGTGAAGATTCCAGTTTGGCTGATAAATCACACAGAACACAAAAGCCCCACCACTGGCAAGCCCAGCAGCAGTGACACTGTTGTGCCGCAGCCGTGTTGGGCATCCTGCAAATGCAGCACAGGCACTTGGGGTGGTGTGGGTGCTGGGCAGGGCCCTGCTGGGGGACCCCAGTGCTGAGCACAACCTTGGGGGACCCCGAGCTGTCCAGTGCTGTGGTGGCTGCTGGCTGGGCTGGGTTTGTCTTGCAGCTGGCCTCTGGGTTGTTTGCATGCAGGCTGGCTGCTGAAGAGATGCAATTGGGTTTATTTAATTAAAGAAGGGGAAAAAAATCACTGGCTAATTGAGTTTAAACTCAGTGGTTTATAAGAGAAAATGCCAAAGTTAATTGCAGTCACCATCTGTCTCAAAACACCCTTCCTCTTTAAATACTTCCAATGTCGGTGATTTTTTAATATCCTTTTGAAGTTCACTCCAGTGGGGAGGGCTTACATCCAATGTTTTTGTTCCCCAGAATCTCCAACAGCCAACAGAACGGCACAGTGACCTTACAGCACAGCTTCTGTAAAGGAAACATGGCTGGACATGAGCTCCAACCATGCTGAGCTCAGCTCGGTGCAGGAAGCATCGTGGTTTTTTTCTGGGGATGTACTGGAGGAGGTCTTTGTGGACATATTTCTGCAAGGAGCAAGTTGCAGCCAGGAACAGGACTCCTTTCCCCAGCATCTCCCTTCCACTACCTGACCATCCTGCAGAGCACAGCTTTCCCCACACGTGTGTGCACCTTGCCCTTACAGCGGTGTTCTGATACATGAGATATGGGGTGCCTTTGGGTTGTCCTCCAGTCCACCTCTAAGTCACAACCCAGGGAGAAAGCCCAGAATTTATCCCACAAAGCTCCCGCTGCACAGCTGGGCTCCCTGCCCTCACCACGTATGCCCTCATGGTGCTGCCTCATGTCCAGGAGGTGCTGAGGTATTGAAGTTAGTGCTGTGATGTCGGACTCATGGTGGATGCAAGGTGGCTGTGGGGCTGGCAACAGGAAAAGCAAACCCAGTCAGTGCAATTAGAAGCTCATTTGTCTCATTACGTGTGTGTTCTCTGAAGCAGTCATTAGCCAGCAACTGAGGCAGCGCCACTGACTGAGTGTGCAGGGGAACACAGGAACTCATGTGTACCGAGTCCTGTGAATTCAAGAAGATCATGAGGGAGATTTACTCTACATCTGGAAGGGAAAATGCTTCATCCTGATTCAGAGAGAAACAGAATCCCTTTTTCTTGATAAGGAGACAGTGCTGCTACCAGTCAAACAGCACAGTGACAGCTCCTTGAAACCTCGCTGCTCTTACAGCCGGGATAAAATCTGCCCTAATGGGAGCAATACAGAATTAGGCAATAAGATTAGAGATTGTTCCCGAATCAGTCCACCAGGATTAGCCAGGCTTTGTTCCATGGCAACTCAGCTAAGAATAATCAGGGCTGCAAACAGCGCTGTTCCTGTTCCTTGGGTGGAGCAGAGAGACCAACCGGCCGTCTGCAAATGCTGTTGGTGTGTTTGGTCATTCTGAAGTGTTCCTGCTGCTGTGCTGCAGCTGTTTGGTTAGAGCTGGTACCTTTGACATCATAGGTGATGCGTACAGAGTTCAAAATCCAGCAGACAAGCTGAGTTCATCAGCATGATGTTTTGATTGCGTTTCCATGTCGTTTCAGTGGGACATGATTTACGGCGCTGGCAGTTCAGGGTGACTCTTTTCCCTGCCCTGAGTCACCGGTGGCATGAGAGGCATGAAGGAAGGTGTGAGACACAGGCTGGGTGCTCCACATGCAGGCTGGTCATCTGCAGTGCAGCTCTGCTGGGAGGGGAGCTCAGAATACCACCTTGTCTCATTCACACTGCAGTGCTCACACAGCAGTCCCCTTCTGGGAGCTGCTCAGCTGGGCTCGGGGTAGGATGAGTAGGCTGGTGGAATGGATTTTGCCAAGAAAGAACCTTGATAATTTTATAAGAATCATAAATCAAGCTTTTCTTTATGTTACTTCTTTGTAATTATTTTAGTGGAATTTGGCCTCTTCTCCCAGTAACAGCAATAGGATGAAAAGTAATGGCCTCAGGTTGCACCAGGAGAGGTTGAGGTGGGGTGTTAGGCAATATTTCTTCTCAGAAGGAATGGTGAGGCAGTGGCACAGGCTGCCCAGAGAGGTGTTGGAGTCGCCATCCCTGAGGTGTTTAAGAACTGTGTGGATGTGGCACTGAGAGACATGGTCAGTAGGAATGGTAAGGGTGGCTAATGGTTGGACTGGATGATCTGAGAGGTCTTTCCAGCCTTGACGATTCTATGATTCTACAATTCTATGATTCTATGATTCTACCTCACATTGTAATATATTTTTTATTGTAAATGCCCCCGCTTCTCTAAGATGCCCATGCTTCCCTAATCTTTGCTTGGACACTTGTGCTTTCCCAACTTAAACATGAATCGTGTCACACACTTGGTTATGGTGGTGTAGTTATTTGGACTACGATGATGAGTGTGTGTTTAACAGCCTCACTGCAGGCAGCACCAAACGCACAGGGCTCAGGTAGCACTTACCTGTGCATGTAAAACCACAGAAAAACACTCTGGTAGGGAAAAACCACCACATTTACTGGGTTCTGTTTTAATGTGTATTTCTGAACTGACTTCTTTTTCTCTACAAACCAGCTCCAGAAGAAGGCACAGGGATACCACGGCTCAGTGCTCCCTCAGCAGACTCTGTGGAGCACAGCTGTGTAACAGGAGCCCTGTTCTGCCCCTCCTCCCCACATGCTCACGGGTGATAATGCAGCAGACACCACTGCTCTGGGCATCCAGGAGCCTCTGTTCTCAGAGTCCTGGTAGATGGGAAGAGCAGAATGCATCCCTTCTGGCATTATCTGTCTGGCTGGAGCATGTTGTCCAGGCCCTCCTGTCGGTTCTGCCAGGGATGGTTTGGCCTAGCAGAGACCCTGTGCCTGTAAGCTCTTTAAATAAGTAGCTTCATTGAAAGCTATTCTGGAGTGTCCATTTACTTTTAAAATAATGTAACAAATAAACACGTAATTTGTGCTTACGGTTGCTCAGGGACTCTGCATTTGAAGATCATGTCTGCATAGGAAACACCTTGCAGAGACGTGGCAGATGGTCTTCATGGGCCACATCAGTTGGAAACTTGCATGCAAGTTTGCTGAGAGCCTGAGTCTCTCTGAATGCAGCCATTGGGCTGTCATGGATTCTCCATACATGTCAGAACTGCCACATGTGGCTGCAGTGTGATGGGCACTGGTGTCCCTTCTGAGAGCTCCTCCAGCTGCATGGTTCACCAGAAGAGTACCACATGTACCATCAGATTTTCTTGTTCCAGCAGCAGTGCTGCTATGGGGCACACTTTTTCCATGAGGGGAAGTATACCTCGCTTCCATCTGTTCCCATTTTAAACAAAACTTTTAAACAAAAATAGCACAAAGACTCCCCTTCCCTAAATTACAAGAGTTTATTCAATGCTTCATGTTCTTTTGCCAGACTCATAAAGAACACCTCCTTTTTAATGCTTTGCAGGAGAGCACTGATTCTTTATCCAGGGCTGATTTAATCTGTATATATTGCAGCCTGATATCCTGCAGATGTTTGGCTAAGCTCTGACAAAAGAGCCCTAGTGAACCACCATGGGAATTTTATCATAAGCCTCTGAGGAAAAAAATGTCCATCCCACGAGATGTGTCAGGGGTCAAACAGAAATTGTCAGACCTCCTCCTGGTTTTGAAAACAGCCATCATCTTAACTTCCATTCATTACAAGTATATAAAGGTTTTTGTCAGCAGTTTGTCCTGTTATTTATATGCTGGTAGGGTAACTAATTATTACAAGTTCCATACACTGCTAATCTTGCCATAATGGTATTTCTAGTATGACAACTTTCATCTGCTGACTAAACAAGCAGAGTCTTGCCTTTCTTCAGCATGGCCCTGAGTCAAAAGCACTTCACTGGGATTTCAGGCCATGAAGGCTCATCTGTGCAGCCTTTGCAGCAGTGCAATCAGGCAAATTTTAGTTAAAGCAGCACAGCCCCCAAGGATGGGTCCTTAGTGCTTATGTCAGCACAGCCCATGGGAATAAATCTGTGGCAGTAAGCAGCCCACACTAGGATAGCTGCACAGATGTCCAGGTCCAACTGAGACAGCCTCACTATTTCCACCAATGTACAGCAAGCAATGTTTTAATATATGACCACAAAAATAGTTCATAGAGGGCTCTGGAAAAAGAAGTATGAAGCAGTTTGTGTTAGGGACAGGGGCTTAAAGCCACAAAAATGTGAAAACAAGTGTTGAAATATATACAGCAGACAACGAAGATGACATTTAGAATCACACAAAAGTGTTGTCATTCACTGCAAGTATCAAGTGTACTTCTTCCATCTGTCCAATCTAATATAAACAGCACGTACATCTGAAAACACCTCTATCAAAACATTACAGATACTCATCTCGCCTTGGGGAGATGATAAGGGAAGAGAGCAAATGAGGTATGACAGCTGCTGGAGGCATCGTTTAGTGCATGGTTAGAAGGCATTTGCATTCCTCTCTAACGAGCATGGTGAAAACATACCTAGGATAGCATAGGTGAGATGAGACGGGATGATACTGGTCACAGTTAGCAACTGAAGCATATTAACATTAAAGTTGTTTTCTTAAATTATTTTCTCCATGTCTTTCAGAATGTTTTTCATTCAAAATATACAAGTTCACCATGAATAACAATAACAAATAATAAAAAAAAAGATGCAGCATTTAAAGCTTCACTCCGGATGCTAAATTTACTGGAACAAATGTGAATGTTTTTATTGCCACTATCATATTTAAAACCAAGTCTTCCTTCTGTCTGTTTTGTTGTTTTTTTTTAATCTCATAGCAAGCTGTTATGGTTCAGTTCCTCATCTCTTCCCAAACATACACAGCATTAAGCCAGCAGACTCCCTGCATGAATTCCTGTTTGAAGGAACAACTTTGGTTTAAACTGAAACTCAGGGAATTCTAGAGACAGTTTTGAAGAAGCTTAGGCTAACTGATCACAAACATTGTTTTCTTGTCTGATTATCAATGAACTCACATGACTTTTGTCCTCCCACCCCGCTATCAGCAAGAAAAGTGAAGCATCAGGATTTGGTCTGACTCTCACTGAAGACAGGAGCCAGGCTGTCATCTGCCCTTAGCAGTGACTCACTGGGCCCTGGCTGGCTCACAGATAATCTCACTCTAAGAACAGAGGAGCAAGAACCAAGGGCTTCCAACACCTTAACATACAGTGTGCCCACTTCTGAAAAGTGCTTCAACCTATCCTGGTGTCTTTCGTCTGTGGTCTGGAGAGAAGTACTTAAAAACCCATCAGACTACAGATTTCAGCAGTTGACCTCAGCAGTTTTCTTTGAAAGGACATCATTTCCCTGATGCTCATAACCTGGTTACTGGAGAGGATGCGAGCTGGCTGGCATTTGGCCAGAGCTCTCTGGCTCCTCTGCCTATTGCTGCAATCATTCCAGTCCACTGCCACAAGCACCACTGGCAGATTGAAAAAAACAAGGATACGTTAAAGATGTTTCAGTTTTCATAACAGTTTACGAAAGGAGAGCAAAAGCTTATTGCTGATTTAGAGATTTAAGAAGCTGCAGTGCTTAGAGACAGATGAGGCCATTTTCTGGTGGCTGTTTCTGCATGGGCACTGTAAGAAACAGTGGTGAAGTGTTGATTTTCTTGAGCTTCAGACTCAGCTCATGCTCTTGAGACAGCTCTGTGCTTCCCCTGACTGAGCTGCTTGGCACTTATGTGAGCAGGACTCTAGGGAGAAATACTAACTTATCCAGGGGGCTGGAAACAAGATCCCCTGGCAGTGTGATTGATGAGTGGGTGTTATTTTGTGATCCTGCCCTCCTCTTGTCTTTTTACTCACACAGCAAACTTGCTGGGATTCAAGTTCATTAATGTAGAAGAAAGCTTTCTTGTTGATTTGATATTAAAACAAATGAGGAACAGTTGTATCTTAACAAAAATGTATTACATGTCATCAGAATATGGTGGGATATCTTATATTTCTTATGTATTCAATCTTATTTCAACCCTATATGGTATTGATATCTTTCTCTTACAATGCAGCTACCTGGTAAACTTCAGATTGCTCTTTATTCTGCGTTCCAGCCATCATTTTCTGTGCATTTTGCTTTAGCAGTTTTCTTTGTTAGGACAAGTGCTTGTATCTCCTCATGAATAAATTCAGGCTCCCTCCCTGCTGTGCTGGCAGCAGCTAGAAACAGTGGAGATCCACCACTGCTGTTAGATGAGAATATGCCCAAGGATGAGTTTCCTCAGTGCAAAGCACCTGGTTCTCATCTAATCAGCACTCCAAGGGTCACCAATGGCACAGTCACAGAGTCATTTGCTCTGGCTGTACAGAAGGCTCGGGACAAAAACAGCCAAGGGATCACACCAGAGTATCATTGTCAAAGAACAGAGACCTGTATCAGAAACATCTATGTTATGTTTGGTAATTATTTCATATGTCCAGCCTGAGATATTGAAGATTCAGTTTTTGGAGCAGCTGGCATTTGACCTTTTCTCTAATCAAGCCAGATAACTCAATGCAAGCCCTGTGGGGAAGAACTTTTCTTAGCTTCTTTCTGAAACTCAAAATTCTGGAGAGAAAAGAATCCTGGTCTCGGCTCCTCACCTGTACTCAGGATGGGCAAGAATACGAAGGAACTGCATTTACTGGGGATGACTTACCCAGCTCTAAGTTGGAGATGTTTCCAGAAAATCACAGAAGCACAGAACAGCCCAAGCTAGAAGAGACCCACAAGGATAATCAACTCCTACACCTGGCTCCATGCAGGACCACCCAAAAATTAAACTCTATGTCTGAGAGCATTGGCCAAATGCTTCTTGAACTCCAGTAGCTTGGGGCTGTGACCATTGCCCTCGGGAGACCATCTGACAATGTTTCCCATAACATCCTTATAGGTTAGCTTAAGAAATGTGGAACAGATAATTGGATGGTTAGGTGGATTGAGAACAGTCTGACTGACAGAGCTGAGAGAATTGTAATCAGTGGGCGCAGAGTCTGGTTGGAGGCCTGCAACTAGCAGTGTTCCTAAGGGTGCTGGGTCCAGTCTTATTTAATGACTTCATCAGTCACCTGGATGAAGGGATAGAGTCCATCTTCAGCAAGTTTGCTGATGATATGAAGCTGGGAAGAGTGGCTGACCACCAGAAGGCTGTGGTGCCCTACAGTGAGACCCGGATAGACCGCAGAGTTGAGCAGAGAGGAACATTATGAGGTTCAACAAGAGCAAGTACAGAGTCCTATATCTGGGGAGGAATAACCACATGCATCAGTACAGGTTGGGGGCTGACCTCCTGGAGAAGAGCTCTGCAGAGGACATGGGTGTCCTGGTGGACAACAGGCAGGCCATGAGCCAGCAGTGTGCCCTGGTGGCCAAGAAGGCCAGTCAGATTCTGGGGTACCTTAAAAAGAACGTGGCCAGGAAATCAAGGGATGTGATCCTCCCCCTCTACTCTGCCCTGGTGAGGCCACATCTGGAATACTGTGTCCGTTTTTGGGCTCCTCGATTCAAGAAAGACAGGGAGCTGCTGGAGAGAGCCCAGAGGAAGGCCACAAAGATGGTGAGGGGCCTGGAGCATCGCCTTTATGAGGACAGGCTGAGACCTGGGGCTGTTCAGTCTGGAGAAGTCTGAGAACAGATCTTATCAATGCTTATAAACATCTTAAGGGTGAGAGTCAAGTGGATGAGGCCAGGCTCTTTTTGGTGGTGCCCAAGGACAGGACAAGGGGCAACAAGTACAAACTGAAACACAGGAAGTTCCATATGAGCATGAGAAAGAACAACTTGACTTTGAGGGTGAAGAACACTGGAACAGGCTGCCCAGAGGGGTTGGGGTCAAAACCTGCCTGGATGCTTTCATCTGCAAACTGCTGTAGGGAGCCTGCTTCAGCAGGAGGGTTGGACTTGATGATTTCCAGAGGACTCTCCTAATCCCTACTGTGATTCTGTGATTCTTTTCCAGGGCCTGACCACTCCCTGGTGCAGCCCCTTTCCCTGACAGCTCCATGCCGTTCCCTCAGCCCTGTCGCTGTCACACAGAGCAGAGCTCAGCGCTGCCCCTCCGCTCCCTGTGAGGAGCTGCAGCCGCCATCAGGCCTCCCCTCAGCTCCTCTGCTCTGCGCTGAGCACAACGAGGGGCCTCAGCTGCTCCCCATACTTTTTCCCCTTCAGAACATTCACCATCTTCGTAGCCCTCCTTTGGACACTTGAGTAGTTTCATGTCCCTTATGAAAATTAAGATAGAAGACCCTAGGAGGTCTTTACTGAGCATATCCAGCCTATTTTTTCAGACATTTGTAACCTGATTCTAAGGAAAAGCACGTTTCCTGTCCAACTGCCATTCCTTCCTGCTGAGGATGGTGACACTGCAACCTTTATATTTTTAACATGAAAAGCAAGTGTCCCTTGGTGTCCCTTGTCATAGCACCCGATCTCTCGCAGCTGACAAGAACAGAGGCTACCTCTCCCCCCTCCAAACATTTCATTAAATCAAACTGAAGTCAGAATGGAAAATTTCAGACCATCTGTTTAAAGTTATAAACAATTGAAACCAAGGTTATTTTCTGGCATGAGCTATCAACCATAACTATAGTAATCCTTATCCCAGGCATCCATACAGACTGGAAGGAGCAGCCCTTGAGAGCAGCGCTGAGAAGGACCGGGGGTTCCTGATGGATGAAAAGCTTAACATGAGCCAGCAGTGTGCTCCTGCAGCTCAGAAACCAAATGGTATCCTGGGCTCCATCAGAAAAGGGATGACCAGCAGGGACAGAGAGGTGATTGTGCCTCTCTGCTCTGCTCTTGTGAGGCCCCACCTGGAGTGCTGGTCCAGGTCTGGAACCCCAGTACAAGAAAGACAGGGAGCTGTTGGAGAGGGTCCAGAGGAGAGCCACAAAGATGGTCATGGGGCTGGAGCACCTCCCCTACAAAGACAGGCTGAGGGAGCTGGGCTTGTTCAGCCTGGAGAAAAGAAGGCCCCATCCCTGGAGGTGTTCAAGGCCAGATTGGATGGGGCCCTGGGCAGCCTGGTCTAGTGTTAAATGGGGAGGTTGGTGGCTCTGCATGTGGCAGGGTGTTGTCAGCAAGGCAATGCAACAGCAGGGGGGTTGGAGATTCATGATCCTTGAGGTCCCTTCCAACCCAGGCCATTCTGTGTTTCTGTGATCAGGTTTCATTAAGTTCCTTTAAGCTGTGTTCCTTTTTTTATCCACAGAAACAGTATTTTCAATCTAGAGCTCCAAATGCATTGGAAAAGGAAAAACAAAAAAACACAGAACTCCCCTTGCTGTATAGATGGCCACAAGTTGTATCAGAGGAGGTTTAGGTTAGACATAAGGAAGAACTTTTTCTCTCAGAGTGGTCAGGCACTGGAATGGCTGCCCAGGGAGGTGGTGGAGTCACCATCCCTGGCAGTGTTCAAGAGGCATCTAGATGATGTGCTGCATGATGTGATTTAGTAGCTTGTGGTGGCAATGGTGATGAGGAGATGGTTGGACTAGATGATCTTATAGGTTGTTTCCAACCTTGTGATTCTATGATTCTATGAACAGGAAGCAAATACTCCTCCAGAGACAAAAAAAAAAATAGAGGTACCATTCACTGCTAGGACTCCAGCCTGTGTGGCTGTCTGTGCTTGCAGAAATGACTTGCTTTGAGATGGTATATGATTTTGCTGCCATCCTTGGCAACAGATTGCTTTCATTCCCCATCCACAGCTCTTTGACATGAGTATTTGCTCAAGGATGTGATTTAGCAGAGGTTTGTTAGAGTTAGGGTAGTATGGTTAGGTTGCAGTTGGACTTGATGATCTTGAAGGTCTTTTCCAACCTGAGCAATTCTATGATTCTGCAATTCTATATCTGCTGCTTTGTTATGGCCTCAGAGGAGTTAACAGCACAGTCTGCAAACTTTCACAAAGAAAAAAAAAGTTGGATTTTTTTTTTAATCTATTGCATTTTTTACATTTTTTACATTGTTTACATATTTGCGGTTATTGCTACCTAGCAGGTGACCTGCAGGGCAGTGTGTAAGCTTAAATGCTTTTGTGGCTATCAGATCATCAGTTTCACAATCACCTAGCAGTTACTTTCCACTGGAGAAAGTCTGAGAGGGTGAGAATGATTCTCTAATTAACATCCCCAATGCATCACCATTAGATAACACGAGGAAATTGCTCACAGTTTGCTGCTTCATCGCGCTGTGGTGAGTCATTCCAGATCGGCTGGCATCAGGGCAGCAGAAAAGCCTGAACTGAGAGCAGAGATGTGAAGGTTGGTATCATTCCCACACAAAGCTTTTTCATACAACGTGTCTCCCACCCTTCAGTCACAGCTGAAGGTTTGCCCTGTGCTGTCCCAGGAAGTTTGCCCTCCACTTGTCTCCCAGAGTTGGAAATGTTGGCACTTGGGTCGGGTGCTCCAAGGCGTGTGGTGAAGTGCATATTTCTCGAGCTCAATGGCAGCTGCCACTTCATGTAGGGATTAGCTGGCTGCCGGCCTCTGAAGCAATAATATCCACTTCTCACTAACTTCCACTTCTGGAGGCATCCTGGCAGCTATGGGGCTGTGTGCCTAGAAGAGGAGAAACTGGGACCTGGCACCCTGCTCAAAGCACTGCACTCCCCACAAAGGATTAGTTGCCCTTCGTGGAATTCCCCATCTGACCACAGCCACCTGCGTACTGCTGTGTCATCCCAGACCAGGGCTTGGGCTCCTCCCATGTTTGGGGCACAGCTACTGTGTGTAGGCATCTCCTACGTGTCATCTGCCTTGTTTCAGACACCCACCTCCATACAGGAAGCCTAAGCAACCATTTTTGGATCAGATCATCCTACAAAACTGTACTTGAGCAAGACACATCCACCTCTCTGTGTTCAGAAATAAATCTGGAAAATTTAGCTTTAGCTCCTCCAAGGGGAAGTTGGTTCAGAACTGATTTATTAGTGGAGAGGCATTATCCTTATTACACCTTCTCTCTGTCTAGTAATGTAAAGAAAGAGAAGCAGAAGTTAGAATTATCTTTTAAAATGTCTTGGGAAATGCAGGGTTTCTCATGTTCCTCTGGAGGAGTGGGAGTAGATTCATGTTGTGAAGTATATCTGCATTTTTCCCAGCAACAGCATCATTCTGTTACCTATATGTAAAGTGTCCACAATAACTGTAATGTGATTGATGTAAGACGACGTGTGTCGTTTTTAGGTTCTGTCTGCTGCCTGTTCACAAATATGATGGGTGCATGAAGAGCTGGCACCAGACCAAGGTGCTCTGAGTTAGTGCAGGGATTCAGAAATACTTTATAGGACTTTATAGGCTGTTCCTTGCCACTGTAATCCATCATTAGCTTCTCCTCCAAAGATTAATCTCTTCTAGGTGGGTTCACTGGGCCTATTTTTCTCTGCAAGCACATTCCCTGAAGAGGTAAAGTATTCCTCCAGTGTACTCCATATCTGACAACTCTTCTCTGAGAAAGTATGTAGACCTTTAGAATTAGTTTCAGTGTATGAAAAAAATACTGGAACTTGTGTTTTGTTCAGCAAGTGACAGAGAGGATTCCTTCCAGCAAGAAACAATTGCTATGGTTTAGCTCTTGTAGCAGCATGCCTGTTAAATCCATATTAAAGTGTGACCCAGCTGCTCTTTGTCGGTATTTCAGAACCAAGTGGCAAGGCCTTATGCTGCCCTGTATCCAGAGAAATGCTATACTTTGATGTTCAGTGCTGGTTATCGGCAGATCCTGACAAACTCCTCACTCACAGCCCCTTCTCCTAGCACTGAGCAGCCTCATCAGCTGTGCACGAGTTCTCAGTCCTCCTCTGTCTTTATTTACTTTCCTGAAAGGATCCTCTTCCCTCAAAGGGTGTCCCTTCTCATTCACTGGCATCAAAGCTAAGTCTACTCCAGAAACACACCTGGAAATGATAGTACATGTTACATCTAAGCCCATGGATTGTTCAATGTGTATTCAAAGTCCTTTGATATTAACAATGTATGCAATGCAGGGTTTGGTTAAAACTCATGTCCCATCGCAAAATTCCACCAGGAATGGCCACACTGTGCTTCCTGTTTTTGCACAATACTTACTACATTTGTGTAGACTGTGCTGAGTAAAATGATGAGAACCTCAGAGGTGCTTGACTGATGAGAAGAGAGACTCTAAGGCATGGATTGGACTGGCAGGATTGACATGTCTGGGACAGACAGACAGAAGGGGCACTTGGTCTAACTTTGAGTGGGAAGATGGTGTCACACTAAAATGCAGTCTCTTAGATAATATTAATGCACAAGTGATATTGAAGCTTTGAGATGTGGGAGTTCCTCGCTTTATATTGCCTTTGTCTAGTGCTGAAGCAGCCTGCTGTTCTAGCCTGTCTTTCTAGACTCTTAGTCTCTATCTCCCTGTCTCTTTCTAAGTCAAAGTCCTTAGTGCTGGTTGTAACTCTCCTAAGACATCTTTTTGTCTTTTCTTTTTAATAAGCAAGGCCTGTTAAACAATTTCTGCTCCTTATCAAGCTTTCCATTCCTAAGAAAAGAGGGGTTTTCTTCCCCTTTAGGAACATTTGTTCTACTTCTCAGCATTACTCATTTTCAGTATACTGGCAGGTAATATAGACAGCAGGCTTTAGCAACAGATTTTCGGCATCTGAGTCAGAGGATGTATTATAGAAAGAATATAATGTTCTTCAGAAGGAATTAGAGCATTCAATTTGGGACATACGAAATGTAAAAATTCTCAAAATAGAGAGGTTGTAACAGCTCACCACATTGTTCTCAGAGAAAATATGGCCAAATTTGCTCCAATATCTTCTAAGAAAACATGCAACGTCTCTGACATTTTTCATCATCCCTCTTTGCAGGGGAGTTTTAGGTTGGATATCAGGAGAAACTTCTTTACAGAAAGGGTTGTTAAGCACTGGAATTGGCTCCCCAGGGAGGTGGTGGAGTCACCATCCCTGGATGTGTTTAAAAGCCGTTTGGATGTGGTGCTCAGGGACATGATTTAGCGGAGGGCTGTTAGAGTTAGGGTAGGATGGTTAGCTTGTGGTTGGACTCCATGATCTTTAAGGTCTTTTCCAACCTGAGTGATTCTGTGATTCTATGATTCGATGATTTTTTGCACCGGTCTTGACTTTGAATGTAGCGCCGCATGACTTTTGTAACCCGAATTCCATTCTTTCTAATACAAAGTAGCAAAGCATTTGAGTTCCCTGCTGCACAACTGCGTGGAACATAAAAGTACCATCAGTGGGAATTGGTTTGAAAGATTTGTGCATTTTCCTACCTGAAAAGTCTGTCTCTTCTGCTAAGACTTCCAGCATGGCCTGCTGCTGTGCTGCCGCCATAGCAGGTTGTAGCTGTCAGCTGTGGCTCAAGCGAGCAGAGATACTCCAAACTCATTGTCTTCCCACTCCTTGCTCTGTCACTGGAGGTGGTAGCAGCCATTAGCTGGGTGACATTTAAGCTATTTCAAATACAGTTGAACCCACTTCCAGACATGGGGTTAGGGAAAATCCCTGGTTTGTGATCTGCTTCAGGAAACATGAGATGATGATCCAGGAAATGACTGCAGAACAGTAGGTATAAAAATTGTACAAAGCAACCATTCACATACATGAACAAACAACAGCAACAGCAAATTAGTAACAGTAAGAGGCAAACCTTCAGTATTGCGCCCTTTCTTTGTGGATATAAATGCAAATCTTTGTGGAACTGCTGTACAAACAAGCTTTTGTGATCATTTGACTAAACGTGATGAGGAACATTGGAAACAGAAGGCTTTTCAAGATACTTCTCAGTTTCTACAGCATTTTCTATGCAAAGGGTAACTAAACAAAGTTTCACAACCCATTTGTGTTTCTTTTGTATTGCAACCATGACCCTCTGCAGTACCCCTACGTGAGTGGTCCTGTGCTAGGCCTGGAGCACCTTGATGAGAAGTATTGAGACTTCTTCCCTTTCTCTTAGAAAGCCATTCCCCACAGGCATCACCGAAGGCCCCTTCCTCACAGCCTTTCCTTAAAATCCCACTTTACCATGCTGCCCGGCAGCAGTAACAGCAGGCTAGTAACACTACTGCCAATTGCACTGACTGCCTTTGTGTCAGCCTTTGATTGTTTCCTCTTCTTCATACTGCCAACAGATTAAAGGGCTGGGGCAGTGCTTATCTCCTCCTTTTCTGTATATCACTTAGTTCAGCAGGATCTAGTTCACAGTGAGGCTGTCACAGAGATTGCAGAATCATAGAATCATAGAATGCCCTGGGTTGAAAAGGACCACAGTGATCATCTGGTTTCAGCCCCCTGCTATGTGCAGGGTCGCCAACCACCAGACCAGGCTGCCCAGAGCCACATCCAGCCTGGCCTTGAATGCCTACAGGGATGGGGCATCCACAGCCTCTTTGGACAACCTGTTCCGGTGCGTCACCGCCCTTGTGTGAAGAATTCCCTCCTAAGTTCTAACCTAAACCTCCCCTGTCTCAGTTTAAAACCATTCCCCCTTGTCCTATCACTATCCACCCTTGGAAACAGCCATTCCCCCTCCTGCTTATACACTCCCTTCAAATATTGGAAGGACACAATGAGGTCTCCCTGGAGCCTTCTCCAAGCTAAACAAGCCCAATTCCCTCAACCTTTCTTTACAGGAGAGGTGCTCCAGCCCTCTGCTCATCTTAGTGGTCCTCCTCTGGACTGGTTCCAAGAGTTCCACATCTTTCTTGCTGGAGGCCGCAGGCCTGGACGCACTACTCCAGATAAAGCAAAAGAAATAAAAAATACGTATACTGCAAAGTAATAATAGAGTTAAATGAAGGAAGTAATAAAGCCTCATACTTAGCATATTGTGCATATTTTTAAACGTTTACTAATGGAAAAGATCACCATAGAAATAATAATTGTTGCTATTTTTGCCTTGTGTATATCTTTTCATCTATAAATTTCTGAGCACACTAATGAAAGACTTAGCACATATCCAAGTACAAATAATTCCCATCTGGAAGCATAGGATGCTGAGAGAGAAGTAATCAAATGCCAACAATGTCCTCATTTGACGTTATCACTGCAGATCTGGTGGTTAGTTTCCGTTTTTAATTAGCTCGCACTCTTGGTTTAACAGAATTAGATTATGCCCTCCTCTACTTTTTGTTGCACGGCCCTGTAGTCACCGTCAGATCTTGGATGTTTGCTATGGGCATGTACCAGCAAATCTGTAACTTCTGAAGTGACTCAGTCATAGGCTGGAAACGCCTGCATGCTACTCTGCTAGGGTTCAGCAATAAGGCTAAGTTCAGCTTCAGAGCTGAAGTTGGTAATTTCCTTCCCATTGTACCACACATTTTGTGTGGTAAAATAATTCTTCCCCCTAATTTCTTACTGACAGCATTAACATTTCAGCTTTTCCTCTCTGGGCTGGCAACCGTCTCTTCTCTGTCAGAAACAGCCAAGCAATCAGTGTCAGCACTAATGCACACCTTTCCTTTGGAATCAGGCAGCCCAGAATCCAGTCTTTTCTGTAGGAAGCAGCAAGTTTTTACCTTTCTTTCTCTTTCTTTTACCTTTCTTTCTGTAAGTGGCTTGATGGCTTTTCATTTTGCCATGCACCAAGGGGAAGAGATGAAGGTAAGGACTTTCTCATTTTCCATTTGACAGCAAGATGAGTGGTTCCCATACCTGATTTGGAGACCAGCAACCCATATGCAACCCTCAGAGAGTCTAACTGCTCTCCCCATTTCACAAGCTAACAAGCTCTCCGCCATCCATGGGTCAGCTCTGAGTCAGCCCTGGGTTTGTGCCATGGGCCTGTCACGAGGAGCTAGGCAGCCAAATAGGCAAAAGGTGCCACACTGAGCTCTATCGTTCTGTAGCTGTTTCAGTTGGAATTCCTTTTTCATACTTCCCAGAGCAGACAGAGACTCAGACCCTCTTTGGGAAACGGGGAAGACTTCACTCAGCTCCTGTCACTGAGCCAAGCCCCCTGCCCAGCTCTGCTGGCCCTGATGCTGCCTGCTCAGATGGCTCAAAACAGAGAAGAGGAACAAGAAGGAAAAGTGGCAGGTGGCAGCTGCAGTAGAACCAGATCAGGAAGCCTTTCCTCCTTGGGACAAGCAACATTAGGAACCGCATTCTTTTTCTGGCTGTGCTGTGGTTGGCTATTTAAAAAATGTCCTTGTGCTGCAGACTTTGAGCTTTTTGCTTTAAAAAATCCACAGCATTCTGTGACATTCTCCCCATCTCACCTGGGGCCAGCCTCAGACGAAAATTAAAGAACTTGTGAGTGTGAGGATCAGGTGAGGAGGCCCCTTGGTGCTGCTCTGTGTACCGGTTGTGATGCTTTAAGTAAGTGAATTGTTTCAAGGGGTGATCAGTCTTTCTTGTCAGGTTTGCTGCATGGCCTTGCCTGTGCAAGATATGTAATAGCCTTTTCTGTGGCCCTCCTGTATTAACAGAAAGCTGGCAAAGCTGTTGGTAGCCCTTACCAGTTGCCCTTCTTGTGACGAAGCCACCCTGTTTTGCAGACGCTGAATTGGCCAGGATAGCTGCTTTCATCAGCACCAGAATTTGCCTACATTAAAGGCTGGGGGTGAGTGAGTAAAAAAGTGGCGAGCAGGCCTGTGGGGACTGGCATACACCCATGCAGTGCTGTTCTTTGTGCAGCCTGGATGACAATAATCCTTTTGTGAAATTCTGAGGGGAATTAGCAGAGGTCTTTGGTATCTGTTGCCAGCTGTTGCTTTCTCCCCCTTTTTTTTCACTTCTCCTGGTTTGACAGAAAAAGAGATAGAGTTGGCTAGATGACTGATGTCAAGTCCTTGGATAAGGCATCTAAATATCTGACGTTTATCACTGAATTATGCAATCAGTATAGGATGGGAGAAAATGTAATGGTGAGACCAATTCATTCCTAAAGCTTGCTAGCAGGACAAGAAAATGTGCCAGTGGTAACAGTCAAACTACTCAAGCTAATTAGAAAGCACTGCTAAGATCTATAAGCCGGTGGCTTCTATCACAGAATGACCCAGGTTGGAAGGGACCTGAAGGATCATGAATCTCCAACCCTCCTGCCACATGCAGGGCCACCAACTTCCACATTTAACACTAGACCAGGCTGCCCAGGGCCCCATCCAACCTGGCCTTGAACACCTCCAGGGACGGGGCATCCACAACCTCTCTGGGCAGTCTGTTCCAGCACCTCACCATTCTTCTGTAAAGAACTTCCCCCTGACATCCAACCTAAATCTTCCCTCCCTCAACTTCAAACCATTTCCCCTTGTCCTGTTATTATCAACCCTTGAGTTTGACTCAAGAGTTGACTCCCCTCCTGTTTGTAGGCTCCCTTTAGGTACTGAAAGGCTGCAATGAGGTCACCCCTCAGCCTTCTTTTCTCCAGGCTGAACAAGCCCAGCTCCCTCAGCCTGTCTTTGTAGGGGAGATGCTCCAGCCCCCTGACCATCTTTGTGGCTCTCCTCTGGATCCTCTCCAACAGCTCCCTGTCTTTCTTGTACTGGGGCTCCAGACCTGGACCAGCACTCCAGGTGGGGCCTCACAAGAACAGAGAGGCACAATCACCTCCCTGTCCCTGCTGGCCACCTCTCTTCTGATGGAGTCCAGGATACCATTTGATTTCTGAGCTGCAGGAGCACACTGCTGGCTCATGTTAAGCTTTTCACACATCAGGAACCCCCGGTCCTTCTCCGCAGAGCTGCACTCAAGGGCTGCTCCTTCCAGTCTGTATGGATGCCTGGGATTCCTTCGGCCCAAGTTCAAAACCTCACACTTTGCTGTGTTGAACCTCATCAGGTTCACCTGGGCTCACCTTTCAAGCCTGTTGAGGTCCCTCTGAATGGCATCCCTTCCTTCCACTGTGTCAGCTGCACCACTCAGCTTGGTGTCATCAGCCAACTTGCTGAGGGTGCCCTCAATTCTGTCATCGATGTCATTGACAAAGATGTTAAAGAGCACCGGTCCCAAGGCAGACCCCTGGGGGATGCCGCTCGTTACCGGCCTCCACCTGAACACAGAACCATTGATGACCACCCTACTCTAACCAAAGTCCCGGAACCTGTGGTTGTGTTCTTGGCACAGGACTGAAATGTGCCAGCCCATCTGCAATGAGAGAGCAATGAAGTTTGCCAGGTTTGGACTGATCCAAGTCCAATTTCTCCTTAATTATGCTAATAGTAGACCGGGGACAACATATTTCTCTTGGCTTTTGACCTGATCATTAGGACTGCTACAAGTATTTCCTATCTCTTCAACCTATTTTCATCTGGAGGAGGTTACACAGTGTGCAGCATCTCAAGGAGAACAACACCCAAGTAAACTGAACAATATGAATGTTTCAAGTAGGAATAGGTTTTGATAAGCTATCCTAATGCTGTTTTGGTAGCTTCAGAAACAATTTGTTGGGCAAGAAGAATCTTGTTATGTAACCTAAGGGAAGGTGTGTTATCTAAGGTCCCTGGCCTGTGGCAAGACGTTGGCTGGAGTAGGTAGACCACAGTGACATGTTGTGTTCTGCAGCACCATGTGTCTGGTCAACAGTTATTGTTTGATCCTTTTTTTGCAGTAGAAATTAAAAACTGGATGCAACATCTGGGATCCAACCATTGACACAGTTTTCTGAAGTTGTCTAAAATAGTATGTAGCGTTTTCTGCCTACCTATATATCTGGCATCTTCAAGGGGCATTATCCCTTGTCAGACAGAGGGGCCATAGGGAGCCCAAACATAAGGAGCTGTCTTTTTGCACGGGAATGGTCTGTTTTGGTGGAGGTAATTTCACACTGCTGTAGGCAACTTTTGAAATCAGCTCCTTGCTGGAACACCAAATTTGGTGGCAGATTCTCCAGCTCATTTGCAGAAATGGATATGCCACAAGTAATTTCCCTAGAAGCTGTCTCCCAGCACGTGGCTGTAGATCTACAGCTTTGGTCCTTGTCTTGTTAGAGTGATGAAGAAATCCCTGCCAATTTATATGTCGCTTAGATGGAAACAAAGTAGAGAACTGTCAAAACACAGTAGGAAAAAAATCTTTCCCTCTGAAGTAGACACAGCAGCAGGGATGGTGGTGAGCTTGTGTTATGCTAGTAGAGAGAAGTACTCTCCAGCAGGTACATTGTGATGGAACTTTTTATCCCATGCCATGCAAAGACATGCAAGTTACACATTAGTGTACAAGGGCTGCTCCAAAAGTAATGCCTTCTATTTTACTATGTTGGCCCACAACATCTCAGGCAGATGATGGTATAGCAGTAGAAGCTGAACCTTCCCACTAATATTCCATTACATGTTGTTGCCATGTGACAGATGGCAGCAGAGGGGCATCCTGACAGAATAGCATCTCACGTGGAAGTGCATGAAGTAAAGGTGTGTCACTGAACTCCTCCATGCAGACAAAATGGCACCCACTGACATTCACTGATGGTTGATGAACACTTATGGAGACCAAACAGTGGATGTGACCACAGTGAGGCAGTGGGTGGTGTGTTTTGGCAGTGGCAACAGTGACATAAATGACAAATCATGTTCCAAACAGCCATGTACAGATGTCGCATCACAAAATGCAGAATGTCTTGATCAGCTCACTTGCTTGAATAGGCAGATTATGAACAGGGAACTGGACTGGCTGCACCATCCTACCACATTCACTCTATAGTCCAGATTTGGCACCTTCCAACTTCTATCTGTTTGAGCTGATAGAAGAGACTTGTGTGACATTTTCCTAGCAATGATGCTGTCACAGCAGCTGTGTAACAGTGGTCACCTCTGCTGGTGAGGATTTTTGCAAGCATGACATGCAGGCTCTTGTTTATTGCTGATGAAAATGCAGAGCTACAGCTGGTGACTATGCTTACAAAGAGTGTTTTGTAGTTGACAATGTGCTCTATCAAATAGTGTTAATATGCTCTTTGTATCTGTTGTAGTTTCCATGGAAATAAATAGGAGGCATTATTTTCAGAGCAACCTACGTTGTTTCTTCATTAGCGGTATGGGCCCCAGGAGAGGGACAAGCACAGGTGAATTGTCACAAACCTGTGTTTTGTCTTCTAGGTTCAGTGTTAAATGCTGCTTTTAGTGTTTCTGTCATGATAGTACGAGAAAGTCCTACAGTGTGGGAGAGTCTTACAGTATGGAAAAGTCTCTGCCCTTTCTTACATTGTGATCTTAGTAGCTAATGTGAGTGATGGGGGCACAGCAAAAGGTATGTTTAGACAACACAATCTCAATCACTGTGGAGGAGTATTGCTGCTAAAAGCACCTGCCCCCTTCTTTCCTTTGCTATTGCTGATTTGTTCAGCCTGACACTTGTGCTTCTCTGGTCCACCTTTGTTAAGAGTGCAGGAAACTAACTCCGCAAAGAAGTAAATCCTTGCTACGGCAGTAAGCTGGATACATTTACTGGAGGGAACCAGCAAGGATGGGAGTGTGTGCTGAGGAAGAGCAGGGGTTGGGAAAGAAAGGGGCAGATCTCATTGGAAACAGTGAGTGCCAGAACAGGTGAGCTGTCTTCTCCAAATGCAGCCCTACTGCTCACAGCTGCTGAATCATGGCACCATGGCAGACCTCAGCCCCAAGAGCCACTGTTGGATGGGCTTTGCTAAGCCTCTGGCTTGGGGGAAGTTACATGATCCTCTAGGATAGCAGAGAGAAATGAAAATGAGGAAAAGGGAAGTTGAAATGCAGGGGCAGGCTTTCACATCCTGCTGCTGGGATTAACTGGTGCGCTCCAAAATCTTCTGGGGAAGTCAAATGAAAAATCAGAACAGCACATTTGTTACTCAAGGGACGCTCAGTCTTAACATATGGGGGAATGCAGGGAAAAATGGGGTGCCGTAATCTGGCTCTGTGCACACCAGATCCCAGCACAGATGTCACATGGATCAGCCCAGGGCACGTGATCCCTGTGTCCCTCTGGGGAAGGAGGAGCGTGTGGCAGGAGATTTATGCTGCTTTTAGGCTGGCTGCAAGGGATGGCAGGTGACTGAGCATAATGGTAGAGAGGTGCAAGTAGGTGATGCTAGATCTCATGGAGAAAATCTTGCCAATACAACAAATAAACTGTGGGAACTTGCAGAGCACCAAAGCCTAAGTCAGCACTTGCATTGTGTAGCTGCAACATGTATGATTACCAAGAGTCCTAATGCTCCTAGTAATGGATTTACTGCACTGTGAAACCACAGACATAGGTAGAGGAATGCAAATGAGGTCTGGAAGCATTCAGAACTCCCAGATCTACTGTAAGCACTCATCAGGATAGATTAACAGCTTGCCATGTCCAGCATCTACATGAAAAGCTGGGAAGGGGGATGTGATAAATTACCTTTCCATATTCTGATTGCATCTAATTTGGTGACTGACCATCTGTCTACTTTGTTTAGCTTCCTTTTATGTCTGCAGCATATGTGCTGGCTTTCAAAATCACTTGCAGATGTAGAATTATTTCATATAACAATCCCTTTTATTCTTTCACATTAGACATTCAAGTGTATGGAATTAGATACTTAGAAGTATGGGGTACTGGAAAATGGATTTTTTTTTAACCAATGTCTTTCCCATAATCTTTTCCTTTCTTTTTTTTTCTTTTTTTCTTGAATGTGTGCTCTAAAGAGTTCTGGGCCAGCCTTCCCAAGCACAGAGCCTCAGTCCCAAGTACTGCCACATACCCATGTCCAAAGGGCCCCCACGTGAGGAAGCTATCAGTGTTGCCCCCCATGAGCAGATTCTTTGAACAGATACAGGAGTTTCCCATAGATTGTCAGGCCTGCAGTGACAACAACTGAAAGCTTTAAATAAGCAAAACCTGAATTCCACATGGAGCGCCTCGACTTTGCTTAAAATTTTGTTCCTGAGGATTTCAGGACAACAAACTCTAAGCACTCCTCAACTGGGAGTGAAAATGCTTTCAAGCCAGCTCTGAAGTTAATGTATTTCTAAAGACGTTTCATCTCCTCTCACGTCCTTTTATTTTCTGGCTCAGCTTTATACAACATGCTGGCACCATCCTTTTGCTACAACTCATCACAAGCAGTATCTTCTGCCTGCTGGCATTTGGCTCATGCTTGAAATGAAGGATCACAAATATTTCCATTTCTTTCATCAGAAAGTTAAGAATCTCTGCGTTAAATTATCAGTGATGAAAAGTCTTCTCTGCAAGCAGGTCTCGGTTATTCATCTGGAAGCAGGACAGCACGGATAGTGGACATCTTGAATCAGAGAGAGTTCAGAAAAAGCAGAAAGAAAGAAATATTTTGACTTGCATTGAAAGAGAAACATTTCCAAAACAGATGGTGAAATCAAAAGGCTTGAGAAAAAGAATTTGAGGATAAATGAATTACTTGGTTTGACCTAAAATGCACCAGCTTTGAGCGTTTTCTTTCATATTTCATTTAGTAGGAAGTGAACTTGAAGGAAACATTGAAAGAGAAAGCTGAAAAGAGATGCATTTTATTCTGAAAGGAAACCAGAACTGAAACAAATGATTTTTTTTTCCCCAAAAAGCATTTTAGTTTTTTTCTGACCAAACAATTAAAACCCAGCATTGTGATGTTACTGAAGCTTCTTGTGCCAGTAAAAGAAGGACCTCCAAGACATAATTCCTGCATCTGTCCATGTAACTTAAGTTGCTTTCCAGGTGGGAAGAAGAGAGAGAGCAGGAGGAGGATGCAAATAGCCATGAGGAGACAGCACTTGCAGGTTCTGCTGCCATCTCCTCCAGTGAAGGTCCCTGGGGCCCCAGCACTGGTTTGCTGTCAGGACTCGCAGAGCAAATAAATGTGCCTGGGGCTCCCAGCTTGCACTGTGAGCAGATGGGGAAGTCTAGAGCTCGTGGGAGAAAATCAAAACCTCTTGTTCTGAAATGGCTTCAATCTGCTGAGGGAGAGATCTCTGTACGGATAATAAAAGAAGCTGAAATTCGTATTGATGGTATAATCCATTTAGCATTCCCATATCTGTGGATTTAAGAAACAGCCATTAGATCAAGGAATTTCTGAGATCTCTTCCTGCTTGTTAGTGGCACCTGAGGTGAAACCTTGATTCAGGGCAAACTGCTTCTGCTTCTTTGGTATTTGATCTTCCTGAAAGTCATTTCTGAATCCTAGAATCATAGAATCATTTGAATTGGAAGGGAACTTGCTGTCCTTGAAAGACCGCTATCAAACTGCTATTTGCTCCTGCTAGTACAGGGAAGGCACAAGAAATTTCTGCCACGTATATAAGAGATTCTTACTGTCATGGGCAGGATAGCTCGGCTCTGAAATATTATTTGCCTATGAACGAGTACTGAGATAACCATCTTAATGGGGAAATAGTTATTTCTGGAAAGAACAGCCTCTTTGCAGAGCCATCTTTATATAAGTATGATGGAAGGTGTGACCATAGAAGTGTGTGTGTTACAAAGGCATGAATAAAGCCTCAAACCCATACATAATTCAGTAGAAGCATTCTAATCCAAGTATTTTGGCAGCGTGTCACTGTTTGGAAGGGCATATGACTGCTGGTGTTTGCTTGCTCTCCAGATATACTATGTACTCTGTAGATTAAAAAATAATCTATTTTGGCATAAGACAAAGGAAAGAAACAATAGCTTTAAAGCACAGATATTAAGCACAGAAATCCTTCTGGTGGCAATCACCACCAAGGAGGCTCACATTGAGCAAAAATGGTCTGGTACAGCAGGTTCTGGCTAGCAAAGCTCCATTGTCATTTATGAGCAACCGCATTTAAGTGGTTAGGATGTCTTCATTCTGTTCTGATTTGGCTGGTCTCCTTGTGCTTATTGCTCTCTGAGCACATAACAGACTAACCCTGCCACTTCATTTCCACGTTCAGTAACACAGTCCTTTCTTCATCAGGTCATTCTTCCATGCATTGCCATTTGCTGGGTATTGCACTGGAAGAACTCATGAAAGGTAATCATAGAATTGTCAAGGTTGGAAAAGGTCACCAAGATCATCTGGTCCAACCATCAGCTCATCACCACCATGCCCACTAACCATGTCACCCACTGCGATGGTGCTTCACTTGAATTGGGCAGCAGAAGTCCAAGGCAGGAGAGGCTGGGCTAGCTAGAAAATGCTTCAGAATAAGTAAGATGTAAATTTTAGGTACGGAAATTGCACTTGCAAAATATGCCTGTGTGAATTCTGGCTTTAGAGAAAGTCTGGAAGCCACAAAGCTGACCGCCTTTAGCTGGGAATGACAGTAGAGGAGGTTTAGACTGAACTACATTATCCAGTGCTTAGGATCCACCAAAACTAGTTGCAAACATACACAGTACATCTGAGGATCACCAGTGGTTTACCATCATCAGAAGGGGCAGAAAGCCATTCTCCTTTAATCCAACTCTAACCACACCAGCTCTGCTTGAGGCCTCACAGTTGTGCCCCTGCTCTTGAACTACAAATGGTGAAGAAATTCTAACTGGGCAGGAGCTGGCCATCTTTGTCTATGTCAGGGTTACTCTTCAGCCAGCAGGGCAGTTTCAGCTGGCTCTGTCATTCTTCCAGATAAGCACTAGAATCAATTCTTGGAAGAGCTGGAGGGTCTCACCTGGTGTGAGGGCTGGTGGAGGACCAGCATTTACCCACCAGTGGCCAGGAGCAAGAGGGCAGTCACAGCCCAGTACCTGGGAGCTGATGTACTGTAATTGCGCAGCTCAGAGGTTATAAAGGTCGATACTTGCTGCAGGATTCATAGTGCTGCATTGCTTTTTTCTCTCCATGTAGAACTTCTGAGTTTAGAGGGAAAAGCAGTTTGTTGGAGGCACAGTTATGTGCCCCTTGCAGCTAGAAGTGTAGGTGCTGAGTTGGCAGGCATACTATAAACAACGTCAGAAAAAGCTGAACCTTTGGACTGAGAATTACTCACCCCTGGTTTGCTTTTTTCTCCCCTCCCATGTCCTATGAATCTATGGAGACACTGCTTCTCCTTATGTCATCAAACCCGTGTCAAGTACGCATGCTTTGTCCCTTCCATGGAAACTCAAAAAGCCAGAGAAATAACATAAACACAGTTGAAAATCTCATCAAGAAGCAACTGTTGGCACAGGTCATTTCTGCCATATCATTTTTGCTGCATAAATGTTGCTCTTTTTGAGTTTGTGTCAGTACACAGCCTGTATTTTGGAGCACAGCAACACCTGCTGCAGTTCCTGCCCTTCGTGCTGCTGAGCTGTCTGAATACTGACTGCTGCTGAACAGTGGTGTAAACAAAGATCTGAGATTTCATGGGAAGGGACTTTCTGGAGTCTAAGCAAGGCTTGCAACCAGAACAGCTTAAAACTGCAAATGTATATAGAAATCCAGATTCTGTAGAAAAGACTTATGTGGGACTTCTAGAAGAGGAAAGATTTAGTCCCTTTTCATTAATAGTATGAGGAAATTCCCATGTTTCCCTTAGAACATTTTACTGTAACTAATTGCAGATGACAGTCTTCTCGAACAGGACAAGCTCCAGCTCTGATTCTTCATAAATACCAAATTAATTAGAAAAGAATTAGAGACAAACTGTTGCACATAAGAAATTGCTCAAGAATGGAATGCTTTCCATGGTGATTTTTTTTTTCCCCTTTTTTAAATAGAAGTTGAGTTCTTAAGTTCAAACCAATGTTCATGGGCTACAGTAATAATCTTCTGACTGAAGATTATTGTTATTATTCATATTCTGGAAGAAGGAGATAACTGTGCAAGTGCCTCTCCAAACAATTCAGAAAGGTGTTTTTAATACCTTTACTTATTTCTTTTATTGCTCCTTTAAACTTCAGACTGCTTCTGGTTTCATTTTTTTTCTCTGTCAAAACCACAAATATTTGGTTACAATGAGGTTAGTTCATCTCCAGTTTTCACTGCTTTCCTTCCTTTCTTTCAAACCTTGCATGTGCAGTGGTTAGCTTGATGGATGGATGGTTGGCTTCAGGTTCCAGTTCTTTGGAAGAACCAGAGCTTGACACGACGCTGGGACTGAAAACTGTGAAGATGTCAGCTTTCCGCAGAGTCATCTTTTCAGTTGTTCACCTTTTCTCCATCTTTTCCACTGACAGCTGTGCTATTGTTTATGAGGAATGATACAGATGACCACCCTGCTGTGCTAGAAGTATCAGTGGGCCAAGCACTGCAAAAAACCACATCCCCTGCTCCAGCAGCTCCCCACAGTAAACACAAGTGCCTGTTTGTACAGAGCCTAACGGATTACACCACTGTGTATGAAGTGTGGTGAAGAACCACTTCCACAGAGTTCCTAAGAGAAAAGACAAATAGATCTGAAAAGAGACCAGATGAGAACAACTGCACAATTGGAAACAGAGAATTACTTCTATTTAGCCATACAGAATCCATTGTCCTGCCTTCCCCATAAAAAAAGGACTTCATATCTTCACGTGATCTTCACAGTCTACTTGGGAGAGCACACGAAAGAACCACATCCCCTGTGGCTTTTGGGATCTGTCTCCCACTGTTCAAGCCCAAAGGTGCTTTCATATCCTCCCTGCCAGGCTGCTCTTGGCCCTGAGGTGAAGCTGGAGCTGAGCTGCCCAAGCCCCAAAGTCTCGCTCTGACCTCAAAATACATTCTTGAAGTTATCCTTTAGTCTGTGGACTAGCAACTTATCTGCTATGCCCTAATTTTATAGAATCTAGAATGATTTGAGTTGGAAAGGACTCCTAAAAGCCATCTGGTCCAACTCTCCTGCAATGAACAGGGACACCTACAGCTAAATCAGGTTGCTCAGAGCCATGTCCAGTCTGACCTTGAGTGTCTCCAGGGATGGGCATCCACCCCCTCTCCAGGCAACCCGTGCCTCATTACCCTGATTGTAAAAACTTCTTCCTTATATCCAGTCTATATCTCCCCTCTTTAAGTTTGAAATCATTTCTCCTTGTCATATCAAATTTGCAATAACGTAATTCACGGTGTGCAAATGATGCTCTCCTGAGTAATCACCTGAAAAATTTATGTTGGGTTAAAATTACTTCTTCTCAAAAAGTCCCTGTTCCCTCCTTTGACTATAAAGAGATTTAAAAGAGTAACTGATACAGGTATTTAACCCCTTGGTGACCGTATTACTAGTGTAAATCCTGCTCAGTCAAGATGGCAGTGCTGCTGCTAATAACATGAGTTAGCAAACATATGCCAGCAGCAAATGTATTCCTCTGCTTGACATGAAGGAAGCGTGGCTAAGGTTAATCATAAGGAAGTTCTACTTAATCATTGCTTCTACTTCACACCCAGAGTTAAGTACATGAATTAGAGTAATACAGGGCAATTTTCAGGAGGAAAAAAAAAAAAAACCAACAAAAAACACCCTAAAATTTTGCTATTATCTCCCTGTGAGACTGCAATTTGTAATTTGCACTGTAATTCCATCAGCTGTCTTTTCTGCTTCTGTGCACAATCAGATACATCATCACTGTGTCATTAAAGAAACAATTATTCTAACAACAGAACTAATAAGTGCCTTCTGTTAAACCCAGGATTTAGGCAGCAAACACAAATAGACCTTTTACATCAATACTGGTTAGAATGAACAGTGACATTTAATGTCACCCCCTCATTCATGAATTGCTATGTTGTCACTGCAAGCCACAGAGTAGAGGAAAATAAAAATGAGACAAGTGCAGAAAATGCAAAGTTATTCATGGGAGTGAAGAAACTGTGTCTATTTAAAGATGTTAGTCAAAAAGTCTAAAGTTAGCAAATATTTGAATCCTACATGAATTCCATATTTAAGATTGCAGGACTGAATATTTAATGAGAATTTGGTTAACATCTTGGTTCTTTTTCAGGTACAGTACATTTCCTACCCTAGTCAGAGGTGTTAACTTGGTCAACTCATGCAGCATTTGCATGACTCTTATTTCCTCAGGATTATAATATTTAGTTGGGTATTTTTTACAGCAGTACTTCTTATTATTATGTGTGAATTGTAAGCAATGTAGTAGTGTTTGCAGAGAATCTAGAGATGCTTTATAGATAGGGAACGCTGCTGTTAGAATGAAACAAAGGAACCTGAGAATCCTATGACAATTGCCACTTTTCTTCTTCACGTTCCATATATCAAAAAACAGATCATAGGGAGCAGCAAGGTTAACAGCTATATAGTTAAAATTCTGCTATAAAATTAGACTAAATGTAAACAGTAATTAAAGCTAAGTAAAAGAAAAATAAAAATGTCCAACATTCCCATCCTGTGGCCATCACAACCGCTCTAGGAGAGTGCAGAGTAAATAGATGAGGAAAAATACAGTGGACCAACATCAGCTAACCAAAAGCTTCTTTCTGTCCCACAGCAGTGGCACTGTTGGGTATGGCATACAGTCACCTGCTCATTTCTTATTGCAGTGCTGCTGCCTCTCAGCATCTCCTCCTTTCCCCTTCTGGCTTGTCAAAGGATGTTTAAGAAGATCTCATAGCAACTATGGGATCTCCATGAAACAGGAAGTTCTTGGAGGGCATAAACAGTGAGTTGATCTCCATGACTTCATTTCTGTTCCTGCAGGTAGACAATTGGTTGGAAACTTTTCAGTGCTTCCTGAGACCTTCTAACTGGCCTGAAATACAGTGTTCTCTCTTTCTCAAAACTGTCAGTACCCTTTCCTCCACATTAACTTTGAAACACTTTCAAGGCCAGTCCCAGTTCCACGCTGGCCATGAGATGCAGCACCAAAATAAAAACTAAAAATGGAAAAGACAGGTAAATCAATCCAATCATAAGTAATAATGAGACAGATGACCCAAACATTTATGAAGAGTTACCACAAAAATTCCCATCAGACACAAACATACACACTATTAATGATAACAACACAGGTAATGTGGAGCGTTCAGAGTCATTGTGAAGTGCAAGAGGAAAAGCAGCAAAACATTTAGGCAAAAGTAGCCTTTTGTTTTTTATGTGTACATACTGATATTTGACCCCTGCTTGGCTGCCACTGTTTGAGTTGGCTACAGAGATTCTAGGGACAGGAGCTGCATCTTTTCTTGTGTTTGGACAGCACCTGGTATTATGAGATCCCAACTGTGATTTGGCAATACCAACCTGCAAACTGCAGTAGTGGTGTTATCAACAGAAGCTTTGACAACCTAGTACATTTCCTCTGCTCCCAATCAATTACATTCCATTCCCTCAGTGTCACTTCCACGTTGTTTCACTCAACCTCAAATCAGGAAAGGTGATGAAAAGTTCACAAGGCCATAAAGGACTACAAACAGTCCTGCTTGTATCAGCAACTCCATAGCTTATGGTAAAAATTCCATTCTAAAAAGACCACTTAGGAAAATAATATAAAAAAAATCAAATCCCATCTCCAAAGTTCTCCTGTCACTTGTTTTAGCCAATAAAGTGATATACTTCAAAAAAATGTAACACTAATATTTTCTGAGTAAACAGTTCTTCGTTACTGACCCACTCAAGTCATGGGTGCTTTCTACAAGGATGAGTGGGATTTAAGCCAGGCATGGGAAAAAGGACCCCTGAAGAACAGTATTATGAAAAGAGGAACACTAAAAAGCTCAAAAGAAGAAGCTGTTGCCCTGTGCTGCTTAGTCACTGTGTGTGCTGGCAAGTTTCAAAGGCATTACTCTTTTTTTTTTTTTTTTTTTCTTTCTTTCTTCCTCTTTACCTCATATGTTCAGTTGGAAGGGTGTGTAGAGAAGCAAACTTTCAAAAAGATTAGTCATCTTTAAAGTTACAGTCTTCTATTGTTAACAGCAGATGAGGCAAACCTTTCCAAAATGTGGATTCATCTAGGCAGCTGTCCAAAGGGACTCATCTGCAGGGGAGGATGAAGTGGGTGCTCAGGCTATGTACAACTCCCACGTAGGACCCATCATAAATTATAATAGTCCTTTACAGCCAAGCGTATAGGCAGTGGAAATCTTGTCAGATTGCCGTGGGAACATGAAGCAAACTTTAGGTGAGAATATTCTGGGTTAAAGAAGAAAAGCCTAGCACATCCTAGCAGACAACCGTCAGTGAGCCCTTAAAAAATACACCTCTTGGAATACAGTACTGCAAGCCAGCACCCGCCGTGCAACTAGCTCTCATGCATTGAAAAGGCAGTCTCAACAAATTGTGCAAAGAACAGATACGATAATTGCGTTGATCCAACTGATTCTATCAGCAGCTAAAGAGTAACAACATACCCAAAGCGTCAATATAAGCTTTACAAAGTGCTTAGCACCACTTGCACATGAAAGCCTTCTCAGCACTCTCTATTCATCAATAGTTGGTTCATGCCATTGACATACAAAAGTGTAATACCTATGTAAATGCTACATCTCCTTCAAGGGAAGTACTTTGAGCAGTTTCAAAGGGCTTGAACGTCACCACTGCTACAACCCACGCTGTGCAGCTGCAGGCTGAGTGGAGTGGCAGTTCTGGTACTGCAGTCTGTTCCACCCAGCCCATCTGTGATAGAAAGGGAAGGCAGAAGACAAGGGCGAGGCTGGCAGCTAACAGCTCTCTTGTGGGAGGCTGTTGGACCAGCAGGACCCAGCCACACACTCCCAGGTTAACAGAGTTACTTCCATGACATATATCTAGGGTAGGATTGTATGTGATAGGCTACAAGGAAAAGAAATAGCAAAAATAAGTGCTGCTATTTTTTCAAGAGTTACCAATGTTTTGGGTTTTTTTGGGTTTTTTTTTTGGTTTTTTTTTTTGGTATTCTGAGTCTTTATTACTCCATGCAAGTTTATTTTCAGAGAACAGCTCTATAAGCCTGCATAACGCATTTTTTCTTCTGCATTAAAAGTAATAACAGACAGCAACTCCTCAGTATGAACTCTCCCAAGCAATTCCTGTGCCTCAACAAATACTGCAGGCATCCTTTATTTCTTTCGTAAAAGCAAACAAAAAAAACCAAAAACCAAAAAACAAAACAAAAAAACCCCAAAACAACAAAAACCAAACCCATAACCCCAAACAAAAACAACAAAAAACACTCCCCAAGAACAGACACCCACCCACCCCTCAGCTTCAAAAAGAGATTCTCATCAGTCATGGCCATTCCATCACCATTCCCTCAGTCACCCCAAGGAACCACTCAGGAGCCTGAGAACCGACTAGAAAAATTGAAAGGCCTCTAGCTTCAGGGGAAAACTACTGAGGAAATTCCCAAACTCACTTCTCAAGGACAAGAATTGTAAGTGTGCATGCTACAGGCTGCTTTGTTTAGACAGGCAGGAACAGCTTCACTGATTCACTGGCAGCGATGCAGATACATGCAGGGACACAGCTCTGTTGACTAGCCCTCTTGTCTCTTGACGTGCCTGCCACAGGCTGGCAAAATACCTGGTAGTGAAATAAGTGGATGCTAAAATAGTTTCATATGACTCCCTACCTTCGTTTCATGGTTCCTCCAAACAACGGGAGGAGATGCTTTACAGCTATTGATACTGAAGGGCAGATGCAGGTAAACCACAGTGATTCATTCTATATAATCCATTTGAAAGGATACAGAATGCAGTTACACCTTGACCCAAATGTTACTTCCTTCTAAGGCAACTTTTATGCATGGTGTTAACAGTGTAACTCCTTGGAAAAATCTCAGAACAGGATTTCTTCAGCTTTTACCACAAAAGATGGAATACCTCCCCCATAATGCAGTTGTGTCACAAACCAATCAACCAACCATGGTGGCTTGGCTCAGTTTTTTTTCCAGCAATGTGCATAATTAGAAGCTATCAGCACTGAGTTTAGCTAAACTGAAAAATAATACAAGCTAAACTCTGGAACAGTTGCAAAACAAGAAGACAAGATGCTTCAGTGTAGCAAAATTCAGAATCATGTTCCGTGTTCCCCCAGATGGTCATTTAACCCCACCTGAACAGCCAGTAGCTCTCCCAAATTCTAATGTTAATCTGAGGCCTATTCCTCCTTAACACTGAGTTAGGGACCTGAAAAGACAATGGCAGTACATACTTATTTTCCCCCTCAACATGAGCAAAATAATAATAATAAAATAAACCCCCACCAACTAAATAAAAAAATGCATGACCAAACTTTTTTTTCAGGATCAAGTCTCTGAAGTTTAATGCCTTCAGGCTCACATGCATTCCCTTTAGCTTTGGCCACTCAAGGCACAGCAAATCAGGAGTGCAGTCCCCTCACCCTTCGTTTCTTGTTAATGGAAAAGTAGTTTAACAACGCAATGCTGAAGGGCTTTTTCCCCTCAAGTTAAGTGGGATCAATCTGACGTACAGGGACTCTCCTGCAACAGCTGGAGCTACACTCAACACAGAGGACTTGTTTGTATTTCTTGCAAACTGTATTAGCTACACTAGAAAATGCTGGTAAGAGGAGGGACTGAAATACTTGAAGTCGGACACAAATTTACATTTGAGCTCTCAGTGGGTCATCTCTCCCAGGCATTACTCTGTAGCAGAAGGGATAGGTGTTCAGATGGGTTTCTGAGCAACTGGGCAAGCCACTGCATGATCAGCAAAGCTCACATCCTTGCTCTCCCCGCGTAACCTCAGCTGCTTCCCCACGTCCCCAAGAACACTTCCCCTTCTTCCTCCTCTCACTTCTGTTCCCAAACCACCAACTGCGGGCTGCTTGGTTTGGAGCTGCATGCATCCTCATCAAGCAGCATCAAGCTGAGCCTTTTTTTCTGTTTAACCATAAATTTGGATGGCTCTCAAAGGAGTTACTGTCAGCATGTAACTAACTAGATTTCACGTAAGTTTTAGTAAGGCAGTAACTTAAAAATATATCTAGGTACACCAAAATATGACAGTCTAGCAAGGCAATGCAGTGAAATTTCCCTTCAGAGAAGCTTCTGCTTGTAGTTAAGACACGTTACAAAAAGCCTTAATCCTAAACCTTTTTTAATTAGGTATTGACCTTTACATAGTGGCAAAAACTAGCATTAAATCTTCTCAGAGATTTTTAGTGGCATAGAAATAAGGTCAGTGTGCTATTTTAAGTCAAGCACCACCGCTCTCCCAGGCCCTTATTTAGATGCACTTCTCTACAAAAACCTTGTTGTGTCTTCATTTGCTTTGACACGAGCTTTTGGAGAGGAACTGCTAAGGAAAAAAGTTACTGTCTAGCAAAAAACTCCACCATATTTTTAAAGCGTCTTATTCTTCTGTTATGCAAGACAATGTCAGAATCTTCACAATAAAGGAAAATCTAAAACAAGGATACAATCATTAAGGTTGGAAAAGACCAGTGGGATCATCTAGCCCAACCATAAAGCAGGTTTACCATCCAGTACGCAAGCAGTACCTGAGTATGTAGCACGCATGAGTGGATTCAAGCCTTAACAATTCATGGGCTGTTTTCATTTCAGTAAAACAAAAACTTGCAGATTTTGAACTCCTAACCATTGAGAAAGACACCCATAAAAAGCAGTATTAATAAAAAAGTGACGGGCTTCCAGGCCTCTAGAATATCCTAAGCATAAGATACAATAAAAGATATCCAATGTTCACATCGCAGTCTCGCTGCCTTGCACACTGTCACAGGAAGTAAATAAACACAGGACATTCCAGTGTACTATTAAAAAGACACCAGTAAGTGCTCCAGTTTTCTGTACCATACAACTTTATTTTCAAATTCACATATTTCTAGGCAATGTATCCAAAAATATTTGACTCAAGAGTACCTTTAGATTGTAGATATCCTGGAACAGGGCATCAAGCCTTTCCTATCTCCAAACAAAACATAAGTTTCAGCTCATGTTATAAAAAGTAACCATGTGGAATGTGACAAGTCATAATGTGAAATCAAAGTGCTTTAGTCCTGCAGAGCAAACAGACACTAGTGGTTATCCAGCCATTTGTCAATATATCTCTAACACCAACAGTACCAATTTTTTAGGGTTTGGACTTGCTGCGACGGCACTCCACCTTGAGAAAGGCTTTGGACCATTATCATGAAGTCTCGTGAGCTAACAGTCAGTTACACCATATGAGTTGGCAAAAGCTTTCACTTAGATACTTCAAACAGTGAGTGAGAATGATGCATAAGGGAACATTTTCCAAGTTCCCTTAGTAATTACCAAGTTCTACTGTATTACACAAGATAAAATGATGTTCCAGTTAGTCTTTTAAAACCCAAACTATGCTGTATTCCAAATCCCAAAGCATCAAAGCTCACAAATAATTTCCTCAAACCCCAACAGCTAAGACTCAATATGTTTGTGCAATTATTTGCTATTCACATGTGAAAAGAAAAACACTTCACTCAACAGATCCTCTAAAGAAATGGTAAGCAGAAAGTTACTTTAATTAGACTGGGAAGCAGATAGTTGCTTGAAACATACTCAATTCAGAACTGCCATATTGCAGAAAGTTCATGTTGCAAATGTCCAATTGGAGACCTTTTTGCAGAAGCCTAAAAAGCTATTTACCTTCCATAATGAAGGGAGTTTAGGACTTCAGCATTTAATTCTCTCCTCTGGTGCAAACGAACTTTGCAGAATTATGTGTATGATTTTTTTTTCAGACACTCAATTGTTGTACGAGCCTAAAAAGGAAAGGCTGAAGAAAAATTCCTGGTCCTGTTCAGATGTAAAGACAAAGTGCTTTGCAAAACTGACTATATCCACTGTATTTGTAGCAACCAACCCAAAAAGAAGGCACATGAAATCTATATTATAGCGATAAATTATAAATTAAAGCAGAACCTCTGTATAATTTCTAGCCTTTCTGCATGAAATTAATGACCAGCACCTATACAGAGTTTCAGTTATTTTTAATGTAACTACTCCCAGAAATACTTAAATGTCTCCTGCATGCTTATGCAAACACTGACTTTCATTAGGTTTTGACACAAAGTGCAGATACTGGTAATTTATCTGCATGGGAAGTCTGAAACAGATAAATCGCTGCCACTCCCTTCCTCTGTCACTAAAAGCGTAAGCCACCAGCAACAGCCACAGGCAGCTGTTACCTTGAAAGTGCACCACTCCCAGCAGCAGTTCCCCCATGAAGTGTTCTAGCAGCTATGGAACATACTTCATCAGTGTCTCAGATTTGGAATTTACTGTGTTGAAGTCTAAGCACTTTCTGTTAAAGCTACCTGATGGGCAGGCACATACATTCTGAGGAAGCCAACTGCAAACACACTCTGACAAACGTTGCATTGAGACGGGCAGTACCTTAATATCTAAGCACAGCTGAACTTCCACCTTGAGCAGCATTCAGGATCCAGGGACAGCTCATTCTCAATGAGAGCCTCCTAGATTTCACTGGAATTGCTACCACTAAAGCAGAGAAACAAGATTCAAGGTCTCAGAAAGCTTTAGCAGACAGATAGCATGTTCAAAGCCTTGGTTATTATTTCTCCGGAAATACAAGTTTAAAAGAACTCAAACACCATTGCCATCACTCATCACACTGCTTTTATGGAGAGGAACGGAACTTCAGAGTTCTGGTTATTCACTTTGTACCTCCCCTGCTCCTTTTCTCCTCCTCCTATTCACAAAGTAAGTTGAAGGGATTGGCACCTGAGTTTTTAGCAAACACAGATCTGTATCTTCTACATTACAGGACCACATGAAAATTGCATGCAATGGTGTCTGTGCTCTTTTCTAGAGCAGAGTGACTTTCACAAGTAACACATTCAACACAATTTTCTGTTTTTGAATGCAGTGAGTTACACAAACAACAGTAACAAGACTTGACCAGACTTAATAAACAGAACTGTACTAGGTCTGGCACTTGAGAATTCACAGTGATTAACATAAAACTGCTTTGCCTAAGACAAAATAAGATACCAAATATATAAAAGACCCTTCACTTACACTGTATCAGTATCCCAACAGTGACAAGCAAGATCAGTAGTACCTCAGACAGCAGAGACTTCAGCACGCAGCTAACTTTGTTCATTGCTTGCAGTGCAATGCTTTTTTTTTATTATTTGCAACATCAAATCCGGCAATTTTCAATGCATAAAGTCAACACAGACTCAAGTCTTTGCTGGACTGAAATTTGGATTCTGACAGGAAACTGTTACATATGATCTCATTTTGGGTACCAACTCCACACTGTGCCAGGTGGTATTGCTGTTAACAAGAAACTTAAAATACACCTGTGTATTACTGAGGTGGTGCTTATATAGCAAGTTATGAGCAATTTATAGTACGGGTTGATAATACAAGAGTAGAACATCTGCATTTTCCTTTCCCTCGCTCAACTCGCTAATCCTAGGAGGTTTATGAACACGTTTCTGACCCAGAAGCATCCCAGTGTTTCTCAGCTCACCCACTGCCCCTTGTCCCAGCAAGGGCCCAGCCAAGGCACCACCTCTTCGGCAGCTGCCAGAAACCCAACTGCAGATTCCAGCAAGGCTCTGGGACCACCTCCCCCAAGAACACGAGTTCAGACGAGCGCCTGCTTCGACCTACAACCTGGGGCACTCTGGTCCAGGCACCCACCTCTCCCTTGACCCTACCCAAAGATGTTGGACTTTGGCCTGAGCTTGAACGATGTCTTCAGGGATTTCTCCTCGTGCTCATCCTCTTCAGTGTCACCACGAAAGGAGGGCGTGTTGTGGATGATCTGAGTCCTGAAGCGGATCTTATTAAGCCGAGGCTTCATCCGCCCGCTGCCTGAGGCTTTCCTGGCCATCTCCTTGCCCTTGCCTGGCACTGCTGCCCCATCGGCACCCTCGTTTTCCTCCCCAGCGCTGTGATGGTGGTGATGGTGGTGGGAAAGGCGGTAGCTCATGAGGTTGGAGGGCAACACCTTGGAGAGCCTCCAGCGCACGCTCCCGTTGCTGGTGGCCCCTTCCTCTTCTTCCTCCTCCTCATCCAGGGCTCCCACCAGGCTCCGCATGTCCCCCGAGGTGCCCTGGTGCAGATACTGGGCAGCCTTACGCCCGCTGTAGTCGCGGATGTCCACATCGGCATCGTAAGCGCCCACCAGCAGCTTCACCACCTCGGTGTGGCCGTGCATGGCGGCGATGTGCAGCGCCGTGTGCCCGCCGCTGGTGCGCGCATTGATGTCCACAGGCAGCTGGTGCCGCTGGGCAAAGTTGACCAGGGTGGCCAGCAGCTCCTGCCGCCCATGCTTGGCGGCCCAATGCAGCGCCGTGAAGCCGGTGATGAAGTCCTTCTTACAGAACAGCGCCGGCTCGCAGCTCAGCAGCCCCTCCAGCGTCTCCCACCGCCCGTCCGAAGCCGACAGCATCCACGCGTGCTCCAGCGGGTCCAAAGCCACCGAGCCCGTCGTGCTGCCCTCCTCCTCGGCGGAGGACGAGGCCACCGAGGCGCTGTCCGAGTCGCCGCCACCGCTGCGTCCGCGACCCCCTCCGGGCGGGACGCCGCGCTTCAGCTGCGGCGAGCCGCCCCGCGCCGTCTCCCTCAGGCTCCTGCGGCCGCCCGCCGCCCCGCCGGACCCCTCCGCTGCCTCCTCCGCCGTTACTGCCGCCTCCTCGCCGCCGCCGCCGCCGCGGCCGGGCGCCGGTCCTCGCCGGGAGCCCTTCCGCTGCCCTCCGCCCGCCGCCGGGTTCGGCAGGGGCGCCTCACCCCGCCGCCCCTCGGGCTCCGCGCGGCCGCCGGCATCTCCGCGCGCCGCCGCCTCCCGCTCAGCGCCCGCCCGCGGGGAGGGCGGTGGGCTCGGCCGCTCCGCGCTGCCCTCCGCCGCCGCCTCGGGGCTCACGGCGCCGGCGGCTCCCGGGGCGCAGTACCGGCGCCGGAGGCACACGTACTTGGCGCCGGTGTCGGGCTCCTGGCGCACGGTGGCCACGGCGTTGACCAGTTCCTTGAAGCGCTGCCGGGCGGCGGCGCGGCGCTCGGGCTCCGGGGGGCTGAGCCAGCCCCGGAAATGCTCCCGCAGCTCCTCGTGGCGCGCCCGCCCGCCCCGCTCGGCCAGGAACCGCACCACCGTCTCCTGGCCCAGCTCGGCTGGCTCCGCCATCACCGCCGCTTCCCCATCGCGCTGCCGCTGACTGCCGCCCAGGGTGCGGCGCGGCCGCCGTTGCCGCCCGAGCCCCTCCTCCGGGCGGCGCGGCCGGTTCAGAGCCGCGGCGCCGGCGCGCCCTCCTCCGGCCGGGAGGGGCCGGGGCGGCTCAGCGAGGCGGCCCCGCGTCCGACCGCCTTCCCCAACGCCCGCTGGGTGCGCGCTGCCCCCGCGCCCGCCCCTCCGCCGAACCACTCCTCCCGGTCCCCGCTGGGGCTGCGGAGGATGGGAGGGTTCTGTCGCGGCGTTCCGTCTCGTCTCGCCGCTCTCCGTCCCTCCCGGGGCCATGGCCGGCGCGGGGCAGCCGGTAAGTCTCGCCGCGGGTAGCAGAGGGGGCTGCCAGCGCCTGCCCGCTGCGACGGGAGAGGGGACGGGACAACGCGGGGCAACGGCCTCCAGGGGAGGAACGGTACGGTACGGTACGATTGGCAACCGACTGGAGTTCTCGTAGTTGGGCAGCCGAAGCTGCCAGGGGTTACAGATGTTGTGGAAGGTTTCAGAGGGTGCTGTGAGTTTCTAGAAATACGCTGCATCCTGGATGTTAGAGAAATGCTACTCTGTGTATGAGGGCACAGCGATGGGTTCCTAGGCTTCAGGTGCACAGTACCGTCAGTGTGTTAACACTGGAATTTAGAGTATGAGTGTGAAATGGAGTCCTCTGCTGTGCTTCGCACCTTAGCAATGCGAAGCATGCATGTAAGGCAGAGTGAGAGGAGGTTATTTTGTTTGTTTGTTTTTTAGGGAGAATTCCTCCGCCCTGGCTGCACAGCCAGTAATCTGCATTTTATGCCGGTAGGCAAAGTACCTGGTTGGGTGGCTCCAGGCTTTGTCCCACTTCGGTGTTATGCAGTGTGGCTGTATGGGAGGCTGCCCTGGGAGAAGGGCTGAGGGAGCTGGGATCATTCATCAGGGGAGACCTTATTGCTCCATGCAATGACCTGAAAGGAGGCTGTGGTGAGGTGGGAGTCAGCGACTTCTCCCAGGTAACAGCAATAGGACGTGAGGGAATGGCCCCAGGTTGCGCCAAGAGAGGTTCATGTTGGACGTTAGGAAACATTTCTTCTCAGAAAATGTGATAAGGCACTGGCACGGATTGCCCAGGGAGGCTTGGGAGTCACTGTCCCCGGAAGTGTTGAAGTAATGTGGAAATGTAGCACTGAGGGACATGTTTACTGGGCATGGTGGGGATAGGCTGATGATTGGACATGATGATCTTAGTTGTCTTTTCCAATCTTAATGGTTCTATGATTCTATGAATGGAGGACAGCCACTGTACTTTGGGAGTCTCATAAAATCACCGAGAGATCTCTGAGATCACCAGGTCCAACCATCACCTAACAGTATGAGTCCCACCACTAAGCCTTCTTCCTTAGCGCTGCGTCAACACACCTCTTAAATACTTCAGGAACGAGGATCCCACTTTTTCCCCAGGTGGCTTGTTTCAATGCTTGACCATCCTCTCCATGCAGAAATTGTCACTGATATTCAGTCTAAACCACACCTGGGACGTGATTCCTTGCATCCTGTCAGGGGGATGCAGATGTCAGGGGGAAGTTCTTTACAGAGAGAGTGGTGAGGAGCTGGAATGGGCTGCCCACAGAGGTTGTGGATGCCCCGTCCCTGGAGATGTTCAAGGCCAGATTGGATGGGGCCCGGGGCAGCCTGGTCTAGTGTTAAATGGGGAGATTGGTGGCCCTGCATGTGGCAGGGGGGCTGGAGATTCATGGTCCTTGAGGTCCCTTCCAACCCGGGCCATTCTGTGATTCTGTCACTTGTCACATGAGGCAAGATACTGACACCTCCTTGCTGCAGCTGGAGTAACTCTCCTCTGGGCCATTTTGTGGGAGGCTGGTAAGATACTGAAAGGAGAAAAACCTAAGAGCTGAAGTTTAAGAAGCACTACAAAAAGATTGAGGTTGAAGAGAGGTAGTAAAGCAGCAACAGAGACTGGGAGTGGGACTGGTGGGCCCACTAGGTCTGGGAAGAAAAGAGAGGAGCACGGAGGTGGAAGGCTTCACAGAGGAGAGACCTAAAAGCAGAAGGATAAGATTGGTTTGTCATGGGGAACAGTGCTTTACCCTTGGGTTTTCAAGTAACAAAGTGACATCAAATAAGATTTCCTAGCTTGGCACATGCTGTGCAATCATTGAAGTGTTTCTGAGTATGTTGTGGGAAGGGTTTTGTTCTCAGTCCTTTCATAGAAGGAATGCAAAATCTCTCAGAGTGCAGTCTGACCTTACCACACAATCAGGCTGCACACAGTCTTGAGATGCATGCATTCAGTGCTTCCAAGTTTTGAAATTTTGACTTCTGGGAAAGTTCTGGCAGCTCCTGTAGCTGTAGAACAGCGCACAATGCTGAGCATTGACTAATTAAAGGGGAGAAGAAGAAAGTGATCCACGTTGCAGTCAGACACCCGCTGCCAGCTGCTGCCCCTCGCACCCAGGGCTTTGCTCTTGGTGTGGACATGAAGGGCCACGGACTGCGGCTGACTGCTGCTGTCCAGGAAACACAGTGCCCCAGGGGCTCGCAGCCAGCTCAGGGCACATCTACTGAAGCAAAGTGGTGGCTGCGTCAGTGCCGATTATTTTCTCTTATCACAGGCATCTCAGTGTGCTGCAGCAGATTTCAGCTCCTTACTTTGTTTTCCTCATTACCTGCAGTGCAGGAGGTGCAGGTACAAAGCATGCCACATTCTCAGGTTACTTAAATACCTGCTGTGAAAGAGAGGCCTTCGTGACATTTGCAAGTCCCTGTGGAATCACCTCCCCACAACTGGAAAATGAGCAAGATGCTTCTGCTTTTTTGCTTCTTTTCTGCTAATTATCATCAAATAGAATCCAGCAGTTCTCTGCAGCAGCAGCACAGCGAGCTGCATGCCCTCAGCTGACAGCAGTGTGCTTCTTGCTTTGCCCATGTATATATCAAGGAAGTTTGAGGTGCTCAGTGATTGAAGGCAGTTGGCTGCCCCGTGTGTTGAAGTGGACTAGAAAAAGAAATTGTAGGTACTGCAGAATGCTGTGTAAAGGGTCATTTGCAAGAGCTGTAAGAATTCTGAGCTCAAGATCCTTTGGATCAGTCCCCTGAAAGCTGGCTGCTGGTTTCTGACATGGTGAATAAATCACTTGTTCACTCTTTGTAAAATTTCTCAAATGATTTTACTTTGAATCATCCTTTGGCCAATAATTTCCTATACAGTGGTTTTTGGCATATTTTGCTTCATATTTGACTCCTTGTATTTCTTTTCATTTTACAGAGCAGGCTGATGTATTAATCCCTTGTAATTTTTCGCATATTTCTTTTCTTACTCTGTATCTTCATGGACTTTTTTTTGTATTTTTGTTTTCCTACCTTACTCCCTTGTTGCCTTTCTTCTGGGTTACTTTGACAAGATTCCCTTTCTGTTCCCTCTGCTCATCCCACCTGCTCTGTTTCTCCTTCATGCATGTATCTGAATAGAGATTCACCAGTGGTGTGCATGGCTGCATCTTCATTTTACAGTTTGACCACCCAAAAATGGAAAATAATTTTCAGAGTAGAAAAATAGAATGTCTGTTTTGAGGCACTAGCAATGTTAATATTTATTGGATTAAATTTAATGGCATTAGAGAGGTAATTGATTGTACCATAGTGTCACTTGGTATTGGGGAATTAAAATTAATTTTTTGGTTTAATGAATACCCTCAGCTGTTTGCTGTTGTGAGAGACTTGGGACTCTGAATGAGTCACGTTTGCAGAGCCTGCAGGCCAGCAGACTGCTGAGGTAATGGTTTGCTTGGACTGCAAGTCTGGTTCTGCAGGAGGCTTATCTGGGATACCTGTGTAAGTCCAAGATGCAGCCTTTGATGTGGGATGGCCCAGTGTTGTGCAATTTTAGTCTGAAATACATGGCAGGGTTAAAATAGAACTTCGTTTCTGAAAGAAAAAAAATACTACTTTTGTCTCAGACAATAATTTTTATTTGCACACTGCTTCTAATGGGCTAGACCACTTTCTGTAAACCAGTGCACTCGGGGTACTGCTTTTGCTGGTTCTATGAATGTTACGCTACCAACCTTTTAAAAAACAAATTGGAGGGGAGGAGCAAGATGTGATTTGAGCCACTGTAACCTGCTTAAATTGTTTGCTATTTTGATGAGACTATTAATTCTAAGAAAGAAATGAGAAACAGGAAGAATTTACTGGAGTACTCCAGCCCTAGTAGCATTTGGACTGCAGGCCTTGAATACTTCACTGAATAAAGTTGGGTGGTGAGCTGTCTTCAAACATGATTTAGCTGCTCCAGGCAGCTGAAGCCGATTCAAAAGGACTAACTAGTACAGCAACTTAACTGCTTTTGCGTGATTTATGTTTGGTAATGCTTTAGTTGTCACCGTTTTCCTAAACAGTTGAAACAGAAACAACTTGTTTTTCAACCAAATGACGTATTCTTTCTTAGGAAAGTATTAAGGGTGCAGATATTTCACAATCAGGCTTGTGAATTTAATGTCTCCGATATTAGATTAGATAGTAACACAGTGAGGCTGCATGGGGTGCTGGAGGAAACAAACGGAATATTAAGGTTGGAAAAGACCACTAAGGTTGTCTAGTCATGATGTGCTTGGAAAATTTTGGAAGGGAAAATGTAGCTTATTACTCTCTATATGAATGTTCCCACGTTTGTCAGACTGAACAAATTTACAAAGGTATTTATTATAAGAGCATGGATGGTTGCAAGTCTCCAGATTGGGACAGTAGGACTCAATGTTATGATGTTTTTCATGTGGAAAACGGAAGTACAACGTGCAAGGATATATTCTTCTAAATCAGCATGGCTGAGTCTTCAGCTGAAATTGAACGACACCGTGTTTATTGGAAGTTTAACAGCTAAAAGCTTTTACTACAGTGTTATTGGTTCTTGAAGAGTCAGTTGAGTTTTAGGACAGCTGTCTGAACAGCTTAGTAGTGGTTTAAATCCCTGAAATAGTATGCAGACTTAGAGATAGACCCTGAAGTTTCCAGCTTTTCATCACCTTCAACTATTAATGTAATTCTTTTCACATGTACAATACCAAAAGTCTCCTCCTCTATGTTCAAGGCAACTCTGACCATTTTCTTGGAAAGATGTAAATAGACCCTGAGTCACTTTGTTCTGACCATCCTTCAGTCTGTCAGTTTTCTCTTTAAAATGAGAACAGTAGGGCAAAGACATTAAAACCTGTTCTCATGACTGATATAACAAATACTCTTTGTGCTTGAAATTCCAGCTGTTACATACTTTGTGGCCATGCATGTTCTCACTGTCAGGTCATGCAGAGCTGGTGAGATGTGAGGTTTGGGGCGGAGGTGGTGGTTGGTGGTTAGCTTGTTGGTTTACCAAGTCATTAGCTTTGGCACAAAGAACTGAGAAGAGCAACCTTGTGACGAAGGTTCTAAATTACATGTGGGGGAAATACCATTCACGTTCTAGTAGCCTTTTCCTTTATGATGCATTTACAGGGTGTTTCTGGTGTCAAGCTTTTGTGTGAAACGACACAGCACTTGCAGTGGACTTCTGTGTATTTACATTTCCAGAAAAACAGTTCTCGTTTTCACTTGTAACTGTGATATCATTAAATTAACTTCTGTGTACTGAAGAAAGATGAAATACGCTATTTTAAAATAGCAAACTTCAAATGATTGTCTTGACAACTGCATACATGTTTGTTGCAGACGTATCTCTTTCCTGACTGAAGCACACACATATCCGTAAGTAGAGTTCTCTGGGAGAAACTCAGAAACACAAAGAAATGATGAATTTTTAAAGAGTGATGCGGCCATACTGTCGAGCTGTAAACACAGCCATAGCTTTCTAAGCTAAGCACAGAGAAGCGCCTTGTTTTGCACATTTATGATTTCCCATTTTCTCTGTTTCACAGAAATTTTATCGGTTTTTGTGATAAACAACTAATGTAACAGTGGTAGAACAGATTGTTTTTAATTTCTGTTCCCAGAAAACAATACACTTTCGTGCTGAATTGTTCGGTTGTGATTAATCACTTTCTTCCTTCCGAAAATGGAAGTTCCGGAGTTACAGGCTGTGAGGTCTCCTGCTGCTTTCCCATGTGCTGTGGGCACAGCTGTAATATGAGGTTTCTCACTCATGCCTTGCTAAGCAGATTTAATCCTGTTGTAGTGCCTCCTAGGTGATGCAGTATTTGTTTCTAGTGACTTATGGAAATGGCCAACCAGCTTGTGGCTTTTGTTGGGTTTGGCCACAGAAATTAAAGTGGACTTCAATCAAAAAACCCTACAAAGGTGGGGAAGGGTCTGTAAGGCAAGGTGTGTGGAGAGCAGCTGAAGTCCCTCGTTGTGCTCAGCGCAGAGCAGAGGAACTGAGGGGAGGCCTGATGGCGGTGCAGCTCCTCACAGGGAGCGGAGGGGCAGCGCTGAGCTCTGCTCTGTGTGACAGCGACAGGGCCGAGGGAACGGCATGGAGCTGTCAGGGGAGGGCAGCTGGGGGTCAGGGAAAGGGGCTGCAGCACAGCGCCGTGGGCATGGAGCGGGATGCACAGGGCTGTGGTTTCTCCTCGTTGCATTAGTCTAAGCAGAGATGCCTGAGTATATCGGTCTAAATTGACAGCGAGCGCAGTGTGTAGTCCCACACAAGAAATCCTGAGCAAAACCAGAGGAGGGGAACCATCTGCTGTAAGCCATGTCTGCGTCCTTTTCGCTGCAAGCAGTCTGACACTTGCTGTATAGCATACCTGCTATAAAAGGTGGCATTCCTTTGTGCTTGGGACTATTAAATGAAGGTATTTCCACAGTTGGCTATAGACACATTCCCAGGAGCCACTAAAGGCAAGGGGATTGCAAACAGAAGAGGCAGAATAGCATGGACTTGTTGCTGTTTATACTCTTGATATAGAATGTTTTGAAACAGAACTGTATGAACTGATAATCTTATGTTTTGTTGTTTGTTTTTTTTTGTATGCTCATCACCTTGGTGTTGTGATGCAGGATTGCAGGATTCTGGATATTAAAAGCACAGTGTGCTCCTATAGACATTTCTAGTAGTATATATTATATATCTGATGTGTAGGTAATGAAATAGTTACTTATATAAAATAAAATAATACAATTCCAGCTACTCAGAATGTATTCTGATTGCTAATATATACCTTCCTCTGATTATGTCCCTATTTTGAAATCTGTCTCATAAATTGTTTTTAATAGTCTTTTCTTCATTTCTTAGAGCAAATCAAAAGTGATTTGCTATTTTTTCTGTGTTTTTTAGTTTACATTTTTAGTTGGACTTGTCCATTTCATTTCTGTTCCCCCATGCCCCTTTCCTCCCCCCCTCACCTTCTCCCCCCCCCCCAAAAAAAAGGGTCTTTCCTTTGACGCTGCAAATAGCTGTGCAGAGTAAATCTGAGTATTTTCTGAAGTTGTAGTGTAAAGCTGAGCTGAAAGATTCTTTTTTCTCCTGGACTGTTGCTTTCCTGAGTTCCTTGTAAATTCTAAGGAATGAATTCTGGCTTACCAACAGAGTTCCTTTCTTGCCATTGCGAATTGCTTTGCGACTCGCTTTGATAACATACTTTTTTCTTTTTTTTTCTTTTTTTTTTTTTTTAATTGCAGAATGATGGCCTTCGATCCTTACCCTTGTCTGGCCATGTTGGTTTTGATACTTTACCTGATCAGCTGGTTAACAAATCCATCAAGCAGGGCTTTTGCTTCAACATTCTTTGTATCGGTAGGTGCTGTTTGGTTGTAAGCTACACCTCTCCTTAGGAATTGACTCGTTAAGCATGAAGTGCAGTTCCACTCTCTCCCCAACTTTGCTCATTTGTATCAGTAATTTTGGTTTATATTTAGCATTTTTATAAAGAACAGGAAGACAAAAAATGTTGAAAGTGGGCATCGTGCACTTATGACTTGTAGATAGCTTCTTGGATTCTTTTGAGTGAATGAGGCTACACGGTTTTTACTGCAATAGAGCTTTAGGTCAAAAAGTTCTAAAATCCAAGGTGATAATACAGACATATTTCTATGCTTCCCAAATAAATGCTTTTTTATAAAAATTGTCTAACCCTGTGGTTTCACAGGTAGTTACTTAGCTTTTGAATCCAATGGTAAATTTGCCTGCAGTTCTGCTTATTACTCATTATAGGTAAGTATTAACTGTCTCCTGTCTGTGTGATAAAAATTTACAGAAGGTATTTAGTGCTCCTTATATTAAAAAAAAAAAAGGAATGCAGCAACTGTTTGGAGAAATTATTTAATATTTTTTGGTGGATTTATCAGGTTGTTCTGATAGCACTTGGTGTGCTTGGCAGGTATTTTATTTCTCCCCCAACTCTTCTGTTTAACTTTAGGGGAAACTGGATCTGGGAAATCTACCTTAATAAACAGTCTGTTTAACATCAGTTTTGATGACTTGGTGTCAACTCATTTTCACCCAAATGTAAGACTTAAAGCTCAGAGTTACGAACTCCATGAAAGCAACGTTCGTTTGAAACTAACCGTTGTGAGTACAGTGGGATTTGGTGACCAGATAAACAAAGAAGATAGGTAAGTGTTGCCCTGTTGCTAATGCATGCAGAAGTTCTTCAATTCCAGTTTGATTCTTCCTTGGATTTTGTAGTAAATATTTTTCTTACGTGTCTACTAAATATTTGGTTAACCATTTTCTCTGTGTACCACAGCAGGTAGTGTTTTCCTTCTTGTCTAGGAAACTGAGAAATCAGCTAAATCTGCTCCCTTCTTTATAATAAAATCTTTTATAAATACGTGCAAATAAGAAGTGCAGTAGTGCGTAGAGTTTCTTCTGAGCAGGGTGATAAGTTCCATGGGGGACTATTTAAACAACCAAGAAGGTTATGATGTACACTACATTATAGAGAGTAGATCTGTAGGTTGTTGGTTGTAGGTTTTTTTTGTTTTTGTTTTAAATATTGGATTATATTAAGGACTTCAAACAGGAAGGAACATCATGTGGATTCTTGAAGTCCTTTAAGTTGGTCAGCTCAATCAAAAGATACAGAAGTGCAGTGTCAGTTTTGTCTCTGCTGTTATGAACTGAAGATTTTAAAATATTGAACTGTATCTCAGCAGATTTTTTCTTTCATTATAATGAATTCTAGTAGTCCTTCATGCTACATCGGTGCCTAAATTGTGTTAGTTATAAATGAAGGTTAGACAATCACATTAAGATTGTCATGAGATCACTGTCCTACGATATCATGGGAAAACAGCTAATGCTAGAGACTGGGATGAGTGTGATGTGTGTAGATATTAATATAGATACTAGAGATGTTGATATATTATATTGTAAGAAGCTGCCTTTTAACCCTTTGTTAATTTTGGATACAACTATTGCTTTTGAACTTTGTTTGCATTTGACTTGGTCTAGTAGATTTTAGTGGCAGCAAAACTGTGAGGTCCTGCTTGGACATCTGGCAACACTTTCTTTTTGAAAGGAGATTATAGTTGTGCTTTAAGCAGGATGAAGCTTGCTTAAACTGTACTGATGTTGCAAATCAGATTTTCATTCTTCTCTCACATTCCTCCTTTCCAATTTTTGTTTATTGTTTAAGAGCTCTCTCATGTACAGTACTTCATCTTCAGAGGATTCTGGAAGTCCTATTTCTTGGTACTGGTAATTGCATGTTCTTTCTTGTATCTAGAAGTTTTGTGTGTCTTTCTCGAATCTAAGTGTTCCGTGGTTGCACAGCTTCATGGCCAAAGTTTATAAAACATCTTTTGAAAAGATCACTAATAAGCAAAAGTAAATTTACCTAGCCTTTTTTTTTTCTTTTTCTCCACTTATAATAGCTACAGAGTATTTTATCTGTTTTAGGTGTACAGTTATTTTTGGAGTAGCCTCTCAGAAATTAGGATCAGTGCACTTAATTTTCTGCTGTGTCATGCAGCTACGTGAGCACCCTGTTCAATTGTAAAATGAAAATGCGCACAACAGTACAAGATTAATTTCTTTCTTAGCTTGTTTGGGAACAGCTAATGTCTGGTTATTTCATTTTATTTTATTTCTTACAGCTATCAGCCAATAGTGGATTACATCGATGCACAATTTGAAGCCTATCTCCAAGAAGAACTGAAAATTAAACGTTCTATATTTAACTACCATGATACTCGCATCCATGTATGCCTTTACATCATTTCACCTACAGGCCATTCCCTAAAGACTCTAGATTTGTTAACCATGAAAAGTCTGGACAGAAAGGTAAGACTTTGAAACAGCTCTTAGGACTTGTTCTGCTTTCTGACTCATCTTGCAGCTTATAAGTCTGCTACCAACTCTTCGTTCCAAATCTGTGTGATTGGTTTTAGGAGATTGTGTTTTGTTTGTTTGTTTTTTAACTTCAGAACCACTCAGTTCAACCAAAAGTTTGCAGTTCATCACTTATTTATTCACAAGTGGGAAGAACACAGACAAACAATCTCTTAACATCTTACTGATTGGATAGGATACGCTTCATGAGTATTGTAATGTTTCTAACGAAGTCTGTAGTTTCTAGTTCACTATCAAGTTTTGAGGCTGCTGGAAAATTGGTGTATAGAAAACTTTGCAGCACTGTAAAGATGTTTGTTATAAACAGCTGAAGAGGTGAGTGCTGTGAGCTCGTCTAGCCTGACTTTTCTATGATGGTCTGTGTTAGTGTTTTAAACTACACATATTGTTTAATTTTGCAACCATTAAAATAGTTTCTAGTGATTATTTCTTTCTAAATTCTAAATTCTTATGATTCTTCTTAGAATGGGTTTGTGTGAATTGGAAGAAGCTAGATATTTGAGCCATTTTAGGAAATCTTGTTTGATAAAAGAAGAGAGGAGAACTCTTCTATTTTCTGTTAAAATGTTAAGAATTTGGAATGCTGCAGTGTTTGGTTTTATTGCCTTTTAGTTTGTGTTTTACTGTCAGCATGTTCTTTTTCCTGTACATGAGGTGTAAGTGTACTTCTTAACATGTGGACACCTTCAAATATACTTAAATATACGTGCCAAATACCAACCAATGATAATTTTAAGTATGAATTTTTTTTTTTTTTTCATTCTCTCTAGCATAATGGAGCAGCAGATGCTTTGACATTAATGTGAGGTGTTACATTACAATTGTAATTTAGAAAAATAGTCTATTTTCTAAATGTGAGGGAAGAAAGTGATACTTTGCAAATCATGGATATGAAGGATGATCAAAGGGCTGAATTTGGTGCTAACACACAACAAAACTGTGTGCATGGATAAAGAAAAACCTTTATCCCAGCGGCTTTTTGTTGTTGTTTTAGTTGAACTACTTTAAACTACTTCTTGAAGTTAAACTTCAGTAAGTCTGCACTGCTGTTTGAAAGAAGCAGGCTCAGCTGCTCCTTCACACTGTGCATGCTTAAGTGCTTTCCTCAGTCAGTTTCCTGGATGAGGAGACTGATTTAAACTGAAAACTAAAGAATTTTACCTACTTAGGAAACTGAAAAGTAATCTATCTCCTTGTAGAGCTGTGCAGATTTTAGTTCTACCTGGAAAGGAGCTGCTGCACACAACGGGAGAAGATGAAGACTGCTATTTTAGTTTCAGGTGTTGTCTTTTTATGTGGGGTTGAAGTGATTCTGTGTTAACAGCCTATGAAATTCAGAATTGAGCTTTGTGCAGTGGGAGTTGTGATTTAGGAAGAGGCTGAAAGGAGTTAGCTGGTGCCCAAGTGAGCAGCAGGCATAGATGGAAGCACTGCGACTTGGAGCACATCTGGATGTTGTCCAGCTCAATATAGTTCAAGTCTCCTGTGAGTACAGGTCAGTGCATACTTTCAATTAGTGTTGTTCTTGAATGAAAGTACTGAGATACTAGTTGTCAAGTAAACCTTAGGAGCTGCAAGTAGAAATAGATTGTTTAACAGATGAAAAAGACTATTTCTGTTGATTATGTAAAGCCATGGTAGTACTGCTTTAACATTTTAATGACAGGTATGATTTAACATTAGTATTGATAACTAGACTCAGTTTGCAGTGATCTTGCTTTTGTTTTGTTGCTTGTCTCCACAGCAATGTTTCCTTCCTATTCATTACCAATCTCTCCTAGTTAGATGGGCCTGTAAACCTTTTATGTTGAGAAGGCAGAGTGAAGGTTAATTAAAGTCTGAGGATTCTTCCATCCATTTTTAGAGCTGTGCAGTGAAAATCTAGCTCAGTATACCTCAGCTAATTTAGCAGAAGCTTTGGATTTCTACTAGCTGTATCAGGTTGTTTATACAATCCTAAGTTATATCAGTCATCAAAATAATATATGTAGCATTTTGATTTAACCACAGGTATGCTTAGGCTGCACGTGCTACATTATTAAGGAATATCACCAGTTAATCTTAGAAGTCATACTTTAATGTTAGTATGAGGAAACTGGGGAGGGAGGAGCCCTAGAGGCAGAAAGACAAAGTGAATGAGGGTAAGAAACTTCTAGCTTAAAGAATAAAGTGGTTTGTTTTAATGATAGTGATTTTGAGAGAGTTTTTTTTTTTTTCTGAAATTGTAACACCATGTGTTTTATCTAGAATTAGGGGACTGCACAAAATTCACTTCCCTGAAATACTTCTGAAATATTGATGTGCTAGGCATTACATATATCTGCTTTGCAAGCACTTGTTAGCACAGTTATCTTTCTAGGGAGGTTGTTTATTTGACTCAATGCTTAGTATTACTTTTTCCTGCCCTCCTGACACAGGTCAGTGTTGTCTTGAAGTCTTTTGCTGTCTTTGCAGTGTCGGAAAAATTACTGAATGGAGTCTTGAAAGTTCATGCTATGGAAATTCCATTCAGGCAGAATAGTCAGAACAATACAAAATGGGGTGTGTGTGTGTTTTTTTTCTTCCTTTTTTTTTTGTTGTGTGTCTGTAATCAAGGAACCATCCAGAACTCTCAAATTCACTGAAGAATTGCAATGATCCACTAGAATTTTGAGCACTAATTCTTGGTGTCCTGTTCTGAAAGGGGTGCTAGGAGGGTCACAGATACTGAATTATTCTTAAGAGTACTGAGTTACTGTCATAACTATTTTAGCAGATAGGTCAACTTACAGCATTAGGATTGAATTTAGAATTCTGAGTAACTACTGCAACAACTTGGAGGTGAGATTCTTCAGTGTTAGATGTTCTTCTGCCTTCAGCAGGTACAAGTCAACCTTGTTGCTGTGCTGGAGTAAGAGCTATGGGTGACAGTAAGGACCTTGTTGTACCTGAAGGGAAGCTGAGGTGTTGGCAGCCTTTTCTTTGTGCATTTAACTTCCCAACTTTTAATACCTGACATGTCCCCCACTGCTATCAATAAAAAATTCCATTTTTTAAACAGAGATACAAATACTTCATGACTTATTTGGTAGTAAGTAGGCATTGCTGTTCTTTTGAGTGATAAGCTGTATGAGGTCTCCTTCCTAATTCTTTTCTCAGAGTTAGTTATGAGGAATTAAATAAAGCGTTACTGTTTTCAAATGGTGGCAGTGAATATATTTTAATGACTTGTGAAGTTTTCTTTGGTTATAGTTGAAATGAATCAGATATTGATGGAAAAGTTTAGACTGAAAGGGTAGTTTTGAAGAGTTACGACCAAAAAAATTTGTTGATGTTGTTGTCTCAAAATTGATGTCTTACAGATTTCATGTATTTTGTCATTAATAGGTGAACATTATACCACTTATAGGCAAAGCAGACAGCATTTCTAAAACAGAACTGCAGCAATTCAAGAGGAAACTCATTGCTGAATTAGTTAGCAATGGTATCCAGATATACCAGTTTCCAACTGATGATGAAGCTGTTTCTCAAATTAATACTATCATGAATGTAAGTGGAAGTAATGTCAATATTTCAGTATTAAAGCATCACTGTAACACTGATTTATGCCTGTTCTTCTGTGGCTGTGTTGAGGTTTATGGCTTTATATTTTTTGCAAGTTGGTTATTTATTTTCTCTTTCTTTAAATGACTCCCATGCTTTTGGGCTCCCCCTGTCCCCCAGGTTTCCCTGTCCCTTTGCTGGTTGGTACTGCTTGTTTTAGGAGGCTCCTTGTTTTCTGGTTCTGGAAAGAGGATCTTACTCATAAATACTTTCCCTTTTTCTGGATGTTTAATGTACATCTACTAACATAGATAAACTGATCTGCTCTTTTTCATAGTGAATGGTACCTTACATGTTTTAGAGAAGGTAGTCAGGTGACTCATTTCTCCAGTTTTCTCTGTTTTTTATGTCTGCAGAACTGTTTTCTGTTTGCTTTTTCCTTTTTGTTGTTGTTACTTTCCTTCCATAGCAGGACAGATTATCTTCAGGAATCACAAAGTCAGGTGCACTCCAAGCTCTTTCACTGTTGTGCTTTCAGATCTACCTTGTCATTTTAAAATGAGCCTGTAAGCTAAAGCTGGGTGTTCGGAGCATTCTAGCTGTACTCGCTCCTTTTGTGGTAGATTTTTTTACCCTTTGTTTATTTCTGGATTGCTTGCTTTTCATTTGTTACGTAAGAACACTGAGATAAGGCTGTGTTGGTGTGACTCTTGCAGGGGCATTTACCTTTTGCTGTAGTGGGAAGTACAGAAGTGGTGAAAATTGGAAACAAAGTGGTGAAAGCTCGTCAGTACCCTTGGGGCATTGTACAAGGTAAATGAATTCTCAAGTGTATGACAGTGGTGGCTACTAACAGCCTCTATGAATGTCAGTTAATCTTATAATTAAAAAAGACCATAAAAATATGCAGGTCATCCTGAAAGTAATGTGTCATGTTTTATTTTGTTGGCTTACAATGTAAGAGGCAAATGTTGGTGGGATAGCAGTAGAGGTTGAACCTTCCTGCCAGTATTCACTTGCATTTTATTGCCATGTGATACATGGCAGCAGAGGGGCAGTCTGAAACAGTGGCATCTGACATGGAAATGCTCATGAAGCAAAGGGCTGTCATTCAACTCCTCCATACAGATTCATCAACACTTGCTGAACACTTCTGGATACCATAATGGTGGATGTGAGCAATGCGGAGGTGGATGCTGCATTTCAGCAATAGCAGAAGCAACATGAAAGACAAGTCGTGTTCTGAATGGCCATGCACAGCAGTTCTCCACAAGATACAGAGCATTTCGATTAGCTCATGCATGCAGATTGGTAGATTATGACAGGGAAGTGTATATGGAACTGAGTATCAGCTTCAGTGATGGTGGCAGTATTGGAATAACACAAAGTTTGCCCCCCGTGGGTCCCATAAATGCTCAAACAGGGGCGGAAAGAACACAGTATGCGAGTTTGTTGGGACCTACTGAAGCAATACTGGGCTTAAGGTGACAGTTTCCTGGGTCACATCATTACCTGTTATGAGATGTGGTGCCACTGCTATGAGCCGGAGTCAAAATAGCAATCCATAGGGTGGTGATGTGAATTCCCTATCAAATAGAAGGTTCAAGACATGGCGGGTAAAGTGATGTGCAGTGTCTTTTCTATAGGAAATGGTTGTTCCTTCTGGATTTCCTGGAGCCTGAGCAAACCGTTGACTGATGGCTACATTGCAGTTGCTGACTGAGCTGAAGCCTTGAACTTCTAGAGAAAAAGATAACCACACTCACCATGTAGTTTGGATTTGGCACCTTCTGACTTCCATCTGTTCACGCTGACAAAAGATGGATTTTGTGGGCAACATTTTCTTAGCAACTGCCATTACAGCAGCTGTGAAGCAGTGGGTCACCTCTGCTGATGTAGATTTTTACAGGCATGGCACATAGGGTCTTGTTTATAAGTGGTGGAAGTGCATAGCTACTGGTGGTGTCTATGTTGAGAAGGAGTGTTTTGGAGCTGAGGATGGGCTCTCTCAAATAGTGTTATTGTGCTCCTTGTATTTGTTGTCATTTCCATGGAAATAAATAAAAGTCGTTACTTTTGGAGTGACCTGCATATTTTTATGGTCTTTCTTAATTGTAAGATTCATTGATATTCACATGATCTGTTATTAGCCACTACTGTCATATGGATTGTATTTTGTATAAGCAGCTTAGAGAATTTAGAAATTCATATTTGAAGTCTGCAGTTCCAACATTGATGCTTTCCTGGAATCAAGCCATATGATGCTGTATATGATATTTGGGTTGGTTGATATTATGGCAGTGCCTCTAGCATTACCAGATTGTAAGGTTTCCTGATTGTCAGAAGAGAAAAAGAGAAATTAATAGTTGCTCAATTCAAATGTGAAATCAGGACATACTGGAACATGTTCAGTGGTACATACGGTTAGTGCTTCAATTTGTGTATTAGAAATCACAAGAAAGTGCAGGAGATACAAGAAGTACAGATCCTTTTTCCTAGAAGTGTAGTCAGTGAACAAAATAGAAGAATCTCAATGGTATTTAAAATATATTTTGACAATTTCTGTACTTGTGTATGATGATCCCTCTTTTAACTGATTAGTGGAAAATGAGAACCACTGTGACTTTGTGAAGCTCCGTGAGATGCTTATTTGCACAAATATGGAAGATTTAGTAGAGCAGACTCACACACGCCATTATGAGCTGTACAGGAGCTGCAGACTGCAGGAGATGGGCTTCAGAGACACTGACCCTGAGAACAAGCCAGTAAGGTAAGAGTCTTATTGTACATTAAGTTATTTACAGAGAGAGTGGTGAGGTGCTGGAACAGGCTGTAATAACAAACATTTAGCCTTTTTGGGTCAAGTTATCTCTTATTATACTGTAAGAAGTTGTTATTTGCAGGTTGTTCCAGAGTAGAGTAAAGCAAAGGGTTAGAGACACTCAGCTGTTCGTGCAGTAAAGCTGTTTTCTGTAGGAAGTACTTCTAATTTCTATATCCAGTTTATTTAATCTGTTATTTTCAAATCCTTCCTCTCTTTCTTCCAACTTCCTTTGGTCATTTCATATGTAGAGCTGTATTTTGTAAGTGTGCAAATTGTTATCATCCTGATGGGGAGAAACTCATGCTTTGGGAATCTTCAGTCTTCATGATTTAGAAGAGTGCTGTTACCACATAGTCACTGTGGAAAATACCAGCTTAAACCAGGCATGAAAACAAAGTATGGATTTGCATTAAAAACAGTTTCTAATACTTGGAACCAGTTGGATTTTTAACTTGTTTCACATAGCAATTCAGAACGTATTTAAGTGTTCTGGTAGAAATAGCTTCCCTTCAGATTGTTTTTAGCAGCTTAAATTCTTTGCTTTCAGCTTTACTTTGTGCAGAAGTTCTAAAGAAGTTGCAGTTACTTTAACTCGTAGTGTTGATGGAACAGCATTTCTTTCACTAAGTCTGATTTCTATATTGTTCAAGGTGATCATTAAATAAGAAGAATGTATCAAGGAGGATGCTGGACGTGGGCACTTTCTGAAACCTTAATGCTTGAGTAGTTAATTTAGATCTTAAGCTGACCATGAATCACTGTGACATTTCTCTTGACTTAAAAAGAAAGAAATAAATCCTTTTCATACATAGAGACCAAAGGTGAATGAGGTTTAAAGCTCACTGTAATTGACCATAGACTTTTCATTGGGTTTGAGAACACACGCTAACAGCTGATACCTTATTTTCTTTGTCAAAGGAAAGCGTATAGATTTGTTCATGGGGATATTGACTGCAGTACCTTTTGCTTTCCTGAACTTGAATTTCACAGCCATTGTACAGCCATTTCAAACTAAGAATTCTTAAATTAAAAAAAAAAATGTCCACAGAACTATATTTTTTTCCACAAATACAAGAGTTGTCTTTGCAGAACCCTTAAACAGTTGACACTTTGTTAACCACGTAAAGTAGCAGGATAGTCTACTTTGACATCAGAATGTCGTAGTATTTTACATGTGTGAAGTTGATTTAGTGAAGTTATAGAAAAGATTACTTCCCTCTGGTGTGTAATTTTTATGCATGGGCCACTAAATGTCAGCTTATTAAGAGTGCTGGGGCAAGACAGCACTCTTTAAGAATTATTTTTGGCAAATCACGTCTGTTGGAAATATAACTATTTTGGAAGGATAAGAATAGTATTGCATGCAAATCCAGCAACATAAACTTTTTCCCCAGTTGACAGAGAAAGGAAGAAACAAGTGGGACCTGATCTAGGATGTTTGTCCCTTAGTTGTGTGGCATGGTGAAAGACACTGAGGTCTGAAATGGAAGGCATTTGGTCATTTGTGAGAGACATTTTATGATACCATAAAAAGGGAAGAGAATATAGCAGATCTGTATGTGACATAATTAGTAACCTCATCCATAAGGTGCTTTATGAAGCTGCTGATGAAACCATGAAGTGCGTTATGCTCAGTGTGTGATGGAAAAATGCCACTTTCCATAGAGGAAGCTCAATGGGTTTTATTTTCCTGACTTGCAAATTTAAGTTTCTGTCACAATAGGGGCTGTTTGTCCTTTAAGATGTTTACAGTTACATGCTCAGGAATTGTAAAAGGTTTAGTTTTAGTCTACAAATAATACAAATAGCAGTATATGAGTGTTAGAATTTCATGTCTTATATAGTGATCGGAATTCATATTGAAAAGTCACATTTTATGCCTGCGATGTAGCTGCCTACATGCTGAATTTGATAATCTGAGTTGGATTGCTTTATGAGAGCTTCAGAAAATGTTACAGCACTGATGTTTGTAGCATTTAAACATTGACACTTGAGGAGGTAACGTGCCCTGTTTTTTGGCATGAAGTACAAAAGCTAGTTGTGGAGTTCTTGTACAAGGATGTACTTGGATTTAAAAATACAATAGTAGTTTATTCATCCAAAACCGTATGTGGGTGCAAAGCAACGTCAGTAATTCTTGGATTTTCAGGTACCTTCCGGGATGGGTTACAGTTGGACATCCATAAAGGCTTCAACTCTTCCATGTGGAAAAAAAACCAAACCATTATCGAATTTTATTTCTTATGGGACACATGAAGACCTTCTTTTGTGTGTGTGTGGGGGGGGGCTGTCCAGTCCTGCCATTTTGATGGTCTAGTTACTTCCACTAGGAAATCTTAGACTGCAAAGTTGTCAACCTCCTAGATTCAAATCATTCTCAGCAAGAGATGACTGTTGAGACACCTAGAGTAGAGAAGTTTGGGGTGGTAGGAAACAGCAATTAGATATGAAGACTACTTCCAGCCAAACAAATGTCAAAATATGTGTGTCTGGAAAGCTTAGAAGTTTGCAGGGGTGGAGAGGACTATTAAATTATTGAATTTGGGTATTTTGTTAGTCCACTTTTTGATTGCAAACTGTGTTATTGCCTCAGGGAGCTCTCCTGGTTTGGAAGGAAGAAAAATGATAGGCAAGAGTGTTGAAAAAAGGTTGATATTTGGGCTGTTTGCTTGCATGTTCTGATTCTCTGATGTTAATTATTCTCTAGTGTAGTTGTTTTTCTGTGTTCAGAAGGTACAGTTTCTTCATCTTAAATGCTTCAGTTTCTCAGTATGTGAAGTACCTTCCCTTATTACTCTCTAAAACTGGAGTATTCAGACCTGGTAGTGATAGAACAAAAAGAGGTTTGTTTTCAGTCTGTTTTGAGGATGCAAGGAGAACAGGAAGGATTCAATCAGAAGTTCCCATGTAGAGGATCTTTGTATGATTCAAATTGTCTTTTCTAAGGAAGGAAAACAACGTATCTAAAAGTCTATTAGACTTCCTCAGGAAGTCCCCTGGATTTGGAGTTCATCTGACCGAGTGTTGATCCTTGCATTCAAGCTAAATACTTTAACCTCTGTATGGGAAGACTGAACTCCAGCCAAAATACATGGGTTTGTTTCAAGCCTTTGTTGGGAAGATGGTAATTATTTAGATCTGCCACATCCTAAATGTTGCTTCATAGCAACATAGTCCACTGAGTCACAGGACTGTGCTAGTGATACCTGCTACTAGTTAACTTTTTTTTTATGATACACTTTCACTGGTATTGAAATGTTATATAGAAAGTTCCAGGAATATTTTTCAAACTTGAAAATCGTTTTAAGTTTTAAATGAACAAACTGCAGAACAGTTTGAGTGTCTTTCTTATCCAGAGTCAACAAAACACACAACAGTTGTGTTCCACCAAGCTATGAATTTCACTTCAGTTAGAGTCTCAGTCTACGAACAGATTGTGCCTGATTTGCATCTTTATTTTTGGACTTCCATGTTGGAAGCCTTATGCAAATAAGAAAGCTATACGTGACAGCTTTTCTCCTGTAGAAAGGTAGGTGATAAGTGTTGGTAGGAGCCATGTAATGGGTTAGTAAAGCATAGGCTTTCTTTGCAGAGTACAAGGTATAAAATTATTGAGGTCCAACCAAGAAAAATGAGAGAATGCATGATAATTTTTTAAAATTAATTTTTCATAGTTTTTAAACATGTAATTTGATTGTGTGGTAAACCCAGTGTCTGCAAGGTTAATCTATTACTGATATCAAGACTTCTCCTTTACTGATTTTATCTGATAAACTAGCTTAGATTGAGTCTGAAGATGTCCACATGCTGAAATAAGATGCAACTGCAGCGTGTTAGTTTAGTCGAGTCTTTGCTTTAGCTTTTTTGCTGCACTACACCCAAAGGCAGAGTGCTTGTTAGCACAGCTGACACACAGCAAGGCTGCTGGCACTTGAGTAACCTGTGCTGTAGCTTTATTGTTACTGCATGTGCTGTCTGAACTCAAAGGTGGTGTGAAAACCATGTCCGTATTTCAAGTGGAGATACAAGGCTAAGACCTACATTGATTTAAAAAAAACAACACCACAAAACAACAACAACAAATCAAACCAAAGCAGAATGTTGTCCTGCTGAACTCATTTGGTTGCAAAGTATCACTCAGATATTGTTGGATAGGAAAAGAACTTTTTTACTTTGTGATCTTACAGAATTTTAAGTCTTCACGTGCAATTTCAAGATGATTATTCTGTCTCCTTAGGTTATATTTTGAATAATAGTAAGTGACGTTAGGATTGGGAAACTATTCAGTCATCTTAAAATACAGAAGAAAGAGATTTCAGCTTCCTGTTGGTCTAAATAATTGAGTTTTTAGATGTCCTGTGTCGTCTCTCCATTTATAAATCCTTTCAGTAAAAATTGTTAAAAACTAAGAGTGAGACTTCAAACTTGGTACAAAAGTGTGTGTATAATGCATTTAATTTTAAATAAATAATATAAAGCAGTAAAGAATATAAAGCAATGTTGAGTATTTTATGTATGTTTTTAATGTAAGAAATATATACATATAAATGTATTTTACTTCAGAGTGAAGTGCGTGAAAGACAGCAAACAAAGTAATAGTAATTGGGGATATCTGAGAGGCTGGCTAGTAAGTTTTAAGGAAGTATTGAATGGTTTACAAGAGCAGCCCCAGAATAAAGAGGGAGTTGTTCTGATGTTTCTGCGTGTCCTTTTCCCCTGCAAGAAACTGGAGAGATCCTTTTGGTTTTATTATAACCATAATTGCAGCTCTGATCCTCCATGTTTGCTTTTGTGGAATCATGTGATTTAGAGAAGTTGTAAAAGTTTTATTGAAAGAATTTGTAGCACTAAACAGGTATGCTTTTTGAAGTTACTGTGCCCTGCTTTTTGAAGTTACCATGTTCTTTGGGATAGGAGATACAGGCGTACACAGGCTGTATTCCTTTTTTCCCAAGCAGAGCTTTGCTGGCAGAAAGTGGTGGTATATACCCTGAAAGTATCAACTATGTGAATTATCAGCATATTTTAATTTGCTATGGTACGCGTGGATACAGAGAAATTTCTCAATTTTGAGTACCTGTTTTTCAATGGAAAGAAAATTTTCTTGCATATTGCAATGTCTATTAGAGTAAGTTTGGAGAATGTGGAAGGAAAAACGTGGAATACAGGGAGTGCTCGAGGATGTCATCGTGAGATCTGTCTCAATTATTTCATAATGACCTTGGGACTGGAAACTGGCTCACATTCTTCCAGTTTTCAAGAAGGGCAAGAAGGAAGACCCTGGTATCTACAGACCTGTCCATCTCACTTCAGGGCCTGGCAAAATTGTGGAGAGTATTACTGTGGGAGTCATTGACAAACACCTGAAAGACAGCACAGTCACGGGTCACAGCCAACATGTGCTTACAGGGTAAAGTCCTGTTTAACAAACTTACGGCCTTTTATGACAAGGTTACCCACTCAGCTGACTGAAGGGAACCGGTTCACGTCATCATTCTGGATTTCCTCAAAGCTTTCAATATGGTTTCTCACAGTATTCTCCTGGAGAAAATGTCTGACATGCAGCTAGATGAGTAAATGACATAGTGAGCAATCAGTAGTTGCATCCAGATGCACTGTGTTTGTAACGTCCCGTGTTAAGGCTGAGGTTTCACAATGTGGAAGTTTTGGGAGGATTTTTCTCACAATTTCAGTGTCTTGATTAGTAACTAACTTCTGCCTCCAGTGCGAATAACTTGTATTTGAAAGTTACAACTAGAATGTGAGATTTCTCAAGTGCTTTATTTACTTTGAAAAGTAAAGTACTGTTAGCTTTGATATTTTTTGGTTTTGCAAGGTTATTTACTTAAAGCTAAGAAAACTCAGAAACCTGTTTCTGCTGAAGTCTATGAATTATTACGTGGAGAACTATGATACTTTATATCTCAGATGCATTTGATTTGTTTAAATAACGTTCCAGATTGTTAATTTTTCACACTGAATTGAACAGTTTGCTGGAGACCTGCTTATGTTTTTGGACTTCAGTCTGCAGGAAGCCTATGAGGCAAAGAGGCGCAAGTTCTACCTTGAGCTGCAACGAAGAGAGGAGGAGATGAGGCAGAAGTTTGTGCAGAGAGTGAAGGAGAAAGAAGCAGTATTGAAAGAAGCAGAGCAACGAGTAAGTGTGCTGGTCTGTCGTGAGTTTGTGTGCTGAGATATGGAACAGCTCTTATTAAAATCACAACTAGTTGATCTTCTAATCAACTAGTTGATTTTCTAGTCGGTGGCAGTAATGCTTAAAATCAAAAGCAGATTGACTACAAAGATTAGCTTAGCACGTTGATTAGATGCTCAGAAATAAATGGCAAACTTTTATGGAATGAGAGAGGTTATGGTGTGCAGCATGTTTAGTTGATAGCTGGGACAAGACAGTAGGAAGGAATATGGTGATGAATATAATGGTGATGTGTTTGTTATATCAGCACAGCAGGTGCTTTTCAGGCTTAGGTTGCTGGAAGAGTAACCTGTGTGTTGGGGCCTCTAAAAGTCACATTGCAGCAATTTATGACAGTTAGCCATGGCCTCGTCGCTAATGAATCATGCAATTACAGTTATTATTTTTTGTCCATTACAGTAGAATTGAGTTTTGTGGTGAGATATTAAACAGAAAAATATTGTTGTCTGAGATCCCTTCCTGCCATGTCCCATGAGTTCTTCTCACCTGCAGATTGAAGGGGCTCGTTCTTATATTACAATAATAGTAGGTTCAGATGCATGTTTTAAGTACAAAGGAGACTTAATATACTGTATTTTCTAAACCTGTGTAGCCCCCTGTGCTAGTGGTGGAGAGTATCAGGTTCAGTCATTCTCAGTAGGAGGCTGTCCAATTGGAATAATACTTGTTTGTGTTCAAAATAGACACAGCTAAGTTTTACACATTATCTGTGATACCCTTTGATGTTGTTCCTTCTGTGCTTTATACCGTGCAGTTTCTGTGAGCTCTGCATATTGCAGTTGAATTATGGATATTTATTTTCCCAGTTCCTGATGTCAGAAAACAATAATGCAGTCACTTGCAAAGAACATTTGTCATATACCCTGCTGCTGCTCGTTCTCCTAGAAGTGTGTATGTGTATATGGAAATAAGAGAAAAAGAGGAGTTTCCATTGTACTCAGATGGCTTTTGTGTCCTTCATTTAGAGGAAACTTGTACTTACAATGTGCAGCATTACTGCTCTGGAGTGGTACAATTGCTTTAGGACCTTATGTTTTCTACCCTGAGTTATTTGTTTTATTGCAATGCATTGGATTAACTGTAGTAATGAAATAAATGATGAATAGTATACACAGTATAGACACATCTATAAAACCTGACAGCTCTATTGTATAGGATAGGCATACTGATATATTTTTACATTATTATTTTTGCTCTTTCTTTGTGCAAGATGGAAATAAATCTGACTTTTGTACCTCTATAGCTGCACTGAGTCATACAACTTCTGTATGCTAGAACTGGTTGCCCAGAGAGGTGGTGGATGCCCCATCCTGGAGACTTCCAAGCCAAGGCTGGATCAGCCCCAAGGCAACCTGATGGAGCTGTGCATGTCCTTGTTCACTGCAGGGGACTTAGAACACATGACCTTTAAATGTCCTTCCAACTCTAAGGATTCTGTGATTCTATATTGACATAATTCAGGCGCACAAGCTTTGTGCCTCCGCAAGCACTTGAGTTCACTTGAGTCTGAAGCTGTGCATGTAGCTTCTACATGTTTAATGTTATTGGTTGGATCAGAGAAATGACGTAGTTGAAATCCAAGAGTATTTTGGTAGGGTTATAGTTTTCATCCAGATGAGCATCTTGATCCAGCTGGTCAGAAGGGCACCAAAGCAGGGGTAGGTGGGAGGTGAGAAAGAGGCAGGCAGTACTCCCTGGTTACCATGCACAATTACACAAGTGTGTTTTAACAGGTCAAATACATCCAAGGCTAGAATCCATTAATACATCAAAAAAACCCTAAAGATTTTTGGTTGCAGAAAAGCAGTTAACTTCTGGCAGGTGACAAGTAACTCCCCAACCTAATTGTGTGTATACACATTAATACATACATGTAATTAATGAACATATTAAAACACATACCCTATATAAAAGAAGTATACGTGGTTTCTTGCCCGCCTGGTTTAAGGAAAGTGGATTCTGCTTCACACTTTCTGATTTAATATTTTTGTTTCCTTTCTAAAGGAATCCTTGTTTTTGATCTAAGAAAGGTACATCCTGCAATAGATCTAATACTAATGTAGCATTTTCCATCATTTCAACCCTCATTTTTTGTGTGGTAGCCTGGCATCCATAGGAAAAATGCAATATAAATCTGATATATTCTTCTGGATTGCTGATTTTTGGGAAAGAATGCAGTTTTTTGTAGTTTTAACATTAGCTGAGGTGGTTTTTACTGGAATTGCAGTGCTTTTGTATTGTGATATCGCCACCCTGTGTTACTAGTTGGAAATGCATTTTCTGTGCTTTCAACAGATACAGGCTAAGTTTGAACATCTTATGCTAGTGCATCAAGAGGAGAAACTGAAATTAGAGAAGAAGAGAAAAGCTTTAGAGGAAGAAATCGCTCTGTTTAACATGAAGAAAGCTAATGCTGAATTACTCCAAACACAGCCAATGGTCTCTACTCCTGTTAGCTTGAAGAGAGACAAGGACCGCAAAAAGTAAGTGCTGTTAGTCATCAGAGATAGCAATAGAAAAATCTTTCACTTTTGTAACACAAATTCTAGTCACCTTTTAGAGAAGACGTGAATGTGCTCCTGTTCTGTTCTGTGCTTGCAATTCTGTCATGCTTCGATCTCTGCCTCTAAAATTAACATTTAGAGTAATTGTTGTATATTCTGTGAGCATTCTTTTTATTTTTTTCCCCTGCCCCCCCTATGAAGGGACAAAGGTTTTCGACTTGAACTGCTGTGTTTTGACATCACAAAGGAAGAAGTTGTGAATGGTCACAAACAGAGCAAGAGGGAGAAGTTAGAGAGGGAGAGAAATTCTGCCAGGGAATTCCAGAAATAGTATTGGCTGCAGCAGCATTCAGATTTTGAATGTAGGTTGCATCAGCTTTGTGAAGTGACCTGTCTGCTGCTGTCCCATAGTTCTAGATTTGTCTTCCTGTTACAGACTTCTCTGAGGAGTGATTAATAAAATTGGTTCTAAAAATGACACTGTCTACAGAGTATGATCTGATGCACGCTTCGCTTGATGCTCTTTCTGTCTCCACACCAAAACAAAAGCCTGAATAATCTGTGAAATTTTAGAGATGCTTTCAGAAATAGTCTCCAGAATAAATGTGCTCATCTTCTTCATTTATAGACATTAAATAATGTAAATAGCAGATGTTGTCAGTTTATTATTCTCCGTTCCTGACAGGTTTCTGTTTCATTGTGGATGTGATTTTGTTAATATCTCGTGGCACTTAAAAGCAGGTCTTTTGTACACAAGTTATGCATAACTCCTGGAGTATGAAAACCTGCAGAAGCTTTGTGGGTGCTCGTACTTCCAGAAATATCTGCAAGACAGCTTTGAAGTTTTGGGATGCATGCCAGAAGCCTGCTGCTGGTTTTTGATAAATTTTATTGCATTTCAAATAATGGCACTGAATTCCTATTCCTAGACTTCTTTTTTTAAATTATTTTTTTCTGGAAAAGGGGAATTATGGGTAACAAAAGTGGTAACCTGTACTGTTGTGATTAACTCACGAGTTCAGGAGATTTCCAGATGTTTTCTCTGGCTTAGTTTTATTTCTTCAGAATACGTTACAATTCATACGCTTGCTTTTGTTTTTCAGTTCCAGCTTTACGTAATACCAATGATGGAAGAATGATAATTTATTTTGGGGAAGCCGTGATGCACAGTATGGTTTTGGAGGTCAAGGAGTTGCAGTTTCTTTCTAAAGGAATTGGACAGTCTCTCTTGGTTGCTGCAGGCTACGAGAGAGTTCTTAAGTTTGAGCAGCACGCACATGTGTGACAATGGCAGCTGTCTGTGGACTTTCTTGTATGCGTCTGCCTTGATGCACACTTGCTTCATGTACGTGTGGCCAGCTTTGATTTGTTTTGTGTGCATTGTACCAAAGAAAAGATGCGTGCTATGAACTCTTCCATTCATAGTATGAATGCCTTAGTACGAAAGTATTGAGTGAATAGATCTACTCTGGCCTTTCTAAAGAGTTATTTTCATGTGACGTACTAGTCTACTAAATATTACTTAATACAAGTGCTGACATAATGTAACCATTTACTTATTTTGCTGACAGTTGTTTATTTATAGGCTTTTATTTACAAGTGCTGTCCTCATTCTCAGATGCAATCCATTGAGATATTTTGCAATGCTGCACTGTTGCATGATACTTTATCTAATGTTACTTACAATTTGGAAAGTACCCACAATTTCTTGTTGTGGTGTCTGGTTACAGCAGAGATTAAACTTTACACTGTTAGCTTCAAGAGCTTTGGGTTAAAACAACTTTCAAACTTCTTTTTTGTCTTTTGAGTAGTCATAGTAACAAATGGGAAACATTCTCCAGGAGCTGCAGTCCTCTGAAATGGTTTTGTAGGACTTTTTAAAAATGAAATACTAAGTTGACAGAAATAAAATACTTTGGTTTTGCATAAGCGTTGCTGTTGTTCTTCCTATCATTCCCATGTTACTAAAGTCAATGTATAAAGGAAAAGCTCAAATGCTTTTGCATTTATTGATTGGAGAAAATGTATGACTGTGCATACTGTCTGAAGAACACTGTGACTCATCGGTGCCCCTGTACTTAAATCCAGAACTTTTCAGTCTTATTCAAGCAGTGCTGCATATGAAATTGCTTTCCTTTAATTCCACAGCAATGGGAAGGAATATGGATGAGGTATGTAAGCCCTTAACTGACCAGAGAAGGGTCCAGTTGTGTTTGTTTTCGGTTGGTTCCACAGCCCCAGCAGGCTGTGGCATAGGAGGGAAAGGTTAAGAGGAGACACCCATTTAGTCCACACGCTCCTCCAGCATGTAAGTGGCACTTCTTTCATGAGAAGAAAGCTGGCTGGGGCCAGGCCCTGTGGTTGTTGCCTGTTTGCTCCTTCCTGAGCAAAATTTTGCTTGGGAAGAAATGTACTTTTTGTTTTGCCTTTGTACTATTGACTGGGCTGTCTGCTTCTGTTTGATTAGAAACAGGGGACGTGCCCTGCTTGACAGAGGTAACAGCCACGTGGAAGAAGTCTGTTTTTTTGAGCTCAGCAGTTGTGTGGACGTGTTGCCCTGTGACCTTGAGCAGAATAGTTACAACTGAGTGATGTGCACCGTCAGCTTGTGATTGTAGTGTGGGTTCTTCCAGCTGCTGATGTAGACAGTTCAAGTATGGTTCTTCACATGCATTACAAAAGCAGAGATGAGCTGGCTATAGCAGGACCACTACTGGCTTGGGGGTGCAGAAGCACTGGTAGACCCCAGCTTGGACTGGGAACCGTGAGCAGTGCCATATAGGTGCCATGTCTTGGAGCTGTTTTATGCTGAGGGGTGTCTGCATGGGCCCTGCAGGGCTCAGCATCCGAACAAAACTGGAGCAGGGCTTGGGAACAAGCAGGAGTTGCAGGGAGTTCGTTAATGGCACTGTATCCTCTGAGAAGGCCAGTGGGTGTTTGTTTTTCTTCCTGATACTCATTCAAGCAGTGCAGAGTCATCTGTAGGTACGGGTAATTCTGTAATTAATTTAGGCTAGAGATTAGATATGAGAGGACACAAGTGCACAGCACAGTTGGACAGTCAACTGAAGTACCAGGAATTACAAAGGAACAGCTAACTATACTTCACAAAAATGGAGAATTAGTCAGGTAGCCCTGACTGCTAGAATAGTCAGAATAGTCAGGAGAGTCTGTGGATGCCACCTCCCTGGAAGCATTCAAGGCCAGGCTGGAGATGGGGCTTCGAGCAACCTGGGCTGGTGTGAGGTGGCCCTGCCCGTAGGAAGGAAAAAAAGAACCATTTCCATAAGAGCAGTAGCACTGCATCAGTACAAAAAGGAAAAGAAATGAATTGAAACCCTTTTGTGGAAGCAGCAAAACACTGTTAGGGATCGACATTTTCAAGCTTTCAAGCCGGGAAAAAGGCATCAGCACTATTTTCGCTAGGGTGCGCTCAAAGGACGTGGCTTTCATTCCTGGCAGCCGTGACTAGCAAACAAGTGCGTGATTAACTCGAGAGGGTTAAAGTGGTGATGAAAGCGTGTTATTTTGTGGCTGTTCATTATGATACGTTTATCATGACTCCCGTTTTGTGTTGCTGGAGAGAAAATCCAGCATGAGCTTAGACCAGAAATGCTGAGTTCTACTCCTGTTTTTTTGCTGGATTTCCCTGAAATGTTACCAAGGGTATTTTATTTCACCTCAGTCACAGTTTAGCATTCAGAGGGACATTCAGAGGGTATTTCTTTTATTTTCTCTGGGTTTATTTTTACAGTTTTCTGACTTAAAAGCTTTCTGTTGTCCTAACACGTTTACAAATTGCTTAAAGATTGCAGCTGTTTTAATTGCTCAAACTGTCATTCCATTTGTCACCTGCACAGCTAGAAAAGCCAAAGCTGTGTCTCCTTACTGTCACACAGATTATTTAAGGGTGACTGGGAGTAGTCAGAATGGATTCACAAAGGGGAAATAATGCTTGCCTAATGTGATGGCCTTCTGCAACAGATCAGTGGAAGAAGCAAGGACTGTGGATGTTATTTCAACTTCGGGGAGCCGTTTGGTGCTGTCTTCCACAACATCTTTGCAGGTGAACTAATGAAGTGCAGATGAGTATGAAGAGTGGTCTCCAAGGTGTGAGATCCCCAGTCAACACATGGAGACCACTGCAGTGCTCAGTGCTTGGTTTCAGTGCCTGCTGGCAGCTATTGCATTCCCACGTGTTGGGAGCAGGAAATCCTTTTTCTCCCATTAGCCTGCATGCTTTTGGAGGGGCTGATGCTTTCCAATAAGAGGAGACAGAAGGGCAGAGCTTTCAGCATGGCTATGATTTTACTTCCCTGCCTCCGTGGGTTGGAAATGGGGAGCTGGTCCTGACCAAGGAAGAGTTAATTCCCTGTCTCAAAACTCAGAAACAGAAGACAGTCCCATCTTTTTGGAGGAAAATCATTAGCATGTTCAGAAGGAGGGGAAAGAAGTGGCTAAGAGGGTACCCTGCTGGTACTTTGCACACTCATTTGAGTCTACATTTTTCACCGCTTCCACATAGAGCTGTTTTCTTGAGATGGTCACCATTTGCTTCGTTTTGGAAATGCCAGGGGTGGAGAACCATTCTCCCCAGTTCTGGTAAGCACAGTGTGGCAGTGCAGCACCACACCATGGCTTGGGGAAGGGGATTTTCCAGTCACACTGCATTTGTTGTGATCATTTAGATCTTTAGATTCTGTACTCCAAAAGTTCCAACTTCTGGTGGTGTCGCAAGAGGGAATTCTAAATCTGTTTAACAGATGAAACTTCACTAGGCTGGCGAAAGACTGTGTGCATAGCTCAGAAACTGGTACACACTTTAACACAGCGTTAAGGCAGTTCTGAGGAACTGGATCTGCAGTCTTTTTGGTTTGTCAGTGCGGAGGTTTTTTTGCTGTTCTGGGGAAATGTGACAATCCCAGTGCATCTTGGCTGAGCTGCCTGATGAGGTGTGCAGGCAGCTGGAGAGGTGAGAAATGTTGAACCTGAGTCACAACCTTTTCCTTTAGCATTTGTTAGCCTCCCTGTCATTCTGTTAAAGACTCATTTGACTTACAAACTCCGGTGAAGAATTCTTGCTAGCTGCCATCTAGAAACACAGCAGACGAGACTGATGAACTGTGCTGAGGAACACAAAACGCAGCTGCTGTTTCATGACTGTGTTCAAAATAGATGAATGACACCAAAGCTTTGCCCCGAGGTCATATCATTTCATATTCCTAATAATTTAAAATGTGCAACTGCGTAATGCAAGTATGTAAATGTAAAAAATAATTTCACTGCCTGTCTTGATGGATGTCGAGATTGGGATGTTTGTTTTGGCTCTGAAGTTACAGAAGCTTTTTTGTATACAGCTTCTCAAGGAAAATAAAAATCTTACACAAGTTGTGGTATCTTCTGACTGCTCCTCAGTCTTCAGTCTGTTTATTTTCGCAAAATGTATTCAGAAGTGGGAATGTTTTATTTGCATTTATAGATGGAAGAGGAGATCTGTGGTGGGTAGGGTGTAGATTTTTAAGCATAATTTTACATGTAGTTGTGTATTTGTTTATTTGCACACCCTTTATGAAAATGAGCCATGGAAATAAATCCATCATAGCTTTTAATATGCAATTACAGTCGCACAGGAAGTCTGTGATGGAATGAGTGCTTGGACAAACACCCCTTGCTGGAATGAGACAGTGGCCTGCTTGTCCCCTAGATTTCAGTATGGTTCTCAAACCTGCTCTTGTTTTGGCAGATTAATAACAGAGAGAAGCTTTTGTGTATAATGATCTACAGAAGAAGGAAAAAGATGCGATCTGACTTCTCAGTGCTTTGGGTTAGATTTGTGTGAGACTTTTCTATCTGTTAATCTGGGGATGAAATGCTTTCTGCTGTTCCTTCCCCAGTCACTTAGGTGTGAGAGGTACTTGCGTTCGTGTTTAATGTCTTGCTGTTGGAGCAACATGGTCCGTGGTGTGGATGGGAAGCGTCTGTGAATCTGTCCTCATTGGAAGAAAGCTTGCCACAGATAGGCATGCTTTCTATTCTAAATTGTCACTCCATCTTACTGTCATCTTCTGATTTTGTTTAGATAAGAAAGTACGCACTGATCCAAAAAGAAAGCAATGAGCAGGTTAAAGATAATGTCAAATTTTACTCTTTGCTCCAGTATAGATGCAATTGTTTATAACTACGTGAGACCATTTCAGCAAGAGATTAGGAAGACCAATGTCAGGAATTTCCAATCTTGGTAGATAAGTTCATTTTCTGAAAGGTGAGAAGTTTCAAATCCCTGGTCCAAATTAGCAGAGCAAGGAGCTGGATTTAAAAATCTTCTCACACTGAAGCTTTTGTGTGAATGTGTTTCCTTTGGTTCCTCATGGAGCAGGGTTTTCTTGCATTTTTCCATGAACATGCTGTTAGTGAGGCAGGTGCTCCTGTGTGACCGCTGGGAGGCTTGGGACTCACCAGGCAAAACAGGAGTCCTGGTCACCAACTGCACCCAGACTCGGACCTATGTGGCTGCTCACCTTCCTGCCCGAGCCTAACCTGAGCTCTTCCATCCCTGCTGATATGGCTGTGTCAGCCAGGTTTCAACCAAGCAGTCAGCATCTAATGCAACCAGTTCAACTTCACTTGAGCACTCAAGCAAGGACTTTGTTCCTATTTAAGTGGCTGCCAAGCAGGCTAGCGATTCATCTGACTAATGGTGTCTTGTGGCATGGCATGGCAGGGGAGGGAGATGCTGTCAGAAGGCCTCAGAAATTTGAGTGCAGCCTGGATTCTCTACCTGAAAGCAACTTCAAGGCAAATGTGTGATGAACCAAGGCTGTTTGGGCCACCACAATTCAGCATATCAAGTTTTAAAGGCTGCCAGCAAAACCGATGCTCTGCTTCAGTCATTTTTAAAGAAAAGAGGGAGATCCTAATTAAAAGATGATGCACTGTTTTTTTGGCATGTGGGGAAATACTGTCCTAACATTTTGCTGGGGCTGGAAACAGTTTATGAATCCAGTCATCACAGAAACCACAAAACATAACCCATGGACACAGATAAGCAAGATGCAATGTGGCAGATGAAACAGCTGACTTTCCCAGTAAGGCCTTTCATGCCAATAATACGTTTTGAGTATTTCACCTCACTTTTCCTGTGAGGTCAGGAGCGATCCTCACATTTTAGTGAATGATATCATGAAGTTTGTGTGTTGGCAAAGCTTCTTGTGCCAATAAATACAGATACTGCATTGCGAGTATACTGCAGTGGGGATTGATAATGGCTGCAAACAGATTGCTGTCAGTGTAAGTATGCCCACACAATAATTACAGCCCAGCGTGTTCATTGATAACAGCCATGTTTTACAACCTGCCTGCACAGACTGTTTAACAAACAAACAAACAAACAGATCTGTACAATCTCACGCACGCTTGAAAATGATTTGCAGCTTTAAAAATTTGATCAAATGCACTAAAACAACTCTTGGGACGTAACACCTGAAGCAGTAATTCAGCGCTGTCTGGCACAAGAGCCTTTGTGCAGGAGTTTTAGTTTCAGGTTTTGGAAAGTGCCTCAGAAGTCCAGGGGTGGAGGAGCAAGTTGGACATGTTGGTGACTTATAACACAGCTATTAAAATGTGTTCTTCAAATAAAACATTTTGATGTAGAAACTCAGAGAAATGGATGAGACCGAGGACCAATGTTTTTTGGAAACACTGCATGTGTTTGCCTGAAAGACTATTTTTAAAGAACGCTACAGTTTTCTTGGAAATTGAAAAGGAAAGGTATGTTGTGGTTGCTCTCCATCTTTCATTTAACGCTTTTTTGGCTTATTTCTTCTGTCTGTATTGTAAAGCCCATTTTTGCCTTGTTTATCCAAGTCACCAGAGAGGGGTGCTAAGTAACTGCTGGAAAGGCTGGAGCCGTGTCCTGCTGTAAGCCCAAAATTACGTTTGGGTGTAAAAACAAACCCACAGGCAAAGAAAAGCTGAGAAAGTCCCACTTCATACAGCCAAAATTAAAGGACTGTCCAGAATTTACTCTCCAGAAACAACTGGGACGGAAAATCCTCAGGCAACTGAAATATGTTTAAGCGCAGAGTTGCGCCAGGTTTCAGCCCCAGGAGTTGTGAAAGGCTGCCTTATGAGGCTTTCAGTTCAAGAAACCCGGCACGGAGCCACCAGAGGAGGGAAGGTGGGGGCTGCTGGGGCAGGTGTGCTGTGGGGGTGATCAGGATCCTGGCCTTCCAGCACAAGGAATTTTGTACAGCGTATTTCAAAGCTTGGGTCTTCAAGAGGGAAGACTTGAGATTTTTCCATCTAGTGTTAGCTGTCAAATAAGTGAGTTGTTTTTCTCAGACCAGATTACTGTGTATTTTCATGCAGTGCACCGTCTATTTTCTTTTAATACTAGACATAACTGCACATCCTTCCTTTTCCAGCTTAGCTACTTGCTCAGTAACTGTTCTTGTGACGATTCTCAGTCTCAAAAGCTGAAAATGTGCTTTACCTAAGCGCAAAGGAATGCTCTTTGGTAATATGTTCACTGGTTTACATCATAAAAACATTCCTCAAAGTAAAAACTGCACAGCTGATGTCTCTGTCCTCTTGCATTTGCGGCTGACACCAGAGTGGGAAGATGTGCTCTGGCAGGCGCTGCGCAGTGTTCTTTACCTTAAGGCCAGGTGTGAAAGGTGGAGATTAGAGGTGTGGATAGATCCACGTAAGACAACACATACGTCAGAAGACTTTCGAAGTCCTGTATTAATATTTTCCTGTGCTCACTTGTGTTGCTGACACCTCCTGGTTCCATAATGGCTCCAAGCACAGCTTGCTAGTCCTTATGAAGAGTAACGAGACATCAGCTGGACATCTCCTGGGCTTTGTGCCAGCACACACTCCTATGGGACCAGTCAGTGGTTACACACCCTGCAGAAATCCTGGGGACAAAACAGCAGGTCTCCTGCCTTACAGCCACAGCTGCAGGGCTGTGTCTACACTCATGCTGATGAACAGCCAGCTCAGACCCAGGCAGGGTCCTGCAGGAGAGGGTGGTGCCATGGGGGCCCGTTGTATCAGAATCATACCATCACAGCATGATTTGGGTTGCAAGGGACCTCACAGCCCTGCAATGATCAGGACTGCCCCCCACTTGCTCAGGCTGCCCAGGGCCCCATCCAACCTGGCCTTCAGCACCTGCAGGGATGGGGTACCACAGCTTCTCTGAGCAACGTATTCTGTTGAAAATATAAGAAATGCTTTAATAAACACAGGTCAATATTGTAGCAGATTCACTTCAGGAAACCTGAAGTAAAAAACAAGTTAAACTCACTAGGAGATTTAAGTGAGACATTAAAGAGATGTGTCCAGAATAACGCATTGGATTTGCTGTAACTATATGAACCCAGTGAGGGGGTTCATGCAGAAGTGCAGGCACAGGCAATGCCCTCAGTGGTGAGGAGGGGCAGGCACCAGGGGTTTGTATATTCTTCTTATCCCGGCTGGGAGCATGGAGAGGCAATGCCTTAAATCAAGCAGAAAGCAGGCTGGTTTTACATCCCGAAATGATGACTGACCTTGATATTCAGCACCTCAGAAGCAGATTTATGTTTAAATTACAGGCCCTGCTTGGTGAGGATGGTAATTTTCGATTTTCTACAAAGGTCTTTTATGCTGCATGCCTCCTGCAAGTGTTATTTTGGGATCTTCTCTCTTCCATCACACCTGCACCGGGCTGTCAGCAAAGCCAGCGCCACAGAGTCCTCTCCTGCATGGTGGCAGAGGGACAGGGTGCTGAGACAAAGGCAAACACTAATCTGCATTGAGCCTTAACGAAGTTAAATTTCACCTTAACTGCGGTGCTTCTGCTGTCTTTGTTGTGTGCCAGAGGCCTTTTTCCTAATTGAAAATGATGGCTCCCTGGGTGCCGGGGAGTCACATGGCAGCCTATTATTGCGGGATGTGTTATGTGCCCACTATATTTCACACACTGCCTGGAGAAATGCAGAGGGTTTTATTGGTATGAGGGACAGTCCCTCATTGGGTTGCTCTGCCTCGTGTGTACATCCTCAGTGCTGCTCATTTCCAATTTTATTAATGTCTGGGAGGTGGCAGAAAGGCTTCCGTACAGAAATTAGCAGAGGGAGCAGGGAGGAAAATATGCTGCTGACAGGCCTGCAGGGATGGATGCAGGCGCACCCGCTTACAGTCGCAGACACAGGTGTGCTTTAAATAAAGGGGAATGTCAGAGATACAGCCCCTCAACTTGTTTGGCCATGGAAAAATGAAAAAAAAAAGGAAATTCCTTTGTCCTTAAAAAAGGTTAATTTAATCTATCAAACCAGGGAGATCAATGAAAGTACAAAACCTCATGCAGTTTAGAAACTAAGTCAGTTTTAGAATGCAAGATAAGGCTAATGACAGAATAAATTACATCATGACCGTCAGGCAAGTGCTTTGTGACTAACGAGCTCCTGGGTAGGTGTCCCTGCCCCTGCAGCATCACAACTAGGCTGGATCCCCACCTGAATGGAGCTGGGCTGCAGGGCAGAGCTGGTGCTGGAGATGGAGGACACACATCTATACTGCTGCTATCCCATCCCATCCCATCTCATCCCACTGCTTTCTGTTCCATCCCATTCTGTTCCATCCCACTTCCACTTCATCCCATCCCATTCCATTCCATCCGACCCTGTTATGTCCCATCCCACACCAGTGCCCCAGGCAGGGCACTGTGAGTGACACATGCCTTGGATACTCACTTGGACTCCACTTCTTTGCATAATGAATGCCCATCAGAGCAGCTGCTGGCAGCCTGTTCCTCCCCACACCAGTTACCCCTCTCGCTTTCTTGCCCTCACCTAATGAGTATTAATTTAGAAGAAGTGAAGCAGTGTCTTTCGCAAATTGTCTTGGGCAAAATGTATGCTTAATTGATTGTGTGTTTCCAGAGCATGTTATTGTCCCATGCTCGTGGTAAATGGAAATGCAATGTTGTGACACCTCTCCAAATAAAGTTGTGAGAAATGCTCAAGAATATGCTTTTATGCCTTTAAATTTGAATAAATGATGGCTGGTTTCATGAAGGGCTCTTCTGTGAAGACCGAAGGGTTGAAGGAAAGATGACTTTGAATGTGCCTTCTCCAGAGCCACCTGATGTCAAACGAAAGTTTGGGCATTGTGTCATTTCTTCAATGCTTGTTATTTCTGCATTGCCAAACTTGTAGGACAGCATTGGAGTTAGGCCAGTTCCACGTGGAGAGCTGCCCGCTCAGCCCACAGCATCTTCTTCCCTCTTCTGCTGTAGATGTACACCTGGAGCTTTGGCTGCATATGATGGTAGTAATGATGATATATATATATGAATTCATGCATATACACATATGTTTACATTAGTAAATTAATTGGAAGGATTTGCCAACCTGTCCTCAGTCCTCCCATGGTGTGAAGATCCCTCATGAAGGCGCCCTGAGAGAACCCAAGCCTGGGTGCCTCCAAACAATTGGGCTGCTGTCCCCACTCCTGGGTCACCGTCTCTAAAAGTAGCAATGAAAAGGCCATCGATACATTCCAATGGCCTTCTCATCCTGTGTTTCAGTTGTTTGGCTGCCCTGTATTAAACAACTTGGGAGCCCAACGATTTATACACAAACAACTTGTGTTGTTTTTGCAGATCTGTTGCTTTTTTTCCTCCCTCGTAAAGGAGCATTTTTCTGCATGAGACATATTTAAAACTGAAAATAAAAATAACACATTAATCCTTTCCTTCCTCTGCCTCCCGGATGAGCAAAGCTGTTGGAGGAAACTCAAAACTGTTCCTTAATTTATGGAGAGTTGCAGGAGCCTAAATCAAGCTCAGAGACGATTATATCACAAATTTTCTGCGGAAGTTCAGGGAGAGCAGTTCTGCAAGATGTTGAAAGTGCTGAGTTGTTGACACTCCATCTGAATGGCCACGGGTGCCTCTTCACTCCAGGATTAGGGTAAAGAGAATTACAGTCTTCCCTCTGGAAAATGCTGCAGCACACGGTGTGCTGCCCTGGGACCCACAGAGCAGGAGGCAGCCCCTGGCAGTCATCCCCAGATTGGGTGCGGGAGCACTGCATCTTATTGCAGAGGACATGAGAGGAGCTGAGGATGTACCAGGGTTGTGCTGGTGGCTCCATGGCAGCTCTGGGGTGTGCGGCCTGCTGAAATACAGCTGGGGAACTGCAGCACTACATCTCATCTAAAAAATATCATTTGTGAAATGAAAACCCACGGCAAAGAGCTGATGGTGGCCCATTAGAATAATATGTAAATACTGGCCCCACTATTTAACTGTCACATGTTTTGATAGCCTTTATGAACTGAAAGGCAATTCTCTCCCCTAGTTGCATTATTATATAGCCTCATCAGAGGATAAACAGCCTCCTTGCCCCCAAACATTTTGCAATTTGCATTTAGATTGTTTGTTGCTGACGTTCAGAACAAGATACTTCCTAGCTTCGTCAAATAAAACCCGGCTGTCATTTAGCACAGCAGCAGTCAATTTATGTTCCTATTAATGCAGATCCCAGGCAATTATCTGGGGAGAGGTGGGGAAGATCTTAACGCATTGCCCCCCGCCCTGTGTCTGTTTGGTGTGTTGCTGAAGGCGCAGCTGCAGGGCACACGAACGCACCCACGAAGAAGAGCAGGTCAGTGTTCTGCTGCTGCTGCTGCTGTTAGGGGGAAATAAGAAGAGTGAGGTGTGGCTTGTAGGTCCTTTAGGTATCTCTGCATTGAAAGTGTCTTTTACTGTTGGAGCGAGTCAAAAGGAGGGCCACGAGGATGGTCAGAGGGAGCACCTCTCCTGTGAACACAGGCTAGGAGAGCTGGGCTTGTTCAGCCTGGAAAAGGGAAGTCTTTGGAGAGACCTCACTGCGGCCTTCCAGTACTTGAGGGGAGCTTATAAACAGGAGGGGAACTGACACTTTTACATGGGGAGGATGAGGGGGAAGCTGTGGTGCCCCATCCCTGCAGGTGCTCAAGGTCAGGTTGGATGGGGCCCTGGGCAGCCTGAGCTGGTGGGGGGCAGCCCTGCCCATGGCAGGGGTTGGGGATGACTGGGCTGTGAGCTCCCTTCCACCCCAAACCGTTCTGTGATCCATGATTCTATGAGTTCTTTGCCAAGCCAGGGATTCTGGTTTCTTTATATGGGCAGTGGAGTCTTACCAGAGTGGGGGCAAAGAGGGAAGCTTGTCCCCATGTGATAAAGTATACATGGGAGTGGGCTGAGCTGAGCTGTCCCTATATAGTATGGGATGGAGTCAGGACTAAAATGCCAGCCCCTGCCTGGTAGCCTGTCTCATACAGCTGATAAAAACCAAGCGGTGTTCTGAGGGTGGGGATACAACCCACACCCAGTAATTAGAAATACATCTGTAGCAGACTGGAAAGTTATTTTTGCTACATGAAAGGCTAGGAGGAGAGGACATGGCCCTCTCCAGACTGGATCACTGCTTGGCTCCCCTGCCAGGACAGCTCATTTATTTGGATTGGCAGCCACTCGCTAAGCCACACGTCTGCCAGGTCCACCATGTTGTAAGGAGCTGCTGATGTCAGGAGGAGCTCTTGGATGCGGGACAGCCCCGCAGATGTTGTCCAGGTGGTTCTGCTCTCCACAAGCATCTAGGAATGGCCAAGCCGCATAACAATTTACGATTATTATTTTTCTTTTGAAACATGGCTGGAATTGCCATTGCAGGAGCAAAGCACGAGGTGTGGGGGTGTTTTCCTCACATCTGAGGTCAGCGTTGATTTCTCAAGACCTGCTGAAAGAAGAACCAGAAGCAGGCTGTGTCTTCTGGTCAGGTAAATCTTACCATTACCTGGTCTTTACTGGGAGTTACCAGTGAAAGGAAGTGCTCCTTGTGAGCTTCCGTGCCACTTACTTATGTTGTTTGTTCACTTCGCCGTCTAATAAAGAGAGGAACCTCCTTCGAGTTGCCTTAATGTTTATTTTACTTAAAGAATCAGAAACACAGTCATTGTAGTTCATTTGTACTCATATCCGCCAACATTTCCTAAATCACGTTAACATTCATGTGTAACAAAAACATTTTCTGAGCTGTGCAAAGTTCAAAGGGATTGTTCAATTACTCGAGCACACTTCTAAAACAGCAAACCTGGCATTTTATGATCTGAGGCTGCCAGAGGGATTCTTCTCTTTGTTCCCCTGTTGTAGGAGATGCAGATCTCTTTCCCCTTTCCCTGGCATAACAGGTGGAAGTGAGACCACAGCACACATCAAGCCTCTCTCAGTCCAGGGCTTTCCAAGTGGCTCTGGGTCACTTTTCTGTATCACCGATCTGCGTTGTGTTCTGCACTTGTGCTCCTTGCATGGGAGTGATTTGTCCAAGAAGATTACTCAGCAACCCAAAGTGTGATGATATGCAGTAAACAGGGGCCAGAAACAGCTGTTATCAAACCAAATCCCCCCGGCAAATACTTTTCTTTGCAGGAGGTATGACTGCAAGGGTTGTTGCCCATTAGAAAAACAACATCTTCCTTGCAAAACATAATTTAAAGCGCTGATTTCATGACACAACATCTGCGTGTTTTCCTTTATCTTCTCACATATCAACTTTTGTTCTGTTAAGCACTCAAAGGTGGAAATCTGGACCCATTTTAGATCTGGCTAAACACAACAGGCAGCAACCAAGCCGTCATCCTGTTTCGTTTTTCTGCATGTAGTAAATACACCCATGGAACAGAATTTTAAGAGAACGTTAACCACTGTAAGCTGTCAGAAAAATCTCCTTGTATCTGGCAGAACTAACCCAGACTTTTCATTAGGATCGGTAAGACCCGTTCTGACATTTTCAAACATTTTCAACTTGCTAACTGTGCAGTCCTGTTTCAGGTGCAGTGACACTGGTTCTGATTTGGACCAAGCAGGTGGACAGATATGGCTCTATTCTCAAAGAAGTCTTTCCAGAAGACATTTCTTCAATCTCCTATTGGTTAAAAAAGGCAATTTCCTCTCATCAGTAACTAAACTTTTAGTGGCTGACTCGTTACAAACTGGAATACGAACAAATGCGGCAATGTTAAATATAAAAAGAAACACCCTGAAAATAATGCCTCCCTGTTTGAAGGTGCTATGCTTGGCCATGGACTGTGTTTCTGGGATCTGTTTGTTACGTGTGACAGCGAGAAGAAACTTATTTTTGCAGAGAACAAAGTCACAGAGCTGACCTTAAATTGGAACGTTCATGGCTATGGTTTTTGATATGTACTAGAAGACACGGCTTGAACGAAAACAAAACTTACACCTTCACATATGAAGTACTGTCAACGCAGTAACGATGCTCACCCACTGGGCCTCTTCCTTTTAATAAGATCATCTCCAGGTTACAGTGCTCCAACATGCTCCTAAATGACCACCACATGTTGGCTCTGGCCAACAGCCAAGGTACAGATACAGTTAAGAAAATTCTTTCATCAAGTTTCGTTCAGCAAGAGCTGAGCTCTTTTTAAGTACTCTCACAATTGCATTATTGAACTTTTCTCATTTTGCTTTGTAGGAATAACTGACTGAACTCGCTTTACACTTATTGCACCTTTAAGTCCCTGGTAGATGGAAGCTTATATTGCCTGATACGGTTTGTATTGTAGCTTGACCATTATAAGAAATCGAACAGTGTCCAAAACTGTACATTTCTACAGTAAGAAATCACATTTTGATAATGCTAATTACAGCCGCCACAGATCAGCTCTCATCTCCATAATGCAAAGACAGAGGAAAATGCCACGGTTCCTGCACAAGCTAGAACCTGCAGTGTTCTTCTTATTGCCATGAAAAAGTCAATTAAAATGACTCCTCTAGGAATTGCCTCCAATTCTGGAGTCATTCTCACTCTCACAGAACGCTGTGTTTCAGCGTGGGTCTTCAGACACTACAAACACACAGGAGAGAGCGCACGTGCGCACGGTGTATGGGCGCGCTGCTCCCAGGACATTTATCAGTGACCAAGCAGCTTTTTCTCTTTTCCTCTATGAAGCATGAGCAGTCTGATCTCGATCTTCAGGTACACTTCTAATTTCGTATGCTGAATGCAAATCTTGTTGCAGCCTCTCTGTTTAACCAAACCGAATCTTTAACAGTTAAAAAAAATAGCACCAGATGTATGAAAAAGAGGAAATGTCTGATCTAATAGGAATATATATAAAGTATAACAATTCTTACAGTAAAAAGGTACGTCATACAAAAAAGCAATGGGAAGTGATACTGAAGGACAAAAATCCATGCTGCATATAATAAGGGCAGAAGACAGGCAAAAGGGATTCCACTGGAATAACCACAGTTGGATGGCGGAGCTGTGCTTCCTCCAAGATCCGCCTGGCGGGAGCACCGGGACACAGCGTGTGACGGGGACTCTGAGCACTGACTCACCTACTGACAAACTCAGGCAGCATATCTCTGAGGTATATAGAAAGCATGACGTTAACGTGTTGGGCTCCTCGCTCTCTCTTGCATGACGACACGTGATTCTTTAGCCGGGGTTTTCTCCGCCCTCCCCACCCTCCTTTTCCCTCAGGAAAAACAAAATCCCAGTTTAAGAGCTTCCTAGCACACCTCCGTGAACTCTCAAATCCATCTTGCATAGGCCAGTAATAAGAACACTGCAGCTCTGACAAATAAGTTACAGCAATATAACAACTTTCCTCTTAATCTTTTTTTTTTTTTTTTAAAGATATTTTCTCTATAATTTACACAAAGGATTAACAGCCGGAGTTCAGGCTACGTACAGTCCGTGTGGGCGTCCTTTCAGTCCGTGATTCCAGGTGGAAGGCACTACTTCAACATACCACCGTATGCACCGCGCGATTCCAGAAGCACAGTGGAGTGCTGTGTCTCCAAAGTTGTGGACTGAAGGGCCTGGGGGAGTCTTTGGAAATAAAAATGGCAGTGGTTATCAGTCCAGTTTCCCTTTGCGGTCTCTTCTTGTGCTATGCAGTTTCCCCTGAAAGCTCCTCCAGTCCAGAGAGCGGCGATCCGTCCTCAGAAGCTCTCCACAAAGCTCCCGGGGAAGAGTCCCGTCCTGCCATTCCTCTGTAGCGTCCCTTTGTACCAGCCGTCCTCCCGCTTCTTGTGCACGAACACAATGTCACCCTCCTTCAGTTCGATCTCGGCCTCGCTCTGCGGCGGGTAGGGGACCACTACACGGTACCTTCAGAAACAGAAGGGCAAAGATCTCGTCGGACACACATCCACCCATCAGCTGCCCGAAGCCCACGCAGGGCTGACCCGGTCCACGAGTGTGCCTGTGCAGGCTCACTTCCTCAGGCCAGCGGCTCACCCAGGACAAACTTCCTTTGGATTTAAGGAAGACTGCCGTGGTTTGAGTCAGAGACATCACCTCGCTTCTCTCTTTTCCTCACTTCCTTTGAATCAGAAATTTTGAGGAAAAATGTGTTTGGAAACATCAGTAAGTCAGGCTTTTGCAAAGCAGTTGCATCTGATGCTGCTACGTTTTCTATCAAAGCTCAGTACCATGGGGAGTTTTCTGGCCAGCTTGACCGGTGGCTGTGCTTGGGACATGCCATAAAGCTGGATTGTGACAGCAGGATGTGTTGTCAGATGGCTGGAGTGACAGCCTTGCACGCTGCTGCATCCATGCCATCCCAAATTGGAATTGGCAGTGCTCTGGCCAGCTCCCCTCACTATCAGCAGAAACTAACTAAAGCACCTCACAGTTTTCTTCTTACCATGTGTCTTGCAAATGCACTTTAGGTCCCTCAGACCCAGAAGGGAAACTAAGTTGGAAAGATAAGAAATGACTTTCAAAACACTCTCTAAGCCAAGAGGGAGCCTTTACCCTGAGCCGCCTTCAGGGTTCTCTGGGAACTGGGCTTTCATGTGTCACTCCATTTACTCCATTGCAATGAAGCAGTGATGGTTCCCATACAGCTGTTCTGCTCTCAGCCTCATCATCCTGGGAACGCAGACTGGGCTCCTTTCACATCAGTGCACTGCTGTGCAGGGCTGGGAATGTATTTCTGCTGTATTCTTCTTCCTCACAGCACATACATTCACTGTTCTCTGGTATCTGATTAACAATCAATAACTGTCTTGCTAGTTGCAAAGTAATTAATATGGTAAGATAGTTAAAAGATGACAATTGATTATCTAAAGCCCATCTCCTGAGGATTTATATTTCCACAACCACTGGATGGCTTCTGATCCCTCAGTTGCTTTTTTAGCAGGCAAATATTTATTTAAAATAACACCTGTCATTTAGGACTGATTTCAACATGCACTGAAGGATCTGGAGCTCTCCCTGAAGCCATTCCTTTGGGGGAAGTTCTTTACAGTGAAAGTGGTGAGGTGCTGCCACAGGCTGCCTACAGAGTCTATGGATGTCCCATTGCTGGAGGTGTTCGAGCCCAGGCTGGATGGAGCCCTAGGCAGCCTGGTCTGGTATCAGACCTGGAAGTTGGTGGCCCTGCCTGGGGCAGGGGATTGGACCTTGATGATCCTTGGGGTCCCTCCCAAACCAAGCCATTCTATGATTCTATGATTCCTCTGAGATGATACCACAGCAGGGAGCTCTTGAGAAGCAACTGCTGATTTTCTTTGCAGACACTTTTTGGGTACATAGTGACCACTTTTCTGAAATTAGGGACCCCATTTTTTTTTGACATGACAGTAAAAATGTCAGATTTGGCTACGTGTTTGGACACCTTCCATTTGAAGTGGATGATCTGCTCTAAAACCTGACTACAGCCTTGTTAGCTTTACATGGCAACAAAGTCATGTAGAAAATAGTGCTCAAGCACCATCAAAAATCTGTTGGTCATCTCGGTCCCTTGGTCAATAAATCTAGTTGTCACTGCCTTTCTCTGTGGAAAGCAAATAGCAGAGGTTGAAAAGTGTGCTTCTGGCTGGCTGGCTGAGGGAAAATGGTCTATCACGCTATCATCTGTAGAATTGCTACATTTATATTATGAGGCTTCGCCAATTACAACCATTATGCAAATGAATGCACACATTATTTCAAACACTCTGCTGCAGTGTTGATTAATTAAATTATCAGAGTGGAACAATTTTAGCTAAGATGATGCCAAGTTTCAGATCTCCCGACTCTATGTACGATCACAATGCACTCGAACTGTGCTCCAGGATCCCAAAAGGCTTTGAGGAAGAAGAGGGATGGACCGAGACAGCAGCCGAGTGCTGCAGAGGCAGCCCCAGGCCATTTTGGCAGATGAGTTCAAAAATATAGAAGAAGGTTTTGTCTGGTGTAGGGTCACCCAACCAAGCTGGGACTGCCAACACCTCCTATCTCAAGTTCACACAGCCCTTCTTTTAAAGGCAGGGTGCACCTTAGGAGCAAGGAGTCACTACTCCCTAAATGGCTCACATGAGGAGGGAGGTGACCACGCACAGTAAGAATGTGCCCATCTTCATTAAAGGGATTCTCAGAGCATTTCCTTAGAGAGTTAAAGAAATAAATCTCAGCCACTGCCTCGCAAGATGAAGCACTTCTTCCCATTTAAGGAAACCCCAAGTGCTGTGGTTTAAATTCAATTAACTACGGTACTTCGTGGGATAACACTGGAGTGTTTTTGATAGAGTAACGAAATCTTAGATATAAATGCCTTGGAAATCAGTTAAGAAATCCTCCGTGAAGGACCAAAAAAGATGCCTGCATTTTTTTCCCTTGTGAGGTTTTAGAAGCAGTACCAGGCAGAGCCAGAACAATCAAGGTTGCAGCGAGCAGAAAAATGATCACACAGCCTGGCTGCCAGCAAGGGGCTCGCGGGCACCATAAATCGCTCCTGTCAGAGAGTGTGCTGCCACTCGAAGGCCTCCAGGTGGCATTTCAGCCTCGATTTTTTCCCCCAGAACTTCTGCAAATATACGTTGGTCGTATTTTTTTGGCAGAAGAGATCTTTTCCCTTCCCTCGCTCCCAAAAAGGCAGTCCAACGTTCTTCTTCCATTTATATCTCCGCTCTTTATTTCCCTTTTCGTCCCCTAGTCTTTGAGAAGCTATGATAACATTGCATGTTTTCTTACCCCAAACCGCCTCCTGACATTTTAGACGAATCTCAGAAACACCTCTGTTTTATCCATGTCACATTACATCTCTGAATTATGAACTTGTAGAAATGCTACGTAGCTGGGCTGATTACAAGTGAGGCGAGCACCTTCGTCTGTTGTTACTGATATTGGGTATTTTCTCCTGCAAACTGCATCTTCAGACAGTTGTTCCTTTTCCCAGCCTTCTAAGAAAGCCCCAGTCTGTGGCCCTATCGGTCAGACAACAGTGGTGTTCCTTCAGAAATTCACCTGCTCTTGGAGAAGTTCAAAATGCCCCCAGATGGCACATGTTTAGTAGAGGGTCAGAGGGCAGTGAAGTTAAAATCTCTGCTGGCTGATGCGCCAATTTGTATTAGCTTTGTGGGACATCAGCAGTTGCATTTCCCAGCAGTGGGCTTCTTTTCTATTTTAGTTCCAAGGCACAGATTCTATGCTGACTTTGCATCCCTGGATTGGGCACTTCAAACTCAGAGGGGATGATACAGTATGGGGAGGGTCCTCAGTGCCCAAGAGAAAATACATAAGGGGAGACTGGGAGCAGTGCCAGCAAGGATGGGTAACTGGTTTGCCTGGGCACTGGTGACTGGGGGAAGGTGAGGGATCAGAGAGCTGAGTAAGAAATGAAACCCATAGCTGTGTCCTTACAGCGCTTGTCCTTGCAGTCAGCTGTCCCATACAGCTCTCCCTTCACTATCACCGCTGACGTGTGCAAGGTGCAGCTAAAATTCTTGACCTCTTACATGATGGAGGTTCTGCTCATGTTGCCTTTAAAAAAGCAAGAGTGACTCAAGATGTCAGATACGTAGATGCATGAAGACACCTTGAAAGAGCAGGAACATTTCACAACCACACATCTGAGAGGAAGAAATAAGAGACTAAGATTGCCCATGACTTCATGTTGCTTGCTTTCAATTGAGCCTTCCATTACGTGATCATGTATTACTTTTCCTACAGGATGCCTGCCTCATTTAGTGCGCACAATGTCCTGCTCTGGATGCAAGTCAAGGTTCTGACATGGAAGAGATACGAGCTTGCTGAAGCTACCTCATCTTCTGCAGAGGCTGGGAGATGTCTGGTGAGTGACCCTAGAGATATTGGCAGAGAAGCACAGGTGTGAGGCACGTGGATTGTCTGACTGCTCCAGCTGCAAGGCCTCGTGCCACACTTTCCACAGAGTAAGCCTCATCTCATGCACTTCAGCTGCGTAGGAGTCAGTTGCCTGCTCTAAGCTGCTCATGCAGGCTGTCACTGTGAACAGACAGGCATGGAACAGTACTGATCAGAAGTCACCAGTAATTAAAAGCTGAGGAAAAGAAACAAAATACTGAGTATCTTCTCCCTGAGTAAATCTATATGTCCACTAGACAGAGCTACAGCGGCTGCAAAAATAGAAGTGCAACAAGGCAAATCAGTCCTGCAAAGCTAATCTCCAATCTGGACCCATTTACAGTGCTAGAGTTCGAAAACTTTATTCCAAGTTTCTGCTTGTAAAAATATTGCACTGAGGATAGGTTTCAGGAGTCCAGTGCTGTGAATTCAACAGATCCCTTGTGTGTTGGGATGTGACACCTGTGAGGGGATAGCTCATCTGTGACAATCGAGTATCCAGCCCAGATAACCACTGCTCCTGCTTATCAGTGGAGCTCTGTTTCTCCATCCTTTCATTGACCCATTGCAGAGACCTGCAAAGCACCTCTGCAAATTACAAGCCAGAACCCATTCATCTGCTCTGTTTGACAGTGTCTGAACCAGCAGACTCAGAAGAACAAACCTCATCTGGATCCTTCACCCTCTGCTGCAAGCACTGCGGGATTCAATTTCCGAGATGGCTGACCCCAGTTTCTCAACCTTGAGGCAAGCACCCAAGACAGAGGAGCACTTAACCGTGCGCATACATGTCACTGCTCAGTCAGAACATACTCCTAGGGTCATTTCTCTGGTATCACTTTTCAGGAAAGAAAAAAGCCCTTCCTTTGCTTTCCCTTTTGGCAAAGAAGATATACGTGCATGACAAAATTGAAGTCAATGAGCGTTAAGCACATGCTTGAATGCCTCCTTGAATGGGGAGCTCAATTTCTAATGTGGCAGTGATTTGCAGAAGGGATAGTTGGAAACCAGGAGGGGTCTATTTTAAAGGTCACACTCACTGCTCCTATCTAATTCTGCAGTGCTGCTGTGGTTACCACTTGTTCAAAGGCTCCCTGAAAACCATATAAACTCCAGGCAGATATGCCAGTCGTGACAGTAAGTCTGGATACAACTGCTTTATCAGACTATAACATGGCAGAATTAGTGCCAGTTACTATAAAAGAGTCAACAACGCGTGACATGTTTTACTCAGGTTTGCATCTGGGAACGGTGCCAGTCAGCTAGGGGAACATGACTCACACACATACACTCAGCTTTCCCATTTTGCTTTAATGTACAGTCATATTTTCTTGAAGGGGGTGGCAAGGCAAATGTTTTGCTTTGGTGCTGCTAGGCAGACGGCATACCCCTCTTCCACGTGAGCCACCGGTGTCAGGGGGATGGGGGTGAGTCTGTAGCTGCCTCATGGCATCCCTGCATGGGATCGGCTGTACCAGTCCGGTTTCTTGCACAACCAGCTGCTGGATGGAGCAGCTGTTGGCAAAGAGTGTGTGAGGCACATGCATCATGACAGGGTACTCACTTGACAGCCAGTCACTGCAACACAAAGTGACAAGGACACCACCTGGGAAATTTCTCCGCTCTGCTGCTCAGACTGTGGTATGCTTTACAACAGGGAACAGCAGAAGGAAAGTGGTTTTAAAAATGTACCGTGGGAAGCTACACTCAGAAGGCAGAGATGGACACTAACCATCCCAGCAACACAGTTAAATGTCAAAGGTAAATGACAGGGGAGGTAGGACCATTTTCCTTTCTGATGCAGCCACCCACAGCCAGGTTTTGAAAACATCAAATGGAGTAAGATACAGTATTGCTTTCCCTGCTTTCTCCATGTACAAAGAACGAACAGAATAAAAATTAGCAGCATTTCTATGATGGTGAAGCTCAGTTCACCTTCCTTTCTGACAGGCTGCACTCCCATGAAGGGCTGTGCTGTCAGGCAGCAGGACAGGCAATTCTCCTGTTAAAGCTGCAAGCAATTAGGGCTTGGTAACGCATCTCCTGTGCGATATGACCTGTGGTACGTCTGCTTGGTTTCCATCAGTAGCCTGGACATGGCAAGGGCCAGAGATGCAAGCCAACCCCTTTGTAAGAAGTAGCAGTGCTCTGCTGCCTGTGTGAGCCTCATTTTGAATGCTGTAAATATTAAGGAATGTGCTACTTCTTCCAACCTTCCAGCGTTCTGTCTCTGTGTGCACAGATGGGCGTTGGGAGATAGAAAGCCAAGTACAGCTAAGAGCACTGAAATGCTCTGCAGCTTTTTAAAATTTCAGCCAGCATCTGAATCTGTTTATCTAACCTTTTTTTTTTCTTCTTTTTTTTTCCCCCTTCCCTCCCTTTTCTTTCTCAGAGAATTGCTCCTACTGTGCAGATGAAATGCACCAAAATGCAAACAAGCAAAATGTGTAGCTGAGTGATGTTGAATGCGAGTTCCTCCACTGCCAGATGTGAAGAGAACAAGTGGTTTGAAAACTGTAATTTGTTTTTTTTTTTTAAAATAATTCGGTACTTCTGAGCAATTTGATGATTTAATGAGCACAGATGGATGTGGGATGAATTTCTAAGAGACAAGTGTTTAATGTATCTGCTCAGATTATTCTAGGACTAAGCATTATCCTTCCTAGTGCATGAAGGTAATTAATATTTCTCATTATGGCACGAAAAAACCCGTATGATCAGTTAAGGAATGCAGATACACCAATGATATGGAAGTTAATTCATAAATCAATTAGAGAATCTTGCCTGCTGTGTATAATTAGGGTTACTTCAATTATAGCTTATTTTCAGATTTAAGACTCGAGAATCAAAATGCTTAAAATGAGAGGAAGTTCCTTACCACCATATATTGCAGTTGGAAGTATTTGCACAGTTGTAGCAGTCTACATCTATTCTCTCCTCATTCCAGCAAGGCTGAGAGTGTCCCTCTGGTTCTATTCTGTTTCACTGCAGCTGCTTAAAATTGTCATTAGTTCAATGTTTCACTGTCAGGACCCCCCTGAGGTGAAATGAGAAATGTGTAGGATATGGGACCAGCCCTGGCATATTAAACAACGCGTCCAGACTCTTTTACATCAAAGCTTGGAAAGCAGCACCTCAATGGCCAGCTCCAAGGCACCAGGGAATGCTCTTACTGGTTTCTTTTCATGGCAATGTTTAACTAAAGGTGCAGCATTCCACTGATGTAGTTACACTGCTGCTGAATCTGGTTTGTATTGATTTAGCTTTTCTTATAGCATTAATCTAAACTGATGCAGACCAAATTAAGTGTGCCTAAATAGGGATTGGTTTTTCACTCTTTTCACTAAATTGGTTTTTTATGGATTTTAAAGACAAGAGACTACTGTGATAGTCTACTCTCAGTGCCTTCATTACAATGCTGAAGGACCTGTCTGCATTTATTTCTGCTTCCATTGTAATATCTGTGCTTAAAGTGCAGCATCTCTTTTAGACAGTACTCCCAATCCAGAATAAAAATATTCCCAAGCCTGTCCCTTCTGCAGTCTCTTACAGGTTGGTCCCAAGCCTGTTCCATAACAGATGAGATAGAGCTCTTTGTATCACTCCCCAAAAGCACGTGGTTTCAAATCTCCCATTGCTCTTAGTTTGCCCTGCACCCACTCGGATTTGCCTCAAATTTGGCTCTCACGGAATATGCTGTTACTCTGTGTTCTTCTATGAAAGAGTTGAATTAACTCTGTACCAATGGGTCTGCCCTCTTCATCACCGTCCTCCCACACCAGTCTTGCAAATAGCAGAAACTTCACATTGGACAGTGCAGGCCCATGGCCCAACTCATTTTTCTAGGGACTCCTGATCTAGAGTTACATTCAAAGCCAAGCAATGAATCAGTCTGCAACCTTCTTACTACCTGCCACTCAGTTGTGTACAGTTTGCCAAGCACAGCACTACGTGGTTCACAGGCTAGATGCCTCAGAAAAGTTTGTTACAGTGCCATTGTCACCTTCCCAGCCAAATGCCAAGCTGTATGCTGTGAAATACCATGTAAGGTTGGACTGTCCTGTGGTAGCCCTTCCTATGCCCTGCACACCTGCTCCATGACACTGACCAGATTCAGGGCCAGGCTGACTTTCCCTGTGCATTTCATTTTACCTCTTTCATACAATCACAGAAAAAACAGTTTCTTTCTGTTTCTTTCTGCAGCTACTGTTCCAAAGTTACCACGTGACAGCTCCATGAATTTATTAAAACACTGGGATCCCAAAGAGGTATTTGTCCACAGTATCTACTCTCTTTGGGCTGAGAAAGCATCCCTGTCCTCTCTACTTGAATGAGGGCTGTCGTGGCAAGGCGCTGCTGTCCAGAAACACGTTTTTAAATGAATGAAAATTAAACCTGCACTATGTGCCAGAAGGTTTTCAATGGGCATAGGCACAGCTGCTCACAGTCAATCTACAGAGCTGCAAAACTTTAACAACCCTTGAGCAAGTTAAATGTGCAGCCTTCCTCCAAATGCTCTCTGAGGATGCAGTGACCTCTGGAGATACGCAGCTTACCTTTCCCGAGGCAAAGGCTTGGGCTCTGGCCGAATAGCTGCCATGGAAGAGAGGGGCTGCCTGGCAGGAGAAGGGATGGAAAAATTCAAATCCAAGGAGCCTGTTTTTCTGTGCAGAGGCTCCAGCCCCATTGCTCCTTGCATTTCGCTCTCGATAGGGCATGAGCCTGCCCTGCCGTGGCTGGAGAGAGAGGAGAGCTCTGGTCCCACTGCCCCTTGGAGGACTCCTTCGATGGCCGCCTGTGGGTCGTGTGTGGGAGACACGGATGGTGGTGAGCGCGACTTCTTTTTTGTTGATGCTCCTGCTAGAAGTTTCAGCAGCCCGCTCTTCTTCTCCTTCTGCAAAGCAACAAAAGGAAACGTGGCCAGTGAGCAGATATCCCTCGTCCCTTTGCTCTCCTTTTGGAAAATCTCACTGTGTGGCAGGAAACTTCCCCAGGTTGCCTTATATACGGGTAGATTCAGGTAGAACTGAGCATTTGCTAATAAACATCTTACAAGTATATAAGTGCTGGACTTATTCAGCAGAATAAGGACCTATTATAGACAAACTCTATTTTTCTAAACATCTTACAAGTATATAAGTGCTGGACTTATTCAGCAGAATAAGGACCTATTATAGACAAACTCTATTTTTAAATCCACCCAAGCAGTGATCAGAAATACAGAAATACAGAAGAAATACTGCAAAGGTACAAACTTCCCATACAGAGGAGGAGGCAACCAGACTGCTGCTCTCTCTTTCCAGGAACTCCTGTTGTCCAATAGAGAAACTCCCTCAAAGTAACACAGCAGGTGCTATGCTGAAAAAACACCAGTGGGATAGCAAGAGAACCGCTCATCATGGCTGCCTCATTTGCTGCTTGCCATTTTACTGCTCGATACAGACTTATTGCAGGGAGGAGGGAGGCATGAAACAGTGTTTTTATACTACTTTCCAGGCCCTGCTTCTCTCCTCATCCTACATCACACTGCTTCTACCCACACCTCCCTTCCAGAGGTAGGTCACCTCTCCTTTAGTTTTAAGGTGCAACTGTTGCCTTATGGTTGAATACAGACTGCAACGTTCACACTTGGCAACCACAATGTCAGTGCACGTGTAGTTTCAAAGTTCTGCTGTGGTTTCTGATGCAGAGTAAAGCAAACAAATTAAAAGCACTCTTTCAGTTAATGTGGAAATAAAGCTCAGAGTCTTTTACTGAAGAAATGCAATGGACTTTGCATGTTTTGTAACAGCGTGAGAAATTCTGCTCTGTGTCCATCTTAAGCACGCACAAATATAGGGAGGGAAAAACAAGCCCAGCAAACACAGTACTGATGGAACAGAATGATCTCTCCATCTCTGAGCAGGAAAGCTCTTTGGAAATACAAGCCAGCAATTCATTTGTTTGTAGACAAAATGTCCCATGCGAGGTTTAAAACAATGTTCATTTATGTGCTGAGTGCTGAAGTTATTTCTCAAAGCAGCTTTAAAGAATCGGAGGACTACAGCGAAATAAATATAAGCTTTTAGAAGACTCTCAGAGTAGTAAATCTACTTGCAAATGTACTCAGAATATCCGATGTCTCTGCTGCTGAAAGTTCTTGCTTGCACTCTTTATTGTCATGGACTCGTCAGAAAGCAGAAGTCCCTCAGATGTTAAGATCTGTACACGCCAAAATAAAGCACGGTTGTTCTTACCATATCCAGTGATTTCTGAAGAGTAGAGTCTAAACTATGCTTCCAGGTGCCAGTCTCCTGGACCCACTGTAACTATTAAGGTCTTTTGTCACTTACGGGTTACTTTATAGATTAAGGGACTCGTCCTGCCAAGATGTTCACCCAGGCACAATCTGCGGGAGCGAAGGGAGGGCTGTATGGCACCAATGGGTCAAAGCCACCAACTTCATTCCCCTGGGTGTAGCAGAGGAGAAGACCGAGTGCCCCTGAGAAACATCTCTTCTCCCTGACCAGGAGGAAGAACTCCTCTGTGATTGATGGAACTCACTTGAAGAACCAGAAAACATTTCAGCATTTCTTTTCACTTTCTGATTAAGAAATATTGCTGCTGTCATCATTAAATCAAATTGTAAAGCTCTTCAGAAAATTGAGAACCTCTTCTTTCCCCGTGGCTCGCTGAAACAATAGCTCGAATGATCCCAGCATACTGTGTCAATACGCATTTGAAGGTGTCTAAAGGTCAGTGACAGAACACAATAGCCATTGTGGGGCCCTGGAGAAATGGCTATTGTGCAGCAGTGAGCACTTCAAGACTCTTTAATTGGCAGCTTTGCACATGCAAAGTAACTACACGAACTAAAGCCCTGTATAATGAACAATTAATATTCCTATGTGGTAGCAGCTTTTCTAATTTTTGCTTCTAATTTAAATACCTTGGGCAATTTTCATTTGAAAAACCTTGGATGACTTAGGCATCCAAGGCACGGAAGCCAAAATCTTTGGAAAGAAGGAAATACACACATTCACAACCATCTGTGCATTAAGAAGCAGACGAGTCTGACAGTCAGCTAATTTTGTTTACAGGAACAGCTCCCACCCTACAAGGTTACTCCTGACATAAATTTCTGCACTGAAGCTGCTGTCCCTCAGACAGCAGAGAGCTATAATGAACTGACTGAGGTACCCCTTGTTCTACTTTAACAAAAGGGAAAAACAAAGAATTGATTTTTAGGCTCCTCGTAGTGAACTGTGCATCTTACTCAACTTTTGAGACGTAGATCTGTGACCTTTAAAGAGCTGAGATGTTGCACTTCATTTGCTAAGCCGAGTCAAAAGACCCAGAAGTCCCCTTGTGGCCTTGGGGGAGATGTTTGGAGGTGAACAAATACAGAACGCCTTGGGTGCCTGGAGTGTAGATATTGCATCCAGCTCTCCCTCCCTTTGAGTCTGCCAGATGTTCCCAGCATCTTCTGGTACTGCAGTGCCAGACTCTCTGCTGATGCTGCTCAGAGTAAACCAAGGACTGCTTGGAGCTGATGATTTGCTGTGATGTCTCTCATGAGAAACACATTGGTTTTGAACTTTCTACAATCAGTAGTTCAACCTAAAACCCATCAGGCCTCCTCTCATCTGTAAACGGTCCTAAGTTAAGACTCCTTGTGCTGTGGGAATTCATTAGTGCTCCAATGCTGCGTAGTCACACATTTCTTTGAGAGCAACCAGTCGTTTTCCATGGCTTTAACAGCCAAAAAAAAAAAAGGGGAATTTGGAGCCGAATCTTAAAATGCAATCCCAGTAATGATTTATTCCAAGTGTCCAAGTATTATGAATTCATTTAATATTTAGTATAATAGCAACCATCCTTCATAAGAAATTAATTTAATATTTATATGGCTGTCCAAGACAGTCCTTTCTGCAGCAGTTCACCGTAAATCAGCTAAGCACTAATGGGCTGTACAGAAATGCTCACCGATTGGTTTCAGACGCCGCGGGTTTTGAAAAGGGAGAAGTTTACAGAGGACGTTTCTGATGACTGTAAGGAATTACGTTTGTGAACAACAAAAAAGATGCCTTCCCTTCTCCATTCATGGGCTGCTGTTCTGTTGCTTTCTAGGAAATCTGTAATCTACTGAAGCAGCTGTGTAATTATTGAGTTTTCTTTGTCTGGTAGCTACGTTTCCAATTGACTGCAAACTGTGTTTGACGTCCCTGCCTCCTGAACCCACCAAGGTCAGACCTTTGCATCTCTGTTGATAGATGGGTTCACAGTCCTAACGGCACTTCTCCCATCTCCTGGCTACTGCCCACATGTCCAACTGAATTTAAATCATCACCTTTGTGTTGTGCAGGTTTTATTCTACGAGGTTCACAGTCAAAACTTCCAAGCCATTAATTTTGTAAGGATCAATACCTTCTTTTAAAAAAAGAGAAAGAACGAAATGAATCCCAGGCTGTTTCTAGTTAAGAAAAAAAAAAAAAAGGACTGTGAACACAGTATATATAGGTCAGAATTTCTTACTTCCCTGACAAAGTCTAAGCTCAAGACTGTTCCTATGGTGTAGCATGAAGGAATCTCAGAGGCAATCAGTCTCTGGCAACACACGAAGGGATAGGCAACACTTCCGTGACCCTGAAGCATACATTTAGGAAGCCATCACTTAGACAGGTGCAAGCTCCCCTTGATATTTTGCTGTGGGAACATTTTGAAAAGTGAATACAGTCTGAGCTTAAGAAACCATGAAAGACTAGATCAAAATTAAAGTCTCAGATATGTAAATGTTGAAATATTTTGCTTCACAGTAATTGGGGATGATTTTTCCCCTCATTAATAACCCCACTTGAAGATAATAACCAGCTCTTCTTTCAGCTTCAGAGATGAGATGAGCACAGAATGCAGCTACTTCGTTGATGACTGAGTGATACAGAGTCCCATATCTGCAAAGTAATAATCATGCTGTAATCCAAACACCAATTATACATACTGGTTTTATTAATATAGATATTTTCTTTTTTTTTTCTCCCCAAACCACCCAAATAAATAGAAAATTCTGTTTTAGGTGTTTTTTTTTTTTTTTTTTTTTTTTTTCTTTTCATCAGCAGCTCCTAATACTCCATTTCATACCTATCTAGGTTTATTAAATAAATTAGGAGACCTTACTGCAGCTGATAGAAAATCTGGTTCCAGCCATTGAAAAGAGGCAATTTCTCATGCAACGCCAGCTACATCAAAAGATAACAGAGCCAGAGGGAGAAAAAAGGTTTCATTTAAAAATAAAGAAAAAAGAAACAAAAGTGCTTAAATGCTGCCCTGAGCACCGAAGAACAAATGAGGAACTCACCAATCAGTCAGTACCCCTCAACCACCACTTTCATTGCTTATTTAACTCGGCCAGTACTGGTTCCAGTAAATTTAAGTTAGTGTTGGGAGAGCAGTATGTTTTTACTCCAAGTCTAACTTGGTTACTGGTGATTGATGCTTGGATTAAAAGGGTAGGGAGTCCTTTGAACTATGTAGTTTAAGGAGAAAGCTATTTGGCTTTGTAAAATCCATAAAATGATTTGAGATTTTGATAATTATTTAAAAACCAAACTGGCACCATCTCAAATGAAAACCTCATGTTTGTGAAGTCTTTGGATGCAGATTCACCATTTGTCATCATTTCTGATGAGGCACAAGTGATATGCTGAACAAGACAACAGTAATTACTTCTAAGTAATTACTTTTAAATAATTACTGTTCAGCAATTACTAGACAAGCATTGCTGCTTTTAAGGGCTAGTTTTGTATAGTATATTATGTGGAAATATGAGGACTCTTGTGAAAGTAACACCTCCTGTTCTATTATGTTGGCCCATGACATCAGATGTTGGTGGTATGGCAGTAGAGGCTGAACCTTCCCATTAAATTCTGTAACACTTTGTTGCTGTGTGGCAGATGGAAGCAGAGGGGCACTCTGACACAATGGCATCTGACGTGGAAGTGCAGATGAAGCAAAGGTGTGTTACTGAATTCCTCCATGCAGAGAAAATGGCACCCATTGACATTTGTCAGCTCTTGCTCAGCATTTATGGAAACAAACGGTGGATGTCAGCACACTGAATATTGGACTGCACTGACAACATTTTCCTAACAGTGAAGTTATCATAGCAGCTGTGAAGCAGTGGGTCACCTCCACTGGTGCAGATTTTTAAAAGTGTGGCATGCAAGCTCTTGCTCAAAACTGGCAAAAAGGCATAGCTACTGCTAGTGACTGTGTTGAAAAATAGTGTTTTGTAGCTGAGAATGTGCTCTACTAAATAGTGTTATTGTGCTCTTTGTATCTGTTGTAGTTTCCATGGAAATAAATAGGAGGCATTACTGTCATGGCAATCTATGTGTCCGTAGAATACATAGTTTTTAATGGAGACAACTAACTCTGGCCAGAAGTCTATTATACTCTCAGTATGTAAACATACTAAGGAACAAAAAGAATTCATTATATCATTAGTTTTTAAATTCCAGCAATTCCAGTAACATATGTACATTTGCATATGCACAGTTATATTAGACTTATGGTCACTGACTTGTAAAATAACTAACCACAGAACTAATAACTAATATAACTAATAACTAATAACTAAAATAACTAATCACAGAATTGTTGGGGTTGGAGGGGATCTCTGGAGATCATCAAGTCCAACCCTCTGTGCTAAAGCACATTACCTACAGCAGGTTGCAGATGAAAGCATCCAGGCGGGTTTTGAATATCTCCAAAGAAGCAGACTTCACAACCTCTCTGGGCAGCCTGTTCCAGTGCTCTTCACCCTCACAGTAAATAAGTTTTTCCTCATGTTAGTATTAAACTTCCTGTATTCCAACTTGTGCCCACTGCCTCTTGTTCTGGCACTGGGCACCACTGAAAAGAGCCTGGTCCCATCTGCTTGACTCCCGCCCTGTAGATATTCTTAAGTGTTGATAAGTAAGACCTCACAGGGCATTTCAAATGTTTCAAAAACCAAACTGCAGAAGTAAATAAGTTCAGTACAGAAAAGCACACAGGCACTTAATCATGTGCTTTTGCTGAATTGAGCTGGATGCAAGGCTCTACAGAGTACTAAAAGAGATACAGGGGGAATCTAAAAATATATTTGAATATTCAAGCTGTATGGAATGTTAGATCTTTTAAACACTGGAGCAAAGTTAAAGACTAATCAGGGAGAAAAAAAGCTGGAATGGAAGCAGAGAGACTCAGCTATCAGTGGGCTTCCTGGGGTCTACTGCATTCTTAACAGGCAGAAGGCAGAAGGAAAAACTACCAGTACTTTAAAACTGTTTATGGTGAATGAGAGACAGCTCATTTGCTGAACTGATATCACCTTTTTCTTCTGTGATTGATGGAGAGAGAAGCTGATGGATTATTATCATTTCTTAATTTCATTGCTTTTCCTCATCTGTTACGTAGGGAATAGTTGATGGTTATGAGAAGGGTGGAAAGTTTTAAGATATGCAACTTATTCCATGCCCTGATTACAGTTTGTGATTTTATTTTTGTGGAAAATGCTGAGAGAGAGCACCAGGGGACTGAAAACTCCTCAATAACTTGATAAAGTTACTCAAAATTGTGTGGTGATAAAGTGAAATATGATAACACCGAGGAAAGTGATGAAACTATGGTAGTAGCCAAGTCCATGGCAACATTTACACTTATTTACAAGCAGCCAGTATGTCTGGAAGTAACCGCAAACTCAGATGGATGTGTTTTAATCCTGAGTTTCGTCCATCTCTTCACTTCAAGTGTGAGCAACTTCTCTGGGAGCTCAAAGCAAGGGAGTAGACGTGATATTTTTGCCCATTTCTGGTATTCATTTCTTTTTCCCACTCAACAATCCAACACAACTATTAGTTCATGCTCAGTCTCACAAGGATTCCTCATCTTGTATTTCTAGAAGGAAAACCTAGCCCATTGGAGATGACTTGGGAACAGATCGGTTGTTTCTCACAATGCAGGAATGATTTAGGATGCTCTGGAAGACTAACTGTAGTTTCTAGAGTATTGGACAGATGGACAGAGTACGAGCACCTTTCTGAAAAATCAGGCTCATTTATTCATGCTAGAGGAAAATCTATCACAGCTTCACTGACAACACAGGATTCTGAAATGAGAAAAAGATGTATAAACACAGTAAATGGTAGACTGCATAGAATTAGTGTTTTTAAATGTGATGAGTTAGACTGACAGGTTAGTTTGCTGCTCCTTGTCTCTTGTAAGGAAATGAAAAAGATTCATTGGTTTTGGGGAGGACCAGGAGCAACACACATTTTGCAGAAAGCCAGAGGAAGCTCACTCACCAAACACTTGAATGAAAGAGAACCAATGACAGAATTCAGGATGTGCTTTGACATACTCCAATCTCACACATACTTAGCTCTGGCTCTCCCCATTCACAAAGAATGGATTTCATTTCAGAAACAAGCAGTTAAGATCACACGGTCTTGCTCTGTAATCTTATTAAATAAGAGACAAGTGAGATTTGTATTTTTATGGAAAGCAGAAACATGTGGGTAAACGGTTTGGATTAGTGGAGGTCATCTTGTCCCTTGTCACTGACGAGTCTATTCCCACTTGGTTGATATGTTGCAGCAGCCGTGCCACCTCAGGCTGTAATTTCAGCACTTCCAACGAGCTAAATAGTTTGGGGTGGTTGGCACTCAGAGGGAAGATTGCTTGTGGAAAATTTAGGCATCACAGCAGGTATATTTTTCTCTCAAAATCAATTCCCCACAGAAGGGAAAAAGGGTTGCCTGTGAACAATAAAAAATTGGCAGGATCTGTGTGTACCAGACACTGAAGTACATTACAGTGAAATAATTCCTACAAACAATTCACCAGTTCATAAAAGATGCATTTATCTAGAGATTGAGGACACAGCTGAGACTGACAGAACTTATCACAGCCACATGGACTCTGGCCCAGAGGCTACAAATGCAGAAGCTCCTATTGACTGGGCAATGTATTTCTGAGAATTAGTGCTAGGCTTTGCAGTGCTTGGGTGAGAGGTAGGAAGGAGGGCCCTGATGGCTCCCAGGTGATCTGACATTGCAGAAGGGGTTTTGGACACAATCATAAGCCGTGAACACGAACATTTCTCTCTTTAAAATTTGCCCTCCAGTTTTGGCAGCTCCCACAGCATCAAACTGGAGTATCCAAAAGCACTATTCTTAGTGCATTTGCCTCTGCTTCCTCCTGCCCTCATGAACATCCTTTAAGTGAATGCCCTTTAAAAAATGAAGACAGAAACCTAGAATCCTTTTGAAGGATTAAAAAGTGGCTGTCAATGTCAGAAGGATGCCCAGGCATGTAAATGACAATTTCTTTGATGAAGCAACCAAGGCATTGTAGCTTTCCAAATGTCACAACACTTGGGTTGTAATCACTACTAAAGCTCTGTGATAGCAAAAAGCTTGCTAGAAGCTGCTTAACACCAGGCAGAACTTGTTACAGCAGCATCCTCTCTTCGGCAACAATCAGGCTTCACCTTTCTTCCCAGTTTTTAGTCTTCTTGCTACTTAAAAAATAAAAATGGAACTATCAAAGACAATTTGATAAAAAAAAAAAAAAAAAAGTAATAGCCTTATGCCAAAGTCCGGACTTAAAAAGAATAAAACTCTCTTTTCTTACATTAAAGATCAGAGCAAGAAGGACCATCAATGAAAAAAACTCAGACTGCTATAAACCAAACAGAACAACCAGGATGCAAGTAGGAAAGGGGAGTTCATAGCTCGATGGCCTTTTTCTCTTTTTGTGCTAAGTTCATTCTGTTTCATTCTACCATCCATCCTATCCTTTCCTTTGTCTGTTTTACCCAGGTCTTCTTCCACGACACATGACCTACAAGTATGACCACGTAATTAAATACAATTGAGTTAAACTGCTAGGCAATGAGGCAATGATGTCTGCTCGGTGTTCTTACATGTGACCAGTGCACAAATAAGCAGCAACAGTAACAGGCACACAGCACATTCCTCTTTGCTCTAACAACCAGTTGCCTGATAGAGGACAGTGTGACCTGAAATCGAAGGTGGATCCTGCCAACTACCAGCAAAAATTGGGCAATTTTAAAACAGAAGTTTAAAAAGCCTCTGTGAAGGCACTGGTGACATGTACCTCATACCTGAAAATGATAGAAACTATCTAAAAATAAAATCACGGCTGAGCTGGAGCAGAAATGACAGCTTTGTCATAATAGTCTGTCTCACAGATGAAGCTGGAAAACCCTTTACACAAATCAAATGTAAGTGCTAGAAGATTTCCCTTGACCATAGTGATTGATCAAATGATGTTGCCTAAAGAGTGACAGCCTTTCTTATTTTCATTTTAGCAAAACAATGTGGGTAAACATTGATTTAGAATCATCCTGTCCTCAGTTTGACCACAACTGATTGCAACATCTCTGCCTGTAAGGATAACAGAATTAGTAGCCCATTAGTTAAAGCAATCGTGAGTTCTAGTCAAGCCCCTTACTTATGATTAATATTGATGTATCTGACAGTCTTCCTACAGTTGGACAGACAATATGATGAGTATCCTCTATGGGTTTGTCCTTTCTGCTTCCTCCTGCTAGGACAGCAATGTGTGTGTTTGAGGGATCCCTTCCAGGCTCGTGCTCTCTCTTTTTCTACTCAGCAGCATATGTACAAGAAGTCAAACTGCAGACAGACAACCAGCTGCTGTCAGTTGCTTTGCGGTGTGTTCCAGGTAATGAATTGCTGTCAAATGGGAGAACATTTCAAACGGGTGCCAACAAGGCTTGTCTTAGGCCCAGTGCTGTTCAATCTTTTTGTTAATTACGTGGTAAATGAGCCAGAGATGCACTTCTAAAACCTGCAGTAGGCACTGAGTTAAGTCTGCAAGCAGTTGAGGGAACAAACGAGAAGAATTCAGAACAATTTTCCTAAAATGGTTTTAAATGGTTTTAAAACATCATGGTGAAATCTGAAAAGACAAACACGATGTCTGGACTGCCTAGAGGGGTAAATCAAATGCACAGATGCAAAACAAGCACTGACCAGTAAATCAGCAGCTCTGCTGAAAGGTATGTGGGAGTTTCAGTGGATCACAAAAAAGACGTGAGTCAAGAAATTGCTCTGAAAAAGGCAAATGGCTCCTGGATACACATTAATAAGCACTTTATGTGTAAGCTATGGAAAGTTCTTACTGGATTCTAGTCACTGCTAACAACGTCTCAGCTGAACTCCACTCTGTAGCACTACTCTTTCAGATCCCAGCAAGCTGCAGACTGTCCAGGAGAGAGCAGAAAGTAGACCTCTCAGAGACCTAGAGAACAATACGTGTGAACCAAGGGTAGGAACTGAGCTCAGTTAGGCTAGAAGAAGAGAAACTGCATCTAAACCTGCCAAGCAGAAGTATCTGGATTAGACATAAAACCTGTCCAGAAAAAAATTAAGAAGTTGGAAAATCAGTTTTGTCTTTTATGTCCTGATCAAAGCCTGGGTTATGAGTTTCCCTTCCCACAGCAGGCACAGTCCTGTTGATAGGCTCTGCCTGCCTGACCTCACCCTCTCCTGTCTCAAAATTTATAATATGAAGAATAACATAATGTGGTACGGGAGGGAATAGAGATCTCTGAAGTCATCAAAAAAGCCAGCGAGTTCCATTTTTAAATATGCCAGTTCTGAACTGATTGTGAACAGGGATTAAAAAACACAGTACAGAAAATTTACTTTACTGTAAAATAAGTTGGCTGTGGACCCATATTAAATTACTTCTCTCCCTGGGGCATCTGGTGATGAAGCCCAATGCTGGTCTGCTGCTAGCGTTCTGAGTACAGTCTGAGGTGAATTAATATTTCAGCTTCTGTAGTCTTAACTTAAAGACATATACTGGAGAGCATCAATCAAATAAAATACATACAAAACATAAAACTATGAGTTCTGCCTTTATAATTATTTTTTTAAACAACTGACCACTTTACACCCAATATTCACTGATTACAGGCAGCCTGCAGATCAAGTGTCTGAAAAACAACTTCTGCATGGTGGATTTCTGAATTCCTGAGGACAATTTTTCTCTGGAGGGCATAATAACAGTATTTTTCTGTAGACCATCAGGGACAAGCACTAGCTCTACATCCTGACTTGGTCTGAAGGGAATTACTTGATGCATGAGACATTCAGGCCAGAAAAAAAAAACCACAACAAGCATCAACAAAAAAAAAGCAACAGATTGACTTTAAAATGGCTTTACCACTTGGCAAACTAAAAGTTAAGGACTGGCGAATCTTTCTGCTGCTACTGCTCAATAGAAAACAAACAAAAATACAGAAAATAAGAAAAATACCCCTCTGCTACAACTTGGTTATGCCCTCAAGTTATAAAAAAAGAAACGTGCTGCAGGTATCTGCTGTCTGCTACAAAGTGCTGTTTCTATAGTGCTGATGTTGGTCAGAAACAGCAATTTCATTTATTTATGTAATTATTCTAACAGAGTTGGTTGAAGTATTTCTGCGTTGATTCTACGTATTTTAACCTACCTACTGGGTAGCTATAGAACAAAGCAAAGAAAAATACAAGTACCTCTGTGACAAAAAAGACAGACAAAGACACTGAAAAGCTGATTATGGTCAGTTTTCACAGCAAAGTTCAAACCTTGTACCCATAAAACAACTGTATTAGTGCTTGAGATATTTGTATTTCAGTGAACAATCTGTTACCTCTTGGCAGTTTAAGACTTGCTGGCTTGTAAATTCATAGTTGAAAAACAACTGTGGAAAGAAAATGGGACCTGATGTCTACAGAAGTGCTTGCAGACTTGCACCATGTTCAAGGCATCCAACTTTTTAGCGTGGCTTTCTGCTGGAACTGTTTTATCCTCATTGGGAGCGATGGGGTGGTGTCAGGCACAGCATTTGCACTGTTTTTTAACCTGTGTGTGGGAATTGACATTAGGAGGGGGTGAGGAATCCTCAAGAGCCCACATGCAGGGTGCTGTAGCCCGAGGCAGAGAGAAGGAAATTAAAAGGGGAGAAATGGAGGGTGGGGGAGCAGGGCTACCTCTACCTTCTTACTGGATGGCCCTGACAATGACTTAGCAGCCAGAATATATCAATGTCTTTCATCAGAACCACTACTTAAAGGGCTTAAATTTCACCTGGCTAACCCAAGCATGGCCAGATCCAGAGAGCCAGGACTGTGCCATTTCCTCTGCTGGCATGGGAATGCCAGAGAAATGCCAGCACCACGATGCTCGCACGCAGACACATGCACATGCCTGCAGCCTTCTGTCTCCAGCGCTCCCTTACATGCTCTTCCTTTTGTCAGCCCTACTTCCTTCCAACAGAGCTAAGGATTTAGTAAAAACCTATAGGTCTTATGTGTTGTAAATTTAGGCTTCTCCAAGTGCCAGCACAACGCTGCATCTTGGCATGCAAAAGCAGCTTCGCTTCCATTTAGGAGATAAAGTGAATTTCCTCTTGACACAAAAGCACTCTCCATCCTCGCCTCCCCTGGATCTGCTTCTCCTTACGGCTGCGGAGTACAGCACAGAGCCACTCGAAACAGTGTAAGAGAAATCCACTGCAACCACTTCAGAAATCCTGCGACAGTGCTACAAGGAAGATAAGCAGGGGGGAGAGAGGGGAGAGAAGAGGAAGAGCTCTCCGAGCCTGCTTGGCAGCAAAGCCAGCACTTGAAATATCTGTGGGGAGTTTGAAAGCATTTCCTAACATCAAAAATGCGAAGAAGAAAAAGAAATTTTGATCAATGGCTTATTGCCCTTGATCTAAGCAAAAGAATCCTAGCCAGTCAGAAATAACAGAAATCTGTTTTATTGTAAAGCAGAAGTTTCCTATGTTTTGACAGCTGAGACTCGTGCTTTTGGCTGGGTTATCTGCCAGCCTTAAAATATTTATCAGTGAGTTGCCAGGCTTTTGTCCTTTCAAATTGAACTCTAATGATGAAGGAGAAGGTGCTGGAGAGATGTTAAGCACGAGCTCTCCTGCCCTAGAGAAGAACTCTGTGGCCTGAATTCACATGACCAGAAAAAGAGATTTCCACTCTCTGGCCAAGTTTCTGGTGAATCACTTGCTGGTCACAGAGCCAAAATCTGCCTTCTGGAGCATGGGAAGCAGCACTGCATTGGTGATGAATGCAGCCCCCTCTCCTTTGTTGAAAGGAAATGGATTAACAGTATGTATTCTGCACACAAGTCTTCAGAGAAATGGGCTAAAATATCCCAGATTAAAGAACTCCTCCTGAAGAATGAACTGGAACACACATGCAACAGAAAAGTCAAATGTGATTCTGAAAATGATCAGTGAAATGGTGGTGGTGGTGGCCAGGATCAACTCAGATGTCTTACCAACTACCCAAGCTAATTGGCTTCACAGAACTTATTCTTTGTCATTTCCATGAAAATTTTTGCATCGTTATTTCAATGCTGCTTCCTCCTGATGCTTGCTACATTTTGATATATTTACTGTAGAAATTCAAACCAGACTCTCCTGCTCCTGTGCAATTTGTTCATTTTCATGTCCCACTCTGCCTTCATTTAGTCACTTGGCTGTTATTCCATTTCATATTCGTACAACTTAAGGGGTTCTCTTAGGTGAAGTGGCTACAAAGTGAAAAATATTAAATGATTTCATATCTATTAGGAAGATGGAATTTTTCTTTCAAAACTTCAAGGTCAGCCATATTGACTTTGTATTTGAAAAATCTACTTCCATCAACTCTGTCCGTAGCTGCCTTTATTCGTCCCAGGGTGACCACTATTTTTGTCATGTCATTTTCTATCCACACAGTCCTTGCAAGTGTTCAGCACTCTACTTCTGAGACTGATCTTCCATTTTCCGGATAAGGAATTCAATTTCTCTCATAGATGAGAAGTGATAACAAACTCCTCACTCAGGGACACGTTAATATGAGAAGAAGTCACAATACAGACACTAACAGTAAATGAAAACTGAAGGTGCACTACCATGTAGAATCACTTCCTTCAGGCACTTTCAGTTTTACCAATGGACAGCTTAGCCACACAGCTTTAATGTGAAGCAAAGCTGAAGAGCATCTCAGAGTTTACAAAACCAAAATTTCAAAGGGCCTCTGAACTAGTTTGCAGCACTATGTAAAGTCAGGGTGGGCTACTAAGAGTGGGCTCAAGGCTGCAAACCAGGGAAGGCAGAGGAAAGCACTGGCAGAAAGGAGGAGCAGCAGAGAGGGAATTCTCTCCACTCATGTCCACACTGGCACGTAAAACAAGGCCAGGGTTTAGGATCAAACTCTGGTCCACAACCACTCATCTCTGTGGGTCTGGCTTTCTCCCAGGACAGCGTAGGGGCAGGGTGTGGGCCATGCCATGTACCAGGACTGTTCTTGATAAGCAGTCTGGATGAAGTCAGCCTATTTCTGATGGGGAAGAAAGCTTAGAAAAGTGGAAGCCTTGGCTTGTATTGCTTTATAATGTATTCCTTACATCAGGATCAGGCCAAGCTGACTGGATTGCAGCTATTTTGAGCAGAACCAGTGTTTGAGAATGTGAGTGACACCAGTGAGAGGACAGATGTTGACTGGTTCGGTCTTTGCATGCAGAACTCTTGTTGTGCATTCAGTCATTTTTCTGAAGATGGGTTTCTTGCTGTCATAACATCAGTCAACAACAGTGCAATGTGCCTTCCAGTTTGTTGTGACTTGCTTATCCAGCCCCTCTTTATATTCCAAGAACAAAGTTACTAGTTTTAAAACTGCAAATAGATTTTTTATCTCAGCATAGTTATAAGAAACATTTAATTTTACATTGCCAATTTTCAAACATTTCTTTATACTCCAGCTAGGTAAAACAGTTAAGGAGTTGGTGTGGCACACTGATGAATTAATAACTTGCTCACTAGAGCAAGATCTTATTTCTCTCTCAAACAGATACCAGGCCAGACATTTTGGAAGAGCTTAATCAAAATCCTCATCAAAAGCCAAATGAGTGGATTTTAAAGAAAGTTTAATTACAGTGGTCTAACCACCCAGCATCATTTGCTTGATTTGATTAACGTAATGAGGAGCACATTTAATGAGAAATGTATTAATTCATTCAAACAAGTGGTTTTATCTGAGGTATTAAGTATCAGCTCAGATTATGTACCGCAGAAACCATTACAGCAAAAATTGGCTGAGGTCAGAGCAGTAGTCATGCTGTAATTACAAGCTCCCAGCCATAGGCTGAACTTGCACAGTGCTTGTCACGACTGAAAAAGCAGGACTCTCAATTTTAAAAAGCCTCCCAAATATGGGGCTTTGCTTCCATTCCACAGCTGGGATCTCCATCCCTTGCTTTTGGATGTTCAGAAAATTCAGGAATTTGAATGGTATTTCTCTGAGTTTCAGACAGTTACATGAGCAGACATTATGAGCAAATGACAAAGCTGGAGATCGGTGGGCTCCTGACACCACCCACAGCCCTAGAGCAAACAGCCCCGTTCCCCATTTTCATTCTTTTCTACCTCTTTCATGCCCTTCTCATAGAGGATTGTACTGGCATACCTTTTCCACTGCCTGGCTGCATCTCCCCACCTCTGCGAATGCCCTTCTCTCTCCTGTGCTGCCCTGACCATGTTACCTCCCTGACTTTTGCCATGCTCCCATGCCTGTATTCAGTCCCTGCTTGTTTTTCCTGTGGTGTCTGCTCTACCTCTGCATGAGCTGCCTTTCCTGTTGCTTTGTACTGAGTCCATAAAGCCCTGAAACAGCTTTGATTTTACAGCATGGTTGCACAGTGGACTTAAGCACTATCTATTGCTCAGTCTTACCAGCAGCTTTGAAACTGCTCTCTAACAGGGCAGGAGGCTGTTTCCAGCATCCTCCTGGGATAAGTGCACACTGACAAGTGCAGACTGGCGTGAAGGCCATGTTTTGCCTCTTATTTATCTCCCATTTAAGTCAGCACAAGAGTGACAGTCAGACACTGTTATAAATCTGAATGCAGGTGCCAACTTGTATCTGCAAGTTTGAAACTTCAGACGAAGACTTTCAAAGTACAAGCGGAACTGGAAAAAAAAGAATCATCAAAAAATAGAAGTAAGGATTTTTAATTTTTTTTTTTTTTCAGTAGAAGATGAACAAGCAAAACATTCTACTGAACTGAAAACCATAATTCTTGGGATTGCTTCTGTCACTTGTCTTTAGATAACAAGGAAAGAAGAGCAAAAATTGGAGTTACAGAACCCTGATTTTAGAGAAATCCTGAAATGTGCTGCATCTGACTGCTGCACACCAACAGGAACTGGTGAAATATCACTGGTATATAAAATATTTGCACAGAGGAAAGCATTAGCAGTGAGTATCTCAGCAGTACACTCAAGGATGTTCCCAAGATAAAAGCAATCCTGTTCTGGAACAAGCTACCCAAGTAGCATATACAGACTCCTTTAAACAGCTGCCCCTTGATGTCATATTTGGTAACACCACACAGAATCTAGGCAGGAACTCATAAAACATAAATTAGTAGAAGACCATATCTTAAGCTACATTTTCCCACTCTCTCAGCCTGGCCTCAAGGAATCAGCTAACCTTTCTAAGCTTGTCATCTGAAGAAAACTTCCCAAGGATCAATATCTTTGGCAGTGCTAGAGTGACAAATGCAAAAAACTGTCTCACAGTCCTCACAGAAAACATCTTCTACAACAGAACCATGACATCCAGTGGATTCTCAGCATGGCCATCCCAGAATATGCACTTCTTCGTTCGTAATACGTGAACTCCCTCTGTACTACAGTGAACTCGCACTGAAAATCTGTGTGTAAATGAAAAACTCAGTTAACAACAGGAGGATGTTTCTCAAAAGAGCCATTCTGCCTCTGATTGCTCAGCCCTCACTCTCCATAAAATCCTATAAAAGAAACTGCAGAGACAGAAGTCGGGATTAAAATTCAAAAAATGACTGGATCCCCAAAACCACTGAATCCAACAACAATACCGATTTTATGGCATGTTGCAATTTACCTCAGACACTGCTTGCTAATCTCATTTTCTCAGGAGATAATTACCTGTGCATTTCTTCCACCCCGTGCTCAGTGGAGCTGAAGACCTTATTATAACTCCTCTTTCTAACATCCCCTCTTTTCCTTTCATCTTGAAGTACTTGACTGATTATTATAATGAAACTAAACTCAGACAAATTGCTTCCAGTCTTTCCTTATCTGGCAGTTTGCTAGTTACGTCCCTGCTTCTGTTTTTCACCTCTCAACCTTGTCTGTTTTTCTTCCTAAGAGGTGTAGCAATAACATATATTACCTCTCTCTACGATATTCCTTCTGAGTGTCATGGCTACTCCCTGTTTACCCCAAACTTGCCCAACCAGCCTCCACTTCGGAAATATTGAGTGTGGTTCCCGATATGGCTAAGGTTCTGATTTCCAGATTCCTTTTTGAATAGCAGCATGGCTTTTAGTCTGACCCTATCAAGCTCTCAACAGCTTCAAAGAGATATTTGGGCTTGATTTGAATTATGCAGAGAGTAGGAGCACAATTTAACAGGCCAAACATCATGTACTATTTATAAAGGGAAAGGGAGCATTGTTAGTTCAGACCTTCCTTAAATGAAAGTGAAACGACACGGAGGAGATTCAGGAACATATTGCTCAGCACAGTTGAACACAGTTCTGTACCACTCTATACAGTCAGAGACGGCAGATTTAACATCACTTTTCTCCAGTACTTCCCAGCTACTGTACTGGTCTTTAGCAATGCTCAGTGTTGCTGCAGTATATTATTTGCTTCTCCTCTTTATCTGTGGAGCACAAATATCGTTAACTTTCCTTCCCTGCATTCAAATTCAGTATAGAATCCTACAATCATTAAGGACGGAAAAGACTTCTGAGATCATCTAGTTCAACTTCCAGGCCATCCCTACCATGCCCAGCAACCACATCCCTCAGTGCCACATCCACACGGCTCTTGAACGCTTCCAGGATGGTGACTCCACCCCCTCCCTGGGCAGCCTGTGCCAGTGCTTAAAGGTGTAACCATTTGGGAATGCATAACCAGAATCTCATGTAGAACCTCAACATAAATTTACCTAGCAAATTTTGGTGTGTTCCACATGGACCTATGTAATTACATGCTAGTTTTAGGAAGTATTTAATATGCTACTACACAAAGCTCTGAAGCAACATGCAAACTACCACCATGGCTAAATGCTACACAGTCTCTCTAGCTTGCAGAAGAAGCAAGTATTGTATTGCTTACTCACCATGGAGCCCTCAATGAATACTTGGAATTCATTCTTCAAAAGCAAATATCTAAATTTCATGTCTAGGGTAGCAGTTTACACCTTTCTCCTTTCACCAAAAGACAATCAGAGACAATTCAGGACAGGATTACAGAAGCAATTTTAAGACTTGTATTTCTCATCGAGAAACTAGGAGCAGTCTGTGACCGTGACCACCTGAGAGATCTGCAATCTCAGTTTACCATGTTCTCTGAGTAAATGTCTACCCTATATGTTCCTGTCACTATGGAAAAACAGGGGGGACATACAAGAAGGTATATATTCACAAAGGAAAAGCAAGCCTCAGAGGCTCTTCAACAGTATATTCAGCAGTATAAACCAGGAGTGTGATGCCAACAGGCCATTTCATCAGTGGGTTCTGCTAGATAGCATGGAGATAACTTCCATCAGATGAATGGAAGCTGCTAACCCAAGGAAAACATTTGGTGAAAGCATAAACCCAAAAGGCAGAGCGCTGAGAGCAGCTTTACATGCTGGCTCTGCTCATCCAGGTGCACCAGGGACAGAAGCATGGCTGCCAGGGCTGGCTCCTGCAGGGCTGGCCTACTACATGCTGCAGTGAGACACTTCTGATGCCTTTCTCCCTGCTCTTCTGTTCCACAGCAATGACATTTTATGCAAGAAACCCAGATATTTGCAAAGCAGTAAAACAGCTCAGATTGCTCACACGTTTCTGCAGGCAGCTTTAGCCGGTCTCTGTCACCTGCTGTAATTTCTGCCATGTTGCTTGGCAGATTGCTTGTGACTTGGCCATCTCTCCTTGAGAACTGAGAGCCTGTTACAATATCTTTCACAAACCTGTGAGAACTGGATGCTGGTTATCAGAATAGCCAAATTCAGCAGGAGAGCAGCTCCGCTCGCTTCTCATCCCGGAGGGCAACATAAGAGCAGTATCAGGGAGGGGTGGGGAAAGGACAAAGCATGGAAATAACCCGTGGCACAGCAGGTGATTAAAACCCACTTCTGCCCGCAACAGCAGCCTTTACCTTCTCGTTTTTCCTCTCTTCGGCCTTGCCAGCAGTGCTGGGGCTTGCAGGGCCACCCAGAGGTCCGCTGCCCGCCTCACCATTGAGGTGGGCTGCGCTGACGTTGGGCGGCGTGATGGCAGCTGCGGCAGACGTGAGGGGGATGAGGGGCCGGGCCCCCGGCGTGGGTGGCTGGTGGCTGTGCTGTGGGGAGATGGCAGAGTGAGGCCGGATGGTGGTGGCCGGCAGGCGGGAGGGTGAGCTGGGCGTCCGCAGCGGTGAGACTGTGGCGGTGGGACGCTCTGGCGCTGGCACCGGGGGATGAGCTGTGAAGGGAGGTCAGAGCATGGTTAGGTCCCCACAGTGCTGCCAGACTCACTGCTAAAAGGATGCTGGGGGCTGATGGAGACCTACAGTGCTTAGCCTGCACTGAGAATACCTGAGCCTGAACGTGTTTTTGGCAAAATCCTAGAAATCCCTTTCGCAGCTGCAAAAGGCCTGTCTGTGGTCACCAAAATGGTGACCCTCACTACTGGTGATTCCTCCCTGCTGCTGCCAGAGGGCTAGTCTTGCTATGTATCCCCATGCTCAGAAATAATTCATAAGCCAAACTGATTTTTTTAAATACATAATCACACTTCATCTGAGCTGTTTTCCGAACTGGCAAGACACCCTCCTAATGCTGCTGTTAACTCCCTGAAATGCTACGGGGCATTAAAGCATGGAGCCTAAAGAGCTAGCCCGCATGATCCATGATGACCTTGCAGAAGGCAATTACAAATGAAGGTCTCTTGTTTCAGCTTTAACAAAATGATCAGTGGCACAACACTGAGCTGTGCAAGATAAACTAAAGAGGAATCCACAGGAGACTTTCTGAGATCAGCCTCATCTCTGCCAGCGAGGTCCCTCAGAGACTGTGCAGTGCCTTTTAGTCTAGCTTGCCCTTATGAGCACACCCTGGCTGTAACCATTAGGAACCTGAACTGGTGCTCAGCTGTTTAATAGTGACCACGACTCACTGCTGAGGTCACCACTCCAGGGATTTGTGAGCCTGTTGCACACCCCATGTTTCAGAAACGTGACAAAGCTCCAGGTCCTTTCCCACAATGATGCTTCCTTTGACTTCCACTCTGGTTGACTGCTTAGTTGTAATCTACTTACACTTCAGGTAGGTACAGAGCAGAAGCTGAGTACACACTCTGACATTTCCCCATTTAAACGATTCAATAGTAGAACTGGCTGGCAAACACCCATCTCACATTTCAAGGTTTCATAATCTGATTCTGTTCTACACCAGTGCAACATCTGAACATTTGAACACTTTTCTGAGCACAACCTATTGATCCTCTCAACAGTGGCCTCTTCTGCTGGTCAGGGTATCTATCTAAAATGAGAAAGCACACAGTCTAGTCACTGGGCACTCACTTTGCTTCCCTCCTTGTTTTTGTTGCAGCTTTCTGGATGAAGTCCAAATTACCATTCCCAACAAAAAACTGTATGTCAACAAGCCAAATTTCTTTTACCAAGAGAACTGCACTGATCTGTGGATTCCTTAATTCATCTGGAGGATACATTTTAATACGGTACCAAAGGCAGCTACTGGAGTTCACTCGGTCTATAACTAAGCCACAATGCTAGAACAACTCCAACCACTATTTTTTTGTTTCTATAGTTAGCAACAGCACCCATTACCAGGATTAAAATGACAGGGAGTGTCATTTGTCACACTGACTACCAGCTGCGTAGTCATGTGGTTGGGAGGAAATTTAATCCTTCAGCTTTATGCCATATAATGCTGAACCTAATGGGCAAGAAATCATCAGATTAGCACCTCTGAAGTTTGTATGTTTCTCCCCTGCAGTAACTCTGACCCCAGACATTTCTTTCTGTTAATGTTGTTCATAGAAAACCAACAAAAGTATCATTAACTGGTCTTAATCTTGCAGTGATTTTAGATGTAGCATGAGAAAGGCAATAAAAGTTGTTATTAGAGACTCCTTCAAGGCTGTTCTTATTATTAGTTACCAATTCCTTTTTCCCTGGATTACCAAGGGAACCATTACCTACTGAAAAGTGCAATCCATTTCTGGACAGCCAGAGTACCACTGGTTATCTAGAACCGATTATCTCCTGATTTTCCTGTTTGAAGCTCGTGTAATGAGCAATCCCAGATGCTAGAAATCTAATTTTCTGAGATGGTTAAGCTTGCAGGGTCAAGGTTTTGAACTGGCTGCTGAGAGGAACGGCTTTCCTAAATCTGAAGAAAAAGCACCGTCATGGAATTTCACAGCATTTATCTGGATGTGGAAGACTAATTTGATAATTATATTAGGTACATTAATTCTTTCATATAGTCCTCAGTGTTTATAAACACGAAGGAATGAGAAAGCAAGTAAACCAGCAAAATAAAAGGCCTGAGAAAAATCAACTGTGAGCACGGGTCTCACATTTTTTTTTCTGTAATTTCATCTTACTGTTACAATGTATGCCTTTGCTCTGGGATCTCTGGATCTGGACTGTGCTGCATCAAACATGCTATTAATTAGCAATGCTCACTGAAGGCTATTTTTGTTCTACACCACTCATATTTCATTTTGGGTGTATTCCTACATTAGTGGCCTTGTGCAAAATTGATTTGTTACTCATACATATTGCAAGCCAACAGAAAACGTGATTTGAATACTGTGCCAGCTTGCTTCTCCTGGAAGGCTTCTCAAAAAGGGAATGTGCATTACCTCATCCTGCAGGACTTTAGAGACCTTCTAGAGGGGCAGTGGTCCACTCTATATCAGTCAGGACATACGTTATGAAGAAAAATATTTCAGGGGAGACCACGTGCCTGTCTGCATGGGCACAGGAGGCACAGGGAAGCTCCCAGAAGCTGAGCTACCAGAGATGCTCTCCCTTAGCACCCTGCAAGCCCTGTGCAAGAAGGGACATTTTTGCCTTTGCACTGCAGGAGCAGAAGAGCTTTTCACAGTGTCTTGAGGGGAAAGCAGCAGTCCTCTAAACCACAAAAAAAGAGAATAAATAGAATATTCCCCTGTGTGACATGGCTGGCATGTAAAGTCCTGCTGATGTTTGCTGAGCAGAAGGAGCTTGCTCTGTTCCAGATTCAAATTCACGTGTATTTGATTACATTGTCTTGTCTTTGGCCTGGACTGTGCAGGAAGTTAGACTGGATGGTCACAGTGGTCCCTTCTGGCTTCAAACAGTACGAATCCATGACTTACACGACACTATATTGCTCACTTGGGTTTACTTCATTTTGTATCAAAGACCTCAGTCTCACAGCCTTTGCTGATCTGCCTTTGTAAACACTGTGGCTCACATCCTTATAAAATATCAGAAACAAAATGTTTTAAATTTTTCTGTGAAGTTCCACCGCAGGATTTACTTTTACTTTATTCAACATCAGAGCTGCTTAACATCAGGGAAGAGGGAATAAATTGTGCTCCAGAAAATTGTGCCATACATCAAAAAGGAAACCCAGAAAGAACAGAGCCCCCCTGGCGTGAGAAGCTCTTATTCTTGTTGCAAAAAGGTGGCAGTATTTTTCAGATCTCTCGCTCTATCACTAACACCGGGTCCCCTTCTGCCTAATAAATACCTTTCATCCCTGCAGCCCAATGAAATGCTTCTTAATTTTAAGATGTGCGTTCCTTGCTCTGTGATACGGGCAGTATTTCTCCGTCAGCGTGCCAACCGGACTTGGGACTGCTAATCTTTGTATGCGGGGTGCTTGCTTTCGCTCAGATAAACTGAATAAATATTTGTAAACACCATAATCTATTTCAGCTGTAGCAACAGAACAATCTGATAAACACAACGCAGTTCCCAGAGATCAATAGAAGCCTATAAATATTACAAGCAAATAAAGCACAGTCTATTCCATGCGGAGTTGTGCTGGAACTGGTGAAAGCAAGCTGCGGGGATGGGCAGCCTGGGGAGGCTGTGGAGGCTCCTGCAGGAACACATACGTACCCATCTGCATGGCGCTGCGGGTCTGGTTGGCGGGCTGCTGTGCCGAGTACCTCAGGCAGTTGTTCAGCTGTGGAGAGGCTGCCTGTAGCTGGGGATGCGTCTGAGGAGTTGTGATGGGAACGGCTGGCCTGGCAGCCGTGGCGGCAGCGGCGTGCACGGCCCCAACAGGGTGGATGGATCCTGGGGCTCCTTTCGGGGCCTGAACTCCCCCGGCTGCGCTGGCCCTGGGCTGCCCGGCTCCCACTGGCACCCTGTGTGGAGACGGAGATCACTGACCTTGACAGCTGGGCACCATGCTGATGGGCAGCCCCAGTTACTCAACGCAGTACTCCCTCGAGTATTAAACTGAGCTTTATTTGTATCTTTATGGGACACAATAAGCACACCGGAGGACATTTTTACCCCCTCATCCCATGTGAAGACGAGTGGGATGAAAACAGAAAAGATAATTTTTCCAACCAGCTTTTTTCTTAGGCTATGCTTCTGTCTATATAATTTCTACTGAAAATGCAAATCTAAATTCAGAAGAAATTAGTATCTCCCAAATGTTGTTTTATGGGCCAGAAGCTATTTTACAGGCAATAATGGAGCAATAATTAAAACAGACTTGGAGATCTTCCTTAGGGTCAAACCTGCTTAGAGCCTCACAGATGGAAAACAAGATGGAAAGCAGCAAATTGGCGCGTGGCTTTTGAAGGGGACTGAAAAGCAGCAGGCTTGGCAGGGATGGGCTTGCCTGAGCTCCTTTGCTTTACCTGTGAGCTTTGCTTTGCCTCCTGAGCTTTACCTGTGCAATCAGCCCTAGCTTAGACTCGCTAAGAAAATAGAAAAGGCAAGAGACTGCAGCTACCCTTACTGGGAAGGAAATTCAACAATAATTGCCCCTCTTTTCCTGCTATCTTAAGCTGCATGTATAACTTTTCTCTTGTCTGAATGACCATGAAGACCTCAGCAGGGAGGAACGAGGCCATGCAGTGAGTTCACTCTAAATCACTTCTCATTCCTCTCACCACTGAGCTAGAAACTCTCTGACCAGGGCAGGAGGACAGCAATGGACAAAGTCACTTGCTGCTCAGCAGCACTTGCTGAGTTTCTTACTCAGGTTTCTCAGTAATTTCCCAGCAGGAGACACTATGAAACCGAATTCTGTGCTGTCTTCTTCGACTTGGCTGCTCCATGTGCCAAGGGCCTCCACCAGCAAAGAGCAGAAAAGGGGATATGATGCAGAACAAATTATGGAGGAAATGGACATAAGACATTGTAGAGTGTGAGCAAAGGAGGAGGATATAACAGACAGGGTAAAAGACCAACATATGGGGGTGGGATTGGAAAAACTACTGGGGTCCCAAGCAGTTGTGTGGGAGAGGCAGGAAGAGGGAGTATGCTGAACAATCAGGTGCAATTCAGAGGATAAGGTAAACTGGAGAAGCAACTCCAAGAAGATAGTGGAGGGATGAAGAGCGAAATTCTGATAGAGAGGCCAAAGGACAGGGTGGAAGATAAGGTTAGAAGGTTTAGAAAACAGCTGTCTCCTCTGCCCCTTCTCTTAAAAAAGAAAAACACAGAAGAAAAAACACCATGGTGTTGGTGCTTTTGAACACCATGAAATCTAGACAGGGTTTCCTTGGATTACATTTTGCTAAATGTAATTCCTCTGATTTTTTTTCTTCAAACTTTTTTCATCAGCCTTCAGGTAGGAAGAGGCTAGGAATCCCACCAGATGGAAATTTTGACTGTCATCTGCCTTGAAAAGCTGGCAGAATAGGAGCAAGGATCAGCTGGAACTGGCTTGGCCATTTGTGCTAGATTAGGTTTGCCAGAAAAGGACACCTAGTAGTACACTGAGGGCTGCCTTCAGGCAACTGTACACCATCAGGTACAAAAACTTCATTTGTGACTGCAGTATTTCTGGGTGGAGGTTGGATATGTCAAAATATGTCTTTCAGTCTACCTGGAGAGGCTTGCCCTTTTCTCACCATCCTTTCCTCAGATGTGCTCTGACAGCTTGTAAATCTTGTTCACTGTTATTAAATTCGTGGTCAACTTCTTTTTCTTGGGTTTTGTAAGGAGTGGCAGAAAACCATGTACGAATCTAACTCTCTAACTGTCAAAATGAAAAGGAACAAAGCAAGTTTAAAGCGCAGTAAATAAGGTATTTTGTTGCTAGCAGATTTTTCTTGCTGTTCTCACTGACAGTGATTTACACAGAAACTTAATTAGTGCACAGGATCATAAATATAATCATAAGGCTGCTTTTGGGCTTTGTGGAAAGGACTTTTGCCCTTCAGCACTTTTGTGTCTTGTTCTAGCTGTGACATGCTGCATTTAATAAAGTCTTGCTGATTCAGATCAACAACACTTCAGCACAAATCGCTTTACTAATTAAGAACTGAAGTGGCAAGAAGTGAAAGCTGTTGAGGGCCACTATAAAATCAGGTAAATACATTTAAGTTGATGAGTAGTGAAGATCCCATGAAGTAATGCTTTTTTTTTTTTTTTTTTAAGCTAAAATGCAGTATTAGGACTGTCAACAGGCTTAGTCATCATCTTCTCATCTGCTCTTTATTTTGTTCTTGCCCGGACCACATATTATAGACTTTAGACTTCATTTAAACTGAAGATGGAAGAAACCTGGACCACTTTTTGAAGATCAACACTCTCTGAATGGCAGAGTGCCTTTCTCTGCAGAGAAACAAAAGATGGTGGGATTGTGTGCCTATGGGAGAATGCACTGACAGTGCGTGAGAAGAGATGAGCTCAATTTGCAAACCCAGAGTTGCTCTAAAGGAGAGGTGGGCACACACATGGCAGCACTTGTCTGCAAGGAGCACATGTGCTAAAGCAGTTGGGGATGCTGGTGAATTTTCTCCTCAGTTTTCAGACTATTTCAGAGCAGGGGATGGATCAGAAACACTCTGATTTGTTCTTTTCCAATACCAAACTCTGACAAATGGCTTTCCTCCCCATACATGCTATTCTTTCCTTTTCTCATCCCGTGCAACAGATAAGGGTAGTTAAAATGAAACAATTTGCTGGACTCTTCTATCACTTCTGAACGCTAATGGTTCAAACATTAGTCTTGTTCTAAATGATCCAATAGCTCTGATTTCAGAAAAACAAAATCTACAAAACAAGTCACAAATATTCCTTGCTTTGTTTAGTCCTGGTACAAGACCAGTAGTTACAATATAATGCAAAGTAAGTAGCAAATTGGCTGTCATAGCAGACCCTGCTAAAGTCTTTCCCTTCTATGCAACAATAAAAGCTGGGAACGTCAGACTTTGTAAAGTTGGGGATTGTAAATGCTGTCACCTAATGCAACTAGTTAAGTCTTCTGAGAGTGTGGATAACTGACACTGCACCAGCACGTCATGTTACCCAAGTCTGTAATCGACTAGAAAATTTCAAGTATGGGGAATGTGATTTAAAAGCAGAGCCACCTTGTTTTTGGCATCCTCCATACCCAGAATCCTTCCTACCCTATCTCAGGCACCTCCACCCTGGCTGGCAGTCCTCACCTGGAAACAGGTGTCACATAGTTCCCTGGGAAGACCCCAGACATGCCGCTCCTCAGAGACGTCCCCTTGAACCAGCCATCCTGGCACTTCTCAATGACCCGGTACATCTCGCCCTTGCGGAGCTCCAGCTCATCATTCTTCTGGGGCTTGTAGGCATACAGGGCCAGGTAGCTGTGGGGAGAGGTCACACAAAGAAAACACAAAGCTGACATCAGTCACCACCTCAATTCCAGCCTCCTGGAGCAGAGGGTGAGCAGAAACACTGCTTTGAAACAGTGGTTGAAAAGGGGCATCATTACAGCACAAGGAACAAGGAAAGGCAGACAGATCAGCTGTGTGCTGAGACAATAAGGGAACAGCTAATGAGATTAAAGGGAGGGGGTAATTTAGAGATTAGCAAAGCAAACTTTCCACATGGGGTGCAACAGAAACAAAACACTGCCACAAAGCATCACTCAGCTCAAGAATTTAGTAGCAATCTCAGAAGAAGGAGCAGTCAGTGCAACCAGGACCCAGGCAGGAAGGCTTCTCAAAGTCTGGATGAAGCGTACATTCCTGAGCTTCAGGGTGTGAGCCACCTCTACTGTGTGGATTTTCAGAAGAAGCTTTTCTTATGGGTAGGCTACCTCACAAATGTTGAAGGCTGCTTTTCTTGCACTTTTCACTGTGCTACTTATGCTGGCCAGTTATAGAAACAACACACTGAACTGTTTTGATATAGTTTGGTAATACTTGTACTGTGTAGGCAAAGCAAAAAGTGACAGAGGCTGACGTGGCTCAGAGGTATAATTTGGCTGTGGATGTTTTATATGCAAGTATACTCAAATATTTAGTGCCAGTCTCAGTACGTAGAGCCTCTTATTTATTTAATTACAGCATTTATTTATTCCCTTTGTTCAGAGTCTTCCTTTTTATCTCTCTTTTGTTCTTCCGCTGCTACTTTGGGGACGTGTCTAATGTTGTGAAATGACTACAACTTAAAGTCCCTGAAGGTATTCCCTCTGCTTAGAGATATCCTTGTTGAAAATTAAGAATGATTGCTTGCACTTTGGGGAATAACAGGAAGTCTGGATAGGATAGCAAGAATGCACATGCAGAACAACACTTCCTTTGTAAAACGCCAATTTTTTTTGGTACTGCCACCTTTACACAAATGCACAATGGGATTTCTGGTGATTCTTGATCAAGGTTGTACACTGAGTTTTGGGTTTTCTTTTGTCTTTGTGTTTGACAGGTACAGAGAGATTAAGACAAACTGGGAAACACTTATGGGAAGTGCATTTACACTACAAAGTGCAGCAGAATGCTTTTAGGCTCAAGGGTGGGTGAGGGAACTGAGCTGGGAGAAGGTTTGCTGCCTAACTGATAGTTGCAAGCCAAAGAAATAATGAAAACTATAACCACTGTGATTTTAGACTTGCAGCCAATAAAAATGATACATGACTTTTTACATTTGCTTTCTAGGAAATATAATTGCTGAATAAATCCTGTTAGTTTTCCTGATTCTCCTCCTTTATGTCACCAGCAGATTTCCTTATTTTTATTCTGAAGGCAGTAAATAAACAGCAGTAATGAGCAGAATATGAAATATTTGGTAACAGCTCCTTGGGGCATTCTTAGGCTGATGTGCCTGGCCATATTTACCATGTTCATGGGGTACAACGACCTAATCAGAAACTGTATTTCACTAATCAACAGATGGGAGAAACCATCCTGCACATCTTTTGCTTAGTCTATATAATTAGGTGGCCCTGAGCAAGTCTGTTGTTGTTCACTTGAAGGAAAACATGAGGCTACATCTGAAGTGCAGAACATTAAAGTGCATCACCCTGACATGAAATAAGGTTACATGCTTCAGTGCTAATCCTTCAGCACAGGGCTCTGTTAGGATAATGCAAAGGGCTGGGAACCACACTCACTTGAGGTAGCAAAAAGCGTGGCTTCCACTTCCCTTTGAAAATCACTGCTTAAATTTGGCTCATATTCAGGAGCTAGGGGTAATTAAAGGACAGAACATTTTAGATGGTCACACTCAGTTAGCCCTTTTCCCAAAGGACTACATGCAATAATGTAATTTACAGGTTGAGATACTGGAAGAAGGTTCAGAGAAAAACACCCTAATGTGGACTGTAGCTGCTTTCTTTTGCAGCTGTTTCCAGTTCTCCTATGAGTTTTTTTCTGTTTTTCTGTTTTTCTATATAATACTCCAACTCAGTTCCCTAAAAAAAATCTTCTTCCAACTCAGTTCCCTAAAAATGTCTAAGAAAGAGCACAGCTCACAGTCTTGGCCTGGGGGAACAACCTGTGAGCCCAGTTATAATGCAAAACTCCCATGGCCCTGTCTTGGGCTGAGCTTCTCCAGTTCAGATAATGTTAACTCCTTGGCTGGAGCTTGGCCTGTCAATGCAAAAAGTCTGAGTGGATAATGAGGCTGCTTCTCAGAGATGAGAAGAAAGGAAGGGAGCAGGGGAGGGCTGCTGAGGTACAAGGGCAGAGGCATTGCCATACAGCCAGGAATTGGTCTAATTCAGCAACTAAATATCAGAAATACTGCTGATTATGGAACCAGTTGAAATAAATTTTTGCCCACTATGTGGGCACATAGGCTCCAACTGAGTGTCTGCAGGGTGATGATGTGACCTCTCTGCGGGGTACCCAGCGATATGTAATACCCCACAGGTGTGCAGGCCCTACATTGGTACCCAAGAACAACTTTTCCTTTGCTGTTCCAACTCTATCACTTTCCTTAAAGCAGATTTCCGGTTATTTTAGAAGATAATTTGTGAATTCAGATATTATTTTACTCATTAAAAACAACAACAACAACAACAACAACAACAAAAACAAACAAACAAACAAAAAACCCACAAAACCCTAAAATACTGGTATGTATGTGTGTGTCTATATAGTTCTACTGCTTACATGAAGCATGTGTGATCAGAGGAAAGGGCTGAGAACTTTGACTATACAGGTACCAAATTAGCCAATTAGACTGGAAGAGATTTATTATAACAAAGGCTATCACTTTGTTCTGTACCCAGTCAACCTATTTTTCCACACACTATATAACAAGCCCATGATACCCTTGCACTTTATATGTTAGTTTGATGCCTTTGCTGATGGTACTGAAAAAAATGCAGATGGGTCACCTTTTCCTAGTTAATGATGAATGTATCAGATGTTTGATTACATAGGACTACATCTTTCAAAGAGCTTTAGCTGAATGAAGGAGGAAGATTTTCCCTAGTTGAGAGGCATTCCTTTTCCTTAACAGTGATTCATGTAGCTGTAATAAAAATATAGCAGGAGTCTCAAAGAGAAAGGGATGTCTTGCTTCTCACGATTCATTTTTCAGCTTCATCAGAGGCTGAGTTGTGTAAGAAATTGAGGTATCTCTCTTCTCAGTGCTCCTGAGCTGAGATTCATGCTTGCAGATTTCAAACACATGTACACATGCACATGATTGGAAACAAAGAGTAAGAAGTAAGTGAGACGAGCTGAATGCTTACATATTGAGGGGGAGCTGGACCTTCGGTGGTACTCCCTGATCTCCAATTATTGCACTTGTCCTGGGACCAGCCACCGTGGCTGTTCCAATTGAGGAGGAATCCTGAAAGTATACAAGAACATGCAAGGATTAAGGTGAAGCCCACTGCTACATGAAACAGAAATGAAGGCGCATCATTTCTCAATTCAAAGACTTCCTACTTTCATAATGCTGCATTAAAAAATCTTCTAAGCTTACATGTTCTAGAAACACATTTCTGACAGAGGGGATTTAATCTTATTAACTGCATTTCTATGTACACGTCAGAGAAAATCAGATGTAATCTGTGTGCAAGTCTTAACTTTTAGGAAACAAAACTACTTGACTGCTCTGTAAAAGAACCTCAACACGTACATCTCTGCAATAGTAGCTTTTTTGGTAAAGGTATCCATTTCTCTCAATGGCTTGTTTTTTTCTCATTTTGCTAATGACTTATGGATCTATGGGGAAGAACATATTATTGCATTTCCGAAACGTAGTCACATCTCTGTATACAGTTCTTGTCCTGAGGAATACTCTCCTTGTTAAAGAGACAGTAACAGCTTAACCCAGAACAGGAGGATCTCTGAATGGAGAAATTATACTCTATTTTTACCACAGCGAATAAACCACCACTCTCATACAGAGAACCGGGCAGGTACATTTTCCAGCTACTGATATTGAAAGGCAAATCTGAGTGCCATAATTCCTCTTTCAAAATCTAATGCTGAGCTAAAATATGGAGGGCAAACTCTTTCGAGTTGTCTCACCAAAGTTCCTATTCATCTACGTCAAAAATGAATCCTGCTCAGAAACTTACACTGAAATAATGACAAGGGCTGTAGCAACATATCTTTGCTTCAAATATATGGCTTCAAATAGAGCTAGACCAATGGGACGTGCAATAGTTTACCTGAGCAAAAGATTATTTTTTATAAGTCCAACCAAATGCTGGATGCACATCTATACGTAGAATGGATCTACAAATCCTAGATTTATGTACAAACTGCAGGTTCAGACAAAACCTCTTCCATACAGCAAAGATTCTGAGCGGTTCACAGACCTCCAGTGCAGCATTTTTCTTTCCAAATGCTATCTAGCAAACAGTAAATTTTGGTCTATTTTAGGAACAGAAACACAGAGACATTTCTTTGCACTTACAAATGACACTGAATTAAACCAAGACACACATTGCTACTTAATTAAAGGATTTCAAGGTCACCTCATTCCAGAGAAGCCCACATAATTATTACAGTGTCATGTCTTGATATTTCATTGCTAATTTATATTGCTTTGCTGAATATTAACACAATATCATTAAGAAATCAAGCAGTGAAATATGAAGACTCTGCTCTGTGACTCCCCAGCTTTTGGCAACAAGCAGCAAGCTGTCTCCTCTCTCACCAACATCCACACTCAATCATGAAGCTGTAGTGACAAGTACATCTCCTTTTTCTCATTATTTCCCCACTTTCTGGCTGCACATTCAAACAAGGAAGATTCCAGGCAGCTCTCAGCCCTATGTGTAAAACTAAGTATTCTTTCCAGTTCTGCAGCTAAGGCTCTATTAATCCTCCCTGTCACATCAGTGAGGTAGTAACAACCAACCCAAAAATGTAGGCATAGCTGGGGCATGATCCCTCACTTGTTTTGAGCTTGTTAATGAGAAGGATGCTGGGCAGAGAGACAGAGTACATGTTTCACCCAACACACAACTGGGAAATTAACTGGAGCAAACTTCTTTGCATTGTACCACCAGCATCTGTCTTATGGGAGCTACATGAATTGCCTCCAAGAAATCTGCTGTCCTCCCCTTAGATCATTCAGCCCTCCCTCTGCAACACCTCTGCTCAACCCCAGAGAGCAACAGCTGTGTTAGCATCAGCCATTTGCTTGCTTTTGCTGAAGGTGGTGGCTACTGCAACATCATCGCTGGAAGCACGAGCCCAGATGCTTTCTATTTTACTATTATGCTTGTGCCAGCACACAGTCCTAGGGATTAAGACATAATTGTCAATGTTGCTTTCTTCCCTTGACCAATTCTGAAGAAATCTGCATAGCCCTGTGTGTTTTCTACCCACTTGATTTTCTGTTTCTTGCCTGTTGTCTGTTACTGTAATACTGCTGCACCTGGCGCTGCTGCCTTGGACCCTACAAACTGCTCATTTTTGCCACTTCGCTCAGCCTCGTATCATATGCATCTGAACTCCAAATCAGCGCCTGCTTCCTGATTGTGGTTCAGTTTTTCTATAGCTGTTCCCCCCTGCAGGCTTGACATGATGGGGTTCTTGCCAGTCTGCCTACGTTCCAGCTTCTCATCATCAAGTTTTACTCTGCAGGACCCAATGGCCTTCCATAGTGCTGAATCCAGCTCATCTGTTCGTGCCTTGGCGTTGCCTTTCAGACAAGTACTGTTCTCAGCAGCTCCATGCACCCCATGATCCATGATGAGTTCTCTCAGTGGCTGCCTGATTGCTGCTACGTGCCTGAAAGTTCACTGCTTTGCATTTACAGCCCCTGACACAGTTGGTGAAGGCTTTCTAAGCCTCCTCTTCCAGGCTCCCTGTTCTCTGTTTCATTTATAACTAGTTAGCTCATATTACAAGATACAATACTGCAAGATTGTTTTGCAAGATAATAACTGCAAGAAGATTAATACACACTGTCTAGTGTGAGAGACTCAGCTATTATTTCCTCGCACTTTGATTACCTTTGCTAGAAGCTTAACTTTCTGCTTCCTCTTGCCATAGTTTTGTGTGGGTCTCTGCAGGAGCATACAGAGGGCAGCAGGACTGTTTTCCTCCTTCAGTTAGCCCGACAGCCAGGTTGTACTTTCATTATCATGATCTAAGGAACAAGGTACTAAACATGCCCGCCTTTCCTCTTCATCTGCTCAGGGGAATGGGAATCTGAGACAACACTCCGATTTTTTGTTCTGTATTGGATAACCTTTGGGAAGTCTGTGTACTCATCAATCCTTTCTGATGGCTCAGACATTACACAGAGTGGGCCTTAACACTGCAGCACTGGGATATTCGTCCTTCCTGTATCTCTGATGATTGCTGCCACTAGGCCTTATTGAGAGGAGATGTCTCTCACAGTCAGGTTTTTAAGAGGCTCTAATAAAAACAGGCACTTCATGGAGTTTGCTCATGGAGGCACTAAGAAGTACTTCTCTGACTGATTCCCACAGATTTTAGTGCAACCTAAGTAATAGAACTCATTTCTGAAAATGCCTTCTAGTGGCCCTCTGTATCCTTATGAGCCTCTAGTGCCCTTAAATGCTTGGCCACTGAGCTTCCAGATGAGGCTTGCTGTGCAATCACACTCCTCATGAGGAGGATATCTACCTAGTGATTGCCTGCAGCTTTCTGAGTTAGACCCTGCCAGCCCTCACCGCAGGTACTTAGGCCACTACACAACCACCTCTGACTTCTTCCCTTCCATCTGACATCCTCCAGATGGACTCGCCATGACCCAAGTCCTCAGCTCAACAGCAACAGCTCTTCTCTGCTCCAGAACAGCTTTGCCTGGCTGCCTGCACAAAGGCGCAAATACCCTGGAATTCTAAATGTTGAGTAGAACTTCCATCTGACTCAATACAGTTTTTAGATACTTAAATAAATAATGGCACTGTTTGGGTCACATCCAAAACGAAGAGACCCACAGCTAGCTGACAAAACTGAAGTTTACAGATGACTGTGCAGCCCAGAGGTCAACATTTCCTGATGAGAATGAATAGTACAACTTTCATGGTTCACAGAAGCTCCTGCAACAAGACTAAGCTCAGATAAGTCTCATTCCTCCTCCAGCTGGTAAGTGTTATTTACAAGAGCATCAAAACAAATCATGTTTTAATGTATATATAATGATATAGTTCTATTAAATTTTATAGCATATACTCCTGAGTAAATAATACACTACTGAGATGCTGTTGCCTCTTGTGTCAGGTCTGACATATATTTAAAAACAACCAGACAGGCAAAACATTACTGACAAGCCCATAGAGATCAGGAAATTAAAGTTAATAACTGCTCAGCCTGGAAGTTCATTTCACATTCATTCCCTTTCTCTCTTCCTATTCACACCTCTGTGAAAGCAGAAGGATTAGTGCTCTGGACTTCCAGCATAAACTATCCTTTTTTCTCTCCCTTGTAGATTCACTTTAGATTCCCACTAGTATTTTGAGGCCATGTTTGTTGTTTAATTTGAAAAGATGTAGTGCCTGCAGGGATTAGGGAAGTGTCTTGCAAAAGCACAGGACTCGGTCTTGGAGGGGAACAGAAGCTGTGAAAACAATGATAAAAGTGGGAACAGGGCACAGGAATACTGCACTTTGCAGCAACCTTTACGGAAAAAAAATTGCTGCTGCTATCATGTGAATGTTCTATCACCAAGAAAATCACCAACCAGAAATCTCTATTTTGACTTCAAAGCAAATCTAGCACTGTCTCACCACAGGGCACTTATCACATTCATTAATTCACAGGGAAATTTCTTTTAATGTCTTGAATGCATATTTACAGCTTACTTAGAATTTCTCTTTAGTATTGCTTTATAATAAGAGAAAAACATTCAAACATTCAACTCACATCGGCTGATGTACTGTCCTCTGGAAATACCACAAAAATAGGCTAATGGTCTTTAAGATTCCTGTGACTCATTTCTCTAATTCTCTTGACTCCATAAAACAATGACTGGGGCAATCACTCTGGGCCTTAATGTTCCCAGAAATAATGTATAAGCACTTAATGCGTGGTGGTGCCACCAAGTATTGATGGAAAGTGTTACATGTAAGACCAAGTAGCCTCATCAAATGCTAATTACCACAGCAGGAGCTGAAACGGACTTTCCAACTCTGAAGCAAGACTTTTTCTTCCCTAATGGTATGTGTGTAAAAAATAATAATATATCCACGAACAATGGCAGCTGCAGCTGCATAAATAGCTGCATAAATTTCCAGTTTCTTTCTGCAAAAACTGGAGCTAGATTTGTAAAATTCACTATTTATGGAGGGGTTCTTACAGTGTGTATCTATGGCTGCGGATGATGGTCAGGCTGAATATTATACCATCCTGTTGGCCCTGATTATTTTTTGGCTCCTAATACTTAAAAATTCTAGAGCACGTCTTCTGTGAATGGGTCACGGTGTTATGAAGAGAGCTGGAGAAGTCACACAAATATATTCCTGGAGCTTCCAACACGCTGCAGTCTAAAGACAGTTGTGAATTGGAGAGAAAAACCCAAATATTTTTTGGCACCTTCTTCCAAATATTCCTCTGACATCACCACCCATAACAGCACTGATTATCTTGGTTTGCAGCTTCTCAGTTCCCCCAGTTGAGGCCTAATTAAGCATTATGTGAAGGAGCACCAAGAGAATTATATTTTATTCAGCCTTTTTTTCCTCTCAGAGCAACCCTTTCAGCACCAAGCGCTGGTATCTAGCTCTCCTCTCTGGGGCTTTAAATGGTTTTACAGCAAATAGGTTCTCACAATTTTGGGGTCAAACAACATAAAAATTCAAAGGCAGAAAGACAGGGAAGATTAAAATGAAGGCCTGACCTCTAAAAGATGTTAATTTAATCCCAAGTTCATAATTATCCTCCTGATAATTGAACAAGCTTATCAGGATCCTGTACAATGACTCCTGTAGTAAGTTCTTCAGAGAGATGGCAGTGGTAAACAAGTAAACAAAAATCCCACACAAACGAGAAGGGAAAATACGCTCTGTGGTCACTTCTGCTAAAATGTCATGCATGTGCACACAGAGTGTGTTGGACGGACAGTGCTTTGTGTTGTAGTGCAAATACCAAGAGAGAGACTTGCTTGCTCCTGAGTCTTCCAAATCGGCAGCTGACTGGCAGGCAGCGTGAAGCTTTGGGATTACCCCTGTGCAAAAATGATTTTAGTGGTAAAGTGTTTTTGGGTTAGTACCCTGAGGAGTAGCTGGAAAGAAAAACAAACTTGTTTTTGTTTTACAGGCAAGAGGATTTCATGCACAGTTGAATAAATGCTCTTCTAAAGCTTAGCCTTCTTTGCTTTGATTCAGTCAAAAATCAGATTTTGTGGTTCCTGAAAAGTCTTTCAAAACGTATTCATGATGAGACAAATTACAGGATAAAGAGACCACATTGTCTCACACTGGTAGGGAATTGTGCTTTGACTGGATCTTCAATAGCTTATGTAATCAGCCCATAGATTTAGTCAGCTCACATGTCTCACTTCCCGTCATTTTGACAAATAATGTAATATATCCTAATACATGGAGTATATTTAAATTAGTATTATTAGCATTTATGTACGCTATTAGTAGCATACTATTAGCAGCTTGCATGTCTGCCTGAACTTCTGCTTAAAAAACTCAGTTCCTTCCAACCTCCAAAGCCCTTCAAGAAGAGCTCTCAATGAAGTTATTTAAAATGGAGATGCAACAAATAGGCAACGTTTGGCTCCAGTTGGGAGCAATTCATCGTACAACTGGGACTATATAAAAACTAGGAAACAATGTAGGTTAGATTTCAGCAAAGTCTTACACTGCTTTCATGACATATGTAGATCCAAATAACAGAAACACAGGTCAGACCAACTAAAATTAGTTCTCTTGTTATTCTGACCAGCGCAGACCCTTGAGATGGCTGCCATTTGTTTCAGCTGTCTAAATGTCATTACTGGATTCCAGTCCATTGTCATCTGCAGCCAACAGCAGAGCAGGTTGGATACAATTTGGACTCCAGACCAAAGCTGAAAAATACAGGACTTTCTCTTCTTTTCTCAGAGCCTGTTAGGCACTTGAAAATGAAAGGTTCATAGTTTCTGGATTTTAAACATAATCTGTATGCTGCTCATGGCCAGCACATTTAGGCTATCAGCCAAGGCTCAACCAGAGTTCTGCTATTACATTTTCTCAGCTAAAATCCAGCGCTTCTAAGTAACTGATAAGGAGTCACACTTCTAAATGATTTATACAGGGAGACACTTCAAGGGAGATTTTTCATTTCAAATGCTGTTGCTGCTTGGGACTGGGAGCGTGCAAGACATTGTTCTCAGCTTTTCCTGAACATGTGGCCTCCGGTTAGAAGCCCATTCTGACACCCACAGATACAAGCGGATTTCCTGTGCATAGTGATGAGTTGTTCGAAGTGCACGCACAAGTTCCTCCTGCCAGGAGCATCCTTTCTTCCCCTCTCAGCTGCTGTCCTGGTGTGCACACAGTCACGCTTCATTATTCATGAGAAGCTTTTTCTGCCGAAAACCAGGGTGTTTGGTATGCTACTGACCTCTGACCTTTCCAAACAGCAGGGACGAATAATTCATAAGGAGTGCAAATGGAAGCGGGACAAGCCACCTGAGGCCTGGGCATGATTGCTGTCTTGGGGGACATTTCCTGCTCTCCTGGGAGTCTTGGTTACGAGCATCTCCTTGTGCCTGTAACCTAATTCAGCTTCTGCTCCATCACAGGCATCTCACACCTTCAATAAAAACCCACGATGGGGCATTCTGCACAAGGGACTGATGCTATCACCTTTCAGATGGAGGTTTCGTGAGTGACACTTGGCATGCAACAAAAAGCATAGAACAAATTTGGCTGCAAGCAAAATGAAGATCCCAGCATCACCCCTTTGAAAAGAAATGCTTTGTATCTTGACTACTGTGATTTCCCAGTCACTGTTTTGTCCATCTGAAGTAGTCTGAAGTTGATCCTGCTTTAGAGCATTCCTAAGTAGGCAGGCAATGAAGATATCTTTTACACTCTCAAAATGCATCTTGGGTATTGGGAAGCAGTTGACTTGATATTGCTTAAAGAACGATGACTATATCCTAAATCCTAAATCCTGTAGTCTAAATCCTGTAGTCTGCAATTATTGAATTAATAATATGCAGAAGTGCTACAGAACCTAAGATTTCATACTATGGTCTGCACATCAGCGCTCAAGATGCAGAGATTTGTGCCCTCCTGGAGAAGCAGGAGGCTTATTATAGCCTAACAACTCATAAAAACAGAAAACATGTCAGCTCTGCATGAAAGTCTGGTTCCAATTCACAAATACTGACAAAAACCACAGAAATATAGTACCATGTATGGCATAACTTTTAAGAGGTGCAATATATTGCACGTTACTGAAATATCTGAAATGCGCACCTCAGTTTTAAGTTCCTGCAGCCTTTAACATCTCTGTTTCCTTGACAGTTTGCTGAAAGAAAGCAAGTGCCCCAGATGGAAGTACCTCTGGTCTATAGGGAAATGGACACCATTTTTTGGAAGGCCATTCCACCAGACACTGGCCAGTGGCCCAAGGTAGGGCAGCTGATGCTGTTCAAGAGCTTCTGGGACTGAATTCATAGAATCACAGAATGGTTTGGGTTGGAAGGACCTTACAGACCACTCAGCCCAAACCCCTGCTGTGGGCAGGGCTGCCCCCTACAAGCTCAGGCTGCCCAGGGCCCCATCCAACCTGGCTTTGAGTGCCTCCAGGGATGGGGAATTCTATTTTTTCAAAGGATAGACTATAGGAAAAAATGCATGTCAAAGTTTTTAATAAGGCAGAACCTCCCTTTAAGGTAATCATTGATCCTGGTATGTAGTTACTCTACAAACAAAAACAAAAACAGGAACAAAAATCCTCTTTTTTTTCACGAGGAGATGAATTTAAACAAACATTGGTAGAAGTGTCTGAAAATTTCAAGGATATTTAAAGATACAGTCAATCAAATTTTGAAACTAAGGATGAAAAGAAAGGCATAAATTTGCTTGACAGCCAGAACTGAAACTGTAAATTTGTTGTTTCCCCTATTAAAAAATATACTTTGGCCAAATTTGCTGCTGCAGACTATCAGGGGCCTGAGATGGTTATATAGAGAGGGCAGTGAGGACAACTTGCAGGACAGACAGGTCTGTCCCCAAGGGAGGAAGGAGAGGGAGCTTCCCATGGCTGAGCTCAGTGCTGTTTGGTGGCTGCAGCCCTCCAGCAGAACAGCACTGAGCCGTGGGTTGTGAGCATGTCAGATCCCTAATGAGACACACAGGACATCTCACCTTAAATACACCAAGTGTGTTCAAGAACAAACCAATCTGAACACAAGACTCTTGCTGCTCCAAATGCCTCAACTTGGCTGTGCTGGGGTCCACTGTTTGTGCTATTTTGGCTGGCATTCAGCCACACTTGAATAAAATAAAAACTCTGAGTCTATCTTTTGTCTGAAGCTGCAGCATCGTTGTTTCGGAGTAGTGTCATGTCTCAGCAGATAGCAGAGAAGGAGCTACATTTCTGATATTTTGATCTAAATGCAACCCCTCAAATTATGGATTTAATAGATACATAAATACAGATGCCCAATTTTAATGCTCATTTTGTAAGAGGCAGATTTTGAGCTCTCTGCAGACCTCTCTAAGCTGTGTTAGTAGCTCTTGTGATTTCACTGCAAGTCTTGAAGCGGTGAGACATTTATCTGCAGGCTGCTCCTCCAGTCAGGAGAACAGAGTGAGAATGTCAGTTCCACATTTTTTTTTCCCAATAGATTCCTAGCAAAGTTTTAAAATGCGAATCTTTAAGTCCTTCAAACCACACATCAAACAGTAAGGCCTCCAAAAGCAGACAAACGCATTCACACGTGCAAATGCCACTTTTGCAGTGACTGGTTATTTGGGACTGCAATAATACATTTTCACAGAGGGAAGGGCAACAAAGCTGGTGAAGGGTTTGGAGCACAAGTCTTATGAGGAACGGCTGAGGGAAGTGGGTTCATTTAATCTGGAGAAGAGGAGGCTCAGGGGAGACCTCATCGCCCTCTACAGCAACCTGAAAGGAGGTTGTGATGAGGTGGGAACTGGCATCTTCTCTCAGGTAACAGTGACAGGATGAGAGGGAATGACCTTAAATTGCACCGGGGGAGGTTCAGGTTGGATGTTAGGAAACATTTCTTCTCAGAAGGAGAGGTGATGCACTGGCACAGGCTGCCCAGGAAGGTGGTAGGGACTCTGTCCCTGGAAATATTCAGGTAACGTGTGGATGTGGCACTGAGGGATGTGGTTATGAGGGCATGGTGAGGATGCACTGGAGGTTGGACCAGATGACCTTAGAAATCTTTTCCAACCTTATTGATTCTATAAATCTCCTTTCTCCAAGGCTGAAACCAGCAAGCAAGACTCTTCTTCCCTTCTCTGGGTTTTGGCCAAGATCACTTTGGCCAGCAGTGATAGAGGCATGTCTCCAGCTGCCTTGCCTGCCTGCCTGATCTGAGTCCTGAGGCAGAAGAACTGGAGCTACAGCACTCTCCATGTGTCTCCCTGTCCCCACTGGGCTGGCTTCACTGCACTCCAGCCTTAGCTGTGCCTCTCACCATGACACAGATTTCATGCTCTTCCCTCAGTGTGAAGCACCCAGCTAACCTCCCTACAACATGCATTTAAAGCTCCTATGGGGAACATTGACTCCTTCTTGGCCCCAACCACATGCATCCAGACACCGCAACAGTCTGTGAAGTGAGTGGGGCTTTGCACACCAGTTGTTCTGCCAAAGCAGGGGAGGGTAATTAAAGCACTTTCTGCTTTTTGGTCTGATTTTTGTACTGTGCTTAGACTGAGCCTTCACATGACTCTGGCAAAGTGTGTGCACGCTTTTCTCTTCAACTAGTACAAGAACAGAAAAGCCACAGACTGTCACATCTCTGCAAAGTCCAAATGTGTCACTCTGAGTGCCAAAAACCTGGGTGTCATTTACTTGATGAGCCTGGGACCCTGACTCCCAGCTAGAGTTTGCACCAAGTCACAGATGTCCCAGTACATCTTGGCATACACGCCTCTTCCAGCAGGGGCCGTATCCTCACCTTCACACTCCTCAACAGTGAGGTTTTAGACCATTATTATTCTCCATTTAATTCTACACCTCCAAACTGCAAACTGCCATTTGGATTCCTTTATCAGTGTAAGGAGTGGGTGTTTGCACAGAATTTCAGCATATCTCTGCAGACTCTACTCCTGCTTTGCCCACCCCTTGGCAGCAGTAGCCCAGAAGTGCTTTGGATCCGCTGGGATATTTGAGCAGGGAAGAAATGAATAACTACTCATCAGCACGCATGCATATCTGATATTTTGTTGAGCATTTCTGGGCAGTGGCCGCTAACCAGGTACCAGATACTTGCCAAACTACAGTACAACTGTTTGTCTTCCAGTGATATGGAAGGAAATAATCGCTCTAGAAATTTTTTTTGTCCCTGATGTGCACCAAGCACATGACGTTCATACAGGTAACATCACCCTAAGTGGGAGAAAGTATAGTCCAGAGCAAGGATAACAGGATCACTCAATATTATTCCTCTCTATAACAGAAAGTGATGGAATATGTACACACTGTAGGATTGTTGCTTTTTTTTTTTTTTTTTTTTTAAATGTAGGTTAAGTCAATAATTGCATACAGAGGAGGGTGCTGGCAACAGTGCTGGAAGGCATGTCCTAAGTGAGGAGAGGCTGAGGATACTGGGCTGTCTAGGCTGGAGAAGAGGAGACTGAGAGATGACCTCTGCTTTCTGCAGCTGCCTGAGAAGATGAAACAGAACAAGGTGCCAAGCTCTGCTCCGGGGAATCAATGGCAGGATGCAAAAGAATGGCACAAAACTGCATCAGAGGAGGATCAGACTCGGCAATGGGAAACATTTATTTACATGAGGGTGGTCAAACACTGAGACAGGCTTCCTAGCGAGGTGGCTGATATCCTGTGCCTGTTCAGGAGGCATTTGGACAATGCCCTCAATAACATGCTTTATTCTATTTTTCTTTGAAAGAAACCTAAAATGATTTGGCTTTACTCTCCAGCTCATCATGCCTGCCCACTCATTAATGCATGGTCAGGAAAAACTGTCAAACAAGAGAGACAGTGCTCTGCAGCAGCTGGCTCCAGCGTGGGTTGTGTCGGAGGAGGTGAAGCAGCCCTCAACTTCAGCTATGCCTTCCAGGCTGCAGGGCTGGGCAAAGTCCCTTACTTCTTACCTGGGCAGGAGCACTGGAGGACAGGTGTGCTAGGTCCCCAATCCTAGCAGCTGCCCGTGGGTCGCTGGAGCTGATGAGGACGGGAGCGCTGATCTCCATGGAGTGCCGGTTGCTGGCAGACTGGGAGGACTTGTGGGTCATGCTGAGGGCGGTGAAGGAGTGCCGCTTCTTGGCATTCTTCTTGCCCTCCACTGGTCGTGGAGCTGCTGCCGTTGCCCCCACACTGCTTGGTGTGGGGCATGGCCCCAGCCCCACTGCTGCAGCTGGATCTGGTGGTGCCTCACAGCCAGCGGCAGCTGCTGAACAAGTCTTGTCCATCTCAATGAGCTGCTTGGCAGAGTCGTTGAGCTGAGTGAAGGGAAAGGGGACAGAGAAGAAGGAAGGAAAGGAGGCAGAGGTAGAAAAGGAAAGGAAAAAGGAACAGAAAGGAAAACAAGTGGCAGGAGAAGAAAAGGAGAAGAGGAAAAGGAAGGAGATAGAAAGGAGATGGGAAAGGAGGAGGAAGGGAGAGGGAAGGGAGGGGGAAGGGAAGGAGAAGGGAGAGGGAAGGGAGGGGAAAGGGAAAGGGAAAGGGAAAGGGAAAGGGAAGGGGAAGGGGAAAGGGAAAGGGAAAGGGAAAGGGAAAGGGAAAGGGAAAGGGAAGGGGAAAGGGAAAGGAAAGGGAAAGGGAAAGGGAAAGGGAAAGGGAAAGGGAAAGGGAAAGGGAAAGGGAAAGGGAAAGGGAAAGGGAAAGGGAAAGGGAAAGGGAAAGGGAAAGGGAAAGGGAAAGGGAAAGGGAAAGGGAAAGGGAAAGGGAAAGGGAAGGTGGTAGAAAAAGAAGAAAATGAAAAAGGGGCAGAAAAGGAAAAGAGAAAGGCAAAAAGAATAGGTAGAAAAAGAAAGAAAAGAAAGAAAAAAAAGAGAAAGAATGAGGGACATTAATGACCCATCACAGCTTGCTGCACCTAGGTCACTCTCTGAGTGACCACGATCCTTTCCCCACAGAATGGATACCACAGGGATGCTGAGCCTGCATGCATTATGGTCCCAGTAAGAGGATGATGCTGGTCACCAAGGGGGTGGCCAAACCCGAGTAAGTCTCAGGCACTGAGGAACCAGACAACACAAATCAGTGCACAACTTCAAACCCTTCTGATTTCCTTTCCCTGCCTCCAATCTCATGCAGGCTATCCCCAGGCAAAAGCAGTATGAAGGCATCCTTCCCACTGTACCACGTTGGCTGAGCAGAAGCATGGAGGCCCCTGAAAGAATTGTTTGGGACACAGCTTGTATAATCAGTCCACGTGATGGGTTTAGAACTTAGTTTGAAATCCACAGAGAGAGTACATCACCGGGATGTCCAGACCATTTTTCTGCCCACAGTTCTTTGTTCAATTCACACTTTCAGATACCTCATGCCTAAAAATGCCAAAGGCTAATCACCTCCTGTACAGGCAAGCTACTTCTCACATAATGGCATGGTTTTTAGATACACAGTTGGAGTGGGTCCAGAGGAGGCCACAAAGGTGATCAGAGGGTTGGAGCATCCCTCCCATGAAGAAATGCTGAGGAAGTTGGGCTTGTTCATCCTGGAGAAGAGAAGGCCTGGGAAGACTTCACTGCAGCCTTCCAGTACTTAAAAGGGGCTTATGTAAAAGATGAGATGTGATTTTTTACACAGACAGTGATAGGACTCCCTGTAGTAGGATTGCACAGGAAACCGTCAGGGCAGGCTTTGAATATCTCCACAGAAAGAAATTCCACAGTGTCTCTCGGCAGCCTGCAATGCTGTTACCCTCAAAGGAAAGAATTTTTCCTCACATTCACATGGAACTTCCTGTGTTCCAGTTTGTGCCTGTTATCCCTTGTCCTGTCACTGGGCACCACTGAAAAGAGCCTGGCCTCATCCACTTGATTCCTGTCCTTTCTATACTTATAGGCATTGATAAGATTTCCCCTCAGACTTCTCTTCTCCAGACCCAACAGCCCCAGATCTCTCAGCATTTCCTCATAATCATCTTTCTGGTGCTCCACTGTACTATCTCTAGTAGTTCCCCATCTTTCTTGAACTGGGGAGCCCAAAATTGGATACAGTGCTCCAGATGTGGCCTCACCAATGCAGAGTAGAGGGGGAGGATCACCTCCCTCAACCTGCTGGCCACACACTTTCTAATACACCTCAGGTTACCACTGTCTTGGCCACAAAGGCATCTTTAAGGTCCCTTCCAAACCAAGCCATTCTGTGATTCTATGTTTACATGATGCATGGATTACACCCTGCAGGCAGCAGCAGCACTATCTGCACAGCACTCATTTCCAATAGATCTTCCTTCGAGGGGTGCTAACAGCTGAGGGAAAATGCCACATTTTGCCAGCAGACCTCTGCATCAAATTGGTATGCAATGCAATATGTTTGCACTTAATGAATAAAAACAACATATGAAAAATGAAGCCATGGCTAACGCATGCATGCTTTTGCGTGCTCTACTATTCTGAGACCCATATGAACCAAAGGTACGTGTGGTACTGTTCTGGACCAAAACAAGGCTATTTTTCTTTCTCTAATTACTGCATGAATTATGGCAGCATCCAAAAAACTCAGTCAAGGACAAGGCCTCTTTGGGCTCCCCAAAAAAGGAATACTTGCTACTTGCTGTGAAGCTAATTTAGAAACCTATTACAAGTGAATACAAGAAGGGAAAAGAGAGGGATGGAAAAGATAACAGTACAAGTGCACAGTTAAACAAATGTGTAACTGAGAGGCTTTTACGGCTCCAAATCACTGCCAGCATGCTGCAAACACAAATGAGAAATAGATATTGCCAGCCTCATGCCAACCCTCTTAAGTCTGAGAGTACTTCTGACTCCATGAGGACTCACTTCCACAAAAAGGCGACGAACGCCAGCACCTCGAGAAATGTCAACCTGCAGGCTCCTTCATTCAGTGACAGCCACCGTCAAGGCAAACAGGAGCCTCCAATTAGCGATGCTCCATGGCTGTCAGAGCCCTGGGAGACCTACTACCATTCAATTAGCAGGCCATTTTCCCAGCTGCACTCTCCAACGTGAGATCATGCTTACAGTCAGCATAGTGCACTGCACCTGCCAATTTTTGCCTATAACAGCTGATCCCATTTCAGATTCTCCAAGAATGTCCATTATTTCCCACTTCATCATGCTCTAAATTGGTACAACCTAATATTTGCCAGCAGGCTCCAAGTGGCAGGAAATCCAGATGGTTCCCCTCCCTTAAGTAGGTGTAACAGCTCCGCTTACCCAACTGATGGAGATCGTCTAGTTGGATTATTTGAAATACTAAGGAGGAGAAAGACATCAAATTCTCACAATACTTTTCTACAACAGAGGGTGAGGAAATTCTTTGCTAGTCAACTTCAAGTGGGATAGGAATATATTTTAGCTCTCTGACATATGAAAGTACAAAGAGTTAAAAAAAATTAAACAATTAGAATTTCCTGAATTTACAGCAGTGCACCATTCGGACAAAGTGCTCCAGCTCTCAATATCAAAGCCCTGATTTGTCTTTTAAGAATAGATAATAAATCCCAATGGCTGGAATCCAGCTTAACAATGAGACTGCTTTTTTTAAAACAACAAAACCCATTACTCTTTGTTCACAGTAAAACCTAGCTAAAAAGGTCAATAAGAGACCTGGCATCTAAACAAAGGGTGATAAAAAACAGCCTCATATTGATATAAAGAAAGTCATTTTCACTATTGGTAGAAGATTAAAGGCAAAAAGAAAACCCCTTCTCAAAACAGACAAGCTGATGAACTTTGGGGAATGTCAAAGTCTTCCTGAAATACTGAGAAAAAATTATTGTAGCCTGCCAAGATAACAAATGCTTTATAGCTTTACCACTTTATTTTTGTAGAGAACTCTGTATTTAAACAGCTTTGCCCATGGATGCTGGAAAGAACTTCCCAAATAGGCTATGAGTACCAGAGAAAAGGTTCTGCTTACTACTTTGCAAAAGCAAATGATGCTGTTCCTTCACAAAGAACTTTTAGAAACCCTTCTTTTAATATAAACATGACTGCAAATTTCTTATTTTAAACTCTGACTATGTAAATAAACATGGCTTTCTGGTGTCTGTCATCTGATCTTCAGGCAGATCCAGAGGAGCTTAATGGAAAGTTCTGACCCACAGTCAGTCTCAGGAATTTGACATTTCAGAAGACTGTAGCTCTTATGACAAACCCTAATGCAGGAGTACAGCTTTCTTGCTTGTTTCTAATCTTTCCCCTGAAATTCTGGCCCAGCTAAAACCAAATCGTAAAATGTCCTTGAGACTGCAGTAATAGGACACCCCAGAAAATTCAGGATACAATTCAGTGGGACGGGGCTTGGCTTCAAACACCAAATCAGGCAAACACTTCCAGAAGCCCTGCATTCCCTAGGAAGACTAAACCTTGTGTGAGCAACCCATGTGGCTGCTAAGTGATGCTGTCACATAAAAGGTGCAATGAAACACTGAGGGAGAGCGTTTTGTTTTTCTTCTTCTGGCTTTTAGACAGGATCTTTTAGATTCTCTACTTGAGACTTTACCTTAGGGGCGGCAAAGGTGTCAACATTAAGTTGCCTCACTCAGGACTTCTAGCTGCCAAAATTACTGCTTTAGTAGTCTCGTGGTAAACCTCATTTTTTAGCAGAATACATTATGATGACTTTCTCTCCCTCTCTTTCCATTGCACACAACTATACACACATGCACACACAATTCTCATCCACACTGGTTATTCCCAAGCAGGACTGTCTGCCCTGTGTTACCCCAGCGTGCTGTGATGAAACTGAAGTTTTAATGGGCAACTACTTACACAGCCAACTTGGGAAGATGAGCAAGGGAAAAGCTACCTCTCGGCCAGCGTGCACTTGGTAGGGACCTGATTAATCCTAGCTCTAGTCAGAAAAACAAATTGTTACTGTGGAACTTATTATGGAACCAGATGGGCGCACAGGAGACTAGGACACATTTCAACAATTAAATTCTGCTGTTCTGGTCTGTAATTGCAGAATTTTGGTCCTTTATTTTTGGTGTAACAATACAATCATAGAATCATTGAATTAGAAGAGACCCTTAAAGGCCATCTAGTCTAACCGATCTGCAATGAACAGGGACACTTGCAGCACGATCAGGATACTCACAGCCCATCCAGCCTGATGTTGAGTGTCTCCAGGGATGGAGCAGCCACCACATCTCAGGGCAACCCGTGCCAGTGCCTTGCCATGCTTATTGTAAAAAAGCATTTCTATTATATCCAGTTTTTCTTATACCCATCAGCAAAAAGAAAAGGACAATGCCACCATAATTTCTGTGGGTAATCCATAAGCAAGTGTAATGGCAAAACAGCCACTGCATCTTCTCTAACAAATATCCCAAGGTATTTTCTAATCCATGGCACTGGCAAATGGCTGCAGAGCAGTTGTGACCTTTAGGGGACCTCATGACACACAGTGGCCCCACAGCAGCTCCTGGGTTGGTGCAGTTCCAGATGACATGGTCTTCTCCAAGAGAGGGAACAGTAGATATTTGCTGCTGAATGCTCTCAGTTTTCTAGGCACTGAGGAATAGGTAAAGGATTCACTCGCGACTGATACCTGACCTGCCACAGAGATGGCCCTTCTCTGTTTCTGGTTCAGCAACAGACTTGGGCACATGCTTCAGGCTGGGCACAGACCAAAGTGCTTTGAGTGAGTCTAAAATGTCATTCTTTTCTGAATAAGGAAGGATTGCTTACGTTCTCAGAGTTATGCATGTGCTTAAGTATTTTATTAGACTGGCGCCAGCCTGAAGCAGAAAGTGCCATTTATTAGGGCTCACAGGAAAACACTGGTTCATTTGCTCTGTAAGATTTTTTCTGTTTCTTTAGGAAGAATTGGCCAAAGGATGGTGCTCTTCAAACACAGATTTAAGACCAGAAATGCATTACTTCAGGCCCACTTTAAAAGTTTGCAAAACTCCCCAGTTCAGTGCACACCTGATAAAAAGAATTAACTGCTCTGAAAAAAAAAAAATAAGATACCACGCTTGAGGTTTTAGAGAGGAATCGATGACCGGAGAAGAAAGAAAAATTAAGATTAATAAAAGTTCTTCACAATGCCTTTCTGAAATATTGAAAATACTTCCACCCAGGGACTGCTCATTTTTATAATTTACAGCTCATAAATATTGAGAGGATCACGCGCATCTCTATTTCATGCCTTGCAGAAACTTTGGCAACTTCAAGTTCCAGAGCTGATTTTGTGATTAAAATAAAGCAGTCTGAATTTATTACTGTGCGTTCAGTTCAGAGTAGTTACTTTCAGGAAATATTAAGTTCTTATGCCCTCATTAAATTAGTTTTGCTAGTATTATAATTTATGCTTTGAAACACAGTGAGGTTATTAAATAAGTACAAAGACATAGCTATACAGGAACTCCTATCCCTGTTAGTTTCCTGACAGGACTGTATCTGTGAAAGCATTCTCATTTCCAGAAAGCAGCACTTCAAAAAAGTTGAAGCAGTTTTTCTCCTTTTTACCCCTGCTGGCAAATGCAGGCTACAGCCCCTGTTATAGTGTAGCCAAGTAGCAAAAGCACCCTTTGACTCAAATGGGCATTAGAAGAACACTTTGCCTCATGTTTAAATGTTCATTGGGTAAATTAGCATAGGCAACACACAGCACTTCCAAAGGTTTACTAATGGGATATTAGCAGACTAAGCTGTGCCAAAAGCTCTTCTGTAAGTCACACTGAATGCCATCTATACTTTTCATCTTGTATATGTTTCATAAAATCAACTTTAAAATGTTTAGAGGAAACCTCTCAAGTTCTCCATTGGGCAGACACTGCATGACCCTATCTCAATTACTCATGCACCATCTTCTAATGAAGAATCATTAGTAAGGCACTGTTTAAGAGAAAATATTATAGCTAAAACAAAGCATTGCTGAATGTTTTTGTGTTAATCATTTCTGTAACGATCCAGTATTGCCTTTTCTAATTTATTGCCAGGGAGGAACAAGCAAATGTGGACCAGATTTTCTGCAAATGGTTCAGCCATCACAGAAGACAGATTTCTGAAACCCCACACTGTGACTGAGAGTAGAGTCACTCCATGTGCCCAGAAAATGCAAGAAGAGCAATAAAGGCATTCACTCAAACACATTCATAGGGCACGATAGCTGCAGAAATATTTTGCTAGGACACATCCCAAACTGCAAGTGTCCCTCTGCTCACACCCTGAGGCCTGAGTCCTGCTGCCTCTTCCAACAGCCTGATAAAACGTCACATGTTTCAAGGATCATAGGATCACCTAGCAGACAGCCTTCCTAGTCAGGGTCATATATGTACGCATTTGTGTGGAGTCTGGAAAAAACAAGCCAATCATTTCTGCCTACAACATGGTTCCTTGGGAGGCAATAGTACTCAGCAATCTATTTCCCTGTCCTACAAGACCTTTCTCATTTAGCAGCAATGTCACTTTTAACGCACTGAGAGGCCGAAGGAATGTAGCATATTAGAACAGCATGTGCTTGGATGAGCGTGTCATCATGATCTTGCAGAATGAAAATAAATGATGCGTGCAGCAGAAGTAAACACTAAGCCTTGGGTGGTGAACTGGGAATTTTTTTCTTTCCCCTTTTTCCCAAACAGTTTTAAGATGGAAAATTGTTCACAGTGATAGAGAACAAACACACGGCTCGGTGAATCCCAGAAAAATGCGTAGTCTGCTGCAAAGTCTGCCCAGGAGCAAAGCGCAGCTAATAACCTTACGGAAACTAATGTCCAAATTGCTGAGAAGAAAGCAGAAAAAAACTAAATGCAGTGGCATTAAAAATAGATGAACTCATCAAAAAGAGGTATGCTTTTTTCATCCCTCCCATTTCTAGCTATCTAGCCTTCAGCTCCAAGTATGAGGACTGTTTTGCTCTGATCTGTCATCTCTGAATCTCAGATCTGCTGTGCATCTTCAATGTGCCTAAGGATTTCCTTCTCTTCTCTTCCTGTCTGTCCTCTACGGGCACCATTTTTCATAACAAGATGCTCACGATGGAACCAAAGCTCCTTTGAAATCAAGAAAAGTAACCAAATACAGCTTTACTCAACATCAGAAAGACTGGGAGAATCCAGCCTATTTTTGCTTATAAATTATTCAGAAAGCTATATAATAAGTGCAGTCGTGAATTCATGGGCTTGATCCTAATTCCTTTGAAGTCAGTGGCAAAACTCCAACTGTTTTCAACGGTGGACGGTCTGGTGCCCATCTGGTACCAATTTCAGCACCAGCAGAGACCCTGTTAGAATCTGGAGACTATGAGGAGTTTGCTGACAAACTGGTTTATAATCAGAAAATGAAATTAATCGGAACTGAAGCACTTCCCTAGAACATTCTAGTTTTGACAAGATGTCTTCCACAAAATTGTTTTCTAGATCATGTTTCTCAGCTAAAAAATACAAAAATGACCCAGGCTGCAGTTCAGCTACATGGACTCTGGGCTGCATGTCCCTGAGCACAAGAAGACCTGAGCACTGGAGACCTAAGGTGATGTTACCATTCTCTTGGGAGGAAGATACCGGGTTTCTGACTACACTGAACGTCCCTTGCTCTTGCTCGCTCTAAATGGAAAACCTTTGTGCATCTGTGAGTACAGGTGTCCATGTACAAAGCAACAGAAGTTGCTCAGACATATTCCTCTTGCCTCACTGATACCCAGCATCTGTATGAATTCTTTACAGTTGCTGCCAGATACTGTAAGGAGAAAAAACACTCTGAAGCAGCTTTGTGCTGAAATCTAGAAACACCTTCGCTTACAGAATCTGAGACAGCTGGATGTCAAAACCACAGCATGGGCTAGGAAAGATCCTGCAGTTCCTGGAGCAGAGCTGTGTGAATGGCAAGTGATCTCAAGGCAATACCCGCAGAGCCCAGCTGCTTTAAGGAAAGCCAAGCCTCATGTTTTCAGTGTTTTCTGGAAACTTCCTACCTCTTTCCCTCATGTTCCACAAGGCTCCTGGTGCTAATGTTTTCTTGAATGCTCAACAATACCTACAATGTTTTTAACTGACTGAAAATCAACAGGTTAAATACAAGCAGTTAAGGCAAAGGATCTCTTTAGAGTCAATGCACATCAAGCCTGTGAGTCTCAAAGCAAGTAACTTTCAAAATATGGTGTGTGACCTCAAGTAATTATGAATGAATTTGTAAACCAGGCAATATTGTGCTCACATTGCTGCCTGGATCTTTCCTACATGCATTGTGGCATGGATCCACTAGACACCACATCATGCCCTTCCGCTGATTCTCTGAGGTTCATTCCTGGAAATATTGTGACTGAAGAAACTGTATTTATAATGTCCAGAGTTGTTGTGAAAGAAGCAGAAATATTATAAAGTCTTTTTTAAAGGAAATAACTTCCAGTGTAATGAGAAAAAGGAAATGGATGAAAAAAACATTGATAGATATAGATGCTGAAGCCCTTTCTGAATTTGATTACAAAAGTGTCCTGGTGGATGCTGAGAAAAAGTCCTTCATGAACTCCACACCATGCAATTTTATCTGCAGAAAGCATGAGGTTGGATAAATCTAAGAAGCCCTTGGAATAACAATATTAGGAATAACAATACAAGCAACATTTGCGAAAACTAAAGTCATTTTTCAAGTACTGCAAGCCTTTGCCTCTACTGAGGAAGCAGGGAGCCTTTGCTGAGGTGATTTACAACTTCGTGTAAAATAAGAAATCTCACGCAATTGGGGAAAATTAAGTTTTATGTGCTGCAACTGAAGATTACCTGTGGGGAATAGCACACAAATAAATGTGCTTCTGTTTCTATCTCTGATAAAGCAGTGAAATGAAGAATGAAAGCAAATGGCAAGAAAATATTTTGGTTCAATTCCTTGTAAAAGGAATCAAGGTACATGCGCAACAAGCAGACATCAGCAGTAAAGAGTTGCCATAAACAGTCCTTGCCCTGCGTGTGCTATATATAGGAAAGACGTTTTTGATTGCGTACTGCTTTCCAGATATGAGACAGAGAAGGACTTTTGGATGTGAGACAAGCTTTTTGCTATAGCCCCATGGGGCTATATAGCTAGATGTTGTGTGCACAGAGCTCTTGCCAGAGTTGGCTACAAAGCAGGGCTGCTGATTGCATTAGGGAGTCACAGCAGCAGCTCTGGGTGATACCCTGGGAGTAGCCAACTTCAAAGGATGCCAGCCACCAGACGTGAAAGCTGCTGCATCATTGGAGAGCTTTGTCCAGCATCTGGGTTTGCTATTTGCCAGGCTAAGTGAAAGTACAGATTTTATGACATGATGTACTGTTGTTCTACCTGGATGTCTGATAAATGAGGGAAAGTTTTGAGGCATTCCTGTGAAATGTGAACTGAACTACACTGTGTTTGTGATGGGCAGCAGCAAACCAGGATGCACTGACTGTCCCGCAACAGGTCTTCTTGCCCTTGCTCATGGTTGGAATAAAGAAAGAGTTGATTCTGAGAGAGGTGTAACCTACCAGCCTGAGTTTGCATCTCACAGTTGTCCTATCCTGTGTCTATTACAGTGAAAACTGTTTGAAATTACTTGTGCGTTTAAAGTGCCTCCATCCCACAGAGATGATGCCTGGTACAGCAGCAGATCTCTCTTTTCCCTCAGCAGGTGCACTACTTTACATCCTTTTTCACTCTATGCAGTGAGCAATTATTTTTAAACAGTTTTCACACAAGGTTGTTTTACCTTGGAGTCCTTTATACTTCTGTCATATTTGGGAAAAGGCGGGTAACAATTTGGGAGGGCACCTGGAAGCAGAAGCTGTGGCACAGCCTGTAATCATGCACATCTCATCATGTAGGAAGCCTGAGCAGTAGCTGACGGCTCTGAAAGCCAGTCTGTGAGATGAAAGTGCGTTTCCTTTGCTACATGGTGATGTAATTGGGTTCACAATCCTCCCCCCTCAACTTCTGGAAGAAAAATCCAACGGGGCTGGACTGTGACAAATTCCCTCAACTCTGCAAACTCTTGACTGAAAACAGCAGCATTCAGCCTCACACACATGGTGCGACTGACTGCCCCTTGACTATAGGAACCATTAGCAGCCTTTTTTGGAGAACTGGAGACGTTACAACACCATCAGGTACACATTTGAGGTCAGACTTTTGACTGACTTGCCTCTGGCTGCAGTTAAGGAGCATACCGAACGCTCTGCTAGCAAACTAGAAAACTGTTCAACCTCCAGCACTTAATTTCTGGTTAAGGGCAGAGGATATATAACCCAGTATTGTTGAGTCATGTAATGAAACAGCTAGCACCTTTCCTCCCATGCACACAGGAAGCTGGATGGACGCTCTGCTGTCTGTCAAGGCCTGCTCTGCTCTGCGTGTCACTTCCCCAGCACCAAGCACCTCTGAGCAGATCCCCTAGGATGCTTGGGCACATGTGCCACATTACTGCAATAAAGTATGATGATTGCTGACATTAGTCATTTTTATGACATCCATATGCAAATGCTGTTTATGTTAGTATGCTACAACTGGAAGGAATTTGGACAACCACTGCTCTAGGCCATGTTGCTTCAGTTCTGAGATGGCAAAATTAATGGGCTAACAAAAACCTGCACAGTAGGAAATCCTTCTGAAAGTGCACAACACTGGCTTTTATTTCCCCCCTGTCTGTTGAAATACTCAAGCCCAAATATTTTTCTAACACATTCCTTCCTGAAAACAGATTGCCCTGGGTTGCACCTACATTCTGCAGGCGGAGAAACAAGCTGTCCTGTGGGAACTCAATTTTTGCAAACTGACCAAACCATGTGATGCATCACACAGAGACATTTGTTAATAATACTTATTAATTTTGCCATTAAATGCTGAAGAACTCCCACCATGGATCACAGCTCCAATGCAAGCAGTGTTACGTAAACAGAGAGCAACACGATAGCTCTTGGCCTAAAGAAAGTATGATTAAAGAGGTGGGCAGGACACAATATATAGATATAAACAAAGTATACAATGATACAATCTTTTCAGGGGGAGGGACAAAGGACAATTGACATGGTAAATCTGTAACCATCATAGTCAAGGACAATTTCACAGAAGAGTCTAAAGAAGCAATGCAGATGCAGCTGTTCAGATGTTTTTGAAGCATTTTTTTTACAACGAAGAACAGAGCCCTACAGAAGAAAACAAGAATTTGAGAAAAATGACCAAGGATTGGCACCACTGACTAATCAAAGGCAGGGACTGCTCTTTCAGTAGTAAATTAAAGACAATAGACAGAGGGATAAGCGAGTAATCAAAGGTTTGCAAGTATGGACAAGCTGTATCTGTTCAACAGGACAGCAAAAGTGATCCATCAGAAGGAAAGAAGAGGCAGAAGATGAGCAATCGGGATGGTCATAAATAAGCCAGGTCTGCATTTGTTATGAATGCAGAAAGGACGCAGCCGTAGGAGATGTAGAGCATCCGCAGATGTAGAGCAGTTCAGGCTGGCCAAAGACTAGGTAGAATTGCCAGATATATGGGTGAATGGAGCCAGGTGTGAGGACGCAACTGCCATTGGCGATGTCTTTCTAATTTCTGTAAAAGTATTGATCCCTCTTCAATAAATGACCAAGAAGGAACAGTAACATGTTTAACTCTGACAGGTTGCTGCATGGGAACCTCAGGTATGTACTGAGCATAAATTGCTCAGTGCAAAAGCAGACAGATTTGCCTCTGGAGTGGTGTGGAGCTGCCATTGTTATGACTTTAAATTATGCTCTTAGGAACAGTCTTGTGCCAAGAGGGACAAAAACTAGAAGCAGTGCTTGAGGCAAAGCATGGGCCCAAGCAGCTGCTGAAGAAAGGCACCAAGCTGCCATACCAAGAGCTCTCAGACCAGGTCATGGCTCAGGGAACTGCTGGGAATGGAGTGACAAGCACTTTATAGCTTTCCTTCCATCCCAATATTTCAAGGGAAAGGAAAAAGCAGGCACCTCTTTCTCTTGGGCAATGGCTCTACTAAAAGAAAAGGATTTAGCTTGGAAGGAGCATTCGTCTCTATGTACTAGACTGGAGCCATGGCCATAATTTCTGTCCTCAAAGGGAAAGGCACACAGACCTTCCTCCTGGTCTAGAAAAAGAGAGAAAAGGGAGATGAGGAAAACATCACTGTAAATTCCTTACTCTGCTGCTGAAGTAGACAAAAATCAGAAGAAAGGAATCAAGGAGATCCCCAGCAAGAAAATATAATTGAACTTTTCCTACTGCATAATGAACAGCTGTGAAGACAGGGTTTGAACCAGGAGTTCTTTCCCCATTTTTGCTTTCTTCTCAAGAAACAATAACACAGGACAAAGTTTTCTCTTCCTTCAGTGTTCTCTTCTGAGAAGCAGGGCAAGAGAACATCTCCAGCCTGAGTCCACCACTGCCTGAGTGCTCTAGTGTGCCTCCTGCTTTGTCCCAAGGTTTCCAGAAAAATTCTGTTATGGAAAAATTCTATTAAGGAAACTTCTCTCATGAAATTTCCTGTCAATTTGATTCAATTGTGTCCAAGCAGATCGGAAAACTTCAAAGTCAGATTTAGAGCAGGACACTCCCTCCAGCCTTTCTTAAACCAAAGGTAATACGATTAGCTTTGTTTACAGAATATCTAGTGCTGCTTTGTCATAAAATTATAGCTTAATAAAATAATCAGATAAATTGAGGGATGACTAGGAGGAAAAAGAGGTTGCTTGTACGAAGACCCGTATTCCTCACCTCACTGTTTTGATGGTTTAGAGCACAAATCAACAGCAGCATCGCCTGAAGAGTATCTGTGGGGTGAGGGCTGGTGCCCTGGTCATGCTTTCCTGAGGCGAATGTCCTCACCTCATGTCCTACTTTCCCATCTTCACACTTTCTGCCCTGTATCCGCATGAATGCTCAGGTGCCTATGCAGTAAATGGGAGGATGGAATAGATAGGCCTGGAAACTAAAAAAACAATGACAACTTAAATGAGTAGCTTTCAATGGGATGAATTCCCCAGTCCATGTCAGCACACAGCCAGAGATCCAGTAGTCCTGGAACAAGTAAAGCGACAGCAAAGTGTTGTCATGGATGAGGCAAAGGCAGAACAATCAAAAGGCAAAGGCTGATGGCAGCCCTTGTTTTTGTCAGATTAACATTGACAGCATCACACCCAAAAATGTTACAGCAGAACTTAAAATAAACAAGACAGATCTATTTTGTAAAGGAAAGAAGTAAGCAAAATCAAAGACTTGCATGCAATTTCTTCTAAAGGATAGGCTACATATAAAGGGATGAGCCTTCAATAAACCTGCATTCTGTAGAAAATGAGGAAAAGATGGACATCCCCAAATTAATTCCAGCTCTCTCCCTCTGTTTGTGATTATTGTTTTTAATTTGCTTGTACATATTCCTCCTCTGGTCTTGTGAACTTAGTATTCTCAATATTCAGTGCTAATACCTAACAAAACGTTAGGGGATTTGAGACTTAACATCTGGTTTTGGCACAGCTAATGGTATTATTCAGGCTAAAAATCAAATTCATATGTTATTTTTGTTGCTTGAAGCAAGCATTCAGCACACATATGCACCCCCATGTCTCTACACACAATATGATAGTTGGAGCATTGCAGGAGTTGGAAAAAAAGGTAAAAAAAGAGGAGTGGAAAAAAGAGATAAAAACACTACATGGCTTCATCATATTAGCAAACTAATATATTAAAACTAATGCTTCCTGAAAGTTTACAGGGTCAAGCTTAATCAAATGTTGTGGCTTGCCAGCATGGGAGAATATTTATGTAAGATGCTCTCTTCAGAAAGCGGAGACAAGAGGTGGCCCTAGATGGCACCTCCCAGACTATCATTTATAGTTTCACTGACACCAGCTGTCCATCCTGTCCCTCTCTGATGGAGGCAATCACAGCCATCATAGGCAAAGGATAACATATGACTCCAGCTCTTCCAGCCTCTCATAGGGTGACATTTTAACACTGGATCCGCTTTCGTTTGACCATTGCCACAGCTGGCACACAGACACATTATTTTCTCTGCTCAGCAGGCTATTGCTGCCAGCAAAAGAGCAGAAGAGACAGACACTAGGCTAGGGTTCTCTCCCAAACCCTCACACTCCCTTTGTGGCTACACTTGGATCACTGATCTGCAGCTGCAGAGCTTTGCATCGCAAGGAAAACTCCCCAGGAAGGAAGCTAATTAAGATGTGCAATACACACTAATAGCAACAGCAGGAAACGAAGTGAAGAATGTGTGAGAAATAACAAAGTCCTATAGGATTTTCTTTTTCATTACCTGCTAGACAAATCATGTCTCTGTTGACATATATCTTCTTAATATATGTTCATGCATTAGCTCAAGATAAGTGAGACTGGAAGAGATTTTCTTTTCAAAAGGAAAAAGATGTCAAGAATTTGGCACTGCTGAAGTGATCAATGAGCGGAAGAGACAAAAGCCCATTCTCGTGCCTTCCCTATAGAATGCAGGTTTCTGACAGTGTGCTCTTGGGCCACCTGAGGACCTGGAGTAGTGGGTATGCTCCATGGGAGACAGCATAGATACCCATGGAAACCTGCACTGTTTTTAAAATGTTTCACTCCAATGGTTGGGCACTTTAAGCACTACTGAAAAGTCCAAAATAGTTAATGTAAAACATACGGGCAGAACCTAACCTTAAGTTATATGCCATCTATTTAATTGGTTTTCCAGAAGGCGAAAGATATGGATCCTTTGCTATAAGTAATTTTCCACTAGAAACATTGTACGATCCCAGGAACATTCACCTTTTGTATGGAGCAGCCTCAGCTGTTCCAGAAGCAGAATAAGGAAAAGATGGCTAGTAAAAGGTTCATCTACGCTCTCCCCAAATTTACTGTACATTTGTTTGAGCACTGTCAAAAGGTTATACATTCAGTTATCAGTGATGGTTAAGAGCTGTAAGAGATATGATGGAACATCTTATTTCAGAAATATACAGAAGCCTTAAACATCACCTAACAATATCAGAACAAACACCGATAGCTATTTGACAGATAGGTACTTTTAGAAATTGATAAATACCCTCTATAGCACAAAAGAACAGACCTGAACATAGATAATGGTGGGTTATATGTGCTGTAAATGTGGCAGGCCTTTCCCTGGCGTTCTGAGCAGAGCACAGACCTCCAGCCTGAGCCACCATAGAAGATGGAGCCCAGGAGTAACCCTCCAGTTGCCTTAGGCCAGAGCTGGCACCCCTGCCTTTCCCTCCTAGTCACTGAATAGGAACAGGCTCTCCCGCAAGGTGACATATTTTTGATTTCTCCATTAAGCAGCAGTACTTGTTTCTTTCACTATGAGCATGTGGCTGTCTCACTCAGTGGTAAGGGGAAATGTGGATGATCAGCTCAGATGCAGGGGACTACTTACTGATCAAATGAACTGTACTTAGACACCTACAGGGGACTGGCCTTTTTTTTTTTTTTTTTTTTTTTTACACTTACAAAAAGAGGGGAGACTTAGGTTAGGTGTTAAGTGGAAATTCTTTACTCAGAAGGTAGTGATGCACTGGCATAGGCCACCCAGAGAAGCTGTGGTGCCCCATCTCTGAGGGTGTCCAAGGCCAGTAAGCAGGGCCCTGGGCAGCCTCATCTGGTGGATGGCAGCCCTGGCCACAGCAGAAGCTGGGATTAGATTTTCTTTTGAGTTTCCTTCTAGTCCAAGCCATTCTATGATTCCAGATGATCTGCAAGAGTACTTCCCATTCCAGAGGTGGCATTGGAGGCAGAACTGCCATTCTGTTCTTATTCTGCTGCAGTACAGCGTGACTCACCAGCCACCAGCATGACTGGGCTTCAGCATGACTCTTCTCTTACAATGTAACTGAAAACATAAAAGTTTAAAACAGGGAGGAAAAAAGAATGAAAGGACTGCAAGTGAAAGGAAACGAAATGGATGAAAAATATCAGTAAGAGGAAACACTTTGTGTTGTTCCCCACCCAAAGAACATGATGGCTTGTAACCACCAGTTACTGGTTTTGTAACACAAGCTACTCTAGCAGCACATTAACAGAATAACATCCATTTTGAGACAGAAAACAAGATCTTGTGTGGAAATAGTGCAACAAGACAGAACAGTACCCAGGACTGAAAAACACATATTCAAGTACCAGCACAGTTCGGGAAAATTGGAAGTAAGGGGAAGGGTTGATGAGTGCTGTGTGCTGAAAGCATTTGTAAAACACAGCAGGTGAGTTCCCAGTCTTCTCACTTCAGAGAAGAACAATAAACACGATTTAGCAGGAAAAATTTTGGAAGACCATAGTCCTACTGCCAGAAACAGAGATCTTGTTATCACACCTAGAGAATCAGTCCATCTTACTTAGGTATCTAATTTGCACTTTCAATTTTTGTACCTAGTAGGTAGCACTTCAAAAATGCCCCATCCAGTTATCAAAATGATATATATATTTATACGTATGCTTTTAAAATACTCAGAAAATAATCACATTTGCCAAAGCTGTGTGCTTAAGTTGGCAGGACTGGAAGCCACCTATAAATAACTCCAGAAAGTTATTTTTGCAAAAATAAAATCTAGGAAATTCAGATATTAATGTGGTGAGGGAAGAAGATGTTTCTGATTTTGACAACTTCTGGTTCAACAGTTCCTGAAATCATAAGAGATGGTAATACTTTATATGCGGCTTTGATGAGTAGGAATATTGGTCACAGCATATAGATCTGAACAACTTAATAATGAGTTCATTTGTGTGCAAGTAGGCAGAAGGACAAGCAGCAGAAGACCTGTAACTGTAACTATCAATTTCCAACAGACATTTTTTCATAACCTAGGGCTATGTCTAAATTTATGTGCGGGCTCTTGTAAGGCTCACCACAGGTCTCATGACTGTCTGGGTTGGAGGATGACTCAAAGGTGACAGTGCTCCCACACTGGCACACAGGCTTCCTCTTTGTGGCACCCACTCAAGATGAACTTTTGATGTAGGAGGAACTCATGCAGAAAGCAGAAGGCAATCCTGGATCAACTTGTCCAGAAATAGCCTAAGGGGAGTAAGAGATTAAAAAACATTCACCAAGCTGAGGAGCTCAGCTAATATGATGTAGGGGGAACCGGGCATTTAATTCCAATAGTGACAATCCCAGCTCAATTTTGTATCCTGAAGATGGAGGAAAATCTTATAGGATATGCATGAATAATCACCTCACGAAGGATGCTAGAAACCAACAGAGTACCTAGAATAAATGACTTAAAGATTAAGAAAAACAGGAAAACAAAATGATTGCCTAGAGTCATGTTAGTATACATTTTACACCAGATATTAAAACAAAGAGCAAAAAGTTGTTTATTGACATAACTAAAAGGGAAAAGAAGACAGTGAGCTGTTATGCTGAAACGGTGAGACAGATTATAAAACAATACACACATGACTCCCAAACTAGGGAAGTTCCTAGTCCAGCAGCAGTACAAGATGCAAATACACTGACCATTGTGAAGAAAATTCTTCACTGGCTTACAGAAGGATAGTGTATTACTGTTGTGCACAATAGATGGAGCCTGCTTAGGAAGAATGACTGCCCAATGTCATTCAGTAATAAAGTAAGTATGTACTTAGAGCATCAATCTGTACTAAGAACTGAGAAATCCCAGGTCTGTGGCCATAGCTTTCATTGTGGGCTTTCGAATCTCATCTGGAAAACATGAAAGTTTCTGTCAGCAGTACATCCAGAACAAGATGGGAAGGGTAGCGCATAGTCCATACATTTCTATACACTAGAGAGATTGCAAGTGGCAAAAGCAGTGAAAACAATTCACTGAGAAGATGGATATATTCCAGAAACACGCAACAGACACCCAAAGTTTCCCTTAACAAACAGAAGCACATTTGAATATTTAATCTCCTTCTCCCTTCTGACTGCTAATACTCTTAACTATGCTGACTGGCATCATAGTTATTTGAAGTTATTTAAATTATTTTACTTTGTATGTACGTGACAGCACTTTAAATCAGTAAGTTTTATCCACTGATTGACGTGGAAATAGCAGTAAGTATATAGGTTCTTCCTGAGGTCTGTCTGGCAGCTTGTAACACGACTTCTGCGCTTTTAAGTTAGAATGCGAAACACAACAATTATGTTATACACCATTCACACAGAAATTTGATACCAGAAAATATCCTGCAATATTCAGCCATCTTCTATGCAAGGGGAAATCGAGTAGCACCCATTTTCTAGAAACCATAAAGGTACAGGAATGAGAGTCTTAAAACAATGTAATAACAAAATCTGAAAATGCATATCAATAAGGCTTTTCAATAGAAATTAGCCAAACGCCTCTTAGAGCTTACATTACTGCCAGCTTTACAAGGTTCTTATTCTATTTTTAGCTGACAAGCAAAGGGAGAGAGAAGAGAAAAGAAATCAATTCAGATGTTAATGTGTATAATTCTTAACTCATTAGTGTTACAACTACTTAGTATTGGGATGAATTTGCTCTGAGATTCAGTAAGTCAGCTTTTCTAAAATCATCTATGATTTCATTTTATCCACTTCTAAAAAGCCTCAATTTTTACTAACATTAAATGACAACAGCAAGGCTAAAAAGTCTGGCAGTCCTTAAAAACAGATAATGCAGAATTTTTCTGATAGGGTACCAAACAAACCTTACTGTGGAATGCTCCCTTGTTTAGAAGGATGTCATAAAAGGGACTGTGAAAGGTACAGATTTGCTCCAAAGTGGAAAAATATCTTAAATGATTGGTCAGGCTTCAAGGCTGAATTCATTGTGGGTATCCCATAGGGGTCCATCTGTCCTGCAGCTGCAGGAGGAACAGAACAGGTTGAGGAGAGGGAAAACACAGACAAGTAGTATCTTGAGTGATATTTGGAACTCAAATGGGAATCTGTACATAGAGACAATTTTTTTCCAGAATTTACCATCTGGACAGAACGTCAGACTGTGGGCCACAGCAGAAAAACACTGAACAATCTCAAAGTGAAGAAAAGCTTAGGCTGGGCTGTGGGAAAGGCTTCGCTTTTTTTCAGACCAGCTCTCTGCATCTCTTCCTGGAACACGTGGTTTTCACATTAAGTTAATGCACACACACAAGTGTGCTAACTCCTAGCCCTCTGCATTCATCTGGTGGCTAATTAAGGGCTGCCCTCAGCAAAACAAATAGTTATACAGCTAAGGAGAAATTCTGCTGGAAAGATGGGTCTCTGTGACACTATGCAATGCTCACAGGCTGGCAAATGTTCTTGGGTACCCCAAGATCTCAAGGGAGTCTTCTAAATCCACACTGCAGAGCATGGAGACCATCAGGTCTGCCTGTTCTCCTGTTCCTCCTCTCTTCAAGACCTCTTTTTTCCTTTTCTTCATTCTGACTGTTGAGAACAGGAGAAGATCCCCATTACTCTGCTTCGCTGCTCTTTAAAAAGACTTTTAAAACTCTTAATATGACTTAATCACAGCTTTCAGTGCCCCTGCTGCCATAAAACATTATTACAATGGGCTGGCACTTCATCAATTGTAATGTGCTGATATTATAGTCACAGCCACGCTCCCGGTAATATCCCTGCTCCACCACAGACTTGAATGGCCTCTTGATCATGGGGAAATGCCTCTCTGATCTGGGGCTGCAGGCTGGGTTTCTGGTTTAACAGCTTCTGCTTTCTGTAGTTTCTGGCCATCAAAGCAGCATTCGGACCTCCCAATACTCGACACACCATTGCTCTGAAATTTCATTCCTGCACACCTATATCTATTAGAACACACTATAATCTTCATTATTCTCAATTTCATACGAAGCAGCACTATACTTATAACTTCCAAGCAGAGATAATAGCAGTTATTAAGAATGAAAAAACTAGCTCAAAGACAGTAAAATAAAAGAAATACAGTTAGGGCTTTGAATTCCTTACAGGTCCTAAACACTTCACAGCAAGAACAGGACTGCAGACCATACAGATAATTAATAAGATGTTTGCTTCCAGGCAAAAGGCACCTTGAGAATCAGTTCGTGTTGTGGATTTCTTTCTACTGATAAATTAAAACATAAATGATCAGCCCAAAACACTTCTACTGGAGATGAAGAAAGACAATAAATAATTAAAAAAAAGGTGTCAACTTCCCTTGACAACATGTTGTGTGTGACTCATTCCGTAACTGTCACCATTGTGAACCGTGAATAAATCTAACTCATACTATTGTAGCTTCTGTGGTTTGGGACAGAGATGACACTACAGAACTGGGAAAAAGCCTCTCTGCAGGGAGCTCTCAGGCACAGCAGGCATACATGCACCATGCTGGACACTGAAGGAATGAAGCACAAAAAAAAAAAATGTCATGTTGCACTGTACATCTGGACAACCACACAACTCTGAGATAACAGGCTTTCTAGAACACTGCAGGGTACCTTCCTCCAGTATTTTGTGGCACTGCTTTGTGACACTACAGTCTTATTGCGGAAGTTGCCCCCACAGATAGAAATTCAGAATCCTTGAGCCATCAGCTTGTTTCGTAGCACAGCTCTGGCTGCTGTAGTGAGAACCTTCTTTGGCCTGTGGGAGCAGCTGGAGACATTAGAGATGGACTCTGGGCTGGGATGTGCTCCATCCACAGCTTTGGGTGGCATGCAAAATCCTACATACTTCAGCTGATCAGCTCACACAAGTGAAAGGCTACTGTGTGAGCTTAGCTTTGCTTATTCTGCACATTTTGCCAAGATTCTGAAAACCACTTAATGGACTTGGACAGGCTCAAGGAGTGTTTTTAGATGGAAGTACTACTTGTTTAATGGATTTATTTTATAAACATTGGCACTGAGACTTTTAAAAATTCATTGGGATTTGGCCTGCTGATTCCTCCTAATTTTTGATGTAAAGTAACACACGAATCTGGCAACAGTGAGATAACTATAAAACTCCAATAGCTGCATAAGCACATTTCATACTCAGAAAAAGGCCTCTATCCACTGGGATGCAGATGAAATAAGTGGCTAGTGTTCATGTCTGGAGGATCATTTCCCTCCAGCTTTACAAACCATGGCACACGTATTACATCCATGGCAAAGCGTCCCATTTGAAAACACCCTTCAGATCTTCTGATTTCAAATTTATGTGGACAAATTACATGTGTGCATAAACCGGTACATAAAGACACACAGTTGTACTTTTTAATATATATGTGTGTGTCCGTATATGAACGTATATGCACATCCACATTCCTATGCACATCCTTCTCCCTGGGTGTCTGGATGTTGGTATTTCTTTAGAAACTTCCAATATTGATTTCCCAACTCTACACAATCATGCTTCTTCTTTCTCCACAGTTGTCTGGGGCACACTTACTTAGTACACTGAACTACAGTGAGACAACAGTGCACTTCTTCCCAACAGGCTGCTCAGCTGAGGCTTTGAGCTCTCCACCCTACAGGAGCAGTAATTAAAGAGAACAGATACCTAGGGCTGGGAGAGGGATAGGGATACTGGATGGTGTGCAGGTAGTGCAAGCACTTGCAGCCTGCAGGTGAGACTAGAGCTGTGGAAAGGTGGCAGGGTGTAACCATGGCTGGCTGACAGAGATCCCTATTCACTCTTTCCATAGCAGAATTCAGGACAGTCACATTACAACCTTAGGGCTTGAAAGACAATAGGAAAAAAAAGATGAAACCTGGGAGAAATCCTAGTTGCCTGTTTTAATCAGAACAAACTGAAAAGGTCTTTACATGCTCAGAATAGAAGAAAACTAGTCATTAACTTATGGGCAGCAGCTGGTTTTCCAGTAACGGCTCCTACACATTCTGGTTTTAATATCATTGTTCTTATCAACTGTGGGAATGCAATGTGTATTAATGATGGCTTATTCCAAATTGGTCATTGTTGGAGTTAATAATTAGGTACTCAGGCACTAATTATCTCTGTTTTGTCTCAAGCCATTAACTAAGAAATCTGGAGAAGTAATTTGGGATGCAGGCATCAGAGCTGCATTCAGTAGGGCTTGGGTGGGCTCTGTTGTGCCTGCATATGAAATCCTTCACCCTGGAGAGAAGCAACAGCCTACACCAATGATGCCGGGTGGCTTTGAGATCATTGAGCATCCAGTGGGGAATGGCAGCACCTACCCATCAGCTCTTTGCACCTCTGGTTCACCCATGAGGGAAGAAAGCTCCTCAAGCACCTTTGGGGAGCTCCAACAAGGCTACAACAAGGGAACCCCAAACTTCTTCCCTGAGGAGCCTCTAGCTGGATGGGCATGAGCAGGAGAGCACGTGGCAGTGGGAAGAGGTGGCAGGATGGCTCTGCTCAGAGGACGTAAAGAAGTCTCACATGAAAATGACTTCCGGAAAGTTCTCAGGACAAAGAATTCTCTCTCCCAGAGACTTCAAATACAACTTAACTGTGGAAGACAAGCTTATGAACAGACACTACAGGGGTTCCCTAGGGCTCCATTTTAAGGCCAGTTCTCTTAGTGTTTTTATAACTGATGTGGACATAAGACTTGGGAGCACACCAAGTAATTCTGCAGACAAGACTAGATTAGGAAGAACTGCTGACCCCTTTGAGAGTAGAGAGGCCTTGCAGAGTAATCTTGACAAACTGGAGGGCTAGGTAACCACCAACTGTGTAAGCAAGGGAAGAGAGGCTGAAGAGCAGCCCCATACAAAAGGATCTGGAGGTTCTGGCTGATAGCAATCTGACTGTGAGCCAGCAGTGTGCCCTGGCAGCCAAAGGCCAACTGTGCCCTGGGGTGCACCAGGTCCAGCACTGCCAACGAGGCTAGGGGAGCCCCTCTCCTTGGGCGCATACAAGATGTCCAGCTGTGGTCCCTTCCACATTGCCCACATGCACTGAAAAGATTACACCAGTGTATAATCAATGAATATAAAGATGTTATAGTTATGAAATAAACAAGAGAATTTAGCAAAGCAAATTATCATAACAAAAAGAGAATAGATAGAAGGCTTACTGTGTCCTGGGCTCACTGCAAAACTCCAGAGGAGAGATCTCCAGAAAAGATCCTTTCCCACTGCTAGTCAGCTCTTAAATGGGTCTATGAGAGGCAGAGCCAGGCTCCACACCTTCCAGCAGCACAGGTGAATTGCTTTTACCTGTGCTCCTGTGGCTGACTCATTGCTCACCTCAGGTGATCAATCAGAGGTTCAGCCCGTGATTCAGCAGTTCGCATACAACTAGGAATGCCAAAACTTTAGCAGTTCCTGGCGTGCACTTTGCTGGCTGATTCAAATTGAACTGACCAAGATAAGAATGTATTCTCAATGCCTTAGGGCAAAACAATAGAACTTCCCTTTTCAGTTATTCTGGTATATTTTGTCCTCTCATTCAAGATTTTCCAAGGTTAGCCTGCCCTTGTCCTTGTAAAAATAAATGTGAGACATTCACAGAACCACACACTTCCATCTGTCATGAACTTACCTCAACGTAGAGGATAGGGAAAATACCAATCTTGTCGCCCAGCATTCCTTCTGCCCAGTTGTCATCTACCCTCCTGATGACCGTCAAGATTTCATCCTAAAACCAGAGAGACACAGAATATGCCATTAGATTTTTCCACTATACAGAGTAACCCACATGACAGCTTAGGGAGAGAGCATGTGAAGAAGGCCATAAGCCACACATAGAGATGTTCCCTCAGTCCCAGGCCTGGCATCCAATGGCAGCTAGACTATACCGCCAATCCACTGAATGTAAGCTTTCCTTTAAAAAAAAACAACAAAAAAACCCAACAGAACAGGAGATGAAAGTGCAAAGCAGGTAAAACAGAAAAGATAACAATAAAAAACAAGTTGCATTCAACTGGATCAGCTTCAGTTTAGATGCAAGTTAGTTTTGTAAAATCAATGACTCTAATACCACAGTTAATCTAAGCCATTTTGCAAATAATCCCAGCTAAAGATGACCTTCTTTTGTCATTATAAAGCAGGAGATTAAGAAAACCATAGGTAAGATTTACAGTGTTACAAGCTTTTTTCTGATAGATTAAAACCTAAAGCACACTAGTCATTACAAAAGCTCACATGACTAGAAACAAACTCTAAGTGTTTCTGCTTGAGCAGTTGAGTTCTCTGTTAGATTTGTGGTGTCACAGCTGTGTGCTGGGTTTGCAACCCCGAGCCGGGCTCTGCCCCAGCACCTCTTGCAGCAACTGCTGCTGAAGGCAGCCCTGTGTGCCCAGATCCCACTGAAGCCTTCCTGCAACCTCAGGAAAGAAGTGGGCTGAGAGAATCTGTGAAGCCAAGTTTGCCAATATGTCAGTCCTCTCGTGGCATCTAAGCTTCCTCTGTTCCCATGCAGAAATCTGTAAGAAAGAAGATAACGTCTTCCTCCAGAAAGCTGAGATAGAGCTCCTTGTCATTCTCACTTTATTTTCTCCACTTTCAACACCTTAGGAAAACAAAAGCGTATATATTGTATACCATATAGTTGTATGGTATACAACTCTCCATGTAACAAGCCATCTATGTTAACTGTCCAGGTGAGAGGAGACATATTTTTTTGCAGTTTGATCTCAAATTGGGAAAACTAATTCCTAACCCAGGCTGTTTAGAATACAGATTTAAATTGACAGAAAACGACCAGAACTGTGATGGGCATATTGTGCTGTTCTGAACGTGTGCATTGTGAACATGTGCACATCCAAATAGTTTAAATGTTTCCTCTGAATTATTCATCTGAGCAATCCATTAGGGGAAAGCTAAGAGAAACAGCCACACACTGAATCTTTCAGCTATTTATTACAGCTGGAAGGATGCAAAAAGAATTTGTGCATTTAATTTCCTGAAGAAAAGGATAGTGTTCCTTTCCAAAGCTGTGTCTGCACGGACCATTTTTGATCTGTGTAAAGAACTGACGATTATGTGTCTCTGCAAAGTTTCCAGATGCTCTTACAAAAGACCGATTATCATGAATCTAGGTAAAGAGGGTAAACGTGGAAAATAGGAGACTTCATTGCTTCAAGAACCTGCTATATCTGTTCCTACTTCCTACATTTTTTTACCTATTTTCTCCAAAGACTTTTTACAAAACACAATGTGTGATGAGCCTAGATTTTTGTTACATGCCTACATACACATTCATGTATCTTCTACGCTGCATTTAGCACATGCACGCATAAGAAATTGAGAAAAAAAACTTTTGAACTGTAAAACCCCATAAACCCTTGACTAGATTTTATACTGGAAGACCTGTGCAGTCTCCATCCCAGGGGCAGGGTGGACAGGCACATGGCAGGAGAGGTGGATCCTGTGCTCGTCCTGCTCAAGGATAGGGCAGAGAACAGGTGAGCCTTGAAGATCCCTTTCCAGCTTTACTTCCTACAGGCTTATGAAATCTGGAAGCATTTCTATTCACTGGTTTTAGTTCATCTCTGCCAAGTTTGGCTGTCAAATGTGGCCATATATGAGAAAATCAGATCGTTTCACATAATGAGATATGCTGACTTTCAAAATGTGCATCTTTGAGGGAGAGCAAAGTGCAAATCCTCGGGAATGCTTTCCATTATAGAATTCATTTTCAGAAGGGTGCTAAAAATCTCCAGGAATTACAGCGAAGCCTGAAACATCTCCTGACATTCTTTGTTAATGGAAAGCTTCTTTGAATTCAGAGCCCACAACATCATTCTACACACTGGGCTGGCAAAAGCTTCGACATTAAAATATTTCATGTCTTAAATTAGTTGGATAGCTGTGATACCTATAAATTCTTCGAAAGATTCCCCAAAGTATCATGAATAGTAGAGAACCACAGATCTCTTGGCGTATCACTTAAACTTTCTGAACCTCACTATTTCACATACACTAAACTGATTTCCAGGCAGCATTAAGTGAATCCAACCTTGAAGTCTCGTTTCAAAAGCCAACGGTATCCATTGTAGGTTGACAAAGACATGGTGCGCTCTTTCCGTGCCTGTTGCTAAAGTCTCTAATTATTTACCCCTTTATTACCTGCTGAATTCTCTCCTTATTCACCAACACGGGGCAGCCTCGTTCCAGCCAGGTGTGTAGGACCTATGCTGCCAGTTTATAACCATTATCAGAAAATAAGTAGAAGATAAATCATGCAAAAAGCAACCCGATGGCGAAATGAACCCTTTTGCTGAGGAAACAGCACAAAATTGTGTCCAATAATAGTCATGACTCACAGCCTGCTTTTTACTCTAATCATTAATGGCTGCTAACAAAGCAGCATCAAGCAGATGTGCCTGCTATTCTGCAAAATGACAGCTCCATCTTGAGCTGCAGGGAGATCCTGCACTGGCAGGATGGCAGCGAGCACCTCTGTTGACAGCTACAGCATGGCAATCTTTCTCAAAAGCAAAGACTACCAGTGCTGAGTGCTAAGGGCTTGGGATGCAGACAGCTACCAGTACAGGATGTTATGGCTGCAGGATTGGCACAAAACTTGTTAAACATCAATGTGGGCTGGAAGAGAAAATTATGGGAAAGGAAGTAAAGGAAATGGATGATAATGGATGATTGGAAATGTGATGAGCAACAAAGTATGGGAAACAGCTGATGCTTCGGGAGGTTTGAAACTTATCTGCCACTGGGACTCAAGCCCCAGAGGACCACCTGGACTCATGCATGCAAATGTAGTCAAACACCAGAACAGAACTGGGCTCAAGACAGACTCCATCTAACTGTGTAACTACACAGCCGGCCAGCCAGCCATGTGATTACTCCAGATGTGTATTGCTGCAGCTGAAATCAGAGTCCTCTTATATCAGAAATCCCAACCCAAGGAAGGATGGGTCATTTTTTTGAAGGACATAGCAAGAGCACGGGCTCATACAGCAGTATCAGCTAAGGAGACGTTAGCAAGCTGTGTTCAGTGAGCATATCTCAAAGTTGTGTAGCAAGATGCTCCATGCTGATAGCAACCACATTAGAGAGAATCAGGAGCTACTGGACTTAAACTGACTGAGGGATGCAGCCAGTCATTATAGAGAGCAATGTAATTCCTCAATAGTTGATTTGGCTGATCCCTGCTAATCGTTGAGGAAAATATATCTTAAGTTGTGTACCCAGGGTGATTTATTTTCTTGTGGTTCCTGCAAAGGCAGGACCCTCTGCCTTTACCTATGGCTAATTAGGGAGGAGGAGTTAGGGAAGCAGTGCATATGCGTATGAGTATGGCACGTTGGTTTGTTGCCCTGGATGTTCAGGAGGCAGCTGGTCTGTCCCTCCCAATTTTACACCTGCACCAACACATAAAGAACTATTATCATTGATTTATCTTTGGCCTTTTCTCTGTAGAGTGTTCTGCAGATAGAAGATGGAAACAGGTAAATGGCAGAAGCCCTATGAGGATCAGTGTACAGCATACTTCACTTCCTTGCACTCCATCTCTGGAACAACAGATCATCTTAATGTTGAAAAAAAAACTACTGAGAGTAAAGCCCAAGTATCTTTCCTTTGTTTTCTTTTATTGCAACCAACATATATCCTAACTGCATGGTAACAAAGAAGATGGGGAAAAGCAAAGTCCAGCAAACAAGTAACAAAACATAATAACATCATCCCTATGTTTGTTTTGTCTTCTGGTAGTTCCTGTTAAGAAGAAATTTCTCCTTTATTATATGTTTATACATAAAATCCAATTATAAAAGTCTGGTAGCGTTAATTGATATTTGGGACACAAATAGGTTGTGCTAGTTTGTATGAATGGTGTGTTGATGCAACTGTTCTACTTGAGAAAAGAGAAAATAGCGTAGATGAAATTGAGATCCAGCATCCTCACACCCAAACTGGGACACTCAAATGATGACTGCTACTCTGAGTGAGTGCCAAATCACATCTGCAGCAACCACTTGCCCGTGACTGTGCAAAGGAACTGGCTGCATCAGCAGATGATCTAAAATCTGAGCTAAACAGGAACCTTCATCAGCGCAGGTGACAGCTAAAATTAGCATTGGGAAATGTGATGAAAACACGATGCTAAAGTCGCAAGATGAAAAAGAGATTATTCACTGTCAGAGAGAACAATAGGCAAGACACAAGAACAGTTACAAGGTGACAGTGCGCATAGTGGAAGGAACTAAAGAAGAAAACAGCAGCAGAAGTGAAACCAAACCCTCTCTGGGGAAAACACAGACACCAGGGATAAAAGGATGCAGAGAGTAACAAGAGGGGTGAGAAAAGGAAAACTGAAAGATTGAGACTAGAGCTACACAGCAGAAAGAAATGCCTATGGGAATGGACAGCCAACAAAATGAGAACTATTAGTATGCAAAAGCAGTTACTGTAAAGGTAGGATACTAATAAATGGCACCACGTATGCCAAACAAAAAAGTGCCCAAGACAGCACCCACTGGAAGAGACCGCACTGCCTGCCATATCAAATGTGTTGCTTCTATCAAGCAAGTGATGAATACCTTAGGCAGATGAGGAAAATAAACCACTATTGTACCTCTACCTGGGCAGCGTGCCCACAAATCTGTCTCGGTATATTTGTACATATACAGTATCAATATATATAGTGTCTCAGAGGTAACTCCTGGCTTTGTTAGTGCACAGCTCCCACCAAGCAGCGCATTCACTCAAGAGTTTCACAGCTCCAGTGAGGCTGTGTTGTCACTGGGTCTGCAGTGTTTGCAATCAAACACTTTGCTCTCTGCAGAGCAAAAATGCTTACAAATCTTTTGTTAAATAAGTATGAGAAAGTATATGTTCTAGGAAATTGCATTCTGCTGAGAAATGTGGCACGACTGAAAAAGATGTTACATTTGGTGAGAAAATTATATGCTGCAAGTAATTCATTGGGCTATAATAAGTAGCCTCCAAAGAGGAGGTCAGTAAAATCCCGGTGAAGGATATTTTTACCATCTATTTCATATTCATTTTCAGCATAACTATTATTACTTTATGTGATACTGTAACAACCACAGACAGCTAAAATAAAATAGAAAACGACAATGAGCAGCTTCTCCGTGGCTTTCAGTGCCATAAATTAACCTTAGGGGATATGCTTTATTTTACTGTGGGTTTCTTGGTATCCATGAATCCTATCTGAGGTCAACGCAAATTGCAAGAAAGGGGTGAGTGAAGTAGAAAGCAGGAGGGGAGGTAGGGGGGAATAGGGAAACGTGGTATTTTAAACCCAAAGGAAATGACAATATCTCAGTTTTCCGTAATTCCAAATGGGATTTATTAAACAGGTCTGTCTTTAACAAAAAGCAATGACTTTGTTTTAAATGCCTGATTTTAACATGTTTTTGTTATTAAAATAGGAAACGTTGTGATACATGATGGCAGAGTGTTTCAGTTGCTAACTGGGATACAGTGCAATGAAACAAACATTTTAAAGCTCCATGGCATTTTTAAACAAAAAAAATATGGAAGCTTCTGATTCAGTAAGGAACAGTAATGGATATGTTTCCATTTCCTTTTTTTTTTTCCTGAGATTTGGAAGTTCTTGCATACCATTTTGATGCAGATGAAATATATGTTCTTTAGAAAGAAAAGCATCACCATGAAGTGCATATCCTCTTCTACTCGTTAAGTTGCACTGGCTTTATGCTAACTGTGCAGTACCTGCCATGTGTTATCCCAGTGGTCCATCCTTCAGATAAAAAGAGAGCAATTACTCAAGGATGCTACCTTTGGGCTTGGCTGGCACACTGCAGGGGCAGCGACTGGGCTCTGCCTGATGAGGAGGAGATGTCAGGAGACATCGACCTCCTTCAGCACAGGATGAGGAGGCACCCCACTTGGAGAAGGAAATCCAGGCACAGTTGCAAGAGTCACTTTCCAAACAGGTGTTTTTGTGTTTGTTTGCTTGTTTTTAGGAGAAAACATTATTCCCCTACCTTGGTGAAGGTCAGGCAATCCTTGTCTTGATCTTTATCCTTTATTTCAAAGTCGTAAAGTGCTTTGCCCTGAGGTGGAGCTTGAGGGAGCGGCTTGATGCACTGGATGTAGCTGGCGGGGAAGAAGCCATGGTTGCCATTGAGCTCCCCATGATACCAGTTCTCATCCACCTTCCGCCGCAGTATGATGATGTCCCCTTTGTTAAACTTGAGGTCTCCAGGCTCTTTTCCCTCGTACGTGTAGAGAGCTTTGCCGTAGGGAAGCTGAGAAGCACTCTGGGAAAGCAAAATACACAACAGCATTAGTAAAATCCCAGCCAGAGCCAATTTCCTTTTTGAAGTCACCTGGAGCTAGATGCAAAGTAATCGTCCATGACCACATGACCCCAATAGCTGCAGCGACCTGCTACATGGCACAGGACCCTGAATCCTACACAAAAATGAGGATGTGAGCGGAGGTGGGATAGAGGAGGTAAGTGTGCAACACCACAGTCAGCAGTGTGGCCGCAGAGAGGTTCAGCAGTGCTCCTGGGGTCCAGCTGAAGCCCACAGCACCTTCTGTCCACTGGCACAGGCTGCTCTAACAGCAGTAATCTGTGATTAAATGAGTAGAATGTGGCACAGCTGAAGGTAAAGCATCAGACATTTTGACCTTTGGGACTGCTTTGGTTTCTGTGGTACAGCAAAATAAATGAAACAAAACCAGCTTGAAGATTCATACGATCTTAGAAGTTGGCAAATTAATTTTTTTTTCGTGGTGTTTGTTTGAAGAACTCCAAACATTTTTGAGTTTGAGGCTCTTAGTTTAGCTTTTCATTCTGAAGCCAAATACCCTTCTTTCTTTCAAATCCCCAAGTCTCATGCTGTTCACTGAGGGCTACTGTAAACAGTTATAATATTCTTTGTTGCTTATGAATTAATGCCCCTGGGGAAAACTGGAATAGACAGAATGCGTCAAATCTTTCTTTTAGAACTAAAAAGAGCTCTGAGGCTTTTGCTCTCATTAAAAGAAAGAAAGAAAGAGACTTTAAAAAAAATCACAGTGCAAGAGCAAAAAAAGCCTAAAAAGTGAATAAATCACTGTGATAGAAAACAGAAACCTGTTCCGGTGGAAATTCCTTGATTGTGAAGAATTCACCCCAGGGGTTAGGGTGATTTGGCCTGGCGCAAGACTCCCTCACTGTGGCTTCTTAAGTGGCAGTGCAGCTTGCCCAGCCTGTGCCTTGCCCCTTCCCTTCATGTCATGGTGCGGGGAGCAGCTGTGGGGACAGGCAGCTCTGCGATAGTCAGAGTGACCCATACTGGGGGAAAGATGCATTCCTGTATTACTCTGTGACATTTCTCATTTTATTTAGCTTGATCCAAAAGCCAGGTTGCAAGACTCAGCCCAAATGCGTAGCATCATGTACTGCAGGGAACATAAAAGGGAGTATGTAAACAAATCCAAGTATCTCCTGTACCGAGGACCACCCCATCTGGATGTAGTACTCCTGGTGAGGACTCACCAGTGCTGAGCAGAGGGGCAGGTCACCTCCCTCCACCTGCTGATCACACTGTTTTTGATGCAGCCCAGGATACGGTTGACTTTCTGGACTGCAAGGACACACTGCTGGCTATCTTCATACATGGGCATTAACCTGCTCTTCTTGCTAGGACAGGACTGAATAGATGTACAGATCTTGGTAAGCATGTGAATGTAAAAACTCCTGCTTGCATCACGTAGCAACAGAGTCAGCGAAGCAGGCATTAGCTGTATAACCCTAACCCTGTGCTCTCTGCACTGGGATTTGATCTCTTTTGGATGGGTTGTTTCATTACCAGTTCGTTGTTTCTCTTTTTTTCCCTCCTTATTCTTCTTCGCAGCAAAACCAATGCTGTGTATGAATGAAGGTACCCACTTGAAAACCAGTGTATTGGAAGCTCCTTCAAACATAACAAAAAGCGTAAGAACACAGAAAATCAACAGCTAACTAACAAAGGATACATAAAACACTCTGCCAAACTACTGGCAGCATCCCACTGATAGACTTTTTTTCCAATGCCAGGACAGTGACACCAAAATGACACCCTAGACACCAAAGCTTTGTTTCTCTCCCCAGTATTCTGAAGTTTAAGCACACAATACCACGTTAGGCAAGGCATGGATTGCATCACCTATCTTGAAAAATTATTAAGCTGGAAGAAAGATTATGCAGCTTGGAGGAAATCTAGAAATAAAAGATTTATTTCCTTAACTCACACTGGGAGAAGACAATTAATCAAGCATGGAGCATGACTTCTGCCAGGTGAGTACTGAACCATTGCTGATCCAGGCACAAACCTGGCAAGAGTGCTCTGGATCACCTGCCCAAGATGGGGCCTTCCTATTCCTGACATCTTTGTAGTGAATCAAGGTCAGGTCACTTTCTTTGCTTTTTAATCTTTTTGCTCCCAAGCTTCATTTTTGCCTTGTTAAAAATGAACGGTACCCAGAACCACAGAAAAAGAAATGGGGTTTATGTGGTCTCACCAGTCATCAGCTCAGTTCTTACATAATATGTGCTGGGCTTTTCCTGTTAATTAATTGAGCTGGCTAGAAAATGATAAAGGTGCTTCTTTATTCCTTAATCTGATGAAAATACTGACTTTTAAGCAAAGCAAGCAAACTGTAACACAACAGCTTGGATCTGAAACCTGGCATTGTTTCATCTGGAAACACTAATGGAGCATTCCCAGGGAATTTGCAGTTCAGGTGCTTCGTGCTCCTGTTCTCTTTTTTAGGCCTTGTTACAGACCATATCATCTGGCTGGGGACTGTCCTGCTCACAGAACGTCTGCACAGAAGTACTGAAACTGCAATTACCAGTGGCAAGGTGCTTCCAAAATGAAACGTTCCCATTACCACCTAACAGCATTTCTCATTCTGAGCCACAGCTTTTCAATCAAAAAAAAAAAAATCAACAACAACAAAAAAATGAGCCCTTCCTTTCCCCCTTATTGTTTAGTCAAAAAGATACCCTGTCTCTGAAAAACAGCTGTAATATAGACATTTCCCAGCCTTTCTCTAAGGCTATTTTGATTAAAACAACCCAGATAAAGCTTGTGTTTACTGCTGCCCAGGCAGAGGTAAAAAATAAAATAAAAAATGACTCCTCTAAAAATTTTCCAATGAAGCTGCTTTTCCATCCTATAGCTCTAAGTGCCCATGCCAGTCAACCTTGGAGAGAAACTCAAGATCACAATTACAGGGAAAAAAAAACAAACAAAAAAGGAAATCACAAAGTAAACCTTGAAGTTTCTTCATTCAGACATTCTTCTGGCCAAAAGGTCCAGCCTTCAGTAGACTTCCAGTCAGTTAAATAACATATTGAATTCAGGTCTGTAAGAGGCAATCTTGGGGCAGTTTATTATTGCTTCTACTTTTGGTTCATCTGTACGTGCCCAGAAGAATGGATTCAGAAAATTACTCTTCACATCTATGAGAAGTGAGCATTAAGAATATTTCAAAAGCAGAACTAAAATAATGGCTGCTGCTCTTCAGTAGCTGTAACATCACTCCCCATCAACACTCAGGTCATTCCTGGAAATCTTCATGGGATCAAACTTTGCTAAATCTTTGTGGAAGGTACTTCTGGCCGAACCACTCTGCTCTCACTCACCGAACACCCTTAACCCAGAGGTGAGGGCACTGACCAGGACTCACGGGCAAATCCCCGAGCCCTACTGAGGAGTGAGTACTCCCCATTTTCTCTTCAAAACCTCAGCCTTGCGCCCTTCTCCTGTCTCTTCTCGACTCTATGTAGCAGCATTTTGGTCTCTCACTGTCATCATCAGCATGCCAAACCATGGTGCCAAACCTACTCCCCTCACCCAAGGAAGCATCTCCCCTGCAGTGTCCCCTACCCAGGGACCAGCCCAATGTACCCTCCTGTTCCGCTCTCCTGTCCCACCACCCCACCCCCAGCCACCATGGGATTTAGTTGGGCACTGCGTTGGCAGCTTCCAAATAAAACAGCCTCAGTCTCTGGCCACGCATTAAGAAACCAATTTACCCCTTGATTTATTGTTAGGCTAACTAGAATTCAGCTAGAATGTGTAAAAATTTCAATACCTCATGTGGGCGTGTACAGGAATGAAGAATGCAAGAAAGAAAGGAAGGAAGGAAGGAAAGAATGAAGTCACATCAATGGCAACGGCCAGTTTCTGCTTTCCTGCCAGAAAATGCTGGTTGGCACAGTGCTGAATGCTGCCAAAGGTTTCTTTTCACTTGCAGAAATCAATAGTGACGTAAAAGCCTGAAGCGCTAATATGCTGAAAAGCCCCTCGCAGAAGACTTAATGATATGTTGGCAACTCAATCATTCTGCATTTGTGTTTCAGCAACGTCAAATGGCAGCAGTTAAGCAGAAACCTGCTGGCAAATTGACAAACAGCAGCCATGAAGCAATTAAGTGGCAGCACTGGAGAATTTTTCATTACATATCCTGAAGAACAAAAGGAGGGGGAAGAAAATCCACAAACATGCTTATTTCCAGTAAATTGTTCCAGTAGAAAGCTCTGTAGAGCATAAGCTGCACAGGTAGAGCAGGTGTTGAGTTTCCGAAAGTTATGGAAAAGAAGTTTTCTCAATAGGCTCAAAAGCAATGTGAGCTTCAAGCCCATCAGCTTCTGCACCCAGCACCTGATAAAGGCGGCCACACTAGGAAAAGTGACACTTTGCGTTTTGTAGGTACTTTTGCTGTCCTTGCTTTTCCTATTTCACACCCTTTAGGAAGCAAAAATAAAAGGTTCACTGTATGCGACCAGTTTTTCTTGAGGTAGCAAACGGAGCCTGGATGTGTGAGGTGAGTATGCACGTAGTTTCTGGGTCCATGTGCAATTAAGGAAGGTGGACACTGAAGAAAGCATCCAGAGACCATGTGCAAAATCACCAGAGAGGCTGACAAGATTCACCAGCTCACAAACACACATGAGAAAAGTCCAAGACTAACTCTTGGTACCAGTTCATTGCATTATGTAAGAATTCAAATGTAAAATACAAAAGGGAAAGGCCTCCAGCTACCAAATCCAGACAGAAATGCTATAACCCAACACTGCCACTCTCTCTCAACCCCCATACTGATCAAGTACGCATTCACGTTCCCCAAATTCAAAAAACCTCCTGAGGCTGCAGCCGTGGCTCCTCTCTGCAGCAGCAGAACAGCAGACTGTTTATCAGTTGTGTGAAACCCATGCTGATGCTTCAGGGTATCTTTCCTTGCCCACCCTTGTGTGGCTTGAGCAATGCAAGCAGGAAAATCCCAGCCCCTCTGCTGCAAGGGTACCCACCAGAGGCAGGCGTGATGCTGCCAGCACACTGCGTTGCAGCCTTATACTATGCCCTGTTTCAAGGGGACAGAAGAATCACGCATACACAAAAGCTTTTCTGTGCTCAAGTGCTTCTTCCCTCCGCTCTGTGGCTCTGTTCACAGCCAAAGCTGCGCTAAAGCAGGAATGAAACCAAACAGATCCATAACATGCTGCTGTAGCAGCCAGGGAACACCACTACTAAGGGCAGATAAATTGTTTTAGGCTGTACTTAAGTCATTTGAACAAAATACAAAGAAGAAAAGACACCGAAAGGAAAAAGTCATGAAAAGTATGCACATTTGTAACTTAACTGTAATTAAACATGAACCACTAGCAGAAAGCATAAATAATAATTAAAACACATTGTGTTAATTTTTTGCCTCATTTGCTCTGATGCATCACACAAATCTCAGTCTACGCAGAGATCTGGTGGTGATCCATGGGGTTTGTGTTTCTGCCTTCCAACCTGCAGGAAGCTGCCCATGGGTAGGCTGGGCGACCCTGCAGCAGATGGTCATCTGCCACACACAGCAGCTTCTCACAAATCACATCAGTTGTGGTGGAGAGGACATGGACTGCGTGGTGGAATACAGATCAGCAGGATCTCCGAGCAGGAGACTGGCTGGGTGCTTACCCTTACTACTGCCTGGATGTCTGCTCTGCAAGCACCCATTCATGTCGAGTGACTTAAATCCTGAAGGGAAACGTCTGTTCAGCTCCCTCAGGAATAGGGAAGCGGGGAGCAATCTCCCAAATAAATTGCTGGTAATCTCCACTCAGATTGAAGCAGCCAGCAGCAAACACAACAAGCAGCTTGGTCACAGTGGCAGTGGCAGCTCTGTCTGCTAGGCAGAGTAAAGGACAAAGCAGGGGGCAGCAGGGACTGTTCACTGCTCCATTACTCCTTGCCATTCACCCTGCAGACTCATCCTGCCAGTGCTCCTTACTTCCTGGGCATGGACCCACAACAGCTGCAGATGCCTTCAGTTTAACATCTTTCTAAAGCGTCTCACTTAATAACCTACAGACACACAGGGACCTTCTGGTTGAGGCAAGAATTGAACTGAATCTCCTAGATCCCAGACCACTGCCTTTAACCACAGAAACTATGTGCCATTTGGACACAGGGGATTCTGGAAGACTGGACAAGGAACTTATCCCTTCTGTGGCTTCTGAAAATGGGGAGCACCAGAACACGACAATCCTCTATCCTCATTTTATGCATACGGAAATTGAGGCAGGAAAGGTATGGGGAGGAGAAGGAAGAGGCAGAAGCAGCATTAAAGGATTTGCACAAGCTCACATGCAAACTCCGCAGGTGTTCCCTGAAAAAAAATGACAGATCAGAGCTCATCTGCCTTTGCTTCAGCTGTACAGATTTTAGATATCAGTGTCTATAAATACCTGAGGGAAGAATGCACAGACTACACAGCCAGGCTCTTTTAAATGGTTCCCTTCCAGGACAAGAGGCCATAGGCACAAACTGGCACACGAAAGATTCCCACCACAGAGCACTTCTGCACTGCGCAGGTGACAGCACTGCACAGGCTGCCCAGAGGCTGTGGGGTATTCTCCTCGGGGATCTCCAGCAGCTGCCTGGCCATTGCCCTGGGCACCCTGCTCTGGGTGGCCCTGCTGGAGAGGGGGTGGGTCTGAGGGACCCAAAGGGCCTGCCAGCATCAGCCAGTCTGTGGCTCTGTAACCAGGGCAGAAAGCAACAAGAATGCAACGTACTGAAGAAAGCAAGGAGACTTCAGCCAATGATGGTGTAACAAAGGTAAAACCTGCGACCTACAAAGTTTTAAGTGATTTCTGTCTTCAAGAGGAACTTTGAGGATGACAGATCACAAATTACAACTTACAGCAAAAATTCTGAAAATGGCCTGTCCTCTGTATGCAAATAGTCTGTCTTATGTGTAACTGCTGAGAAGAGCAATCGCCCATGGGTCACTTGACATGACAGATCACATCTGTGACACTGCCACACTCTTTCGCACAAATTTAGCGTTAGGAAAATTAATCGAAGATAATCTAATTTGATACAAAGTAGCAAAGAGGAAAACCAGCAATGCACTATTAGTCTGCTCGGTGGGAACCATTACTAAGAGTCTAAAACATCACAGTTCGAAGGTGCAATCTTTTCAAAATAATCTTTGAAAAAAGTAGTTAAGCTGACAATAAAAGCAGCACTTCATAACAAGTAGTTTTTCACAGAACAAAAGTTGAGCCTAATGCTTCATATACTCTGTACACTTGTCATGCTTATTATTAAGTAGTAATAAATCCCAATACAAATAAAATTTAAATTAAAACTCTACTGTTTCCTTTAACCAAGGACTTAGACATAACCATTAGGTCCTGATCCTGGCTGCTACTGCTGTGGAGCACTGCAGTCCCTTGACACAATATGCGCTGACACTATGCCCAGCTCCCACCTAGAACAGGAGGCGAAATGCTTCTCTGAAACTGTTCTGAGGTGCTGTGAGATCTAGGGAACACTTTGGGAGTGCTCTTTAGAGAAGTGCCCAAACAGTTTAGAACCTATCTCCCATTTCCAGGAATGTATTCTGCAGTTAGCATGAAGATACCATGCCAAATGCTCAGCAAATTCGGACTAAACAAATGCAAGCCAATGGAGCACCACTCCAGCCCATTGGCTAACCCAAAGAAAGGGAAAGCAACATTCATCACAAAAAAGCAAAGGACGCCTTTAGTATTCTTCAGCAGTGGGTTAACAGAACACAAACTGCTCTTTAAAGAGAACAGCATCTTCAAGGTTATTTTGTAATTTAGACAGAAAACGGGCCTAACTCACATTTTACCTTGAAAGGTCCACCTTGGGACACATCAAGATTAAAAAAATCTTTCAGACTTTCAGACTGCAATCGATGCCTGGAGCAGAACTGAGAAAGAAACAGCAGGCTTTCCGCTGCACAGCTTGTCAAATAGGCATCTTTAGGATCTCCTGCTTTATCAAAATAGGAGTTCAGTTTCATGATGCAACAACATTTCTCTCAGGACATTTAAAAACTTGCCTGTGAGAGTGTCCCATGCTGAGCTCATCTGATTTCATAATCATGACTAAAATAGCTTCACACATCCTGCACATCTCGTGCTGCTTCAGCCAATCATTTAGTTCCTGTCAATATTTAGAATCACAGAATCACAGAATCACAAGGTAGGAAAGGACCTGCAAGATCATCTAGTCCAACTGTCCTCCCATTACCACTGCTACCACAAGCACTAAACCACATCTCGCAGTTCCTCATCCAGACGCCTCTTGAACACTGCCAGGGACGGCGACTCCACAACCTCTCTGGGCAGCCATTCCAGTGCCTGACCACTCTCTAAGAGAAAAAGTTCTTCCTTATGTCCTTATGTCTGATACAACTTGTTGCCATTTCCCTGTGTCCTGCTGGTTGCCTGGGAGAAGAGGCCAAACCCCTCTTCACCACAACCTCCCTGCAGGAAGTTGTAGAGTGCAATGCGGTCTGCCCTGAGCCTCCTCTTCTCCAGACTGAACAATCCCAGCTCCCTCAGCTGCTCTTCATAAGACTTGTGCTCCAGACCCCTCACCAGTTTTGCTGCCCTTCTCTGGGCCTCAACATCTTTCCTGTCGTGAGAGGCCCAAAACTGAACACAGTACTCGAGGTGCAGCCTCACCAGTGCTGAGCACAGGGGATTGATCACCTCCCTGCTCCTGCTGGCCACACTATTTCTAATGTAGGCAAGGATGGCACTGGCTTCTTGGCCACCTGGGCACACTGCCGGCTCAAGTTCAGCCGAGCATCGACCAACACCTTTCTTCTTCACAGTCATCCAATCACTCAACCCCAAGCCTATAGGAGCCCAAGCCTATTTACACATCCAAAGATCTCTCTCGCCTCATAAAGTGATGTTTCAAGTCAAGTCTTCTCAAGCTACATGCACTTCTGTTAAGCACCAAGCGAATACCAGGCTCAGGTTAAACTTCTACCATGTATTCACAGCTATTGCAGCTCAGAGGATCCGTGCGTAACATCAGCCAGCTGTTTAATCATGGCAGAACAAAGTCCCTCATGCTCTGAAAAACCTGAAACTTTCCAGATTCTGTGTTCTTTAAGAAATTGTACTGTCAACACAGTGCTGGCATTGTAGGTCTGACTCTGTTTTCAGTTAAACCACTTTAATCCAGTAAATCTTGATGAAACAGTGTGAATGTATAGAAAATTCCAAGGCAGTATAGAGCTTTATCTTAGGTGTGATCTCCTCTGAAACAAAGCTGAATGGCTGGCAGCCTCTACCACGGAAAATATTTATAGTTTTTCATATGTTGACCACAGGCTTTGCAAAGCTTAGGTATGGTCTGAGAAACTGTCTTCACATTCCAAGCAGAAAACAGTCACTGGATCTTATGGGCAACATTCTACCCCATCATCCTGGTGTAAACAAAGGGTGCTGCAAGCCAGTTTGGGATCTCACAGAATCATAGAATGGTTAGGGGTTGAAGGCACATCAGGACACAGCCTAATCATGAAGCATGGCCTCAGGAGAAGCTCCAAGTCACAGAATCATTAAGGTTGGAAAAGACCTCTAAGATCATGTAGTCCAACCACCAGCCCATTCCTACCATGCCCACTGACCCACTGATGTCCCTCAGTGCTGCAACTACATGTTTTCTTGAATACCTCCAAGGATGGAGACTCCAGCCCCCTCCCTGGGCAACCTGTGCCAAGGTCTCACCACTCCTCCCGAGAAGAAATTGCTCCTAATATCCAACCTGAACCTGCCCTGGCACAATTTAAGGCCATTCCCTCATGTCCTACTGCTGTTAACTGGGAGAAGAGGTTGACCCTACCTCACCACAACCACCTTTCAGAGAGCTGCAGAAAGACATAATGTCTCTCCTGAACCTCCTCTTCTCCAGACTAGTCAATCCCAGGTCCCTCAGCTGCTCCCCATAAGACTTGTGCTTTGGACTCCTCACAGCTTCGTTGTCCTTCTTTGGATACTCCGGAGCCTCAATGTCTTTCTTGCCTGGAACTGAACATGGTACCCAAGGTGCAGCCTTTACCAGCGCCAAGTCTGCAAGAAGGACTGCAGTAACCATCAGATGTTCAACAAAGAGAAAAGAAAATAACAGAAAGAAATCCTTTGCTTCAACTTAAACGGGCAGCCTCACTACTGTGTGCCACTTGGACAGCAAGCCTGTCAGAGAGCAGAAGAGATGCTATAAAATAGGTCAAAGGTAAATGGGAGGAGCTGAAATTCAGGCTGCCGTGCAGTTTTGAAAGACGTATGTTTTTTCTCAGGCTGCTTCACCTCCAGAACAGCAGTATTTACAGATGTGGAATTTTACACGATTCTTTACACTGTATGTCACAGAAAGGAAAAAAGAACATTTTAGAGAAAAGTGCAAAAGTGTTGCCTGAAAGCCCATAGGATGCAGCTCTGCTAACGGCTTTATTTGATCTTTCCTTATGGAAGCTGACAACACACAGGACAGCTTACATTTTCCAGCAGTGCCTCTGTAACCTCACCACCCAGCCCGATACCTTTGGTTTGCTTTCCAGCCTTTCCACATCTTTCCGCTTGGCTCCCTGCCTCGTGACTCAACCATTTCCTCAGCAGCAACGCTCTCCACCTCCGCCCCAGAGAGGACCTCATGGCCCAGCACTGCAGCAGCTCACTGGAGCTGGGTTTCATCCCAACACAAACCACATCTGGGAGACGCCGCTCACACACCTGGCTCTGTCAGGTGCTTTGCATCACAGTTTTTCTTCTCTCTCGGATGGACCACAAAAAGGGGAGAGGTGGCACAGAGAGGTCTGGAGACAGAGCTGCCCAGGATGGAGCAGCAGCTGTGCTGCAGAGGAAGACGCTTTCCATCTGGCGAGGCTCCCAGAGCTCAACAGAGGGAGCCCCACTCCGGCGAATGTTGCCGGGCCTGCTGCAAGCAGGGAGCAGGCCTCGCTTTCCTACATAAATACATGCACATCAGGAAAATCTTTCTCCTTTCTGCCTCCTCCACTTCACGGTAACTTGAGGGTTGCATAAAAGCTGCTGGTACTAGCATTTCAGTCACTGGAAATCAAGACAATCGGCAACACAAGCCACTTCTTCAGCTGCAGCTCGCAGGCTCCAGCACCCAAACAGCCTGCGACAGCTAACGGGAGTCTGCTGGCAGCAAAACACAGAACAACCTCCAGAACTCAAAGATTTTGTTTTCTTTTTTTCTGAAGTGAAATAGGGTCAATAGGGAACAATCTCACAGCCTGAGGACTCCCCGAGGGGTCAGCATTAAAACGTTTTTGGGTGGGTTTATAGGGCAGCAAGCAGGGCTGCTGCCAGGGCTGCTACAGGGGTGCTACAGGGGGTGAGGCTGGGGGGGAAAACCAGCAGCCACAAAAGCCCTCTGATGTGGCAGTAGGGTGAAAAAGTGCCTCCTGAGAGCAATGGGAAAGCAGCCTTAGTGCTTATTTGAGATAAAGGGGAGAATCTAAAATTCCTACTGAAAACCCAGCACCGCTTTATTGTAAATAACTGTGATGCACGGGACCTGCCTATTTCTGCTGTGTCTTCCTACGTGTGACTACAGAACAGAGTCTTGCACTACAAAGCCAAAAATATATCCTCTGGTTTCCTCTTATCCCAAGTTTTTGTAAGGCAGCTTTTAAGAACATGCTCTAGGAGGACTTTCTGATGTGGCATTAACAGTTTCATAAATACTGCATTACCTGAACAAGGCCTTTGCTGACCTGACAGGGCATTGGATGAATGCACCGCTGGCTGCATACGCAGCTAAGCTAAGGAACATGTTTCCTCAGTAGCTCGCTTGTACACTTCAATAGGTGGATAAATTCCCATGTCACCACAGAATATTTACAACTGAATCTTATTTATCAACGGCATACCCTTACCAGCAGCCCATACAAATCCTGTTACACAAAACCCGCTACGGGTCTTTTTTTCATGGTTACAGTAAGACTGCAGAGGTTTCTTCTGTGCTGGGACAGGTTTTGTGAGAAGAGACAGCATCAGGAGATGCTAACTCTGAAATATTCTCAGCTTAAAATGTCAGTGGAAGAGGAGTTAACTCATCCACAACTGCATGAGAAATCTCCTGGTCCCTCTGCTGCCAGGGACCTTCCCAAGCACATCGGGTCCCTTCATGCTCAGGTCATCTCCAAGAACAAACACACCAATCCACTGGCCAGGAATTTAAGGCAGGTTATTTCCCCTCATTTTGCTGTAGCTAGTAAACTTAAAATATCTGGTATCCATTAGGAATGAAAGAAACATGCTTTTTAAATCACATCTGTTTATTGAAAGGGATACTGTGGTTACTGTTTTCCCTCAGAATAACATTTCTGGGGGGATGCTTGCCCACTCCCTGCCGTCTCACACCCTCCCCTGACAGCTTCATCCTCCCATCCAGGTCCCTTGCTTTGAAATGACTCATTAGCTACAACCTACCAACGTAGACTCTTCACAGAGATGATCAGGAATCACTTTCAAGCCCAAATCCTGCTGACAGCACAGACCGGCACCTTTCTGCACCAGTCCTGAACCAGCTTGCAGCTAGAAGGGCTTTAATCAACTCCAGCTTTGATAAGCAGTGAGCAGCAGGACCAAGGAGGCTAAGGAGCATCTCACACCCCAGCATCCCCACATGTTGTCTCCTTTGTAATAGGAAAGGTCCCCCATTGCTCCACACTCCCATTAGTAGCAGGTCAGCTCCTCCACCAAATCTCTGTGTGTTTTGATGTCACAGAGCAATAGTAGTTGAAGCAGACAAGGAAAACATCAAGGAAGATACAAGGCTTCAGAATGCAAATCACGCTTTCATGCCATCTTCCTGAATCCCCTTAGGGGAGAGGAAAGTTGATTATCTGCAGAATATGGGTCACAGTTATGCCTCAAGGATCTTTTGGTGCTCTGACTGCTGCTGACATACTACAGGGCTCCTTGGTGCCTTTTCAGGTTAACACTTTCAAAGTGCTGTCCCTGTGCATAATAATAATAACACTAAAAAAATATATATTTCATGCACCCACTTCCCAGGAGTTTCCCCTCACTCTGAATGTAACTGATACACCTTCCTGCACTCTCAGGCTTGATTAAAATGATGGCTATACATGTTTGAAAGCACCACAGATTTCAAACTCTGCATGGTGTCTAATTAAAGGGACACACACAGGATGCTCATGCTACATTTCACTCCTCTGCATAGCTACTATTACAACATACATTTCACTGGAAGTCAGAAGAATCTCCTCTACTTCCCGTAATAGGATCCTGATTTAGACTGGATAAGCACCAGTCATTAATTTGGGTGAAAAATGTCTTTAGGAAAGGAAAAAGAAAGGCTTGAGAAGCAGTTAGTCCTCTGACACAGACACTAATATTAATGAGTGAAGTGTTTGAATTTCTGGCTAAGCTGGAGTACACGCTGTCCAATGTTAAGCACCAGCTCTAATGAGGTACAAGAGAAAAAAACCCACCCCATCAGCTACAACAAAATCTGCAAGGACGCATACAAATGATTAAGCAGTAGCACTGCTGTCTGTGTTAAGATCTCTGCTGCTACAGCCAGCACACTTGCTTTTAGGATTGACTCTTCTCCAGGGTAAAGTGCATCAGAAAACTTGTTATGCTCTCAATCAGATGTCTGAGTTTGCAATACATCTTGGAACGTTATTGACATATTTGACATATCCTTCTATCATCAACAGATGTGTTTCCACAGAGCATGGTCAAAACCACAGGCACTCTTAGCTCAAGATTTTGGGAGCCGTGGCCCCACACATTCTCTGCTGTAGGACAGAGTGCAGAACTTGCCAAGCCCTCTGCATGGGCTGGGTATATAGCAGCAGCTTGGCGTGCTCAATGCTGCTCGTGTACTTTCCTTTCCCTGTGTGGTCCAGGCACAGCCAGAGCTGAAACCTTGTCTCAGTTACACTTCTGTGCCATCAGCACCTACACCTGACATCTACAAAGCTGCACATAAGGCCAATCCCTCTGTTTTTCTGTGAGAAAATATAAGGCTGCAAACCTCAAAGGGGAAAATATTTCAGATTATTTGCTATTATAAAGCCAGCTCATAAACTCTATCTTGCAAAACTGTACACTAATTTTGAGAACTGCACCTGCTCCTCACTAGGTGTGATAACCTTCATGTTTTCCAAGGCTCATTTCAGATTTTGCCTACATGAAGTAAATAAATCAGGAGCTCTCCCACTGACCATAATGACAGTACCACTGATTGTCACTGCTGTGATCACACAGTCAAGTTCCATGGCAAGTGACACTGGGGGCAATTCCATGACAGCGATCCTATACTGCATTGCGTGCACCGTTTATCACCTAGTAATACTTAAAATATGGGATTCTTTTGCTTTTAGAATATCTTGTAAAATGCTACATGCTATAAATAATTCAAAGCAACAATAATGGGATGCCTGGGCATTTCTTTTCCAGGTTTAAAGACAGCTCTCTAACTCGGTGGAATAGACTGTTTTCACCAAAATAGTTTTCACAGCTGATAAAGAAATGGATCACAGAGTGATGCACTACATATTAGCAAATAAAAAAAAGACTTAACAACAAAACAACACAATGCTGGTGTATATTCATCTCCTGTGTGGTTCTGAATCCCTTCAGAACAGAATTGAATTCCTGTGCTTCTACCCTGGGCTAACGCTATAATCGCTGATAGACTGTATAAAGCAGGAGCACAGGCTTCTCCTCTAGCCATGTCATAAGACTGAAGAGCATTTTGTTTTTCAAAGACAGATATTAGACCCCTGACTTGAGGAAACTATTGTGGGTTCTCTCAAAAGAAATTAGAGGTTTTGGCCACTGAGAGAGGCAAAAGAAAGGCATACTCCTATTCTCATCACTTGCCTAGTAGCAACATCAACACAATCTCTTCACCTTTCTCCTCTTTCAGCAGGTCAACACTTCAAGATCTCAGCCTGCTTTAACTGTTTTCCCTATGCCATAAGCTTAACTGACCATATCAGGACAACATGTTCTCACATAGGATGAGACACCTACAAAACACGTGTGACAACACTAAACTTCTGGGGTTAAGTACAGAGTTAAGTTTTGCTTTGCAAAAACAGAAACACACTCTGAAAAAGGCAACATCCTATATTTCCATGACGTTAAAACCAATTAAGCTTTGTTTCCCTACTCATTATAATTAATTACTCCAACATACCTCCTCCACAAAGCTATTCATAGTTACAGATGTCACACAAACTCAGCACATCTCCCAAGATTAAGGATCTGCACCTACATTTTGCAGAGGCACTGGGGACAACATAGTCAAGCTGTCGTGTTCTGAGCCATCCTCCTTTGCAGAACTGCTGAAGAAAACTTCAATTCCCTCAATGCTCTCTGCTGGTAATTACTTGGCAGTGGGACCTATAGAAAAGACCTGGAGAAAGAGCTGGCTGAGGGGGTGGCTTAATGATAAGAGTAAGCCCAGCTTCAGGCAGTCAGTGCTGTTTATCTATGGGGCCTTCTCCCACAGTTGACTCATCAGGCTACAACACAAACACAAAGTGTCCCACAGGGAAGATAGTGGGAGTACGCACCACATGAGAGGGTTCAGATAGAACCAGAACCCCCTTTTTTTTTTCTTTTTTTCCATTAGCATCCTCTGTAGGGGTTATGTAGGCTCAGCCCTGCCATAAAACCACAGCTTTGATATGACATTAAGTGATGGAGCTCCAAGTCTGCCAATGAGCACTGGATCCGTCGCTTGAGCAGATGGGAAATTCTCTGTTGAATTTCAAAGTAAAAGAATTTATTTTCCTTGCTATGCCAGTGCTTTCTTTTCACCACCTTGTCCCTTTCCCTGCCAAAACCTCAACTAAAGAATTGTCCGCATTCTGGTTTGAATGGAATCAGAACTTGAAAGATTATGCCTGTGTTTAAAAATTATGTGCAAGTCCATTACAGCACAGCAATAACTCAACTGTAACTGCCTAGTGGTCTAGGCTGGAACTAACCAAATATGAGCAAATCCAGAATCTGGGCAAGTCTGAGAAAAGACAAGAAATGATGAACAGAGACCCCTGAGAAACCACTGGACCACTGAGTCTAGACCTTTGCAATTCAACTAGAAACAGTGCAATAGACACACAGTCCTCAGGTTCTCAAACATTTTTTCCACATGCTCCAATTCACCACAGGCAAAAAAGCACTTCCCAAAGCTCTTTAAGAGTTTAATACCAAGAATGACCAGAAGTTGTAACTCTTTTTTTTAAATATGAAAAGCGCAAGAAACTCGGATAGCTTGCCTTCAGACAATGTAATTTCAGTGGCAGTTTAAAAATGATGATGACAGTGAAAAGATTATGTAGACTGAAATCTAGAAAACAATTAATGTGTTCATGACGTCCAGAAGAAGAGACAGGAAACGCTGCTTAAAGAAGATCAAGCCCATTTTACCCTTGAGCAGGTATTACACGAAAGGGCAATGGCAGCTTAAGATGCTTCCTTCCATGTTTGCCAGCACTGCCCTTGTTCAGACAGATTACGAATCTCTGCAGTTGCTCTGAACTCCCGTCATTACGAGTGCACGCACACACTCCATGTCTGAGATGCATACATTATCGACATGAATTAAAACAACTCGCATTTGTACGCTGAGCAGCTGGTCTGGAATTTACTCCAGCATGAAATAAAATAAAAGAACTCCAAAAACTATATATGCAGCTGGGATTGCTTATGAGTGAAAAATGTGGTATCTTTATAGCCAACAGCATATGTATTCAGTACGCAGATCTACAAATATTGAATTCACTGCCAAAATCATTGTTAAGCAAACTGGCTGATTTTCTGCATCTTCCTGATGAACCAGAAGGAACTTGCTGATGAGCAGGAGACAGAGAGCTCCATGAGAATTTCAGATCACATCTTTATGACGCTCACAAGGCAGTGCCCTCTAGCTAGCCCTACAGGAGGTGGTACATCCCCATGGCACGGCGTATTTCTGACTGGAATATGAGCTCAGGTCCCAAGGAGATGTCAGCACCGCTGTGATGCCCTGCTGGGTACCTGGAGCAAACACAGGTACCTATGTCTGGAGCTGTGGTGAGAGCTGCAGACCCAACAAATAGCATCCACAAAGTGACACTGGAATGAGATGCTGTTTTCAAAGTAATGTAGTGGTCTCCTGAAGTGTCTGAGATGACACACACAGCAGCCTCTTTCTCTGTAACACTTAACCAGAACAACAGCTACATTGCTTAGTTTTTGCAAGTTAAAAAAAAAAAATTAAAAAAAAAAAAATCAGTCTTCATTTATGCCCTTCTCTGAAACATTAACAAACACCGAGTTCCCCCCTTCCCATTTCAGATAATGAAATCTATGTAATGAGAATCATTTTTAATGGCGCTTCTCTGTGTTTTTACTTAGGGCATATTTCTACCCACTGCGTGGAGCTGACTTTGCACATATTCATTCTGCTATTTTAGCAGTGGGAGACTAGGTTAACACACCAGTCACTCACTCCTGGAGATCTGGATTCAGTTCCTGGCCTACATGACAAGTGATAATGAGTTTGGTTATTGAATCTCCAGGGGATATTTGTTCACATTACTAAGCAACCACATAATTTGGCAAGATGTGTTAAGTATGTGCTAAGGATAAGACCAGGGGCCAATTGCTCAAATGACTGACACTATGCAGCCTCGCTCAGATCACTACCAAGAGCTCCTCCTCTGTGAAATTCCGTCAGGGATCAGGAGAGCAGCACAGGCTTTTCCTCATGTCTGTCTGTGTTAGTTTATATTGAAAGAGGCCGGCGCACAGCACTGCAGGTAGGAGCTAGGTCTGCAAACGTACAAAGACACAGGACCTACGTCCCTGCTTATCAATCCCAGCACATAACTCAAGATTACTTGAATCAGCTGTGCAACATTATTTTCAGCACCCACAGCAATGCAAACCCCAAGGCAGAAAAAAAAAATAAAAAGCATATTGCAAGCTGAACAAAAATCATGAGATTGAAAAAATCATTACATAATAGTTATTTGTGTTTGCCTTTCGCTAATCAGCTCTTCGGGCTTTGCATCTTAAGGCTTTTCTCTACAAAAACAATGTTTAGAAAGTTTCACTTAAACCAAATGCATGATCACAGATCTCCATAGAGCAGGATGATGGCCACTGCAAATACCACTAACAAAGCTATGTCATGTTGTCTACACATTTCAGGCTTGAGTATCCTTAAAATGGGCACACTGTTTCTGCAACCAACGTGGCAAAGGTAGTCACTTATCCTAAGGCTGCTTCCAGATCTTCTGATCCCAAGAACCTTGTGGTCTAGCTGACTCTCCCAGCTTCAACAGGAGATAATTGCTGTGCTCCAGACTGGTGCTGTGACCATCAGGAGATCAGACTGGGTCTTTCAGGGACAATACCTATATAATCATCACACTATCCTTAAGAAGTCTGGAAACCTCCTTCCCCGAGTCATTATATAATAGAAACTATTATATGTACTCTCTATATAATGACTCTATATAATAGACTATATAATAACTCCCTGTCAGATCTACGAGCTCTAAACACATCTGAGAAGCAGATTCCTCTCAAGATTTGGGAAGGGCTGTCTTTGCCTGATCCTGCATCAGAGTGACACACATCAGTTGGTGCTATGTACCCTGTGCCAGGCTAGCAGGTCTATCTGCACGTTTCTGAACCAGCGGACCTTGGAAATTTTGGAGCCAAATATTGAAGTGCATGAGGAGATTTAGATAGCTGAGGAGCAAACTGTTCTTGATCACTGTCTGGAACTTCAGTGTCTACATCTCTTAGGTAAGGAAAAGAAAAGACATTTCTGCATCATCTCCTGTGTCCTTACACTGGAGCATTAAGGTGCTAAGTAAAAATCCTTAGTCATGGACCACAGCTACATGCTGCAGGTTAAGATTCAAAAGGGTTAACACTTCCAGATCACAACATCACATCATTGCATAGTTATATAACAGAAGTCAGAAGTCATCAACAGCTTCTGTGCAAAGTGAGGTTTAACATCTGGCAGGCTTAAACCTCTAACAAAGAAGAGAAAACCAGCAGTAATTCTGCTCCCCTTCCATCAGGTACAATGATCATTGCGGGGGTGGCTGGTAGCTGAGTGAATCCAGAATGACTGCAAGTCAGGAAATGACTTGTCAGCCAGCTCCAAGTCTTTTTTTGGCATACAAGCCTCCTGGGGAGGACAGTGGCAGGAGTGAAGCATTTATGTCTGATCATTTAGGAATTTTATGAATAAAAAGATAAAGTTCACTTGCTCTGAATCACAGAAAACCAGAAAATTCTCCCTATAATGACCAAGAAAGTACATGAAAAAAAGTCAGTGAGGAGAAGCCATGGCAGAGCACAGTGTTACTCACAGGTTAAAGCCATTCTAGTTATGTTCACCATGAGCTGGGGGCACAGCTAACAATCAAAGAGGTCCCATTTACACTGGAAATAATGCTGTAACACTGCCGCAGTCCCCACTGAAGGTCTGGACAGTGATAACATCTGGGCTGTTGAGGGAAGGTGAACATGAGCCTTGCCTGCGGCCACTGGGCACAATAGAGTCCCACTCCCTCCTGTGTGAGCAGTGACTCCAAAGCCAGCAGTGGGAGTGAAATGGAACGGTACAGCCTACCTAATTTGGCAGCGTGTCTGCAGAAACCTCCAATAGTATCAGAAATGACAGAGCAAACATTTCCTTTGATATAGAACTCCTGCCTGCTATTGAGGGGATGCCAGAGACTGAGGACTGTGAAAAAGGAGCAAAGCGAGGATGACAACTCATTCTAGCACTTGCATGTATTTTATATGTATTTCCACCTCTTTTCTCATAGCACTCTACCTTCTCCAGATTATCTTTAAATCAAACCCTGCTCCAGTCTGATGTAGTTCTTTGGAGCTGTATAAAACTGTCCGCTCAAATGCTCTGCCAGCAGAAAAGCCATGCCAGCTTTAACTTCGTCAAACCAATCATAAATCTTACACCTGTCAGAAAACACCACTGAAATGCCAAAGCAAACTGTGTTTCCCAGGTCTGTGGCATGGAGAACGAGCCCTAAACCCCAAATGAAGGCTTTTAAAAATCAAGTAAAGCTATGATTACTTTTTGCTAATTGGAAGACCACAAATATAAACACCACTTTCCTGGTGCAAGAAGCTGCCTTTTCTCCTGACAGATTCTCCCTCAATGACTGTATCTCCATATATGAGACCATTAAGGTGAGTCACCTCTTTCTAAAATGCCCTGCACCACCACAACAGGACAAATATGGATACAACTGAGGTAGGGCTGGCTCAGAGCTCCCAACCTGGGCACCAGCAATACAGTGTCCAGAAAGCATCCTCCAGCCCAGCCAGTTGGTCCAGCAGAAAACAGATGCTTGACCAACAACAACATGGTAACTGCTGGCACAGCTGCTCCAAATCCCCGGCAGTCAGGACTCATTATCGACTGACAGCGACATAAATCAAGCCTAAGCTCTGCTGAAAAGAGAGTCCAAGGGAAATGAGAACTAAGAGACATTTTGCTTTTGGCACATCAGATGCTAAGATACTCAGGAAGATGTTAACAAAAGACCTCTTGACTCAAATGTATGCCACCGTGTCACGCGAAACACGAGCCATGGCAAATTAAAAAATTATGGCCTGATCCTATTTATGGCATTAATCGGGATAATGCTGATGATGTCATCAGAGTTACGGCAACTTATGCCAGCTGAGGAAATGGCCCTGTATATTGCATGGACCATGCCTGGACATCTTTGGCTCCTAGAAGCTGCTGAAGCAGCATCTGTTGCAGGTCAGCTTTCAGCTGCAGGGATTAGGCAGCTCAGGCAGCCGGTAACGGGATATGGGTTTCTCCGTCCCGCTCCTGGATGGAATTCAGCTCCGGTTTAGGCTGACCTTTGTGAATGAACGGTTGTAACGTGGCCATTCACGGCATGCCAAGGGGGTGACCCCAGCTCTCTGGCTTCCAGCAGACACGCTTCTGTTTCACAAAAGCACAGCTTGGCCATCTCGCAGTGAGAATCTGGTAGAGATGCTGCAAAAGCATCCCTTCTGGCTCTCAGGCCAAGGTCAAGGCACTCTGGTGAGACAGGCAAAGAAATGCACAAGGTCTCTCTACCCAGGAAGAGTTGGATATTGTAGATATTGCGTAGTTGTAGATATTAATCACTGAGATTGTTAGCTCAATGTATTTTAGCCAAATGAAGGCTGGCATTTTCAAGCAGCTCCTGGGAGACAGAGAAATTTTTAGGACATTTTATTGAGGCAGCAAAGTAAAATTTATCTGGTTGAAGCAGCTACTTCTGCCAGACTACAGCGTTCAAAGGCAAAACTCTTTTGATACTATCTTTGAATGTCAAAAACATCCTGGTTAACTGAATGGAAAAAGGAATCTCCTAACTTTCCCTCTGCAAACAGGAACAGTTCAGCAGAGAACAAACAAGCAGTAGGGACCAGCGGTCAACTCTGGATAAGTTCTCCACGGCATGGTGGCTCTGCTTCCCTCCAGGACTTCTTTTAGAGATGCTGAGCAGTGGCCGCAGCCCTGCAATCCCAATTTTGGTGTGAGAGATAGCAGGATCAAGCTATGGGGCTGGGGTGGGGGGCAGCTGGAGCACACCGGGATGGCTGGCTGAGGTCCCTTGCAGCTGCAGGAGCAGGATTTGCCCCAGCACGGTGAGGTAATGACACAGTTGGGGTCTGCTGAGTTTTGTAGCTGAAGCAGGAATTTTTCTGGAATCGCTTGCTGCTTATAAATGTAAAAAAGTAGTGTGCTTATACAATGCCGAGACTGAAGGTTTGAGCAGTGGGACAGATAATATAATACTCCTTCTGTGGCAGTGTCATTAAATAGAAGTTTGTGTAGAAGCCAAAGCGCAGCACTGCAAATCTCTCTCTCCCTGGCAAAATCCTCACTGCCTGCATTTTTCTGTATTACTCATTACCACCAGGAGAATGATTTATTTTGAAATAGGAGGGAGAGGAGACGCTTGGCACTGCGGCTGTGAAGAGTTCCAGTCTTCTCCTCTGCAAAAAGTATTCCAGCAAAATACCGTCAGAAAAAAAAAAAAGGAAAAAAAAAAAATAAAGAAAGAACTACACATTAAAAGTAAGAAGGAAAAAAAAATTGTACAGTGTGAATTCCAAAATGATTCACATCCTGTTCCCCCTTCCTCAACATAGGTCTGCGGTAGGATGACGATCTCCTGCAAGCAGTCTTTCCTCGATGGCGCAATTCACTGAGGAAGGTCAGCACAAGGTTTATGCAAACCTGAAAAGCTCTCCCCCCACCCCAGCCCCCATGTTATTAGTGCTGATGGGAATGATGGGTTGAAGCGAGGCGGCAAATAGCAATTGCCTATCAGCCAGAGAAAGGATGGGGGCACTCAACGGCATGGCAAATGTTGGCATAAATTCTGTGTGCATGACACATATGACATCTGCAGCAGGGAGGGCATTAGACAGCTGGATACTCCTTGGTTTGTGAAATGAGAAACTCGAGTTAATTAAGCTGTAGTGACCCCTCAGTGAGGCAGAAAAGATTCTCCTTTCCTGCAGTATCTTCTCTCTATTTTAATGCAGCTCCCTGAGGGGCCTACGAGCACATGGGTGATGTAGCAGTTCCCCAAATTCTTTTTATAAATGCCCCAAAGGAGTATAATTTTTTGGCTAGCCCAATATAGTAATGATTTTCACACCTGAAAAAAAAAGATAATAATAATCTTAAAAAGCTCTTCCTGAATTTAGTTTTACTTTTCTATGAAATCTAATGATGTCTGAAAGCATACTATAAGGGCCTTTGACACCAAACCTTAAAGGGGATCCATACAAATGCTGTCACTTTGGGTCACCAGCAGGACATTTCTGACAGCCATTAAATTGTTTCCAGTCTCTGCAATTATAGCTTCCCTCTCCTTCTCTTATATTCAAAAGCCAAAGGAAATTGAGCCTTGAAGAGCATCTGAGAAGTGTGCAGGAGATGCTGCAGACACTTTTTTGTTCTCACTCTCAGCAACACGCAGCGATCCAGGAGGTCCTGCCCACAGCTGGGCAGCATCTCCAGCTTTGCTGCCCTCATTAGCCATGCAAGTTGTCATTGACTTTTTCACATCGTTATCTGCTAGATGGGCAGCTGTCAGCTTGCTGCTAGCCCTGCTTCCACTAAGCAGCCCCATGGGGCGGCCCGGTGCTGGCAGCCCTTCCTCTTGCCTGGTCCTTAGCGGGGCAGGGCTGGTCCCTTGTCAGGAATCAATCACAGCCCACCCCGTACCGTTCTTCTCCATTTATTAAAAGGAAGCTGTCGCTTGATTGTGTCCATGTAGGATGGCTGGTTTAATCGGACTGACAACCTGCTGCCAGCTCAGTACAAGGGGAAATGATGGTGCTGACAATATGACAGCTCACTATCAAGGCACCTATGGGACCTGGACGAGGTGGCTGTGGACAGGTTATTAGAACAAGCCATGCCACAGCCCCAGAAAATCCCCGTGCAGAGCAGTGTAACTACTACAAACACCTTACAAACTTGTCTTCTTTCATTAGATTTTGTCTAATCTCATTAAGCTAACATTCTAACCTATGGAAGTAAACCACCTGCTCAATAACCAGCATACGGCTCTAACTGGCATTAATAGCAGATACCCACCAGCCCCTTGGTGCATTAGCAATGTGCAAAAATTGCTGTAGAGACCCATGCTTGTGCAAACAGCCCTACAGGCTCTGAAAGTTCAGGGAATGAGCACTTTTCCTGCTAATCCCAAGTGCTGGTGTGCTTCTCCAGCAGCTGGGTGAAGAGATCCCTGTGTTCCCTGTGGGATGCTCCTACAGCTGGGGAAGCACCAGCCCGCAGACACACTCCTCTGCTCTGTGCCAGCACCGTCTGTCACTGCCAGCAAGGCACTCGCCCCCTTGTGTGGAGCTCTCACATTCTTTATATACTGCACAAGATTCTGTTTCCATCTCCAAGAATGATAAAAATTGGCAACGCACACCAGATTTACTCACTCAGGTTTATTCCTGTACCAGCAGCGGTGAAAATCTGCCTCCACGCTTTACTATTTGAAGCACCATTTGTGAAATTGTTCATTAGCACTTCCTTTATAAGTCAGACTTTTAAAAAAAATTATTGGCAGTATCTCCTTCTTTCAAATTCCACACTTCAGTAAAAATAGATTTTTGTTTCAGAGATCATATGATACCTATGTGTATATAATACCTACTAATGACTTTTTGAAATGCTTTTAAAAATTTGACCGCAATCTTCACCACTCGCTTTCATTTATGAATGGTCCACGTGCCTTGGAGCACAGATTTTATTTAAAAGGAAGCATGTGCCTAGAATGACTCCTTTGAGTCACTGATCATTTTCCCAGATTGCTGTCCCATGCAAAGACGTGCTTTACCTTCCACAGCTGCCAGCTCCCCTAGGTGACCTCTTTCGGCTCCTCGGGTCATGGCTATAGGGCTGGATGTGACCAGGTTATGGTGCTAAGGGATCACCAAAGCTGGCTGAGCCCGATGTGCCCTCCCACCACTAGGGTTTATGTTTGGGCTGCAGCCTCAAGGAAGGGCAAGAGCTAATGGGATCAAATCTGACAATGTGCCAAGCTCCCATGCCTCTTTCTCAGCTTAGAAACACATTTGCACAACATGCATTTTGCTCAGAAGCATCTGAAAAGATGAATAAATGAGGAGATTGATCGTGTGAACTATTACTCACAGGAAGTCTCCCCACACCCCCGCCAGTGTCAAATCTCATAAATTCATTGAGACCTTCCAGATTTCCAGCTTCTCTACAAGCCCCAGCTCCTCGAGCCCCATGGAAAGGGAAATCAACGGGTGGCCTTGATGCAGCCCCATCCCTCAGCTGCTGCCCCCAACAGATACACGTAAAAGCTGGAGATGAGTTCCCTACTGATCAAATCTGCTGTGGCAAAGCTGTATTTTAAATAACCATGTATTTGGATGAATCAGAAAGGTTTCAACTCAGATCTACAGGGATGTGAATCTATAAAGGTTGTCTACCTAAAACTACAGCTGTGAAACACCACCAGGTAATTCTCCTGTCTGAAAAAGAGGTCATATTTTGCTGAAAAATTAATCTCACAGTGTGTACATTCACTGTACAAATGCATTCATTTTACAGAATATTTTAGAAAAACAGCTATTCATCTGACGCCTTAATCAAGAAATTAAAATCGCCTGGGAAATACATATTGCTGTTTACTATTTATAGCTGCTAATAAGCCTTGTCCCATGAAGTAAACAGTTTTTCATTTCCAATCCAAAAGATTCTCCCTAATGAAAGAAAAAGCATCATCTAATTTTCAAAACACACCAAAAATGGCCTGAATTAGGCAAGTATTATTTAGTTCAGGAATTTCCCTCTCACATGCTACTTCCCATCACTTCTCACCATATATGACACTCTTGCAGAAGTCAATTTACATGGCATATTTACTCCAATAACTTATTAAATTAAATGGCAAAAGGAGGGGAAAGAGAGGCCTTATGTGGGAAGAAAGATTCAGAATAGATCCAAGAAGAAAGCACACTGCAAGACAAAAGATAATCATAACTGGGGCACTTCTGTAATCGGTTTTTGAAGTAACAGGAATTTAAATTTTAGACATAGCCTTTGATCTAGATTTTCTGGGCTTTTTAAAAGAAACATACGTAGCACAACAGCCATGAGCAAAAACAGTCTTTAATTTCTGGTGGCTAGAAGAGTATTCGATACCAGAATTTGCAGCCCTTCCTTGCTTCACCAAGGCAACATTTGGGGAAAGTTCTGTGGTTTTGGGATCGACCCCTCCTATCAGCAGGGCTTTCTGGATGAACATCACCAACCTTTTCATGCTATAAGAATGGCCTAAAATTGTCAAACTTAGCTCTGAGTTTCCCTGAGGCAGGAGGAGTTTTCCAACCGAGCAAAGCAATGTTAGGCAGCTTCTGCTTCCCTTCTGCTTCCACTGCCCTGTTTTGCTGCTTGTCTGTGCTTGTTTTACCACCAGGAGGGCGAAATGGAAGAATGTCCAAATACAGAAAATCTGTCTGTACACGGAATAGGGCCATGTACCTATTACACTACAGGCTCTGTCTTCTGCTGTGACAGCAAATACGTGTGCACGCAAGAAAGTCAAGAAATGCTACAGAAAATGGAGCTGAGCACCCTCTGCATGCAATATGATTGGGCTATTGTTTAAAATCCATTCTAGAAGATGAAATTATTTCTCTGGCACTGCTGTGAAGGTAGAAACAGCTCAAATTATCTGCTGTGTAAGCACCATTCACATGAATGAAATATATGCCCAGGGACTATGAATCTCATCACAGACTTCTCTAGCTGTATCATCCATAGCACTCTCTTCTTTTTAGATAGGAAACACATTTCTCTTCTCCTTTATGTTTACCATGTTGACTTCTTTTGTTTCTATTTCACACTACTTATGTCTGCTGGGCAGACAGCTCTGTTCTGTTGATATAACTGCAACAGACAATTTCAGAGCCATGTATCCTTGCTCTGAGAAGAAAGCAGCTTGTGTGTGTGCTTCAAAGTTCAGCTACAAGCACAGTCCAACCACTTTCTGAGAAGTACCATGGATATGTGCTGTGCTTTCTGTTTGGAAATTTCCCTTGCGCGGCCTGTCCGTAAACACGGATAAACCATCTTCTGGGATGTATTATTGCACACACTGTGACATTCGGGTTAAGAATGTCCTGGTGTATATAAATAAAATGGTCTTCTGTAACTGTTATTAATTCTTCTCTTTGGAGATTTGGCTGAGTGGGTCACATCCCTCTTGCCCTTCGCCATCTCTATGCACAAGCCAGAAGGGCAGGAAGGGACAGAGAATGACAGCGGGCTGTCAGTCCTGTCTGCCAACACCCACACCAGATGCCAGCCCAACGCAGAGCATCCCACGAGCACCAGGAGGATAAAACATGGGTATATGAAGGCAACAGAAAAAAATAAGACAATGGCTGGATGAAGGAGAGCTCAGTAGATGAGGGAAAAATTGGAAGTCCTTGCTACTGTGAACAATGACTGTACTGGTACAAGATGAGAGCAAAGAAGAGCCTTTTTCCCAGGGAACAAAATTACCTTGTTTTTCCAAAGATAATTTTACAAGTCTAAACCAAAAAGGTATGGAGTCATTGCATCCACTCAAAAATTTAATCCACTCTATATTCATAAAGTCAACACACTTGTATGAAATCAACCTCTCCATCCTTCTACTTGTTCTCATGAGTCACATTAGAAGAACAGAAAATGTTTTAGGATTCAAAATCTGAAATATTTGTAGATATCTAAAAATAGGAACCTTTGAACAGTTCAAAAGAACATAACATATTAAATCAAACACACTTTTTACCCTGTTTTAGTATCAAATTCCAACCCCTCTTGGCAGATGCTACTTGGATGATCACCTCTGCTCTTTTAAGTCTGATTCCTGCTAATTGTCTGCTGAAAGCTGAATAAATATGCTTTCAGTGGAGCCAACATGCTTTGAGGGTTTTGGCTGTCTGCTGATATGAAGGATCCAAATTTTCCTCGTTCTTGGTTTTTTTGGTTGTTGCTGTGGTTTTGAGAAAGATTGTGTTAATATTTTGAATGCAATCCAAGCCTTCATTTCACTTGAGTAATTATTTCCACATTATTCAATGATTCTAGCCATGGAAACATTTCCTGGGTTCCTGCTGGTGGTCATCTGTCCCACAGAGTAACAGGGGCTCAATTTGTCCAATTTCTTTTTTTGGTAACTGGGGGGTTGTAGCTACCTGCGGAACAAGATTACTCCAGAGCCAACCTTGGCTCACTTTCAGTTTCTAAGTTATTTCTTACTTCCACATAGCATTAATTTTGGGATTCAGCAAGTACTTGTCCTGAGTTTGAAATCTGACTCAAGGATTTTAAATGCTATTTTCATTCAGCCCGCAATTGATCCCCCTACTTAAAGGAAACTTTTACTACATATTTTCAACCAGTTTGAGGTTTAACCTCATAAAAATCTCCTTGAAGTGATGACCTTCACACAGATGCATTTCCATCACAGCCGATGGCGTTACTTGATAGTATACACTACTTTACTTTCCTGTTGGGCTTGGCCTCAAAAGCTGGTGTCTTGTGGCAGCTGAATTTCCGATGTATGGTTTGAATGGTATCGTAGAAGATAGAGGGATGTGAGCAAGACCACAACTAGGATTCCAGAGTGCTGTGCACTCCCGAAAAGAGGAGTTGGCACCACACAAGTCACAGCAGGGCAGAACCCGCAGGCTTCATTCACAGAATTAGGGCAAGGCCCACTGGTGCTGCTCAATGTAAGGATTACAAGCATTAGCTCAGCAGCTGGCCAAAAAAGCTAATCTTTCTTGCTCAGTCCTCTACTCAAAGTTGTGCCTTAACCTACGTTGCGTTTTTTTAGCCTTTGCACTTGGAAGTCAGAGAAGCTCCCCTCCAACTTCTGAGAGGTTGTCAGCAGGCCTGGGCTCTGCAGTGTTTTAATTGGTTCACTTGGGAGCCACCCAGATTTGAATTCCTGATTTATGTTAATCTCGGACAGAAAATTCTCTTTATGCTGGAGAAGTCCTTCTACTCTGTCCTCACTTAATATCATAGTGGGGAAATATATATGAATGCGATTAACATTTGTTCTTGACTTGACTTGGACAGAAAAAGAAATTTCAGATAGTGTAAAATTTATCATTTCTGTTTTCAAAGAAGAATTAAGTAACTCAGGCTTTTGAAAATGCAAAGGCAGAGGCTGTGTACGCATCACTTCTACTTTGTAGTCTCAGATGCTACACGCATTCATCTGGGAGATAAAAAAAAAATCAATATGAAACCAAAAGGCTTTTAAAATGTACATTAACTCTCTTAATTCTGGGCTTATCATCCCTCACATTTCAAAAAGTTGGAAGGAAAAAACTTTTCTCACATTGGAAAGCAAGACTTAGCCAACTCTACTTCAACCCCACAAATTTTACTAGAACATTTTGGAAGAGAAAGGCTCTTCTTATGCCAGCACAAAACATGAAGCAATAGAAGAGGACTGGAAGAACGGAAGAGTTGGTGCTGATGACCTAAGGACCATGTAGTGTATGTCTTTTGAGCTTTATTTTGAAGGAGGCTCTAGACTACTCAAGGCCTTTGATATGGTCCCTCACCGCATCCTTCTCTCTAAATTGGAGAGGTGTGGATTTGAAAGATGGACTGTTCAATGGATTAGGAATTGGCTGGCTGGACACAGCCAAAGGGTTGTGACCAATGGTTCTGTGTCAGGGTGGAGGCCGGTCACAAATGTGGGACAGGAGTCGGTCTTGGCACCGGTGCTCTTCAACATCTTCATCAGTGACACAGACGATGGCATCGAGTGCACCCTCAGCAAGTTTGCAAATGACACCAAGCTGAGTGGTGCAATCAAGGCACTGGAAGGAAGGGAAGCCATCCAGAGGGACCTGGACAGGCTGGAGAAGTGGGCCCATGAAAACCTAATGAGGTTCAATAAGGCCAAGTGCAGGGTGCTGCACTTGGGTTGGGACAACCCCAGGTGTTCATACAAACTGGAGGAAGATCTCCAGGAGAGCAGCCCTGCGGAGAAGGACTTGGGGCTCCTGCTGGATGAGAAGCTGGACATGAGCCAGCAGTGTGCGCTTGCAGCCCAGAAAGCCAACAGTGTCCTGGTCTGCATTAAAAAAGGAGTGGCCAGCAGGGAGAGGGAGGTGCTTGTTCCCCTCTACCCTGCTCTTGTGAGGCCACATCTGGAGTACTGCGTCCAGGCCTGGGGCCTCCAGTACAGGAAGAACGTGGAGCTCTTGGAGCAGGTCCAGAGGAGGGCCACTAAGATGATCAGAAGGCTGGAGCACCTCTCCAATGAGGAAAGGTTGAGGGAACTGGGCTTGTTTAGCTTGGAGAAGAGAAGGCTCCGGGGAGACCTCATTGTGGTCTCCAATATCTTCCAATATTTGAAGGGAGCGTATAAACAGGGGGGAAATACAACTGTTTACGTGGGTTGATAGTGATAGGACAAGGGGGAACGGTCTTAAGCTGAGACAGGGGAGGTTTAGGTTAGATATTAGGAGGAAGTTTTTCACACAGAGGGTGTTGAAGCACTGGAACAGGTTGCCCAAGGAAGCTGTGGATGCCCCATCCCTGGAGGCATTCAAGGCCAGGCTGGATGTGGCTCTGGTCTAGTGGTCGGTGACCCTGCGCATAGCAGGGGGATTGAAGCTTAATGATCATTGTGATCCTTTTCAACTAAGGCCATTCTATGATATGATTCTACTGTTCATTACCAGCTGGAGTGCCTGACATGCTGGGCCACATATTGTCTCTTTTAGTTCCCTCTGAAATGAATTAAATTTCTGTGCTCCAAGACCACCCTGGAGTCCAAGTAAGTGGGATAGTAGGGTGAGATGCTTCAAAAGCACTGTTGGTCCCAGTGGTAACACCAAAGCCAGACAAATGCATGGAGACCGGACCAAAACAGCATTTACTTCTGCATCAAGAAACCTGATGGAATATCAAAAGCGCCACTTCTCCCCAGCCTTACAATGATCTCCAGCCCTTGGCATACAGCTGCAGCAGGCTGTGACAGCTCTTCCTTCCCCAAGGCTCGTGCTGCTGTACTTGCACCAGTCTCAGCAGTGTAACTCCCAGCTCCCACGAACTCATGCCAGTACTAGCCTCCTTCCTGTGTGCTGCTCCTCAGATGCATGTGCTCTACTTGGGCTTGCTGCCCAGTAAGCACATGTCACTCACCAAGGCAGTACTTGTTCAGCTCTTTCTCATGAAAACTGGCTCTTTTTCATCAAATACAATGCTGATGAAAGCAGAAGTCCACCAAAAGGGAATTTGGTCTGATGTGCTTCTTTTTTTTTCAGGCTTGCAGGCATGCTTCCATTATTTGCTTGCATGTGTTAGGCACAAAACTCGTATTCCTTAAAGTCTGTTAACTTGTACTGGAGACAAGTGAAGCAGGATCTGGTATTCTAGTTTCACCTAGTAAAAATCTAGTGCAAATCATCCCTTTCACAATCAATAGATTTACACCAACATGACTGAGGAGCAGGTGAGCCTCCAGTCCGAGAAGGAGCAGCGCCCTGCTGCTGAGAGACCCTCAGCCCACTTTGGTAACTGCACAGCACTTACAGCAATTTCCCTGGTGGAACTCGTCTTGCCATGATCACACCCATGTATCACCCCAGTAGTTCAGCACTCCTTCCTCACTTTTTATGCTACTCTGTGAAGAAAAGCTATAATTGTACTGCTGTCATATGGTGGAGAGATAGGTGGGAGCAGCAGAATCGTATCAGATCAAGCAAGCACTCATCCGATTGCCTTCTAGAAATGGAAATGAGAAGCCCATGTTTTTTTTGAGATGCCTGGCCACTGCAAGAGAAGGCCTACTGCAAGCTGATTTTTTCTGTGGTGGGACACAGAGCTATTGCAAGGCAGGGAGGACTGTTGCTCACCAAGAAATGGAAGATATAATGAAGTCTGCTCAGTCCAGACTTCCCACCTGCCTCCCTCGTGCCTCCCATAGCTTTCTGCATAGCAGCGTCTCTAACTGAAGATCTCTCCTGAACAAGCAACAGGCAACCTTCTACCTTCCTTGTCCTTCAGTTGCTTGAGAGCATTGCATTCTCCCATTAAATCCAATTCACTGAAAGCAGTGCTTTTTTTATCAGTTCTTCCCTCTCCTGCCTGGATTGTTCCCCAGCAAGACCGTTCCACTTCTTTTAGTTGCTATGTCTTTCTGTTTTGTCAATATTGTCTTTTAGTTCTAGCTAGATGTCTTTCAGATAACTCATGTTTATCTGCCTCTCGTGTCCCCCAGCCCTGAAGGAGGGCAATGCAGCTTTAAAAATGCAGACACTGTTTTTAAAAACCTACCTGTTTTCTGTGTCATTCATTCCAACATGCTGAAGACCAGTTTTTTCTTAATAGGGTCTCAGGAACCTGGAGGACCTGAACAGGATGGTATGAAGCAAAACTGCTTCATTTCTAATAACCCAGACACAGAGCAAAGTGCTTTGAGAGTCTTTCGTTCAGCACTTATTTATTGTCCATAATTCACCTCCTTCTGACAGAGAAGGGCATGACAGAGCTAATTTAATATTTCCACGGTCAGATTCCATTCATATTTGAGTGAAATATCAGTAAATAAAACTGAAGCACCATTTATTAGGCTTCTGAAAGTGTCACAGGTTAGGTTATCAAATACATCGTGTGCTGACAGCATAAAAATTAATTCACAATTCTGCTCACCAGTCAGTGGCCAAGGAATCACTCAATCCAGCTGACCAGTGCTTTTGAAAAGACCTGAATTCTCCTGAAAATATGACCTGACTAAAAAGTCCAGCTGAGATAAATGAGAATCAAGTGAATATGCCACTTTATACAGAAGTGTTTAATGGAGCTCAGCAAAGATGGCTGGTTGTGGTGGAGAGGGAGGAGTGCATTTCGTTTAGGGAAAATAGACTTGTGCCAAATTGCTCCAGGCCAAAAAAGATGAAAATCTCCTCATTCCCAAAAAGAAGATGTTCCATCCCAGCATTTACCAAGTGAAACAGAGTCGATTTCATTATTTTTTTCTTCACAGAGACTTATCAATTTCAATCATGATCTAAAGCTGGCCGCTGCTAAGTCCTGGCTCTGCTGGAAGATGCCTGGAAACACTGAGAACCTTGGCTTTACTTGGTGTTTGTGAGTCCTGCAGGCTCCCTGGCTTTCAGCAAGTTCACCAGAATTTACTGAAAGCCATAAACCCGAAAGGTCTACATAAGGACACTTCAAAAAGGCTAGGGAAAATAGAGTTCTACTGCTACTTCTAGAATTGAGGTTTATCTGAACTCACGCTGAGTTTCAGAAATACTGGAAGAAACATTTCCTTCCCCTTTCCCTCAGCACATACATTGTTTTAGCTTCCTGAAATGTAAAAGTAGGGAAATTATGGAAATCGCATAAAAGAAAGCTTGATCTCACAATATTTCCAGCTGACTTTGGCAACTTCAAGAATACTGCGTGGGCTGCTGAATTACTCCATGTACATCCAGTCTGACCCTTTGAAGTGTACACATATGAAGTCTGACGTGAGTCAGAGTTTAATAACGTGCTTAACTTAAATTGCCTATGCTTTGAATTCTCAGGGGTCAAACACCACATTTAATTTGACTGCCACCAGTGAACTGTGATAGACCTTTTTTGAGTCTTTAAAGATACCAGAAGTCTCTCAAGACTGAAAATGAGGGCTTATATGACCCAAGAACTACTACATCAACATTTCCTACTTTATCACTCATTATGAAATAAAAGGAGTTTGCAAGTAAGATAATGAAAGCAAAGGAAATAAGAGAAAGACACAAAATAGGAGAGCTGGTCATCTACAAGCTTTAGTTGAACTCATGAGTCTGGGCTATGATTTATTCCACTCTATGTGTCATTCACTGGACTGTCACAGTCCATCTCCAGTTAGTGCTATTTACCAAATCAAGTCATGCAAAGAACAGGCAGGGAAGGATCACTCACTGTAATACAGTACATCAATCAAAAGGGACTTGGTCTCTAATCAAGCAGCAAATCATTCTCCAGTTTTTCTATCAAGGACCATTACTTTTAGGAAGTGCTTAATCTGAAAAAAAATGCATCTATTTGAAGCTACAGGGTGTCCGGTAAGATACACTGAAGACAGAGGAAATGAATTATGTGCCACACAGTTTGCCCTCTTTGTAGCATTTTATGAATAGCTTATTTGTGGAAAGAGAGGTAAGTTGCTGGCAAGACAGAAGAGCTCTCGCTTTCTATTTGCCTGGTTTGCTGAGTTATTACAAAGGTCATTTCTGCACTTCAATTATCTTGACTGCCACTTCTGATGGGGGAATTTTCAGATTATATTCAAGGTGCCTCAAATATTTGCAGAAGGCTCCAGGGTACATGTGCCTTTTTAATTTAAGTACCTAGATAAAATTACTGTTATGTCTGCATGTTAGAGCATTTTCCCATCAGAGATGGGATGAAAGTCTGTAAGGACTCCATGTGGCACCATCCAAATGGGGCTGTCCTCCTGCAGGATAAAAAGTGAAGCATCCAAACCAGCTCATGCTATGCCATCTGAATCTGCTCATATGAAAGAGCCATTTCATAGAATCATAGAATCATATGAGTTGGAAGGGACACTTAAAATCTATTTAACCCAACTCCCTTGCAATGAGCAGGGACACCTACAGCTGGATCAGATTGCTCAGATCCCTGTCCAGCCTGACCTTGAGCATCCCTAGGGATGGGCCATCTCCCACCTCTGTGTGCAGCCTGTGCCCCTCCACCCTTATTGTAAAAATTCTTCTTATATGCAGTCTAAATCTCTGTTTAGTTTGAAACCGTTTCCCCTTCTGCTGTCACAACAGACCCCACTAAAGAGTCGGTCCCTTTCTTTCTTACAGCCCCCTCTGGACGCTGAAAGGCCGCACTCAAGTCTCCACAGAGCCTTCTCCAGGCTGAACAGCCCCAGCTCTCAGCCTGTCCTCGTAGGAGAGGTGTTCCTTCCATTTTGAGTCCCTCCTCTGGACACGCTCCAACAGGTCTATGTCTCTCCTGTACTGAGGATTCCACACCTGGACACAGCACTCCACGTGAGGCCTCGCGGCACAGAGTAGAGGTTCAGGATCACCTCCCTTGACTCACTGACCACAATCCTTTTGATGAGGCCCACTTACTGGCCTGTCAGTTGTCACTCGGGAAATTCCAATGTAAGGGACCATATACTAACACAGAAGCAAGCAAAAATATCAAGATTGATAGGCGTTACTCCCAAAACACGTTCGTCATCTTTTCACATGCAATTGGAATTTGCAGAGCTTAGCCTAAACACATACACTGTGTGGAGAGCTGCATAAGCTCATGAGATACAGGAGCCGTGTGATGCACAGGACTTGCACCATCTCAAAAATGCCTACTCTTGTTTGCTGTGAGCTTTTGTTTTCAAGGACAAGGTGTTCAGAGCAGTCAGAACAGGCCACCGTGCCCCAAACAGACAAGAGAGTTGTAAGTCAGCTTCCTGGTGTTCTCCGTGGTAGGAAAACAGGATGGAGCATGGACGTAATAGAACTGACAAAGTCTTGTGCTGCAACTCCCAAATTCCTGTTTTCAATGGCCAGCTGTTGTTCATCAAAACACCTTTTTCCAGGAGTCATCTCCCTAAAATTTGCGAGATCACTGGAAAAGTACACTTTCATTTTTCAAGCATGGAAAAGGCAAGGGGAAAAACAAGCAAGCAGTGGGTGAAAGCATCACAATCTCTTCTCATGCATGTTTTCTTCCTTATCCCTCCAGATTTTTTCCATGTTTCTAAGTAAAATGTTTCACTACAAAGTGTTCTCAACTGCAAAGAAGAAATTCAGTTGCTGTTGAATGACTCCCATTAGTAACCATTCTTTGTTATACATAATGCACAGGCAACATAGAATTACTTTGTAATGGGCACTCAAAATGTGATCTAGATAATGAAACACATGTTAGATGAATGTGTCCTAATGCCTACTCTCTGCTGCCAGCCACTCACTCTGCCTGCTTCTGCCTGCTAATGCTTGACACTGAGGAAATGCCTTTCCTCACTCACCATCAGAATCACAGAATCAGCTCAGCACATACGCACTCAAACACCCAGAGGAAACCAGATTTTGGATACAGCATTGAGTACAGATAATCAACAAAGCATACCTGCCTTTTTCACATATTTGTTTCAATTAGGACTTATTGAACCATCTTGGCAGCCCTAGAGAGAGCTCACGAGATCATCAGTGTCGCTCAGGAGGTAATTCAGGATGCCACCTAGAATATTTGTTCTTTTTAATCATATGCCATGCGCTGCTCTTTTTAGGATGTTGTCACTCAGAGGCTAAAGAACAAAAAGGAATATTAAACTGAAAGGGTGTCTGCTTGAACGTGGCGATCCCCTGCATAAAAATGAGTTCCATTAACAGGAAAGCCCATCCTGTCTCACGGCAATATTTCAAGTCCTTGTCTGTCTGTAACCTCAGAGGAATTTAATTCCTTTATATTATTTAAATTATACACCAGAGAGTGAAATTATGAGGTACTGGCCATTCTAAATGCTTTCTTTTAAATATATAATTAAAAGAGCCAGTAACCCTTCTAACTGCGATTTCATCAGGGCAGTCTAAAAAAAAAGTATGAATTTATTGGCATTTCTACAGTGTCATTTTGTTCTACAGACTTTGGCAAGTAAGCCAAGGCTTAAACAATTGCACTCGTGGTTTTATTCACTAAACCCAAGCAAATACAAGCAGTAAGTGAAATGCCAGCTGACCGAAAAAGGCAATAGAGCCCTAAAAGAAGATAGAGAGTGCTCACGGGCTCCTTAGTTCAAAAACAGAACTACATTCAATGGTTTCCCACTTCCTAAAGCAGCTTGCCCAGAACATGGCTAATGCCTGGTTCATGAGCCCTGGGGACCCAGGCCTGGGCCAGGCTTTTATCTCGGTTATCCAACTGCAGATCCAAAGCAGCTTGTTGGTCTCAGAGGTGTTATTTCACTTTATAGGTTAGAAGCAGTTCTGCCTGAGCAATGCATACTTTCAAAAAATCCCTTTCTGAATTGAGCGCTGGTTCAAACAACTTGAAAATCAGCTGTACTGCTAGAAACATCACAAATAAGTGGGACTGCAGTCAGTAATGTACAAGCCCTGTAACTGCACGCTTCTTGCAACAATACTTTCCATTCTATTTTATTTTTTCCTACAGGAATCAACTGTTCCAGTGTTCTACAGTTCTCTGTGAAATGGCACCCCTGAAATCCACAGTACTGTAAAAGCCATATACCACCAGAGAACTAGAAAAATATTAATGTTAAAATTAAAAGGTTTCTTCCTCCTGAAAATAGCAGGGACAAACTATGTCTTCAAATGGTACAGAATACCTGTGTGAGAGCCTGATCCAAAAGGACTTCAAATAGAAGAGAACTCACTACGATCAAGAAACAAATACCTTTTGGCTTGTCCACATACATTTAAATTTAAAAAAAAAAAAAAAAGAGTTCTTCTCTGACAGCGAGGCTGTGCAGAACTTGCAGCAAGTACTTACACCATGTTAGGATTGCTTCTTCGGGGCGTTCTGAAGCAGGAGACTATATTCAGCACAGATTCAAACATCGCTCTCAAAATGGAAAGAGACAGAGGTAAGTATCTCCAGAGCGGAACACAGAATCACAGAATGGCTTGGGTTGGAAGGGATCCCAAAGATCATCATGTTCCAACTCCCAGGCATAGACAGGGCCACCGACCTCCAGATGTGGTACTAGGCCAAGGTTGCCCATGGCCCCATCCAACCTCACTACTCTGTAAAGAACTGCCCTCTGACAGAATCACAGAATCACAGAATCGTAGGGGTTGAAAGGGACCAGATGATGATGATCCAGAGATCATCGAGTCCAACCCCCCTGCCAAAGCAGGCTCCCTACACCAGGTGGTACAAGTAGGTATCCAAGCGGGTCTTGAACATCTGCAGAGAAGGAGACTCCACCACCTCCCTGGGCAGCCTGTTCCAGTGCTCCGTCACCTCAGAAGTTCTTGCGCACATTTGCGCAGAAGACACCTTCCTATGCTGCAGTTTCTGGCTGTTTCCTCTTGTTCTCTCTCCACACACTGCTGAAAAACCTTCCCTCCTTAAGCTTAAAACCATTCTCCCTTGTCCTATCATCATCGACCCAAATAAAAAGTTGATTCCTCTCCTTTATATAATCCCCTTTTAAATACTGGAAGGCTGCAATGAGGTCTCCTCGCAGCCTTCTCCCCTCCGGGCTGAAAAGCCCCAGCTCCCTCAGCCTGTCTTCACAGGGGAAGTACTCCAGCCTCTGGTCATCTTCATGGCCCTCCGCTGATCCCTCTCCAATAGCTCCACATCCAACATGCCTTTGAGAAGCAAAGTAAAGAAGTTCAAATCCATTCTGTCTCTGGATAGCCAGCCAGCACACAGAGGATAGATACTACTTATTTGTTTTCTTAGTTATTGGCATGGTTCCACTTTCTATAAAGCATATGCTCAGTGGAGCGGGAATCCATGTAGTTCCCTTCCCAGCTCTGACACAAACAGAATGAAGACTTACTCTTTTTCTGCTCTGGTGAGTATATTTAGCACTTCCCAACAAAACACTTGCAGGGCTAATGGCTCAGAGCAACCCTGTCGGTGCTCAGGGCATAGCCCTGCAAGAGGTGAGAATTTCTCAATTGTTTCCTTCACTTTTTGGCCTGGCTTTGAAATGACTATGTGCTACTACAATGTGCCTACACCTCCAACTGCCCTAGTGACTTTCAGCCTGCTGGGCACTTTCAGCAGGGAAAAAGCTCAAAGAGGCCGTGATGCCACGCACAGCTGAACCCACTGCAGCAGTGCAAGTTGGAAAGGAAGGAGAAGTAATAACCTTTTGAGTTCTTGAACACACAATGAGCTTCATTTCAACCACGTGTTATGAAACAACAGCATCCTCAGGGTAGAACAACTCTGGCTGAGGAGGGGATTCTCTGGTGCCTACTAAGGGATGAACATGCCTTGCAGCTGCAGCATAATTCAGTTAAAAGTCAATCAACCAAGCGACACGAATCCTTTGGAAAGTAGGTGTCATTAGTTTTGCTGCTCATGGAGCTATTTGATTATTAGCTGAGACAGCACCTCTCTCTACATCGTGCTGCAGGATAAATTAATCCCAAATGGGAAAGAAGATGGGAGCGCCCACGTTTAACAGTAAAGCACAACCTGAGAAGCAAATATGATGAGCAGAAGACAAGAAATTTAGCTTGTCTTTTCCACGATTAAAACTGAATTAAGAGAATAGTGGAAACAGCTGACTTCGTAAAGCTGAGAACTGAACTCACCTCGCTCACCCTCTAAGTAAAAATAAATAGTAAGTCTTCTGCACCTCCCGTTTCAGGGTAAAAATGGATTTGGTTCATTCTGAAGGTGTAGAAACGCAACCCGATTTCTGAAACAATCACTATTTGAAGATTAATTACATTTCTAAATGGTTGTTACGGATTTTTCATCTGGCAGTGCTCTATGATGCACTTGTTAAAGGTCTCATTAGTTGTTTTTTTTTAAATACAATCCTTTCTGTTTTGATTCTAATACTGATGCACGGGCAATTTATGTGTACATTGTTTGACCTATATGGACTGGATACAGTTGTTCACTAAGATGTTAGCAAGGCATTTTTTGTTTCAAACGTTTGGGTTTTTTTTACCCAAAGAGAGTCTGCATATTGACAGCTCATTTTATCCACCCATTCTCTGTCCTAGGGTTTGCAGATAGAACATGCTCTTGTTTATGCGGGCTAATGAAGTTGACTTCAGTCCTTTAGGCTTTCAAACTCCTTTACACTGGAAAGTTGCAAGCAATGGAGATCTGATCCTGTTGGACTAAAATGAAGCACTCTCTGTACAAGTCTGTATTTTAACTAGGTAAAAGCTACCCTCACAATAAACTGAGGATCTTTCTTCAAGTGTTAGATGAAGATATGAGCACAACAGTGAGAAACACAGTCTCCCAAAAGGAATCATGACTATAGTGAAGTCTGAAAGCATCAACTAATGTCACAAAGGGAGCCCAAATACCCACAGCAGTATTTCCTGTGTAGGTAATACAGAATTCCTTAATAATTCTGTTACTCCTCACAATTGTAAACAAGCCCATTTCCCAAACAAGCTTTGTTCTCTGACAGCACAGTGAAAGCTCACGAGAAAGCTGTGTTGTTTTCCCTGGAGCACACTGTACGCCCAGCACTTTCTACTTCTCCAGCTCTCCAAGATTTCTAATTTATAAACTGCAGAAGTTTAGCTTGAGAACCTCAGCTATACTGAGTTGAAGGAAATTTCTCTTCCTCTTGGCAAAATATGATTTGTGCATACACATGCATGTAACTCAAGCTAAACTCCTCATACTTCAGGAATGTGCAATCTGCATAAGCTGCACTTTTAGCTGGGATAGTGAAGCAAAAAATGCCCAAGCCTGTCACTGCTGAGACTTTAGTATGGCTTTTACACTGCTGAACTAAAAAAACTCTGAATTTTTATTATTTTTTTTAAAGGCCAAATGACAAAAGTACTTCAGCTGAATTAAAACAAAATATGAAAAGAAAGGAACTGAAAAAGAATGCTCTCTTTTTTCCTTGCCAGCACTACAAACAAGTGCCAGGAGGTAGGGCAGGCAGAGCAGATCAGGCAGGAGCAGCTGGAAGGGAAAGTCTCACATTCTTTTCCCCATTATGAATGGGTGAGTCCCAAGGACTGCGCTGGGCCTGACTGGATAGAGCAGCTAGAGGGTAAATGTTTACTTAAGCCTATGTCAAACACTTTGAATTTTTTCAGTATACAAAACCAAGCTAGAATGTCATGAGTAAGTGAATACTGGGATGTGGTATTTCCTCCTCTGCTGAAAAGGCAATTCATTTTTGAAACGCAGTTTTGGTTCTGATTAAATTTGGGCACAAATTCAGGTGAGTTCTTTATTTATGCATACGAATATTTCCATTCCCTGAACTTAACTACTGGATCCCTAGAAAACAAAATACGCCCCGCTGCTCCCTCAACTGTTGTTGCAAGTGCTAGCAAGAGCAACAGGCAAAGTCTGCCTTTTAGCAAGCTGCCTGTATGCCGATTGGGCAGGCACTGCTTCTGGAAGCTGAAGAGGCTCTTAAGGAAACTCCACCTGGCCCATGACACACATTGAGCTTAGGGAACATCATAAAAGGGCTGGGGTGAAACTGTGAGCTCTGGAGGCTGGAGGGGAGCTGATGAGTGCAAAGGGCTGCTGGTTGACACCACTAATCCAGTAAGGACTGTAGACTATTACTCCAGGTCAGTGCGCTAATTTGGCAAGTGCCTTCTCCTCTCCTAGGTACCAACATGCTGGCATCAGGTTTTGCATCCTCTATTCTACATACCTTGCTCAAATGCTTTCTGGTCCTAAGAAAAATCCTTCGGAGCTGAGAGAAAACTTACACCCAGACCTCCTACTGCTACTTTCGCTCTGATTGCCTGAGTGACAATTTTGCAAGTAATGTGGAAATCATAAACAATTTTTTCAAATTTTATTACTAATAGAAAAAAAAAGTCTTAATATTACAGGGCTCCTTCTTTATAAACTAAGATAATGTCAACTCTGGAGTGTTCTTACAAAGACAGAAAAAACCCTCTGCTTTTTATCAAGCAGCACCTTTCAACTACAAACCTGCTTAACCATTTCCCAAGCGAGCAGACAAAATTTTTCCTTAGTTCATATCCTGCCAATTAAGGTTTCATGCAGGAATAGTTGTTTGAGTAATGCATGTGTCAAGTAGAACTCTTAAAAGTCCTATCACGGCTGTGTCTGTACAGAGTGTGCACCCACTGCACATCTAAGCAGCCTCAGGAAGATCACTTTCCTGTCTATCTCAGGGCCAAGATTGAAAAATGAAGGATCAAATCTCCTCCCTAGAAAGGAAGAAAACAATCATTTTTTCTAAGTTGTTTGGATATATGCTCCAATTCCTCTTCAAATTGTTGATTTGTGTAAGGGGGCAAATGGAATTATAGCTTATTCATTGGATTCATTGCACCAGTGGCAATGTCACAGGACTAGCAGCAACCGTCATGTGCCCCAGGTCCATATGCTTCAGGACCTCCCCTCTCACACTGCAGCACGGTGAATCCCAAGTTGCCACCAGCATTTCTCTAATGGCATATTACTGCTCCTGGAGGCTGTACATCCTTCAGGGTAGAGAAGTTTCTTAATTTACCTACAAAGTACTTGCTATTTGGCACTGACAAAAATAGGGGAAAGGGAAATACATTGTGCTCTGAGGTCCTCTGAAAGGTGTCAGCAGATGCACAACAAGCCCATCCAAGTGTAACAGTAATGCAGTAGTGTGTGATGTTGACATTTGCTGATCAAGTGAAAATAATCAGCAAGGGCATTCATTTTTATGGCTCACTAATCCAAGACCAATACATTCATGACCTGCCCAGTGCCAAAAGCAAAGAAATACAGAAACACTTTAACACGAATTTCATTTACTTTCCTGCATTTCTGGGTGCAGACGAGGTAATCTAATGCCCACTTCCCTCCCCTATGCACTACCTCTCCTTTGGCCCTTGCTCCCACACCTTGCTCCTGCTCCTAGAGTAGGGCTGATCTGGCACAAGCTCCCAACCCAATGGACAACTACTTGGTTTACTCTGCATGAATTTCAGTATCATTATGCCTAGCTCAGCTGTCACCTAAGTCACCTGTGTCACCTAAAAAGGGGGGACAAAGCCAACATGGCATAGCCAGAGCCCCCACTGCTCGCAGCAGTTCATAGAACCACAAAGTCATTAAGATCAGAAAACACCTCTCAGATCAACTGTCCAGCAGCCACCAATATTGGCCACAAAACCATGTTCCTTAGTACATCTACGTGTCTCTTGAACTAGCTGTGCTCCATGCCAGTGGTGCTATGAAATCCTATGACCTGCCTTGGCTCTCCAGCACTAATAAATATTCAAACAGAAGAGCTCAGAGGTGATCCAGAAGAAGGGTGATATGGAGAAAGATAAACACCAAGTTCAGTATCTTGCTCCCACAGGGAAAGCTGCCTGCCTGGACATGGTGCCCAATCAGATGGCTGTATGCTGGAGGGCAAGTGATGGGCATTCAGTGTGAGAATAGAGTCCAGGAGAGGTGAGTAAAGGCCTCTCAACTACCACATCAAAAAAATCTCAAAGTCTTGGTCCAAAGACCTGGAAGAGTGACCAGAAGCAGATACCCACAAAATTGGGTAATCCTGGACCAGCCTGAGCATCATCACCTTCAACTGATCTTCCCTTTTGTTTATCAAGCAGAACAGAGGCTGACTGTTTTCCCTTCCCAGACCCCTCACAAGCTATTTTTGGTTCACTTGTAAGCTGGAGCAGTGGTACTGACCTCCCAGTGTACTCACAACGATGGCAATGAAACACTCCAGCAGAAATTAACGCTGGGGGGAATGAAAAGGAAAAACAATGGGAGAACGGAAGAGGTTCTTTTCTCAATCTACAGAAATGAAAGGACCAGTGTGCCATCTGTGTCGGCTCAGAGAGCTCTCACTGTGTACAACCTCTCAATGATATTAAATGGATGTGATATTTTTAGTTTACACATTTCTTCTTTTTGCGATGGCTCAGAAAATCCCCTGCAGTCTGATGAAAGTTATTTTGCTGCAGTATAATTTAATGGCAATCCAGTGAGCCTTCCATCAGCCACAGCAAGATCAACACAAGCAAAAACACTGCCGTGTGCCCATCAGAATAATTCTCTTTATGCCTTGGGTAAGCCCACAGTAAATTCATCAATGTATTCAAAGATCAGTTAGAGACAAAAATGCCACATCCCAAGCTTTGCATGTACAAGTACCAGTCAGTTTTACAGCACCACCATCTGTTTTTTCACATACAGGCATTACAGCTTCCAGAAGCCCAGTAAAACACTAAGCTATTAAACTTCCTTGTAGCTTTAGACCATCTGCTTCTTCATCCCAAAGGCTTTCGTCCCCACCTATGGCTTTTTTTTTTCCCAACTGAGGATAAGAATAGAAAAAAGAGTCTTCCCACGTAAGTACAGCTTTCAACACATACAGGTTCATGGGTACAGATACAACAAGCAAAAAAAAACCCTAATCTTGGAGAAACTGTGATCAAATTCTGTATTTTCACAACTACACATAAGGGTAATGTGACATGTGATGCTTCTGGGAACACACGCCAAGGCTCAAAACAGCATTATAGTGGATTCCCAGGGAATTTATCAACAGAGGCTTTTTCTCTTATTCACTCCTCTAGCAATGATGTGTTTTAAAGAAGAGCATTAAAATGTGTAGACCCCATGGCGTCTAGAGAGAAACCAGATCTTTGTTTGTATACTTACTAATATAATTTAGATCCCCAGTGATAAATGGCTTATGGATTATGTCTTTTTTATGCCTGAGTTCATTGCACTTTCCCACCGAGAAAATATTCTGTCAATCAACTTAGGTCCTGCTTCCTCTTTGTCTTATGCCAATTTTCTTTCACAGTGCCAAATCCTGAGGTAAAAGCTTATAGAAAGGAGAACAGATGGGCGGACAACTGCCCTGAGCTATGGAGATGCTGCAAACTATTTTAAACAAAATTGTTATATATATGTATAAATGCTTTACTAGGAGGGTTTCATGTAAAAGGAAAAAGTCACATCAGCATCTTCCAGCCATACAATCTGTGTTCTCAATGAAAACAGTAACTTCAGAGGCTCCGTTTCATTTCTGCTTAAATGGAACAGAAGAGCTGGATGCCAGTGCCCTTCCCAGCCCCCAGCAGTACTGCATATGAAAGTACTCAATGGGCCTGGGAGCAAAGGAACCCAGCGCTGCCATATCTGCCATCATCTCCTTCCAGCCTTATTTTTTCCCTGTGGGGCTTAGGGATTTCTGACTCCTATGTTAAATCCTTAGCTCTAGCTGGAGGGAGCAGAGACCTCTAAGAGACATGAGCAGCCCAAATCTCATCCAGCTACAAACCAGTTTTGCACCTATAGGCATCAGCTTGGAAGCAGCTTCCCTGAATGTCGCCTCTGTGCATTTACCAGTATAGTTTTCATGGTATGAATGCTTTTTAATACCATCTAAGCCTCCTGAAGCCATTTCTCCACATACAAATGTATAAATGGCAGATTTTGATTCAAAGGCCTTGCAAATAAGAATAATTCACTACCAACACACAAATCAAACAGTTGGGAAGAGAGAGAAATAACAAACGTAAGAAGTACATTAGTGAGCACAGAAAGCAAGCAGGCAGTGGAATAAATGAGATAGCAAGAAAAGTTCATTGGGAAGTAAAATTTTCTGTGTACCAAGAAATTATGTCACATGAAGATACTGATGCAAAATACTGTTGGTTGTGTTAGCCAGGCTTAAGAAAACGGTGCCTCTGAGTGCTTTTTGTTAAGTTTCTCATCAGTATTGTGCACAGGTAATTAAAACAGGAAAAACTTCTTATATATGCTTATTGGATTTCAGCTTCCCAGTATGTTTTTTTTCCTTAAGATTATATTGCAAAGCCCCTTCTTTCTTTTCTGCCAGAGATACATCAACTTAAAAAAGAAAAAGGAAAAGAAGAAGGCTGAAAAAGGCAATGCCATCCCCCAGACAGGTCATTTAACAAATCTTTTGCTTAACTGATCAGAAAACTCAGTTGTTTCCTGGACAATTGACTTGGCAATGTAGCCTCAGTAGTGTCCCTACTGTTTATCAGCCCAACAGAGCATTTAGTTGGACTAAAAAACCTCTTCTCCTTTTGGTTTGGTAGGGCTGGATTACTGGGGCAGGTACCAGCACAACCCGCTGCTCGTGTCAGTACCTGACAGGGATGCAGTTGCACAGCAGGCAGATGCTCATTCTTACCCCAGGAATAAGTGAGCAGATAAATGCAAAGCATATACCACAAACATGAAACTGTTTCCTCTAGCTACAATCACAGTAAGAACATGTTTCCATCTGCAGACATGTTAGCTAACTTGTTTTAAACAATGCCATTTTAAGCCTGACCTGACACCAGTGTGGACAAGCCGCAGGCTTCTCCGGTGATCCACCCACAAACAACCCAAAGCTTTTAAACAAAACTTGCCCTCAGTTGCATCCTGGAGTTCTCCCGGTTTGCACATTTAGATTTTAGTGATGGAGCAAGGATGCAAAGCCAGGATTTGGGAGGCGGGAGGAAGATAGCAGGATGTGCCAGCGCCCAGACCTCCTCAGAGCCCATGTAGTGCTGGGTCTGCTCAGGGGCGTGCAGCACCACAGTGCAGGGCGAGCACCTGGCCAAGCCTCCACATGGGGATACATGTAGCACGGCTGGATCAAGTGCCACCTCCAAAATTGTGTGGACAACTAACACAAGCCTAATTCTACTGGCCTCTCTAGAGGTCCCAAAACACTCGTTAAACCTACTTCACATGTCTCAGACAGAAGAGGCCGAAAGATATGGGGACCATCACAGAAACTGTCAGTCCTCTGTAAGTGGGGTAAACTTGCACCACCGTTCTGTCCCTCAGCTTTTGGTGTGTTCCCACTTTGTTCCCCTCACACTGCATCACTTGCAGAGGGGACACGGCAAGCACCAAACCGCAGACAGCATTCATACCTTCTGTGTTAACCATGGCCTCCTACATTTCTTCAGAATGTCAAGGCAATGCAGCACTCTCTAGAGCCCTCACTGAGAAGCAGATCTCTCTCACAAACTTCTCTTTTTCCCAAGATAATTAAAGACCTCATTGCAAAATGACCGCCACTGAGCAAACACAAGATTTTATCCCACTTTTGACATACGCTATTTTCTAAGCAAACTGGTCAAATTTTCCCTTACCGTGAGCTATTATCAATTTCTGATAGCCTGCCACGCTTTGCCTTTGGGTCTGAGGGCCATGGTGTGAGCACTTGGGTCAGCATGTTGCCCCAGCCCCTCTGAGTATCACCCAAGATTTCTTGTCACACTGACAGAGAACTGATACTCTGGGATCTGTTAGTGAGGGGTCCCCAAAGCCAAGGAAGTCACAGGGCTGGGATCTCTATCTTCTGCTTTTTCTACACCACTCTGGCTGATGCAGCTCTGACAGTGAAAGAAAAAAACAAGTGAGAATGGCCAAAATCTAGGGCTCTGCTTTCCTATGGTAAAAGGCTCTAAATAGGGAACTTGAGCAGTATAGCAGGAGACCTCAGGCCTTTTTTTCCAGTGCCAGAAGGAAATCCACACCTCATTTCAGCAAGAGAGAGACCCTGGTTCACTGCCTCGAGCAGACAGCAGACACAGAGATCTGACACCAAAGTAAGAAGACATACCTTTAATCTATAGAATTTAAAAGGGTTTGTCGTCTTTGCAACAGACAGATGTTGCCTGACAAACCTAGTAATGAAACTTTCATAAATTGTAACGTGTTCTTCCGTAAAGCACAGCTCTCCGAAGCTACCAGAGAAAGGGTAAATGAGCTCTCATCCCCATTCAGAGTGCATGAAAACATCCTCTGACAGAGAATAAAACATGTCTTTATCACCAAACTCCACCATTAAAATGAAAGCCTATGACCTGCTACCCCAGCTGATGATAGCTTTACATTTCAGGGGGAAAAAATACAAAGAGAAAGCAAGACACCAAAATGAAACTTTGAAGACAACCAGCTGCACGTGCTTTATTTCCAAATACAAGGAGAGCATCTGTACGCCTGTCTTGCAGAGACGTGACACCAATTCCAAAGGCTGTTTAATGTGGCTATTAAGAGTTTATTTTTGCCCTGCCCCTGCCCCTAATGTAGATGCAAACAACAATTTCTGTGAGGACTTGGAAGCATATTGGGGCACAAGGGCTTTGCTCCATGGACTTGCCTCCATGCCCTACTATCCTTTTATGCAGCCAGAGCCTCCCTGAGTTTTGAGCTGCTTTTGGCTCCTGCCTCTATCTTAGCTGTGATCACAGAAGGAGAGAAATCTGACTGCATTTCCATGCCACCTGTTGCGAAGTCCAAGAACAATATGCATTGAGACTTGCAGCTGTTTCCTATACTGCGTTCATTTTTAATGTTGTGAAGCCAGAATTCCCTGAGTATTAAATCAGCCTGAATTTAAAACAACAAACAAAGCCATGGCTGCAGTGCAATTTAGCAGAAACCACAGAAGCACACGCTTCACACTGAGGTTTACTCCTCACTGCAGAAAAATGGGTCTGGAGGACACATACAAAGAAACTTGTCCATTCCATTCCAAAAAGTAAGCAGGATCACACTCATGAAGGACAGACTGAGTCTGGCACAGGCTCCTTCTAGCGCAATCATTTCAGCAGAGAAAAGGTGTTCTAATTACTTTAATACTGCTCTGGACTTTCTACAGATGTGCTTCTCCTCTAATTATATTATTTAAAATCCGTCTTCCAAACCACACCTAAAGGTTTCAGTGAAATAAGGACTTCACCTGTGCTATCAACAAATAATCTTTTCCTGCTTAAAACACGTACAAACACCATCATTATGTATTATGCTAACAGTGCCTCTTCCTCCCTGTCCTGAAAATATTCAGCGCTGTTTATGCATTTTGGTTGTGTTTAAGTTCTCCCAATCATTTTTTGAAAATGCTTCACAAAAAAAGCTGATGCCTATCAGCAAAAAAGGCTGCGAGAAGCATCCCCGATGCAGCACTGACAGCAGCAGAGGACGCAGCACAGCCCTCCTTATACTCACAGCCCCTGTAGCATCTGCTGGGACGCCAAAACAGTGCTATCAGTCTGAGCTGCAGCACAAAGATCGGTTCAAAGGTTAGGTCATCCCATTTAACTCCCACACAAAGGCTCCAACATAAAACCCTACCCTGATTATTTATAGCATAAATCAAGACACTGTCCAGAAAGCCCAAACCGTCCCAAGCTTGTCCCAACTGGCCTTATCAATAGCCTGTTGTCTTGCCTTATGCCGGGCCTGTCTTCAGTGCCATAACCATGCAAATCAACAGCAAGTCATGCATATATATTTGTAATTTATGTTTTTAGGGTTAACCCAACACCTTTGGTGAAACCGTGGAAAAAAACCTGTAGCAAAACAGATCAAAATTCAAGAATGTCTACAGCAAAACACTTCTCTACAGCAGAAAATGCTGTGAAGAAATATTTTCAGCAGCAATTTTTTAAACATCCCGTTAGCAGTAAATGGATTAAGTTTAATGTCATGCCTCCCATCATTTAAACTATTTATATTCCCCATTTTTGTAACTTAAATCCCTTTTACAAGGAGTTAAGAAATCTCAAGCTACATTTTAACAGCAACCCCATATTTTTATAAAGAACGATGTGCATTCGTCATTTTTATTAGTGTCTGTCACGTGTTCTATTTAGAGTTGAGAGTACATAAAAGAGAAGAACCTGGTGCTGTTAAGCACTGGCTGGACAACATGATGCAGTGCTGAAGCTGGGCACAGTTTTCAACTGTAAGCTATTTGTTGGAATAAAACGAAGACTCAGCACCACATAAATGTTTCATGAATTTCTATCAAATTTGCTGAATTGTTAGCTTCAGACAAAAAGAAATCAGTGAAAAATGGAAAGGCTTCATTTTGACATTTTGAAAATGAAAGCTTCCGATTTTCTCATTTGAAGTTACTTCCGTATACAAATTTCCCTTATTTCTTTGAGTATGTGAATTTGTCTGAAACCAAAATAAAACCTTTCCTTTCACGTCAGACAAAACGGTTCACTCAGCCCAAAACACTTCGGAAGCTGTGGGGTCTGTTGGGCCGTCAGCCCTCCATTTTCTGAATATTTTGTCTAATTCACTCAATCTGACATGGAACCATCCTTCTTTTCTCCCCCAGAGACACCGACAAACCCAAATGTGTTGCGCTCCATCCTCTGCTCAGAGGGCATTTTTCACACCCAGCATGTGATACTCTGTGAAACAGCCTTAATGCAGGCAAGGCCTTAGAAGTTGGAATACTTGACATTGATATGCAAAAGAAACAAATGTAATAGTGAGAGAAATACCCAGCGGTTGGCTAATTATGTTTTCTTCCAATTTGTAACAGCTTCTTTAGGATTCTCCCATTCTAGTGTCCAGGAGGCTCAGTCTTACAGTATTATTTAGCACGGCACGGGGATTCAAAAAGCCCTTAAAATCACCAAACTTATCAGCTGTAACAGCTGTGGCAGTATCACACAAGGTGACCTTTCTGCATCACTCTGACTCTGAAGACCAGACGTGTCTCATTCAGCCCTAAAAAGCAGGCAGCTGGTTTTTACGGCAATGGAGGGGGCCGCCTCTCTGGGCAGCTGAGAGAAAGAGGCAGTTCAACGAGGTCATTTTATTCTGGGAGAACCTACCTCAAGAAGCAAGCAGAATGGGCCTTTGGAGGTGTCCTGACATTAGAACGTGACTACAAGGAGAAACAGCCCATTGTATCTTGGGGTAGGTGTCCAGTATTAAAATGAACCTGGTCCAGAACAGACCCAACCCCCTCGAGGCCCCTCTCTGAAATGAAATGCCACTGGGCTGTCCAGAAGCAGGCCAGAGGTGCCACAGTGCTGGATATCAGCATTTTCTCCATTATCGCCTCACAGACAGTTATGATCATTGCTGATGGTTTTTCTTTTCCTATTGGCTCCCCCAAGAGTTTCCTGTGATTTAAACCTTGCAGTGAGGTGGAATAGTATCATCCAGTTCTACTGAAGTCCATGTCATAAAGGTGCACTTATTATCCTCAGTACTTTCTCACTGAGTGCACGTCTGGGCACTTTTCCATTTACTTGAAGAAAAATAGAGAAAATGGTTATTCTAAAGCCAAAGATGAGTAACAAATCCACTCTTCTGTAAATAAGAATCTTCCTAATACATCACTTGCAGAGGAATTCAGAGTTTCTGGAAAACTCAAATAAAAAGACCATTACTATGCAATAAAGTACATTTTATTGTTTTTTCTCTGTTTTCAGTACTATTACTGCAGATTATTTGCATCTAATCATTATTTACTTTTCAGGCTTGTTACAATTTGCACTAGTATTGCAGCAGATCAGGTCGTCTGCAATGAAATTGTGCTGCCACACACCCAGTATGATGACTTCACCATAAGATGAAGAAAGAAAAATAACTTAAGTGTAGGTTGGGTGGGATAAGTGATATATTCTCCTATAAATATCCATTGTGTGTCTTATAAACATTGTCATATTCTAAAAGCTTTTCCTGATGCTCAGATTTCCTTTTAAGAAACTACAAAAATGCATTTCTTTTCTGTTTTATTAAACATGTAAAATTTGCTGAGATAATTCAAGTCGTTTTACATTCTGCACTTTACATACATTATGGGTAGTGTGTCTAAGAGGATGAGCTACAGAAATGGAATTATCTCTTTCAGGACTAATTGGAAGGTATCAGAATTCTGACGATTATTACAGAAGCTATTATCTTTACTCATGTGTCTAAGAATCAAATCTAAAATGTTCATTCCTAATTTAGTCTGAATCTCTGTTCTGTCTCTTCCGGTGATATGGATGATTTACCAGTTTTAAAATACACTTGCTGGATAATTAATGCACTGGCAGAGCTTTAGTGCCTTTCGCAAGCTCAGTTAATTTTCCACATGTTCATATTCCAGCCATAAAATCACCTTTTAGTGGAGTTCACAATATAATACGAAAGAAAGGAAAAACACCCCAAAAGATTTATAATTCGTGTCTAACTGCAGCTGCACGGGCATGAAATTAGCAGAAGCACAAGTAGAGTCATTCTGACTTGTCAACTATCAGTAATGCCTGTCGGATTTCAGATCATAGGTATCAGCTCTATGCCTTTTTCCCTGCAGGTGCAATACATTTGCACTGGCAGACAGTGCAAAGGAATGACACATGTCTGTCTACGTCTCCTAAGAGTCACCCACAGCTGTTACACTGACATTTCACAACTGTCCTCATTACTGTCACCGCGTGAAGCGCAAATGAGAGAACTCCACATGAAACTCCATCAATTTATAAGACCTTGAGACTCATCAAGACAATGCCCGCTTTGAAGGAAAATAAAATGCTTTGAAAATAAAGAGAAATCACATGTGGAAAGGAACTGCCAAAATGACACATCAATATGTGAAATACTCTTCCAACCCAATCATTTGTACAATTTGAAAGTTACTGTTTCACTGCTAAGACAGACTTGACTGTGAAGACATAAGAACAATTCTTTTGATAATTACTCCAGCAACACGCATATAAATAGCATCACAATTGAATCTTGCTCAGAAAATCCTTCTGTGTATTGGCAGAAGATGGATTTATGACAGCAACGTCTAGAGAGAGGAGGCAAAACAGCAAAAGAAGATGAGAAGTTAAGAAAAAACCCACACAGTTCAAGCTAGATGTATTTATAATGTGGGGTTTTAGGTTAATAAGAACAACTTGAAGTAACTACCTTAAATGCCTACTTGAATGTAATGAGCACTAATTAGAAGTAAGGACCAATATAAATTAATTTCTAGAAGTTGTCTTTGAACAGCAGAACTTAAAACATGATGTAATTGTACCCTAATGCCTCCAAACCAGAAGACTATTAACAAAATTAAATAGCAAGACTTTAAAACAACTCTTATCATGATGTCTTGACTCCAGAGTTCAAGAGTCAACTTGAGTACAGAAGGATGGGGTTAGCAACAGTGCAAGCCTCGAGAGGCAGGAGTGTAACCTGCAGCATCTTTCTGAAATCAGGCACTGCTGGGAACAAACAGGTTCAGAAGGGAAAACCACAAGGTCTTGGTGGCTGCAAAGCCACATCAGAGAGAAGGAGCAGCAGCAGCGCTAATGCTGGCCCTGTGTGATTTGCTGCAGGCTATGAAAAGACCCAGATAATGACCAATTTTCTTCGAACAAAATCATGCTTCTGACAGGGAAGCCCAGGAGGGATATCAACTATAAATATTCCGAGCTGTTAAATTACCTCATCCATTAACAGGTTTTTATTTTTGTCCTGACATTATTTAATGCTAAGTACAACAAATGATCCTGAGATTTTTTGTGCCACCTTCATAACAGGGGTTTTCTTCTGTATGACGGTGTCAGTAGCTCTATGGTGAAGTACATGTGATTAATAAAGGATTGGGGGATATACAACTGAAGAGAGATTATTGTCTATAGTTTTCATCTCTTACAGCTCCCTAAGTGTTTCAGCTCCCTAAGTGTTTTCAGCACAAGAGCAGCGGTTTATGGAAGGATTACTGGAAATACATTCAGTGTTGAAATGGTTGTTCCTACGAAAACCAAACGGCAGCAAAGCAGGACAAAAGCTTCTGAAAATGAACACTTCTGAAAATGTAATCGCAGAGCTTTACGCCACTTTACTCATCACGTAACATCTCAGTATAATCTGATCTGTAACTATACTCATGTGGCCATGCATACCTTTCCCACATCCAGAGTAAAGCCCATTTCCAGCTGCCTCTGCATGATCCAGCCTAAGAAAAGGCTGTCCGCGGCCATCTGATCCTCACATACAGCATGGCCCCTTCCCACTGCTCATGCAATGCCAAAGGACATTCAAGAAGATGCAAACACCATAAGAATATAAACCGAAGTCTGTAAGTCGGTCCTTGCAAGACTAATGTATTTACAGAGTCAGGGTAGCATCACAATAATAGAAGGAGAAAAAAAAAGAGGACTCAGAGATACAGAGGATTTCAGATCAAAAGGAACTAAGCAGACACCTGCATTCTTTGGACTTTTAACTATTACCAATCATTTCTGAATTGAATCTGAAAACTTGCTTTTGTTTGAATTCTACTTCATCTCATGTTAAAGGAAGTCTTCCACACAGTCATCAGGTTTTGGTCATAAATGAGTAGAAGAGGAAGAACCAAAGGCCTCCTAATGAAGTTTGATTCAGAAGCTCAGCTGTGTACACTACAATTAATGTGATTTCTCACTTGATGTTGTGAAACTTCAACTCCCAGCCACTGACTCTTGCCAGCCTTCTTTCTGCTGCCTTAAGGAACCTGTTATTAACTGCAATTTTTTCGCAAACAGAAATAAAAACACCTTTCCGTTTTCTTCTGGAGAGCATAAAAAGACTGAGTTTGTTTCACAGAATCACAGAATGGCCCAGGTTGGAAAGGACCTCAAGGATCATGAATCTCCAACCTCCCTGCCACAGGCAGGGCCATCAACCTCCCCATTTAATGCTACACCAGGCTGCCCAAGCCCCCATCCAAATCTGGCCTTGAACACCTCCAGGGACGGGCACCCACAACCTCGTAAGATATTTGTTCCAAACCTGCACATTATTATTTCCCTCTTCAATATCCTGATTTTTTCAATAGTCCAGACCTGTCCCAAGCCTAATTTCATCAATACCACTTTTTGATACAAAACTTCCTCCATATTTAACAATTTTTCTAGGTTTCTTCTCACCTTCTCACCAGTTAACTGTAACCTCCTAGTTCTTAGAACATATCATAACATCCTAGATCCCATCCGCATATGAAGATGTGTCCTGCGCTCACTGCCTTCATTCACAAAGTTTTGCATTTCTCCGTATTAAGAGACTTTCAAAGTGAATGTGAATAGCAAGTGGTATGAATCATAAATGTGCCCTAACCTGGTAGACACTCAACGTCATCTTTTGTCACCACTGAGCTGGAAAGTACTTCAGAATCATCGTCAGATTCATACACGTAATCTTGCATTTTTCTTTCCAAATACAAAACAGAAATGATTATTGATTCATTTCTGCACCACTGACGACTCTGCCATCTCCATCAAGTAGTGCCTCGTACTATTGCTAAGATGTCTTTTCTTTCTAACATACTTAAATGATCTTTACTGCCTCCAACTCTGCTAACCATTGATTTTTCTCTGATATCTTTAGCTTCCCTCATCAATTTTCTACACTTCATAACTTCTAACTTATATTGATCACCAACTCTCACTCTTCCCCCCCCCCCATTTTGCTATAATATTGCTTCTTCATTTCTAATTACTGCCTTTCTAATAATCCTGAAACAGGATGGGCTTCTGGACAGTAGCATCCTATTCCATCAGACAATCTATACTAGCTCATCCAATAAAATTCCCCTTGACAACTCTTCTTTGCATTCTGATAGCAAAATATTCTTTCACAGTTAACTCCTAGTTTTCCCTAGCTTTGGGTATGTATAACTCGCTCATTTAAGCCACACATCTGCAAGCTTGATTTTAACATTTCAGCGTTAGGAACAAATCTATCAGTTTTTAGAAACAATGCTTATATGATCATTGCATCTTTTTCAGGGATAATGCTGCATTCCTGTGGCTTGTCTGAAGTATTCAGTTTCCAAGAATTAAGATTATTGCTTTATCTGACGTTCTTTACCACTTTAACACAATTTATTTGCATAAAATCTAAGTCTGAAGTCTTTACTGTTCCCCCTTTTGTTCTTAGTTTTATATCTTCCTCGATCCTCTACCTGGTTTCCAAGAAAGAAAAACCAGCTTTGTAGGAACAGGACTCTTATCTGAGTGGGAAGTGGCACAGCATCTTCCTTAGAACCTAAACTTCACATTTGACCTCAGAAATGCAGCCAGCTGTTCAAATCCTGGGTCTCCTAAGAAAACCTAAGAAAACATATGACACCTAAGCTTTTCTCCATGTCCTTGCCCCAAATCTTCTGTAATCTGCGTAATTTGACATTTGCCCAAATGATTTCTTCTTTCAGTTTCACTTCATCTTTTCATGCTAGAGAGACAGTTGACAGATTTCCTGTTGAATTCACTATTGATTCTCAAAAACACAGCACTGTCAGTTACAGCTGCATTTTAGGAACGTTGAAGAACATTTTAGAAGAAGTTTTCTCACTCCACAAGCTGTGCTCCTTCATGTATATTTCTCCCAAATAACTCTCTTTTCTTCTCTGCAAGGGGAAGTCCTTTCCCTGTCCTTCCTCATCTACTGATCTCAGTAGAACCAGGTTGTCCAAACTTTTTTCTGTAGTGCTGTATGATGGTGGGATCCAAACTCCTCAAATCATGCATGCTGTCCAGTAAGATCACGTTCATTCACTGGAAATGTCATTTGTGATGGAGACAAGCCAGTCCGCAACAGCTTGCAGTGGTCATTTCCTGACTGGCTGCACTTAGCTGCCAGCTCATTCCTAAAATGCAAGATGCATTCCCTCTTCCTACTCTCTCATTGAGCTTGCTGCCACTGTTTTCTTGCATGAGGACTTCCTGACATTTGCACAAAGCTTGCTGTTTATTTGCTCCCTGATTACTCAAAGAGAAGAAAACTCTGGAGCTGACCACAGGTATGTCAGTGCAATGTGTGTTTGAATGCATATAAATTCAACAGTCAAAAGGGGAAAAGCCATTAAAGAGCAGGGTACAATTACACACATGGCCTTAGATTCATCTCTCCTGATTTCAGAAACCCATTCAAGGCCCAAAAATTAGAAGCACAGGCACCTTTCCTCTGTACTGAGCCGACGAAGAATGGTATACATTTCCCTCAAAAGAAGCCTGAAATTAAACCACATTTAGGGAAGTGTTTATTCCCTTCAACTGTACAGAAGGGACCTCAGTGACATGCATTAGGTGGGATGGTTCCTCACAAAGGTCAGCAGCTAGCAAATAGCAGGGAAAATATTTAGCAGTGGTTTGCCTTGTTCAAGTTACAGCATTTTCCTAAAATAGACCGGCCAGCTTCCTCCTGAAGAGCTATTTCAACTGTGCATTTTCCTAACAGCCAGCTCTTGTGATTCTGCTCAGACGCAACCAGTGATTTGGTGAGTTAATAACACCTTGGTGCTAAGGTAACCTAAGAATATAAAATGTGGAGGAAGTGCAGTGTTCCAGCCTTAATGTGCTTTTCCTGAGGAGCCCTGCAAGAGGGCCAGTTGTTAAGTGTTGTTATGACACACTCCTGGGCTTTCACTTTGACTTCTTTTCACGTCTTGTTGAGTTTTCCAGTGCCTGAAAAGGCCATTTCAATGTGCTGAGGTCATATGTTAAAGAGCTGAAAGCAGAGGCCCTCACTAATGGTGCTCTGAAAGCAATTGTTTGGCAGATCGCATAAATCGCTCTATACTTTTTTTTAAGATCGTAAAAGGAAAAATTATACCTGGTCCTCTAAGGAAGCAATACAAAGATGATGTCCAAGAGCCACCAAGAGCTGGAAGGGGGATTGGAATAAATAGGTGGGGAGAGAGAAGTCCATTAGCACTGGCAGAGCATCCAGAAGAGCACTGGCAGGTGAGAGGAGGGGAGAAGGAAGGCAGAGACGTTGTAAAAAAACAACCAGTAGAAACAGGAGTGGTCCCAAATACAAGCACAGAGGCAGACAAATCCCTCATCTGCGAAGCTGACGACATCAAACTTCTGCTACATCATTTTCATAACTTCCATTTAAGAACTGGGCAAATTCCGGTTTGGAAATGCCTGTTTTGGTTTCAGAATAGTTTGTTTCAGCTGATGGGGATCAAAATCCTCAGCAGTTTAAACCAAACAAAACAATGTAGTTAAAACCAGTGAAAGCCATTTCCCACAGCCAGCAGCACTCCAGCTACTGTGGCTTAAGGACATATTTAAAGTAAACAGTGTACTTGCTTATTTATTTTCTTTATTTATTTACCTTTCTTACCTGCTAGGAAAATGCTTTCTTCAAGTGCTCAGATGTTGGAAACAATGTTTAAGATGGGTTGCAGTAAGGGAGAGCTTTGCCCAGTATGAAAGGGAACCCCATAGATAAGCAAACTTTCCCATTCAAGCCCTTTCCTCCCCAAACTGGTAAAAACAGCACCTGTAGAAACAGTCTGTGGACATTTCCTGCCTTTATGCATAGAGGCAGCATGCCACAAGTCATCCCAGAGCTACGTTCAGGACGACCTGAGTCCTTGGCAGGAGGCAGAGCATTCAAGAATCATCTAAAATGCAATTGCATGTGCGCCTAGTGATGTGTTAGACAACTACTGCTCAGTAAAGCTTGGGGATAAAGTGAAATGGGTTAAATAGAAAGTCTGTGCGTACAAATACCATATAGGGCTGGCACACAGAAGGCAATCATGAGGAAAGTTAGACCAAAATTTACAGAAAAAGCACAGGCAGTTCAATTTGTTTGCTTTTACAGTCATCACAGGCAAAATAGAACTGCTAGCAAGAGTAAGAGAGAGCAAACAGGATTTTTGGCAAGCAGGGCTATTTCCCTTGTGTTCTGTTTTGTTTCCAGTTTTCCATCTCTGTTTTATCTGCTTACATTGCAGACTTGGGATTGCAGAAAAACTAGGAAAGCGAGACCCTGGTACATATTTTAATTCACAGTATGTATATATGGGTGTTTCAGCATATGTGAATTGATTCTGAAAGTGTCTTTATGTCTTTGCAAAGACACACTTATGGTTGCCCACTCGAACAGTGCCACTGACAGCAGAACCAGTTGTGAAGGCAATGGAAAGCACCAGGGAGTCTTTCCAGGAGCAACAACTTCACAAGCAAAATCTCTGCCAGTTCATGACCTCTTACACATGCTGCATATCCTACTCTACCCCTAATTAGAGTTTGAGTGCCCATAAACTAAGGTATGAATTATTTTCATATGGATGGGTATTCACACTGTGCATCAGTTGTGAGATATTTTAATGCCCTGTGCAGTTGAAGATGACATCAGACCTTCTGAAATGTATACGAAACCTCCGGATTGCAATTCAAAGCATATGTTCTGCCTGATCTGCTGAGGACATAATGGTACAAAATTAGGATGCTTTTAATGAATAAAACACCAGTCACTGATACCATGTGCATTATACATACTTTCCACTTCACAAGAAAAGCAGCTACAGCTTTCACTGCCTGAAGCCATACTACACTTCACTGTGACTACATCACATCTAAGAACATAAGTACATTGAGCCGGTGCACTCTTTGAAGGGGAAATGTTTCAATGAAACCCAAGATAGTGCACAGAGTGCTGCTCATTACTCCAGGTCCAAAACCAACCCATGGCTCCAGCCCTTCCAACAGAAGCAAAATGCTTGCCTACTGTCTGCTTGCTCAGAAAAGATGCCACCAAGCTTCATGCACAAGCTTGGGTTGCCATTGGGTTGCAAGATTTCACATTATACAGCCATACCCTGCCCATCAGTTTCAAGTCTGTATTATAACCTTATTATTTTCTGCCCTAAATTATCATTTTATATGCCTCTGCACTGCTAAAATAACTACCACGACCCCTGCCAATGGTGACTGCCATTCCAGCATTGCTCAAAATCGAATTAAAGATTTATCCTAATCTTCAGAGGGGAAAATTTAAAGTGTCTCACCTCAGGCCTGGGGGCTGCGCCAGGATATAAAGCCAAGGTGGATCTAACACAAAAGGTTAATGCCCATCAGGAGTCGAAGAGGGATCTACCTGCTTTGTGTCTGCCTAAGAGTAGCACTGCACAAATACAGGCTTTCAAAGGCAAGACAAGCCAGAAGTGCAGGAAGAATTGGCCCCTACTCTGAACAGCACTAAGAGAATAACACTTCATTGGGATGCACACGGATTTCACCACATTTATTCCAAGTTGTTTTCTGGACAAATATAATGCAATTTCTAAGCAGTTTATTTGTGTGCAGTATCATAGGGGAGAGTGCCTTGCTTTGTAACTGTGGGCATTTTGTTTGTTTGTTTGTTTCCAGGATTCAGCTAAGCATTTTTCTGTTAAAATATGAACATCAACATCTAGACTTGCAATGCTGCAGATAAACCAGTGCCTTACACTGATGTGCCCATCTCTCAGCTCCTTTCATTCATGGTGTGATGGGAGATGCTAATGCATGAGATAAGGTCTTTATTTTGTGACTTCTCCTCACAGCCTGTTCACAAATCATTCACAGGCTTTGTGTTGGACATAGAATAAGTAAGTTCCCTGAGCTTTTCTTAATTTCACACACTTGTACTCCAAACTGAGACTGCCTACAAACAAATTTTGCACTGAAGCGACTGTTGAAATGTACCACCCAGCTCCTGACTGCGCTCACATCCACTGTCTGTTCTCCATCAATATTCAGCAAGCATCAATAAATGTGAGTGGGTGCCACTGTTTCTGCGTGGAGGAATTCAATGACACACCTTTGCTTCACATGCACTTCCACATCATCAGACACCATTGAGTCAGAGTGCCCCTCTGCTGCCATATGTTGCATGGCAACAACCTGTAGCGGGATGTTGATGGGAAGATTCAGCCTCTACTGCCAAACCACCAACATCAGCTTCTGATATCATGGGCAACAGAATACAATAAGAGGAGCAAACTTGACAGAACACAGTTAATGCAATTAAGCTTAATCTCAGAAAAATTTCAACTTTTTCTTGAAAGAAGAGTATGTTGATTTCTACTTTTCCCTTTTTCATCACAGCTCCCCTGCGGAGCAAGTACTTTTTGATGAGGCCTAACAACCAGGCTTTCCTAAAAGAATTATGGTGAAGTCTATTTCCAAAGCACTCAGCTCTCCATTTCCTGATCTTGACATTTCGTTTGCTTTTCAGCCAGTCAGGAAAGGCCCTGATTTTTTTCCAGAGACCTCATCATCCAGGTCCTTTTTCCTGGACAAAACACATCCTACTCCATTTAGCGTGTAAGGCAGAACTTGCAGGAATTCAAAGCGGATCACTTCTTCCTCCCCTGTTCTCAAGGCTACCCTTTGTCATCCACATGAATCTCAAAAAACCCAGAAAAACCCTTTTGCTTTTTTGGCTTCATTTAGTGGGAATTATTTCTGAAGAAATTTATAAATATTTGCTCTGAATGCCTGAACAAATGAGTTATTTCCTGAGCCTTGCCTCTTGATACCTTAAATCTGTTAGTAGTTTGGCATCAGAGCCTTTGCTCCCTCGGCGTCTCAGATCACAGTGTGAATTGATGGCTTAAGAAAAAAGGGAGAAAATCATCTCTGGAAAGACTGAAGTAGAAGGAGAAATAGTTAAATAAGAAACAAGACAAGAGAGCAGCTCCAGCTCATTGGAAACAAAGGCTGCACCAAAGAAGAGCTAGCAGTGCTGGTAGCTCAGTTATCCCGCCTGCTTGCTGGTGTCCTTCCTACAGCTGTAAAGGGCAGGTCTGTAAAGACTGCGTCAGCTCTCGGACTGCGGCTGGGTATTTATGAGAGCCTCTCTGCAGAGAGGTCAAAAAACACCCAACGGGAGCACAAAGAATGTCGGGCATTTACTGCTGCTCCTCCACCCTCCCACCCAGTCCTTCCAGCAAGAAGCAAAGGCCAGCCTGCCTGTTAGCCTGCAATCCTCCCGATTACGTCTGCAAAATACAGCGGACAGAGTGATGATTTGCAGGAGGTGCATCCATTGTGCTGCATGAAAACACCAGCTGGAGGGGCTGAATGTCCCCCAGGCAGCAGCAGAGCATTGTGCTGACTGTGAGCACCACTTCAGAGCAACCCAACAACAGCTTGGCACAAAAAAAGAGGAAAAATCTCCACTGCCTGCTTTTGGTCTTTCCTAAAACAACTGCACCACAGAAGTACTAACAAAGAAGCAGATGTAAGATTTTTCTCTGACTTATCGCTGAGGCAATTATTTATAAATCTTCTTGATTCATTATGTGCCAAGCCTAAATTAATCTCCTGGTTAACGATAGAAATATATCTGTAGCCCAGTGCAGTGCAACCAGTAGTGCATACCAGGCATTTTGCTTTATAGATTATTTTTGAAAGTACAAAGCTATTTTCCCTCTTTTGAATATTGTAAGGAGAAAATTAATTTTCTCAAAGAAGAGGCCTTGGTGAGGGTCAGCTTCTGCTGCCAGATTTTGCATCCTGCTGCTTCCGAGGGCTTCAGAGGGCCAAAGGAAGCTGGCAGCATGTGTAGCCGAGACCTGAGCAGAAAAGCATGCTGACACATACACGTGCATGTGGGCACACACACATGCATGCACGCACACGTGCAGACTTATATAGAAAACTGCAAACTGTATTCTCCCCTCTCTACTCCCTCCCACAAGAAAGTAAAATTAAATGGCACAAGGCCCTGCAGATCAACATTCCCCAGGCTTAGTTATTTTGGTTATCCAAAAAACATCTCCCTACTCATGGCCAGAGGCAGCATGAACCAGGAAAGGTAGGGCAGCTGGCATGCCACAGAGCAGTTCTGTCTGTGCTCTAACCTCTGTACATCATCTACAGGCTTGGAGAGGGCAGTCCTGATAATTGCACCATGTGTGTCACAACTTCTTGCTCTAAATGTTGGGAAGCCACAGAATCAAAGAAACATTAAGGTTGGAAAAGACCTGTAAGATCACCTAGCCCAACCACCATCTGATCCCCACCATGCCCACTAAAATACATCCACACAGTTCTTGGAACACCTCCAGGGACAGTGACTCCACCACCTCCCTGGCAGCCTGTGCCACTGCCTCATCACTCCTGAAAATAAACTTCTTCCTAATACCCAATCTGAGCCTCCCCTTAAAGCCATTATGTTTAGAGACTGCTATTTTCTCTCCTTCTACACCTTCAGTGTTCTTTCTTTTTAATGAAAGTGAAGTACAAGATTTTAATTTAAGCCATCAGTCAACAGTAATGCAATAGCTAGTAGGTGTGACTGCTCCTCGTCCATGAGTGTACAGCTACCTTGCGTGGTGTGTCCCAGTGTGAATGAGGAAGGACAGACTAGGGCCATAATTAACTGCTAAGCCATATCAACGACAAATATTATGAGAGAATAAAGCCATTTAAAATATGCTTCTTATTTGCTGACGCTAGAGCAGATGTGGCTTCTTTTCATGGAAATTAAAAATTAATAATAGAATGATTTGAGTTAGAAGGGGTGTTAAAAGTTCATCCAGGTCCAACCTCCAACCATGGCAATGGTTTTTTTTTTCCTGTACTGTTACAATATCTGCCAGAAACTCTACTCTCAAAGAGGGCAGGAAAGTTAAACATGTAAGGGTACGCCCCATGATTCTGGAAGGGTTTGAGTCCTGACTGAGTGGAGTAACACAAAGCTGAGGATGCTGCTGACCTGCAGGTAGCCCTGCAAGCCACCTGAGTGCCTACATGGGTGCTGCAACCCATGGCATTGGATCCATCAGAGATTTTTCCCTTTGGGTTCCTGAAGACTTGCACATCTGAAACCAGACATGGAGCAGTACGCTGCTATGGAGTAAACAACTGAAAGTGAACAAGAGGAAAAAAAAAACAGCGTTAATTTCCTCCATTATCTTAAATTATCCTTTAGAACGAGAACCTTCGAGCATTTATTTGAGGGGAGGAGGCAGCACCTCATCCATCCTCCAAGCAACTGGTCCAATGTGACAGGGCTGAAGGTCTGTATGGGAGCAAAGAACAGCCATGTATCCATCTCCATCCCCATCTTTGTCCTACAAGTGCACCCATTCTGTGGGCCTCGAGGATGGAACTGTTGCTAGCACCAGGTACCCAGAGCAGGGCGTGAAAGGCATGTGAAGCTGGCTCATGCCTTTCCAGCTCCTCGTGTTTTTGGAGGGTCTTACAAGATATTCCCCTCTCACCAATGCTCCACATTTTTTCTCCTGCCTGTCCCTCCTTTCAGGATTTCAGCAGGAAGTGGTGTCTGGCTTTATTGTCTGCTTTGACATTCGTTTCCTGCATGGCGTAGGAGGACCACGTCTATAAAAAGCTATACATACATATATGTGTGCCTCATAGACGGGGAAATAACTATGCTTTAAATGAGATGCGAGGCAAGTCTTGATTAAATTGCCACATTAGTTATGTTTCATATCATATAACTTTGAATAACAAGAAACTGGAAAAAATGTAGAAGACAAATGCAAATAGGAAGGACAATATTACCTACCAGGCGGAATCAGATTTCAATCATTTTGGCCAAGGGGATCAGTTTGATTCTCTCAGTTGCTTTATCAAATGCCCACGCGTCCAACTTCCTTTTGACTTCCAGCCGTCTGGGATCCTTTCTTTACCATTCAGAGTGTTATTAATTCTGGCTGCCTGAACATTTTCATTACAAGACGGAAAGGAGGAAACCAAAGATAACTTATCAAGCATTGTTCCCGTTTAGGTGCTCCTTTGAGATTTCCTTTTGACTAGATGTATTTCATTAACTTGGGATGTTCTGGCATGGATGTCTAATTAGACCCGCTTAATGGATTTCATGTCACACAGGCATGTAAATCTTTCCACCAAAGAAAGGTTTGTATGGAGAGGTACAGTCTTTTATTAGACCCCCAGATATAACTGAAAGGAAGGTTTTCAGATTTCTCTTTCTCACCCCTTTGGACACTCAGCAATACAAAGACCTGAACACTGTTGTCCCTTCACGGTCCTCATGTATCAGCATTCACTCTCTTTTTCACTAAGGGCATTTGTCACATCTGCATTTTTCCTCTTTCTTCCAGAATTTGAGTCTTCAGACACTCACCTGTTTTTTAAGGCCCATTGCACAGTTGTATCTTAGTAACATTTATATTCAGTGTTATCTGTTCAGAGGTGGAAGGGATCCCACATGGGGCTTTCCTTCCAGGTTTCCATACCAAGCACTCTGAGAGATTACAAAATGTGCTCACTACAGATTTTGTGCTGTTACTTAATTGACTTAAATGTGCATTTGGCAGTTGCTTTTTTTTGTCATTGTATATGTCAGCAGTACCCTTTAAACATACACTCTTCAATCCTCAGATCTTTAGTAATAAGAGACAGAGGAGTTTGCTGTACCTGGCTTGGTGGCTGCCTGTCCTCATAAGAACAGCTGAGAAAGAACACCTACAGGCCACTTCCATCCTTCAGTTTAGGTTTTATTTTCCTGATGCTGGAAGTATTTAAAGTAACTAGCAAAGCACATTTTACCTTATTAGACCTTGTGCAGGAATTTTTAGCTAATTTTTTTTTTTTAATTTAGGCTAATAATGGTAATACTAGTATAGTCTGCAAAACATGTAGAATACATTATGACAAGTTAGAAAAGTTCAGATCTTGGAATAATTAGTTTGGTATATTGCTTGAAATCCTAGGATGCTTGCAATTCAGCAGAGATGTGGAATCCCCAGCAAATCTTCTGCCAGACACCACAAAAATTCTGGATTATTCTTGCAAGTCTCCTCATGAACTTCCAACCTCTCTTTTAATGTTGCTAAGGCAAGGTTTCACCTACATCCCATGGCAAGTTTCAGGGGTTTACTCCTCTTGGCATAAATCACAGATCAAAGCCAGCTTATTTACCTTCACAAAGATCTGTGTGCTTGTTTGTAAACTGTAAAAATATGCAGGGAAAAAAACATTATTGGGATATACTCTGGAAAAAGTAAGCCTTTCAATGTGAAAAACTTTCTCAACTGCAGAGACTAAAAATTAATTATCTCATATGTAGCTTTGTTTTGCAGAGGACCAGGAGAGGAGAAATTACATTCCTTCTACTTAAAAGGTAACAAAAGATAACTTTAGTTTTTTAAGTACATCCACTTATGGGTAAAAACTAGAACCCTCCTATTCAGGATAACTCAAGGTTGATTTTCAAAGGCTAGGTAGTAAGAAACTTCTACAAACTGGAAAAAGATCCCTGGAAATTGGCACCTGAAAACAGAAGCTGGGGAAGTGTTTTCCTTGTGAACAAACTGTTATGAGTTTTGATTAAGTGTGTGCCTATTAAAACTTAAATTAAAGCACACCTGATTGCTGCTATATTGTCACCTGAAAATAATACTGCCTTTTTATTTTACGAAATTGCATTCTCTTCCAAGTTCCCCCAAGGAAATAAACTTCCTCAGTGCACATCACTTTATTCCTTTTCCTATTTTGATAACAGCTATTCAGAACAATATATTTATATGGCTCTTCACAGAGATGTACACAAAAGTGGGTTTTGGTACATGCTTTAACCAAGCTAATTTGTGAAAGATGAATGCATGCTGATTTAGGAAAATCTTTAAATTGGAAAACTGTGGTGGTCATCTGTTATCTCCAGACACAAAACCCATAAAGAGTTCAATAAGGTCACCAGCAGGGACTTAAAGCCATCAGCGTACCTAATGGCTGCTTGGGGCCAATGTGCAAAGAGCTGAAGGTCTCAACTTGGTTCATGCTGGCCATGTGGTGACAGCATAGAAATCAGTGAACTCCAAATGGGCAGTGGGCAGACGGACAGACGTCCCCAGATCCTAGTGCTGTCCGTTAGCTATTCCTCTGTGACACAAAGCTCACTTCTTTGAGGGAGCGAGAAGAAAGTCTGGAGCCTCATGATAAGCCCAAGGGATTAATAAAGGCAGTTTAGTGTGTAGGATAAAGTAGAGCCTTTATCACCTGCAATTCAATCTAACAACTTAAAAATACATGAAATCACAGCACTGGCTTCAACAGCACATGAAATTAAAAGCCAAAAGGAAGTCAGTACTTGTGGCCATATTCTAAAAGATAAAGAAAGAAGGATTCCCAAGACTGAAGGTCATATTAGGGATTTCCCCCCACCCTGTAAAGCTTAAGTACTGAATACAGACTTGTAGTAACACAGAGAATAATAGTTGCCAGAGATTTTCTTTAAGAACATAGACGAGGGACAGGGATAAGCCCAGAAGAGAATCTCAGCTCCGAAGAAGTCAGGGAAGTTATAAGCTTTCAAATTATCTTCTGTTTGCCAGCTGCTTTGGACACTTCATTTTTTTTCCTGAAACTTAAAACTTCCTTCTAAGCTTCTCGTTTTTTTTCCAAGCACATTTTATTACAGTCACATTATATTTTGAAATGCTCTAAAACATCAAGGCAAAATGGGAACGTGAACTCCATTTAATCCTTCTATTGCACTGTAGTAAGAGCAAGCAAGCAGGACAGTATAAGTTTAGGAGGAGAAATGGGATGGGGTAATCTCCTTGCAGCTGGGTTTGGAAATCCCAAAAAGGCAGTGGCAGTGTTCCAGTGCCCAGCTGCCTGGTTGTGAAGGAGAAAACCATTTTCAACCTTAACTAGACATCATTAGGCACTTCCTTAATTGACAGAACGCTGAACAGGCTGTTATGCTGCATGGCTATGAATTACCACAAGAGAGCCTAGCTGCAGTGAGAGCCAAGTCCAGACATCAAAGGCTAATATCAGGATGCAAAGAAGTGAGAAATAAGCTGTAATTCTCACGATGAAGAAGCTTTATCAAACCCCAAGTTCTATTAGGAGTTACATAACAAAGCTCCACTTCTTTGCTGGCTGCCAAACAGCTATCGAATATTAAAGAGATGAGCAAGAGGGGCACACAGGCACCGTGCAGCAGCCTTCATGCACGTGTGTGCATAAATTCACCCATGTGTGTGTAAATAAGAAAGCCTTCACACCAGCATGGGTCTCAAAGGCCAACCAGGGATTTCAGTGGGACATCTTCACTTTCTAGTTTGCCCTTCCACCTCTTCTGGTACCCCCAGGATGCAGGCATCACAAAGAAGCCAGGCTGGAAGGAACTGGGTAGAACTGGGTCAGGTTCTGTTAGGAGCCTGTCTGTCCATGAAGTTAATGGGCTGCCAGAGATGGGCCATTGATAACAAGTCACAAAGGCAGATGGACAGCAGCAACATCAGTTCTCACAGCAGTGGAGACTTTCTGAGATGCAGTCATGAAATGACATGAAAATCTCAACTTTCCCTTTCAAAAGCAGCTCCTCGTTGGCCCCCATGATTGAAGTAATTTCTGCAGTTTTAAACTAACCTGTTTTATTCTGGTTTGTTTTGTTTTTTTTCCTAGAGAGAAGGGAAAGAAAAGGAGGCTGCCTTCTGGGTTCTTGATTCTTGAAGCTGGCAGTATTGGGTCCTGCCTAGAAGACCCAAACCAAGTGTTGGGAAGAAGATGAAACACAGTAAAAAACCTCTTTTGGGCATCTTCAAGACTTAACTTCAGTTTAAATCCGCTTTTTTGTAGTGCTGAGTTAGCAGGGAGGTAAGTCCTCATGACAGTGGATGAGGCTTTTCAAGTGGATCAAAGCCCTGGAAAGCAAAGAGGAGTGGGATGTTTCCACTGAGTTCCAGGTGGTTTTGTAATAAGAAGTATAATTTGATTCCTTTTGTACTCTGTGCTGACATAGCCATTTTCACAGAGGGAATAAAAACAACTTCAGGACTTGTGGGGAGCAAGGAAAACTGCTGACTGCTTGATTTCAAGTAATTCACCCATTGGTATGGCCTGATCAGAAAGCACGTAGGACAGGTATGCAAAGAAATGCACTACAGCCAACTATACTTCTGAATTTCTGATCCTGGAGAAAAGGAAAAGAAATAAGGATAAAAACTGAAACTCATGTATGTGAAAAGTGTTAATGCAATATGAACAACGTAAAAAGTAATTTCAAAGAGCACCAAAATGTGACATAAATAAATTCAGATCTGAGGCTGAGATTTGAGTGTGAGACATGTAACCGTATGCTTCTATAAGGCATCTATAAGGCATTCTATAAGGCATCAATATCAATCTATAAGGCATATATATATATATGGCAATATAGATGTGAAGTTATTGTAGTCTGGATGGAGCTAAGAAAACTAGAGAGGAATTTTCACTAAATTTACATTTAAATTGTACCTGCTTTCACAACACACAAAAATGTATGGATTAATGAAGGCTTCGGTATATATAAATGTTGAAATTTCCGTATGGCAAAGGCTGATGACATTACTGTGGAGAACCCTGATTTGTTTATACACCACAGAGTTCCAGAACCTTTTGCAACAAGAAAAGTTACTCGAGAATTTCTGAAACTCTGACTAGTAAAAATATTTTAATTTGCTAAGAAGTAATAAAGATAAATCTAATTTGCTAATGATTGAAGCCAGCAAAAATTTAGTGGGGAGCACTTCATGAATGAGAAAATGAAGGTTCACATATTAAAAATCACATGTAAACCAGTTGCTTAAATGATCCCCTAGAACCAAAAAGCAGAATAAGAAAAAGGGCAGTGTGAAGAAGTATGCGAAAAGTGTTCTCTCCTGAAAGGTAATTAATAAATAAACAAAAGCCCATCAACACAAGCCTCCTTTGATAAAAGGAAAAATTATCCCATGAGAGTCTCTCCAATATGCTTTGCAACTTCTTGCCTACGTTTTCACCAAGCTCATTAACAGCCCATTCTTGACATACCATCTAAAGCCCAGCGGCAGGCATTACATTTCACAGCAGCACAATCCGTAGCCACGGCCACGCTGCACACGGCAGTCCCCACCTCCACAGCATTCTCCTTCCAGATCTGTGCCTGATCCCAGCCCACACCCAACGTCCAACCTTGGAACAAGCCACATCTAGTGCATCTTCTTCCACTTTCTTCTTTAGTATATGAGCTTCATAGAATCATGGAATGGCTGGGGTTTGAAGGGTTTTACCTTAAAGATCATCTCATTCCACCCACTCTGCTGTAGGAGACTACCAACCACTAGATCAGCTTAATTCCAATGAAAACAGAAAAGAATTAAGTTTGAGGATTAATACTCTAGTTATGTAAACAATAGCAAGCCTTCTGCAGTGCTAAATGAAAGCCCACCAACCTTCAGCTAGGTTTAATTTGGCGGTGCTTGCCCTAAATAACTGCACTTTAACACTAACCACTGTCATCAGAGCTACACTCAGCCAAAGTCAGTCCTTTTATCAGGCTACTCAGTGCAGGAATGTTCTTTTTTCCCAAAAATCACCTGTGCCTTCAGGGTTTCTTTGGATGGATTTTCAATAGACATAAGCCATGCTCTGAATAGAATATTAGAGGACAGATCAGTAACAGAGTGAACTCTCCCTCTGTAGGTTTATGGTCAAGAGATGCCAATAAAGAGAGCACAAAGGAAAAAAAAATATTTTTAAATACCACTTAAAAGAGCCATCTTTTCCCTGAAGCTCAGGTTCTGAACTTAAATGAGCCGAAAAAAAAAAAAAAAGGAAAATTCAAATGATGACAGTAGAGTTATTTACAGCAGGCAACTCCACATTAAGCACTTTACATGCTGGGACTCTTGATTCTCTGCAAAGGAGGAGCCCTGCATTGCTTTCCCCTTCACACGTTTGAGGGCGCCTTGCTCAACAGCCAGAGGTAACTTTGCTGTGGCTTCTTTTGCCTCCCTGGAGTATGACCAAAGACTAAACAAATAATTCTTCTACCCCACACAATCTCAGTCTGAGTATCAACTTTTCTTTCATGGATGCTATTTGTACTTCATTGTTTTCAGCAATGCATTAAAAGCCAACTGGCACAGGAAGGAAGGATAGTGCAGAGGATATACATATTTTCTATTCCAGACATGTTAAACCCACAGCTCTATTATGCCTAGCACTTCAGAGACATTAAGTAAACCTTTGCTGAACATCTATCTTAAACATTGTCAGTTATGCTTCATTTCCAGTATCCCATTTTAGTTCCATGCGGTAAAGTGTGTCTTTTCCTACAATAATGATACAAAAAATTATCAGAAACCCCAACTACCCCACATGGCCACAGGGCACACAGCATAGGTCAGTCTGCATACAATTGCTCTCCTCCCTTCGATGTTCTGTCTCTATTCTCTAGAATAATTCCCTTTTTTTTTTTCCTTCTAACTCATTGCTTCTCCTTTACCCACACACAGCTATTGTATGCACTTGGGCTGATATCTGGGTTTAATTAACCATGCTTGTATAATGTGGAAATACAATTTCGATATGACTGCTATGTTAGGAATAGCGGAGTAATATAATGGTCTACTGAAGCATAGCATTGTCTGTTAAATTGAAGGTGCAGCATCACCTAAAACACAGCAAGCAAAGCCACCCACATACTTCATGTACTATTAAAACTCCCTTATTCAATTTCACTCTCAAATAGTCTTCTGAAAAGAAAAAGTGTATCTTGTAAAAACATAAGGTGGCCTGAAATGAAATGCATATTGGTTTATGATGAAAAAATGCCCTCCTGTCACCAGCTGGAGACACTATCCACTCGGCATAGAGAATGTATCGGGAGAATGGAGTGCAGCAAGGAAATTCACATCATTAGACTGATGTGAGAAATGTTGCAGCTCATGTACACAGTCTCTCATTGCTTGATATCTCCACACATTTTCTCATTCCGTTTATTTTTATGATGTGTAATGTACAGCATGTATACACACACGAGGGGAAAAAAAAAATCAGCAGATGTCTCATCAGTTCTGTACTGATCCGCACGTTTCAAAACATTTCTCAGCCCAAGTACACAGGTAACATTTTTGCTGAGACAATTAAGAGGAAAGTCACAGCTCTAAAGCTGCATGCGTAGATTCTGAAGTCAGAATGACAAAAGAGGGATTATGTTTAGGCAAATTATGTTTAGACATAGTTAGGGATGTTTAAAGTCTTCAGGAATCCGAGTGCTGGGGCCAACTCGGAAACAAATGTTCCTTCCTCGTCTGCAGTTAAGATCAGCGTTGTGCTGCTGCTGGGAAAATTCTTGATGAAAACAGTCAGAACTCCCCCTTTCCCGCCCCATGTTGCTCTAAAACAAAACTGAGGGGCTCTCAGGATTCACTGGATGCATGAACTTTTGAGACACACTGCACCCTACTGCACAGCACTGACAGAGATCTTCAGGGTTCCGCACTACATATTGCCAATGGGATTTAATATCTAGCTGTGCAAAGTCTGAGATGCCAAGTGAAAAAGAGAGATGGATTAAGGAATGAAATCCTAAAAAAGAATGTGAAAAGACAGGTCTTTATAATCTTAGCCACAAGCTGTTCTTTCTACCTTCCAGCAGGTAGTCCCAGACACTGTTGCCTATCCCATGATTTTTCCTTCAGCATCATTTCTTTGAAGCTTTTTCTCTATTTACAGTAAGAACTTACAGCATTTGGCCACATTCTTCCAGCTACAGAATTTTAAAATAGGAAAATCAAACAATTCTGGACATGGCAGTAGTAGACAACAGAGCTCCCAGCGCTCACCTCTCTGCAAGGCAATCCTAAAGAAGAGTTTGATGCGAGACAGTGGTGAAGGGACGTTACATTGTGCTTCCCCCTTGCAGACCTGTGTAATGGCTATAACAGGATATGCAACATTTAAGCAAGATTGATCAGATGGTCACATGGATACAAAACATCCCAGAAAACACGTGGATGGCATCAGTCTGGATGTTCTGAAAAGAATCGTCAAGCATCTTGTAAAGTGCTTAACAAGGAGCAGGGCTGCAGTGCAGATAGACTGACAAACCCAGAACGTAAAGCAACTAGTACATGCCCCTTTGGTTTTGTACCCAAGATGTCAAAATTCAGGGATGCCGTTGTTCTGTTTTATGACCCATCAGCATGTGTGTTAGGAACTCCAAGAGGGCATGGCCTGAACAGCAGAGGGGTTGCATTGGCAAGGCATCATCTGCACAGCTGGGATTTCTTCCAGTGTCAGCACTGCATACACAGGATCACACCCATAAGGACAGGACAAGAATGATCACACAGTATAGTCAACCAAGAACCACTTAATAAACGCTAAGAGCAATCTAAAATCAGCATGCTGCAGTTTTCCACTTTAAAGTTAACAGTCAAAGGCAAAATCCCTGATCGCAGGGCTCACCACACTGCAGATGAACCTCCAATTAGTTGCATTAGGGCAGCTGCCAGGCTGGCAGCCAGGATGTCACTTGCTAAGCTGCAAACTCTAGCTGGCAGTGCAGCTTTACCTGTTAAGGAAATAGGCACCTTTGCTCTGAGATGTTACGAGAACAGGACAGAAAAATGAAACACAGCATTCAAATCACTCAAGACTGCTTTTGTCAGTTGGAAATCTGTACCTGAATGTGAGTTTCCCCCCCCCCCCCTCTTTTTTTTTTTCACCCAGCACAGGTGCTGGGAAGGATTTAGAAGGAAATGAGCAAAACTTTTGGCCAGCCTTATGTTTTCAAAGTTTTGTCCATCAAGTAAAATCCCTACAGTTAGGATACAGATTCTGTGTTCCACTGCACCACGTTTCTACAAGCCATCAAATAGCTGCCTTATCCATAGATGGGAGTCCAGGCCACGAATAGAATCAAACCAGTGTAAGTACAGAGTTAATTAATTATGTTTTAGACAATGAAGTTTGCCTAAATTTACAGTGATGTAGAAGAAAAGACCCCGGCCTGCTTCTGCTCTTCCACTAGGGGAATGCATGACCAGCAGCCTTAATGTCACTATTAGGTGCCTGAGGAAAGAAATACGTATTACCACTGAATTCAGAAATAGTCTTCATCATTTCAATATGGCTCAGTAAAAGAGTAATTTAGGGAACATCAGACATCTCATTTTGCATTTTGTGGACAATAACAACCGGCTTTCACTCCCTGATTTATGGGTTTGCTTGAAGGTATTCACTGCTAGCTCTATAGCCCAGTTAAACATGATTTGTACTGTTCTGGAAGCCCAGAAAGAACACAAAATAGACAACTGAGGATTCTTTTCACACCAGGAAATTCTCATTTGGCACAGAACCAGCATAGCCAGCTGTATGCAGTGTATGGGACCTGTCAGGGACACTGATGAGCGAAAAAGGCGTGATCAGACTGCAAATTAGAGCGCCCCAGTTGTTGTTTTGAAGGTTCCTGTCTCCACCTCAACTATCTTTGGGCCTTGTACAGCAATGCCAAGCACAGAAGGCAGCATTAGCAAAGCTGGGCTTGTGTGAGGTGTGCTGTTCATGTGGAGTTTCTCCCGAGGACGAGGTCGGCGTGGGGGCTGAGCCGCCTTTGTGCCGGGCCAGCTTATTCACAGAGCAGGTTTTGGCAGAGCAATGGTGCCCATGCTGGGAGGTTTGGCGGGCAGAGCTGCCACAAACCTGTTCCCACCTCAGAGCAATACTGGTGAGAAGTCACAGCTTGGCTGGGACCAAGCCTTCTCAGGGTGCAGTATTAGCTTATACAACTGGGGTGACCAGTCCTGGAAACCCAGGCGCTGCCTAGAGCCTGTGGGCTGAGAGCACCAAAATTCACCTCACACAACTGATACAACCAGTACTGAAACTCATCCTTAAAAACAGTATCATCTAGCACATCCAGATAAAAGAGCTGCATTTTGGGACCTCACACCAAGGCTGGGGGCTCCCAAAGCCCACAGTCTGTGCAGCGCTGAGGGACTGCTTTGGAGTGACAGCCTCCCACTGTCAGGTATTTGTGTCTCCTTATTCTTTTTTAAGACTTTTTTTTTTTTTTTTTTTTTTTTTTTTGACAAAGCAGATGCTTTCCACTTAAATGTTTTGGCCAAAATCCCAATGTTTTCACAAAAATAGCTTTGAAGGAAAGCCTGTTTCATTAAGAGCGCACATTCAACTTGCAAAACAAGACTGTAAAGAGATGCCCAACTGTCACCCATGTGCTTCCTTAGTTTAGAGATGCTCCATTTTAACCAGAGATAAAAGCAAGTTTAGCTTAGCTAGCTTGGCAATTTTGAACAGGCACTTGGATAAAAGAAACCTAAATTAGTGTAATTGAGTACACATTTCTTACAACCTTTCCACTAGCTGGCTGCATGGATATCAGACTCTTTCTGCTCACTGGATTTCCCCTGGGCTCTCCTCGCAGCAAGCAGATTGCCCGTATGGGGTCTGGCTTTGAATCAGGACCACATGGTTATTCTGTCAAATAGAAGACCTGCCCTTGCTGGGCATCCACTGCTTGCTCCCCACGGTTCATAAACATGTTTGCTTTTCCAAGCATCGATTTTTCAAGGCCAGTCAACCTGGTCCAGTGGGAGGTGTCCCTGCTGATAGCAGAGAGCTTGGAACTAGATGATCTTAAATGTCCCTTCCAACCCAAACATTCTATGATTCTATGATTTTTAAACCTAATAAAGATTACCTCATTATTACAAGTGGTGTTTGAAAGGCAGATTGTGCTATCAAGAAAAAAGAATTGTATGCTGGAATTTTTTCGTATGTGTTCAATAAAAATAGTAGGATCATACACAAAGACCATTCTGTGAAACAAGAGCACAACAAGTAATATCAGAAGAACTGCTCTAGAGGGAACACACAGTTAGAGCCTGCCATCTCCTGATTTTATTTTCAAACCAACCTTTTTAAACAAATGTTGAACTTTCATCTTTTGTTCTTGTTGTCTACTATCCCAGAGCAATAAAAAACAACTGCACAGGTTGTAATAAACTGCTTACCAAGTTCTTCTTATTTTAACTTCTATATTAATGTCCATTAAGATATCAACTAGCTCAGACAGACTGATGGTGAAGAAACATCCTTATAACTTAGTTTCTGATATCTCCAAATTAATTTTAAAAAGCATACATTAGCAAGTGATGGCTTAAAAGACTGCTTAGCGCCTTTATTTACGTATTTTTTCATGCATCTCTGAAGAGTGAAAAAGACAGTGAGGACTCGGTGTCTTTCATTCATTTCATTTCATGTCTAACATTCGTTAGTTGATAGCGTTTTGTCCAGTGAGGAGATTCAACTACTGAAAAACAGAAGTCCAGAAAAAGGACAGTCAAAATTCAGTCTTCTGGAGGCAGATACTTTAAAGTTGTTACTTTCTCAAAGCATTTGATAGGAACGTGCCCTAGTTTCAGCTGGGATGCAATTGTTTCCTTCTCATGTCTGGTATGATGCTATGCTTTGGTTCTAAGAGAAAAACAAGGTTGGTAACAAACTGGTGTTTATGATTGCTGCTAAGCAGTGCTGTGCAGAGCCAAGGCCATTCTCAGTGAAGGGCACAAGGAGCTGGGAGGGAACAGAATCAGGATAGCTGATTTAAACTGGCCAAAGGGATATTCAATACCATATGACATCATGCGGAAGGAGTTTTGAAGGGGGGTGGAGTACATCTTGCTCTCTTCCACTGCTTGGGGGCTAGCTGGGCATTCAGGGGTGTTCAGGGCTGTTCAGGGGTGTTCAGGGGTGGTGAGCAATTGCTTGTACATCACTTGTCATATACATTCACATATATACATACAAATATATATAATCTGATCTATTATCCTTCCCTTTCCTCTATCTTAGTGAATGGTTTTATCTCAACCCACAAATTCTTGTTGGTTTTTTTTTCCCTATTCTCTCCTCCATCCCACTGGGAAGGAGGGCAGAGAGCAAACAACTGCGTGGTGCTGAGCCACCTGCTGGGTTAAACCACGTCAGAGGGGATTCAAAAACTTTCAGCAGGCAAATTAATGCACTACGTTTGAAAAGCCCAACCTATGGAAAATAAGCTTTAGCATGAGCACTGGAACACATATGACATTTTGAAGACTTGCAGGAAACACCATATTTACAGCACATCCAACTTAATGTTTTACTAGTGTGACCTCAGTTTGCCAAAAGTGTGAAGATCAACCTTAAACATGAAAAGTATTCAGCTTTGCAGCTAAAATGCCGCTATTGGATAAAGAATGTAAATTGCTTCCCCACTTTCATCCTCCTAATTATCAGTGTGCAGCTTAAGTACTTCTAGCTTATTATTAATATCCATTTGAACTAACGTTTTTAACTATGCATAAAGACCAGAATGTATTATATTTTCTTTCCTTTTTTTTCCCCCCATTATGCAGGGATAGGTTGAAATGATCTGCTGAACTCTATTCAAAATGTCTCCCTGGAGGATGATGCGCACACATTGTGCCTCAAGAGTCCTGTGATCTTGCTTGTGATCAGCACTTACACTCGTACTAAAGAAACTAAATAGAATGGCATGAGATGAAGAAAAGTGGGGGGCAGCAGCAGTCCTGACGGAAACCGTGAATAAAAACCTATATGGGGACAAGAGCAGCAGTCACAGAGGGTTTGTGGGAATGAAGTCCACAAGACAGTTAGGACATGAGCCAGTTAGTGTGAGCCTGCTCCTTATGAGGAAGTGGGCAGGACCAGTAAGATAGTGTTTTATATACCTTTATTACCTTTATTACAAAAAGCACTTGCTGCAGAAATCAGGTCACAGTCAGCAAGCAGAGCTGCACTACGGCATCATGTGAAGCACACAGTCCTCTCCATCCTGGCAAGTAAATTGTTCACTGAAGTTTGTTTCAAGCACAAAACCCTCACGGAAAACTCTTTTAATTGTGTGCATTCATATAAGCAATTATACTTGAGGCTATTATGCCAGTTACCCCCAAATAATATAAACAGTCATCTCGCTGACAGATAAAACACACGGTGCCAAACTTCTTACAACAAGAGGGCAGGTGATTAATCATGTTCAGTTTTGATGATTTAATGCCACAGAATTTCTGTTCATGTTACTGACAATTAACGCAGCTTGCAGACTGAGAGAAGAAAGCTTTCTGTTCAAGCAGAGTAAAATTTCCATGTAAATGTGGGACAAAGGGTCCAAATGGATGGCAGCTCTGAAAAGGAAAGATTTACTGCTCGACGTGCATTTTGGCAAAGAAAATGTTTTTAATAGTAGTAATAGCAGAGAAACGTCCTGCCTGTTCACTAATTGAATTTAAGCAATTCAGATACCCTCATTTATACTGAAATGGTTTTCCTGCCTTCCCTCTTCTCAAGCCTGGCAGATGGACTAGACAGAAATGTGAAATTCATGCAGTCATCACTGCTCTTAGCCCACTTAATTCACAGGCTTTTGTCAAAACTTCTTTAGTCAAGATTAAGAGAAAGGGTACCGTATCTATCATAACCATCTGGACTGAAATTTGCCAATCTGGACTGATTGGACAGAAGCCTACGTTATGCTGAAGCCGATTTGGGCTTCCCTGGAGGAACTCAGGCACAATGGCCACCAAGTACACCAAGAGCCTGGCACATCCAGCCATGCTCCACACTGCTCAGCTCCTCCTCCACTTACACAACTGGAAGCAAGTGAAAAATGTTCATAAATCCAAAGGTTAGCTTTTTACATTCTTTCTTTCTTTTATTTTTTTCCTTGCCAACTGACGTTTATACAAAGGGGTAAGAAATTAACACAGCCTTCATGCTTCTTTTAAAAATGAGAAATCTATTAGGCGATGGGCTGTCAGAGCATCGTGCTTCAGACAGAACAAGCAAATTCTTTCTAATGTAAGCATACTGCAGATTGCTGGGGACAGTTAGCGTATTGACTATACATTTAGCATCCAACAAAGCTCCGACGTGCTCAGACTGCCTCTAGTGCAGGAAAGAAAAGCCAGTCTGAAGCGTCTAGGGGAATAGGATCAGGCTGGCTTGGCCAATGGGTTAGTTTATCTCTGGTTTCATCTGTTGATAAGCTATAGTCCCACAGATCCCTGGGCTCCTCATGGTCAGAAAATTAGCAGCAGTTCTTCAGAGAATGTTTACAAAAAGTATGTACATCTTTTCTCATTTACATGCACCTCTCTGCAGCTATGCCCAGCTTTGCAGCCTCTGGGCAAATCATCACAGCAACCTCCACATAGAGCAGCACTCACACAGCACCTGCAAATAGCACTGGAAGAGTATCAGGTCTGTGGGCTACTCATTTCCAGTAGCAGATGCTACTCTTTTGACTTCGTCCCCTTGCAGCTCTGCAATAAAAGTGACCACCTTCAGTGCTAGATCTGCTTCATAAATAAAACTAGGTATTGTCAGGCACAGGCTATGGATTTTGTACTCTGCTTGGTTTCCCCCAGAGAGGTGCTAAGTGAGCTTTGGTTATACCGTAAGCTTACCAGCTCTCCCAGGCTTTTCTTAAAATCCTGAGTGGCATGTGTGTCATGGGCATGTCGAAGATAGCAAGGTCTGTCTGTTTTAAATAAAATATATAGAGACCTATTTTTTTTTACAAATGTAGGAACGTTGTTTATAAATGTAGGAAACATGTTTGGATTTTAGATGGGCAAAAATTGAATATGCATGTGTAAATAACAAGATTTCAGAGGTAAAAGAGCTATGATTTTTTTTTTTTTCCTTTGTAATTCTTCACTGGGAAGAAAAAATTGAAGGAGTTAGGGCAAGCAAAGCTGCCAGGGGAACACCTTCCCTCACAGATGCTCTGTTTTCAGTTGATGAGAGCTAAACTATTGGCAGTACACCAAGAAGTAACACATCCACAGAGGCCCTTTCACACAAAGTGGCCGAATCCCAGGAACCCAGCTGAGCTGCAATGCTTCCCTTCCCATCCACTGGCAAGTTGCAGGCAAGCTGCAGCACACGTGGCTGTACGTAGCTTTACTACAGATCTTTCAGCCAAATTCCTCTTTGCTGTCATAGCTAACTTTTCTCAATCTTAAATCCTGCTTCAATTTGAAAAAGAGATAGGAAGAGAAGTAATTTAAGAGTTATTAAAAATGCCATCATGTCACTGATGGGTGCATCCAGCCCCCCAGTGCGTGCAACAGAGCAGCTTCTCTCCTTCCATCCCGGCCACTCTACATGGATGCTCCACCATTTTCAAGGTGAATGTTCTCCTGTGGGAGTAACAATGCATGGAGATGTAAGGAGAAGGGAGCAGAGGGGCCAAGGAGCTCCTGTGGTATCTTCATTGAAATGATGCAACAGGGAAATGATTTTAAGTGGAGGGAGGGAAGATTTAGGTTGGATGTCAGGGGGAAGTTCCAGACTATGAGAGAAGTAAGGTGCTGGAACCTGTTGTGGATGCCTGGAGGTGTTCAAGGCCAGATTGGATGGGGCTCTAAGCAGCCTGGTCTAGTATTAAACGGGGAGGTTGGTGGTTCTACCTGTGACTGGGGGGTTGGAGATTCATGATCCCTGAGGGCCCTTCCAACCCAGAACATTCTGTGATTCTGTGAAACTGTGATCAGGGGATCCAGGGAATGTTTTGGTTTGCTAACTACCAACCCTGCCCAGCTGGCTGGCCGCACTACAGCCTTGACCCTTTTGAAGATGCCGCCTCAACACCAAACACGAGGCTAGGATCCATGTACAAATCAGCACAATTACGCCTTGGCGTAGGGTCCTCTTGATGAGGCAGGCCAGAAAACCACTCTCTCCCATCTGCTGCATGCTGGGACACAAGTGCTCCTTGGCACCCAGGCTCCGAGCAGAAGGCCTTACCCAAGAGCTCAATTCAGAAAGCAGCTCATTACCGAAGGACACAGGGAGAGGGACCAACATCCTCCTCTGAAATGGGTCCAATGCAACATGGATGAACAAACAGAGGGAAAATGACCATGAAACTATTAAAACATTGGTGTTGTTTTTAAAGACTGTCCTATCTGCAGACAAGTCATGTGGAAGGCAATAGGTCTCATTTCCCAGTAAGCAAAATCTCTTAGGGTATGAAAGCACCAGGTTTGGTTCAGTGCCACCCTACAATGCAAAACCAAATACAGAATGAATGTCTTGTGTAGCATTAGATCCAGGCTTTCATAAGTAAACAGCACTGTAGCAAAGCACCTAATGCTATTAAAGACACTCTCACAGGTTGTGCATATCTTCTTATAGAACAACAGAATCATTAAGGTTGGAAAAGACCTCTTAGATCATCATGTCCAACCAGCCCACCCCCACCATGTCCACTGTCCCTCAGTGCCACATCCACACAGTTCCTGCACTCCAACAACTCCCTGGGCAGCCTGTGCCGCTGCCTCACTGCTCCTTCTGAGAAGAAATGTTTCCTTATATCCAAATTGAACCTCCTCTGATGCAGTTTAAGGCTGCTCTCTCTCACCTTATCATTGTTGCCTGGGAGAAGAGGCTGACCCCTACCTTGCCACAACCTCCTTTCAGGGAGATGTAGAGAGACATCAGACCTCCCCTGAGCCTCCTCTTCTCCAGACTACAGTCATGTCACACTGCTGTAAACCTACATTACATGGGACTTTGTTATTTGAAAATTTGGTGCCTAAGCACAGAAGAATTCTAAAAATCTGCTCCTCCAGTGAATATATTTTTGTACAAAATGTGACTTGCAAGACACACACATGTCTAACATAAATACTTCTGAAGCTTCAGGCTGTATATCTTATCAGATATTCAGGGTCAAATCTGTAGGTGGCTCCATTGACTTGACTTGAAGCTTCTGAACATCCTAAGTCTGATTTTGCTATATCTTATTTTTCATAAAATTGACTGAAAGAAGACTCACTTTATTTAGCAAAAATGTTTTTGCTTGCATAATAAAATTGATAATAACATACTTTATGAACCCGTGCATTTAGTTTTAATTCATTTAATTATTTCATCAAATATTACATTGAAGAAAAAAACCCATATTTTTGAAGACGTCATTGTATACAGTTTTTATTGTGGGAAATCAAATTTTTGCTTTTGCATGGAGCCATTGTTTCAGTGAGTTTCAAAGGAGCAGAAAGAAAATATTCCGTATTTAAACAACACTGATTATTTTCCTTAAATGACGTTGCAGCAGTTATTTTTCTAACATTACCCTGACAGTGATGTCAAATCAAAGGACAAAACACATGTTAGTGTGGATAGAACTGGTACTACTATAAGAGTTCAGAAAATTTCTCATAATAATGACATACAGATATTTTATTTTGGCTTATTTGTACTAGCTACTGTGCCTATAAGCTTTGTATATGCATTTAGATACCTACAAACGAGAATGACAACCATTGTTTTTTCCAGAAGAATTACAAATTATATCAAAACACAAATCTAATAACTTGCTGTGTTAAGTGCATGTAAAAAGAAACATATTACAAGATATTTTTACTGGCATAACATCTGGAACTCCACAGGAGGGATCAGTTTCCTTTTAGCTCTTGAATCAGGGAACAAAGCAAGATTCAAACACATCAGGCAAAGCGGGAGGCAAATGGAGAGAAAGTGGGATTGGGGCATGAAGAAGAGGCACGTGCATAGGGTCCAAATATGAAGATGTGGTCCTGACAGACATAAGTGACCGCCTGCCCAGCAAGAGTAGCCAGTAGTAATGATGTGCTCATGCCTATAACGAACCTAAGAGGTAGTAAAATGGTATCTTCCATGATTTTTACCCCAGGTAAAAGAAACTGCATGGATAGAGGGGGCTAGGTACTTATGTGGAAAGCTGATAAAGAGTTATTAAGAGGAGAACAAAGATAAGGTTAAACCTGAATGATATAATGGGCTGATAAAGCTGGGGGAGATGTCTCCTACCCAGTGTGTTTCAAAGTCCTTGATCACTGTTGCAGTGCTAACCAGTTAATTAGAGTTAGGACACGTGGTAATTTAGCAGGAAATGAAGTTTCAAGGTGCCTTAAAGGAAAATGACCCAAAAAAGAGGTTTTTCATAGCATTGTTTTCAGAATGCTTTGATGTGCTGCTGTATTTAAAAAAAATGAGGAAAGCAAAGGAATCGTTTCCTAAAAGAGGGGAGAGGAAAGAGAGGAAAAGGCACTTTTTGTACAAAAGCTGGGTCTCCCAGCTCTGATGTCCAGTGTCTGAGTTGGGACTTGCTACCCCCGGCTGCAGGCCCCACAGCCAGGAAAAGCCATCGCTCTTGCTGTGTCCCTGCACAGTTATAACGTGGTTGGGTATTAATGGGTCCCAAGCCAGCTCAGAGGCAGACAAGAAGCCTGCGGGCACAGGGAGGTTCATTAGCTGTGGTCTCTTAAGTGGGACAACCTGTGGCTGAGGTGTGCTGCAGGCCCCATGCAATCGTAGTGCCTATTTAGCGGCAGGCTGATGAGCTCTGGACCACGGCTCCCTGGGCACTGCTCTACACCCAGCTCCATCACAGGGAACTCGTTCCTTGTTTAATGAATATTTAAGTAGGCTGTGCAAAATGGGAACAGCATCAGCAAAGAAAGAGAGTATTCTGGGATGGGCTGCTCCCCCTCACACTTATAGGAACTGTTCCTGGAAATAGGTTCAAGCGCCTCCAGGCAGTAAAGGGAATTGAGCCGCTTGCATCTTGGGTTAGTGGTATAATTATCTGAAACTGTGTAAAAAGGCAATGGGTTCACCCTTCCTCACTGGTTTTTTAACCTGGGCTTTTATCTCATTTGCTTTTATTGCAGAGCTTGAAGATGAAACGTGACACAGACAAAGAGGAAACACTGGAACAAGAGGCAGTTTTTTTTCTTTTTCTTTCTTTCTTTCTTTTTTATTTTTGAGCAAGAAAGAATCACTTAGGGTTGATCTAAACCATTTTTTTTTCCAATTGCTTGCTCTCAGTCAGAGAACAGGAGGATGAGTAAGTGCCCTACCAATTTCAGTTTGGGATTTTTATATCAAAGTCTACAAAGCAAGCAATGTACGTACAAACAAAGCTGCTAATATATTTACAAATAAAAGTAACATAAAATAATTAAAGTCTGCTGAAGACACAAATTAAAAAATCCTCAGCATCTTATTTTCATTGTCGTTCTTCTTTAAAGGAGAATCTATACATCACTGTATCTATACACCCATATATCAAACTTCAAATGATATTTGAAGACATTACATTTCTTTGGGGAAATAAATAAAGAATTGCAGATGATCTTAAGTTATTTTTGAAATTCTTTTAAGTTCGAGCATAAAGGGAAAAAGAATCACTAAGGAAGAAATTTCTGCTTCTCCCTGGGCATCTCTCTTTCTTGCCAAGGAGTATGTGGGAAATGTCATTAAAGCTAGTTAATACAGCCTTATCTGTCTCAGCGAGACCTGGCAAACTTCATGAGCAGAAAGCTGAAAGCGCTGCTTACAATTTGTCTTTGTATTACAGTCACGTTGCTGGTCTTGGCCAGTTACACCAGGCTATTAAAATGAAGTGGCAGATAGGAACGAGGAAAAGAAAAGGAGGAGGAGAGTGAGGCCGGGGTCAGATGCAACAGGCACCTGGTGGGCAGCGAAGGCGAGAGTGGCTGCATGGCTCTGCATATGCCAGCCATGGGGAAGGAAGAGCAGTCACCCTTCACCCTCCAGTGAGTCTCTGCCTGAGAAGAAGGCAAATAAAACAAAGGGTGGGCAAAAACTTGACAATATCTTTACTATTCAGCTGTCCAACCATGGAAATGATCTGATGATGGCTAAGTGTGTTACAGACGAGCAGCCCTCCCCTGTATTTGACTCAGATTGACACTGTGCATGTTACTGGCAGCGATGTGAAGGTGAAACAAGTAAAACGGGGAGAGCAACTGCAGGAAAAAGGTTTGGAGAGAGAGAACTGCAGACAGCCTGCAAGAAATGAGGTATCTTGCATGTACAGCAAGTCTGCCCACACACGTTAATCATTTTGAAGTCTCCAGTCTTCACTACATCTCCTGTAATTAATATGGGCATGAGAGATGTTCACTGTGGTCTACAAGAGATATTCCCCCCGCACTCCTTCACTCTGGGCGCTGAAAATAATAGCATGCACAAACACTGACACAACAACACTGCACTTGATGAGCACTGTCCATGCCTTGGCTCACTCCTACCAGCCCTCCAAAACATTAAATACCCATGGCTTCCCATCCCGTTAATTAACACTGCCAGTGGATAACGAAACTGAACTGCACGGGTCAGACGTATTGTCACCCCTCCTATAAAAGAGCTGGTCCCACACAGCAAATGGCTGAGATGAGGCAGGACGAACAATGTGCTACTGCAGTGAGTAGCTTCCTGGATACTTTGGCATTATTTCCCAGGACACGACGGTGTAATATCTTCTGAACAACCATGCAAACAGGCCTGGGAACTAACTTTTTTAAACAGTGCTCATTTTTCAGAGTGTCTACAATCTGACAGCAGTGGGACACAAATGTCACAACATCTCTGAGAAGCAAGCATTTCATAGAATCATAGAATGGCCTGGGTTGAAAAGGACCACAATGATCATCTGGTTTCAACCCCCTGCTATGTGCAGGGTCACCAACCACCAGACCAGGCTGCCCAGAGCCACATCCAGCCTGGCCTTGAATGCCTCCAGGGATGGGGCATCCACAACCTCCTTGGGCAACCTGTTCCAATGTGTCACCACCCTCTGTGTGAAAAACTTCCTCCTGGTATCTAACCTAAACCTCCTGTCTTAGTTTAAAACCATTCCCCCTTGTCCTATCACTATCAATCCACGTAAATAGTTGTACTCGCTCCTGTTTATACACTCCCTTCAAATATTGGAAGGCCACAATGAGGTCTCCCCAGAGCCTTCTCTTCTCCAAGCTAAACAAGCCCAGTTCCCTCAACCTTTCTTCATAGGAGAAGTGCTCCAGCCCTCTGACCATCCTAATTGCTCTCCTCTGGACCTGTCCCAAGAGCAATTATTGCCTTCTGCAGAGGATTTTTGAAGGCACAATCAGACTGCAAATCAGTGACCAAAATTCTTAATCCGATGAATTATCAGTTAACATGGTACTGATGCTATAGTACATTTCTACTGATTCAAACATTTTCTCCTAACTCTTTCCATACATGTCCTGCTAAACATCCTAAACTAAAATGTTTAGATGACAGAGGAGCTGTCAGGAGACTCAGCAAGATCACTTTAAACAGACTTTCTTTGTTGTTATCATACACTGCTAGCATTGAACTCTGCGTTGTCATGGAAATCCTCTCTTTCCCCAAGATGTTTAAAGTAAACAGCCATCCCTCTGCCTTTCCTCAGTTTTCATGAATGACAGCTTAACTACCACTGCCACCACTTATCCACAGGTGCTTCTGGCAGTTTAGTTTAAGTTTAAGTTTTCCACTGAAGTTTGGAACAGAGGTCATGACATTCCTCTCAAATCACTGACCTTCCTTCCCCTCAATGACTTTTCTACACCAGCCATAAGAAAAAAAATGCAGCGCTAACCATTCATTCATAGCCAGAGTTGAGAATATCGGTTTGAAAGTTTCCACCTCTCAAAAGAAAGCCTGCATTTAAAATGCTTCCAAGTGGAATCTTACACTGTTCTTCTAGTGAAAGGCAGAGGAAAAGGACAATCATCCCTTCATCAATGAGTAACATCAACCCCTTCCTTCATCAAGGCTGCTTTTATGAGGATGGCCAAATTTGCAGACAGCATGAAAAACACTGAAATTACTTAGAAAAACACCAAGTTCACTCTGAGCAACCATCTTTAGCAGATCTTTTCGGAGGGTCCACTAAAATGGAAAGCCACGCAGATGACACTGCAAGTTATTTCTTCATCGTGCATACCTGGACAGCATTGTCCAATATGAAATACCTCGACATTCTGCCTGTATGAACTACACACTTGATTTTGAATGAAAACTATATTTTTCCTCCGTTCTTGGTGCTTCTAAAAAGGAGGTCTGCTTAGATGGATATTCTGTTGACACAAATCTACATTCTCTGCATTTTAGAAAGAAAGAAAACAACTTGCATGGTTGTATCACCACGTTTGTTGTTTTCCTGCATTACTATCACATTCAAAACTGAGAGCATCCCTTACGTACCCCAAGACACTTGCAGCAAGCATCCACAGAGAAGATGCTGCTGAAGGAGACACAGGCTTGCAACAAGGCATGCAGCCATGCATCCAGTAAAGCCAAACCATATAAGTCACTGAGGAAGGTTGCAGAGCCAGCAAAAATCTCCATATGGCTGGAATGTGTGCTGCTCCTGCTCATGCTGGAGCTGAATTTCTCACGTCACAGGTGTCTTCCCTGTACCTTTGGTTCACATTAAGAAATAAGAGACAGAGAAACTTTGCACAGAGACAGGCAGAGACTCAGCAGCTCTGGCTGTAAAAAATGCTAGTGCCTTGTTGCCACTAACTTGCATAAAACACACTGCTTAAATACATCTTCTCATTCTCCAACAACCTCATGGCTCAAGTGAGAAACTCTGAAGGAAACTTGCTCATTGCTCTCTTTCTATGCATCTCAAATCTTGGCTTTAAGCTCATTTTGTAATTGCAGACCTTCCAGAAAGCCAGGCTTCATCCTGGTCACAAAGCACTGAATGGTGATCAGATTCCCAGCTTCAATTCCTTGTTCTCAGCAGAGTAAATCATAGAACTCGTTGCAGGCTGGGGAAGTGCTTAACAACTAATGTGCAACTCTTTAACAGTTACGCAAGATCTTTGCCATCACCTGAATTTCAGCTGTCAGTCTCCTCCCTTCACAGCATACTCAAAGTCCACACAGGCTTGGGGACACAGGGCAGCTGAATGCATCCTCAGCTTTGTTTGCCAAATTATCTGGTTTTCAAACTCCACACATACAAATCTAGAGCACTGCAAACACAAAACTGTATTTTCACCGTGTGTTACAGTCAGCTCGACTCACAGAAGCATACCACACTACACCTGAAGCACCATTATGCTCTACAGCCATGTCCTAGATTCATTTTGGCTTAAGGATTTACTCCTTCAGGTTGAAATGCATGGCAAGCGGACTTGGTAAAGCCACAGAAATCTCAACTGTTCAGATATTTGTCCTGCCAAAAAAAATTATTAGCTAACACGACAGTGATTCAAGGTGTCTAATGACACTGAAATCCCTTTCTTATCCAAAAGCCCTTCATCCCTTTCCTCTAATCTTAGGCAGATGTTTGCAGACACACCTATGGACTGCTTGATGTGAGAATGGCAGCGGCCACGAGCATGGAGGGGCACAAAGATCCAACCAGCTGGATTTTGCAACTTTGTGGTGCACAAAACTCCCAGTGAGACCTGCAGCACATACGACAGCCTTCTAATGAGACTAAAGCCTTTGGAAACCACAAATCTGCTAGCTAAGCTGCTTTGGCATTGGCATCATTTCTTCAGCTCTCATCTACACACATGAAGCAGAGACTTTCTGCAGTGCATTGGCTAGGTCATAGACTTGGACATTAATGGAAAAACAAAGGTAATGAACCACTTTCCCCTGTCGAGTAAATCACACGCCTGTCCTGTCAGTAACTAATTTCCACCTTTGCTAGGATCAGAATAACAGTGCCTTCTCCATCTGCAGGGGATGTCAGGAAAGCACTTTCACATCCATGGATGGAAAAATACTACAGAAATTCACTTTATTAGTCTGTTAAACAGAGTATGTAACTGCAAACCATGTAATTAGACAAAAGAACGGAAATAATAAATGTCTCAAATAATAAGAATATCTGGAGCGGTGTCAAAGTCAGAGCTGCTTATCATCATCACCATAAATTTTCTTTTCACTCAAGACAGTTTAACACAGAGTAAGGAAAAGTAACAAAATTGAAAAGATTAAGGCATGGAATGGCATCCTCAATTATTTATGAATTATAATGGTAACTGGAAAAAGAAAAGTGTTGGAAAACAACTGTTGAGTACATAATACATCAAAACCAATCCTACTTCTGGGTTCTGAGACTGGAGTGTTTCAATTTTCACACTCTAAAACAAACCACACTATAGCTTTAGATGCTCCAGATGGAACGCCTTTTTTAAAGCTTTTGAAATCAGCACTATGGTTGTGCTTCACAGATGAATTTTGGTTGGTGTGTTACTGCAATCAGTAATGCTAAAACAGTCTGTCAAGCTCTCTAGCAGTGAGAAGACAGAAGAGAGAACTCAGGGGAAAAAGAACACACACAAACAGTTTTTAAAAACCCGTAATAAGTCATGTCACTTTTTTGAGGACATGAATTTAGGACTAAAGAAAAGGCAGACACTCACGAACGGCTCTGTCAGTAAACTGCAGATCATCATTTCACACACTCCCAAATTTATGGATAAAAGTTGGAAGGAAACAAATGAACCCTACATATTATAAACCTCAGTCTCAAGCCCTCTGAAGTATTATGCAAAAAAAAATTTATAATACTAATAATAGAATTGGTTCCTTCATTTCCAAATCTAGTGATTCAAGTTATACCCTTAACTAGAAGCTGATGGCATAATTAATTCTAATCCACGTGGTTTTACAGGAAGTAGGTCTTGTTCAGAATAGTTGCTACCGTTTTCTGTCAGATAACCAGTGGAAGACACCTACTGTCCTACGATGAACTTCCACTAGGCATGGAGATTCACACACAGTGAGAAATCATGACTTTTTAAAAGCTCTTCCACAGAATCAATGCACCCAATGCTAACTCGATTTTTAAAAAGCTGGCAGTGCATTCACACACATGAATAACATTCCTCAATCAGAGTGGGAGTGGGATTCATTATCCAACAGCAGCCTTTTTAATGGAGGCTACTGGGGTCTGGTTTCTGACACAGTACTGCTTGGTATCTTTATCAAAGATCTGAAAGAAAATACAAATCAGTGTTTGGGAACAGTTGGAGAGGAGCAAAAATTGTAGTGCAGGGGGAACAAATACCTCTGTGGCTGTGCCAAGCACAAGAGGGGAGCAGGAAAGCTGCGTGCTCAGCTGAGGTGAAGTCATTACTGGAGGACCTGTCCTTTGGGGACAGGATTGACAGACTGGAGCCAGCTCAAGAAAACGCTACAGAAATTATCTGAGATTGAGGAAATAAAACAATACCAAAAGACTTTCTTATTTGCCCAAGAGACAGCTCAGAGGTGACTCATTAGCAGCACTCATGTAGTTAAAGAGGAAAGAGGCTTCCAGAGATAAAGTATGCTTTAACCTACTGGGAAAAGGCATAGAAGTATCCAAAGGCAAGCCTAAATTCATACTAAAGGGCATAATTCAACATTAGTAAGCAGCATTTAACATCCAAAGACCCTTCGCTAGGTAACAGAGTTCTTGTTTGCTTTGTTCTTTTGAACAAAAATGAGATACTGCACTAATGTGGTGGAGCATCTGTTAGAAATGAGAACAACTTGCTTTAAAATAGTAATACAAAAAACAAAACAAAAAAAATAGCAAAACTCTTCTTTTATGAGCATGCAAACTTCTTCAGGGCTCATTGCTGGCTGAACCATCACAGTCAGAGATGGATTTTTCAAGCAACAGCAAGCACCACCAAACAAGGCCCTGATGGTAGGCTGCAGGGCAGCCTCACTGCCTGTGGCTGCAAGGCGAAGTGACTGCACTTAACTCATTAACTCTCCAAGATTAGCAGAAGGCACGCACCACAGCCAAGACCAACACAGCCAAATAAATGTGGAGTTTGCGGGCCAAGTCACAGAGCTACGACAAGCCAATTTTTTTTTTTTTTTTAATGAGGAAAACATTCACTAAGTACTTTTCACTCTTCAGACCTTTGCAAAACGCTTTGGATGACTTGCCTCAAAATTCCCAGGATGATTAAGACTGACCCTAGATCAAGCTCCAACACAGAACTTCATGAAGACGTTTTATTGTGGTGACATTATTTCTGAGAACATAAAAAGCCAGGTTCATAGCAAAAGGTCAGCTTCAAACTCACCTATGAAAAAAAGCAGAATACATCTGAAACAGATCATCACAAAGAGCTACCAGGTTAGAAGAGCAACTGGATATGGGTGAAAAGGGTGAAAATTCTGCTGCCTGTGATCATAGCCTTTCTGAGGGACCTGCTATGCCTGCCCAGGGCATGGCAAACATCCAAAATCATCAAGCCAAAAAGCACTTCCAAGCCAATAACCTCTTTACATCTGTGAACATTATGGTCACCACAAAAGTTTTTAGTCATATTGAGAGTCAAAACAAACGTAGGCCTGTGTTAATGGCTTCATGCTTGCTGAAACAGCAAGCATCAGGCAGGTCTGGGTGCTTCCACGCACGCATTTTGCATTAATGCACTGCCCAAGGAAATAATAAGTTAGAGAGTTTCCGTGAAGCTTGTCTGGCTTTAAGGTATGCGTGCACACAAAAGCCCAAGGAAACCTTCCACAGGAGGATTTGTGAATAGGTAGTGTCTGCTTGAGGCATTAAGACTACATCTGGTGGCCAGCAGGCATGTTCCTCGCTGTGTCCCCATCCACAGGTCACTCCACATGCTCATTCCAGCTCCCTGCCCCACCGGCAACCTGGAAAACCCACCTCTGGCTCAGCGCGGGGTAGGAGTGCTCCTTCTCCAGATACAGTCCCTTGCTGCCACCTGGGTACTGATAGTGTCACATGTGCCCAGGGAGCTTAGGCACCAGTGCTAGGTGCTAGCACCCAGTTGAAGCCAATGGGAGCTTTGGGGGAGGACTCTGCTTATCAGGAGATCCAGAGCAAGGCATTCTGCATGCTTGAGGTACAACACCACGGTGCACCGCATCATCAACCTCACCTCTTTCCCAGGAATGAAAGTAGCAACCAAATTCTAAGAACTTCGTATTGTGATTGTTCCCTAAGAAACTCCCTGTGTTTTCCAAGTGATGCCATTTACTTATTAGCTTCCTAGAAAAATGATACTGATGTTGCATAACCTGTATGCATTTGCAAAAGCTTCATATTAAAGTTGTACGAATATGTTCCTACACCTGAGGTTGCGCATTAAGATGCCAACAGTTTCTTCAAATAAAAATGCAGAGGTACAGAGGCTGACAGCAAGCTCATCTTTTAAATACTCAGAAAGTCCCCAGGGAACTATAAAACTCTGGAAGTATTATGCATTATTATAAAAAATAAAAAGTAAAAAAAAAGTAGAATTCCGTAGAGAAAGTGACACATAGTAAAGTGTAATTCACACAGTAGAAGAACATAAAAAGCATGAATAATAACCTAATATTAAGTATATATAGAAGTTATTATTAGAAGAAATCACATCTTTTCTTTATATTACACATTTGGAGACTTCTAAAAAGAGTTTGGAAAGTGACAGGACTTTATTCAGAGAACTTTCTCTCAAATATGAAAAAAAAGTTAAAAAAAATATTCTTAAGAATAAAAGCTGATCTGCCCCTTCTGCTGCTGCAAAGCCATTCAGAAGCAAGGCTGACACTTGGTGAGAGAGCCAGGGAGGTGACCCAGTCCTTTCAGCCGCCATCCAAAACATACTGAGATCTGTCATCCTAGTTCCATCTATTCAGTCCATACTGCCTCACTTGGGCAATGCTGAATTAATTGTGATATAACCAATTCAGTAACAAGGGCCATCAAAATAGACGTGTTATCACCCCAGTAATTACACTGCAGGCTGAAATGTGTACGGCACTTTCTGTGCTAGGAAATATGAAAAGGTAGTGAACACCACACTGAACAGAATTACGCCAGCTCGCTGCATGTCAAGTGTTTTTTTGTTTGTTGTTTGTTCTTTGGTTTTACAGCCACTTTTACCCCACACCTTCTCCAAACACCTCCCTCGAATCCTAACACAGTGTTGTGTATTGTCAGCTCTTAGGTATCAGTGCATACTGACACTAGCAAAGGAGACACTTTTGCAATCTGGCAGGCATGACCATGCTGCAGAAATTATAACTCTATGCCCTCAGCTACCTACGTCTGAAGTATGGTCTTGAAAGTAAACTTCATCTTTAAAACTGAATCCTTCCAGTTATGCTACTGGCAACCATTCAGTAGCCTTTAGGAATACATGCATCCACATCTATCCTTTATCCAGTTGCTCTAAACTTGCTTTTCAAAACCTCTGCATAAAAACTATGTCATGTTTATAAATATTATCCGTAAGTGAATAAGAGCAGAAAAGCACCTTTGGGGACAGAGTTAGACAGGGGTGGATTTTCCTTGCTGGTTTCAATATAGCAGAAAATACACAGATCTCTGACTTTGTCTTTGCCATTGAAATACTCAAGCTGCTGCCAGATGTGTAAACTGATGAGGGTTACAGTACCAGAGTGGAAGCTCATTAAAAGCATGCTAATTACTACCATGGAGGTGGCAAATGCAGCACTTCAGAAATGTGAGCACTAGGTCGCCAAAGTTGGAGAGCTCTTACTTTAGGGTTTATAATTAATAACATTGCTTATGACGGCCAAACCAACAAAGTAGAAAAAAAGACCACATTTTTTCACTGGATCATTGAACACTTGCCAGAAAGACTGCATTAAAATCTGTGCAGTTATATTTCTAATTCACAGCCTCTAACCTTAACCCTAGCTCATGAAACAATAAAATATAAAATAATGGTATTATATCAAGTAAGCTACTTCACATTCACAAAGGCTTTCACAAAGGGATGTCTCTTCCCCAGACTCACTAATTCCTTCTTCCCCTTTTTCCAACTAATTTAGAGTTGCTCTAATGAGAGAATGCTATGATTCAAACCTAGAAAAATCTGCATCTTAAGAACTGGCTACAAACCAGTGACTATCTACATGGATCCAGATACATTTCCTAATGTCTCTAGCATGCAAAGAAGCCTTTTATTTATTTGTTTCTCCCAGAGGAGACAGCAGAAAGGACTGTGGAGGGTCAAATCTTGTGCAAGGTACTAAACAGTCTCTTAGATCCTAGAACTGTGTAAAAAATTAGTTTTTGCAAATATTTTTAAGCCGTTGCGCTTAAAGAAATTGAAAAAGAAAGTATCACATTAACACTGAAACATAGGATAAGGCTACATCTTCAGTTTGACATCTGATCTAAAAAGCAAGGAAATCACTTTTATTTAACTCACTTTCACTCCGGCCCAAAAAATTAATACAGACTAAGAATGGAAAGATTGCACACTGAGACTCACATGCAAATCGGGAGCCAAAACCTAATCTGAACCCAAGGTAAAACTCAGAGAATTGAGAGTATCTTCTGCTTTCAGCTACAATTAGCTGCTCCACATTTAGGACAATGGCTGTGGAGAATTTGGCCTATATCTTTCAGGAGATATCTGCGCTGTTAATAAAATGCATGTATTTTTAGATTTTGTTCAATCTCTCTGAGCAGACTAATAATTTTGAGATAAAACACTATGGAGGGAAAAAAGAAAAAAAAGACATATCAATGAAAAGCCATCAAGGAATGACAGAGCATTAACCTGCCCAATAACTGCATTAACCTTTGCCTGAGGGACTTTTTCTTTGAAACTGTGACAAATTGCCAACATGTCAGAATATCAGTATGCAGGCACCATGCCACCCTATGCCTTTCTGTTGTAAAAGAGCAGCAATCATAATAAAACAACAGTTTAAGACACGGACAACAGTCACAGCACTGACCATTTAATCAGGGAATTTCCTTACAGGCAGGATTACAAACATGGCAATCCAGAGTCTTTTCAAAGTCACCAATAACAAATATTAATTATCTTCCATGAACTACCTTCATGGCTGCCTCTGTAAACTGACATCCAGGAACCTTGAGGATTAATTACAAGTAATGAAGCTCGCTTCTGCCTTGCACAGTTAAACACAACTCCCTGCAAATGAGTTTGACCTTTCCTATATGGCGTGCTCTGGAATTTCTTACTCAGAATGAGATTGCCTGCAGTCAGTGTGTTCACATGAGAACCACTGTTGGTTATTAGCCATGTCAATGCTAAACATGAAATAGGTATTTATAATAAAGTGATGTTTAAGCAGACATCACTATGTGAGCCACCGATAATTAAAGAGACTTGCTGTAGAAAACACTCCCTGACACTTGCAGTCTTGCAAGCACATATGGAAGGTTTACTTGCACACATGACTCTGTACAGAAAGACTTGAGTTGTGATTCTTGAAGCTGCCCCAAAATCAGAATATTCCAAGGTCAAGATTACTGCAAGAACAAGCTAAAAAGCAGACACACTGCTGATGAACTATTGAGATAAGTTCTAACAGCACATAAGAAACATTTCCATACTCTCAAATTATGCCATTTAATAATTAACATCATGAAATTCTATCATGCGTTCCACACAGAGATTTTTTGGAAAAGAACCAACGTAATGAGATCGTATTGCAATGTTTTGTAAAAGAACACACACACAAATTTTATATAATTGCTCGTTCCTTTGAACAGACAGGACTTCTGTTAACCAGTTACGCCAAAATACACCGTCTGCACTTCCACATGATGCAGGAGCCGGGAGGAGCTCCTGGAGGACTTAAGGCCACACAGAAACAAAAGGAAGTGTTCATCAAAAGGCCTCACTGGCTTCAAACGTGTCGTTGTGTGTCAAGCAGCAGTGGTATGAAAGAAAACTGGAAAAAAATAATTTTTCAAAGTTTTTCTCCAAGGCATGAAATCATATTATAAGATCACATTTGACAGGAGAATTTAAACACTCCGATTGAATTGATCTTCATGAGCAGGGGCAGCAGTGCTCTTGCCCTGGATAGAGTGAATATCTTCTCCTTTAATGTGCTTACTTCTAGGTCTGGGAATTGCTGGCTGCTGACAAGTGTTTGCTGGTCAGTTTGCATTTTCATAGACTGTAGCTGCTGCCTTCAGTCATCACTGCCAGTAGAGAAGAAATAGTTCCAAAATGCCAGAAAATTGACAATCTCTATTCCTGCAGAGGGAAGCCACTAAATCTAACATCACTTCTCATCACCTAGCCTTTATAGGTCAGACGTGTCCAACTGGAAGTTAAGATTAAAAATGGCTTTGCTACTAATCTTAGCACAAACATTAGTGCTGCTCCAGTACCCTGTGCTGTACAGGAGCAGGGCAGATGAACTAATCAGCTATCAGGCTGGCCTCTGACCTTGGCTTGAAGCACCTGCAGGCCAGAAGCAACATTCCAAATGTGTTTAATGATCTTTGCTTGTCTGGGTCAAATTTATTAATAATGTCAACGATAAGTATGAGTCTTCTCAGTTCAAATCTGATAGAAGATGCTGGATCCAACTTTGATTTACGTTATTTACAGTCAAACAAACAGCACTTAGGCTGTGACTCCCATAACAACGGTATCCTGCTTTCTACGGCGCTTGCTAGAATGACTTGGGACAGATTTAACAAGTCTGAACAAAAAATTACACCGGCCAATTTTCCATATGACTTCAATTTCATTACTGTTATTATCTCTGGAGATATTCACTTGCACATCCCACTGGAGCATTTCAAACTTGGCCAAGGAAAACATGTTTGGTTGTACGTATTCGACTGCATTCAGCATACAGCAGTTTCCAACGCTCTCCCTAAGGACCTGTTCCCTGGGTGCACTTATTTTTGAACAAAAATGTAACTTCACCACAAATGAAGAAGCAAGATGAAATCTGTTTCTTCCTTCTGTGCATCTGGGTGTCTGCAAATCATTAAAATTTCCTGGAAAATCAGTGGCCATAACAAGAACCTTCTGCACTTCTGAACAAATCCATGATGAACAAAACCATCACGGAGTTGTGAACAAAATTTACAGAGCAGAAATACTTGTCAACTTCATTTGGGGAAAAAGGTGTAGGAAAAGCAGCAAGATAATGATTTACATCACACGGAACCCCTCAGCTCCATTCTCTTTTAATTAGTCATCGTATGGAGACAATGTTTTCTTGTTTCTTCCTTTCAACTTTTTGAGATGAGTACTTTTGCTGTATTAACTACAGTACTGCAAATAAAAGTGACTCAAAAACTCACCTGACAAAGCATTAACTCTTTGCTTAGTCTATATGCTCAAAGCACCAAATCTTAACTATTCAGCTAAGTCATCCACTGATAATAAATATGCATTGGAACAGGTTGCCCAAGGAGGCTGTGGATGCCCCATCCCTGCAGGCATTCAAGGCCAGGCTGGATGTGGCTCTGGGCAGCCTGGTCTGGTGGTGGGCGACCCTGCACATAGCAGGGGGTTGAAACTAGAAACATTGTGGTCCTTTTCAACCCAGGCCATTCTATGAGTCTAGGATTCTATGATAAGTCATATTAGTGGCAAAAATAAAGCACACAATGTGCTGCCACCATCCCAGCAGCCACTGCAGAGCTATGGGATGCTCCTTGCTGCTGCTGAAAAAAGTACTCCAGGGACACAGCTAGGTCAGGGACAGCTGTGCCTGGATAAACCTGCACAGATGGTTTTTGCCTCAGACTCTGGTAAGTTACATTTACATTTGCTTAAAGCTTGGAGAAAACCACCGATTTTATTGTAAAAAGTAATAAATTTATGTTTTATTTTGCTGTAATAGTTTCCTGTAGATTAACTTTCCTACTTGTGTATGGCCCAGCAAACAACAGACAGTGAATGTTCACCATGTAGAGTATTCTCTGCTTCGTAAAGCTATTTACAAAATAAGACTGTTTATTAACATGCAGGATCTACAGTTTAAACAAAAGTTTCCTGGGAGGAGGATGGCCAAAGTTTAAAGTGCAGAGAGTTGTAATACTAAAAAGGCCACTTTTGGTTCAGGCTATTGGCTCTAACCTTCACAAGAACAAACTGGGCTGATCCTATGCTTGATGCCAGTGGAGACCTGATAATTTAAATAATATAGATATTCAGCTTAAGGTGATGTACAGCTCAGTTCAGCGCTCATATGGACGATATGACGAGTCCCTCCCTGAGGTCATTCAGATAAAAGAAGTTAATTTTGTAGAGAGAAGCAGCACTGAAGACACCAGACTCAGCCGCAGGCAATTTGCTTTCCACTTCCCAGAGCCGGCAGCTGATGAAGACAGCAGGACAACCTGCAGATTTTTCTTAGCTCCTAGGCTACCCTCATCCTGCTGTACCCACAGTGACCCCCTGCAAGCTGTGGGGATCTCCTCTTGGAAAGCCTCGTGGAGCCTCTCCCATCCCAATTATATCCTGCTGACAGCTTGCCAGAGGGGCCAGGGGAGCGTTAATCACTCCCAGTAGTACCAGCTACAACACCATACACTCACAGCCCTGGGGCCACCTGTTCCCCTCCTAAATTTGGACAGTATCCATCCCTGAATGTGTAACCTCGGCTATCTAGGGATTTTTCTTTTGATATTTCTCGAGTATTTTATATTCCTTGAGCGCCATTAAGAGTAATTGAATAATCCAACAATTCTCAGCAGCCACATACAGTTTAGTCTCTTTCTAATTTGAGCACCACGTAAATGAACTGGGGTGAGCCCAAAAGTAAAAAGGCGTTTCAGGCAGTAATGAAATCTAGAATGCTTGCCTGCATCAATTTATTAATATCACCACAGAGCAAAAAGCAATACAGCATCCAAACGAAACACGCTGCATCTGCATCTCGCCTATCGCTGATCGCTCACACGCATGCGCGCTCCGTGTTAATGAACGGCTGCAAGGCTGTTGTACAGGTTCCTCCTTACCGAGCTTTCTCAATTATTTCATGTATAACCCAGACAGAGATGCTCTGATAAAACCTCAGCAGAAACAGGGCGCGAGCAGCGTGCCAAGAACCACACAGACTTGGCCTGTGGACAAAACACAAATCCACAGCCATGGAAAGGAAAACAGAAACGAGGACAGACAACCAACTTCTCTTTCATTCTGGGATATGGAAAATAGCAGCATGCTTTTCAGCAGCCGCCTGCCTACATGAAATATTTAGAACTGGCAATCTGCAGCACAGGCAGTTGTGTTCCAGAATCAGGGCCACATCTGAGGTCACCAGGCTCCTTGAGCAGCGCTTGAATGCAATAAGGAATTACAAGAATCTCCAAGGTTGCACCAGTGTAACTGTTAATCTTTGTGAAGCAAAACCTTTCCTAGGAGAAATCCCCAGAGAGACCGTCACAGACTTAGCCTACACCTGTTTCAGCTCCTATTACAAAAAGCGGGGAGTTATTTTGACAATGAGCCAGATTTTTGAGAAAAAATGCTTATAAAGTACCTGTCTGCACAGCAAACTACCACATCTCAGTCTATGAGGGCTAGCTATTTGATAACCATTCTTTTTTCTAATAGCGTGCTGTGCAGACAGCTGTGCCCTGAGAGCCTAACTGATGGTCCCACCCTGGTTTGCACAGCTCTGAAGGATTTTTATGGCACAGGCAGCGCGTCAATTTTACTGTATAGTATTTCCAGGAATTCATATACATTTACTTAAACCTAGATTTACATGAGAGCATTTCATAGTGACAGTTCTATGCCTGAGCAACAGAATGTCTCAGTTTTGACATGATGACGATTTGAGAAATGCTATTTTAGCCATGAGAGAAAAGTTGGAAGACAGGCAGAAAGAATGAGATTGTGAGTCCTTCCCTTAAAAATACTGAACTGGAGCCTGGAATAAGGCTGACTTAAGTGGTAGGTATTTGTATATGTGTATGTATACATGAGCAGGTATACATATTTCCCAGCTTTCCCCAGAAGACTGAAATACATGGACAAAAATTTCCGAGACTTGTAAATAAAGCTTTACTTGTTTATTCTTAGTGTTCTTCCAGCCAGCACAACTAAAATAAAATAAAATGAATTTTCCATTCTGTGTCGAGAGAAGTACTTCATTTGAATCAAGAACTGAATCAGCTTTCTTTGCTTTATTCTTTGTTTTATTATTTAGTTTGCATCAACATAAACAGTTTTGAAAATGCAGAGTTAATTCATCAGATGCCCTGTTACACATTCAGTTGGAGTTTCTGGTATACAAAAGAGTGGGCCAAAAATGTTTTACTCAGTTTTACATGTAAATTCCTGGACTGTCACTGCAAACTGGAGATTTTATCCCATTTTAAAAATCACCCATAGCAGAAAGGCAAGCTGACTGCCTTCTTGGGCTTCATCTCTCCTGTCTCCTGCTCTGCCCTGCTCTTTTTCACCAGCCCTTAGCTCTCTGGCAGGTTACTGCTGAGGCTGCCCAGCCTCAGGCACTCTAATTCTATCTATGCTCAGATGTAACCTCGCTTCTTCTACATCCTAATTGAAGGTACAGAATCCATCACATAACAGGACTGAAAATTAATTACGCCATAGCTAACTTCATACAAGGTTCATATACCTTGTGTCACAGGGACCCAAAAGGCATTTACTGCAGAATTCAGGTTCATTAAAGTATACCAACCAAACAGTGAATGAATAGCTAAAAAGCTGACAACTTTTAAATTCTGTTGCGCTAATGGAATAAATTCTCAAATCATCATCCTTGTAGCATCTGACCAGAGACTACTGCCAACCACAAGCTTCAAACCTCATGCAAGGAACCCCACAAAAATATAACCTCTTATAGTTCAGCATAGTAACTAAAAAAGGGAAAGTAGCACTGTCATATTAGGACATAGCACCAATTACACTAGCTATTCAGGTAATTAGTGCTAACTTTCTACTAGATCCCCTTCTGTTCCCACAGTGGAATTACAGAGGTGTCAGGCCGGCTGCTAAGTCTCCAAAGCCCTTGGGGAAGGGTCTGCTGGGAGGTCAGAAATCACTTGTGAAAGACAGGGAGAACACTGAGACAACCCATTTAGAGGAACAACAGGACAACACACATCATTGGGTTTCAAGTGTGTAATTGTGCAGGAACGGGAGCCCCCAGCACCTGGATTTCAACAGAAAGTCCCACCTGAAAGCTCAGAAATAATGGACCTGTTTAATGGCAAAACTGTGTACAACCTCCACTAGTGGCATCTTGGTTTAACAGAGATATTGCCTAACAGACCAGGTGTATTCCTCCCTTATTTTTCTAAGAGAATTTAAAGAAACCATCTGATCGTAGAATCACAGAATCATAGAATGGCTTGGGTTGGAAGTGACCTCCAGAATCACCAAGTTCCAACCCCCGGCTGCATGCAGGGCCACCAACCTCCCCATTTAATGCTAGACCAGGCTGCCCAGGGCCCCATCCAACCTGGCCTTGAACACCTCCAGGGACGGGGCATCCACAGCCTCTCTGGGCAGCCTGTTCCAGCACCTCACCGCTCTCTCTGTAAAGAACTTCCCCCTGACATCCAACCTAAATCTTCCCTCCCTCAACTTAAAACCATTTCCTCTTGTCCTGCCATTATCTACCCTTGTAAAGAGTTGACTCCCCTCTTGTTTGTAGGCTCAAACATCTTTTTATTACCTCCTGGTAACCAGACTGCTATTTTCACTGAAGCTTGACACAGCACATGGACTCAATGGCAGGACCACATCGCTGTTGTGCCTCTCATGCCAAAAGACAAGGGCAGGTCTGGCTCCACGAGATACAGTTCAGAGAGGATTTTGCAGCTTAAATGAAAAATCGCATGTTTGTCTTACCATCACAACTTCTGCAGTCTTCATTCTCATTTCTCCTATCTTCCCTCACTTTCTTCCCCTTCATATTATTTCCCTTACCTTTTTTCAGTCCTCACCCCACTTCTCTGTATTCTGACCACAATCCTTATTCTTCTAATGTCCTGTATAGTTGTTTGTTTTTTTTTTTACCATTGGATAGTCCCATTTACCACACTCTTTGGTACCAGGATCTGTGATTTACTTTCAGATTTTCTCTGTGTCTTACACCAAAATGCATCCAATATCCAACAACGCTGTAATTTCAGTCATCTCTCTTACAGACTAAACATTGCCGTGTCTGTTCACCTTTTCAGGTGTTTCAGTAAGTTTCCCACTCATGTGACAATGATCATGTCCATCCCACACAAACAGCATTTTATGTGAGAATTTGTGAAACACAATATCAAATGTCCGCTTAATCAGATGAAGACCTCTTATTTGTAAAGGGCTGACCAGCAATATAAATGTATATATGCAAAACAGCCCATCACAGCAACAGCTGCTGAGAAGACACAGGACTTCCTTGACTTAAAATGTCCAAAGGATTTCTATCAGGTGGTATCAGCTTCTGAAAAAGCTTTGCATTACGTTTCATTGCTCTGTGTTAACCTGAACACAGTGAACAGAATGAGGGATTTTCAAAAAATAATTTCTGCAGATGGCTTGAATTTAAAAAAATCCCATTCCTCCTGGCCACACATTTCGCTCCCCTCAGCTCTCTGTTCCCACCGAAACAGTCTCAGGCCCACAGCATGCCTTAAGCAAACAGCACAGTGAGGTCACCATGAGGAGCTGTGCCAGCCTCAACCCAGGACAACCCTGGGGGAACCGCTGAGGCTGGCAGTCCCAATCGTGCTCCTCACTGATCCCCTTGAGTCCCTGCCAGCATCTCTGCCTTCTGTGACAGCAAAAACTATCACAGCTTAATTACTGAGTCCTACATGCCAGGTGGTTCTGAAAAGTCGCTGCGTGGGCTGCTGGCTGCAACGCATTGGCTTTCCTCTTTATTTCCAGATATTGAGATGAAAGAGGAAAGAAAATAAAAAATTCTGTGGGTACTTTCCTGTGTGAAGCATTCCTCAAAGGCAGCCCCACTATTTACAACTGTTTATGAGGGTGGATAGTGATAGGACAAGGGGGAACGGTTTGAAACTGAGACAGGGGAGGTTTAGGTTAGATATTAGGAGGAAGTTTTTTCACACAGAGGGTGGTGACGCACTGGAACAGGTTGCCCAAGGAGGCTGTGGATGCCCCATCCCTGCAGGCATTCAAGGCCAGGCTGGATGTGGCTCTGGGCAGCCTGGTCTGCTGGTTGGTGACCCTGCACGTAGCAGGGGGTTGAAACCAGATGATCATTGTGGTCCTTTTCAACCCAGGCCATTCTATGATTTTATGATTTTGTCAACATGAAACTGACATGGCCACTTCACATGCTTAACTATGTCCTGTGCTCACACACAGACTACCAGTAAAACACTTAGCAGTGAGCTCCTTCACAGTGTGAGCTGCCAGCCACCAAGAGCACAGCCAGGTCTGTAATACTCAGCCTCAAAGATCTGCTGGCACCAAACACAGTGGTCTAGCATAGCTCATGCTCAGCCTGTGAAGTGTTCTTCCAGATTTGTTTCAAAGAAGGGAAAATAAATCTGCATTACTTTATCTTCGAGCTGGTCTGGTTACCTACCAGTTCCAAGAGCAGGAGGATGGAGATCTGTTACACTAGCAGATATGTTCACTCTCACCATGAAACCATTCAGGCTGCATGTTCAAGGTTCAATCTTGTGAGACTGTAGGAGAATCCAGTAACCACAGTGTAACTTCGGGCTGCCTAGAACAATCATGGCACAAATTTATGGTGAAACCTCTCCTGGTGCAGCTTGTATCCACTGTCCCTTGATCCTCCATGTAGCTCCCTGTGAAGAGAGCCTTCATCTCTTTGCAGCTACCCTTTAAGTACTGGAATATTGCGATGAAGTCTCCCCCAAGACACCTCCAGGGGGAAATGATCTTATTCCTTCAGTCTTTTCTCATAGGGCAGGTCTTCTGATTTTCTTCTCAGTTACTCCAGTTCTTTGAGTATTATTTATTATCCTTCCATCAACTCTCAACTTACTGTTTCAAGGTACATTTGTATGAATAAATATGCTTCTCTCGAGTTAACTTTAAATGTGATCTAGGGGTTGCAATCTTAAAATCACTGCATGGTGCTATTAATTTCTATGTAGCAATTGAGCTTTTACTGAGCAGTTTATTGAGCTGCTAAGTAACCACAGGACTTGGCTGAACAAGAAAAGGGCTGAACACAAAGAGAGGCAAGGGTATGGAAGATCTCCATGCAGGAAGATATGGAACTTGGACTGGGTAGAATATAAAACAGAGATGGACAAGGCATTGGTAATGCCACATACTGTAAGTAGAAACTGATTACCTAATGACTTTGCAATTACGTATCACACAAGAGCTCGGGTGCAAGTAGTAAATAGCAGCTAACAGGTCTGAAACAAGTAAAAGGATTGTATTCTTAAGTAAAGCACAATTATAATTCTGAATTGTGAGGTAGGATGTGGTCCTGGCCAAAACTATAAATGGTTCAAAAAGAGATTATAAAATGTTTCTCAGAGATAAATCCCTTACTGACCACCAAAGGCAGTGATCTACATGCAACATCGAGCCAGGGAAACTCTCATGCTGCTGAGAAGGGGTTGCTTTCCAATGGTCCCTCATTGTATCCTGCTCCCTGAGCACCTGCGCAGTTCAGCATTGGAAACAAGCTACTCAGTGGAATGTGGTATTGTACTACACTCAAAATCTAGACAACCTTCAAGAAAATGACACCAGGGGAAAAACAACATTGGTGCTTGGTATATGCATCTGTAAGATATTTGCATTATAAATGCAGCACGTTTGCCAAATCTAAAATATTCTTAACTTCCCTTGAGTAATTCAGAACTGCCTTTGAGAAACGTGGCAGGCAAACAGGTGGGGAAGAAAAACCCACAAGGATGTGGGCTTCTAGGCAAGATTTGGCTGGCAGTGCCTTCCTCCCTACCCCTCCTGAAGATGCAGAACCTGCCCCTTCCCATCCTATTCAGGATGCTGGCAGGACTTTGTGTTCCTCCTTCACAAGGCAGATATACCCATAGGCTGAACAGAGGACACAGACTCCAGGCTCCCTCAGAGTACCTTCTCCACCCTGTTCCTTCCCACAAACGCTGCCACTGCTGACCTGCCAGCTCCAGAGAACATTTCCTCTGACAAAAACAAAACTAATTTCACTTTCTTTCCTGTAGAACACAATACGGGGGTAGAGCTGTGCCTGCTTCCCTCTGGCCTGGGCAGCACCATGCCCAAAGCATCCTGCTTAAGGGAGGCCTGCAGGGTGCTACCTTTATTTTTTGTACAGTGCCAGCTGTGATTGGGAAAACACCGAGCCCATTCCTGACAGGGTACACGTAGGTGTCGGAGCCAAATCCACAAGTTAATTAAAAACTGTATTTTCTATAGGAAAACAACATGGGCAGCATAATAGAGCTATAATTATATACAGGTTTCCACTGGCAACTTGTTAATTGAATCTTATTCTGTTTCTTGAAGGCGAGCAGGGCTGCTGTCACGCCCTCTTTCATTCCTGCTGGTATAATTTCTCCAGCGATATTCGCACTGAGATGTCAATACATTCATGTGCCCGCTCTTAAAAGGGGCTCAGCATAATGCTCTGTGATATGCGCAGCCTGAAAAGAAGCCGCTATGCTGCACGGCAAATCACTACATGTGTAATTACCTGCGTCGTTTCATATAGATTTTCAAAAATGAAATTGGATAAGTCTCTTCTATCTCCAGCCCTGCGCTGTTGTCATAGCAACCGGACACTTTTCCTACCCCCCTACTTTTTCTCAGGGGACAAAGAAAACCACTGTAGGCTTCGCAAATCGGCACAGATTAAGCACAAACAGTTTGCCAAGTGCGTTGTCGTTCACTGACGTCTCTTACTTTGGTAATTGCCTGCACTGTGCTTGCCCAAAGTGTGCTGCTGCAAACAGCCTCTGGTTCCCACCTCATAGCATCCCTGCAAAGTGATCCCAACCTCCTCTCCTTTGCCCCTGCCTCCCTCTGCAACACAAATGCGTTTGAGCCCATTAGATGGTATTTTGTGGTTGTTTTCCGTAACCATTATTTTCCATTTTAAATATCTCATCTTCCCTCACACATGGATAAGCAGAGGCGAGCTCAGTCTGACTCCATCTGTACTGCCGATTCCTAAATAGCTCTGGTGAGCAACAGGTGGGACTGCATGCCCGTGTCCTGTCGGCACTCCCCTGATGTGTGCCATGCTAGAGAGAAGAGAGATGAGATCCAGGTTTTGCGACCACACATGCATTTGTATGGGAAAGTTAGAACAGAATCACAGAATATCCTGAGTTGGAAGGGACCCAGAAGAATCAATGAACAAGTCCAACTCCTTGCTCCACAAGGGACCACCCAAAATTCAAACCCTATGTATGAGAGCAGTGCCCAAAAGCCCTTTGAACTCCAACAGCTCGGAGCCCTGTGCATCCCGCTCCATGCCCACGGCGCTGTGCTGCAGCCCCTTTCCCTGACCCCCAGCTGCCCTCCCCTGACAGCTCCATGCCGTTCCCTCGGGCCCTGTCGCTGTCACACAGAGCAGAGCTCAGCGCTGCCCCTCCGCTCCCTGTGAGGAGCTGCACCGCCATCAGGCCTCCCTTCAGCTCCTCTGCTCTGCGCTGAGCACAACGAGGGGCCTCAGCCGCTCCTCACACACCTTGCCCTACAGACCCTTCTCCATCTCCGTAGCCTCTTATTAGCTTTTTTAATTTGTAATCTTTTCATTCCTGTGAACTTCCAACTGCTTTTGAGCACTACAACCACCCAAGCCCTCCATCCGCACGAGGTCCTGGCACCCTGCAAAACACGATCATCTGCCCACAGCAGTGCCCTCTTCCAGATGAACAAGGCTGCTTGCTGCCTTCAGCACAAATGAAGACAAAGTGCTGAAAGGATGATGATGACCTCTCATGCCAGCTGTCAGGAGGCGATGTGGAACGTGAAATCGAGCATAAAGACGTACTGGTGCTGGGTGCCAGCCCTGTCCACTTGCCACTAGACATTGTTCTCACAGATGTACCAGGCTCTGTCCCATCCCAGGTCATAATGAGCTGCAGATGTGAGACACATTACATATTCTGAGCCTGCAGCGATGAAATGCTGCACATAGATGCTTCTGCCACATTTTTACTTGCTAATTTTTAATAATTACAATTTAACATCATTGTGAATTTCATATACTGCGAAGGCCAACTCAGCAATCATTCTAAAGGGCTCTGATTGCTTAACAAATCTTGCAAATAGCTTTCCAACATTCTGAATAAAACAGATATATTCTGAAACTTCAGTGTCACTTCGATAGTTCTTGAGAGTGAAGTAATAAATAATTAGGAGACACCAAACATAGGAGATACAGAGCTAATGTTTCAATTATAAGCATCTCCACATTGCTTTTAAAGAACTTCAAAATCTGCGTGGAAAAAAAAGCTGGCGCAATACAGAATATATTTACACACATCAAAGAAAAAGTCACAGGGAAGAGCTTAATTAAACTGAAATTCTGGCTGATAATTCAACCAGGCTTTTCAGAAGGGAAAAACACCTTATATAACTCCCAGAAAATATGACAAATGTTGGAAAGCCCAGAATTCCCCAAATGACGCTAAAATCAAATCCCTTCAAAGTTGCAGAATTCGCTCTATCAAAAAACCTTAACACTTTTCCTGTAACCCTTTCATATAATGATGTAGCTCCAGTTTTCTGGTTGCTTTTGGCACAGACTTAAGCTACTCAGTCTCCTGTGGTTCCTACTGTGGTTAAGAGAGTATAGGGAACACTATATTAGAAACAACCTGAAGCTACAGTAGATCTGCAGCTCCTATATACCATACTCCAGAGCTGCTTTCCAGCACAATTTATTTAACATTAGCCAGGAATACATACAGTCTTAAATGTTCCTCATTTCAGGGAGGAGATGCAATAATATAAACCTTTGCAGATGCTCGAAACACAAAGAGCAAGGCTTTTGCAAGTTATGCCTGGATATCGTTGCCTCTCAGCATTCATGAAGGCATATTTTCAAAAGCACGTGTTGAAATGCTGCATATGAGCACATTTTGTTCAGAACCAAGAAGTTTCATCAAATGAAGCAAATTCTACCTCATTCTACTCGAAGGGACTTGCAATTTGATATCATCAGTTTTCAGCTGCTTACTAGTTGAAATTACAAGCCTGAGGAAGAATCAGGCGTTTAAAAGATACACACATCATACTCAGAAAGGGAACACGTACACATATGTTTTGGGTGCATTTTTCACGTATTTCTGTCTTCAGGGCTTACGCTTCAAGTGAATGCATGCTCTTAAGGCTTATGGAGAGGACTTCTGCCTGCTAGGAATACCTAGAGGCAAGAGCTTTGGATTTTGTATGTTAATATCTAGTTTGTATCTGTAAGAAAAAAAAAATCACGCTTTTTTTTTTCTTTCTGAAAAACAAAATCTCCTGAACTTAGTACTAAGTATCTTGTAACACTATGTGATTCACCCACTTGTTCCAGAAAAAAATAATTCCGCATTACGAAAAGTTACGGTGTGTGAAGCATCATGCTAATAAGTTCATTTTGTTGCATTTAAGCAGAGAGAAGGTTAGAGACTGAGAAATCAGGCTCAATGCAGAAAACAAGTTCTGACTTTAGATTTAGAAGGGTGAGCACTGCTTGGTAACACAGATCATCACAGACTATTTCCAGGAATAAGTACAACAAGCCAAAACTGGTGGTGGTGGTAGGTGTTAAGAGTTTAAAATCTAGGTCAGAGGAAGAAACTAAACCAATACAACACATCCTTTTTCATTAGCCTCACAATTGATTGTGTGAAAGTCTCATCTCCTTCCACACTTGTGCACAGGTGACACTAACTGCATCACAGCAGAGCCAAGGCAGGCAGGAGAGGGAATGACAGGAATGTTAAACAAAGGGAGCTCAAGGGACACATTCAATGAAGCATGAGATATCACATCAGGCTAATAACACACCTGACTATACTAAAGAGAGCTCACTTCTGGAAGAATTCATTCATAACGGATCCTGCAGAAAATTTACTTTTCTCAATAAACATAAAGACCAAGAAGTAAATGGGGGTCCCCAGAGGAACTATGCTCAAGTTAAAGCCTAATAATACAGAAAGCGGCTACTGCATTTCTTCACAGACATGCAAGTAGTTCTTACGCCCCAAATTTTAATGATACTCTATTTGCAAGCCTCATTCTGCTGCTCAGCCACCTGGTTTTTCATTTACAGATGGTCTTGAGATCACAGTTTGTTATTTTATTCAAACATAATTAACAAACACATTTCATCCTTACATCAACAAAGATCTGACTCTCCTTGATAACACAACTAAAATGGAGAACTTTAGTAGACAAATGCCTTACTGCTTTCTGTCATCCTCTTAGGGATGTCTTCAATACCTCCCTCTAACAGTGCTGTCTCCAGAATAAGTCCTTTCCAATTGCACCGGGGACACAAAAGGAGGTAGTGACTTAAAGTCGCTATCATTTTTCTCATCTTTAAATAGAAAAGCAAATTAACTGATGAATACATCTGCTATTTCCTTATCTTTTGTGTTCAATTAACCACCATTACTCTGAGTGACAAACACTGTCTCTTACCATCTGCCCACAACAAATCTGCCTTACGAACATTTCCCATCATTTATTAATCTCTATAAATCAGCATGTCTTTTTTCTAATTCTTAAGGTAGCGTTTTTGCTTTACTTCTGCCTTTTTCTCTACCACGACACCCAGCACTCTATGCGAAGAGAACAGCACAAAAGTAATCTCCTGGATGCTCAGCCTTCCCATTGCTCTGCATCCCAGAGGAAACAGGGAGAGTATAAATCTGAGGGCTGAATAAAAATGCCCATATAGGAAGTTTTATTTCCAGCCTCTTGCACCCTCTCCATCCTTGAAGACTAAGTCAGGTGGTGTGAGGAAGCAGGAGGACAGAGAGGTCAGACTTCATGGTGTTTCCCATGCCACCCTGCAGCAATCCACCAGGATGATTCCCATGCAGCACATGGCAGCCTTTAATCTCAGCCTGACTTTGTTCCACTTATTAGGAACCCTTCAGCAGCTCAGAGCTAAAATGTCTTTCTTACTTGACCCCTTCTGGTACTCTACTCTCACTGACATTGAAACTTGAACAATGCCCAATCTTGCAAAGCAGCTGTAAAATCCTTTTCCTTTGGAGAGGATGCAGTGGTCAGCTCAGCAAGACAACTTCCAGGCTGTGTAAAAGCCTGTGTGGGCCTCAGTTCCTTTCAATGGGAAACACATAAAAAATAACTATTTTGTTAATAACACCTCCTTACTCACAAAGATTTTGAGGATAAAGACATCTGTATCTCCTCATATATTCCTGTGTACTGTTTCATATATTACAAGGAGGACCCATTTGCTGCTCATATGGAAATACAGCTCACATTTGTGAGCCTGGCGTCATGTTCCCAGTGCAGTCGCTATGTAATATAATGTCATCATGTCTCTGCTCCAACTATTAAATGGGCAAGTTTATATGTACAACTCCATGGAAAGAATTAAGGTGGGTAAACCAGCTCAGTAACCCTGATTGAGAATTCTGTGCCAGCACTGTAATACAGAGACATTACTTTTCAGAAGGTTGTCTCAGCCTCTGCAGGACTTTTATTCAAATTATGTAAAAAAACAGTTCCGCATTATTTCAACAGAACACAAATCTCCTTTTATTTTATCTCAGTTATTATTTCAATCAGTACCAGAATAATTAAAAAACTTCAGTGTCCAGGATTTGTCTGGTTTTGTTTTCAAATAAGCTTTCCTTATCTGTGAAGAGACTTTCTCATCTATTTTCTCAAACTGCAGGAGATTTACAATACCTGAGGATTACTGCGAAGTTGGGTGGTTCTTCGTTTTTATTTATCAACCTCTGCTCTCTTTTCCAGAATTCTTAAATACTGTCTACTGTAGATGGCAAATTATCAAGTTATGTTTATCATTCTCCTTTCTGCTTTGATTTATTTGTCCCACGTCCCCCGTTTTTTTCTAATTCCCTTTATAAAAATCTATAAAGGAACACAATATGCTGAGGAGAGATAACAAAAAATGTATTCCCGAGAAGATTTATCTATAATTTAGCAAGTTCGTTTCAAAATCATTCCATTCAGATCATTTTTTATTTCAGTCCTGTATAGCAGTCATCATCAAAATATTATTTGCTATTTTCAAGGGATAAGTGTTACCATGGCATTCCCATTACACCTAACGTGAGGACTGGGGGAAAATGAAGCTCCCTAGAAAATTTCTGTACTCCCAAGACAGAGCTCTGCAGGCAGCGTTGCTGCAGGACTTCCGTTTGCTTGCAGCAGGAGGGCATGAGAACAGTCAGCCACCAGCAGCAGTTCGTTCTTCCAGCTGGAGAGACTCCTTCCCTCACTGCAGTTCCCATCTGTTTTCCTGAATTATGGCCACATTTGGGCAAACACCACCAAAATTCCACCATGGCATGGCATCAGAAAAATAAGCCCCTATCATGTCTGTTCTCATTTGAATTTTAAGTGCTCCATTTATCTCCAAAGTTGATCAGATCCGCAGGCCCTATTCTTTAAAAATGGAAATTTTTGACTGAGAACAGCCACATTTTGTGACTCCGTGCTATGGCCTGGCTGAACCATCTTGAGGAAAATATGGAGAAGCATCTGTGAGAAGAATGACGTTAGTGAAAGGCCGTAGGTTATAGAAACATGACTCACTGACACAGCCAGAGCCAGAGAGAGAACCTACATCCCTGCTCTGCTCCCTGTGACAGGATTTCTCTGTGAGGGGCAAGGGCTTGGGTGGCTGACAGGCAGCAAGGCTCATTTGTTTCTCAGTTTGAAAGAAGAGGACAGAAACAAAACCACAAAATGCTGGATGATATCCCATGTGAAAATCTGATCTCTGGAGAAAGAAGAGGTTTTCTAAGTTGGGGTTTCTCCTGAATACTCCTGCAAAAGTGGGACCCTGATGGGTCTCTTCCAACTCAGGGTATTCTATGACATCTTCAAGGTGAAACAACCTCTGCAGAGGCATGTGGGTCTCACTCCTACACTGAGCTCTGTCCTTGTCTTCTGGACACTCTCAGGACTTGTGTCTTCTGCAGAAGCTGAAAGCTTCCTTTGCTTAATGTGACAGTTTAAAACACAGTCTTTGGTTCAGCCAGTGGTTTATGTTTTCTTCTATAATTCCCTGGGGCCCCAGGCAACACCTCCTCCATACATTTATTGTGGACGTGCCCAGCTCAACAAATCATCTATTGTTGTAAACTCACCAAGGACATCCTACTATCAGAAAGCCCATGGTGACAACAGGGATAGTGAAGAGTCACAAGCCCTGCCAGCAGTGCAGCAGGCTCTGCCGCATGCTTCCCTTCAGGAGAACCCAACTGGGCACCAAGGACAGGTGTCTTCAGATATGTTTCTATATTTACAGATTAGATGGAAAGCTTTAGTTTATAACATCTTCTGCTCCTTCTCATATTCAATCAAGTGTAAGTTTGGAATGACATTTACAAAAGGAGAAGCTATCACGCCTTTTTTGGTTTTGAAAATACCAAAAAGAATTGTTTCGACTATCCAAACTTATTACTTTGGTTTTACATTTAGCCAAAATGATTCAGCAAGCAGACTGAGATGCCCTAAAGCTATATTTCTGGGAAAAAAACAAGCCAGTAGGAAAGCATTTTTTGCACAGCTCTCGCCTGGATTTGGCTTCCAGCAGCTCTGCCTTTGCTGCAGTCTTAACTTGAATTATCTGCACTTATGCCTCCTTCTCCAGCTGAGCTCCACACTGTGAAACAGCAGCATGCAAGTGTCAGGATTAGTAAATGGCATGATTTTGTTAGCAGAGCAAATGGGCTACAGTGCCAAAAATACGGCCAAGGGAAGTTTTTGGATGAAGTATTTATTTGTCAAACAATGTACTTTCAGGAGCATTAGAACAATTCACAACTTCCACTTGAATTTAGAAAATAATCTGGTAAATATTTGATATGTATTAGATTGCTAAATGTTTCAGAGACCTCCAAGTTCTCTCTTTACCTACTTTCAATTGCTTTTTAAATAAAATGTTTCTCATCTTTCATTTAGACCCACTTTTCAGGAATGACACCTGGTTCTTGCCAAAGGCCTCAGAAGAACATTTCCTACCAATACTAAGGCCATAACCACTCAGCCCAGCTGTTTCCATGGGTGACCTGAATAAGTCTCACAGCCAAAGCCCACTTTCTTGTGTGGGCTGCAGGATACATGGACGACCTCCTGCCTGTTGGGTGCCATCCATGGTGTTGCAGCCTTCCCTGGGGTGACAAGGGATTGGTTTTCCCCTTCCTTCTCAAGAAGAAGAATCGAGTGGCCACAGCACCTCTGGAGACAAAAGAAAATAAATGTGTGTAGCAGAGCTCCTCCAGTAGCTAGCAGAGCAGAAGACAAATACTCTCATTCTCCTTATGCATCTTCCCAGGCTAACCTTTCCTGAAGCCTGCAGTAGCTGCTGCAAATGCTCCTTTCTCCTTCTTTCCCCACCTGTTCTCTTCTCTGCCCAGACACTAAACATCTTGGGTCACAACAAAGGAAGGAGACAGCTGTGTTGAAGCAAAGCCACAGAAATATTTCTGTGGCAGGGAGAGATGGCTGAGCCATTGCCACAGAAAAAAGAAGAGAGAAGTCCAAGGCATGGCTGATTTGCTGCTGCTGGTTCCCTCTACAGTTGAGCTGGGGACAGCAAGCTGTAAATTTTAAAGTCATACTGCAGTGAATCACTACTGCACTACTCCTCTGTATTACATATTCAACATCTACTCCACAACGTTAAAAATAACTGATTTACTTCAAGCAGGCAGATGGCTACTAAATCCTTCTCCGTTTTTCTGTATGAAAAAACTGAAACTGAATGGCCAAGCCAAACTCAAAACTTCTCTAGAGGCTCTTCTGCACAGTAGAAGTTGAAGAGGATAAACCTTCAGGAGACACAGCTGCCTGGATGCTGCATCCTGTCCTCCCCAGTTCAGTCTTCTCTAACAGAACTGCAAAAATGGAGGCTCCAAAATGGTGGTAGTGCCTGTCTTCCCCTGTTGTGTCTATGAGGAAAGATGGCAATGCGTAGCCTGGAGCTGCAGGGACAGAGACCTGGTGGCACCCAAGGGAAGTGCCCCCATGCTGGCTGTTCTCCAGCCACACTTATCTTTGGGATACTCTGGAAAGAGAATAGCACACACGGGGCAGCCACTGACTGTAGGGACTGGTCTGGGAGCAAATCTGTGATAAGCTACAAAACAGGGCAGATTCACTCCTTTGTCTATGGACATATTAAAAGCTTTCCTTATGTAGAGAATAAGTAATAATAAAAGAATCTTACTTACTATGACACTGTGTCTTCAAGAAGAGCTTTTCAACAACCCTCAGGTACTCACCAGCATCATGAAATCTGGTCTTTCATCGACAAGATAGAAGCATAGAGGTACTTGAAATCAATGGGAAACTGCCTGTAAAGCAGACTGCATGATACTACCCTTGGTCTTCACTTTAGCGTTAGCCCCTAGTCCTTTGCAGCACGCAAAACTAAAAGCGAGTTCAGATGTATCACCCAAAGTGCCAATTCGCTGAACTCAGAGCCACAGCAACTCCAAAGGCACTGTGGCTGACTCCATTGTGCTTTCCTATGTCATTGGAAAAGGTCAGCTCCTGCAAGAGCCACAGGAAGGACTGCTGGAGCAGAATGGCAGCTCGAGAGAGGATTAAATTATGATTCCTCAGACTCCAGTTTTATCTTACAGTGGGTGATTTGTGTGCGAGGCACAACAGAAGGGAACAGACATCTCAACATTTCTCCAAAGCTTTTCATTTTCAGAGGACCTACAACAGAGATCATAAACTGTTTGTAATATGAGACTAGCAGGTACAAAGATAGTGTCTGGGCCTTGTTAGATAGCTTTGCTAGGCCCCAAAGATGTATTAATGCCACTGGAAAAAGCTGTAAATCAGACATATAGGTCTTGTAGGGTAACCGAACACTCTTAAAGAGCTGCTGAGTTTGGATATTAGTAGTCCGACACTAATAAAAAATTAAATAACTTTACTCTGAAAATGGAGCTAAAAAAGCAGGGATGTGCCCTGCCCTGGGGACCAAATATTTAAACTCACTTCCAGAGTACCAGAACAACACGAACCTTTTGTTTTGTTTTTGCAGTATTAAAAACCACAACCACCTAAACAGCACAGGCCCAGATCTTCTCTCCCTGACAACAAGTATTACAGTTAAATTACTCTGTTTAAAAACAACAACAAAACATCTGCATCACTCCGAAACCTGAAAACCAAAATGTCTGCATCCAACGTTTACGAATCAAAGCATGCCATGGGGAGGTCCTTTACAAAACTTCTACCATGCTATCATGCAACTGGGCAGCGGGTTTGCAGATGGCAATGAGCAGCAGGAGCTCAGCCACAGAGATAACCTGAGGCACTACCACAGTCTGGCTGTGGAAGAGTCTGTACATGTTACTAAGGGTCTTCCTTTTGCATTGATTTGGAGAAAGTGCAGTCTTCCATAATTTATTTTTACAAAACATATAGAAAACTTAGAAAGCAATTACATTCTTACTCCATGCATATATGTATCAGATCTGTACTGATGGTCTTCAGGGGGTTTTCCTTGGCATTTCAGAAACCTGGAAACCTACACCCACACCCTTCCATCACCTGACTCCTGAGATCCACCTTTTCACCCATTTATGGCTATGGTGGGAACTTCAGGAACCTGCTTCCCATCCAGTCCTCTCTGAGGACTAATCCTTCTAGCATTAAGATTTTTTTGGGGGGGGGGGGTTTCTCAGGTTTAGCAGCGTAAGTATGTATTTCCTTCCCTCCGCACGGATGCTGTATCAGTAAACACTAGGCTGAAAGCCTTGCAAGCTCCGAACTGTTCCAGGAAGCATAACAGAACAAGACAACAGAACCTGCTGTCTGCTTAAGTACAGAGAAAACAGGAGTTGCGATGTCTCAACTTCTGAATTCTGTGCGTTATTTGTGTGGCAGTGGGCATAAAACCCATCTCTCATGATTCACATATTTCAAAACACACTGTTCTATGCTGGTGAAAGGCTGTATCATATTTGGCTACGCAGTTCAAACTGAATTGCACTTTACAAAATAAAAATCCTTAGAATCTTCCATAAATGCTCAACACAGCTTTATTCAACTGTTACTGCATATGGGTGGAAATAATTTAACATTTTTCCCTTTGGTTATGCAGGCTTCATCAAAAACATTTTACACGTTATTTAAACATGAACTTGCATAAAAAGGTTACTTCAGAATACAGCAACTCAAAATCATCATAATATCATGGAAACACAAAATTCTCAGAGTTGGAAAGAACCCACAAGGATTATTAAGTCCAACTCCTGGACCATCCAAAAAACAGACCATATGTCTAGCCTCCTTCATTTCTTACAGAGAGGGGCATATGGGACCCTATGGAGCCTCTGATACATGTTTATATGGTTTTGTCCCTTATTATTGCTCCAGGCTCCCATGGCTGGGAAGCTGCTCTAACCTGTGAGGAAGCACAGGGCAGTCCCTTGGAGGTGATGGGCAGGGTAGAGTCCCTCACCTGCCAAGTACAGCCTGCTCCAGGCAGCCATGCTGCTCCTGCTGGCATAGATGACACATAACGTGATGGAGTTTCCAATATTTGAGCATTAAATGCAAAAAACAACATGGAGCATAGTCAATTTTGAATTGGGTAGCCTCATCAGTGTATCAAAGGTGAAAGTCATTTCAGAAATACAAAACCTTATTATAAAATAATGATACAGTATTTACTACAGAAAAAAAAAAAAAAAGGAGGCAATTTACTGGATAGTTACAAGATCCCAGTTTATTTTAGTTTATTAATAAATCATGATAATTGTGTTCAGTTGTTTTGCTATTAAATTGTCTTGATATTGTGTTTGTTTCTATTAAAGTAATGATTTATAGAGTACTCGCTACATTAAAGCCGTTACAGAAGCATCAATTTATCAGTGAACTCTAATGTACAAATAAACTGGAGACAACATGTTCAGTCCAAATAAGATTTAGCCTATTATTGGCTTTCAAAGTAAGGATACAGAAAATTGAACCTTTGTATGTTAAACAGTATTGTAAGCAAATGAAGCTTACTGCTTTGTTTGGTAGCTATATTTTAATAAGCAGCCATATCCCCTTACACTGCAAATCCTTAATTCTGTGTTGAATTTGAAGCAGGAATACAGCAAGATAATACAAGAGAGCTAGCTAGTTTTATTTCAACTGTAGGCAGTATATTTTAATAACCTCAAAGAAGGGGGTGATCTTTATACAAAGTTCATAGAAGAACACCAGGTATGAGCTGCTAATTGTTCCAGCCGAGCTTCCAATGTTTCTGGATCAGCCAGAAGTAAGAGAACTACAGTTTTCTTGAAGGTAACACCTGTTCTGGCACCAGGCAGCAATTTCCAGAAGACACATGCAGAGAAGACCGATTGGGAAACAGCCAACAACCATTTAGGGAGCCATGGTTTATAGCCATCCTACAACCTACGTTTTGCCTGCTTTCAGAAGCTAGGCCCCACCTCAGAAAAAGGAAATCAACTGCACCCCAGAGCAAAATACGTCCCTGGCTTGGTTTCCATAAGAGCTCCACATACCCTTGTGTGGGTAACTCGGTTCACAACTCACACTTACCAGCACAGACTCCCAGCCAACTCTGCCATCACATTTTCAGGTTTTTAATCAACTCCTGCTAAGAAAGCTGTTCTCTTCTGCTTTGGTGTTTATTTCCTATAATTAGAGCCTACAGCTATGAGTGAGGCTTGAGAGGCTTTCTTATTCCTAATTCTTGGTTCAAGCACCAACACTATTTTAAATGATTAACTTAAGATCAAGTTCTCCAAACTCACCTCACCCATGTAAACAGAGGGGGCTGGTACCAGGCAAAGGGTGGCACTGAGGGTGACTGCAGCAAGACTGGTTCTGGAGGCACACTCCCTCCCAAGTGGCCCAAGTGCAGCATCACTGCATGAGATGAGTTTGTGAACTTCTGACCAACCAAACACATCAGATGTGCTGCTTTGTTTTCAATGAATGCTGAAATTAGCTCATGGGAAAGGTGGTGTCATTCATGAGTTCAAAATGCTTAGACGGAAAACGTGAGGAACTTGCTTTAGGTTTTCATGAACTGAGCCAAAATAGGAGCTGGCATTTCTGGGATGTTTGTGGTTATACCAGAAAGGAACCAGGAAGGAGAGGAGCTTCAGCCCCAGGGAAGAGTCCTCCAAACCATTCACAAAGAAAAGCAGAGCAAGCCACCTTCCTGCTGCATCAGCCTCACTGAAAGGCTAACACATGGGCAGCCAGTTTCAGGGTGCAGAAGTCGGAATTTCCTCTTACATGCTTTGTGAGCTGTCAAGTGGCATTCGGTGTTTCAGACGTGGCCAGGAACTAAGCAGCTCGGCAGCACACACTGCACTCTGCAATCAGCAAGAGCAAGATGCGGCCATGTGGCTTCTCTGGCTTCCTGGCATTGTGGTAGCAGCAAGACACAGGGTGAACTGCAGTGTTTATCTGGATATATTTAATACAACTCTGAACAGCTTTTGAGATGTGCCTATCCTCGAGTTTTCTAAGTGGATTTGAAGGCAAACAGCAGTTTCTGTTGACTTCTTAGCTCGCCTTTATTCACAGTATTTTGGAAGACACTAGGGATGTATTTGTAGCAAAGTACTGTAGCAATTTAGTTTGAGAGCTTTTTACATGCCTGATATATAAGAACAACTGAAAAACTGCACCATAAATGTACAGATATGATCTCTGGCTAGATAGGAAGCATTAGTTCTTACTGAAAATACTCTATTACCTCACAGGCTGATATATGACTAGCATACCAATAACAGCAACACATCACCAGGCTATTTGGTCACATAAAGTTACATGTTTAATAAAGCCACAGCTGCAAGTAGCAATTATCAAGGCCTTTGGCACACTGTAGTTCTCAGCAAACTACTACGAGAGTCAGAGCAGAACTATGCAAAGGATGGTCCCTTGGTCACCTCACCTGACAAGTTTTTAATCAATTACAGCAATTAATTATTAGCAATAATTGTTACAATTAATTACGACAGGCAATATCTATTTCCTCAAAATTATTAATTATTAAACAGTGTATTACTAATACAAATGTTTATAAAAATTCACCCTCACCGTGATGGAATTTCAAGCAATTTACTCTTTACTGTTCATTTTTAACAGTTTAAATAAGGCACTGGCAAAAAAAAGGAATCAATCTCAGACCAAGAGCCTGAAAAGCAATTGAGGCATCTGCTGCAGCCCGGGGCTAGGCATTTGCATCTTGCCCAAGCTCTGCTCCACAACCAAAGAAGGTCCATTCCAAATCCATGCTCCCTCAAGCCAGACAGAATGCTGATCACTGTAACAGATTGGTGGGAGATGTGATGGCTAAGCAGAATCTGGGCATCTCAGCTATGAAGATTACTTTTTGAACTAAAATAAAACCAGTGAGCAACTTGGTAGCTCTGCAGTTAGCACATATTAGGAAAGGGACAGCTGAGAAAGATTTACATTGCAGACCCAGTGAGTGAGATGTGACTGGAGCACATCTGCCAACAGCCAGTGCCACGGCTGTTTGCTCAGGATGTTGGGCTTCAGCAGCCCAATCCAAGCTTCTGCTCACTGTGCTTGCTGGGCATCCAGAAATACAGCAGATAGATGGGTAAAGCAATAGCCTACTAGGAATACGAGAAGAGGGAGAGCTGGCAGGTGCATGCCTATTTTGCTCACATCTTTGAACTCAACAAGTGTAGCCGGAACAAACCCAGTGAAGTGAAAGATGTCAAAAAGCAAGAAAAATGTAACTGGTCAAATTCTATTTATGCGAGTGCAAATTAAATGCCTAGCTGCTGCGTGTGGCTTTGAAAATCTCTGACCTAAATTAAGAGAGAAATGTCCTTTGCAGAACACACAGCATGCCAAACACAGATTTTTGATTCATCTATGAAAATAAAACAGATTACATTACTATCAGAGGGAGTACAGTGAAGTAGCAACCTTCCCGTAAACCCAGACGCATACATACATACATACATAAATCCCTGACCTGCCAAATTTCCTCATCTGATATAAACTGTTTTTTAAGATTCCATTTTTAAGATTTCCATTACATGAGTAAACATCACTTCCTATATTTTTTGTCTTCTGAGTGCAAGGCTTTAAAGAAGACAAATCAAGTTTATTTTAGATTCCCCAAGGAAAAACAAACCCATCTGTCCTCACTCCTTCCCTGCTGTTTTACAGTGTTCACTATTAGTTATTTCCGAAACACACCTACATTTATCCTTATCTTCAGGAGGAACGTTTATCTCACAAATATTCCCGTCAAACAGCTCTAAAATGCCAGCAGAAAAAACAAAACCAACCAAACAAACAAAACCACACGAAACAATGATCCCCTCAGAAACGAAATACATAACACAGCAAAGGAATAAAGATCAGAGTTAAGCTGGCAAGCCCACAGCTTGTCCCTTTACACCCCTCATGTAGTGTGACATGCCTACATGTGAGGAGTGGAAAAACAAGTATGGAATCACAGAATCAGAGTGGCTTGGGTTGGAACGGATCTTAAAGACCATCTATTTCCAACCCCCTTGTGGTGGCAGGGTGCCACCCACTAGCAAAACAGACAACAAATTCATCTTGGGGCCTCTTTTACTAAATAACGTCATGCTTGTTATGCTAACAGTGCTTTTTAAACAATCAATAAGCAAGGGATTATTCTCAGCGATTACCTAGATGCCCATTTCAAGAACTCTTTGCTGCAGCTGACCCAGCCATTCAGGCTCTCAAAGGCCGGTGCTGACAGACAAACAGCCAGCAGCCAAACACCGTTGGAAACTGCTCTCATATGCCTCCCTCTCAGCTCCTTGGTAAAGGAGGACAGGCAGACAAAACCTGTAATGCACTCTTAGAACACTACTTCTGCTCTGTACAACACAATATCTGTCATGTTATTGCTCTGTATCGTGAGACTGGAGTCCTTACCCTTATTTCCACCGGCACTGCCAACACTCCTGCAGCACACAGATGTGGAACACGTTGCTACCCCACTCAGAAGATGTGCAGAGCAGCACCAGGGCTGGCAATTGCACTTCTCCAAAGCTGCTCACTGTCTGACTTCACACAGGCCCCCAAGGCACGCGCTCCCACATCAGCAGAGCTGGTGAATCTCTCAAGACAGTTTTGTTTAACACAAGCACTGCGCTGTGCCATTTCATTAACCTCAGTGACAACATCTAAACTTACAGGACTGCAGATTCACACTGCCCTGCACTGACAGCTGGAACACAATTCTGCTTGTGTTCAGGATAATCACAGCTCCTACCAGTCTTCGTGGTGAGACAAGGGCCCTTGAAATATCAAGGATCAAGAAATACAGACTGTGTACCAAAAGGTGAGGCTTTTCCAAGAGTCTAAAGTAGACCAAGCTATTTCAGAGAATCACAGAATGGATTAGTTTGGAAGGGACCTTAAAGATCACTGAGCTCTAATCCATTAGATGGGCAGGGCTGCCCCCCACCAGCTCAGGCTGCCCAGGGCCCCATCCAACCTGGCCTCGAGCAACTCCAGGGATGGGGCACCACAGCTTCTCCAGGCAGCTGTGCCAGCTCCTCACTGCCTTCTATTCCCAGTAGAAGCATAAATTGTAACAGCCAGCCTACAAGAGTGGTGGTGAAGATGAAGTTCATTTTGCCTCTGCATTGTTGTTTTTTTCTTCAATCTATCAAAAGAAAAAGCATTTCAATGAACTTTGAACGTATCACAGATGTCATGATAAGCACTCCTTCTGTTACTCTGCTGCTCTACTTGGAAAAGATAAATAAGTTCAACTAGCGCTGATTGTACGTTTGCTTTCCATTTGGCTTTATTCTCAAACCACAGTAGTCTTTGTAATACCGACTGGGAACAGAAAGAGATATAAATTGTTTACATAATTCTTCCTTTTATTTGCTTTGATTTATCTAAAAACAAAAACATGTGACATCCTAAGCGTTCTCACCAGAAGCAAACACAGACAAACAGCTTGCCTCTGACTTGAATGAAGCCCTATTTAAAGCACACCACAAGGCCAATTTCTTGTACTGGGAGCGCCGTGATACTGATAACCACATCATGCTACTGAGCCCAACTGTAGCTTCCAGAGAAAACAAAACAGCTGAGGGAAAATGCATCCACTTCTGAATAGAAGCATTCACACTGCTCCTCAGGTACATGTAATGAGCATCATAGCACATGCATCTGCAGACGTACGTGGTGCAGGCATAACATTATGCTCTCTGTAAGAATGCAAAAGGTTTACTTTACCCTTGAAAAGACAAATGTTTTACTTCACCTTGCACTAAAAATGTCTTCTGTATTAAAAACACAGAATTTGTATCAGATTTCGTTTTCTTTACTTCATTTTTCCATACTTCCTGCAGCCTGCAAGACCATAGGACAATTCCATCTAGCCCTCAAATGACTTTCCACAGACATGTAACATTACCAGTTTTTTTTCCCCATCTGGTTCTATGAGTAAACTTCTACAATTTAACTCAGTCTGTGGTGCACAAAACCCAGCAATGCAAGTTTCCAGGACTGAGATAACACCGTGTCTGTGTTTGCTCCTGCTGACACAGCATCCCCTCAACCATCACACTCTAAATAAGAAACCACTGAAGGGGTCTGAGTGTACTTTTCTAATTATCTTACTCTTTCAAGTTTCAAAAATACAGTTTGAAACTGAGGGCACTCCAATGTACATCAAATTAAACCCTTGCAAAGCTTCAGGTCCACAGCAGCAGCAGGCCAGATGGTAAAAAAAGAAAAAAAAGAAAAAAAGAAACAATCTGCCAGCAGTGGAGAGCTCTTTTCACATATGGCAGCATGGTAGCTACAAATCTCCACTGACAACATGAAAAAAAATTCACCCACCCTTGACCTGGAATTAAAACCATGGCTTCATTAACCCTGATCAGCAAAAAGTCTGGTCAGACACATCTCCCTGCCAATATACCTTCGTGTTTAGAATGTCTATTGAAATAAAATGACATGGTTTTTCATTGTTACAGCTATAAAAATGCATATCAACTTAGGCCCGGTGACACCAGTCTCGTTTTCCATTTCAGGCCAAGAACAGCAAAAGAAGAGTCAACGGCAGATCTCTGCAATAGGTATGGGACTGAATTGTCCATGCAAGCCTATAGCCAAACCAAGGGAACACCATGGATAATCACTGACAGCTGCAAAAGGAAAAATTTATTCTCAAGAGTGGCAAGGCACTGGAAGAGGCTACCCAGAGAAGTAGCAGGATGCATCATTCCTAGAGGTCTTCAAGAAGAGAGTTGGGGTAGCACTGAGGGACGTGGTTAGTGGGCATGGTGGTGATGGGCTGATGGTTGGACCAGATGATCTTTGTGATTTTGTCCAACCTAACAACTCTATGATTCTATGTAAAGTTGCACCTTCTTCAGCAGCAAGAATTACCTTCTAGTTCCTTCTGATGTATTAAAAGGACTTTGCTGCTGACCTGGCTTACAGAAGCTTGAGATGCTAAAAGATGGAGAATATTGGGCCACAGCAGGAGCCAGCAACATATACACAGACACCTCAAATTCTCGATCCCATTCTAGTAGCCTGCATGGCTACTGGAACACAATTCTGCTTGTGTTCAGGATAATCACAGCTCCTACTAGTCTTTGTGGTGCATGGCTCCCCTGCATGGCTATTGGAAGCACATCAGCCTCCTTGAGATTTAGATACATTACGAGCTCCTACAGGCAGACGACAAGAGGATTTACCCTGAGTAAGATAACATGCACAAGCCTCCAAGGGGTACTGTTCCATCACTAAATTGGAAACATCAGGTGCTGTGCCCTGCAAACAGGCTGAACAAGCTTGTGGAATGCACATGAAACGCTCAAGGTAATGTCCCAGCAGTTACCTGTCACTGTGCCAATTACTTTAGTAAATTTAAATACCAGATTTTTGGTGGAAAAAATACTGCTATGTTTATAGAGTTTCACCACTTTCCAGCTCCCTTTCTCCCATCCTTGTTTTTCACAAGTCATGGTGAACTCCACACTAACTGCAGTGGAGACAGCTCACAGTAACAGCAAAATATCACTGTTGTTCGCCTTTCAAGCTCTGCTTCAAGCTTCATCAGTTCCCAGATCCAAAGGTAGCAGAAATGAAAAGCTGTTTCAGAGTATCAGAGAAAAAGAAGGGGATTAGTTATCAAAAAACAAGGGTAGGATTTGGTACCATTAAGAACAGCTCCATGTCTTGCAACCTTTGTGGAACGGTATGTCACAACTGCAAGAATAAAACCTCACCTTATAGACCTATGAATTAGCATTTGAAAAGTCCTCTTTCCTATTTTCTGTTTGTCAGCGTAATCCCGTTGATGCATCCTTGTAAAGCACCTCATTCCTTAACCCCCTGTGCCTGCAGCACGCGCTGCGTTCAGGCAGTAACAATCCCATTAGCCTTAACCAAAGCGTCATCAATTTGCTGCAGAATTCAAGCTGCTGAAGTGTGCTGTGCTCTGCAAACATATCAGGCAGGCCTTGTCCCTTGGGACCACAAATGCTGCCTCCTGCCAGCTACATATCTCACTTTGCACCTGAATTCATAGCTGCTCCCTGGGAGCCTAGCACAGCCCTAAGACAGCAGAGGTGGCAGCGGAGGTGACAATGTGAAGTCCTCACTAAAAAAATCCTGTGGCAGATCTCTGGAAAGAAGTAACTACATAAGCAAGAATATCACATCTGCCATATTTCTGAAAGGCAAATGTACAAAGATTAAAAAAAAAAAAAAAAAAACCAACAAAATTAACACTACTGCAGAAAAAGCTTATTTTGAGTCGTATGGCCTTTCTTCCAGTGTTCCCTGTATTTCACCTCTCAGCAGTTCGCTGCATAAGCAGCAAAACCATAGAGAAGCTCTAGGCTGAAAGTTCCACACTGAAAGGAATCTTCACAGAGTCTCCTTGTGAGAAGAAAGTAAAACAACTTCACAGACAGAGGAACTGAGATAAGGTGAAGCTCACTGCCTTGACACAGCTGGAAAGCTGCTCGACTTTACTACTGCACTACATCTGGTCATCATTACCAGTAATATTTCTTTACACCATATCCTACTCACACGGGACCTTGCAGGTAAAATCAGGTCGTGGCTTTCAGGTGTTTATGGTGTAAGTTACACCAAAAATTGGCAGTGACAATATATGTACAGATGCAGAGAAAACAGGTGAGCAGAGGTAGCAGTACAGTAAGTAGAAGACACACAGTGTGAGGGCTCTGGAGAACCACCGCTGGATGCATTTACTCATCCAACTGGAGAAGTTTTAAGCATTTCCCAGAAATGTAGTTGATACAGCTAAAACACTCCAGTTGGTCTTTCCTGAGAGAGCCCAAACCAGCCAAACCCAACTTAAGGAAAAATAGTACAGAAAGCGATACAACATCTAATGAGGATGCATCTCCATTGCTGTCATCCTAAATTTTCCTCTGGAGAAAAGAAGTAGTATTATAGAAACCTATCAGGTAGGATAGGTAGATGGGAGACTGTTGAGCTTTTCTTTCTCCCAAGCCAAACAAAAGCAGAAGGGAAATGACAGAAGACAAATGCATTGGGTGACGTTAGGGTCCCTGGTCCCACAGGTCCCTTCTTACTCCCTCTTCCGCTTGGACTGCGTGCTACCATCCTGCATCAAATTCTGCCTTTTTTTGAAGCTCACACTCTTAAATGGAGGGAAGTAAAGACAAGGAGCTAACTGTGACCCTCACGTGCACATCTGGGGCACCAGCTCACCTCTTATCCACCCAGGATCGCTCACTGAGGAACAACTCCTTAACCACACAGCTACCTGGGCCTTCTTCTGTGGACATGTGGAACCTACCGGCATGTGCAAAACTTTATAAAAGAGCAATCGTTAAAAACCACATATTATTAGAGTGCAAAAACATCTCTGCCTTTAAAGGGTAAAGTTTACTCTAGAAGCTAACTGACTGTAAACACCACAAACAAATCAGCCTTACAGTATTTTGTTTAACTTTCGTCTAACTACCTCGAGCACTCTTAACTTATAACCACATAAAGGAAGGGCAAGACTCTCTTTTTAAAAACTAACTCTGTCAAGATGTGTGTATTCAGAAACAAAATAATTCAGTTAGTGTTCCTTTTAGACCCTCACGCTAGCGAGGTTTGGTATAGGATTTTAAATATACATATAAAAAAGTCTGCTGACTTTTACCTTCACTCAGTTCTCCAGATCCAGGGTCAACTATGAACCTAACAAACTCCCTACCACAAAAATATTGCCTTTTTGTAGCCTTTCACTATGCTTCTAAATGCTGACTACTGTTGATGTAAGTCAAACAGAAATGTGTACAGAAATTGTTTGTATAGACTCAATTACAATGGGTTTCCACAGCTTGCAGCCCTCTTGTTAAGTAAATAGTATGACAAATAAGAATGCATTTCTTTTCTAAAAATTAATACAATGGCCATCAGACTTCCAGTATTCACCATAACCTCTGTTGTTCTTTTACTGAATTAAGAGCACATTCTCAACTGAATTAAGCCCAAAGCTTTCATGAAAATAAATTTGAAACCCAAGAATGGAATTGGCTATAGCCATCCATCAGCATGCTTGTGCTACGTGTGAAAAATCCTCCAAATCTCCATTAAGGAATTTATCCTCCACGCAGGGACTGAAATGCAGCACACCTATAACCATGTATGAGCGGGAGCCCATTAGTGTTGCTTTCATCATCCATGAGATCAGCATCTGGGAGATCACAAGAGCACAGGGCAAAAAGCCATAAAAAGGAAAAAAATATAATCGTTTGTAAAATATTCCCTTTTATGTCGTACCGTGCCCACTAAATAATTAATTACCAACACATATCAGATGCTATTAAAAGAAAAAAAGAACAGGATGAAAAAAAAAAATCAATGATAAGCTCCAAAATGAAGTTAATAAGAGAAAAACAAGAAAGACCGCTGTTCAAAAACACACAGGTTAAATACTGAAGAAAGCATTGCCAGCAGCAATTGCCTGCAGGCATCCCAGGCGTGATTAGTGACTTGGTGCCACAGAAACAGCTACGTTGGAAAAACTCTGCGACCGGAGCATCTCGACACCAGGAGCTAACTGCAAACCGTGTAATCGCCTGCTCCAGATGGCAGTGCAGCACAAAGCCCCGTGGCCTGTGCCCAGCTTTCCTGAGGGGTGGCATCGTGCTGGTCAGGAGTGTCCTCATTCATTGCTCCCCTTTGTCAGCATCATCTCAAATTCCTCCTAATGTTCTGGGGATTCTATCGGGAAATAGAAATTTCCATTAGAATGCCTTGGAGGAACCACTGTTCCCCTCGTTAAAGATGTGAATTACAGATAAATACCTTGCCTATTAACGCGATTTTCTGTGAATACAAAATGAGGTTTTCAAAAACTATTGCACATAAAATATGAATGTTGTTATTCTGGGAAAAGGAAATTGCTGCTGTGGAAGAGTTGCCCTCCTTTATCTTCATCCAGGCCACAGCAGACAGGCACTGCATGTCGTTGAGATTTCACGTGGCCACAGACTGAGCTCTTTCACCATACACGGGAGACAGCTGATCGCTCGCTACCTGAAAGGCAACCATAGGGGCTGCACACCCTCTGAAAAAGGGAAACGACTCAGACAAGAGAGATCACAGTGGTTAACCTCCTGGAACACGTTAGCTACACCAACTCCCAGTTGCCCAGACTAAACAACCCTGAAAACCTCTTGGTTTTATTCACTAACAGGAAATGATTCAGATACAGTTCTGCAAAGGCAGTCAACAAGAAGAGGTAAATTACACGTACTTGTTTTACTAAATGGTGCTATAAAACAATTGAGAATAAAAATTTTTCTGCTCAGAGTAATTTTTTCTTCCTTCCTTCCTTTTAGTGTTTTGCCCTAGGTTGGTACATCTAAATACACCTCGTGATGCTTCTGCATTAAAGATCAATACACACCATTTCATTTTTTTCAACACACATATCCTACAGACCCCTGACAGAGCAGTGCATCACCAAGTGTAAAACCAAGACATAAACCAGGATTTCTTACGATAAGGAAGCCTGCTTATAAATAATAATGAAAACCAAAGCACTGTAGGTTCTGGAGCTATGAAGAGAGAGACTTTCTTTTTCCCTTAAAGCTTCATTTTCATAAAAGTGATTTACTTACCAATATGAAATGTTACATACACATCACAGAACCAGCATATAAAAGGATCAGTCTTTTTTGCCTCCAAAACTCATCCCAAACCACCCTATGAAGCATAGCTATGGTCACAGACCCAAACTTGCCTTTTCCTTCTCAAATTACAGTGCGCCAGCTGTAGAACAGTCCTGTTACCTGAAAATAAATGCCTCCTGAAAATACCTGAAAATAATACCTCCTTTGTCCAACATACGTGTTGGACATACATATGGCTAGATTTCAGATGGCATTTCCCATGATAAGGTAAAGTTCCTATATTTTGTGAAACTTAATCTACGTTGGTCCTACATATATATATATATGCCTTTGCTACACAGAGTAAGCAAAGGAATATCTGGGATGAGCCACCAGTATTCTTGCATGTTTTCCTAGTAAAACAACAGTCACCTGCGTTGACTTTTTTATTATCAGGCATCTGGAGCACTGCTGTGATAAAGGACAAACTGTAGACCTAACAGTCTCCCCTACCATCAACTCCAGACCTTGTCCTGCCTGGGTGCCTACCTGTGCAACCTGGTGTAGGGAACCTGCTTTGGCAGGGGGGTTGGACTCGATGATCTCTGGAGGTCCCTTCCAACCCCTACAATTCTGTGATTCTGTGATTCTGTGATTACCGGCAATTATTTCTTGTAGTCCTTACCTAGAAAAAAAAAGTCCTCAAGTGTCTACTAAGAGCCCTTTATGATCCATCACTGCACACAGCTTATTAAGAGCTGCAACCACATGTGCAGCCTGCACAGAGGGGCTCAATCTCCATTCAAGACAGCCCTTCTCCTGAGGCAACTTCTGGAGCTCCACATGCCAGCAAGACCCACCTCAATGGGGTGGGTGGGTGGCTGGGCAATCTGAACACAAATGCAACTCTATGGCCTGCAAGAGCATAAGAAAGCAGCAATTTGCATGCTTACATGCTTCAAATTCACAGGAGGCGGCTTCTCAAAAAATGCCAGCTCCGCAGTGGTTTTAAAATATGGGCTTGCCAGCTTCTTGATAAACAACTGCTGGTGAGCCACTTGCAGCCTCTACTGAACCAGGGTACAGGGAGGCACATGTCTCCTGGACATATCCAGAACAGTCATTATTTTGGATGTTTTCTCCCACGAGAGGAGTCTGAAGGTGACGACCACATGGTCATCCCCTAGCCCATTCTTTGTGAAACTGCATGCCGTTCCCTTGGAGTTGGAGCAGAAAAGAACTCTGGGGACAGAAACAGCAAAAGGATTGCTTAAATAAATGGTATCTTTCCACGCTTTGAGGACTAAAGGTCAGGAGCACGCTATTGCCTTACCCAACCTTCAAGAGCCGGGAAAGGGATGTGTAAATCAGCAGAGGCACCAGGATGACCAGGTTCTGCCAGGCTGTGGTGTCAGTGCCACTCCTGAGGAAGGAGCAGCCCATGAGGCCACCCAGTGTACCTGCACTGGCAGGCCATCAGCAGCTGCCAGGGAGGGTTATTACACACTGAGTGAAAACATCCCACAAGCGGATTCCTAAGTCATCTGGTTAAAGACAGATGTAAGTTCAGGACCTTTTCCTAAAAACAGCCATGGCCTGGCTCATATTGTGAGGAGGCCAAGTATGACCGCAGCTAAATGTGCCTGCGTGTGAGGGCACCTGGCTGTTAGCACCAAGGCTGGGCAAAGGGAGGAGGAGAAAGCACTGCTGCTTATGCATTGCTCAGCTGGCCTCACGGCCATTCATGGACAGCCTGGAAACAGGCAAGGAATATGGCAGCAGTGCTCAAGCAAATGCTAGCGTTTCCCAAAGACTGCTGGCTAAGAAGTTGGAGAGGTTGTTCTGCTTGCGCAGGAGGCAAGAAACAAAATTCATGCATCATCCAGAGAGAAGGAGAGTAGGATGATGGTGCAGATGCATGGTTCATTGAGATAACGCCACATTTTCTCCCTTCTGTGGCCCTGCTGTGACAGCACCGCGGCTCAGGGCCAGGACCAGGATGCACACTAAGCCAGCTACATCCTCCAGTGCATAGAAATGAATAATGACTGCTCTCAGGGGTACTGCTGGGTTGCACCTAAGGAAGCTACGTTATTAAAACAGCAGAGCCTCCAAGTCACTCTGCTTTCATCTTGCCTTTCCCCAGCACATCCAGAACAATCCCTCCGTTCACCCTCCACCTGTTGCCAGCTGTAAGTTTAGTGTTCCTATTTCTAGCACAATTGTAACGTAAGCGCAGGCGGTAAAAAACACAGCACTAAAACCAGTTCCTCTGTTTTTACCTTAGCTTCAGACTGGGATTCATCCAATTTGCTAACCATATGCTTTATGGGACTTCCCAGTCATGCAAGGCTCTCAGGACTCATCAAACCAAAAAACGAAGAGTACACTACCTTTTGTATTCTGCAACACTTATGTTTTCCTATAAATCAGTGCCTCTGCTCCCCAGCTGCTCATCAGAAGCCAGGATTTTTTCACACTTGCAGCACTTACTTCTTTAAGACACAGCTACGACAGTTGTTGCTGTGGAATGACTTACCAGAGAAAAGGAGGCACATCAATGACAGACAGCTCTGAATTTTTTTGTGTGGTAAATGCAGCAATCGTTTTGCCAGATGAAGAACCTGCTGGGGGAATCACCATATTGATATTTAAGAATAACCTTTATTCCTTCCAACAAAAACTTGCACATCATGCATCCCTTTCTTATGAATATTTTAGTAAGTAGGCCATATATAATTAAAGACATCAGTGACACTTGTAATGCTCATCCTCCCTGCAGCAGCTGACAGAGAGCAGTAACACTGGCATTACATTCTACAGTTCTGCTTCATTCCAGCTCCTTCACCTGCTCTCCTACGCATTACAGAAGTGAAGGTCTTCAACCATGTTCTTAATTCCTGACATGAGGACAGAAGCCATCGCAGCACCCGCTGCCTCCTTTTAAACAGATGCAGACAGGTCTAGCTAGAACAGAGCCCAGAAGCTGTGCAGAGAAAATTCTCTCTAACCTCAAGTCAGCCGTTCATTTCTGCAGAGGACATCTCAGACACACGCTTAATTGAGAACATGCTGCTATAGTTAACCACAGGCAAAAATTCTTTAACGAAGATTAACACAAGTATGCATGTAAAGCTTCTGCTGAGATTAGACCTTAAGTGAGCACCACACTTGGGAACAGAGAGTTACCGCCAGAATACCTGTATTTGCAATGGGCTGCTGGCAGCTGTTTTCCCAATCACTGCTGGAAGACTGTTTCCAACATCCTATTATCAACTTCACTTTGGAAGCAGTGGATTTAATTTAGGGCAACAGTTCAGCAAAACAGATGAGCTGTGTGTCACTTCTGGGTTCCTTCAAGATCTGTTTCCTGCCTGCATTTTGCAGAAACTCATGAATACCTATGGGAACAACAGCTACGAACCTCATATGCTTTGAATATGCTGAACACCTATATTTGAGTGTAAAGCTGTTTGGCAAGCCCTGTGCATTTCTGTTTCTGAGGTAAACTTTGTGACCTCTTTGTTTATCATATCCATCCACTCAATACTACTGACAAAGTGACCGCTTTCTTTGATGGTTTGTGATGAGCCTTGCCAAGTTAAATAAAGGACTCTCTGCTATTAATCTGCTCTACTGAGGTCTCTTATTTGGCTGAACCTGTTTGTCAAATAACTATAATAGCTATAAATACTTCAGATAAACTCACAGTAGCCCCAAAGGAAAGACAAGGTATAAATTTTCAGGACAGGTGACAATTTCCCGAGTCTGAAGAAAAGACAGATTCTCACAGATAAATGGGAGTGATGGTTGCACTTCCTAGCTCTGCTTTCAGCCACCAATAGCACACATCTGAACATAAAAAATGCACCCAATCAAGAAACTACCTGAGTAACAACCTCTGAATTTTAACAGAGGGGTGTAATTCCTAAACGACCGCTTACTTCTAAAGCCATTATCTCCACTGCCAGGATCAGGCACAGTCCATGCTGCACTAATAAACTGTTCAGTATCTCTGGACATGGTCCTGGGCACCCTGCTCAGGGCGGCACTGCTGGAGCAGCAGTGAGACCAGATGAAACCTGAGGTTCCCTCCCTTCTCAGACACTCTCTGATTCTGTCATCTACCAGCAATGTATGGGGACATACTCTTCTTATCAACACCCATATTCAACTACACAGCACTGGAGGGACATCAGCTGCTTCTCTTGTGCATTTCCAGAACTTCTTTCCAGGCATCTATTAAGGACCCTTTTGCCTCTTTCCATCTACCAAGTGTATGCATTTCTCAGTACACCCAGGAGTCCAGGTCCCCTAGACACAACCTGATCTTTCCCATAAATGCACAATAACAAGTACTGAATGTGGTAACGCTACCATTTATTCTCAACCCACCTAGCAGGTTTTAGTGCATTAAACAGATAGCAGAAATTTTAATAACACATACTTCAGCTTAGCAAGCCTATGCCTAGAAGTTACAGCCTGTGTATGCCCACCTCAGCTTTAATCACTGCAATAGGAAATGAGACAAACAGAATATGATTCAGAAGGAATTAAGCCAGGGCCTTTCCACGGGCACAGATGAGAGAACCAGACTGACGGAAGAGCCAAGAAAGAGATTTGCGTGCATTGTACAGAAGAAGCAAAAGACCATTCACATTAGCTACAGATGACTTTGTTTATCTTAACAGACCAACAATTTCCTATCAGGAACGTTGGTTATTTTGTAAGGGTAAAATAACAATGTCTTATACTGAAATAAAATAAGAAAACCAAAGTTTCATTCTGAGGCAGTGTTCCTCTAGCACTGAACTCTGTCATGAACATTAGTTTTCCATCTGCAGAAACAATAATTAAGTTTGAGTTCAAGTGAGAGCAACATTTCTTTCTTTACAGACTGAGCGCTTGCAATCAATCTTCTAAGAAAAATGTAAGTTTTGCATTATAGCATTTGCACTCTTTCTTCTTTGCTCTCCTTGTTGCAGGAGCCACTTTGCCATCAGGTAGCTAGCAGATGACCTTCACTACTTATACACATAATATTTAAGGGCTACGGGTCCAGTTGAGAACTTCTAGGAGTCAAATCCTATCCCTGTCAGAGGGAAAGGTAACAAACCCATCAAAAGCACTACCATAGGAAACCCAAGAAAGCAGCAGAATATTGTTTTGTTTGCTCCTGACTTTTTGGGAGGCTTTTAACAGGACTGGCAGACATAAATGAACATCTCCCAAGAAATAATTACAGCATCCTTAAACACAGGTTTAGATGAGAGACACAATGTTGGTGTCCCTTCTGGCTTTTCTGAAGGACTGTGAACTGTATGGGTGGAGTTTACTCCAGGCAAGCACTGATATACACCCAAGTTATGTTTTTAATGTAACTGTCCTATAAACAGTAACATCTGTTAGAGGAAACATTTTTCAGATTTGTAGAAAAATATGTTCAGGAAAACTTGCAGGAGTCTATGGGAAATAAAGCAAACTCTCATCCACTCGTTTACTCATTGGTTCGCTAACACTGGTAATAACCTCTGCCAGCATGGATGAACAACCTGTACTAAACGATCAATATTTTGTGAACTTGCTAAACACAACCTATTTCCCCCTGGCAGACGTATCTAAGAGCACTGGTTCTGGTTCCCATGCTGGACAAACTCAAGGAGAACTCCCCCATATTTTATCTGCTACAATAAGCACCAAAGGGCAGGGACTGCATTTCAGCTGCTTAGACCTTCCTCACAAAACCAGGTATCTTCTCTTTCAGGACTTCCATAAGGACCAGGAAGAAATCTAAAAGTGAAGAGCAGCATCCTCTATTGGAAACTTCTCAAAAGACAGCAATCAGCACATTCAAAACTCATAGAATCATAGAATCACAAGGTTGGAAATGACCTGCAAGATCATCTAGTCCAACCGTCCTCCCATTACCACTGAGGGGAACCAAACTGTGTACTCAACAGAGGCAGTATCACCATTTCAATGCTTTCCATCTTCTCTGGATATAGAATGAATTCTCACAATAATATAAAACAAATCATTATATAGCAAGGAAAGTAAATTGTGGCTGTGTTTCATCTTTTTCTTTTGCCAACACAAGGAAGCTGTCACTAAGGCAGCCTTGAATGTTTTCATTTTCACACATTAACCCTTTTAGCACTGTAAATTTAACTCATCTTTTTGTCTCACGGGGCAGAAAGTGCATTTTAAACTTCTGAAATAATGGAGAGAATAAATTTTAATTAAAGCTCTACTTGTACACAGGCACGAACAACCCTCCCTAAACCAAGAAAAGTGCTTTTTAAAATTAAAGTTATCATGCTGAAATTATTAACGTAGCTCCTGGGAAAAATGCATAATCTTTGCCTATCAAATGCCAAAATGACTAAAGTAAACTGCGTTTAATAAATATTATGTTTCCCTTCGAGTTCATACACTCAGTTAATCACACACTGATAGGTGAAGAATATTTTCAAAGCTTTAAATATTGCAGCAGTTTTAAATCTGACTGCAAAGGTCTTCAGGACGTGAGTCAGCCAGAGCTACTTGGAAGAGATCTTGGATCAACAGCACTTCTGCACAGCTGCCAATTTCTATTCTGTTCTGCTTCTTTCAGGGCAACCACTGACTAGTTAAATTTGCAGAGTCTCACTGCATGTGGACAGAGACCCCAAGCAAGGGGCACAGCCCCCTGCAAATGGGTGAGCTCCAGGGTTGCCTGTGCTACCTGGCCATAATGCAGCCCACAGTTCCCTGCGTTAATGATCACTCCTCCACCCTGTAACCACCCTCATCCAGCCTCTGGTTCACATCATATTCAGTCACAACCCAAGGCACCCCATTAGGGGGTACATTCATCTGTGGTACCCACCTGTTTCCATTCTTTCCTCCCAGAATTCAAGGTGCACTTGTAAACTAATTCCAAAGGTCCTCAGCCACAACTCAGGTTCTTCTATGAGGTCTTTTACCATGGGATGCTGATCATGGTCTAGCTATTCACCTTAACAGCAGAACATTATAGTTATGATGCTTTGACAAAATAATAAAATGAGTTAGGAGCACAGTTGTGTCATTTAATAGCTACGTATGTAGCAGCTATATTTCAGAGTAGCCACTACCATCCAGTGAAAGCAAATTAATTATTTAGATGTATTTATAGGATTTATGGAGCAACCGAAGGCAAAGCTAGTTAATTGAAATCCTGATAACAGACTGAAGCCTGTGCTAGATCCTAAAGTCTTTATTAAATAAAGCCATTAAGGCAGATGATAATCCCCGTGGCCTTAAATATGAATAAGGTGTAATGTAAATAATAGAAGGCAAAAATCCAATTTGCATAGAGTGAACTTTCAAATACTCCACTGTTTCCATTAAATTACCTTTTATTCAACATATTGTAATGGCACTGAGGGCACATCGGGCTCCCTTGTAATACAATTATTGTTCAGCATAAAAAGTAGTTTTCAACTTGAAGCAGCAATGAGAAAGGTTTTACTTGGCTTCTCTGATATGTCAAGTGACATAAAAATGGAGAACAAAAGCTTCATAGATGCAATAAAAGAGAAAATAAGCAAAGGAAAAATAAACACGTGCAAACAAAAAACATCCAGAATGTGAAGACAAAAGAAAGAAATAGGGAACATAATAGTTGCCTTCCAGTTAATTTTACAGCATTTTAGTATTAGGAAGCTGAAGAAGGGAACAATTTCAATAACTGAAGAAACTAAATTTGGATGTAGGCCAAACAGAGCTGTAGTACACAGTGGAGTAGGTGAAAATCATCACAGCAAGACCTGTTGTGAAATGCCTGTTATGCCTCTTCCAAACACATGAATGATGACAAGAACTTGAGGACATCGAGGGTCATAGCAGCAGTGCCTGGAGCCTAAGGTCATGCAATCTCGGTCCATCTCCACCGTAATGCTAGCAAGCCTCTCTGTGCTTTAGTTTCTCATCCCAAAAAGCGACACTGATACTATTTTCTATAAAGAATTCTGTGGTGTTTCGAGATATTAAGTAAGATAACTATATTTATTAAAGAATGAAACTGTAACTTAAGGTCAAGATTCTACTATCACTGCTCAGAAACAGAGTATCTCTACTGGGAAATTAAAACAATCCATTAAGTATCAGACTATACTTTGGATGTTGAACAATTTTTCCACTCTAAACCTTTCCACAAATCAGAAGAGCTCCTCTAGCAAAGCTGCAATGAAATAAAGACGTGAGAATGACTCTGTATTCAATTTCTGTATTCAATTTGGAAGTAGTATACCCAAAGAAACACTCCAACATGAAAATGAAATCTTCCTTAGAGCATCCTCACTGTATCAAGACGACTAAGGAATCAACAGCAGCGTTCCTCTCAAGCTACTGTAACCTTTCAAAACACAAATACATGTGGTTTGCAATGTTTACTTTTCTCTGCCTGTGGCTGTGTCTGCTAGGTCGTGTTTTCTGTGCCATTTCTCTGGTGCACCTCTGCCCTGATGCTGCTCACATATAAGAGGAGCAGGAGGGTTGTGGGATGGCTGAGAAGGAGCTCAAGAGCACATCCCTGTGCAAAGACACTTCTGGCATTCAGAGGGGACAGAGACAGGCAGGAGGACAATGCCAAGGGAAAACTGGCATGGAAGGAGTGGGAATAAACAAGAGGGAAATGCCCAACTTGCTCATTGCACACAGAGCCAAAATCAGAACATGGGGCAGAGTCAAAGCAAAGCAACAGAGTGACTACTCTGCACTTGAATCAGCACTTTGAATAATATTTATACCGAATCAGTGAAACAAAGCCAGCCAAATCCCATTCTTCAAGTTTGCCTCTCTAGGAATTATACTTCTCCAACAAAATGGGTCTGCAGAGGTGCCACAGTATCCCTGCTTGTAGTACTGACTTCTCACACCTCCCACAGGAATTCAGTCATGATCCTGGGAAACACATGGTCCCCAAGGCTCTCCTGTGTCCCTGCGAACAGTTTGGGCATCACAGTTCCTTCACACTTATCTTGGAAATCTGCAGTCCTTTGGGGCTGTGAGGATAGAGGAAAAGAGGAAGTGGAAATGAAAAGAAAAAAAGAAATTGATTCATCCTTTCTACTGCACTACAAAGAGAGACTTTTGCTTTCTCACCACATGCCTGGCAACGCTGCCAAGTAGCAGATTACTCACTTTCCTTCATTAATCACTTAAAAAAAAAGCTGTGAAAAACAAAATGGTGTTTATGCAAAGTTCATTGGACAAAGCTACTGAACAATGAACATGACAAAGGGCAACACACAACTGCTTTCTTGGGTCTGCGGCCATGCAACTTGTAAAAGTTAAATGTTGCCAACAGAAGCACCTTCCAATGCTATTCATGAGCCAAGGAAGCTCTTCAGAAAAAAAACAAACAAACAAGAAAAAAAAAATACCTTTACTCTCTGGCCTTTATCTACTTGCCACCAGTCATTCAGGGTTTCCACAGCATTGAGACAATTTCAGGCTGGCCACATCTTTTGCAGTGTGTTTGGCTTCTGTTTATCCCACCAGTACAGGGAAGGCATCACTGATTTGGGGGGCTGGCATCACTGCTTGCAACCTTTCGTTTTTCAGTCATGAGTTGACTCGCGAAGGAAGTGCATGTTCATAGAAAGCATCAGAGTAACTGAGGAACCCAAACCTCAGCCAGTTCCCCACAGCGTCTCATTTTGCAGGTGGGCTCCAACTCTTCTAATGTCAGCCCAGTAATAACAAAAAAAAAAAACATGCCCCTTTCCTTGTCATCTCCGGGCACCTGAGGGTGAAATCCTGTGTATAGAGTGCCCACAGCAAGGTGAGTCCAGTGTTTTACCTCCATAACAGACGGGCCCCAGCACAATGCACTTCACTGTAATGGTGAGAAAGATCACAGTCATGGAATCTAATATGTCCACCAGAAAACTCTGGGGTCTCCAGCTTGCTGAGAGTGCAACACTAGCTCTAAACAGCTTTGAAGGCACTCATCAAATCTTACAGACTACACTCAACAGTTCCAAGTCGCAGCACAGCTAGGGCAAATCCTCCGTAAATGCTTCCCACATACTTTTAAGATGAAGCCATTGCACAAGACCTACTCCCACAGGAAACAAAGCATCCAGAATGATCCTCCCTTGTCTCTCGCAGGACATGAGACCTCTCGGCATGACTAAATGCCATACAGTCACCACAGCCACCGCCCAGCACGGCCCACTCCCAGGGTCCCTGACCACCAACAGTGCCGGCGCCATTTCAGTCCCCACATGTAAGGGCCGCCATCTTCTTCAGCCTGCTCTGCACCTACTGCACAGGCAGCAGTGACAACACCTGCCTGAAGGATGGGCTCTGCAAAGTGGGCTACAATACATGCAGATACATGTGATTATACATATCAGATATATGCCAAGGATCCAGGCATGTGGACATGGCATTAAGAGACCCAGTTTAGTAATGGGGCAACCTGACCTACTCTGACCTGCTGTCAGGTTGATGGTTCGACTTGGTGATCTTCTCCAAGCTAGAGGACTCTGTGGTTCTGTAATTCTATTTTGGAGATTAACATAACCATCTATGCAACCACTCTTGAAACTGCATGTTGCTCTTCTTAGAGAAAAGGCTAAAACAATGCTTAGCAACGGAGGCTCAAGCAAGCTAATATGAAACAAACATTAGAAGCAGAGAAACTGAAAAGAAAAAGACCCGTGGCTTTCCACACCTCTGTATTTCAGTGAGCTGTTGTGAGACAAAGGGAGGAAGGCATGAACCTTCCCCTGTAACCACTGATTTCCTGGTTTTCAAGGCTTGGGATGAGTGGGAGATGTCCGTTCAGCTCTGGCTGCTGAGTTGCTGTTTGTTAATAAGCACAAAATGACCTCTCCCTGTCCTCGCAGTGTTATTACATATGCTGAACCCTGCTCAGATCTTTACTTAAAGTGTGCTAAATTATTTTAATAGGAATAGTGATAGCCCCAACATGGAAACATATACCGTGATAAAAGTGAAACTGACCGCATACAAAAGGAAGTCCCATGTTTGTTGGAACAAGTCAAACACAAGCTAGCTCAAAATAAAGTTTTCCTCTCCACAACATAGCTCAAAACTACAGCTTAGAACGTGTCCATTTTTCATTATTCAAAAGATACAACTGACTCTGATCTTACACTGCTGCATGACTGTGAAATGTAAACAATCAGATGTTTTCCACTGTGACCTACCCAGAATAAAACAAGAAACAAAAAAAAAATTCATCTCATGGCTGTCAGTTATTATTTTACTCTATCTTATGACACATACATATGACTGTATTCTCCAAAGGCTTTGCTATTATGTGCGTTAGAAGAGAAGCATGCAAAATAAAGGGATTTTGGAGGAAAGCTGCTGACTGAATTCTGCAAGGGACAGCAGATAAACCAGTGCCCAGCCCCAGTGCTGCTGGGGCTTCAGCCTATGATTTTCACTTTTTCCCATCCAAGTGGGGCTCCATCACTGGAAAAAAAGGCGAAACAGCAGTGGGATCCATGTATACATGAGCATGGGGCAGGAGTGGCTCAGGAAAGCAGCCCAGTCACATGACAAGCGCAGATCTATACTTGGGGTGTGCAGGAACAGGTTGTCAATGCACCCATGTTCATCACATGGTGACAGTACTGCACAACCCACTCTACTGCATGCATAGAGAGACAAGAATGCAGAAAAGATCCTTTTCTGTCAAAAAACTATAAATTCTGGGATATATATTTAGTACACACACACATACATATCTACTTTTGCGTGTGTGCATCTTATTTACAGATAAACACATGCAAAATGAAGTCAGTTGTCTACCTCCTTCTACTTTACTGGGTTAAAATAATTAAAAACACATGAATTATTACTATCAACTACAATGAAAACATACTGATTTGCTTACAGGGATGACAACACCGCAAACCTGAAACAAACTGCAACGAAAGCACTTGTATACATGCAAGAAGGCAGCCAATAAAACAGGCAGTCTGTTAGAAGCTGTTTCAAAATGAAATTAGAAATTAAAAAGTAAATTCATAAAATCGTATCTTTTTACTGTAACTCACCAAGGAGATTTTGATTTGAATTAGCCTGAAATTAATCCACAAGCAAGTATGTTCAACAATATTTACTACAAATATCATTTAGTAAAGTAAATACGATAGTGCCTGGATTTGGCTGACGTTTGGCTGTCAACAAGAAGGCAGTCAGGACACAACACGCCAGGCACAGCAGTTCCCCTCTCTTTGTGGTCTGGACCATGGTGTCTTCACCCATACAACGCACTCAAAACTTCAGATCTCTCTCTCACACTCTGCCCATCTTGTACCTAAGCCCATGATAATGATGCATCAGCTGCAGCACATAATGAACCTCTGTCCAGAAGGGGAGAGACTTTAACAGCTTAATGAGATAGTAATACATATTAAAATCAATCTTATTCAGATGATGTGTCCATTGTAGTCTTCCCTCTGAAAATAAGTGAGGCTGCAGGAGAACTGATCATTAGCATTTTGATAACAATCTAGTCAACCTCCTGTTAAAATATTTTTTATTTCATCTAAAACTGGGATTTGTTATCTTCTGCAAGCAGACCATTCTAAAATTAGCAATGGCAAATTCATATTGGAATATCAGATTTAAAAAAAAATCTTGGGAATAAAATTAACATTAACTTGCCTGAATAATCAGGCTCTCCCTCCTGTTGCTGTAGCAGTGGAGAGGCACTTAAAGCATCGGGTAAGAAACAACCTCTTCTCATAATTACCAATTCTGTACACTCATTCACCATACACAAAACCAGTGTCACTTGTGGGGTAAATCATATTCCAGATATCAGCCAATTAGAGGAACAAACTCCGCTGACCCTGATCCATAATGCACACCAGACAACAGGACCAAGCTTTGCACCATGGTCCCGTTGTCTCAGCAATCAGAATATCCTTCCCACCTCTGTGCCGAGTAACATTACACTATTGCTGTGGCCAAAGCGCACAGTCCCACGCAGCCTGATCAGTGCCTCCTGCAGCTGCCTCTCACCAAAGCCAGCACTGCAGGGCACTCCAACCGAGCCCACGACCCCAGCAGAGAAGCAGAGCAAGGGCAGATGTTGCACAGCCCATCCTGGGCCATTTTTCAGCATGTGGCTGTGCAAACACTTGTGTCACTTGCACATAGGCTGCAATGCATCAGAAGAGAAAGAGAAAAAGCAGCTAACGGCAGGCATGAGGAAAAGGGCAGTGGCTGCTGCCCTTAGTTGTGGACTGCTGGAGTTTGGGTGTGCACAGACAGCGTGCGCTGTGAATGCTGTGGAGCTCATCTGAGCTGCACTCAAAAGGCTGGGCAGACAGTGCTCTTCATTTCAGATGTTTCACATTTTTCTCTCGACTTTTAAAAACAAAATGTCTTTTTAATACCCAAAGCAATATTCCTTCCTTCTGTCCTTCCCCTGGGCTGAAAAGCATTCCATGTGCACGTATCAATAAAAATGATCACATTACACGCAAGGACTATTAGATTAAACTATACACTGTGGGGCGTTTTTAAAGCTCCTCAATTTTAAAGGTCCATCATGAGTTCTCTGTCAACAGAAGCAGTACTTTCCTCAAAGAAAAGCTAACGAGCAAGTTTAACACTGCTGCTGAAGAGCGTGGCACTGGAGCCAAGCAGAGAGAGCACAGCAGCAATCTCCTGCTGCCCTGTGCTGCCAGGAGAATATTCAGGCAGTAAGAGGAACCTAAACCAATGGAAGAAAGAGGATCAGGGGGTGGTAAACAGAGAGGCTTTGCTTCCAAGCCCAGCTCTGAGATGTACCAGTGAGACATTTTCTTAATTTTTTCCACTTCCCTTTGCTTGTTTTTTTTTTAAATCTTTACTTTCCCTTTCACACAATGGTCCAGATGGCTATTTTCCAGCTCAGGACCAGGCAGCAGGCTGGCACGGTGCAGGGCTGAGGAGGAGCCCACAGCTGGCACAGCTCTGTCCTGCTCCCAGCTGCAGGCATGCAGCTGCTGTGGGAGCTGGGGCGAGGCCAAGGTCAGGCAGCTTTCTCAAATCCCGCAGTTTATCTTCGTCCCGGCTCTCATGTCCTATTAGGACTAATCTTGGGTTCTTCCCATGACAGCTTGCCCCAGACAGGGGAAACCTGTTGTAAAATATCAGATTTTAACAAGACTGCACTGAAAATACTAGCTAGAATTCAGCCTCTATGCCATGGGGGACTACTGGAAAGCCGAGCATCCCGGAGAGTTTTACTGTGCAGAAGTCACCAAGCCTCCAAAAACTGAACAAATTCAATACAGAAGTCAGAAATTACAATCCTTAGAGATATTAGAATGAAACAGTTGTTATTAACGGCCTTTTATAGGTTAAGGAGAGGCTTCCAAGAGAATGATTTCTGACTTAAGAAGGAAGTAGCTTCCCATAGTCACAGATATTACAGGCAGGTCACAGGAGTGCAAAAGGGAATTGGAGGTTCATCTGAAACTTAAGCAGTGTAAGCATTGCTTCTTAACAGATATAGCTTGAAACACTGAAGAAAGTTGTGAAACTGTAGGGAAAGCTCCAGGCACACTGTTCAGTTTGAAACAGCAATCAGATAATTAGCCTGAAGTTTTGAGACAGCACACTAAAATAACTCCAGGCTCTAAGAAAAGATCTTCCCAGCCCCTACAAAATAACTACACGTTAGTATGGCAGCTCACATGTGCGAATCAGAGAGCACACATTGCAGCTGGGACCTATGTGGGCCTACCCACCAGGACCCTGCGTCCTGCCTGAGCAGCCATCAGCCCTTGGCCTCAGGAACACAGCAGCCTCCCAAGAAGCAAACTGCATTGAGGGGAGCTGGGCAAAACCTGCCAGAATTCAAATATGCACAGGGTAATACTCTCATCAGTTTGTACATTCTCCCTCTGAGCAAACAGCTGCTGAACTCCATAAACTGTCACACTCTACGTGCTCTCACCATCCATGAAACACTCAGAGGGATGACGTGCAGAGATTAAACTTAGCATCCACATTTGATGGCAAGAGGAGGCACTGAAGGCATGCTATGCTGACATGCATTACTAGGGCTGGTGGCACAATGCCCTAAACACAGTCCCTGGGCTCTCCCATGTGTGCCTGAGCTACTGCTGCCCACCTAGGTACATGAAGGAAAGCCCTAAAGGTTGGCACTGTCACCCCATGGGCACATCAGGTCTACCACATGTTCTCTCTTGGGCACTGGAACAGGTTGACTTGTGGATTCTCCTTTGGAGATATTCAAGACCTGTCTGAGTGCCTGCCTGTGCAGCCTGCCATAGGAAGCCTGCTTTGGAGGGGGGTTGGACTCAATACCCAGAGGTCCCCTCCAGCCCTTACAATTCTGTGATTCTGTGATTCTTTTGCTTGCGAGTAGAAGCTAACAATAATGCCTAGTGTTAGGTAAGCATTGCATTTCTCTAAAGTGTAATGGGCTTCAAGGTGACACCTGCAAATGGCAGTATGGCTGAAAAACTAAGAGCTCAGTTGAATCTTGAATGTATTTGGTTTAGCTCCTCTGCAGTCCCCTCTCCTATGCTCTCTCACTTCTGTGATGAAAGTCTTAACTGCTGGTATTTTAAAACTCTTTGTTACTCTCTTTGCAATACCCTTTAGTGGCCTTGGTAATTTCGTGCATTAAAACACACTTTTTAATCATCTGTAAGACAAAAAAAAAAAACAACAAACCTATCTCAAAATCAGAGACCTTGATACCTAGACCGCATACTTGGAAGTACTGCTTGGACAGTTGGTGAGAAAGCTCAACCATTAGCCAACAAAACCAGAAAAAGATATACCTGAGAGAAAAAGTAAAATTAAGGTATGTCTACTTCATGTTGTGCATTGCTAACAAGTGTGAAACTCCAACAGAAACTTGGTCATTAGAAAGTCAAGTTCAGGATTCTCTTCTGCCCCTGACAATGCATCCTCTCAGCCCACTGGTGCCTGCAATGGATATACATGCATATAAATGCAAGACCTCATCTGCTTCTCTTTGTATAACCCAGAGTGAGATCTTCACATAATAGAAAGGGGCTACGGTAAGAAAATACTGCAGTGAAAAATTTCCACAGCTTCTACTCCACAGTGATCCCACTATAACCTTACAAATAGACAGTGCAGGACAGGACAGTGCTCTCATAAAAAGCAATGGCTTGATACCTCTTTTAGGCAATTTCTGAAACACTGAGTAACAAACCAGCACTGCTCCCTCTACTTGTAAGGCTAAGCATTCAGAACCTTCCTTCTGGGCTAGCAAACTGCAGCCTTTTACCTGAGGCAGCAGAACAGTTCTGCACATATCCAAGGTGGGAGAAGCACCCAGTGAAAGGCAGAGCACAGCATCTCTGTCACTGTGCTAACACTGCATTTCCCTTATGCCGCCCCTCGCTGCCACCTGTCCCACCTGCTGGGAGCACACCTCATCTAACTCTGACACTTCGGCCATGTCTCTTCTGGGGAAATGGAGACACAGCTCTGCTTTTTAAGGCCTGTTCCTTTGTTACACAAACACTGCTCTCAGGTTATATATGAAGCAAGCAAGCAGTAAGCTTTGCACCTGGAGTGGAAGACGACCGGTTTGTGAGGAAATTGATAAAGACTTGCACGCATTTAGCTGTCTATCTGATCTTGAGAACTCCTGAAAGATTTGAAGTGATACACTCCAACAATTGTTAAAAAAAATAAAACTCGCTCAGTAAGGAACTCAGATTTACCATAATGCCTCAGCAGTCCGAGGGAGCCATTCACTTTGACAGAACCTGAATTCCCCCAGCGGTTCTACAGTGGTAATGGAAACAGAGAAGCCAATAAATTACAACCTTGTGTGTAAAGCGACTACCATTATAAACCACTCTCAGCCTCCTGTGTTATCCCCAGGGGTGGCCACTCTAACAGCTTCTGGATTTTCTTCCCCTCATCCTTCTGCTGCACTCTTTCAGCTTTCAGACCCTTTTATAAATCTATAACCATACTCTGCATTTGCATAGTATCTTTAAGGTGAGCATCCCAAAAGATATAGTGTAGAAACAACTGTTTTTACAGGCTGAGACAGGCACTGGAAGGCTGACAGGCTTAGCAAGGGCACACGTCACTGAAGATCAGGACAATCACAAGTATCCTTCAAGCCCAAAGTTGCAGGGATACACCACTTCCAGACCTCTCATGCTTAAGGTGTGTGCCATGTGCCTTAGAGCACCTGCAGTACTTCTTAAGTACTGCTGAAGGTTGGCCTTGGACAACTCTTTCAGCTGCAGATCGTTCCCAGCTCCTCTCATTCCACATTTCAGCACTCTGGAGAGACCCAGTCCATGCCAAGCTATTGGGAAAGAACCATCTGAACCCAGAGAAAGAAACACAAAGCTCTGAGTTTTGCCAAAGTGTCAAACAATGTTCATCGGTTTTTGGAAATACCAACTCTGCAAAGCAGACTTCCCCCAAGTGTAAGATGTGTCACAGCTAAACACAGGCAGGATAACAACATGGAAGCTGGCTCTGCTCTGCTTTCTAAGGTTAACTGAAATTCTCACAGAAACACATCCCCAGTGTGATGGTAATAAACAGCACTGTGAGGGTCTCTGCAAGACCAGAGCCTGATGGAAGCACCTTGGCTCTGTGCCACCGCACAATGCAACGAGCAGCCTCCTTCCTAACCAGAACCCCATTGGTATGTCCCAAGTTATATATTAAAATGAAAGGTATTAATTAGCAAAACACTATCATTTGCATTCAAGCCTCAGGCAGCAAATCTACACTGATTTCTGAAACTAGAAAAAAATAAAATAAAAATACAGAAATACAGATAGAATCCACAATAGCTCTCCCCAAGAGAGTTAAGCTGTCCCAGCTCCATGTAGGATTGGAAAAGGTGGACCCAGTTCAGACCTATACAGGATTGAATAGGAAACGGTTCTGCTCCAGCCCGGTGCAGGCATGTTTGTTCCAGTGGCTGTCTGGGGAGGAGAGGTGCTGCACTGCCTCCAGGAAAGCTCAGCAATCAGCTGTATCAGCAGCTCCGAGGAGGATTACTCTCCCCTGCTGCTTTTTTTAAAAGCAGATTAGTTCAGACTTTCTCTCCCTGTAATGAACCTTGTAAGGATCAAGCACGCTGCATTGATTTGCAGGGTGCAGTTGGGAGCTCAATCAGAAGCTGTGCAAACAGCCCCGCAGCCCCCCAGCAGCATCCACTCACCCCAGTGAATGGAAGCAGCAGTTGTCAACCATAGCAGCCAAAATGTGATTCTAAGGTCATGAGCCACTTAGCGTTCTACCAAAATCAGATGGATAGCAACCCACACAGACACACCACAGAAGTGGTGATGCTCAGCACAGCGCTGTTCAATCAAAGTCAGAAAAGGAGAAGACAGGATGTGTGATCATTTACTACGTGACAACTGGCATAGGGGTTAGTGAAGTGACTTCAGGCAATCCTGATTACGGCGAAATAATAAAACCTCAACCTCTCCGAGAGTACTCACATTCTCAAGTTACTCTCAAGTAAGTTTTCCCCAAAAGCATCTCTTTATATGTGCATTCCCCACAGCAACATCCCACGGTAACTGGGATTAACAGCCAGGAGAAGCAGAGCCTGTGCTGCTAGGTGCCCACAAATGCTGCTCAGGGCACAGGACCCTGCAACAGGAGCCCTGCAGATGCAACAAGTCTTCGATGCAGCCCCTACTTCCAGTACCAGTGCAATGAGGACATCATGTTCCAAACAGCCCACCGAATGCAAACTGCCATTTGGGGACACTGAACCTCCAGGTGACAACAGCTGTCTGCCGTGACAAAGCAGTGAGCATAGCTGAGCTGAAAATCACAAGCAAAAAAGCAGAGGGTGGCATCCCTCTGCCCCGCTTCCTCTTAAAGCTCGACAAATCTTTATTAAATACTTGAAGCCGATGGCAGACCGCAGCAAAGTAATAAAGGCTCTGCCCTGCAAGAAGTCTTGTTGGGCGCGTTTCTCTCCAAAATTGGTTTTTACGGAACAATGTGTGGCATTTGCCATCATTTCCTGCAGGCAAAACTTTGAGACCCCAGAACAGCTCTGTTGGTTCTCCGCAGGAGATAAAAATAGGAAATGAATTAACTGAAACATTCACGACAGTGACACAACTTCACACGGCATCTCCGCAGTGACCTTCCCGAGGCAGAAGCCTGAGCACCGAGGTACGGCTCAGACACAATCCGCGGGACCAGGGATAACCCCATCTACCCGCTGTAAGTATGACGTTAGAGATAAGATAAACTTCCCCGTCTGTCTTCGGGAGCGTCGCCGTTCTGAAGTCTCCCGGAGAGGTCCGGCAGTGAATTACATCACTTGGGGTTCTGCCATACGGAACACGGGGAGGAACCGACCTCTGTCCACCCGAGTGGACGCAGCCCTCGCCACTGATTTTAAAAGCAAAGAGATCGGGCGTTCGGCTGCGGGTTTAAAACATAACCGCATTCGCTGCAGCGCTCCCCCCTTCAACAAACCGCGCACCTCACACGCAGACCCACGCTCCCGGGAGGGCAACGCCAGCCGGCAGCTCCTGCACCTGCCGGGCAGCGGGGCTGGAAGCGTCGCCGGGACTCAGCGCCCCGCTCCCCGCCGGCAACCCCGCAGCCCTCCGCCGTGTTCTGCCCGCCCGCCCGCTCCGCGCGGCCCGCACCCACCTTTCCCAGCAGGGCGCTGCGGCTGGCGGCTGCCAGCTCCCTCAGGCTGGCGGCGGCCGAGGCGGCGGCGGCGGCGACGGCGCTGGGGGCGGCGGCGGGCTGGGGGTACGCGGGGGCCGCGGCGCTGGGGCTGCCGCTGGCGCCCCCGGCGGCGCGGGGCCGCTGGCGGATGCCGTCCAGGAGACGGACGAGGAGGATGTTGGCGGGCAGCTCGTCCACGCCGCAGCCCACCAGGATGCGACACTCGGGGCAGCGCAGCTCGTGGCGGGAGCTGACGATGCTCTCTAGGCAGCGGCGGCAGAAGGTGTGCTGGCACGGCAGCACCTTAGCCGTGGTGTCCAGCCGCTCCAGGCACACGGAACACTCCAGCAGGTCCAGCAGCGACGACTCGTCCATCGCCGCCGCGCCGCCGCCGCCGCCGCCGCCGGCTCCCGCTCCGCCGCCGCTCCGCCGCCCCCTCGCCTCCGCCTCCGCCCCCGCCCCGCCGCCGCCTCCGCCTCTCCTCCGCGGGGCAGCGCAGGGCCCCGACGCCCCTAGGGCCGCGGCGGCCGGCGGCGGAGGCGGCGGGGGGGGCGCGGCGGAGGCGCGCCGAGGGCCATCGGGGCGGCGGGGGGGCCGCGGGCGGGCGGCGGCGGCGGCGCGGGGCGGGAGGAGGGCGGCCGGCCGGAGGCGAAGCGCGGCGCTACGGGGCCCGGCGCCGCTGCGGGGGGCCAGGGCGGCCGCAGCGGGGCGGGGCGGGGAGCCCCGGGAGGCGCCCGCGGCACGGAGGCTGGCCCCGCCCGGTCCGCCGCCGGCCCGCGGATCTCGGCGGCGGGGCTCGCCGCCCGCCTTCCTCCTCCTACTCCTCCGCCTCGCTGAGATCCCCTCGAGGAAACGAGTGACGGGGAGGAGGGGGCTGCAGCCCGTGCCCGGCGTCCCGGCGGGATCCCAAGCGCCGGGGCACGGCCGGGCGGAACGGGACGGGGCAGCCCCGCTGCGGGCCGCCGAGGCCGGGGCCGCCGGCCGGGCCCCGCTATCCCTGGCGGCGCGGCGCCCCCTGGTGCCTCCGCGCGACCCCGATCACCGCGGGCTGCAGAGATGGGCAGGAGGGATCGGGCCCCGGGGTTTTGTTCACGGCTCCGTGTCACCGCCGTGGGCTTTGAAAGTAAGCTACAGCCGTTGCTCGTGTGGGATGTGAGGGCTTGCAGGAGCCGTCCTGTTTCTCCCTCAAGTGATGCCTTTAAAATCGACTTCTGAAAGCTGTGTCAGGAGGACAGTTCACAGTCCTTCCATCAGTTGTAGGACTCCACAAAGCAATTCTGATGTGTAAAGCAAGATGAGGGCTCTGATGTCCTAAGGTTAATCCAGCCACTGTGGAGTAAGATGTACTAAACATCAGTCAACGAAAAGCACTGAATTTTTTGCTGCTCCTGTGGTGCTGCAGTGCAGAGGGAATAACACCAAAGAGAAGCCCGTGGTGCGGTCAGGTCACTGCTTGCAATGCCCAGTAATCCAACCCATGTCCTTGTGGAGAGAAATCCCAACCTCACCAGTTTTAAACTGTAAAAAGTACTGATGCACAGGGAATTGTGAAATACAGCACCAAGGTCTTGGGCTTCTCTGGGGTAAAACTTGATTTAAGAGGAGGAACAGAGGGCCGTAAGGATGAAGGCGTCAGCAGGGAGGGAGCACTGGAACATCTGTAATGAGAAGCACAATCTCTTTAGCATCTCAGGTTGCTCTGTTCTGAGGTGAAAATGGTCAGAGCATGTGGCAGAAAGTGCTCTTGCACCACTGTAAAGCCAGAGCACACCTGGTGACCTGATGGATGTGTTTCATCTGTCCTCCTATTCAACTTGACCTGTCACCAGGCTTCCCTGAGTTCCATAGAATCACGGAATCATTAAGGTTGGAAAAGAACTCTCTGATCATCTAATCCAACCACCAGCCCATCCCCACCATGCCCACTGACCACGTCCCTCATTGCCACATACACACAGCTCTTGAACACCTCCAGGGATGGTGATGGACACCTCCCCAGGCAGCTTCATCACTCCTCATCACTCCTTCTGAAAAGAAATTTTTTCTAATATTCAACCTGAGCCTCCCCTGGTGCAACTTAAGGCTATTCCTTCTTGCCCCCATTACCTGTCCTCAAACCATAGAAAACACAGAGGGGATGGGAGGCTCCCTTGACATCATTGCAGCTTTAGAAAGGTGCAGAAGTGCAAAACATACTCTGATTGTTGCCAATCAGAGAAACAGAGAAATATGCAGAAGGCTGGGATAAAACACATAAAAAAGAACGGAAAGAGATACAGATGATTTAACAAGTCTTGGTTTATTTTAAAGAAATGTGGATTTTGTTTAATTTCCCTGTCTCAGCTGCCAAAACTTCTAGCTTCAGATTATAAGTGCGAAGTGATTATTTGTGAAGTTATTAAGTAATGTGATTAGCACGACTCTTAAGCAGAGGTGCTGCCTTACATGCAATGATGGTGTGGCACATTTTGCTGTACATCCCTACATTTGGGTGTTTGAGGAGCTGACTGGTGAACAGTTCCTGTTCCAGGCTGTGGAGTGACTTCACTCCCATGGTGGATGGAATAAAATCCTTCATGGCACTTCAACTTTCTTTGAAGGGTACCTTCAAACAAAAGGACTCAGAAAGGCAAAATGCTGTTTCAGGAGAGCAAAAGCTGTTGAGAAGTTCTAGGACTTCATTTGCAATTTTCCTGAATAATAATCATGTACTGGCTACTGCTTAGTGTCTCAGAAAAGTGGAGGGGAAGGGAATGGAAAGGGACAGGAAGGGTAAAATCAGGAGGGGAGGGGAAGGGAAGGGAAGGGAAGGGAAGGGAAGGGAAGGGAAGGGAAGGGAAGGGAAGGGAAGGGAAGGGAAGGGAAGGGAAGGGAAGGGAAGGGAAGGGAAGGGAAGGGAAGGGAAGGGAAGGGAAGGGAAGGGAAGGGAAGGGAAGGGAAGGGAAGGGAAGGGAAGGGAAGGGAAGGGAAGGGAAGGGAAGGGAAGGGAAGGGAAGGGAAGGGAAGGGAAGGGAAGGGAAGGGAAGGGAAGGGAAGGGAAGGGAAGGGAAGGGAAGGGAAGGGAAGGGAAGGGAAGGGAAGGGAAGGGAAAGGATTGCCTGTTTTACTTTCTTTTTTTTTTTCCCCTGCATTTGGTAGGGAATACCATCCCTGGTATTTGGTTCAGAGCAAGATATAGTGATGGCTTTTTTCTCTCCATGCCTGTATCTATGTTGGTTTTGAAGGCATTTTCTGGGAACAGCATGTGGATGTCACACCTTCGGCTTTGCCTTCATACACATACATGCTGCTCTTGAAAATGGCTAGGTTTTTACCAGTCTCCTACCAAATGAGATTTAATTATGCAGAAATTACTCACAGTCTTTGCTTGTGTTTTTCCTCTGCATGTAAGGGTGTACAACACAATTCAGCTTATTTAAAAATTCAGCTTATTTACACAGCTAGGGAACACTTGAACACTTGCCTACTGAATGACATGCAATGGGTGGCTCTTATTTCTATGACTCTTAAAACTGTAAAGCACTATAGAAATGATGGGCATTATTATTATTTTAGAATGAGACAATGTTATTAAACTTGCAGCAGAATACACATCAGTGCTCTTTTGCTATTGAATTTTCCCTCATTGTCTAAATGATTGTTCAGTTATGCTTACATTACTTGTATTATTTGCATTTAGAATAATAATAATTAAAAAAAAAGGTGCAGTGGATAAATCTATCTGCCTAGATGTACATCTCTTTCCATTGTCAAAGCCTTGCTACTCACGTTGGGAGAGTAAGCTGCCTGTTGTTTGTCAAAAGATATATTGTACAGAAACACGGTCTGAAAATCCTTATGGAAACTACAGCAGATCCGCAGTCCCAAAAAACCTTGGATGTGAGAGCACCTGTCCTGTCAGCGGATGGGTGACAGCCTACCTAGCATCCAGGTCTATGGCATTTATTTGAGATGCCTCATGTAAGACAGACACAGAAAATCTGTTCTCCATGCCAAATTAAGTGACAGGTGAAGGAGAGCTTGTTCTTTAAATTTCTCTGGATTGCATTCTAACAAATAAATAAATAAGAACAAAAAAACCTTTGCTTGGTTTGTGTTAAGCAACAACACTGAAATCACAAAGGAAAGAAGCACATTCATATATCTCTGCAATCTCCTTGTACTTAGGCTGGTCGCACTGGCCACAGGTGAGAAAGCTGTGTGCCTACAGGTGCAGCTACATGACAGCAGATGCTTAGGCAGCTCTACATCTGCCCTGCCTTGTCTACCTCAACAGCCCTGGATGAATGTTCAGCTCCCTTCCCTCACCTATACATTCAGCATCTCTCCATGAAAATATAACCCTGAGAAGAAAAAATCCAAAGACTTTTTGTAATAAAAATGGCAGATCAGTGTTAAAACTCTATGCGTTAGGAAAATGACTGCATTATATTGTGGCTTTGATTCAATAGACTTGTGAATTAAAATGGTACTTCCTCACGGACTACACTGTGTCCTCTGCCAGTCTTAGTTCATCAGCCAATTAATCCACAGCAGTTTTTCTGCAAGTTTTATCACATTCTGTGTAGCTTGATCTTACAATGATGTGGATGCTGGCAGGCCAGCTGTTGTCATTTGTGCAGCTTTCCTTAAATGTCCAGCCCTCACTGATAAGTTACCACACTTCCAGCACAGTTATACAACATCCTTCTACATGAGTTTCCAGATGCATCTTGGGCTATTAAAAAATTTAAACTTCAGTTTTTACTATAACCTTTTTTTTTAAAGGGATGAAAGATAGCTTCAAACATTCATAAGGTTACCTTCTCTGCAGTAAATTATGTGTAAATTATGCAAATGGTTTTTAATCTTGGTGGAAATCAGCTAGATGTCATAAAATGATGAAGAGGAATATTGTTCCAGTCCCAAGGAGCTTTTGCAGGTCGTGAGCACAGTGACAACCTATTTGGTCTTTGCTCTGCCTAGGAATCAGTTACAGTTCCGTAAGATGGCAAAAAAATACATTCTATTTCTTCTCTCTTCGTCATGGATTGTAAATTTGATTAAATTGTCTTCACTTAGACACTTACATTTTTCTTTAAAATAGAAAGATACTTCTGTTAGTGATGAATTCATTTAGCCCATTCATCAAGATATTTTTTCCGGCTCATTGGTTTCTTTGTATTATTCCTTTACACTAATCCTTCCCACTAACTCACATGTAAAATTAACAGTATCTTCCTTGGCGGATATCTGAGAAAATGGCTTCTTGTGATACTTCACAAGACTGCATTCTGCAGTAGGGAGAAGGGCCCTGGTTTGGCAAAGCTGCACATCGTGCTGTCACTGCAGGATCACCCGGCCCATAGAGGTGCAGGCATAGCATCGTGAGTTATTCCTCTGTTGTGATCTCTGTCTCACAACCAAAAGACAAATAACTCCATCACTGTTCTATCAATAACCACAAGAGATTGCCATGGTTAATCCATATATTTTTAATTAGTAGATTTTTAGAGATTAAAATTAGTAGTTTAATCTTGTTGTGCTGCGATTGTTTTTAAAGGCTCAGTTGCTAGGCCTACTAGCTGTGTGCCCTCATAGACACTGAACTGTGTTCAGTTGGGGCTGCTCAATATTTACAGCTTTAATCAGGGCAACTCAGCTACTGAGCTTGAAGCAGGCCACCAAGGCAGCTCGTTTGCCCAGAGCCGTGGCTGTTCTGGAGCCTGTCTTGCACAGCAGCTGTGTGTGTTTCAGAGGCAGTGGAGATGCCTTGGTGGCTGGTTCCCACCTGCCGCAAGCAAAGGCCCCAGGCCTCCTGTCACCAGAAGGGCCAGATGCTGCTGTTCTGAACAACCAAGTTATTAGTATGTTCCTTGAACTTTAACTAGCACTCAGTCTGCAGGAACCACTACTCTAAGTGTATCGATGCAACATCAAGTTATTAACAAACCATCTCCAGCAAAACCACAAACTGGAAGAATACTATGAACTATAAAATCTTTCATTTCTTTATCATACCTCTGACCTGACAATTTTTTTTAAAGGAGAATTAATTTGATTTTCTTGCATGTGGCTCAGGGATAACTTTGACTTTTATTTGTAAAAGTTGGAAGAATAATGGTTAATTACCATACATAAGAGAAAACACATGTTCTTTCAATCAGCATTGACTTATTTAAATCAAAGAGGAAAAACAGTAACCAACAATGCTGCCAAAATAAATGTTTAATAGAGCACCAGGCTGTAATTTTCTGTATAATGAGGCATACCATCTCTAGGAACAAAATGGTTACCATCTCTGCAGACAGCCGTGTACTCAGAAACATAAAGATGCAATACACAGAGAAGTCTTCACTCTTTCAAGCTACAGACAATACAGGCAGCGAATAACTCAATAGACTTTATTAATATTCAAACAAGCAGCTGTCAACACTTCATCCCAGAATAAGCTGAAGCTTCTTACCTAGCTTTTACTACTGTAATTGCCCAGTTCACTGGCAATAGGTTAGAAAACATGCAACACTAATGAACCCTCCTGCTTCTCTTGGCCCACCATTTACTCCTTCTTAAAGTGAAAAACATTTACTACATCTGCAATACCACACTCCCAAGAGGCTTCAGGTTCAAAAGAGACATTTCAATTTTGTTTCTTAGCAACACACATCCAATAAAACTGAAAAACCGTACAAACTGTAATCTGTGTTGTTTTAAACTATAATGCAGTACTTTGCCATTGCTAAAGAGGTATGCCATTACAATAGCTTTACAGTGTCTCCTACCATCAGACATATGTAGTTTTATTTTCCTATGCTAGACTGCCTGCTGCAGAAGATACTTTTGAAGACATTGTAGTATTTTCATGAATAATAAATAAAGAGGTAAGTCCTGCTCTAATAAGGACACACTTGCTGGGATTATGATGCGGTCTCTTACATCAGAAGAGATTTTTGATGTTTGCTTTACAGGGCAACTTACAAGGACTTAATTCCTAGAATGAGTGTCTGCCATCCTCCAATCCAGGGCTAAAAGGATTTGTACAGGACTATTTTCTTGGAGGGACAGCAGGCCTGCCCCTGTATTGTCTTCTCCCTCTTTCAATTCCCTCATTAACTGACTTGATGTGACTGAAAACTATATTATGGTTTCTTGACTTTAATGTGGAGTTGAGGAAGAAGAGAAGCCAGCCTGGTCCCCGAAGGCACACAGAGAAACATGCCCTACAGAGTGGCTTTCAAAATGTCACTCATTACAGCTATATGGCTCTTTCCCTCAGTCATTTCATGTAATTATTTCCCCAATGCCTACAAAGAGAAATAGAAAAGATGTGGTATTTATCTTTTTCCTATGTTTTTATCCTTCAGTATATATTTATCTTTAAAATTCAGAAATGACTCATCTCTAAACTCTGCAGTACTTATGTTCCGTAAGTGCTTGGTAATAACAGCTCCAGAGCACGAACACTACATTTTCAATAGGCCAGTATTAGACAGGAGGAAACAACAACATTTGCTCTATAAAGAAGTGCTGTCTTGTTATCTAATATAACAGGAGAGAGAAAATAAAATTGTATATATGGTGTGCCATTGTCCAGTGGCTTTGAAATATCCAATTCAAGAAAGGCTGCAGCATCTCCACTTTGCATCATGACTTATCTCACTAAGCAACCTTCTGCTCCCAGCCTTCTTTGTGCTGATTTTATACTTTGCCTTCCCTCAGTTAGGCTCTTGTGCAGACTAACTTGTATTTTCCAACAGTGTGAACTGAAGCAGCAATCTCACATTTTCTGAGAAAACTGGCTAAGTGAAGGCAAATAAGCATCTAACCAGAGATGTAACTTCTGAGGTATTTAACATTGATGATAGCTAAAGAAACAATACCACACAGAAACACCAGGTGGAACTAGGAGAAGAGAGAAGAAGGAAAGGAAGAAAAAGTCCTCTTCAGTTTGCTAAGTTTTCTGAAGAAATGCATTTTCTAAAAGTAGTCTGAGTAGAAAATGACTTATTTACTTATATTTCGCTAATTATCGACTTCTCTGTGTGCACACAAAATTAACAGGCTGATTGGCTCTTTAGAGCAAAGAGGCAAACACTCAATTCAGAAATAATGAACGTGATCGCTCAGCCTAATATGATAACCCAGCTTGACATCTCCTTTCTCAGGCAAAAAGCTGGGGGCAAGGTGTAAAGCTTCCTTGCGCTGTGCTCCCATTACCTGTGTTTTTGGAAAAGCTGAACACTTTGTAGATTTTGCTGAGGTCAACTGAAAGTTATGGTTGCAGTCTGCCTTTGCAAATGAGGTTATAAAAGTCAACAAGCTCCGTCAAAATAGTAGAGGAAATGAATCACATGGTGAAAGGCCACAGTTTCTCTGTCAGAAATAGCTCATTCAGCTGACTTTAGCCATCTCAATAACACAAAAGAAGGAGGCTTTATCCTAGCAGAGACCATTGCAATGCACCTCCCGAGGATCAATAGCCCTTTGTTTGCACTTAAACCCCAAATAGGAAATCATCCTCAGCACAGTGAGATGCTGCCTATGCGTTTTGCAGGGAGTGTAAATGAGATGCAGGGAGTTTGTGCAGCCTGCACTTCTGGACAGCTATCAAAGGAGGAGATGATCAGTAGAAGCAGCTCCAAACCTTGTCCCTCTGCAGTCAGTGGCAGTGCTGCTCATCTGCCTGTACAAAGAAATTGTGTTAGGAAGTATTTCAGGTTTGCTGTCATTAGCTTTTGCTTCTACAGGAAACAGAACTGCCAGATCCTGATGTCTGTGGGATTCAGCAAAAGGGGCATCACAATCTGACGCTGCTGCTCATCTGCAATTCTACTCGATTTTGTAATTTTATATGAGCTTTAATACCCATTCAGCTATCACTGTTTGACTTCAAGTCACTCTCCAAGTTGAACTGTTGAAATCTCTTCCTATCAAACAATCCAGAATATATCTAAAGATGTTTTAAAGCATAGGAAACCTTAAAAATTCCGTTTCTGTTGATGAGAAATACTTAATGCAGAAATGTCATATCAAATACATGATCTGTACCACAGTAATAAACCAAGAAGCCAGTGCATGGCATTCAAGGTATGAGGTTTACATGGAGGCATTCAAAATTTCCGAGTAGAGAAGAGCCATCACCAGCCCCAGGCTTTCTCTGTGAGCATCAATTCACAAATCAGCATTCACTTTTCACAGCTTCTCTGGGATTTACCTGTCTCATGAGCATCACAATCAGAGCACTTGTTTGCAGCATCTCTTACAGAAAGAAAACACAAAAAGGTATTGAATGCAATCAAAGCATATTTTCTTTCATTTACAGCAAGATTCACTATATATCTAGCTTTCTATTTACTGAAAAAGTGATTCTTTCAACTGTGTTAATTTTCCTTTTTCTCATTTCCCACTGAGAGGGCAAATTATAATAGCTGATAACTGAAAGGCCAGTTCACACAGGCTTACTCCTGTAATAACTTGCCCTTGTGCAAAAAAAAAAACATTGATGTGGAGCAGCAGAGCAGCGTTTATACCTCATTTGCAGAGCATAAATTATATAGCCCTGAATACTGCAGATTAGGTTTTCCACCCCATAACTTAAAACTCAACATAATCAATAAAATTACAGACTACAACATCGCCTTTCCAGACCACATTTGCATGTCATTGGTGTTACTGTGTGTTGTAAAAATCTGCTTGGGCAGGAAATGCTAGTCCAAGAAGTCGAGAAATGTGGAAGAGGATCTTGTTTCTCACAGGAAAAGTGCAGTGTAGATTGTTTGCTCCAAAATTCTGGCTGGGAACTCATCTCTGCTGGACACATGTAGAATGTAAAAGAGGTGTTTGTAGCCTAACAGTAGTTTACAGTAGGTATACTAGTAATGGCATTAAATCATTATCACTAGAAAATGATACGCTCCAGTGAGAAGTCAGGTTGCTTTTCAGGAACAGCACCATCCTGTGCTTTATTTTACCAATCGCACAACAAAAATGTGCAGAGGCAATGTGATGTGGACCTCTGTGCAAGTAGGGCTGTACTGGCTTGATTGCTTCCTAATGAGCCAAGCTGCCCGTTTATGCAAATGAACCGGCCAAGCCTTGTCATATTAACAGTGTATCAAACTAGTAAATATATTTCTGAAAAACGAGCTGGGAAAAAAAGATATAGCTTTACTACTTCCTGCTTTTACTTTGCATCAGTATGTTCACAAATGTTGATAATAAGCTAAAATGAAGCCCTCGGAATCTGTGCCTCCTCAAGATGTGCTGCACAGATACATGAAGAAGAAGAGCGGCAACCACATTCTTCACTGGTGGGAAGCAGTGGATAACAATTATTCCATCCTTTTTGGTGCTCAACAGAAATCAGAATACACCTCTGAAATATTGGCTGGGCACACCAGTGAGGCGTTTTTCCCAAAGCAGGCACCTGAACGTGAAGTCTCAGCTGTGGAGAAGCACTGAGTAGCAGCTTGCACTGATGCTGCCATCAGTATCTTGAAAGTGCCAGAGATACAGAGCTCTTGTCTGTGGGGTCAGGTCCCTTTTGGTGGACTCTTGCAAAGTGGCTTCTACATATCTTGGGGAAAAAAAGGTCTGAGCAATTGAACTCCTTCCTGGCAAAGCAAAAATGAGGTCTAGCACTTCCAAACAGGACTTCCTATGAAATATGAGACTCAGTTTGGCTCTTTCTGTTATCTACGTTTATTAAAATCACTGAAGGAAGCATGAGCTTCTGCTTTCATAGAAATGCAAATTAGCATGTTTGCTTTTAAAGTACCTTGTGTGTAGTTTAAAAATGCAAAGGAGAAAAGGTTTTAAGAAGAATGGATGCCAAGAAAAATCAAAAGAGAACTGAGGGCAGCAGAGGTTCAATTTGCTCTGGCTAAATGAACAGCTTAAGCATTACTGTCTGACATTCCTTTGGAGGCATATCCTTGCCAAAGACGCCATGGACACCCATGGTATTGCAAGCAGATCCCAGAATAACAAAAGAGAGGGATGTTTTGCAGTTTGTGCCTCAGCAACTTGAATAAATGCCCAGCTCTGGAGGAGAGGGACCCTAGCTCAGTGTGCATGGTATCTCCACAAACAGCTGGTACTCTGCCGGTGCTGGCAAAGCAGCTGCCTGCCTTTGGGACTGATCTCCCCACAACACACACACTCGTTTCTGCCTGCTAACAGCTCTTTCTCCATCACCAACCCTAGCAACTTCAACCCTTCATACTAGCAGCATGCCCTCCTCTGCCACCACCCTCTGGGGTAACACATTCCAAAACAAACACCATAGCCAGACTGTGGGCTGCAGCTGCTCCACAAGCACTAAGCCACAGACTGGTCTGGAGAAGCCATCCGCAGAGAGGTACTGATAGCACAGAGGTCCCTCCACCTAGGCAGAGCTATAGAGCCGGTGGTAGAGCTTTGACTACTGCTGGCTGACAGCGAAGCACATTTTTAGCGCTTATCTCTCGGTTCTCACAACATCTATTGAAGTAGCATGTGAAGATAAAAATGTAATAGACCTTCTGAAAAAGCCATTATATATTCACCCTAGTTTTTTGGGTTTTTTTTTTTTTGTTTTGTTTTGTTTTGTTTTGTTTTGTTTTGTTTTTATTAGAATGAGCTGCTCTCTGCCTCAGAAAACAAGTAGGAGGTTTCTGCAGGCTTGCAAGAGCTGTCTGTTGCTTACTGAAAGGAGCTCTCAGAAATTAGCCTGGTTTTATGGTAAACCACCCTGCAGAAAAAAAAGAGAAGTGAGCTTTTTGAAAACTTTGCATAAAAAGGAACTGCCATCACAGAGAGGGACCAGAGAAGCTTTATTATTTGACTCCTCAAAGAAGCACTTGCCAAGGTTTTTAAATCTGACCTTGTTGCTATTTCCAAAACATGGAGGGACCACTCCCATGACTGCAATGCTGTGATAGGTGGCTACAAGCTCTTCAGAAGGGATAGACGAGGAAAGAAGGGTGGTGGTGTGGCCCTTTATATTAAAGACTGTTTCGAGGTTGGAGAGCTTGGGGTTGGGAATGATAGAGTGGAGTGTCTATGGGTAAGGATCAGGGCAAAGGCCTGTAGGGGCAGCATCCTGGTGGGGGTCTGTTATAGACCGCCTAATCAGGACAAAGAGTTGGACAAGGCATTCTATGAGCAGCTCACGGAAGTCATGCGATCGCCAGCACTTGTTCTGATGGGAGACTTCAACTTCCCTGATATATGTTGGAAATGTAATATAGCGCAGAGGAAGCAGTCCAGGAGGTTTCTAGACTGCGTGGAAGATTGCTTTCTTACGCAACTGGTAGGAGAGCCTACCAGGGGCAGTGCCCTGCTGGACCTGGTCTTCGCTAACAGAGAAGGACTGGTGGGAGAAGTGAAGGTTGAGGACCATCTTGGGCAGAGTGACCACAGAATTGTAGAATTCTCCATTCTTGAGGATGCCAATAGAGTGACCAGCAAAACTACCTTCTTGAACTTCCAGAGGGCGGACTTTGATATCAGGGCGCTTTGGGCACTCAGGAATTTGTTCAGGGCGCTTGTAGCATGGGTCCCTTGGGAGTCGCTTCTCAAGTGTAAAGGGGCCCAGGAAGCATGGACATTCCTCAAGGCTGAAATCTTAAAGGCACAAGAACAGGCTCTCCCTGAGTGCCATAAGGCAAGCCATAGGGGAAGTCAACTGGTGTGGATGAGCCAGGAACTACTGTTGAGACTCAGGGAGAAAAAGAGAGTCCACGTCCTCTCTAGGGGACGTAGGCTACTTGGGGAGATTACAAAGAAGTAGCTAAGGTATGCAGGGAGGAAGTTAGGAAGGTGAAAGCCCAACTTGAACTCAGGTTGGCCTCTGCAGTAAAAGACAATAAAAAATCCTTTTATAAATATATCAACAGCAAAAGAAAAACCAAAGATAATTCTCATCCTATATTTGATGCAGCAGGTAATGTGGTCACTGAGGACAAGGAGAGGGCTGAGATCCTCAATGCCTTCTTTACATCTGTCTTTAATAGCCAGTTAAAGAGTGATATAGCCAGGCCAGTTATCCTCTGGGCTTTTTATGCCCTGATCTGGAAGTCTGGGACGCTGCTCAGAATATGCCTCCAGTGATTCCAGTGGAGACAGTCAGAGAGCTTCTCCTCCATCTGGACTGTCACAAGTCCATGGGACCGGATGGGCTGCACCCTCGGGTGCTGAGAGAGCTGGAGGGGGTGATTGCCAAGCTGCTCTTGGCCATCTATCAATGTTCCTGGTTAACTGGTGAGATCCCAGAGGATTGGAGGCTTGCTGATGTGACTCCCACCTTCAAGAAGAGCCATAAGGAGGATCCGGGGAACTATAGGCCTGTTAGCCTGACCTCAGTATCAGGGAAAGTTATGGAGCAAATCATCTTGGGTGAGATTGCACAGCATGTACGTGGTGTCCAGGGGATCAGGCCCAGCCAGCATGGGCTCGTGAAAAGCAGGTGGTTCCTGACCAACCTCATCTCCTTCTATGACTGGGTGACCAGTCTGGTAGATGAGAAACGGCTGCTGATGTAGTCTACCTAGACGTCAGCAAAACCTTTGACACGGTCCCTCACAGGCTTCTTCTGGGGAAACTGGCTGCCCATGGCCTGGACAGGTCTACCCTTTTTTGGGTAAGGAGCTGGCTAGAGGGCTGTGCCCAGCGGGCAGTGGTGAATGGAGTGAAATCCAGCTGGCGTCCCATTTCAAGTGGTGTCCCCCAGGGCTTGGTACTGGGGCCATCTTGTTTAATATCTTTACTGATGACCTAGATGAGGGGATTGAGTGTACTCTCAGTAAGTCTGCAGGTGACACCAAGCTGGGAGGTGGTGTTGATCTGCCTGAGGCTTTGCAATTTCCGGAGAAATTTCCATGAATTTTGCCTGAGAGCTGTAAAAAGAGTCACTGTCTCAGTGCTGCCAGACTGCTACCCAAGGGAAAGAGCCTATCTTCAGCCTCATGCTTACACCAGCACCATATGATCTATCAGAAAGAGGCTCTTTTCCCAGAGAAGATACTTCTGGAATTAAACTCCCCAGACTCAAAATGATGCCTGATGCAAGTAGCATTTGCTGGTTCTTTGAACTCTTCTTTTCTCCACTCTTTTCAGATGTGGAGAAGAGCATCCTGTCTCTATAAACTGGAATTACTTCAGCTGGGTTAGGACATACCCAGCCAGGCAGGCTCTTTTCAAACTCATCTTGGAGAAGAGGAAATTGAGGAGGGAACACATCCAACCATCAGGTTTTCTGGTGGCATGTCTGGAAGTCCAGGGATATTTTTACAACTGATTCCTCTCACAGCTTTTGCAGCATGCATGCATTGGTCTAGCCTTAAGATATATGGGTCTCAGAGATGCCTTTCCAAGGTCAAGTGTGCTCTTGTTTTTCATCTAATAGCTGCAAGTTCCCTGTACTGCAGTGGGTTACTCTGACTAGGTACCAAATCCTCTCAACAATAGCAAATGATCCTCTTGTTTACTTGTTTGGTAAGTAGGTCCTTTAAATGTAGTGAAATGGCAGAAGACTGTGGTGAAATGGCAGAAGACTTGTGTGGTGACAAATCACTTGTTTTCCTTTCCACTGAGCCACCAGCCCCTGAAGCCCCAGTGTACCTAAGACAATCATTAGCTCAGTCTCCTGCTGTGGTTGCATTGTGCCTTGCACTGGGATTTGATGCCACTGGGCTTATCCCCAACCATCGTACTCTTCATGCTGAGGCTTGCTAATGAGAAATAGCTCTTGACAAAGTGCTGTCTCTAAGCATATCCCTGCCTATTTCATTGGAACTGTGGAAAGACATCCCACCTGTGTTGTGCTCATCTGCACCCCAGCAGATGTCCCTCTCCCATTGACTGTCATTTCATAGAATCATAGAATCACAATGTTGGAAACAACCTATAAGATCGTCTAGTCCAACCGTCTCCTCATCACCATTGCCACCACAAGCACTAAACCATATCTTGCAGCACATCATCCAGACGCCTCTTGAACACTGCCAGGGACGGTGACTCCACCACCTCTCTGGGCAGCCATTCCAGTGCCTGACCACTCTCTGAGAGAAAAAGTTCTTCCTTATGTCTAACCTAAACCTCCTCTGGTACAACTTGCGGCCATTTCCTCGGGTTCTGCTCATTGCCTGGGAGAAAAGGCCAAATCCCTCTTCACCACAGCCTCCCTTCAGGAAGTTGTAGAGTGCAATGAGGTCTCCCCTGAGCCTCCTCTTCTCCAGACTGAACAATCCCTGCTCCCTCAGCTGCTCCTCATAAGATTTGTGCTCCAGAACCCTCGCCAGTTTCATTGCCCTTCTCTGGACACGCTCCAGGATCTCAACGTCTTTCCTGCAGTGGGGGACCCAAAAGTGCCTAGAGAGCCTGGTAGATGAGCAGAGCCTATTCCTGAAGACCGGTTCAGGCTTTCTACAGTGCCAGGGGATTGGTGTTTCATGTCAGCAGTGTGTGCTTTCTAGACTAACTGAAGACCACCACAAGAACAAACTGATGGAAAAGGGAACCAAACAAACCCAGCATGAGCCCAGCACCTCATACTGACATCAGTTCTTCATTTACACTCCTGGTGTTTCCATCTGGTCCTTTCTTACATTGACTCAGGTGAAGGCAGAGGAGCAGAGGGCTGGAAGGAACCCGCTGGGCGGCTGAATCCAGTGCAGCCATTAAAAGTGGTGGAGGCTTCATTCAGAGAGCCATTTCTCATCCATCCGCAGACAAAAGTCCTGCTGTAAGACTAATAGTAAGAGACAGATTATGAAATTTTTAATGCAGCAGGTTAAAATTAGGAGAATCTGAGAGTATTTGTGGTTCCCGCAATCACAGGGTTAAAATGTCAGTATAGATGAAACCACTAACCACTCACCTGGGGTCCACATGAAGTTGTGAGTGCCTGTCTGGGCCTTCTTTCCTACCCTCAGGAAAAAAAAAAAGATAACACTCATGCTGAATTATGCAAGCAATGACTAAAAAGGATCACCTCTTTGTTCCTTACAGGTGATCAGTGGAAACCCAGAAGGGAATAATATTTGACAAAAGAATGGTGAACAGAAGCAGCAGAATAACACCAGCTCCTCTTGTAAGTTTGAGCATATCAGAGACCTAACTCTTCTGTTGCCAGTAAACCTCTCTTTCTGCTTGCAGCTCTTGCTGTGAAAACTGGCTAGGAGGAATGTGGAGCTCTTTGATGAAGAATGAACCTGAGAGTTCATAGTAGTTCAAAAAAGCTCTCACTGCTCGTAAGAGCAGAACCTTGACAAGCCCCTCTCCTTTCAGACTCAGAGGACTCCTTCAGACACCAAACTCCAGCAAAACAAGTTTGCGTAGGTCTCCTTAATTTATTTTTAGAGAAGAGAAATAGGCCAAGCATCTTTCAGACATGCTTACATCTCCTGTCACTTGCTGAGACTGCAGCCTCACAAGATGAGCCCTCACCCAGCCATGGGGGATTGGAGCATGGAAACTGGGAAGCATTCTCCACCCTGAGCCTTTCTGAAAAAAATAAAATCTTGTCACACTTGGTATGATAAACACAGCATAAAATAATGAACCTTAGTCAACTCCTTTTAAGTACAATTATTTTCTTAAATTGCTTAGTCTGGAGAAGAGGAGGCCCAGGGGAGACCGTATCACTCTCTACAGCGACCTGAAAGGAGGTTGTGGCAAGCTGGGGGTCTCCCAGATAACAGCAACATGGTAAGAGGGGATGGCCTTAAGTTGCACCAGAGAAGGTTCAGTTTGGATGTTAGGAATAGCTTATTCTCAGAACAAGAGGTGAGGCAGTGGCACAGGCTGCCCAGGGAGGTGGTGGAATCACCATCCCTGGAGATGATCAAAATCCATGTGAATGTGACACTGAAGAACATGGTTAATGGGGATGACGGAGTAGGTGGTTGGAGTAGATTATCTCAGAGGCCTTTTCCAACTTTAATGATTCTATGGTTCTATGACACTGCTTCCAAGTAGGAGTTAGTACTCAGATTATTCCCATATATGCATCTCCTGCAATATTTATGGATGGATATGTATCTCCTGCAGTAGAGTTACACAGCATCTTGAAGAGCAAACACAAAGTTTGCCACTGATGAAGAGCTGTTGAGTTTACATGCAAGACCAGTGTTAGTCATGAGACTCCAGACATACGAGTTTTGAGAGAAATAATATTTAGGAAAGAAAAAGGATGACATCTTCACTCCAAAACTCAATATGAACAAACATGTACTGGTTTTAGTGCTGTTCTTACGTAGAAAGCTTGCTTTATCCAATCACAAAATCAGCATTCATTTATCACAACGATTAACTGAAGTGATCCTTATTATACAAAAAGTAATGGAGAGACAATTAGTAACATTAAGAATGTCAGTAATTAGAAATTAGAATAAATCTTCTTTCTAGTTACTTGATTTCTTTCAGCAACTCATTTCGACTTTAGTATCTCCTGAACTAGAATTAGTGATATTAATACACTTTTTACTGTTCAGATTATAGTCTGACTTTTTCTTCATAGCGGGGCTTTTCATTTAGTAAATTAACATCCATACAAGGAGATTATTTAATTTAACAAGAAATCTTTCTATGGTTGGTTGAGTAAATAAAAATTGCTAATTCTTGAAAGTTAGCAATACACATAATAAATCGATGAAAGGTACGTCTTTTGTAAGAACTGAGAAATCTCTGTTCAGGAACCTGCCACTCTCCTTTTCATACCTACTTTTTATTCTAAAAACCATAGGGTTTGTACAAAGCAGAATAATGGCATCATCTGAAGAAAGTAGAATTTGTGCATCTGATTTCCTGTTTTATCATTCCTAGGCTCACGTAGTTCAAATTAATAAAGACATTGACCATTTATTTGGAAAAAAAAACAACTAATGATTTTAGAAGACTTGGATCTACTGGATTTATGGGAGACAATGCAGGTTTATTCAAGAGAACTAATTGTACCTTGTTATGCATAATGAATTCCTTTCTAATTAATATTGTAAGAGCAGAAATTGCTGGCTAAAAGAATCCAATCATGCAAGGAGCCTGTTTCTGAATGGAAGGGTCCCTCGTGCATGACTAGTGCTGAGCAAGCAAAGTGGATCCCTAGAGAGAGAACCAGATCCAGCAAATCCTTACTGAGACTACCGCTAGCAAATTATATCACTGTCTGTCTCTCTGTGTCTCATATATAATGCTGGCTTTACAGGAAATGTAATGAGACTTGTAATGGACTTCAGTTACCTTTTAATAATGCTATGCTTGGGAGAAAATCATTCTGAAAGGCAAAATTGTTATTATGACTGGTTTGACACAGGCAGGAGCTGAAAAGCAGTAATCTATGTAATATAGGTGTTTGTTAAAGCAAAATTAATAAATAAAAAAAATTAGCCTGAATAAAATGTACTTTGAGGGCTTAATCGTACAGATTCTTTCATCCTGTGCTGAATCTACTAAAGTTGATCTATAAATGATTTACAGAAATAGGTTGTTAGTATTTTAGCCAAGCATCACAAGAAAAAAAAAGCAACATAATTGCTATTAAAGAACATGAGTTTCCACGGCCATCTCTGGTACTGAAAATAAATTTAAAAAAATACCGATGAGCCTGTTTCTCTCTCAGAAGACGTACTGAGAAGGAATTATAGTGCCAAGCCTGTAGTCCAGCATGACCAGGCACATGTTATGTCCCATGTAGTCCATGCATGCATCCCATCTTGCTGCCACAGGACTTGTAATGGCAGCTGATTAGCTGATTTTCCCACCTTGAGGCCATGGTGAATGTTCAGATGGGCTATCAGGGTACTTTTCATTGCATTAATAAAGGAGGTAATATGATGACACTGACTTATCCTGCCATACCCATCTATTTTATTTGACTAGTAAGGGCGATGGCCTGAGGGATGAATTTCTGAGCTAGACCAAGACTGAGCTTTCTCACAGCTAGAGGCACTGGATTTGGCATAGCAGTTTCAGCTCATCTCCAAACTGATGGAAGTAGTTTTCACAAAAATGCGATCCAGGGATCTTGAAAAATCTTGAAAAGCCTGGAGAGGGCAGTTTCTTAGATACTGGTGTCCAAGACAACTTTGCAGATGACAAGGTGCAGAGGAATGGTGCAGGATCCACAGCATACATCTGCTGTGTTCCCTCCCAGATTGGTTCAAACCTGTCTCAGAGGTTTGAAGGTCTGCTTCAAACAAAAACTTACTTTAGTACCATCCCATATGATTGGACTAGATAATCTTAGTGATCTTTTCCAACCTTAATTATTGTTATGATTCTATGACTGCACATCTCTGCCCTGTCTACACAAGCATGAAAGAGCAGAGAGCTCCTAGAGATCACCCGGTGCAGGTGTCACAGAACTGTCACTGGTTGATGTAACACAGTGCATGATATGTACACAGCATGGCAGTTCTATTTCATCATATTAATGTGTTTTGTGCCACGTGAACATTTTTTTCTCTAGTTTTCTCATTTCTAAATCCACTACGTTTTCAGGTAGGCATCTTAACAAAATGCATATCTGAAGGTCACAAAATACGTATTTTATACCTTCAGAATCCATAGCCTGTATAAAATATAGCCAACAAATTAAAACCAAAACAACAAAACCAAAAACCTGTCTACTGGAGATTGGTATCCAAAATGTTAAGTTTTGATTAAAAGTCCCAGAATATGAAAACAGACTACTGAGCTGTAATTACCACTCTACTGATATCGCAGGAGAAAAAGCTGGCTTACAGATGACTATTTCATTTGATTTCCAGTTTGAAGATTGATAGTGCAACATTCATCGATGATTTATTCATATGAAGGTCATTATCAGTCATTTTAGCACCAGAGGCAAAGCCAGTTCTGTGGGCAAACGTCAGACTAAGGCTCACTGAAGTATTTATGGAATGAGATATTTACTTCATCTCTGGAGCAGGCTAAAATGCGAGCTACTCAGTATAGAAAACAAGCAGATCCACTTAGTGCCTGGTTTCATGAAGCACACTAATCTATTTAAGCCATACTGATTGGCTTACATATAAGACTGTACTTTCAATAGCTGTAGTGTGCTTACAGATATCACAGACTGTTCAGGATAAGATTGGATGGATTACACAATTTCTTAAAATATATATTTACTTAATTATAACGCCATACTCTATGCATTTTTAACCTGTATTTCCTGCATGTGCTATAAGCCTGCCATGCATTTTCTGACTTTATTTGGTAAATGCTGCTTCCTCCTCTGGCCTGGACATAACCATGCTTTGCTCAGGGCACCACAAAAAAAGGCTTGTGTTCTCAAAAAGTTTATAGGAAATTTTGCCTCAAACACAAGGGTGAAAAAAGCATCTATGCTTTCCATTTTAACAGCAAAAAGAGAGGAGGAGGGCTGAGGAGGAGAAGACAGAAGACCAAATGTGTCCAAAAGTTTGCAAATACAGAATTTTTTATATTGAGTTCCCTTTTTCCCCCAATCCTGACACTGTAGTTTCGTATCAAGTAGAAAATTTGCATAAAGTGACAGATTTTAGTGTTATTGTTTGTCTTGACAGTTTCAGAAGAAAGGAAAGAGCTCTGACAGACAGCAAGAGGACTCTCTCTCTATAGCCATCTAACCATGGCTACAGAAGATGTTAAGTAGACTCCGTCTTCAAGGTTTTGTTAAACAGCTCTGTCACTGCTTATGAGTGAGGAGAGATAAGGGAGCAAATTCACTTGCAGCCTGTTAACTCCTGAGCACATTTGGGAACATGCACGGCCACCAGATATTGATTTAACATGGGTAGGTACAAAATAAACTCTGTGGAACAACTATGACAGAATACAACACAGTAAATCGAGGCTCAGTACCCTACCGTATTAAGGAACTGTGCTCCCTGTACTTTACTTGCCATGGGTCTGTTGTGTTAGATAGTAGAAATAAATTGATTTCTGTAGAGATACCTGCAAGCAAATAGCGTGCACTCTGCTGGGAAATTCCATGTTCCTGGAGGTGGCAATATCCTTTATGGAAAATTTCACACAGAGAGAAGGAGGGGGACATGATGCCTTTGAAAGATCGCACTGCATAGGAGACTGGTAATGAGGAACACACTTTTTCTCCATACCCTACTGAGACAATTTCTTCCTATCAGGAAAAAAAGCATTTTATAAATACAATGAAACTCTTTCTTTTAAATACCACTGTAAGGAGAAATCCAGCATAGGTGGAGACAGGAGGAACTACAAGAACTGCCGGCACTTCCCACAGAAAGCTATCTAAGTCGATGTCCCAGCAGGGGAAAGACACACTGTGTACCTAGTGTGCTTTCTCTCACTGTCAGTTACTGAAAGCCATCATTAGTTGTGAGAGAGAAAGTGGTCTGGCTGTATCTCTCACAGCACACTAACACCAGTCAAGTGGATTCTTGAAAGAGGCTCTCTAAAGTCTCTCTCTAAAGTGTATCATTACTTCCCCTTGATTTTTTGTTGTCTCTTCTCATTAGTAAAATACATGAATACGTATCCTGGGATGAGAGAGCTGAAGCAACAGCCATTTGCAGAACACCACCAGATTCAATCGTCGCAAATACGTTTTTCAAAGTCGATACAGATTTGCCTTTAGATAGAGGCCAAAACTGTAGGTACATCACATTGTCCCCACATATTTTATTTATTAAAGTGTAGTATGTCAGAAGTCAATACACAGTGATGGGCATCCCTGAGCTCAGCCGTGCCAGGAGGGGGTTGCTGTAGCTGTGGAAATCAGACGCATCTTCTAATGATCAGATGGCCATTGCACAGAGAGGATGACCATCACCAACATCTCCCTGCTGGAATGAGGTACAGAGAGTGGAGTCCCATTGGGCACAAGTGATGGGATATCATAGATGAGTGTTAGAACGTGAAAACTGAAATTTGGGGTGTGGTGGTGCAGGTCTCTAGTCTACCACATGTAAAATAATAGAAGACTTCCCAAGACTATCTTGCACAAGACGTACTCACTATCAGGTCTCTGATGGATGCTGGGAAAATGTTAGCATAAGCAAAGGTCTCTAAGCCAAGGAAGACTGATAACACTTCTCCCTAGTCTTCCCACCTTCATAATTAAAAGGAGAAATGAAAAAAGGATTTAGATTGTATTGAAGGGAAAAGGCACCAGGGAGCAGATTCAATTTTTGAGCCATCACAGAAATTCTCTAAAATTCAATTACAGTGATGTAGATCTGACATAGGATGTATTATTATAGTACCCAAGAGAAGGTCAATAAAGTGTACTGTGAGGTCTCTACAAGATTTCATCAGGACTATAATATAGATAAGTCTCATTATTTCACATGTTTTGCAGCTACTCTAACTTAATTTTCAGGGGTGCCATCATACAATTATCAAAGATGATTAAATTTTATGCCCCCAGATCTTGCAGGTTGTGTCTATGGGGAAAGAGTTCAAACCTATTATATAATAGCGAAGATATAATTAGACTCTGGAAAGTGAATAAATAAATCACACTAAGCTAAAAAGGGCAACATACCTACTAACAGACCAGCACATTTATGGCTGAAGTTAATGTCATATGATGAAAAGACCAATTTAAAATGCTGTGGATTTGCGGGTATTTTATAGAACTTTGACTTTTAACCATTTGCCAATAAAATAACTCTATTTCTCTAGACACAAAATCTATCCACACTGATGTTTTTGTCTTCTATACAAATACAGATGGGCCACATTGACTTAATATTGCATGTGTGGGCCAGATTTTGCCTCCAGCATTCATTGTGGAATTGCGAGTTTACAAGATTTATGTATATTTAACTTCACATTAAATTCACAAGAAAAATAATGAAAGACATGGCTGGTGGGGCTATGTTGTCTAACCACAGGTTCTGACTGCCATCTGACGTTTCTCAGATATCCAGGGCATTTGAATGTGACTTGTGAGGGGTCTATTCCCCTGTGAAATAGCAGCTAATGGTGGGGAAAGGAGGCTGATAGGATCTAAAATGGCCTACATGTTATTATATTTTAGCACCTTACTTTTATCCTGAGGGAGTATACGTCTACAGAGTTCAATCCACTGCCTGCCAGAGGACTCAGGTATTCTGGTCACCAGACTAGGTCTCCAGATAATTTTAAACAGGGCAGAGATTTAAGATGGAACTATCCATTTATCAGTCTACAGCTTTTCTGTGGTAAGTGAATAAATTTAATATTGCTAATCTTGATAACTTCACCTTGAATAAATTTGACAGAAGTAGTGGCCAAGAAATGATGAAAACAAGGAGGAATGTGTGAGACTAGCCCATCAGTGAGTAGAGACAAACGAATGATGCTAGCCATTCTTTATTTGAAGACAAGGTGCTATCCTGTATCAACAAAAGGCTAAAGCTGTGCAAAATTCTGTGCATTAGGAAATTTTGTTCCACAATACTCAGTTCTTTAAGCTAACTCTGAAGCACGAGATGTCAAATGCTTCCTGGGCAGGATATTGGCATTTAGAGACCAAACAGACAATCTTCTGCCAACTCAAGAATTTGCACAGAGTAGCTGTGTCGGATACACTTGTGGCATTAGGTGAGAGAAGATGTATAGAGCACTGAGGGGGTTTCAAGAAGCCTTTTAGAAAATGTAAATTTTATGAAGAAGTGTACATTTATTTGTGGATTTAACTGGAGTACAGCTAGTGCTGCTTGGATGAGGCGTTTCTGAGAAAATGACTACTTAATAATTGCTGGTTATACTCAGCCCCTTTACATCTTAGCTTGTTCTAGTACAATACAACTCCAGTAAAGTAGAAGTGTTAAGGGCAGTTAAAACCATTCGCATTATAAACTCGGACTTCCAGTTTTCTTTGTCTTAGAATACCACTTTTGCCACTGGTAATACACGGATAAAGCCTACATGGCAACACCCATTCTGCTGTTAACTCAGGTTCTTCAGTCATGTTGGGGTGGCACTGGGGCTCCCAGGCAACCTCGATTCTCTGTACACTGGCACTGGCTGTAGTCATTATCTCAATGACATACCTCACATCTGCAGAATGCTCTGCACTGCTCCCCCAGACCCTCCTCCTCCCCACTGATCCGTCTCCTCCCATTCCACTCAGTATTTCCAGCCCTCCATGTTCCCTCCACTAACAGCTCATCCAGTCTCTATCTCAGCTCAGCTCTCATTCCCCATATTGCTGCCCAGCTCCCAGTCTCAGTTTCCCATTCCTTCCCTCCTCAATCTCCAGTATTTTCCTACCAAGTTTTTCTCTTAATCTGCTTTTACACATCCACCACTTACTCCTTACCCATTAAGTCATCCTTTCTGTGGGTTTCTTCAGCACTGGCGAGGCTTCTGGAATTACCAAGTATGCTCCTTCAGTGCTAGAACACTTATTTTGTACCTAGAGATGAGAATTTCAAGTGTGATGCCCTAGAGGGGATGGAAATGACTACATTAACCTAAAGGAAGACGTAGAAAAATGTTCAGCAAGACTAAAAATCCCTAGAGCAATGAATATTTCTAAGGTTTTTAAAAAGTGAACAGTCTGGGAGTGATTTCTAAATGTATTTAAAAGGAGAGTGATATTAGACATTCCTGAAATGGCTTTCCATACAGAATCTCAAAATATGCCAGTCCTTAACTAAGCCTCACAGAGGCTCCATCAAGCCAATCAAGCACAAACTGCACAGGCAGGAGGTGCAGAACCCAGATGCCTGATTTCATGGGGTACTCTGAACGACTAACTTTAATTTTCTTATTAATATTAAGGATGCATAGAAAATTGTCTGCATGTTTACCTTGACATCATTTTGCATACTCTCTTAGCGTGAAGATAATATGTTTAAACTACATATTATATATATATGTAATATATACATATGTTTAAATTACATATTATATTTGTGCATATGAACCAGATTTCTTACATGTAGGCAGAAATCTGCTCAGATGTTGTATGTGCAATTTAAGAAGCAGCTTTTGAACAGCCATCCATGTATTTGTCTTAAGGAAAGAAATCCAGTACATTAAGTCTACACACTTCAGTACCCAACCATAGTAGTTCACAAAGCATACTGGGCCAGTGATTTTGCTAGGCATTTAAATTAACTTTTCTTAACAATTACAGTAATTAAGTCTTTGCTAAATTACAAGCTAAGATCAACTGTATGTATTGTTGAAGCAAAGGTGGTATTAGCAAATTAGCAAAGGTGGAGAAGGGAACAAAGAGGTCACCAAGTCTTCAATTACTCATAGTTTTGCAGATGAGATGATGTTTTCACAGACCAAACTGTACTGTTACCATGAGTGTGTGGTGAGAGGCATCTCTGCAGTATGTCCTGGCCACTGTTTCCTTTTCTGCTGCTCTCCATGTTCTGTGCCTCTTGCTTCTTCAGCATCTGTAAGGTCTCAATTAGGTGCACCGAAATATTGGGGTGAGTTTGCTGAGGCTTAGGCCTCTTGCATTCACATTATTCACTGATGATTGAGATAACCCTCAAACGCCCTGTCTTTCCAAGGATAGATCAGCCTGGCTTGTTTTCAGATGTGAGCCAGGCCACAAACCAGTATATAATGCATTATGATAAAGGGAATTTGGGTTTAAATACAAACTTGAGCACCAAATCAGCATGGCAGTAGAGGTACAGCCATTGGGAAAGCAACTTAATATTTGTTTGCCCAGTATCCACCACAATAGAGAGTTTACAGGTATTTCATGAACTTCCAGATAGACCTGTGTCATACTTGGCCAGCAAACAGATCGTCAGGCTTGTTATACTTTTTGGTTAACAGAATAAAACAGTATTGCAATAAGAAGGTGAAGGACACAAAACATTGCAAAGGGAGTTGCAGAAAGAAAGAAAGTGGTGTACTGCAGCCAGAGGATTTAATTTCTGATCAAGATTTACAGGTGGGAACAGCTATCTGTCTTTTAAGAATGTGAAAACAAAAGTAGAATTTCAGACCCTAAATAAGCTGTAGGAAGAAAATATACAAAGGAGACCCATGAAGGAGTTTAGCCAATATTATATTTGCATAATGAGAAGTCAGTATGACTGATTTACTTTCTCATGGTCTGAGATTGTTCAGCCTAGAGATGAGAAGGCTCCAGGAAGACCTCATAGCAACCTTCTAGTACTTAAAGGGTGCCTGCAAGAAAAAGAGAGGGTTCTTTACCAAAGAATATAGTGATAGGACACAGGGTAATGGCTTTAAACTAAAAGAGACATGTTTATATTAGATATTAGGAAGAAATTCTTTATGAGGAGTGTGGTAAAGCACAGGAATAGGTTGCCCAGAGAAGCTGTAGGTGTTCTATCCCTGGAAGTGTTCAGGATCAGGTTGGATGGGACTTTGGGCAGTCTGATCTGGTGGAAATCGTCCCTGTCCATGGCAGGCAGATTGGAATTAGATTGTCTTAAAGTCCCTTCCAACCCTGTGGTTCTGTGAAAATAAATCAGATAGAATGGATGCTACCGTGACTGGCACAAGTAAGATCTATGGGTCCAGCACCAGATATGGCTTCATGACCCTCATTCTCTTTTCCCACATTTGACAAGTTTGTGAATGTGTTTACCAAGTCAATTTAAGATAGAAGGAAAAGTGCCAAACTGACTCACATATCTCTCTTTAGATAGAATGTATTAAGACGTCAGTGCAGTTCTGTCAGCCCAGAGATGTTTTCCGCTGTCCTTGTTTGTTGAGTCTGTGGATATGGTTTACATGCTCACTAGTGTTAATGAGTAGTGTTGCCCAGAGTGATCAAGACCCCAAGCCAGAGATAGGATAGAAAAACACAGCAGTTCAAAACAAAATCTTTTGCTTCTGCCAACACGTCATTCCAGTTTTCTCTTTCTCCACATTTTTGTTTAAAACTAAAAGAAACGAAGATAAAAGCCTTTAACCAGCATGCAGGGAAGATACTTGGAAGAGCTCTTGTTGTAAGCCACCAGTTTATTACATACAATTTTTTGAATGCTTCTGTTGGCTGTGCTGGAAAGGGAAACAAACAAACATTACTCTCACACACCTCCATATACCTTCTATCCTGAGGATATTTTCTCAGGAATTAGCATTTGAAAAAATCTTGGAAAAAGCTTTGAATTCCTTTTGCCAGATCATCTTGAGCAGTTTGGGTGAGACACTGTAAGAACTATGAGTAAGTATGCGGCCTTTATAATTCAACTTTAAAATGGAAATAAGAAGGGTACTGGGAGAAGGGCCTGATAGAAAGTGACATTGCTCACGTGTAGATGATGGAGTCACCTGGGCTTTCAGATTGCCTGTTAGCCTTAAATCATCAGCATTCATATAGAAGTATTATTACAAGGTTGGGATTGTTCTTTTTAACCAGCTGACAGTTTGAATTTATGATGTGTTTCGCAAGTTAGTAATATACCACAGTCATACATTGCAGGTGATACGACATCATATTAAAATATTAATCAAATCTGCAATCCATCTACATTCATGAAGGCAAATAATCTGCCAAGGAAGAAGTTATAAACAAAATGGAAATTCATTGCAATATCTTTGAAAGATGTGCTACAAGCTGAAATATACTGATATTTGGAAGAGCACTGTGCATACTTCCTCTTAATACAACCTTCCTAGATTAAAGATGTATTACACGTATTAAGACTAAGGAAGGTGTAATTGATTTTCAGGGATGAGAATTTTAACTCTGTCACTTGGAAGAAATGGCACTGGCACCAGCCAGGTAGTGAATCAGTATGATATTCTATCAGACTTTTGTCCAGACTTGTGACTGAAGGCTCTTTATTACTTTTTTTCTGCTGTTGAAGTGACAAATTGCCACATCATTGTGGTCGGTTTTACCCGTAATTTCATGATGCAAACTTCAATTAGACTTTGGGTTTGAATCAGTGGCTCAAATCACTGCTGATTTAGAAACCTCAGTTTAAAAGACATACTACATCAAAGCTATCACTGCCTTGTTTGTACTACTTTATTAAATTAAAGTGATAATCATTTATTATATATAAAAAACACTGACCATCCAAATAATATCAAATGCGTAAATATTGCTCCAGCAATACCCTGTAATCAATTCCTTGAGTGCAGGTTACTCCAACATTCCAACATTCAAAGCTTACTCCAGTTTTATCCCCAAAACAAAGTGTTTACAGGCTCAAGACATGCTTCAAACATCTACATGATAATTCACTTTTTAATTGGCTAAATCACTTTAGAATCACAGAATGGGTTGGGTTCGAGGGGACCTTAAAGACCATGTAGTTACAAGCCCCCTGCTGAGGGCAAGGACAATTTCCACTAGATCAGGCTGCCTCCAAGTCCCATCCAGCCTGTCCCTGATCATTTCCAGGGATGGGACATCTGCAGTTTCTCTGGTAAGCCTGTGCCAGTGCTTCACCACTCTCACAGTAAAGAATTATTCTGAATGTCTAATCTAAACCAACTTCTTTTAGTTTAAAACTAATAAGTCTTTCTGATAAAGTCTCTCTCCAGCTTTTCTGTAGGCCACTGTAAGTGCTAGAAGTCCACAGTGAGGTCTCCTTGGAGCCTTCTCTTCTCCAGACTGAACAAGGCTCTCTATCTATCTTCATACAAGTGGTGCTCCAGCCTTCTGCTCATCTTTGTGGCCCTCCTCAGGACCGGCTCCAAAAGTTCCACATCCTTCTCGTGTTGGGGCAAGCCAGGAAACAGTATTCCAGATGGGGCCTCGTGAGAGCAGGGTAGAGGGGGATAATCACGTCCCTCTCCCTGTTGGCCACCTCTCTTTTGATGCAGCCCAGGATACGGTTGGTTTTCTGGGCTGCAAGAGCACACTGATGGCTTAGGCTTAGGCTGAGAGCAGCTTCTGGATTGACAGTTGACCCTCAGTGTTTTGATTTCCTATTTGGACATGAAAACTTGTGGGTTTTGCTGAGGTAATCAGAAGAAGTAAAGCATTTTGTTGAATAAATTGGTTCTTATACTGTTAATGGATTATTTGTATGTGCAAGATGAGTATAGAATAGAGAAGTATGTCAGTGCTGGAAACTAACTCTTCCTGCCTAGCAGGAGTTACACAGGATGAAGTAGAATCACTTATTTTGCAAGAACCAACTACAGTGTTCTGTTTAATTGTACAGCAATGTACCCTGCTTTTTAGTAGACTTTGTCTCATCTGCCATAACATAAAAAGGCATGAATCTCCTAATCACCAGAGCTGTCAATGGCAGAAGCAAGGGGCTGTGTGGGGAGAAGGCACATTTTCATCCTTCATGCAGCTTGACTCTGTCTTGGACACACTGCCTCCAATGGGACATTGCCCTGGGACCTCAGTGCCTTATTATCCTGTGTCCCATGAGATGTGCAGTGCAGGCCTGACAGAGCACTAAGCTCTTACACTGGTTGCCACTGAAGTCACTGCAAGCTCTCCTGGAATATATCAAGTGCTGTGTTCTGTGATGTGGCCTGAAAAATCAGTCTTCAGACATTTTAAATCAAACATCTGAAATTACTGGGAGTTTCTGATCATCATTTCTCCTGTCTCCTTCCCTTTTCTATAGAACCAGGCTAACACCAACCATTTCAGACAGCAGATGAAAATAAAATCAATATTCCTTGCAAAGCTCTAGAATACTGTTTTTTACCAGAGACATCCATAATGTCTTGGCAGCATTCATAAGAAAGTTAATACGTGTGTAGCAGGGCTTGCTGTTTTCTCATTAATAATGCTCGTGCTTACACATGGCACATGGAAGAAAAAAAGGACTGCTAAAAGAGCTACCTGTTCAGTGTGCACTGACTGAGGCAGGTACACAGCCAGTGTCCAGGGATTAAGAGTGCACAGGCAACTTGCACTGTAGACACTCCTAAAACTCTGGCTTTGCAGCATTAATTCTGATCTGTTAGCGAGTCCCCTCTTCCCTTCAGAAGCGTGTGGGTACCTACCTATGTGTCCATCTATGGATATGTGTATTGACATAAGAACCTTTCAGGTTTAAATTTCAGATATCAAAAGAGAAAACTAAAGAAATGAACACCCACTCTCTGAAATTATATTGACCTTCAGTCATATCTCTGCCCATCCCTCTGCAAAATTTTCTTCATCTTCTTAATTCTCATCACCTTCCACCTTTTTATCTTAATGGTTCCATCCTTTTAGCCTGCTATTGTCCCCTTCTGTTCTTTGTTCCCTGCAATATAATTATTTCTCTTTTCCTTTCCATTTCTTCTTTCTTCCCTTCAATCGCATTCAACTTTCTTTCTAACTCTTGTATCCTTCCTATGCACAAGAGATGGGCCGTTAAAAGCATAATAGGAAGATTTCTTTTCCTTTCCTTGGCACTGCAGTGCCATGAGCCTAAGAATAAATGATTATAGAGAAAATGTTTATCCAGTTTTCACAGTGTTGGAGCAGGAAGAATGTTTGGAGTATTGAAAAACTCACTTTCCATTGTGTAAAAGTAAACAGCAATTTTCAGACTCAATTCTCTAAAATTGGTGTGGACTACAGCAAAAAGCAAACTACAAATTTTCCTTTCTCCAAAATGTAAGTCAAAACTAATGAAAGCATTTGCTGAATACTTGCAAAGGCAAAGTACCTCCCTTTCTTGTAGTGCAGCTAAAGAATTGCTATTGTCTCTGACATTTTGATATCAAATTCACTGATAAAATAGGACTGTTCTGAAAAGATAAAGTGCAAGATCAGCTCACATTTTCTTGTTGAATTTGGACAGAATGTCAGCATGTGTGTAACTACTTCAATTCAATATATACACATCATAATGATTCTCCTAAAGGATAGAATGATAAGGAAATTGACATTGGCATTTTCTATGTTGGACAATTTCAGCAAAGAGAATCTGAAATTTAATAAGATTGGCAGGAATGTCAAAGATGAAGATGGAAGAAATTTATCATAATACTCCTAAAGTTTGGAACAGTAAATAATAAATTTGAAAGAATCAGAAATTTGCATTCCTAAATATCCATAGTCCTCTCTTCTTCTGAAATACTCTCTCAGAACGTGACAAAGATTTAGAAACATGAATATGATAAGTAAAAGAAACCAATGGTTTGGCAAACATCTAAATAACATGCATCAAGTAGCAAAACTAAATAATACAACATGGAAAGATTCTGGCAAAGCAAATAATTTTCGAACAATAAGTACAGAAATGTCAGTGCATAGAAAGGGAGAACATAAATGCAGAGGGAAAAAACTGCAATACAAAAAAATACATGTGAACAAAGATGGCCTCACTGAGTGAAGAGGAATTATCTAGGGCTGCATGGTTGCTCCAAAACTAATGCCTCCTATTTATTTCCATGGAAACTACATCTGCTACAAAGAGCACAATAACACTACTTGATATAGAAAATTCTCTGCTACAAAATGTTATTTTTCAACAGTCACCACCATTATCCATGCATTTTTGCCAGTTATGAAAAAAGCCTGCATGCTGGTCAAAACCTGCACCAATGGAGGTGACCCACTGTCACTATTATTACTGCTGTAACGCACCACCCACCACCTCACTGTGCTCACATCCACTGTTTGGTCTCCATAAATGTTCAGCAAGCATCAGTAAATGTCAACAGGTGCCCTTTTTTCCACATAGAGGAATTAAATGACAGCCTTGCTCCATACACACTCCATACACAACATCTCAGGCATTTGTGTCAGAGTGCCCTTCTGCTGCCATCTTATGTGATGGAATATTGATGGGAAAGTTCAGCTTCAAACCACCATCATCCACCTCTGTCATTGTGGGCCAACATCATAACATAGGAGGCATTACTTTCAGAGCAGCCCTTGTAAAATAAACAATATTGTTAATATATAAATAACAAAACAGTTTAATTTTTAAAATAAAACATCAAAAGAATGAAAGCAACAAAAGCATAACTCTGATGGGATATGTGATCTGTTTTTGTGACACTGACGCATCAGACAGGTTCGATGGCAGTGGCTGCAGTGCTCAGTGAGCTTTCCAGGTGCTCCTCAGACATTGTTGATGAAATCTTACTCTTCCTGTGCTTCATCCTTGCAAACAGTTATTTCACAAATGTCTGCACTGCCAAAAGCGATGGCATGAATAAGGTGTGACTGTGAAGTGAGGGATATTTCTGTCTGCTAACAGAGGACTTGCAGAAGTCTGGTAAAGAGACATGATAAAATTTTTTAGTTGAATATCTGACTGCAACTCTATACATTTCATTTGAAAATTTAAAAGTAACATATTTATATAAATTGAAAATTGAGTTGCAAACGTAAATTGATGATTTTTTGTGATTTTTTTAATTTTTTAGGTCTTAAAACCTATTCTCAAATTCATTTCTCACAGCTGAAAGCATGGCAGTGCATTTTTCTCTGTTCACAGTTCTGTGTTTAGCCAGCGTATCAAAATGCATATAATTATTTGCCTTAACTTGAGTCAGCACTGCAGTGAGCCTTCCCCGTCCTGGTTTCAGTTGAGACAATGCTAATAGCACTCCGATGTTTGGTTGCTGCTGAGCAATGAGTGCTCTCCTGGGGCTGGGATGGGCTGCTCGGCTGAGAAGAGCCACCACCATAATGGTGTGTAGCAGTGGGTGGCCACAGGAGGGGCTGGGCTGGGTGTATGTAGCCTGTGGGCTGTGGGTTGAACTTGCCTGACTTCAGGAAAGACACAGACCATTAGAATGAACTTAAGGAATATTACAGTGACATTTCCAGAGAAGGGCAACGAAACTCGTGAGGGACCTGGAGAACAAGCACAAGTCTTATGAGGAGCGGCTGAGGGAGCTGGGATTGTTCAGTCTGGAGAAGAGGAGGCTCAGGGGAGACCTCATTGCACTCTACAACTTCCTGAAGGCAGGTTGAGATGAGGAGAAGGTCAGCCTGTTCTCCTAGGCAACAAACAGGACCTGAGGAAATGGCCACAAGTTGTGCCAGGGGAGACATGAGGAAGAAGTTTTTCTCTCAGAGTGGTCAGGCACTGGAATGGCTGCCCAGGGAGGTGGTGGAGTCGCCGTCCCTGGCAGTGTTCAAGAGGCGTCTGGATGAGGAGCTGCGAGATGTGGTTTAGTGCTTGTGGTAGCAGTGTAATGGGAGGACAGTTGGACTAGACAATCTTGCAGGTCCTTTCCAACCTTGTGATTCTATGATTCTGTGATTCTATGATTCTATGGTGTGCCCCTTCCATGCGTTTATTCTGATGTGAGGAATGTCAAGTCGCTGAGAGCACATTCTGGCTGTGGGTTTTGATTTTTTTCTGCCTAGAAACTGGGACAGGGAGAATCAGAATGAAAAATAGCATAATTTAGGCTAAACATGTAAAACATAAAATCCTCTGGCACCCCTCAGATCCATGATGTGATAAACCATCCTCAGACAAACATCTTGCTCCAGAAGAACTGTAACTTAACTAATGAATCCTGATTTGTGTCTTGTGGGTTGACTGACTTGTGTGGTCTGAGAAGATGTATGCTTTTTGGGTGGCTGGAATATGTGTGAGGTCTTGCTCCACATGTAATTGTTGCTTTCTCATAAGGTGCATTCATGTGGTGCTTTTCTTGGATTTGGGCAACAAACTGGGGACAGCCATCTTTAACTAGCTGTGCATTGCTACAGACTTCTTCAAGCATATCTTTGTTGGAAAGTAGATTCAAAAGATTTTAGGAGGAAACACAAACATTGAACATGTGAACCTTATTTCCACAGGAAAAAGGGCTAAAATCCTACCGTTCTCCATCTGTCTTCTGCTCCAAATCTTTTGCCTTTTGTTGTCTTGCCATCTTTGTTTCTTCTTTGGAACAGTTGTATCCTGTGGGCTGTAGGGAAGCAACCTCGTTCCTTGCTTACTGCATCACTTCTAGTTAAGCAGCCCTGCTCACAGGATCCTACCATCATCCTTGTCTCTCATTTAAGCTCATTGTAGCAAGGAACTAAATTCAGGCAGTATTCACGTGCTGCTATGAGCAGCTGCCCCTTTGGAAGGTCAGCAGGCTCTGCACTGTCACAGTGTCAACTGTAAGCTTTTCTTCTCTGCAGGCAAGAAGGAAACCATATGCAATGCAGCTCTGGGGTCAATCTTCAACAACTGGGGCCATTAAATTGGATGGCCTTCTTAATACAATGAAAAAGTGCCCAATCATAACTTAATTCTGATTCGTAACACAAAGTTTGGTATATGCTACATCAAAACAAGTACACTTGTTTTAAATGCCCAACAGAATAGTGACACTCATGTCAGCTGTGTAGTATTAGATAATAGATAACAGATAATATAGTATATAAAGAGAGATAATAGACAATATTATCTAATATATAATATGTAAGATATAAAGAATCATAGAATCATAGAATTGCTTAGGTAGGAAGAGACCTTAAAGATCATGGAGTCCAACCACAAGCTAACCATCCTACCCTAACTCTAACAGCCCTCTGCTAAATCATGTCCCTGAGCACCACATCCAAACGGTTTTTAAACACATCCAGGGATGGTGACTCCACCACCTCCCTGGGGAGCCAATTCACAGAATCACAGAATCGTAGGGGTTGGAAGGGACCTCCAGAGATCATTGAGTCCAACCCCCCTGCCAAAGCAGGTTCCCTACAGCAGGTCGCACAGGGAGGCATCCAGGCAGCTCTTGAACATCTCCAGAGAAGGAGACTCCACCACCTCCCTGGGCAGCCTGTTCCAGTGCTCCGTCACCTCACTGTAAAGAAGTTCTTGCGCATATTTGTGCGGAACTTCCTATGCTGCAATTTCCAGCCGTTTCCCCTTGTCCTGTCTCCACTCACCACCACCCACCACCAAATTCCAGTGCTTAACAACCTTTTCTGTAAAGTTTTTCCTGATATCCAACCTAAACTTACTCTGGTGCAACTTGAGGCCATTTACCCTCGTCCTGTCACCAGTGAGAAGAGACCAGCTCTGCTTTTGCTGTAAGCACCTTTCAGATACTGGAAGAGAGCAATAAGGTCTCCCCTCAGCCTCCTTTTCCCCAGACTGAACAGCCCCAGTTCCTTCAGTCTCTCCTCATAGGCCATATTCTCCAAGCCCCTCACCAGCCTTGTTGCCCTTCTTTGGACCTGCTCCAGCACCTCAGTGTCCTTTCTGTACTGAGGTGCCCCAAACTGAACACAGTACTTGAGGTGGGGCCTCACCAGTGCTGAGTCCAGGGGCAGGATGACTTCCCTGGTCCTGCTCATCACTTCATTCCTGATACAAGCCAGGATGCCATTGGCCCTGTTGGCCACCTGGGCACACTGCTGGCTCATATTCAGCCAAATATGACATATTACTGATGACAGCACACTGTCCATCAGTACACCAAGGTCCCTTTCTGTCAGGCAGCCTTCCAGCCATTCCTCCCCAAGCCTGTAGTGTTGCCTGGGGGTGTTGTGACCAAAGTCACAATATATAATCTATATCTATTATACTATATATATAGATTAAACATAATAGATAATATCTATCAATACATACTAATATCGATTATATCTCTTAATAATAAAATTATATACATTACCTATCATCTATATATACCTATAATATGCAGTTTTTATGAATCTTCTATCCTTACATCACTGAAAGATTTCCCTTAACAAATATTTTTCACTGATCTACCTACCACTGTCAGCTTTCCACACCAGATGCTGAGTGCTCACAAATCTGGCTGCAATGTTGACATGTCAACCTCTGGGTTAACTGTATCAGTTGCACTCAAGCCATTTGCAGGTGTGGTTTTTTGTTTGGTTGGCTGTTCCTTTTTTAATCTTATTTTCAACTCAGTGTTAAATAATATTATCTGAGTAAGTTATTTCACATTTCCTGATTTTAGGGAGCACCGGCTCTGCAGAAATAACTGTCATTCCCTGAAGCACAGCTAGCTGACAGCTAGAATTTGCAACCTGTCAAAAATTTCAACATTGTAAGAATTTTTTTTTTTTTTTTTTTTTTTGCATTAGAAGAAAGGAATCAGTGATTTAGAAAGGTAGCTGTGACATTTTCAATCTGAGAAACATTGAGATGATTATTTTAGAGTTTTTTACAAGCAAGAGGGAGCTGTGCATGCCTTGAGCTGCCCGTAGCTCCAGGGGACCCATTGATTTTTGAGGTCTCCCAAGCTGCCCCATGGTGCAGTCCTGCAGGAAGTCTGGGGCTCCCAAACGTTTTGCTGAAGAACAGGAAAGTGAGGGAGGGAAATTCCCTCAAAATCAAGATGTTCATAGAGTCATAGAATGGCTTGGGTTAGAAAGGACCTCAAAGATCATCCATTTCCAATCTCCCTACCATGCACAGCCTCTAGACCAGGCCAGCTCAGGCTGCCCAGGGCCCCATCCAGCCTGGCCTTGAATGCCCCCATGGATGGGCCATTTCTGGGCAGCCCGTGCCAGCGCCTCTCTGCCCTCGCAGTGATAAACATCCCTCTGCCATCTAATCCGTTTGTGTGTAAACGTTTGAAATACCGGCATTTGCAGATGAGAAGTTCGATCAGCAAACTTTCCCCTCGTTCCTTCTATCCCAGGCACCTTCCCAGAAATGTTCCCTGCCTCCCCTTTACGAGGCAGAGCTGGCAGAAGCCGCTTCTTTTCCTGCTCCCGAGTAAAACCCCAATCCATCCGGAGAGGAGCAGGCGGACGGGAGAGGATGCTGGGCGCCTGGTCTTCCCGCACCTCTAGGTGGGGTAGGCGAGTTTTTTCAGACCGAAGCCCTGTCCCGTTGCCTGCAGTTCGCAAAACTTCTCCGGCAGAGAGCAAGGAGCCAAGGAGAAGTTCTTGGGAAGCCCTGCGAGCCTGAAGGCAGCGCCCGGTGACAGCTGAGGGCTTCTGGGGGCCAGAGACCCCTGGGATCCTGTTGAGGACATTCATGCCGAGCTCCGTGAGGACGGAACACGCGTGCTGGTTTTGCCCGAGCCTCGGCATCTGTGAGAGTCCGTCCGAGCGCTCGCCCCGAGCCCTGTGCCTGCGGGAGGACCTCACCTCCGGGCTGCGGTGGTGGTGACCCCGTCTGTGAGGTATGCCGGCGTCGGGCGATGTGCCCAGCTGTCCCCAGAGCTGGTGCGGCTGCCTGGGGACCTGCTGTGCCGCAGGATTGTCGCTGGGACTCCGGCTGGAAACTCTGTGGGTTTAGGAGTGACCGTTCTGTGAGTTTCTCTGCTCCCAGCAGTAAAGAACTGCTTTTATTTGATTATTTGATTATTTATTTATTTATTTATTTATTTTCTGTGGATGCCAGAAGATAGTTGGAGATCTTGGTAGCATCTTAGATTCAGAATGCTTTAGCTGTATTTATTACAGGGAATCTCAATGTTCTGACCTGCTCACAGATCTGAGTGAGCCTGGTGAACCTCGAGTGGAGGTACGCATTTCTCTAGAGGATGAGGGGACTGCTGGTTTGGGTTTCACGTTGATGTTGCAAACTGCTTTGCCTGTGCATTTTACACTGTTGCTACATATTGGAAATTACGACCACGGTGGAAATTAGCACAGCAGCGGCAGCATAGAGGCTGGCTGCATGTGCATGTGAATACATGTTTGTAGCATGCCGATTTTTATTTCCTCTGCTTTCTCAGCCTTGCTGTGTGAGTGCTGAGGGACTGAGGTCTGGAGAGGAAAGCTTACCCGCTTTGTGCCCTGTACCTGTACTACCTGAGCAGCTTTACATGCCACCTCAGCCGCCTCTGTGGGAGCAGATTGCTCAGCCTAGGCTAACACCCATCTCAGCAGCAGAGCCAAGTGGCCTGTGTGAGCCTTGTGTGGTTGTGGCTGCTGCTGGTACTGAGCTGGTTGTCTGCTGCCACAGTTATAGCACTGGTGCTGTGGATTAGCAGAAAGGGTGCTTGTATGCCTGAGGGAAAGTGTGTTGTCATTATTGCAACCTGTGACATTTTAGATGTTGAACGGCGGGGCACTGGGTAGCGCTTCAGATCTATTCCCTTATCTAGTGCAATGGTACCCAGGAGCTTAGGGGTGCCACCCAAAACCTCTTTGTATGCTTCCAGCTACAATGAAGGCTTCCACACCTGTGGCTGCTGTTTGTTGGAACAGGTGAGGTCTATGACTACTGCTGCCACTCCTCCACAGTAGAGAAAGGAGATCATGTAGCGAATTGCTATTTTGCTTGATGGATCTTGAAATGTTTGGGTCAAATGTTTGAAATGTCTGGCACCTCTATGAAAAAGAAAAACAAAAAACAACAATAACCATGGATGTTGATGAATTTTAAAAGGAAATTAATTTCATTGTGCAAAATGAAGTCAAAATCCATGTCTGTGATCAGCATTACTCGGTCCTTCCTTCTCTGTCATAACTAAGATGTAATAAATAAGAAGAAGTTCTAGGCATCCTCTACTGAAGAGCAATACCAGTAAGGAAGTAATTTTGAGATGCAAAGAAAACCAATCAGCTGAAGGAAATATACTGTTTTCATCAGCAGCCAAGTTTGGCTACAAACCACTCACAATTTCTCCTGAGAGCCCAGCTTCACTGGAGGTATCTGATAACTGAAACTCTTACCAAAGGTTGGCCCGGCTCTTTTGGCTGCCAGGGTCCAACACTGGTATGTTACTGTTTGTAAAAACGTGCCTGAGCCCAACAGAGAGTTCAGATGAGAATGAGAACATGCCTTGAAAAAGACAGTATGCTTTTTTCTTTTTTTTCTCCAAATAAAGATAGATTTTTCAGAAAACTGCTGCCACAAATAGGCTTTTTTCCCCTCTGTTACACCTAGATGGAAAACGTGTGATGTTTTAATTTTTCATGTCAGACTTTGAGGTGGTCGTTTTTGAGGAATCATACTGAATTGTATGCAGTGGAAATCACCTCACTGGAAATGTTGAGCTGAATGTAACTGTACTGTAACGGTGTTTAGCATTCCTCTGGAAATGACTTCACGTAGAACATGGCAGCTTTGGCGTAAGGGTGACACTTCCTGGAGGACTGGAGTATTTTGACATGTCTACAGTTTCTAATCGAATCCATTTAGCCATACTAGATAAATGGTCCAAGTCTCAGTTTTCAAAAAATAGCAGCAAAAGCTTTTGAAGGTAAGATTAATATTAAGATAATGTTTTTCTCATGTTGTCATCGGTAGAGGAATTCCCCTCTAATACCCTTGGCAGAGTAGTTTCCTTTAGCTGCATTAGGACGGAACTGGGTTTCAGATAGTATCTATGTCGCTTCTCAGCTAAAAGGATAAATCGCAACATGAGCTTCTGTCTATAGAAGGCTGAACCAAGAGGTTCCAGCAGGGCCACTCCCTGCATGAGTCATTTGAGAGGAGCTGGGGTACATCTGTTTTCCTCCTCCGGGTTGTTCTCCAAACCAGGTCTTTTCTGCCTTCTGGAGTTCTCCTCACACTCAAGGCCCAGTATTTTATCTTTTATGACACCTTCAGAAGATAACAGGTGCTTCTTTTCACCTCCTGGAGCAGCAGCTGTTGGCGAGGAAAATACTTCCTTCTGAATACACAAAAATGTTCTGGCCACTGAGTCGTTAGGACAGAAAGCCGTTTGCAAAATCAGAGAGATCTCATCATATGTATTCCAAGGTGATAAATCCTTTTTTGACTGCTGTCTAATCCTTTATAGATATTTATCTCCTTGGAATACATATGATATATTTGACTGTCCTCCTCTGTAGATATTGTTCTGCCTTTGTGGTCACTGTGTGAGCAAAGTACTTGGCCATACTTTTCCCGGAAAGCTAAGAACCTGCGTTCACACAGCAGAGAACTAGGACATCCAAGTATTATTTGGAGGCCAAGTAACTTCTTGTTCTTTTATTTGATTTATAGCTCATCCAATTCTATAAAAAAACAAACTTGAGTTTCTGGGCCCCTTCAGTCAATGGCAGAGCTCCCACAAGGCTGGTGTGCCCAGCTCCTGCTGGCTCTGTGGCAATGCTCAGTGATCAAACGCTGCTTCCTGAGCCGTGCTAATGTTGCATGCATTTCTTCTGACTTGATGTATCTCAGATCTTTCTGTTTCTTCCCACCATGGAAATCAGAACAAAAGTGGAGAGCAAGTTATTTTCAAATTCATAAAGAACTCATTAGAAACAAAAGAATAAAAGATAAACAAAGACTATTTTAAACATTATCTGCTATTATCTTTTAAAGAAGTTGAAGCTTTGCCAGTGGATTTTCAAGTCTCTGTGGAGACAAAGTCAGGGCCACATCCTCCTGATCTGATGCTTTTGAGTGCTGGTAATCCAAAATGCTTGGTCTGAATCATCCACCATGAATGTACCAACAGGTTTCACATTACCAATTGTCCTAATGTCCTAATGTCTGACCATCTGCACTGCAAAATAAATAGCAAAGTCCTTGGTGGATTTCATAGTTTTTGGCATTTATTCATTTTCAGTCTCAGTTCTGCAGAATTGAGCTTTTTTGGATTTAATGCCTTAAATATTGCTCATTTCCTCTTGAGGCTGGTAAGGATTTACACAGAAGAAGAGACTGCCAGAGTTGTGTCAGTTTTATGGTGGAAAGGCTTTTTCAGGGGCTTGAAAAAGGTGGTGTTGGTGTTGTTTCTTGCTCTGTAGCTCTCCTGCATTTGCTGGTATCTGAGCTGGCCCTTGCCAAATTGCTGTGCTCCCAGGGTTAGGAGGTTTTCCATGATGCAGCCATCCAGGGGCTTCAGCAGCTGCTCTGATAATAAACACATGTAGAGTGTAAGCTGTGTTTTGGGAATGTTAGCTAGGTACAGTCCATGGCCACTGGAGATACTAGGAGAAAATTGAAACAGTTTATAATGCTTAGCTTGACTACACTTGCAGCATCCTGAAATACTGGTAGACCCGAGATCCTTTTGGTCTTGAAGGCCACAATAAGCCTTTTTGCAAACCTATAGCATCCAACCTTTCCCAACTGGTCTTCTGTGAAATATGTGCTTCCATGTCGAAGCCTGGTGCATAAAGATATGTGAGCTCCAGTTTCTCACTGTCATTGTCTCTGCCCTGAAAATACTTATGGATGTATGTCCCCTGTAGATCGTGTTAGTGAGCCTCTGGTTCATTGGACATTACAGGCAGGACATGGTGCTGCAAAAATTGACTGAATCTAAGTCCAAGACAGATCTTTGGTACTAAGGAACCATGGAAAGATTCACTTTTTTCCCACCTCCCCTAGAGGTTATGTTGTATACTAAGCTCTGTTACATCAGTCTCTACCCTTTGCTCAGCAGTATAACAGTCTGGGGACCAAAACAAAAACATATGGCCAAGTACCGAGAGAACTTTTAATTCTGACAGTACATCCATCTCTTGCTTCAGATAGATCACAAAAGAAAACTACTGAAGTGCCAGTTAAGCAGCATGCAATTATTTGCAGATTGACTATCAGGATTTTTCTTTAATCTTAAGCAAGTACCATTTTAATAGTTCAAGACTCAATATTTACAATTATCCAGACCAGAACGTATTTCTATGGCATGCCCCATTTTTCTCTCCTGAATGTATACATGCTCTGCTGCTTGGAAGAGTGACTGAGGAGGGAAGAATATCTGCATATTAACAGCTGATAAAGTGGCTTTACAGAAATTGGCTTCTGTCACTGAAAAGGAGATAGATAGACCCTGTGCATCCAGATCACACATCTTGGAAGAGAAAAACAGCAGAAATATGAGGAACAGGCTAGGTGAAAGGCTAAAATGGCAGACTCTGCTAAATTACCTGATGCTAGTTCATAGCCTGCTATAGTTGAGAACTGTGAAACATGGGACTGAAATTTAGCATCTCTAACCAAGAGGAGTTCAAAATTACTAAAGTACAATTTCTTTTCTTAGAAAAATAAAAATATGTAACAGACCTCAAAGGAACAGAGTTTAGTCAGTGCTGAGCATATTTTCACACTGTCCCTGAAGCACAATTGCAAAAGAAAAAAAGATAAATCAATCAACCAAAAAAACCCAAAAGCCCCAAGAAAAGGCTGAAGACGTGTTCTCTCTTTGTCACTTGAGATTTTGCCATTTCTTTGCTCAGGGGGAAGTCGGTGACAATGGGTCCCCTGAGCTCAAAACTTTTGTATTTCCATAAATAGATGGGAGCTCTGCGTGGGCTGCTGCTGCTGCCTGGCCTGGGCCCCCTTTCCATTCTCAGCCTTTTCCACCTGTGCGGTCGGCACAGCTCAGTGCTTCGCCTGCAAGCCACAGGAGTTTACAGGCTGGCAAACTGTCGTGAGACAAGGTTCACGTGAAGTCTGGCAGTCTGAAATGCACAAAGCGTTCGGTTGTGCTGGCAGTGGGAGGGCAGTAATTTCCAAGCAAGGGGCAGAGCACACGGCTGAGGGCAGGAACTATCTCAGCTGTCACTGCTTAATCCGTCACCAAGTCTGAGTGTCAGCACCCTCCAAGAGAGACAAAAGCAGAACTGAATATTCAAGCACTGTGGGGCACAGATTTATTTCATTATGTTCAAATATTGCCCCTTGATGGGCCTTGTCTCTTTAAATTTTCCATATAGAAGAAGCATATGCTAGTGTACTGCCAATTGAAGGGGTATATTTCTGTGTGCATATATAGATACAGTTGGTTTCTTTGGGACATAAAATACAAAGGGAAAAGCCATTGTTCTTTCCTGTCTCGAAATTTTCAGAAATTACTAGTTCTCACAAGCAGACCAAAACAGATAACAGATGGCACTGGCTAGCAACAAGGAAACCTAGATGCAAATCCACTGCAGTATATGCAGAACATCTCTGATGTTGCAGGGTTGTGTTTTCTATCATGGTTTCTAACCGGTTATGAGAAATGTCCTGCACTAGCATTTTGTGCTATTTAACTGAATGTGAAAGGTGCCAATAACTCAGCTGATGGCCAAATGACAAAATTGTTAAGAAAGGACGAAAGAAACGTGCAGGGGCTTGATGTGCTTCCAAGTGAAGCCAACAGGAGACTCTCCAGCACTCTCAGCAGCTCTTCAAATGGGACCTGTGCACCAGTATCTGGTAGACACCCAATGTCCACATGTAAGTGGGCTATGCTGCAAAAGAGAAAGTGTGTTCTTGTCCATGGACGTTTCCTTGACCCAGGGAAAATGATGCTGGTTTAACAGACAGCAGATAGAGACATCATCCCTCAGGAAAGGCAGCAGGCCCGGCATGTCAGCTTCACAGGTCCAAGCAGCCCTGCACCCTGCCTGCCCCAGAGCTTCACAGTGACCACAGCTGGGACAAAGTACTGGGATTTGTCCATAGCTGTAGGGTACTCAAAGCTTGTACAAAGCTGCTTTTAATTTAGCTTAAGTGGAAGTCAAACTAAACCCCTGAGCAGTATCTCTGGTGTAGGATTTTGGCTTGGGGAAGTGCCAGGGCACCCTGAAGAAATGCCCCAGGGACACAGCACGTGGGTGAGCCACATCCACGTGGTTGCAGCTGCATGACTGCACACATTTTCCACTCACTCCTGCCCACAGTGTCACCCCTGCCTCAGCTTTTCAATCCCAGCCTGCAGAACAAGGAAAGTCAGGATGAGTTCAAAGGAAACAGGAGTCCCACCAGCTTCTTCCACCATGAGCAAATCACTTCTTGCAGTGAACAGGTATCGAATCAGTCCCCAGTAAGGAACAGGAGAGGACTGAGCAGCTGTGAGGCCGATGTCTCAGTCAGCTGGGACTACAGTTACATGCTTTCTTCTCACAGAAATGGGCACTTGCCAAATCTCCAGTGTAACACAGAGCACTTGTTTCTTGTGCTGTAGAGTCCTGAGATAGCAGGCCTTGTATGCACAGCAACAGACAGACAAATGTACTCAAAATGACAGCGGTTTCTACTATTTACTCTTTTTGCCTCTGCCCTCAGTGCTTGTGTAGACAGATCCACGGCAGTGAATACAGTCTTACCTTGTTGGGAGAAGGATGTGGTTAAATGCTCACTGTTGTTTTCTAGAAAATGACTGTCCTGATGGGGTGCCAGTCAAATATTGGCCGAAATTTGAGAGCGCCCATGTAGCTCACCCATTTGTTATTGTAAGTAATGTGTCCGTATCATGCATTTGCAGGTAAAACACTTTTCTGCAGTCCTTCTCCCATACAACACTGAATTTATGCCTACAGGGAACATTAACAGTTCTCCCCATTATATAAGTTATGTATAAAATTCAGTTTTTCTTTGAAGTGCTGCTTAATACTCCTTTTGCATTCAAGTAAAGCTGTCACTGAGTTCACTGAGATTTGCCCACGCAAGGAGCAAAGGCCCTGTTCCCTTGGGAGCATGTAAGCCATTTTCTAGTAATTTGTCTGCTAAGATGATAGATCTCCTTATTATAGCTCTGAAAACAGGAACTCTACTGTCTTCTAACAGAAATGACTTTACATATTTTATGATGCAGAGCCAAAGGCACTGCTCTTGTTAGCTGGAGTTGGTGGCTGTTTGGTTGGTCTGGACATGAGAACTATCAACTTCCCCTTCCTCTTTTTTGCTTTTATTAATGAAGGCTTTCTACCTCTCTAAAATACATAGCTATATTTTTTCCCTTCAGGTCATGTTATCGGAAGCTTTGAGTTGGAGGTGGGGGTAAAAAAGTTCACTTACCAAGTAAGATTAAAGCAATTAAAGACTATGGCTCATATTTAATTTACTCTCGTAGATACAATTTTTCATGCAGTGACAGCATCAAAACCTTTTCAAGTTTTATTGCTATTTCACATTTGGCAGAAACAACAGGAAACCATCTGTAGCAAAGCAGGATTGTTGTAAGCATAATATTCAGTAATGAAAAAAAGATTAAAAGAAAACACTGTTATCTTTACGTGATAGCTTTGAAGGCGTAAGGAGCAGGATGCCTGCATTTGCCCATCTATCTACAAGTATCATAAAGAGTTCTGGATGAGGCAAGAGTCTCAACAGTTGATTATTTCAGCAAAAAGAACAACTCCAATAGGAAATTTTAAATACATTTTTTCTTACTGGGATCTCTATGATGTAAGGATGCACGTGCAGGGGCTTTATCTGACTGCTCATTATATATCCTGACTCATACAGCCAAGCTTATAAGTACACACACAGCTTCAAACAGGCAAATACTCCCACAGAGGGCAAGTGTGCCACTATCTGTCTTAAAACTTCAATGCAATGCTTAAAAGTGTTTTCTGGAACATAAGATTGTGGCAATTCAGACAGTTCATATTGTCCTACGTGCCCTCATGGTGCAGCGTGTTCCTGCTTTGTTGTGAAAAGGCTGCAGGTAAAAAATAATTCTTCCTGAAACATTTTATTAATTGGGGTGTCAGGTCTTCAGGGTGCAGTTTCAGGGGTGCTCATGGTAGCAGCTGAATAATTCTGAAGCCCAGGGTCAGTCTATAAAGTCGCAACTGTACGGTACTGTAAGTGTTCCCCAATTTCTAGTCAGGCCAAACTACTTGTCAGTAAGTCTGTTCAACACAACAAAAGAAAGCTTTCTTCAGATGTGCTCTACAATTCAGCCTGGGCTCTTTTCTCAAAATGTTGAAATTTTGACTGTGAATGAAAATGTGGAATTTGAAGTGAATGAGAAACAAATCAGCCGTTCTGTAGTTTCTCTGTCACTGACAGTATTTCACGTATTAATTACCAGCCTCAGTTTTTAAGATAGCATTTTGCTATGCTAAAGTCAAAATATGTCAGAGAATGGCAATATCACCTTGTTATTAATGTCTTAAATTATAGCCAGACACCCTGTTTTTCCAGTTTTCAAGGCAAGTTATGAAGGCTTTTTTTTTCTTTTCTTTTTTCTTTTTTTTTTCTTCAAGTGCTGAGCTGATGAGACATTAAAGGTTTCTTTTTCAAATAGTTTGGCTGTTGGGTTGCTCCCTTCACTCACACCTGCCCCCTGACTTAGAAATCGTCTCCGCCTCTGCAGCATCAAACACTGAATTTACATAGACACAAAGAAAGCGTGGAAGACCAACAGCTCGCACAGTGATTAAGATGGGAATGCAGGAAGAGCAAAGCAGCTCAATGGTAAGAGAAATATCACAATACCCTACCTTTCTGCGAGGCTGACTAACCAGGGCTTTCCCATAGGAGGGAGTTGTGCTGAGGATGCCACAGGATCAGCAGTTGCATGTAGGGCTGCTGGCAGTGACTGAGCTGGTAACAGTGAGCCAGTCAAAGCTTAGACATGAGTCACATCTTGAACTTGTTGTGGTTTGTAGTGGCTAAAAAGGTTTTGTACAGCATCGCTGTACAAGTCTGGGACTGAGAAATTATGGGCTAACACCTGGTAAAGCTACTGCCTGCTCTGGAAGGGAATGCTTGCTTTCAGCAATATGTTAGAGCCTTGCTCAATTCCATGCATTGCTCACCCACACCGTAGCCTGGGTGTGACTCTCCCTTACATTATTTTAATACCTTTACAAAGTACTCTGGCTTATTAATTCACTAAGATCTTCCTAATTATACAAGCATCCCTGAAGAATTTCAGAGATGTGCATAAGAAGTGGCAAACTTTTTCCTTGAAAAAGTGACCCCACCAAACTCAGTGGTAGAATGATGTATGTACTTACCACATCAAGTAAGCACGTTTCTTTGTAAATGCATATGGCTTTTTGTTATGGAATTCTAAAACAGAAGCAAAGAAAATGAATGGGAAATATAGTGTTTGGAGTTGTTTTATTCCTTCAGAAATTTCTGTTCATCCCTTTCAAAACAATTTTGGTGGAAACATTTGAATGCAAAGACTTGACAAGCTTTCTCAGTCTTGATGCCATGGATGTTTCCACCATTTATTTTAGCAGACTGCTGGTTTTGTGCTTTCATTTGCTGTTGCCTGACTCCTTGTCTGAACTGGACAAAAAGTTGAAGAAAGGGTAAAATTGTTGCACAAGCTGCAAAAGCCATGTTAATTAAATCAAATGAATGAAGTCCAAAAATACATACAAAAGCAAAGCTGCTATCTGTGGTATTTTCCCTGTCGTTACTGATGCTAGCTGGATTAATTTAACAAGTGTTGCTCTCAGACCTCTGCTTAGCTGCATAGGCATGTCCATTTTTGCCGAACAGATGAAAGTTCACAAACAGTTGTCTGAACTTCACAATGTTTTTCATGTAGAGTTTTCACCCTTTTTCATATATACAGATGAAACGCTTTTCCTTAATCACAGAAGAGCAATTAGAGGTGGGTGTGTGAGAAGTCTGTAGAATAACAAACAGACATTAGGAATCTTTGATTCAGGAGCACTTTGGGGTGAGAAGCAGAAACTTTCTTTTAGGTCATCTTCATGGACTTAGTCCCACAGAGGAACTCGGGTGCCTCAGACTTGTCTCTTCACAAGCGGAAGTCTAAAATTTAGATCCTTAGAAGCCTTGCTTGCCTGCCCCTTCACCCCAGAGGTGGCTACATTCCTTAACACCCATGCTTAGTTCCTTGCATGCCTGAACGTGTGCTTCTGGACATGCTTTACCTGGCCGCGTCTGTGTCGGAGAAATGGATCTGTACATCATGTGTGAGTCCTGCTGCTGATGGTGGATGAGCTTTTATTTTTAGCCTTTGCACAGCTGGGATGTAGGAGACAGGGCCTTGATGTCTTTCTCCGCCTGTTTCTAACACTCCCTGGAGTGCTCCCCAAAGCACTGGTTCTTGTGTTTTCTATGTTATCTTTCCATCCCTGTAGATATCTGTAACTCTTTGGAGAGAACAGTGCTGTTACCTACTGGCTAGGGTATTTGCCAGGGTGTACGGGGCTGTGGGGAACACTCAATCTAAAATATTTAAATTTTCTCTAGAGTAAGAACTGGAGCCCAGTTTCCAAATCCTGTCCCAGGTGATGCCCCTTCCGTTGGGTTTAGGAGTCATCTGTCTAAGTGAGAAAGAGAACTGCCTGATGCAAACCAGGAAAGCTTTAACAGGGAGGAGCTGGAGAGCTCTGGCAGGGGGTGTCCTGCAGGGACTCAGCTACCAAGGGGTAAGAGTCTTAAACTGAAATTCAAACACAGCAGAATGTTTTCGTCCACCAGGCAGAGACATCTACTGTTGTGCTATCACATCGGGGCTCTTTTGTGCAGAGAGATAGAGCAGTAGTAGTACTGTATTTTGTGGAAGAGAAGTGGACCGAAGGAGGGAAACCTACCACTGGGAAAGGCTTTGGGGGAGCTGATTGCCTAACTAGTTTTCAGAATCCCAGAATGGCTGATGCTGGCAAGGCCCTCTGGATCCCTCAGACCCACCCCGTGTCCAGAATGGCCACCCGGAGCAGGGTACCCAGGGCCGTGGCCAGGCAGCTGCTGGAGATCCCCAAAGAGGAGACCCTACAGCTTCCAGGCAGCATGTGCTGATGCTCTGACACACATACACACAGCACGCTGGTGTTCAGAGGAAGCCTTCTATGTAGGATATTCCCAGGAGCCTTGCCAGAGCCATGACTGGGGCACATGTGCTGGCTTTTGAGGTCTCCATTTTGAGGCTCTTCTCAGGCTCTGGCAATAGCAAAGATGCTGCCACTAAATGTGGCCTCCATGGCTGGTGACTCAAATCCATCACACACTGCTCCTGTTACAGATCTGGTCCCTGGCTCTCATCTCTGGTGAAGGAGAGAAATTTCTTAGGGAAAACATGTACAAGATTATCCCAGGATGTTTTAAACTGGGGAAGGTTACAAGGCAGGCAGCTCCAGGGGCACCAGCGTGGTTGAAGGTTGGTTTCCAACGGATCAGTGTCTTATGACTGATTGCCAGCTGTGGCTGAAGCCATCCCCACTGGGACATTTGCAAAGACCTTTCTGCCACCTGCAGTTCTCAGAGGCTCACAGGCTCACCAGAAGCCCCAGCATGGCCGCTTGCGTCATGAAACCTCCAAGGATTATGTTTCTCCCTTCACCCTCTGTGTGGGCAGGATTGCTAGGGAGAAGGGGTGAGGGACACGGATGAAAACAGGGAGAAAAATGACTCTTCAGCTGCACAAGCTCTGTCTGTTTGCTTTGGGATCCAGTTAGAGCTGGGGGAAATAGCCCAGATGAATAAAAAAAGAAATCCATCTAATAAATACCAGTAACCCCATGGTTTTGGCACTCTCTCGAGAGACAGGAGCTCCCTGTTCCAAATTAAACAGAGTGAGTATTTGATGTTGTCCCATTTTACTCAAAGTGTGTCTTACTACTCCGATAATCAATTGATATATGGAAACCATATACTCCTCTGAAATGTGCTAACCATATCCCGTATGCAAGTCTTTAGTTCTTAATCTATTTTTTAATCTATTCAAGAACAGTTCCTCAAAGAGCAAATGGAGAATACAGCAGAAATTCAGGAACAAGATGTTGTAGGGGCAAATTTCAGGGAAGGAGTAATAGGTGACATGAATGTGGTAGTCTTAGGTTTTCATTTCCAGGCTTTCTGTAGGGCTTTGAAGTAAAGACTGTCTATGTGAATCATAGTATTTCTGAACACTCAAAGTGGACTTCAAAAAGACACTTTAATTGTAGACAGTTTGGTTTTTATATGGGAGACTTGGCTAACTGTATGAATACACTTTCCTCATGGCAGGCCCGCTAGTTTCAGCTGTTGATGGAGCTCTCTGAATGGGGGCAGCAAAATCTGGTCTTCATGTTTTAAAGACTGATGTTAGTCCCTTTAAGAGAGTTTTGTTTTATTAGGCACATAAGTTAGGAAGAGCCATTTTGCAGTTCTATATTCAGCTCTTGCTTCTTCCTACAACAGGAATAGATGTGCAGGAGAAAAACAGGACCTGAGGGATTCAGGTGAGGAGCTTTGTATGTGTAACAGTGAGCAAGGAAAATGGGTAGAATGGAAGAACAGGGTAACTCGGTCATTGTTTCTTTAAACTCACATCACCATGAGCTGCCAAGAGACAGAGTGGTAGTACAGATTTATTTTTAAAGATTTGTATACCCAGTATGTCATGACACGATAAAAAAATGAAATGGTTTTAATTGACATGTTATGTATGTGGTTTTGGTCACTTTCCATTATATGTCAGTGGTGTAGAAAAAAGGTAGCCAACAGAGTTTATTAGTAACTAACAAAAATGCTACCCTTTCCTTTGCACTCTGGTGGGTCTAGCTTTGATGTAATTAAGCATAATATAAAAATGATGCATCTATCAGTGCCATCATTTATCATGAAACGATAAGCTGTGTGTGGTGCATGGTTTTAATTAACTGTCACTTGTTCTCGAAGCTGAGATGCATTGTACACATTTGGCATTTAGGAACATACATACATGAATTTGTGTGCATGTCGTAGAAGGCAGAGCCAAGATGTCCAGAAACTGAATCTGAAAGTGACCTGAACACAATTAAACACAAGCACTTGCTATCCCTCAAAAGCTTGGTTTTTTAAACTAGTTTCCCACTTGCATCCTTTTTTGAGAAGAATTAGCTTTTGATTTTCACCGTTTAAAGCACATCACTAAAACATGCCCCCAGGTCTCTGCACAGTGTGACATCTTAGACAGGCCGTAAAAGAAATGTAGTTCCTCAGTTGCTGTTGTGCAGTTGATAGGTCTATCTTCCAGAAATGCTGCTTCTGTAACCTATAACCCTTTATTTACTTCAAGAAAATAGTCACTGGATTAAATCACTTCCTGTTCTATGGTTTTGCTAACACATGCAGTACTAAAGGTACATGCATTTTTTTTTCCTCCACATACAGGGAGCCCTACATTCAGTGAGGCTGAGCCCTCTTCCAAGAGCTTCCCCTGACCAGCATGATTCCAAGGGACTACTGGATCAGGCAATATGTCCTTAGTTCTTGGATAAGAGTCCGTTTGCCAGATAGTGGCTGTTGGCACAGCCCTCACAAATCAGAAACATGAGTTCTTACATTTAACTTTAAAAGATGATCTCAGCATTACCCAGCCCACTGTGGACAGAGGCTGATGATGCTGCATTGCACTGGTGGCATCAGGCCTTTGACAGGTGAGGGTGAGTTGGATGAGACTGTGCCCCAGCTGGGATTATTTTGATGCAGAAGCAACATGTGCATGGTGTGTCTTTGCCACTTTGAGTTTGCGGAGGAGCTGAAAGCCTGGCTTTAAATATTCTGCACCAGGAGAGCAGGCAGAGCAGAGGGCATTGATTGCACCATATGGAAGAGAGGGAGTAAAAGATGCAGAGGTCCTGCTCTTGGCTTTATGAAACTCAGTGGGCACGTGAGCAGTGGTTGTGGAAGCATCGGGTCCAGGCAGGAGAAAGGGGACTTTCTGCTCTCCGCTTCACCACACAGCAAGTCCAGCAGATGGATCAGAGCAAGGGTTGTTGTCAAGAGAGATGATGCAGAAATAAAGAGAAGGAGTCACTGGCATGACAAAGCATGTGAGTTAGAGAAAAGCTGGATTAATACCAAGAAAAGGACTGATTGGAAAGAAAAGTAGAAAACTTCTGGAGGAAGAGGAGGGAGGTGACATCTTTTTGAGGGCTGGAGTAGGATGTGCTGGGGAATCCAGGGCATTGGCTGCCTAATTGATTGCTGGTGCCCTCATTAGACTAGGAGGCCCTGCTGGCATTTCTTGAAAATTGCAAGTAAGCTATTTTTAACAAGTGTGCAGCAATGGAGTGACTGCCTAGAGCCACGTATTTCTGTTTCCCTCTGTTGTGGCTGCCAGTGAGATACAGCAAGCTGAACTTGCTTTGCTTACATATTTTCTTCATAAAGCTGTGCTGCTTTCATTGCATTTGACTTTGGGTTCAAGCAGCATTCTCCAGCTTGCTGTCAAGAGTTGAAATGTCAGAATGAAATACTGAATGCTATTTCCTCAGATGCTCCATGTCTGAAATTATTGAGGCCCCATGCTAAGTGTCCTCAGTGGATTGCTGTGATTGGTGACATGGAGGCATGATCTATTTTTCAATACATTGGTCACAGGTTGATGAAACTGATTTCTTTGAGAACCTCCTCCTGCTGGCACTAGATAGAAGATATTATCTCCCGATGAAAAAAAAAAAAAAAAGGAAGAAAAAAAATGTACAGATGGTTAATCTTTCAACTGCAAAAATAGAAGGGCATACTTGTGGCCAAGGTGAGATTGATACTGTAGCTTCAAAAACAGTTGTGTCAGTTCAGTTCAGTAGATGTTTCTCCTCCCATTCTAATGGCTAGATGTTTAACATGTTGTGTGATCTCTCTTCCCACCCTCCCTTTTGCCCTATTTTAAATCTGCTGCAAATTTAACCTGCTTTATTCAGATTTGTAATGGCATGATGGTTATGTGCTAGCTGGGACTTGCAAGTACCTAGAGTCCTAGGAATGCTCATAATTTGCATCCTTAATAAACCATAATTTTAAATCCTAAATATAGAAAGCATTCTGTAACTGAAATGGATTGAAGTAGCTTCTTTTTCCCAAACCTCAACATCCCAAACATCCCTGTGAGCCTGAAAATTTTGGAAGAAGCCTAGCACTGAACTGCTTGAAACGAGAGAATCAAAAAACCAAATTAGAGCTGTCTCTTAGGTGAAATCCAGAAAACACTGATGGGTCCTCCTCAAAGGCAGGGTCAGTCAGAAGTACTAGAATAGCCCTTAAGGATTGTTAATTCCAGATGATTTTCTGGGCTCAGGATTAAAGGTAGGCATTGTGAACTGATAGAGAAGGACGTGATTTTCTGACTTTACGTTTTATATTAACCATCTATTAGTTATAAGAACCATTACAGTGTTTCATATACTGTCACTTTTTGGCCTTCATGTCTCTTTTGGCACTACTTTAAAAAAAAACTCACAAATGTGTTCCAGTACCATAAATTAATACAGCCTTATTCCAAACGGCATGGTAACTCTTTACCCTGGGAAATGAACCATAAGTGGTTCTGCACCATGGATGGAATCCTAACACCCCATCTTTTATCGGGTGATCACTGCAAAGTGGACACCAAATATATTTGCTGTCTGGCTCTGCGTCTGGATGGCCAGGGCTTCCCTTGGGCATCGCACGCTGCCCTGGCTGTGCTGAAGCACAGGTGCCATGGAGGCAGCCCAGCCCTCGTGGTGCTACCACCTCCTCATGCACAGCCCCTGCCCATCTGCTTCTCCCTCCACCCACTGTCCACATGTGGAGTTCAGCTCTCTTCTTGTATTTTTTTTTAATGCTCAGAGTGTGAGCAGTTCCCGACACATTTCTCTCAGATTATGTGGTCGGCGTAAGATGAAGTACCTGCAGCAGCCAGTCTGCGGTTGATTTGAACGCAGGCGAGTCTCAACAATGAGCTTCAAGGAGGGTGTCAGGTATAAATCTCCTCTTCAAACAGCCAGGGTGCATTCCAGACTTCAGAGACACCTCTTTGTGTGGAGGGGTGGTTGTGTGGTGTTTTGCTTTTTTTTTCTTTCTGCCTCCTTTTGCTTTTTCTTGGGCCTGGAAGAGGATGAAAGTGTCGGGGTGTGTGCATTCGTTTAGGCTGATAATGAGAGAGAGGCTCACGGGCATGGTGATTTGGCAGCCTTCTCACTTCCTGTAACAGTTTAAAAAACCTTCATCCAAGGGCTGCTTTAAGACAAACATTTTTTGTTTAACTACTGGTGGTTTATTTTCTGTACAACCGTGCAATTAATCTTATTTGTATTAAAGAGGCAGGCTGCTTTTTGTACACTTTTCCGAGCTATAATTAATGAAGATCAAAAATGTAACAGAGACACAGTATTTAGCTTTGCATAGGTGTGACTGTGCAACATCTGCAGTGATTAGAGAAGTAAAGAAGGCAGCATTGTGACTTTTTTTCTCTTCTGAGAGACACTGCTCAGGACTCTTTACCGCTGTAGCCGTGAGAATAATTTTTGGTGAGGAGAATAATCAATACTGAAAACACCAAATTTTCTTATTGCATAGAGAAATAAAAATGTTAACAAATTTATTATCGGATAGATCAGGTTTGCAAGGACTGAAACTGAAATGCAAGACTTGTGCCTTGAAAGGACTGAACCTGACCAAGGGTGCTTATAGCTTGCGTAGAAGTTTTCAGGCAAATGCATGTCCTATTAAAACTTCAAAAGCATCACGGCAAGCTTCATGATTTTACATGTAAAAAATCCTGGATGTCTCTGCCACTAGGAATTCTGTAGCACAGATTATCTTTGAGCTGTGCTGCTTAAAAAATAATTAGTTTGTATTAAGTAATAGCTTATTTATCTTTACATGATTAAATAAAGAGCATTTCTGGAATGTATCACTCAAAGATGTAGGATGAGAAACGTGCAGTTTTACCTTGGCATTGGCTGCCTTCTGCTCCACCAGCAAAAGGGAAACCCGGTTTTCACTGGACTGAAATCAAAACAGGCTTGTCTCCAAGTGTGTCACTGGGATGCACAGAACAACTGCACAGTTTACACTGAGAATCACTCGTTTCATATTCATTAATAATGCTTTGCAAGAGAAGGTGCAGCTGTATCATTCCTGTTAATATCATGACTGTTTTGGCACTGGTAAGGCAAAAATCAGCCATGTCAAAAAGATATCCTGGTGAGATCCCAAAACAGGGCCACCTCTGATATAACCAAGAACATAGCAAGAAAGGAAGAAGAATTCATCCTTTTTTTGTAGGATGTGTCACCATCCGAGAGGTGACATACAAAGGAATTATAACCTGGGGATGTCTCTACTGCTTGATGCTGCGACCCTGTGCCACCAGTAACAAAAAGCTTTGCTTCCAGGAACTTGGAGGCAAAAATGAGCAAGAGGTACAGTGCCAGCCTGGGAAGAGAGCAGTCTGGTGCTGCTGGGTCTGTGGTCCCTGTGTGTAACCTATGCTCAGTGGCTGAAGAGAGATGGACTATGAAAAACTTCACATGCTGATTGCATCATACTTAATTCCGTTTAATTAGTGACTCATAATTTTCCTAAGTATATGAAAGCAAAAGTGAGTCAGTCTATTGATTTCACATATTTAAATTAAAAGGCATCTGTCACATCCAAGAGACATCTTGTCTCTGCAGTCCTCCCTTGAACCCCTCTTGAGTTCAGAAACCACCAAGTTGGTTATGGGGGGAAAAGTGGGTCTGTAGCAGGCTGGCATGAAGGGATAGCCTAGTGGTGTTGGGGGAGTTAGCAGCAGCATGTTGCCTGAGTGCTAGAAAACTGGGCACAAACAAATGCCAACAGCTTCACTATTTATTTTTTTTTCTTAACTGCAAAACTGTTGAACCCCAGAAATACACACTTCTAGTAACAAAACGTACAGGTTCTTTAAGTGAGATGAGAGGTTTTCAGGTTGTAACTTCAATGAGCCCCTTCCACAGTCCCTGGGTTGCTCATCTTCCCAAGCACTTTCATGTTTTTATCTCCCAGACTGTAAGATCTTTGAGGAAGAGACAGCCTTTATTTGTGTACTGCACAACACCAAGCACATTTAGCAGTGAGCTAAAATGCTTATCTATGCTGCAAGTAGTTTCCATAGAGTATGGTATAAGAGGGTGTCAAGAGCATTAATTTCTAATTACTAAGAAGGTAGGGAGTAACTGTACTTCAGCAACAGAACATGCTGTACTTTCATTTCATGATGAAATGGTAGAACGGTAGCTGCCTGAAGATTTCAGTCCATCCCCCAGTACTCAGGGCACAGGTCAGGCTGCCTGTACAATGACAGTTTTACTCTTCAGCCAGTGTGCTGCCCCATGGTATCTGCACTTTCACTGCAGCCATTGTCTTAGAACGGTTTTGATAAGAGTTTTCAGAAAGACTGAAGCGGGTTTGGGAAGCTCTGGTCACCATGCTGGCTCTTAGCAGGCTCCATTTGCTGAGGGAGGAGAGGCTGTGCCAAGTCTGTCTTTGCAGCCTGTCCACTTGTTCCCGCAGAACCGCTGCATGAGGCCCCACCTTTTCACCTTGCTCTCAAAATGCAGACCTACTTCAGAGTGAGATTGGCTTCCCTCCCTTTTATTCAATATCCTGCATATCTCTACACATACGCTCACTCAGTGTATAGGTGAAAACACAGCTAGTTTGACTCCACACAATGCTTTTTCACATGATAGAATTATTTTCTCTTGCAACCTGTAAAGCTATGAATTAAATCAGGAAAATAGTATTTTTGCCATCAGTTCATGTAAAAAATAAATCATGATGTGGGCACCAGCCACTGGAATTTTGTCTGTTTTTTTTTCCCCTGACATCCATCATAACTTGAAATGAGAAAATCACTCTACATCTTACTTGTATGTGATCTTAAGGATGAGATCTCTCAGTGTTGCTTTTCTTTCTGTCCATAATTTTAATAAATAAAAGATCCTTCTGAAGAACTGTACTGATTTGCCTACATGTATGGCCACTGCCCTTTCAGTTGTGCTGAGGGAGACCATGGGGCTGGTGGATCTGGCTGGTCTGACACAGGTCTGACTTCACCCTTTTGGAGTTCTGCCTTGAGGTCAGGCAGGGGGCCATAGGACATCTCAGATGGCATCAGACACCTGCACATGGAAAGCTGCATCTACCCTCCATGTTCACCAAATAGCAGAATTGCTTAGCTGTGAGTTAGCAGGTCCAGAAAGCTCCTGATCAGCTTCCCCAGACATCAGATCCCTTAAGGACATAGTGCATTTATTTTTTCCTGCTTCCCATGGTTGTTCCCAGTTCTTCAAGTAACCACTTATTTTATGCTTGCTACTGTGTATAGTAGATTCCTAACTTGAATATAAAAACAAGCACTTTACAAAGCTCTAGTAGGGTTTCAGAATGACCGGGATGCTGTAATATCTCCAATATGAACAGGTTATTATTACTCAACAAATTTTTAAGAAAGTCCTGGTGAGAAAGGAATCTCAAAGAATTACCATTGGACAAGATTAAGGCAGATTTTTTTGCTTTCTAGCTCCAAAATCATTACATATCAAAAAAGTGAGCTCACTTTATTTATTATTATTATTATTGTACATTTCCTATGCACATAACTATTGCATTTCCAAAGAGTCCTGGAACAGGCCCCCGGCATTACTGAACTCTACTGAAATTTATTTCACTGTGTTCTATTACTGCTAGATAAAGAAACTGCACCAAACCAGTAATGCAGAATGCTTTTTCAGACCTGACCAATTGTAATGATTAGAGATCTAAATTAAACTTTTGTCCAAACCTTCAGCTCAATGTCATCATGGAGAGGAAGATTATTGGGAATTTTAGAGAATCTTGATATCTTCCTTTCTTCTTTCTTCACAATGTGGCCATTTCTTCACAAAGGAAGCTTGATAAAGAGAAGTTAAAATATATCTGTATCTGAGGCAGGTCAAAAATTAGTCTGTTACAGTTGGTGTAGGCTGTCTAGGATGAACATGCAGCACCGCTTGTGAGGAATAATGATATTTAAGAGGCTCACAGAGAACCTGTATGCTTTCATGCCCATGACCCCAGAATTCCAAGGCTTTATTGATTTGTTCACATTATGTGGAACCTGGGAAAAGTAAATTTGAGTGTGTTAGCTCAGTGTGCTAGAACTGATCTGTAGCAATGAAGTGTTTGGTAAAAATGTTATTTACTTACAGTACCTTGTACTTGGAGCTAGAGGGTTCAACACAAGAGCTGTCTTCAAATGAAATTCCTGTTGATGTTCTTGAACCTTGAAGAGCTGGCATTCTTGACAATCTTCATTAGAATTCAGAGCTGAGCTGTCATGGGGATCCAGTGTCTTTTCTAAGTATAAATTTAGGTTGGCTGACAGTTTGGAGGAAGTTATATGAGAGCTGAGATCTGGCACATCTGAGGAACATCTCTACACAAGTCTCAGTGTGTCGAGATGGGTACCAGTCTCACTACCTCCATGTTTGCCACCACAGAATCCTCTAGGCCACTTCCACTAGAGAGTTTAATGTTTGCAGAGGTTGCACACAGAAAGGGGCAACCCTTTCAGCAGAGATTTGTTCACAAATAAACCTTGCCAATGCTGTTTCTAAGCAACTGAAAGCATTTGTAAATTCAGTTCTAATAAAGAACACAGTTTCAGACAATGAAATGGGAAGAAGTTTTGGAAAATATATTCTTATTTTGTATGTAGGATTTTCTTAGAGAAACAGTTCATATGTTTATTTTGTACTACCTGAGAAAATTATTATTTATTTATGTGTTTGAAAGGAAGTTAAAAACTTTCCCAAAATCACAGGAAAAACCTGTACGCTGATATTCTTCATATGTGCTGTTTTCACTCCATCTGAACTAAGTCTTCAGCTGGACCAATAACCTTCTAGCCCTCTCCATTCAGGAAAATGTTAGCTGTTCCAGTGTGATTGCCAGACCTGGAGCTGCTCAGATGAGCCATCTCCATCCTTGTCCTCCTCATTATGGTTATGCTTTGTCCAAAGGCTGGACAAGTTTTTCCTTCTTCCTGAAAAAAGTACTGCTTGGTTTATCAGTTTTCCATCCTTCCTAGAAGTAACGCTGCTTTATTTTCTCAACAGAAAATGGCAAAATGTATTAGAAGCTGTACCTCACAGGTGGGCAAGGCAGCAACAGGGTGCGCAGGAAGAACCCAGCAAAGTCAATAATGGCAGCAGTAATTCCAGATGAGAAAGAGGGAAAGCAACCCAAATCACTCCACTACAGCTTTAGGACATACAGTGCAGCAATCCTGATGTTCACAGTGTGAGACACCTGAGAAAGGCAAGATTTATATGGGGTATCTCTGCAAAAGAGCTCTGCAAGGAGCCCTGGGGAGGAATTAGACCTCCTGTACTGCTTGGCTCTAGTGGGAGCAGGGGGTGTCAGCCCTTACATGCTCCCTGGCACATTTGGGATACAGTGCTCGAGGGGGAATACGGGCTTCCTCAGTATTACTGCTCAGTGCCATAATGGATGGCTAATTATAGGTCTTGCAGTAAAGGCAGCAGCTCTACAGGGATCTTAAGCTACTAGAATTTAAGTGGAGATGTTATTTCTGGGATATTATTCCCACAGGCCAAAATAAATTACAGTGGTATTTTATACTGGCTCACCAAAAAAAAAGTGAAATGAGCAAAGTGTAGTTTTTAATTAATCTTCTTATCAAGAAGTCACTTAAACACAGTACTTCACCATCTGCTTCCTCCTTGTAAAGCCACTGATGTCGGGTAGAGTCTTTGGTTTGAATCTTTGTATCACACATGATAGAGGATCTGAGCAGGTAGAGTCTGGCAAGCTTGATGCTGGGAGCTTGGATAGCATCTTTGAAAACAGAAGACTAATCCTATACAGAAACAAACAAGCAAGCAAGCCCTTTGTTATCCAGAGCTTCTCCAAAACAGCCAAGGGAAAATAATACTGCTGCTGTCTGTAGAACAAGTTCTTGAAACACTTCAGAGGTCTCCTTTGTTCCTAAACAGCACCTAAACTTACAAAGTTAGCTGTACCTAGCCACTTGAAGGTAAGATATTACTGTACAACTCTTTGTATGCTTCCTAATAATGGCTAAGGGTTAGCTTTCCAAAAGTTTTCCATGACTGAAGTCTCCTCAAAAAATAAACCGCAAGAGAAAGGGATTAGGAAAAATGAGCCCTCAGATTTCTGAGCAGATGGGGAGTCATTTTGCCCTCTCTGGCAAAGTGACAGAATGATGGATGATGTTTGAAAGCTTAAAGCTGGCATAAAGTTAGTCCTCTGTGGGGAGTGCATACTTCTCTCACCTAAAAATAAAAATGAGCAGAATATGTCGGGGTTAGGAGGAAATAGTCTGGAAGAGGACAAGAATTAGGCCATAAGTCCTGAGGACTGTGCCTTTTGCTGAAGCATCTGCCTGGATTTTGTTAAAGTGATGGGATACTGATTGAAGAGTCCCATTGAGTGCAGAATGCCAAAGTTTGTATGTGACCAACATGTCATGCTGTACTACTGAGAAACAGCATGTGGTCAAGTGGTGGAAGACCATTAAATAAAACAGAGGGAAAACAATAGATAATATTTTTTCACTCCTTTTACTACAGTAATGTCAGAGGGATCAGCAAGACTTCATATGGTTGATCTGCAGCAGGAGAGAGAGTCCTATGGTCCTTAAAATCTAGCCTGATAACCCCCCTTTCCTGGGCACCAAGAATCCTCCCATAACCACAGCTGAAACGGAATGCCTGTTTACTGATCTTAAACAGCACTGTCAGCAGCTTGATACTTCAAAGGCCTTGCTTATGTGCTGGTTGGGTGCCAGCCCCCTGAGGCAGGGTGCCCACACCACTTGGCATCTCGCCTCCAGACAGCAGCACCAAACCTGCCTGCCCCCTTGGTGTGGCTCGGGACCTTTCCCAGAGCTGTGACTGCTGACCACACACTGCACGTACAGTAGTTTTTGTATTCATTTCCTTCAAGATGTATGGCAGCGTGGGGAGCCGCTCCACCTTTAGTGGAGAAAACCTGAGATACAAGTCTATGGGAACAAAGAGAAATGAATTTCTTTAATTGCCAAGCCAGGTGGGCTGTTACAGAACCATTCCCAGTTCTCCAAACACATTTAAAGGATGAAAATGAGTGATTCATGAGCAAGAGATGTATCTAGTCATAATCTCATACCTCAGATGCAGAGTAGCAGAGCACCATTCCCAAAACTTTCCAAAGATTTCAGTTTGTGTGGCAGGATACTAAGTGTATTGCTCAGATGGTCTGTCAAATCTATTGTGGTGACAAGGAAGTATCACGCTCTCCTATTTCCCTCCAAAATTCCCTGAATACTGTTTGCCAGCAGTGCAGCTGATAATGCGAAGAGGAATGAGAGCAGACAGCCTTGTCTAGAAGAAGTGGCTTTTCAAATGGTCTGTAACGGACCCCGTTCATCTTTCTGTAATATGTCATTTGGATGCATGCAGCAGACTACAAATAAGTCCTTTGGTACAGTGATGCTTGCTACAGCGATTTTCATCTTTTCACCAATTGTGAACTATTATTCAGCTGTTAATGTGCTGGTGAGTGTTCCATTATGTGGAATATATTGAGTGTTGCATTTCAGGCTCTAAGCTAGGATTTGGCTATTTTAAAGAGAATTTTAAGGTTTCTGATCAGGCTGTTAAGTAAAGGTTTATGTTAGGGTAGGTCTTTTTGCTTGTAGTGGTATTATTTTGATAGGCAAATTATACGTCTGCTTCCTTTGAGCGTTTATATCTACCTGGTGCTCTTTTATTAATTCTGTCAACTACCATCTTGAGTGTGTTCTTTGTGTATCATGGCTCAAATCCAGATGCCGTCAGCATCACTGAGAATTTCACTGTTGACACTGACTTCAGTGGGCTTTCACCTGCACAGCTGTGCCTGATACAGCACCTCAGGGAAAGAGACACCCTCTTCTTCATACTGAATTCCCTCTTCTGTCTTTGAACCAGGACTCCTGAGCCCCTCAGCCCCTCCTAGTGTAGGTTCTGAGACATAGAGGGTAGCAGGGCCCCAGTCCAGAGGACTTGGGTGACCACTGAGCCACTGGGTGCAGGACGGTACGGTCACCTGGGGCTGCACGCAGAGACACAGCAGTACCACTCCTCCCAAAGAACTCTTGTGGTCGTAGCAGAGGTTTTAGGTCAGTGACACAACACAAAATTTCTGAATGGAAGGGGAAAAGAGTTAAGTGGGAAATAAGAGAGAGCTGATAGAGACTGTTGTACTTAAAACAGCCAAGCACAGTGCAAGGTGTGATAGAAGTTATTGCCTGCATGCTGCACGCTGTGAATTGAGCACAGCTGAAGAAATACATTTGAGTGGCAATGTTTTTGGCCTCAGCACAGAAGCTGAAATATGCCTTGTGCTTTGCCTGCCCTGGCGTGGCCCCAATGTATATTCAGCAGCCTGAGGGCTGCATTAGCTTGTATCCAACTATAATGGCTCCAGAGGACTGCTGGGGTGCACAGGCAGGGTACAGGGATGGTTACAGGTTTTGTAAGCTATTTGAAACATGTAGGGCAACTTGTCAGACTGATCCATAGTGAGATAATTAAAGTCTCCTTAGCTGCACATGAGCTCATCCTTCTGAGACAGGTCCAGGGCTTTACAGAAATGAGCATGTTTACATAACAGAGCAAATGTTTTCCCTATTTGCTGCTTCCAAAATGCACTAGAACCATCAGTCTGTCATGGGAACTCTTCTTATGCATTTCAGCTCATAGCATTAGATCATTCTTCTACAATGCAACACGACAAACAAAATCTGCTGGAATATTAATCTGCCCAGGCTAAGCTCCAGCTCCCATTTTGGCAGCAGGCTGAATAACCTCCCTTCTGTGCAAGACGGCTTCATCGATAACCTTTGGTAAAGTGTGGCCAAAAGCGGGGACAGGAATAATACTGCCCTGCAGAGCTGGCGTGATGTGCTGGAGCTGTGTAAAATTACATGGCTGATGTCTCCTCATGCCTTATATGGGCTAGAAACGCAGTATTATTCCTTTCCAGTGCTGTAGAGCAATGTCCGGTGTTGTCTTTCTCAATCAAGAGAAGACTCTCATTTTCCAGCTGCAGTAAACATTCAGTGGGTTTCATATTCCCACACCTAAGTACAGCTCCAGGCACAAGCGCTGCCAACACAGAGGACTTCAACACAAGATGTAAACAGTTGATACGTGAAGCAAGACATAATAATTACATTTCCCCTCTCAGACTGTGTTCTTAACTGCACAAGGATGCAAATCTTAGGCCATTTCAGGTTTTTTAGCGCTGGGTATTTAAGTGTGGTGACTGAAAGTGTTCTAGCAGACTCATTCAGAAGAAGCCTTACAGGTTTACTGTGCCTTAACTGCATGAGTTTAGTTCATTGCCCCACTCCAACTCCTCTTGCAGACTACCCCCATGTTTACAAGCCTTTAGTGTTATTTTAGCTTCTCGCTCATGCATTCATCATAATCTGTGAAAATCAGAGTTGACATGATGACAAAAGTTGTCACATTGAATACATTGTTTACTTGGCTCAACCAGCTATTTTTATAGTCTCTCTGGAGAAAGTTCCTCATTCAAATTTGCCAGAGATACTCAACAAGTTTAACTAGGAACTTGGCATTTCCTCTTCCAAAAATTCTTCAAATTATGTACTCCAGCAACAGACTAATTGACAACATCTTCCTTCAGAGTCACATATCTTCCTGCAGGAGCTTTTCTCCATGCAATCACACCTGGATTTGGGAACCTGCGCTTCTGCACAGAAGCACACAGCCAGTTAAAGGCTCACCCAGGCATCCCAGACATACTGAGCAATGTCTAAAATTCAGTTTTGTGTAAATAGGAGGTATACATTCTGCCAACTGGTGACAAGGGTGTTTCTTCATGCCCAAACTGAGACTTCTCCAGCATTCTGTGTTGCGCATTTCATATACCAAATCTTTCCCCAGTTTAATTTTCCTCTAGGCTTTCATATTGTTCTAAGGGAAACAACAGCTAAGATCTTTTCCAAACCAGTGGAACGAGACATCGTGTTTGACAGGAAAGACCAAAAATTTATGTTTTGCTTGCTTCATGCTTAGACTTGAATTCACCAAAACAGTTTCTCCAAGAGGGATAGTCCCTTGTTATTTTGATCCTCTGAACACCGCAATCACCTGTGTGATCCCATACCACCTGTGTCTGGGTTATTTCCGTATTGATGCATTGATACCTGCAGACATTTGAACCTGGAGGATGGGTAGGGTAGACTACTTTAAATTTTATTTGTTACCAATCGGGAATACTTTCCACAAACTTTTAGTTAGGAAGATTCAGTAGTGTCAGTATTTTACACTATATGCCTCTGGCCTCCAGATAACCATCACTGGTTTTCCAATCACACAGATCTCTCTATTAGATGTTTCGGTTTTTACCACTTTCACTTGGTAAAAGTCTGTACAAGATCGGAAGAAGTGGGGAGACGTAATCCAGCAGCATCAGCATTTCAGAGTGGTTAAAAAGGGAGCTGAGTCCTGAATCCTAGAAACATGTTTATTTAGATTAAGAAGAATTTAAGGTGAGATCACTGCTGATAAACCTCCTAGCTATACAGATAGCTGAATAAATGACTAGAGCAGGCTACTGGCTGGCCGTTCTGCCAGCCACCAGGGAGCAAACAAAGCTGTTTAAGAATAAAAAAAAAAGGGGGGGGGAAAGTGAATTTTGTCATTCTACAGTCTTTTCTATTCTGTTTCCAATTTGTATAACCTTTTAGGACTTAAGAAGTGAACAATGTGTGACTGTTGTTTCTTTCTTTCCTTTTTTTTTTTTTTTTTTTCCCCTGGTGCTTTAAATAGCTATTTGGTTTACCTTTCTCAGCTCCAGGGCTGTAGGCTTACTGCATGCCAAACTGCCCTGCCTCTAGCTTTATCCCAGTGTCTGGATTCTGAGCAGTGCCCTCAGCAATGCCAGTTCCTCCTGAGCCTCACAGCCTAGCAGTGCTCCCAGCCTTGGTGTCTCATTTAGGCTGCTGATCTTGCTGTAACCTATCTGTGCCCCCCTTCTGCCTCCACACTGCTATAAATGTTTGCCTTTTCAAAGGTGACCCACCAGATGTGGAGGTGTTATTTTCTGGACAAAAGTTTTTTCCAGTGTGCTCTGCAAATAAATCACACGCATGTTTTTAATATAAAATGTAAATACGTAAAAAATATCAAACTGATTTGGGATTCGATCTGTCTCATTCAGGAGAGGAGATCACCCTATTAAGTGACTCTAAGCAGCACCTTGAAGTCCTCCAGAAGACATTGAAGCAGGTGCTACTAGTATAAAGGTAGTTTCATATGAGCTGTTCCAGACAAAAAACAGGCTTCCTCCATTTCAGATGAATCCAGAACAATGGCTCTGGCTTTGCTATATGGACTAGCTTTTTTTCTAGGATAAACTCAAACTAACGCTGTCCCATCCCAACACCTAGGACTGCAAATTGCTTACAGATCAGGCAGGCAGTCTGTTTTTTGCCTGCATTTCTCCAAAAGCATTCAGTTAGCACTGGCTTTCTCATGTGATGATGTTAGTAGATCTCTGATCTGTTTGTTAGACTCCTTTCATAGCAGATTGCTTTCTCTGGGAGTGAATTCAAGCAAGCAGTAAAACACTTTTTTGAAGACACTGCAAGCTATTTTTAATGCATTATCTTCTGAAGAAGCTAAAAAAAAAAACCAACCAAACATACAAAGCTAAAAACAGGTATTTTCACATTCAACCTCTTTTCAGTGCTTGACGGCCTTGAAACTCGTAAAATGGGGTACTTTAGAGCTTTACCATCTGCAGAAACTTAAAAATTTCATTCTCTGAATGCCCTGCTTTTCCACTTAGTAGGGGTCACATAGTGTTAATAACAGGACAGTTTTAAGGCTTGTATCATATTAAAGCTTTGCATGTTTCTTCTATGTTATTGGTCTTCAAAGTACAGAGAAAGTGTATCTGCAGAAGCAATCATAGCTTTTTACAAAATCTCCACAAGAGAGTCAGGCTGGGGGTTAAGAACAGGTTCTTCACCAAAGGGTGGTGAATATGGAACAGGCTGCCCAGGGCAGTGGTCATGGCCTGACACTGCCATCATTCAAGGTTTGGACACTGCTCTCAGACATAGGGTTTGAATTTTAGATGGGCCTGTGTGAAACAAGGAATTGGACTCACTGATCCTTGTGAGTGCCTTCCAACTTGGAATATTCTATGATTCTATGATATTTGAAGGTCCCTTCCAATCAAACTATTCTTTTCTATTCTGTTCTAAAATAAAGATTGTTTATGAAGGCCTTGTCTGGCAGTAGTTTGAACTCAGTGTTGGCCATCAGGTGACATATGCAATACACAGATCAACGGACAGACGATTGAGATTTTTTTGCTATATTTAAACCAGAATTGTTTTTACCAGCCCTCACAACTGGATTCTTTCTTGGCCATGCATGTGTGTTTGCCCATAATACATTCAGCCCTCAAAAAGAGGCATTAGGATTTGAGGATGAAAGCAGATTTCTGTAGTGGAAATATTGCAAAGATGTTCTGCCAGAAAAATCTTTTTTAGCAACTTGAGCATCCAACTCAAAATAGCAGCTCATGATGTTATAGTCTTTGCTTTCATCCAGCACCACAGTGTAAAGCTTGAAGCTGGCATGGCTCAGCAGTCTGCAGGAGATACGATGACAGCTTTCTGAGCATACAGATTGCTTTTGTTTTCCAGATGAAAACACTCTTACCATGTCAGTCTCAACATCCCCTTCCTCAACCTGGCAAAGCAAGGAGCATGGAGAATGGGAACATGGTGCTATGGCATCACTGGCAAACAAATTTGGTAGAGTTTACATCAGTAGAATGAAAAACCCAGAGCACAGTTTAGGCATGGATTTGGGCAATACAAAAGGAATGTATTTGCTGATGCATAAATAGTAGTTTTCAAACTGTTACGTCTCATACAAATGCAAGATATTTTCTCACGTCTTGATAGAAATGCCAACATAGATTTTGGGGAAGGAGGCAGAAGAACAAGTCATAACCTACACCAGCATCAAACATGCAGTGGCTTAATAAATGAGGGTTCTCTCATTTCATCCCTGCCTGTCTGCCAACTCTTTATTCTCACTGCAACCTAATCCCGGGATGTATAAAAGAGACGTTATAAACTCTCCAATGAAATGCTCTATTCAGGATGGTCGAGGTCTTCATTAAAATACTGCATTCAGTTTTAGATATTCACCTCAAGAAAGATTGGGACAAGTTGGACAAAATCCAGGTAGAAGCAACAACAATCAGCACTCTGAAAATCTCAGCCTAATGATGTGAGATTGGATGAATTTGGGTTGTTTTGTATGAAGGTATAACCAATCTGAGACATGATATCAGACTCAAATATGTAGACCATTGCAGAGCAGAAGAACACAGTATGTTCTTCACGTATGTGGTGGGCAAGGTGAATTGCAGCATCTTCAAGTGAATGAAGAGAGGTGCAGATTAGACATTAAGAGGAGCTGCCTTAAACCAAGAGTGACAAAGTACTGGAATAAGTGGCCAAGGAAAAAATGTGGAATCTCTGTTGCTGGAGGATCCTAAGACCTGGTTAGATATATGTTTGTCGGGATGGTGGATACTGACTTTGTCTTAGCATGAAACAGAAGGATAGATGAGACAACTTTCTGAGGTCCCGTCTGGTCCTTTTTCTTTTGCTGACTGAATTATTTGATAACAAATCTACAATAAACACAGATAAAAACAGACTTCACAATGCCTTTTATTTTTCTTCTGACAAGATGTATTTTACTGTACTGATATATACATAATTATTTATCTGATTTTTTTGTAAAATCTAGTGTCTTTACAGTGTGCTGCTTTTGATACAATGTATGTCTTAGAGGTTTATTTTTTAATAAAAATACAGTTGAGAAGAGGCAAAAATCTTGTTTAACTAGGCTAGTTTAATGTATCTTATCATCATAATATTACTTCACCATCAAAATTACCTCTTCAAAAATAAGGGGATGAAGCAGAAGAAAAACATCTATGCTGGCCTAGCAAAAGGAATTTTTCTTTTCAAGTACTTGGCCACCAGCTAGGAAGCTGTCAGATGTGAAAGAAATTAGAGAGAATGAAGCTTTTTCCATGTTTAGTAATAGAATGTATGAAGGCATAACATGGAGATACAACAACCCAAAATAGTAAGTATCTATGATCCAAATTTTCCAATAAAGGTCCATATGAACTGAAGAAGTGTTTGCAATATTATCTGAATTTAGGCAAGTTTAATCCAAGGAGAACAATCAGACTTTTGTCACTGTAATTATGGTAAGTTCTTAAATGCCAAAAAAGTAAATACTTGAATTTACAGATGTAAAGTTTACTTCGTTCTTATCGTCCTGATACCCAATTTGACAACAAAATATTTTTATTCCTCCTAGAATTATCTCAGTTAATTTTCGCCACCTTTGCTTTCTGCTTTTCATTTCTCTTCCACTAGCAAATGTAGTGAAGTGACCTATCTCCATCCAGACAGTGTTTCTCTTATTTCTGTGACCTACTGCGCTGCTTTCCAACAGCCCATCTCCCTGTCCGTAGCCTGATGCATCCAACTCTGCTTCTTTTCCTTTGTGGCTATCCTAGAGTTTATTAGTTGTGTGAGACCTAGCTGGGCCATTTCTTTGAGCGCTCTTTCATCTTCCTTCTGCTGCTTCGGAAGTCTTTTCCTTATAAAGCCCAGATGTGTTCATCCAACCTGTGGCAAAGTAAAGCCCTATTCTTGGCTGCAAACCTCATGGAGAAAACCATCTGTTGCATGTCCAGCCCTGAAAAAATAAGAAACCAAAACAAAAACCCACAAAGCACAGTGAGAACCTCCTCTTCCACTAGCACAAAAATCCAAGGACTGATGAGTGAGCACAAATTTCCAGCAAGTTCTGCCTCTTTCTAGCCTGGAGAGATTCTAAATAGCTCTACCAGCTCTTCTCCAAAACCTGTTTGAATGTACCCAGACAGGGACAAGAAATAGACAGGGACAAGAAGGTTAAAGTGCTGGCAAATGTACCCAATGTGTACTTCACATTTTTCCACAATCTGAAACATGAAAGCGTTTGTCTCCTCTCAGAAGGTACAATTGTGCCACTGCAAAAATCTGTGAAGGTCCCAGCATGAGCTGTGAGCAATCCCAGTCAGTATGTCAGATCAGGCTTCTCTCAGCTGAACAGCTTTTCTACAGGTACAGCTCAGAGCTTCTTTCAGAAAGTCACACCAGCTTAAAACCTGCCCATGCTTTTTCTTCACTGGTGTTTCCCCTACAATGCCTGCTCTGTGTGCATGTATCTCTCAACTACTCAGCTCCTGACCTCAGGCTGGAATATCTGTATTCCTTCCTTTGGGATGGCATGTAACCAGGGTGTTTATTCTTGTCACCATCCCAAAGAGGTTGGCACAGTGTTGCAGAGCTTTACCAGGAGAAGCAGGAGCTGCCACAGGGCAGGCATCACTGCTCTCTGTGGAGCAATCTTCTCACGTGCCTTCAAGTAGAGACATGAACATCAAGGATGGTTTAAGACTCATCCTCTTCCCCATCCTGCCTCCCTGCACAGCATGGCTTCACTTCTGCTTCCCAAAGCCTTTGTGGTTTGCTCACAGGAGACTGGCATTGTCTCCAGCCCTAGAGGCCCTGTGCCATTTTCAGGAGTCACATAACCCAGGTTCCACACAGCAGCCATCTCCCAGACGACTGAGAGCTGACTGGCAGATGGAACCCCACCAAAGGGGAACCAAAGCCTGTGCTTGGCTCTGCTGCCTTCCAGGTACACCAGATTCCCCTCTCCTGTTTGCAGCCTTGTGCCCTGCTCTGGCTCAAGCCTCTCACTCTAGACGTGTGCCCATCATGCCTCCCTCCAGCTCTGTGCCTAGACTTTTGCCCTGCTTCCTGCTTTCATCCAGCATCAACTCGCCCTCCAGCCTTCATTTCTGTTCTAACCAAGAGGCAGGAGCTCTGTCCCACCCAAGCCCTGGTATATAGGCGTGGTAGCAGCTTGTGGGGTTTAACATTTAGGTGGTGCTCAGAATAATTAAAGGCCAAATGGATTCCTCCCACACCTTGGCTGCCCCGGGAAAGCGGGGATATGCACACGTTACCCTCGCAATGCTGCGTGCGGGGTCCTGACACTGTGCGGCTCCTGTTTTCATGTCATTCCAAGCTGCCTTGAAGTGATGCAGGTCTGCAGCACATAGACAGGACCTTTGCCATGTTAAAATGCCTTCGAGCAACAACCACCCATGTTGGCAGGCTATTAAGTTTCTGTAGGATTTTGTCAAGTCTCCAGATGAACATCAAACCATCCCAAATCTCCTGAGGGGCTAAGAATTAAAAAGAAAAAAAAAAGAAAAAAGAAGAAAACTGACTTCACATGTCATTATTCCCTGCAGCTTTATAGCTAATTTAGAATCTGTTGATCCTGGTGCCAATAAATAGTTTATCTTTAAACTCGCTCTGTACTTTCAGACTTGGTTTCATTCTCAGGTTTAGATTTGATTGTTTAGCTAACAATTCAGTGATCAAGCAGCACGTATAAGAAGAGATAGTGTGCATATCTTTTTTTGTGTGCATTTGTTCCATTAAGCAAAAGTTCACATCATAGCTGAACATTTCTCTAGGAAAATTTGCTTTCAGGGAAGCAAACACGAGTGCAGCGTTAATATATGTGCTAATGTGCTGCCCCCCAGTGGAGTCGGGATCTGGTTTGGGAAATCGTGCTCTGTGAACCTTTGCTTGTAGCACGCATAAAGAAAACACTCATATGGGAAATATGAAATCACAACATTAACTTAACCACTGAGGGACAGTGTTAAATCTGTTCAAACGTGTTTTATGGGGAGGATAGTTTGCCTGCAGTTTAAATTTTGAAGTATAAAATAATGCAGTCCCAGAAGTTCTCTCTTCTTTGCAAGAACTGCAGTCAGAGAGAGCAGAAGGTCTTCAGCTGCTTATGGATGACATTTTGCACTTAAGAGTTTCTGAGGGAAACTTTAGGAAGTTCTCACTTTTAAAGAACAGTCAAATCCAAAATCTCAAGACTGACCAGATGTTGCATGTAATATTGAGGCAGCTGGAAGGAGCTGTTTTTATTCACTACAACATCCCTCATCATCTGGTAGGAAAATATGTCAGCTTCTGGTTTCTACCAGGAAAGAATTATATTTATTTGAGCATACTCAGTATTTCTGGGAATAACTTTACATCTTTTTTTTTTTTTCCTTTTTTTTTTTTTTCTTTTCTCTCATTGGATTTTTTTCTTCCAGACATCGTAGGACTGACATTGCTTCCCAGATTTCCTTTTCCCGTCCTTGTTTCATTTTTCCTATATATTGTAAAATCTACAATCTGGTTCAAAGTTACATTCATACTCTTAGCTTGCACAGAGACTCTTTCATCAAACAGCAGCTTTGGATGAACCTAAATTTAAAAAAACACACACAACTATAAATCTAGATTTTAGAACTCAATATTGCAAGGCCATGATGTTCACCATTGCTTGAATTCTCTTTGAATGTTATCTTCTTCATTTTTCCCACAGTGTTCTGCCACATTTCCTTCATATCATCTCTGCATCAGGATAGAGTAATACTTTTAAAACCACATCTTCATGTTTTCTTGCCATCATGTCACTGGAATGGGATGAGGAAATAAATGTACATATGAGAGATAAAAATCTCTCTCCTTGGAGCATAGAGGAGTTGTACCACTGCATAACTTCCCACTCAGTGTTTGCCAGCATACATTTTCACCTTTCAGCTCCCCTCCTCCAGCATGACACCTCTCACAGCCGGTGCGTATGTAGGCCGGTGAGACCCGCAGTCATTCATCCTTCTCATGCCCTGCTGCTTCATGGTTTGCCTCATATGGTTTCAGCAGTGAGGCTTGTAGGGGGAGGATGATAGTATTTAATGCAGAGGGTATTCTTCCCTTCCCAGATACTTTTGGGGTCAATAGCTCGATAGTTTGGTTAGTGCTTTTTGCAAAATAAATACACCTATGTTAAATCATAAAAGAATTAGAGGCTTCCTTTAAATGCACAATACACTATGACCTTGCTAGGTAAAACCAGGCTTCTAAGTCATCCTTGACAGGAAGCTTTAATTTCTAAATGGATGCAGGAGCCATAGGGAATCTGGACTTCAATAAAGCACTGTGACATTGTTCACCATATCAAAAAAGAGCAGGCACAGAACTGTAGCGAGGATTTGCTGAACCAAAGGCTCCTGCCTACTTTCCAAAATATGTAAGAGTATAAAAAGTTGCAAACTGCAATCAAAATTTGTTGAGGATGCCAAGCTGGAAGACAGTATTCCTGTTGAAATACCTAGGATACAGTTGCAGGGTTGCTTTTCCTTGGAAAGGAGGTCATGTACTTACTCTCATGAGCTTGTATTTTCCATAACACAGCTGCTAGTGGTGTCAAGAAGTTTGCAGTGTGTGTATGCACACTGGCTTTGGTAGATTGAGGGGAAATAGATACGTAGTGAAGCAATTCCTTTTTGTTAGACTGACAGATGTATCCAGGTACATCAAACAGATCTCAGACCTAACTCCTTCAGTAAGTCCAAAAGCAGCACTGTAAGCCATGCTAACTGCAAGATGGAAGCAGGGACTCTCAGATCAATCTTATTATGCTAATCAATTCCACCACATGAGAGAAAACAGTGGTTAACACCTGTGGAGTTGGGGGTATGTTAACTGGGAAGGTAGTGACAGCCTGTAAGCTCCTGCAGAGCAGGGGGGAAAAAAGGAGGGGGGGAGGGGGAAAAAGGTCATTAGCACCTGTGATGTATTTTTAAATACACTATTACATTTCTGGTATTTTGTAATTAACCCAAGTTAATTGCAGGCTCTTGGATGCACATTTCCAGCCCAGAGGACAACCAGTTTTTAAAACCAGCTTGCTCCCTTGAAAGACTCAGCTTGACATAGCCTAGTAATGGGTTTATCAGATAAGGTACCACTAGGCTTAACGCGCTCCTTAATTAGGAATGCAAACACCTTCATTAAAAAAAAAAAAGAGGGCCTCAGAGAACTTGTGGAGAGATTTTATGATTATCCAGTCAATAGAGAAAGTGTTGCAGCAAAGAAAGCCATTTTCTCATCTTCACTTCCTAACTGTGCCTCTGTGAAGCAGAGAGGTTTGCCTCCGCCAGGTCATCAAATGATCTGAGGGGCAGCCGGCATTTGGAGAGCGTGTGGGTGTAAAATAGAAGTCTCTGTGTACACATACATGCCTGTAAGCATACAATTTATGTGGGCATGAGCATGGAGTGGGCTGTGATTTGGGCTGCAGTTAAGACATGGTGGTGTTCTCTCCTTGGGTAGGACCACTGGTGGCTGCAGTCAGCAGCCTCAGCAGGCCTTAGCTCACAACTATCCACAGACACTGGGCTTTGGCTGCTCTGACACGTTCCTCCCTCCTGCCTTGCACTGGGAGCCACGTTTTGGCCTTAAGGCCACATCCCCTCTCTGTCCCCACAGGTGGGACCCACACTGGTGGGTTGAGTGGATAAATGGGGCTCACAGGGACAGTTTTTCCAGCACCACCCAGAGCAATGCCCCCAGCCACCTTGCCTTTCAGGCACCCTTGTAGCCTTGCTGCCTGTGTGGGGCCTTTTCTCATCTAAGAGCTCCCCCAGGCTCCCTCGCCCCGCTCTTCCCACTGACAGTGGTGGCCTGGGCAGCTTGGGATATAACTGAATTTATATGTGGCCAGCCTTCAGTTTGCAAGAGCAATAAATCCCCTTCAAACACAGTTATGTAAAAAGGAGAATAATACAAAAAATAATGCTTGTTGGCAGCAAATATATCCCTTTGTCTGCAAGACAGAGGCCTGTTGAAAACAAGAGGCTTCAGTGTTGCTTAATGCACTTGCAAAGACAAGAAGTCGGGGCTAGGACCATCCCGGTGACATCCTCTCACGTGTAGTAACCTGTTCCTGGGAGATTCACCCTTTGGAAAGCCCACTGCTGCTATTCTGTGTCCATCTGGGACGCAGCAGTTCAGATGTTTTCATGCAATCCATGGAAAATAAAAACAGCTGTGGTTTGAGCTCTCTTAACAATTTTTCTGTCTTTTAGCTAAGAAATGCAAATGTGCTGCAGAGCTAGGAACAGACATTATTTATTAATGGTCACTGTAGGGTTTATTCTATTTACATTTTCTGTGAATTCTGTTGATGGTCACTGTAGGATTTCAACTCAATTCCTTCCAGTTAAGTATTTCTAAATTTCTCCACCTCTATACTGTCAATCAACAATTACAGTCTACAAAGGATATCTGTTTCTTCTAAGACTCTAAAACTTATCTGCTTCCTAATATCATCAGGCTTGAAGGTGCTCAGCAGCTCACAGGATTGGACCCTGAGGAACAGAAGCAAAGTGTGAGCTCAAATCCTTGTTGATCTTTATAATGCAAGCCAAAGCTCAGACTGCTCTCATTATGGTATCTGTCAACTAGAAAGCATAGAGCCCTATAAGAGGGAAAAGATTTTAGAAAAACATCATCATTGCTTGAGTGGTTTGTATTTTCCTAATAGGCTGCTGATTTTCTGCTCCAAATGGGAGGTAACACATGTCTCACGAATTAAAGAGAGCTTCTGAATCTAAAGAGAGCTGCTTTCATCACAGCAATTTCAGCTCACCCCTGAAAGTGCAGTACCAAAAGTGAGTGTTCTGTTCCTTAGGCAGGGCCGAGCCCTGATGTGGCTCTGGTGTTATGCAGCAGACAGAGTAGATATGAGTGCAGTTCCTTGTTATTTCTTGCATGGGGGGTGTTTGATCAAGAAGCCTGATATGCTCATTTACAGTTCATTCAGGTCTGTCCTATTCCTCCTTCCATGGAAACTCCAATGCCCTCTGGCAGCTGTGAGCTAGTTTTGGTCCCTGAAGCAACTCCCCTGCCTGCTGCTGGTCTTTTGTATGAGATGGCCCACCAAATCCAAGTGAGGAAGGAAGTGACCAAGCTGGGAAGAATGTGTTGTAGCACTTCCTGGCAGGCATTAGGAGGGACTCAAAAGCGAAGTCTTCATGAAAGCCTCCTTCAAAAAATTTTGGTTTTGGGAAGGTTGGGAAGCCTCTCCTGCTGGGGAAAATCCTCATGGGGGCTGGCCAAAAGAAGTCAAGATTTTTTTCTCCATTACAGACATGAGGGTGCTGATTTTTTTTTTTTTATTTTTATTTTTATTTTTGTAATTGTGTGTTAGAACAAATCCCAGATTATTATTATTTTTTTTAATTATAGAAAACAAAAGAGATCACATGACTTAGCCTAAGGGTCAAGGCAGCCTTTTGACTTGGGGAAAGTGCAAGTCTCTGCTCACATTTTTGCCCTCATGAGCCTTTTGTGCATAAAATAGCACTGATAGGAGAGCTGCAGCAGCTGCCTATGCATCCAGAAGTCTTAAGGACCTTATCCTTGCTCTGTCACTTCTCCACCAAGACAGCAGACTTCCTAGAGGTAACACCTCTGAAGTGGGCTGGAGATGCACCTAATGCATGCCCCAATTTCCACAAGCAGACAAGCTGCATATAAAAACATGTAAGGAGAGTCCTTTCCTTCTTTCTCTCTTTTGTGTTTTTTTCCTGCATCATATCCTTTATTCTTTTATTTTTCTTCCTGAAAACATTTTCAAAAAGCTGATGGCCTGCTTACACGAGAACCAACGTGTGTCTTTGTGTAAGATGAGAAAACAGCTTTGGTACAGACTTCCAGATACAGTTTCCAGATAAGCCAGTCTGTGAGGAGACAGATAGCTATTAGTCTTAATAGCCCCCACATCTTCAGCATGCATTGTCCCCATTGGCAAATTAAGGAATCACTGATGTCCCCTCTAGTCAACATAACTCCCACAGGAAAAAATCATTTTGCTATGCCCAAGCAGTTAATTATTTTTCTGATGGAGGTACCAGATCACAGAGGCAATTAAAGAGGTATGTGTAGCTTGAGCTGTTGTAGCTTCTTTTTGATGTTTCAGGTAAAAGGAAGGACAGAGTTGTATCTTTTTCTGAGGTAATTCTTAAGATGTATTTGTAAGGTCAAAGTGATATAAAGTAGATACTGGAAAGTGCGTAGTTCATCTTACCCTGCAAATGCATTATTGTTCTGTGCACTGTTTTGTTTTGTTTTGTTTTCTGGTGCTCACAATAATACAAACTGTAACCAAGGCTACACAATAGTTTTCTTCATAACCTCTGTGTTTTCATTTGCTTATAGTTTTCTAAGTTTATTCTCTCTCCAAGCTTGCACTGCCATCATTGTCATTCAATGATGTGTTCCGAGACGCCTCTTTCTTCCTGAAAGGAAAATTCAAACCACATCTTTGTTTTTGCGAGGCTGGAGCCAAACTGAACTCTGCTGCTCAACTCTGAAATGGATGAGGCCCTGCAGTGAGGATTATATGCTTATCTCCGTTAAGAAGGATTTAGCAGCATCGGAGCAGACAGAGATTATCTACCACGCACATGCAAGAAACTGTGATAATCTGCAAGAAGGCGGTTCACAAGGTTCCTCTCGTAAACCTTGGGAACTCAAGCAGGCTCTGAATTTGTTGGTGGCACCTGTGAAGTTGATAATGATCAACCCTCCTTTTATTTATACAAAACTTTTTGTCTCTCGTTCTCCTGTCCAGAATGGATCTGTACGCGTACAGAAATATCAAAATGGTGAAGCTCTCTGAGACAGCTGTTGTGCCTTTCTTCTTGTGAAATCAAGATTTGCATCCTTGAAGTGTATCCACATTAGTGATGAAATTAAAGGAATGAAGAAACACCAAAAAAAACCCCTTCTCTGCAGCGTTAAGAACAGATTTCTGTACCTTGGTCCATGTGCTTCTTCTCCTTTTTTCATCAATTTCTATTTAAACAAACAAAAAAAAGTCTTGATGACAGGAAATTAGTTTTTACACTGTGTTAATACAGAAGCCACAGAACTAAAATAACAGTTAAGGCCATTTATCGAAAGCTGTTTAGCTTAGACCACCAACTACTGTAACCTCACTGTTTGCGTATTCTACTTCTTTACTCCATTTACTCACGGATACTGTAAACACAGTGGCAGCACTACCTAATTATCTAAGTAAATTAAATTCAAAGGCTGACTACAGTGAATGCTGCTTTTTCTCCTTCAGACAGCATGAACCAAGCATTTTCTGCCTGGGGACATATGTATATATTTATCTATTTATGTGTACCTGCCAGTCCATGGTAAGATGCCGCAAAGACTGTACAGAGGGACCTTTCATCTGGGAAGAGAAATACTTGAGTGACAGGGACCCAGGCGTCTCTTTTCCTATTCCCCCAGGCCAAACTTGTGCCTCACAGTCTCCTGGAGAGAAGCTGAGACAGCAAGTCTCTAGCACCTCTTGCTGTGGTTGCCACTGGCAAAATAGTCTTCCTTTTCCTGTCAGCCTCTGTGCGTATTCCTAACAGTTATTAACGAATATGCCCTGAAAGGCAAATATGGCTGTAATTAGCAACCCCCTCTAGTCAGGCTGAGACTTGCTCTGTTGCACACCTGATCTGCAAAGACCTGAGTCTGTATTTTACACCTCCTCTCCAGACACCCGCCTGTCCTCAGCTGAGGCATGAGTCAGGATGTGCGGAGGACTCGCTGGATGAGCTGCTGGAAATCCCATGTTGCATAGGAGCCATTGTGTGATCCCTCTAAAAATACACTTCGAGCTCCTTCCTGCTGATTACTGCCTGCCATCCTATGGGACCGTCATTTGTGTATTAGTCGAAACAGGCAGACTGACATTACTCCACACTGGTTAATTCTTCATTTTTATAATGAAGCGTTCTTCAGCTGATGATAATTCTTCAGCTGATGCATTGCTGCAGCTGATATTTACATGCACTTGAAGAAGGACTGGATTTGTAGGACAGAACCACCATAAAGCTTTCCCAAAAATCATGTGTGGTGGAGGGGCAGAAAGGATTTTCAAAATGATTTCTGTTCACCAGTACGTGTTTTAATCTGGATTTCCTACACATGCTTCAGTACCAACAATGAAGAAAATCAGCAGTGGACTCAAACTTCAGCTTTGCCTACCAAATGTTCATAGATAAAGACTTTTATAGAGCAGCATAGCTCTACACAGATGCATGATCCGCTCTTCATCTCCTGAACTAAGAAGTGCCTTAGCATGCCCTGTGCCACAGGGACAGCCTTTGGTTTGTTCTGGAGCAGTGTCCAAGGCTAGTGCTGTGGCTCTCAGTCTGAGATAGCAGACACATCCTGAATGCCTGATTTCTGTTTTGTTCATTTGAAAATCTGTCTTGGAAGCCAAATTTGTGTAACCCGGTGTTTCCCTTCACCCTCTCCCTTGAGGCCCTGGGCTCCTCATTTGGCCCCTGGAGGCCTCCCAGGAGCAGTGAGTACATGGGAATATGAGGGGGAGGGGAACCACCTGTAAATTTGTTCAAGCATTCCTCACAGCTAATTGCTCTTAATGGTTAGGGCCCATAATAATTGGATACTTTTTCCCTGCTTCTTGGCAGACACAGGCTGACTGTCCAAGCTCTGCATGTTTCCACATATGTCAGTTAGAAACGAAAGTGATCTTAGCCTTAGAAAATCCCTTGTTCTGCAGACAAGATTAATGTGTGATAGCTTATATAGCGTGGGTGTAAATTAAAATGTTTGAAAATTGAAAGTGAGCCTAGGTGCAGCCCAGCATGTCTTGGTAGACACCAGCAGGTATCATTCCAACTGAGGAGCTACTTACATCCCAACTGCCAGAAACCTCCTACATCTGCTTTTCCCCACTCCTCTGCACTATGAAAATACAGTACATATTTTGATTTTTATCTTTGAAAGGAATAACAAAATAAATAGAAAACCACACACATGCTCACAAATTAGAAAGTAACATTGCCAGTTTAAGGCAGCATACTTGAAAACGGGGGTGAATAATTAAATTTAACATTTTGTTTTTCCAATACGAGGAAAAGAAATCTCCCCTTGTGTTCATATCCGGCCATATTCAGCACTTTGAATTGTTGCGTTTTTTACAGTTAAAAACTATTTGCCATATGCTTGATGCATTGCTACGTATAATAGAATGCAAGGAAAAAATGTATGTTTACACACAAAACGTACCCCGACATGTATATTTATATTGAAAGAGAAAAATATTGTATGTATGTATGTATAACTTGACACTTTCAACATTTTGTGTAAATAAATACCAAATGGATGGAGAAGATTGTATTATACGTTAATAGGCAAGACTTCTTCATTTCCATTTTTCAAATCTGGCTGTGATTGCATATAAGTACCCCAAACAGTAAACATCTGGGTGCTTCGAAAGCCAGTGAAGCATGTTTTTGTGGTAAAACATGTTTCTAGTGTAAAGTTAAATATTCAGACTTCACTAGTGAAAATTTGGGTCCATACCCAATTTATAATAAATGTGATGACTTTGCAATACCACTGTGGAAACAGCCTTGATAATATTCATAGCTGAAGTTGAACAAGCTGTTTTATAATTAGGATTCAGTTTAACAGACGTGTGTGTGAAGATTATGTCCCTGGAACTTTTCCAAGTAACTATACTGTCATAGCCAAAGCCTTTGTCCAACTTAAGTGTTTGACAGTTCATGCCATGGCATGAACTGTTTTCTATCTCTCACCTCCAGATTTAGGACAGTTTATCTCCGATTCTCTTTTGTTTCTAGGTTTCAAAGTGCATTTTCCTGCAGAAAGAAATATACTCATAACTCACTTTGTCCACCCACCCACCCGGTTACCTGTCTCAGCTAGCCCAATTGCTAGAAGGAGCATAGAAAGCAAGTTCCTAGCTTGATGCTGGCGTGATGCAAGTTTACTTAATCCATATAATGTTTAAAAATGTAAATGTTAGCGGCTATCTTGAACACTGAAGTGCTGCTCTAACATAGATCGTATGCTTAAGTGTGGCACAAAGAGTAATTGTACTCTTCTTCTGAGAGCTTAAAACTTTGCAGCATCTGAGACCGGCAAAATTTAAAGAGCAGCTCATATCTATGAGGACCTACGTGCTGCAAACATTTGCAATATGAAGCCGTAAAATCCCTAAGGCATATTATGTACTCTAACAATACCATTTAATATGTTGTATCATACAAAACAATTTGTGCCTCTTTTTCCTGTCTCATTTTATCCCTCAGAAAGAAATCCAGTACATGAATATTTAACATTTGCTCTTATTCAAAGTTATTCATAGAACTGAATTTGAAGAAATGAAATAAATTAGCACATGTGTTTACAAGAGATCACAGCCTTTATTTTCCTCCAGCCTTTGTAATAGCACTTAAAATACAGAGTTCAGCTTCTTCCTTGAGCTTAACCTCTTACATCAACAGCCTCCCTATCAGGAATGAAACATAGCCAAGGCTTGCTGCTGAAGGCTGCTCTGGGCTTTCCCTGCAGGTCCATGGGTGCCGGCGATGAAGGTGTAGCCCTGAAGAGGCATCTATCTGTGCTGACGGCCCTCATTTCACTCCTTGGCTCTCCTTTTTGACGCTTCATCTGGACCTTTCCTAGACAAACCTGATCTAGTGGGCTCAAGGGCACAATCCAGGGTTATCTACTGCCCCCTAGCTCTCTTTTGTTTTGCGGTCAGAATGCAGCTCTCGGTTTCTCCACAGGAGGATTTCTCATTAAGCCCAAGAGGTGCCAAGGGTTCATAGCTCACTCTTCATCTTTGACCGATTTTTATGAAGGTTGCAAGGCCAGGCTGCTTCATGCTTTGTCAGAAAGGCAGTGCGTGTGGGAGCACACGTGCACATCTCTCCCTTTTTTGTTTAGATCTGTGTGTAACTCTGGGCATTGCTCCCATATAACCTGTGTTCTGATGATGAGCCCTACTGTTCTTCTTTTGTCAACACGCACACATATTTGCTATTATTCATAAACAATCACCAATTCTATCTTTTTAGGTAAAATATCAAGAGAACATGGCTCACCTGGGAGAATGTAAATGGACTCACGTGTTCCCTTTTCTGGTGGTAGGTATCTAGGTGCTTATAGGTATTTCCAATGCATGGGGGCCATTTCCAGCAGGGGCCATTTGAGTCTTTGCAAACGTCTATAAATTGACATGTCACATTTACAGGTGTCTGAGCTCTGGACTTCAAAGCAATGATCGGTTTCCAATCTAAGTAGCACTCAAGCATCTCCTTCAGTGCTGCTTAGACTGGAACATCTGTCTAAATGTCTATTTCCTAATATGGGAGAGGTCACTCAGGAGGAGGGTGGAGGAGAAGGACCTAAAATGGAGCAGAAATAGAGAGGACATGCTCCAGCCCACCTGGCTGATGTGTCACGTGAAACACAGCCGTGCTGTGATTGAGGCAGCTCAATATCTCAGGTTGTTATAGTTGTCCTTTGCAGTTATATTCTTGAACGCTCATTAATATTGTGAGGGGTAAGGGTGTAAATTCATGCATTTGCTGTGCTAGAAAACAGGAGAATTATCAGATTGGGAACCACAGCTTTCAATATTTTGAGGAGCAGCTGTGATAATAGACACAAAGGTCATTTATATGAAATCCATGATCTCCGCCATCCCAGATAGCTTTAGGGATGTTTTGTGGTACAATGGCAGCCCCCACCATAATGGCTGGACAAGGGGTGTTTTGTGGTACAATGGCAGCCCCCACCATAATGGCTGGACAAGAGATGGGAACAAGGGGTGTGGAAGGGAGGTGGTGGCACTGACAGTAAAAGCCCAGTGTCTCTGGTGCAGGTTTCCTTGGTGTACTCTGCCAGCGCTGAATACTCCAACTGTGGTGAGAATGAATACTACAACCAAACCACCGGCATGTGCCACGACTGCCCCAAATGCGAGCCGGGTGAAGAGCCGTACATGGTAACTTTAGCATCTCAATCCATTCTGCTGGTTGGGGGGCATGTTTTGAGCTCCAGATGTGACTTCTGTGGGATGGCCAAGAGGACTCAGGATGCACTTGGTCTGCAACACAAGACACTCCCATACTTAGCAAGCTGGTGGGAAGTTTTAAGATGGAAAATGCAATTAGTCCTGCCTAAAAACAAATGTTCTGTTATGTAGTGGTGATGCTTTGATATGAGAGAAAATGAAGAAAGAAATAGATTCTTGAGCAATGTACCACTGAGGCCACACCTTCCTAATGTGGGAGCACTCGTGTACAAAGTCGCCCCATGCACCCATATCCATCCATAAGCCACATCCCAGGCCCTGTCTGTTAAAACTCATAGATTTTAAAGCGTTGTAACATAAAAGTTTCACACACATTCTCTGCCAGTACATTCTCATCTCAACAGCTATTTAAAATCTGACAGTGCCGTTCTAGCATTGTGATAAATAGGTTACTCTGGCATGCTCGCTGGCCCCCACACAGAGAATTTAATTTTGCTCTCCCGCTAAGATATTTTGGCACTAGAGGAACTTGGAAGCTTCTGCCACATTTTAAATTATGGTTCCTAAGTAACCGTTTGATTTACAGCAGATAATTGTTGAATATTAAAAAATAAATTACTGAAATCCTGTTTGGTTTTAATGGGATAAACATCCCACTGCAAGAATTTCACACAGTTGGTAGTCCTGATCAAGGATGTTTGAATAATAACCACTTCATACCAGTTTTATTTAATCTAAACACGGTGTTCCAGGACATGTGAGCTCAGAGGTTACCAAACCTCATGCAAATCTTGCTTTTTCTAGTGGTCCTTGTGGCCTTATCTGTCATGAAAGCAGGATCACCAATATCCCTGCTGAAACTCCTTCCCCTGTAATTTTTTCGTTTGCTCTCCAATTATAGATTGCTTTTTATGTGAACAGCAGCTGAAATTCACTTCCAAGACTACAGCATGATTTAAATAGCCCTAAGCAGTCACTTTTAAGGAGTACGATGCTCCAGCTTTCTTCTTCCCTCTCCAGGACACAGTGTATTACATCCTTAAATATATATATATATACACACACCTCCCCAACCTTCTCAGGGCAGATATTAAAGAACTTAATACTGCATCATGCCAGATATTACATTCTCTTTTCCTACGAGCCATTGTACAGCACAAGCCTGTTTTCTAATGACTTTGTATTGTTGCAGACGTGTGGGTATGGCACCAAAGATGAGGACTATGGCTGCATCCCCTGCCCGTCAGAGAAGTTTTCCAGAGGAGGTTACCAGATATGCAGAAGGCACAAAGACTGCGAGGGATTTTTTCGAGCCACTGTCCTGACACCAGGAGATCAAGAGAATGATGCAGAGTGTGGGCCTTGTCTCCCAGGGTAAGGATTCAACCTTTGCTCTGTCCAAAGAGCTGCAAAATACTCCTTTAATATTAAAATCTCTGATAGCTTCTCTTCATGTCCTAGCTGACTGTAGGTACAACATTGGTGAATAATACCTGTTAAAACAATAAGCTTAAATATTTCAAAAGTATTTGTGAATCTAGTAAATCAGGACATGTCACCATTCTTACTGTAATCTCACCAATTGAAGCAACAAACATCAGGGAAAAAAGAAAAACTAGAAAAAACTGAAACTTCTCTTACTAGAAACAGAAAGGGAGTATCTTATGTAGTATAGGTGTGTTCAAGAAGTCCAGCTTGGCCTCCAACAGCACATCAGAAGCCACATTATAGATTCTGCATCCTACAAACGAGCTCCATGAAGATGCCTTGCATTCTCTGTAGGCTCCACGTTGGCACTAAAAGTCAGTGCTTCGAAACATAAAATATCTCCTCTCCAAACATGACCAGCTGGCCAATTTGTCAGCAGCTGACAGCATTAGCTCACATAGCTGTTAGGAGGAGGTTCACCAAGGCAATGTTAGTCTCTCAGGATCATGGTTAATCAGGAGAGAGAAAGGGGTCTAAGGAGCTGCCAACATGGTCTGTGTGCTGTTATACAGAGTAAAAACAAATTCCAAGGCTCACTGAAGGAGCTAAAATAGATGCTGTTTTATTAAGTCCATCTTTTCAATGGCCCATTAAACTCAGTATAAGTTTGATAATAATTATGAGAAAACATTTTGTTACATCAGATATGCTACTAAAATATTGTTGATTATATTTCCTTTTAAAGTCTGCAAACCCAAAGATGAATTTACTTTTGCAACTTTTTTTTTTTAAACAAGTTAATACCCTATAATACAAACTCACCTTACTTCTGAATTTCTACCTGTATGCAACTTTAGCTTAGAGGTGTACCTCCTCCCAGCATTTCCTCTTGTACTGTTTGCAGACACAGCATAGCCTCAGCAAAGGAAACTGCTAAAGAGGCCCTACAAGACTCCAGGTTTATTATATCAGCAAGTCTCTGTGAAGTTTTCACAGTTTACAAATAAAAAGAAGGACTTGTCTAACTGCCAGCCAAGCAAACTGATGATGTGATTTTAAAAGAACTCCCTCTTGACTTCCCCTCATACATCATAAAGAACAAGAAAGTTAAATAGTGACCACAGTTGCTGTTTTGCAGTTTTGTCAGAACTAATGAGGTCACCCAGGTGGGAGTGGGGTGCTGGCTGAAAATAATCAGCTTGCACAGCTGGTACTTGGGGAGTGATCTGAAAACATTGTGTTTGCACAGGTGTAACCTGTAGCAGAAATTGGGCTGGTGTCTGGCTGTGTGCAGCTCCTGCGATGGTGTAGTATGGCCAGCAGTTAAGGGGAAACAAAGACTCACTCTTGAGTTCAAAGAGATGAAATTCTGAAGATAAATTAAATATGGGCTGAAACATGGCCTGGAGCCTTGATCAACCTGGAGAGCCCAGAAGTTCCATCTGTGTCACAACAAGGAAACACAGAGCATAAGAGCTGGTAGGCAGTACTGCCTGGCCATTCTTTGCCACTGCCCCAGTGGCAGAGGGAAAGCCAAGCTGGATGAGTGGCAGTGAGCAGAGTGCTCCCTCACCTGGGCTCTGGTGCTCCAAGAGCCTCTAAGACACAGGCAGTGAAAAATTAAGGTCTGCATTTTAAGAGGACTGTGCTTCTGTAACATGCTGCAGGCTTTCTTCACATAACATCCCTCATACTGCAGTCTCTGTCTGTGGGCACCTCATCCCTTCGCTATTTGTCATCAGCTGAGTAAAGCAGCCTAAGGAAAAGATGAGCACACAGGGAGAATGTAAAGGCTTAAGTCCAAATCCATAGTCTTCAAAACCAAAGTTCAGATCTCTGGAGGTACTTAGACTCAACCTCCTGGGACAATGCAGGCTTCAGCTTATGCTCCTATCCCAAAGCACTTCAAGCATGACAAATAATGTAAAGAATGAGGGAATGAGTTACAGCTTGGATTCCCCTCCCTCAATGCAGTGACCTGTTAGGTCTTTAGCCAGTCAGTTTCTAATGAAATAAAAGCCCTCCCTGCAGTTCTGGGTAAGGCAGCTCATGCTTCCACCTATGTGCTTGCCACCTCCCCTTTACTTTCTGCAGATTGTCCTACTGTCTTGTTCCCAGGTGCGCTGGTACTTGCAGGAGGAAGACCTAAACATGATGCTGTAGATTCTTCTTCTTGGATCAAGTCACCAAGTTTGACATGGCACCACTAAGATCAGTCCAAGTTAAAATACCGTGTTGTTAAGCAGGAGAACACATTCATTTTTCATTTCAGCCTTCACTTTTGCATCTTCCCTCTAACACTTCAAAATAACCTAAAAAGTGCTAAGGAAAGAGTAATAATAGGTTTTGTAGTGCAAGAATAGCACCATGAAAATTAGTGATTTTGTTATTGGTCCACTTGTTTTCCATAGTTAGTAATATAAAGCAATCAGACACTTCCAGCATTGCTTTAAATATTAGTGCATAGCCAGAAACTTGTCTGTTGCCAGTAATTCAGAGACGAACCATTAATATTTGCAATTGTAGAGCTTCCTATTCACATATGAGAACAGTTGCTTGCCCATGAACATCCTCTTCAGTTTTCTTTGCCTGTCCTCCAACACTCTGCATTGTGGTGAAAACCAAGAAATATTCCACCAGCTTGTTTTAATTAACTGTCAGAAGGGCTGTATATCTTCCCTAAACCACTGTGGCTATTAGGTTGTGGATCCTGACTGTTTCTGTATTTTTCTTTATAGATTTATACGTATCTTTGGTCTGCTCCTCTTATTTTTTTTTTTTTTTTTGTGGTTGGGCAACCATTTACTGCTTATTTATTAACTGCTTTGCAGCCCCCCATAAAAGACAAAAGATAATGATCTTCTCTTGAGAGAATGGCAGAGTGGCAGATGGAGCACATGAGCCAAAGGGGAGAGTAAGAGCAAATCTTTTAATGCCAGCAAAATAAAAACAACAACAACAAAAAGAGGAACTGTGTTCAGTGTATGTGTTCTTTTAGTTATCTCCAAGCACCATCCTCCTTCCTATGACTCAATGTGCTTAATTTCCTGTATCTGTATATACTATTTATAGGCTGGGTCATTCATTAATGACCAACCGATTTTGATGGATGGTTTCAGCAGTAACTTTCTGATGTATACATTTTCCAGGAAAAAAAAAAACCCAAAACATTCTGCACTTACGTAGACAGCATAAGAGCAGAAGATCTTTACTTAGTGTTTATGACATTGAGTTCTTATCAATATAGAATAGACTATGACTATTCATTTCTTCACTAAAATTTAGCATCTGTAGAAGCATATCCACTGTGTACGATTTGGATGTATTTTACTCATTAGATTGTATGTGGATCCAATTCTTGTAGAACCAGTTGCCAAGACTAACTGCAGTGGCTGCCCAGTTCAAATCATGAAAAGTTTTTCGTCATGCTGTAACTCCACAATCAAGGGAACTTCAAAAAAACACAAATGGTTGTAAATCCTAATCTGTCCCTGTAAGGGCAGTGTTTTCCTGCATTTGCTATTTAGATTTGGTTCTGTTGCTGAGATTATTCTTATAATGCTTGAGAAGAGAATCAGACAACCATATCTAACTGATGGTCTTGCCTGAGCGACCCCTGCTTCAAAAATAATGTTCTCTTATTCTGAAAAGTCTTATTTCAGGGTATGCCGTATGCTACAGCTTGAACACAGCAAGGAGAATAATGTTGTTTTAGGCAATGATACCTTCTTGTTGTGCACGCTTGATGGTTGATTAATTGCCTCTTAAGGGTAAAAGGAAGAGGAGAAACACTGTCTCTATTCAGGCAGTTTAAAAAAAAATAATTATCTTTGCATCAAATTGCTTATAAAAGTGTTTTTTTTTTTTAAATGATTTTATCTCAGTATAATTGTGTGCTGATGAACCATGCTTGGATGCAGTATATTAATTTACACTGTTTTGCCTCATCTTGCCCTTCATTTCAGTTACTACATGCTGGAAAACAGACCTCGAAACATATATGGAATGGTTTGCTACTCATGCTTGTTGGCACCTCCTAACACCAAAGAATGTAAGTGCTCATCAATTTCTCTGCATTTCATCTGGTTTTGACTTGGATCATCTGGAAGCTCAATATGAAGTCTTTCAGCAATGATTATTATGTTCAAACAATAACTCAGTCTCCAGTAAAGCAATTTCTGCTTCCAACTAGCCTTGCCAACTAAGGAAGCAAATGCTGAACATTTGGGGAGAGATCAGAACCTTTGATTTTAGGACCTGCTATTGTTCAGTTATGCTCCAGCTTTCATCTATTAAGACATCCCATGCAGGACTTATTATGGTTATTTAACCAAGTAGGACATCACAAAACTGCAATTTTTTAAATTCAGCTTTAGTTCAACTACGAAGAAAACATGGAAAAATTCATAGATGTCAAAAAAATGCATCACACATTTTTACATCCTTTGGTTTCTGGGTGACACAGGGGCTGATGCTGGAGTGTGACAGTCAGCACTGATAAGAGAGCTAAATCTGTGGATTTCATTGACAAAATAACCTGTAGTTTGCTGATTGAAAAAAGATGTATGTAAGTGTATATGACATCCTGGCAGTTCCTATTCATGTGTGCGATAGCTGACATCCTCAGGCCAGGAAGAGGAAAGACAGCCTGCAATAGCACTCTAATGCAGATGTAGCTCCCCAAGAAGACTGCTTTCTCCTTTGAAGCATTAAGAAATTGAGAAAAAGAAAAGGAAAAATAAAGTTCCCTCTGAAACAGCAAATGAGTTGGATGCTCCCTCAGAGAAACTGGAGTAGATCAGGAGAATAATATATATATATATATATATATATATAAAAGACAAATACAAGCTATCTGCCAGAGAAACCTGCTACATGTAAAAAGAAAAGCCCATTAAAATCTTTGCCATGAAAAGGAATTGCAGCACTTTGCCTACTTGATTTGAAAGCAGTGGATGACACAAAGCTCCCTGAACATTTATTTATGTACAGAAATAGCAATTAGTTAGTTCAGATGCTGCTGAACTGTGTATGGTTGGTAACCTGCACGCCGCTTTAAAGGAGGAGGATGGGTTATTAACATCTATTATTTTTCCTAAAGTGCAGGAGCTTGGATTATATATATCATCTTGCAGAGAATCCTAGGGTGGTAGTCCAGGAGGAGGCATTCTCCAACCCACGTGTATGCCTTGTGGCTGCTCAGCTGTCTGTCACCTCTCCCTGCCTGGCTGCAGGACCTCACTTGGTCCTAAAACATGTACTTCTGCCCCAGAGACAGGAGTGGCAAGGCCAGAGGGAGTGTGGTTCTGTTGAGATAAGGTCTGTCCTAGGAGGCAAGGCAAGGGTGCTGGGGAGGACCCTGGTGTGAGAAGTGGGAGGAACGTGGAGAGCTAAGTAGAAACACAAGGCTAAGAGTCTCAGTGGGAGATGAGGGCATGTGATAAGAGGAAGGGATGCAGACACATCTTCTGCATGCCTATGCAGGCTGGCTGCTCTGTCAGTGAGTATATAGTCACACCCACTTCCAGCCAAGAGCCTAACAGTGCTATCGTTGCTGATGGTACCCAACACTGATGGTACTGAGCTCTGCAGACTGACTTGATCAACAGGTGATCAGTGAAACTTGGCAAACAGACTGAGAGCTGGGGCTCTTCAGCCTAGCAAAGAGAAGGTTCCAGGGGGACTTTATAGCAACCTTCCAGTACCTGAAGAGGTACTACGGGAAGGCTGGGGAGGGACTTTTTATAAGGGCATGTAGTGACAAGACAAGGGGAAATGGCTTTAAACTGAAAGAGGGTAGATACAGACTAGATACTAGGAAGAGATTCTTTACTGTGAGGGTGGTGAAACACTGAGACAGGTTGTCCAGTGAGGTTGTGGATGTCCCCCCCTGTGGAAGCATTCAAGGCCAGGCTGGATGTGGCTTTGAGCAACCTGGTCTAGAGGGAGGTGTCCCTGCCTATAGCAAGAGGGTTGGAGCCAGGTGATCTTAAGTCTCTTCCAACTCAAACCATTCTATGATTCGATGAAATTGCCCTTCCAGCATGCCAAGGCTTGCTTCAAGATGTGGGGTGTTCATCTCAACAGTTCCTTGAGATGCCACCAGCCAGTATAGAGATGCACATTTTATCCCAGATTTGCTTTGTTTCCAAAATAGAAGATGGCATGAGATAGTAGGATTAATTTGAGATGAATCACTTCTTAAGCTCCAATACTCTGTCTTAAGCACATGCTGAAGTGGATCTTTTAGTAGCATAAACATACTGTAGCTTACTTATGTGGCATGGAGCTACCTGAAGGTCTTACAGTTATTGCTCAATTCAAAACACAAATTTTTGCCTTTTTGGCAGATATTATATATAATGTATATTTGCAAGGGAAATGTGAATTATACAACTGATTAACCACTTGCATTTTAAACTTGGCCAACAGAAGAATAAATATATTATCTTTGGGAGTAGTTTAGACAGCCTACAAACTGTCTGAATACTCATGTAGCAAACATTAGTCCTGGCAATAATAAATGTTATCATTTTAGTCAGATCCATGAAACTAGCCATTTGATTACAACTGTTGAATAGACCAGAAAGGTTTTAAAAATCCAAATTACTCAAATCACTGAGATCAGATTATTTGGTTTATAATGTCTAAACTTCTGGATATTGTTTGTAATGGTGCCTTCCTGGCTCACAGACAAAAACTGGTACTCCAAATGGAAAATCAGTCTTGCTGAAGGAAATGTTTTCTCACTGTTGTTGTGCAGGCAGCATAAAATCTGGTGTTAGCAAAAGACTTTAAATATAAGTAAATAAAAAACCTTATTACCTTATTTACCACATGCTTCATTACCATCAGATCATACCAATCGAGAAGTTATCATGTCAGTGTTGCACAGCTCCATAATTTTTTGAGGTTTGCAAATTCCAAACTAATCTAACTTCTGCACTCTAAGCATGTAGCTCCAAAGCAAACGTGATTTTTGTCACATGAAGGATAATATCAGCTCTTTGGTATGAATGGTTCCTATACTCAGAACTTCTGCCTATTGGTGGCCATTGCTTCTCCCTCTGACTGTCATGATGGAGGACCCAGGAAGTATTAACAAAGTCCATACAGCCCCAGGCCTCTTCAGTTCCTTTATTGAGACTTCAAAGTAGCATTGAACAGCCTTCAGGAGCTTCAACCTTTTAAAGTTTTCCAGAGTGCTGCTGCCCAAAACTGCCTGTTCTCCAAACGCTTTCATGTAACTGGAGAGAGGTGGCCCAAAGTGTTGCAGGGAAACAAGGGTGGCAAATTACATGAGTAGGAAGCCAAGCTCTGCTTTAATACTTCTAGACACAAAAATTAGGGCAGAGGAATCCCATTTTAGGCCTTCTTTAGGTTTGAGACTGACTTGAAGGACCGTGGTGTTCTCCTTAGCTGGAAAAATACTGTCTGGGAGCTGCTTGATCTTCCTGTTACATAGGGAGAGAGTAAGAACTGAGCTAGGTATGTGTGCTGCTGCAGGGAAAGCTCAAAGACCTCGCCTCACCATACATTCTACCTGGTAGAAAAATATTTGGTTTTGATCAAAGGATAAACAAACAGCTTTCAACTCCAAGAGCCTGCTGTGCAACTTTCATCTCCTAAACAGTCAATAAACCTTGAAATGGCTGAGGAAACAAGATGAACACCCCATGTCCCAACATCTGGAAATACTAGTGTAAAGGGTATGGGAGGTGAGAAAGAAACTCCACGATGGGCCCATGTTGCTTTTATTTTTTTCTTCTCAAGGGACCTGAAGTGGAAAAAGCACAAGTAGCATGGATCAGAATGGGAGGAGAGAGAGACATGTAGAGGTCAGATATTTAATCAAGATAACCGTATCACCAGAATGCAGTGCCGAAAATCTCACTCTGGACTGAAAGATAAAAGCAGTAATTCTCTGTGCCCTGTGAGGAATGTCAGGTTGAGGAATGTCAGGTTTTGGTGGTGGCTTGTGAGAAAAGTGCTGGTAGGGAACAAAGGGTGTGCTTATGTGAGTACAAAGATGTCCACTATGTATGCAGGAAGGCTTTTCCTTACGTGGAAAAGAGTTTGTCTTCTGAAATGAGTCAGCATCTCCATAAAGATTTCTATTTTTCATGTCTTGTGTACTGTGAAATGCCTCTGTAAGACTTTTGGGCCCTCACGTCTACTGTGTATGAGCCTCAGTTCGGCTGTGCTGGGCACAGAGGAGCACAGTGTTAAAACATTGAATGTGAGGCCTTCAGCAGTGCATGAAGAACATTGTGAACCATCCGTGACCCATGCTGACACTGAACTGGGATGTGTTACCTCTGTGACAACTATCAGCTTCGCAGAGGGTAAGGGAAGCAGCTACTGGATGCAGATTTCTGTTGCAAATTGGAGGATGATGTATTGCAGGTAGTGAGCACCAAAACACTTTAAGATGTGGCTTCCCAGAGTTAATGGTGCTGGATTTGCTGTCAGCAGTTTTGGAACTGAAGTCACTTGAGGCCTTTGAATATGCAGAGCTGTTGGTTATTATTTTGCTTTCATCCAATGTAGAAGGATATGCAAAAGACAGAAGAATTTAACCTACATGGAGTTTTCTCTGGCAGAAGTGCATCTGCTGCTGGAAGAGATGTTATCTTTGAGCAGCTGCAGTTCTCAGCCAGTTTATGTGTGTTAACTGCTCTTCTGTTTGAACTTTGATGTTTGCCATTTAAGTTCAAAATTGATGGAGAAAAACAAAACCAAACTCTGCTAGAAAATCTTGAACATTATATTTTGAAGTCATTATTACCCAATTAAGATAAATATGTAAACACTTATCCACTCAAACTATTGATGTAGGGAATTTCAGCAAATGATTGGGGGTTTTCTTTTTCTATGTGTTCTTGTGTATACGTGGACAAAGCATACTGCTAACTCCTCTTATTTATTTTTCCTGGCCATAGGCATGAATGCAGTTGTAATGATCAACTTGTGTAAGTTTTTAAGTCAGTAATGGCTTAGCAAAAGACAAAAGGGAGGAGAAAAAAAAAAAAAAAAAGGAAGAGAACAAAGAAAAATAAATGTAGTCAAGTTATTTTTGAACTATGAGAGAGTGAATAGCATCTGGAAACATAAAAGATGATATCTATTGTTGCATCGTTAGGACTTCAAAACCAGCTGAGCAGATGAGACAGAACAAGTTACTAACAGGCTGAGGGCTCAGTGCAGCAAGCTCTCCTCAGGGGTCGCTTCTATACCCACATGTTTAAGGTTGAGCCTCCTTAACTGAAACGTATAACACAAGCAAGCCTAACATCAAAAACACTTGCCTTGCTGAAAAATAATTATTTCATAGGTTTTTGTTTTAACTCTCCAATCTTTGAAACATCACTAATTTTCTTTTCTTGCCAGTTTTGTCCTTTTGTAATACGATCAACATTGGGATATTTTCCTTCTGTTTCAAATTAGGCTTACAAATGAATAGGCTTGTTAGCTGGAGCTAACAAACTTTTTATTTATTTATTTACTTACTTATTTATTTATTTTTGAGTCGTTTGATCTCCGAACACCCCATTCCTCTTTACATGTGGAACAGGAGAAACATTGAAGGCAGTGCTTTATTGTTCACTGGTGGTGTGGCCTTGTACTCATTCCCTCAGGGCCTGTCTATACCTAATATTGGGAGAAAATTGGCCAGCCTCAGCCATAAACCTTCCAGGGAAAAGATCTGAGGATCAAGTATGGACTTTGCCCTCTTGAGCAGCCAGGAAAGCTGAGCCCAGGTAACACTGGGTATCACACAGGAGGGCATCTGATGCAATTGCAGCTCACCTGAAAACTCTGAGGTCTTTGGGCCATTCCCTCTCACAAGTGTGAGGTGTCCCTGCACATCTACCTGCAACATAATAGCACTGTACAGTTAAAGCTCTCAGTAAATCTTAAACAAAACAATAAATAAATTGTCACGCTAAGGCCATACATCTTACTGTCCTCAGCACTTTTCCCTGCCCCAGCAAAATAATGGGAGACAAAAACTAAAGTTAAAAACATTACACAGCATGAGAGTATAAAGTATGTCTTTAGGTGTCTGAGCAGTAGTGGCTCCTTACAGTGAGAATGACCAGATCTGAAACTAAAGTCTGTAGGAATTAGGGTTAGGGTTATCACAAGTTTTAAAACGTTCAAACTAGGGAATTTGTTTGCTTCTCGCTCTTCCCAATTTAATAACTATCTAAACTAACTGAAGAATCTGCCTGAGGCTACAGTAAATATTGAACTGAACTGCCTTTATTCTTTATATCTCCTGGAAATAACAGGAAAATCCAAAGCACTCAAGTAGTCCTCCAGTGCCTGAGATAATTTCTGCTGTGTGTGATTTGCAATATTATTAGAGTTGAATGATGTTTGTTTACTAAGTCCATATGTAGATGCCTTGAAGAGCAGCTGGATTTTGACAGCAGCTTCAGTTCCATGACTGTCCAAATGGACAGGTTTTCCATAGGAAGTTCTTCCCTTAAGTTTGAAAACCTTTTCTGTAAGTACCTGAATACAGATTGACATTAATTTGAAAATTCTGATGTGGGCTTTCTCAATAGCTAGGTCTTTATTTATGACCAGATTTAGTTATAATCTAGTTTCCGATTAGTTTGTCAGCCATAAACTTTCTACCTACCTTTATTGAACTTCAACTCAATGTAATATATTTTTCCATCTCATATTTCAGGCTGCTGGTTATTAATTTGCGTGGGTGCTTTATCTTACTTCACCCATTTAAAATGGCCACAGTGCCTGCAGGCACAGCTCAGCTGGCAGTAACAAGTATGGATTGCCATTCATAAATGGGCCATGGCTGTGGGAAGTGGGGTGCGAAAGGAGAGACAGCAAACTGCTCCCAGTAGCAAGGAGCAGACACATAGAGGCAAAAAGGCATTTTTTTTAAACACTTTGTATTTCAGGATCACTTTGGTAGTCTGTTGCATACACACTTTGTGTGTTTTTATAGTGAGTCATTAAGTATTAAATAAACTTCACGAAAAGCTGTTGCTAGCTAGGAGCAGCAGTCCTTTGCACGGACCAGTAAGCTGCCACTTACAGCAACATATGTCAGAAGCACATATGGTCCCTGCTGCACCAGATTTCCTCCAGGCACAAACACTTGTGAGAGGGCATGTTGGGCAACCCTCCCCTCCCTGTGCCCTCCTCGTCCCACAGATCTGGCACATTTGTTCATCACTTCTTGCTATAAATCTGTCTTGAGATACATAAACAACAGCAATAGTCCTGTTACAAAAAGCAGAATGGTTCCTTAAAACAAAAATGTTATGTTACTATCCTGCATTTGTTCACTGTGGGGATGAATGGCTGTCTGCATGGCAATTTAAGTTAAAGCTATCTTTCCAGTTAAAGAAAGAAACAACAACAAATGTTCAAATCTGAATATAGGTGAAATTGTTCTCCTAATCAGTATATGCTGCTTTTTAATGAAATATTATTTAGACTCTGCTGATATCTTTTTTTTTTTTTAATAAAAACATAATGCAAAAAATGGCAAAGCTTCACTGATAAGCCTTCTTCCTAGTGTCTTTATCACATTCCTATAATATTACTTACAGGTGTCTAGGAATACAAACCACTCCTTTGCACAGCTATATTACAGCCATCAGTCTTTTTTGGGGCTTAAAACAGTTATTTCCATATGTTGTGCTGTAGCATGTTAGGATGTCTCTCCCTGAGCTCTAAGTCTTCATAGACTGTGTTGGTGTCATCTGCATTGGAACGAAATTTAATAATGTATCTGAACACAAAACTGGATGTGCACAGGAACAGCTGACACTGGAGTCATGGTGTACTTCATGACTGCTTTGCTTTGCTTCTATTTGTTACTTTGCTTCTTTTTGCTCAAATGGAAAAAGGCATGAACTGAAATTCTGCAGAAGCTGGCATTTTTGGTTCCCCTTGTAGTGCAGGTGCGTGAGTTGGCACTTGTTTCTAAGCCACATCTAAAGAAAAGTCTTGGCTCATAATGAATATATCAAATTATTAAATTTGATAATAGACTTAAAATATGCATAATATCTAACTCCCACACAGGCATATGTGCAAGGCCATTGAGTTTTAGCATCAGGCTACCTCTTGCCATGATAGACAGCACAGAAGCACCATAGCCCCATTCCTTATGCAGGCTCTTCCAAAGATGAAAATGACCACCCTTGTATGTTGGAGAAGCTTCAGTGTGTGTAGAGTGGGCACCACGCAATATCTTCATGTGGGTAGAGCTGGGTGGCAGTAATGTTGAAGGACAAACAGACAGCCTTCCCCATTACCATTCCTGGGAAGTGCTGCTCCCTGACATCCCACCAAGGCTCTCCGTCCTCCTACAGATGAAAAACCTTACGTTACCAATACCAAGTGATTGAATGATTGAAGGATTAGGCAGAAATCCTTCAATTACTCCACTTTTCAAATGAAGGAACAGAGAGTATGATAAACCCTGCTTATAAAGGAGATGAACTCAAGCTTATTAGATAAACTGCAGGCAGACAGAGCAGAGCAGTTTGCCATATTAATTGAAAGGCAGTGGAAAGAAAGCTGCTGTTGACTTGTTGCAGCCTGTAAGAACTGCACAGAATTGCAATTGTCTGTAATTGGGTTTGCCAGGAGATGGCAAGAAAAGGCATAAACCTAGTAGCTGTGGACATGAAAGAACAGACTTTTCTCTAGCTGCAGCATTGGCCATTGACTAGACTGCTTCCAGTGCTCAGCTGAAATGAGTAAATATAAGGTTGAAACGAAGTGTGATTCATTTCAGTTTGTGAAGAATTACTAGCAATCTTACAAAGTACCTGTCTTCAACCTCCAGTACAGAGGGACGGTATCTTCATCTACTGACGTGTGGATGCTCCACTGCTGTGCTGCAGGTTCTGGAACTTATAAACAATTCTTCCAAGAACTGTTTCAGGGAAGGGACTGGAAACAAGATATATGCAATCTGCCTGCCATGTACATAATGGTAAAAGTATCTGAATTAACCAATTAGTGCATTTAAAGCTTTATGAAAACACTCTGTCAGTTTCAAAAATTCCTTCAGTTTTCATAATAAATGAGTTCATTTCCTTTCAAGAAATGACGTTTGAAAGAAATTTTACCGTTGTTAAAGGAAATATCTTTTGAAGACATCTGCAACTTGTACTTTGTGGATACTAAGAATGTACACTTTGCATTCACTACATGCAGCTACATTTTATGTTAGGTAATATCTTTTTTCTTCCTTTTTTTGGAAAACATTATTCTTAATTTGAAGAGCATGTACATTTCTTTGTACTTAACCATGGAACATTTCTCAGACCATTCCAGGCCACTTAATTTCCTGTCAACTTTACCTAGTGGGTCGAATTTCTTGTGATATTTACTGGGTCAAAAGAATGGCTTGGTGAGTTCTCAGCTACTCTAGCTGCCACACCAGCTTGCTGAGCCATGTGCTGTGTGATTGGAGCAGTCTTCTGGCTTTAGGTCTGCTGAATTTAAATGTCATCACTGGATTTTTTCTGTGCACAGCTAATATAAAGCAGAAGGGATTTTTTATCCCTGCTCCCAGCCAGAGGATGGTTTTCCTTGGCTGTTCGTAGTGGCTGTTTGCATAACCTCCTCACCAATTATTTGAAAAATTATTTGAGAATCAAGAGGATGTTTTCTTCCAAACCCAATGTTTTCATGCCTTTCTTGGAATTCTATGCCAATACCACCCTGTATTTTCATACGACATTCTCATCAACAACCTTATTCCCAGTAATATTCACTATTGTCTAGTATTGTGAAAAGATGTTAGTTTATGACTTGGCTTACTGCTTTGAAAATATGGTGTGTGGCAACATGTGAAAGATTAATAAAAATATTAGCTAACTTTTAAACCCAACTGTAGAAGTTACCAAAGGAAAATCTCCACTGGGCAACCTCATTCTGCCTGCAAGAAGCAGTACTTGAGGTACTTCATCTCACTGTTTTTGAGGGCTTTTTTCTCCCTTGGATACAGATTTAGGAGGGGATCATAAGAAAAAATTATCCAGCTAGATGGCAGAAATTCTAGTATTTCTTTCTACTACAGTGCAGCTCCATGAAACAGAACCAACAGTCCTGCTTGTTGCTTTTGCTAGGTTTTCCTGTGGGGTCGTGAGGGCTTGCTTACTATCAGAGTTTCATGGTGATCCTGCTAGTGAAGGATAACCATGAGAACATTGATGTGATGAGTTTTGTCTATGCTCATAACCGCTCACAAGCTTTGACTTCTCCTCCTTCTAGATGCTGTGCAAAATTGTCTTCTACATAGAATTTTCAACATGCCAGCAATGCATACTGGGGTTAGCAACATTTCAAAACGTCACGGTGAATTCATGGCTCTTTGCTAACCAACAGGAAATGCAATCAAGAAAAGCCAAGGCTCTCTTTACCTGGGCTAAGATACTGCTTTGACTATATGAACTAAGTGTGGAAGTTTATGGCATTTCTGTTTTTCTTTTGCAGGTGCAGGGGCTACCTCTGGCATTTCAGCCATTTTCCCAAGCACCTCTGGCACAAGTACCTTCTCACCTTACCAGCATGCTCACAAAGGTAAGAAGACATTCCTGGATTGAATGCGGCAGCTGTTGGTCTCAAAAATAGCATCAGCAAAAGTGCAACTGAACTGATGGTATCTGTTGTGAATTTCATTGCCACTCTTTCCAGATTTCTCAGATGGCTATTAAAAACAATTCAGAATTCATTTTTATTTCTTGGCTAATCAATACTGCTGCTCTAGGAGGATGGACTTAAAATGCACTTGGACATTAGTGGGCAGTGCCAGCAATTAATTAGCACATTATTGGTGGTGATACAGATAGGGCACTGTGCCTCAGCAAAGCCTCATTTAGAATGGTGGCAAAAAAATGGACTAAAGCCAGTCTCTTACCCAACTGTTCTAAACTGTTCTCCACTATGATTATTAGGCTTTTAAAATGTTTGAACAGAGTACATGTAACAGGAAGCATGCAGTTAATGAGGTACAGACCACACTGATCTTCCTGGTCGTTTTGTCTGTAAACAAGATCCTGAAGATCATGTTTTCAGAAAAATTATTCTCCTGCCTTTTAGTATACCTGATATTTTCTGCATTCTTTCACGAGTTTTTGATTCTGACCTGTCCATCCAGATTCTGCTTCAGTCTTTCTGCATATCTTATTTTAAATTCACCCTGCAGCCATGCTGTGTTTTAAGTCTATTAAAAAAAATTACTTATTCCACAAGTACATTGTGTTCTCCCTTACTGCAAAGATTTTGAGGCAGTCAGAGACATCAATGGACCTTTTATCTCTCAGCCCATTTTGTGGGGATTTTTTGGTTTAGTATTTGTTGTTTGTTTTTCTTTCTTTTAAGTACTATTTCACTAGTTCACTGTTAGGAACGCTGCTACTCCTGCGTACACATAGTTTCTTGTATTATCAGCAGGTAATACCATCCCCTGTATCTTTCCTGTATCTTTGTATAGTCATCTGATCACGTTTTTGAATATGTGTATTTTTTAATATGAATATGAATGAATACTATTAAGTTGTTCTTGCAGCCTAAGTCACAATTTTGAAAATTATTAGATAGCTCCCCTTTGAGAAGAAGCATTTAGTTTTGCAATGCTTAAACAAGACTCAGATCAACAAAATGAGAGTGCAGATTCTAATGGTAGTGTGGACTGAGAACTGTTAACTATTCTTTGGTCTGAAGAGTTGATTATTTACAAAAATACTTCTTTGTTTTTCCAGCAGACCTTTCAGGACAAGGACATCTGGCTACAGCTCTGATAATTGCAATGTCTACCATATTCATAATGGCAATTGCCATTGTCCTCATCATAATGTTTTACATTGTGAAAACCAAACCTTCTGCTCAAGGTAATTGTTCAGCACGACAAGTCTTTTGCTGCAAATGCTATTTTAGATAGCTTCTGAGAATAATTATTGTTATTTTTACATTCTAGCCTGTTGCAAGAGCCACTCAGTAAAAAATGTCGAAGCTCAGGCTAATACACAAGAAGAGAAGAAAGAAGTACAAGGTATATGTTGCTTTAGTTTTACGTTTTCTATCCAAGATGCCATTGGGCTTAAGTATTCATATTACATTTCTCTTAATTACAATTCCCCCATTCAATGTCTGTTTACAAAATATTATGTACATCAGTTGATCTGAAAGTAATGCCTCTTATTTATTTTCATGGAAACTGCAGCAGATACAAAGAGCACAAAAACACTATTTGATAGAGTAAATTCTCAACTACAAAATACTCTTTTTCAACATAGTCACCACCATTAGCTATGCATTTTCACCAGCAATGAGCAAGAGCCTGCATATTGTGCTTGTAAAAATCCTCACCCGTGGAAATGACCCACTGTTTCACAGTTGCACTGTTGCTAGAAGATTGTTGCTCATACAGTTCATCTTTCATCGGCCCATACAGATAGAAGTCAGCAGGCACCAAACCTAGACTATGTGGTGGGTGTTGTGGGACAGTCCAGCCAGGATTTGTAATGTGCTCCATGGTCTTCAAACTGATGTGCGGCCTGGTGCTATTGGGTTTCAAGAGAAATATTGTCTTCTTCTCTGGCCTGACTCTGGAAGTTAGAATCAGTGTCACGATGTAGCAGTCAGAGTTGATGGTTTGTCCAGGTTTTAGAAAATCCAGAAAGACCACTCCTTTCCTATTGCAAAAGATACTGCATGTTTCTTTACCTGCTGAAAGCTGCATCTTGAACTTTTTCTTCAATGAGGGATTCACATGTTCCCACTATGTGGACTATCATTTTTATTCTGGCTCATAATGGTGACTGCATGTCTCGTCACTGGTAATGAAGCAGTCCAGGAAACTGTCACCTTCTGCCCAGTATTGATTGGTTCAGTAGGTCCTGACAAACTTGCATACAGTGTTCTTTCAGTTACTGTATAAGCATCAGTGGGACCAACCTGGTGCAAACTTTGCAATATTCCAGTATTGCCATCATTGTTTCCAAAACCTTGAAACTGATACTCAGCTCCAAAGACAGTTCCCTGGTCATAATCCACCAATTCATGCTGATGAGCTGATTGAGATGCTCTTCATTTCGTGGTGTGACAGCTGTGCATGACCATCCAGAACATGGTTTGCTTTTTACATCACTGTCAGCATTGCTGAAATGCACCACCTGTCACCTCACTGTGCTCACTGTGTGGTCTCTGTAAACTTTCAGCAAGTGTTGATGAATATCAGTGGGTGCCATTTTTTCTGCATGGAGGAATTCATTGACACCCCTCTGTTTCATCTGCATTTCTATGTCAGATGCTGTTGTGTCAGAGTACCCCTCTGCTGCCACCTGTCACACAGCAACAACATGTAATGGATTTTGGCAGGAAGGTTCAGCTTCTTTTGCCATACCACCAACATCCATTTCTTGATACTGTGGGCCAACATCATAAAATAGGAGGCATTATTTTTGGAGCAGCCCTCTTGTAATAGCATTTGTACTTCCAGAATGTCATTTAACCCTCTGATAGCAATTCAAAAGGTAGCAGAGAGATTTCCATTCGCAGCAAGGTTGCCAGCTAAGGTAGCTCCTCAGACAGTTGGAATACCAGTTGGAATACCCATTTCCAATGTAAATTTTTCTAACTGTTTATCTGCAGATAATGTTGTGATATTCTCTGAGAAAGAAGAGTTTGAAAAACTTACAGCAACTCCAGCTAAGGCTGCTAAAAGGTAGGTAAAAAAAAAAAGATGCTTTCAATTTTGACTGAAGTAGGAAAGGGGTAGAGTCACCATTTATCCTGGTACAGAGAAATTCATGAAGAACAAAGTAGAAGTAGTTTTCTAGTCTGGTAGATCAAGGAAAAATGTGTCAATGAAAGAGCTGCAGGGGTTAGTTTCTGGAAGAAGTGACCAAGGCCACCATGCATTGAAACATTACCTTGAGCACCATGTGCTCTGGGTTGTAGCCTACAGAGATTCTGTGCTGAATTACAGAACTCCACTGAGGCAAACACTGTCCTCAGTGGGAAGTCCTTCTTTGGAAGGATTCTTGCAAGATAAGCATGATTGTGCAACTTGGTGAGCATTGCACATATATCCTCAGAAGATGAATGCGGTTACATTCACAGGATTTCAGGGGAATAAACAATGGAAAACATTTCTATTCCATTACTCTGGGATAGCAGAAAGGAAATCATTGGAGTCAAACCATGAGAGACTTCACTAAGACAACCTTATCCTTCATTTTACAGTGAAAACGATGCATCTTCTGAGAATGAACGACTTCTAAGTCGTAGCATGGATAGTGATGAAGAAGCTGCAGTTGACAAACAAGGGACACCAGAGAGATGCTTGTTATCTTTAGTGCATTTGGCCAGAGATAAATCTTCTACAAGCAATAAATCAACAGGGGTAAGGCAATTTTGAGATTTCAAATTTGAAAGTTGCTTTCTGTGTTTTTGTTGGTGGTGATGGTGGGGGTTTTTTTCGTTTTTTTCTTTTTTTCTAAAGAAAACAAGATACAAACTATAAAAAAATGCACTATCAGACAGATAGAACTAATCCACAAAATACAAGAGAGTTTCTTCTGACAGTTTTATTACTGACTCTCATTTGCATAATGGCACATGAAATTCCTTGAATATTGAAGAGCGTGTCTGTGTAGATGTATTAATACTCTTCAGGGTTGAAAAACACATTTGCTATAAAAGAAGTAAGTCTGGTTTTTTGCACTGTATGTTTCACAGTCTAAAGAAAGAAAAAGGAAAACAGCAAACCCCCAGTATAGTTAATGCTAATATAACTAACCCCAAAGCTACTTTGACAACAGAAAATCAGACAGAAAAATAATTGGACAGTGGGGCTGAAGTCACACAATAGCATAGCATCTGCCTGTGTTGACTCAGGGGCATGGCTATTTCTATGCCTTCGAATTTTCAGCAATATCTGAAGTTGTGTTCAGTGGGTTGTTTTTGTGTGTGTGTGTGCGTGTAACTTCCAAAAACACATATGTGCTTAAGAACACTCCTGTGCTCCTAAGGGCAATGTAAATGCACTGTTTGTTTTGCTGTGGAAGGCCCTCACTTCTTCCTGCTGAATCTGTATTGCTCAGGGCAGTTTATCTCACTTAGGCTACTCAAAGCAGGGTTAGGCACTCCCTCACCCACACAGTGTTTAGTTTATATTAAGATGAATCTGCCCTTAAAAAGAAAGCATTTGCTCTGACATTTTGTATGTTTTTAGAACTTCAGAAATAATTTTTAAAATAGCAATATCTAGGACAAAATGGTATCATTAATTTAAGAACTGCAGGGATTGGAGGGAACTCTGGAGATTGTTGAGTTTTGCTAAAGCAGATTTCCTACAGCAAGTCACACAGGAAAGCATCCAGGCAGTGCTCTGTCACCCCCAAAGGAAAGAAGCTCTTTCTCATGTTTATATGGAACTTCCTGTGTTCCAATTAGTGCCTTGTTCTGTCACCAACAAATACAGCTTGGCCCCATCCACTTGACACCCATCCGTTAGATATTTATAAGCACCGATATTTATAAGCACAGATTTCCCCTCAGTCCTCTTTTCTCCAGGCTGAAGAGTCTCAGGTCTCTCAGCCTTTCCTCATGAGGGAGATGCTATGTTGTGAAGAATAAAAAAGGTTTGAAATTGCATCTTGTTTGCATGTTTTACTTTGCTGGGATGGTTGTCAGATTTTCTAAAAAAGCTCATTTTTCAGCTGAAGCCAGACACACGAAGTCTCAGCCTAAGAAAGATGTTTTTTCTCTGTGTAGTTAGTCAGACTATCTGAAAATAACTTACTACTCTAACATTCCTATTTTAAAATTCAGTTTTATGAGGTCTCTGTAAAAATCCAACATTATCACACTTCTGTATGCCCTTGCTTAGAATTACATTATATAAGTTGGGCAAGTAGGAACTCAGAACATTTAATAAGAAACTGCTTGCCTTTTAAGGACTGTACATAGTAGTTACATTCTCCTGAGCAATTTAGGTATCTCATAAGTACATCTGAAACTTGAGCTTTTCTCTCAGAGCTACTGTCATTACATATTGCTAATGAGCGGAGGCCTGCTAACAAGGCTGAAGACAAAGTTGTCAATGAAAGTGCAGATTACATCAAGATTCCCCAGCCCATACCTAAGATTTCACATCTAAGCCAGTTGCCAGAAGTTAGAAATGCGGTAATTTGCTTGAGGCTAGAGACTGAATAGCATTTCTAGTACTAGAAAGAGTATTAAGTAGCTTTTTGAGAGGGGTAAAGAAAGTCGAAGACCTGCTCTTATCAAAGGCTGCTCTGGTTAAACCAAAAACCATTATGCAAGGTGCTACCACATGGAGGATCACCAAACCCAAATCCACCTGCTTGCTTCCATCACAAAGCTTTAAAAATTTCCCATCTTCTGGCTCAAGCAAAAAGATCATCCTGAGTAATTTTGCTTCTGCTTGAAATTCTTTACCCTCATTCCTTGTTCTAAAAATGAAGAGAGAATGAAAATAGGCACCTATTCATTGTCTTATATGAATTTTAACAAATTCCTTTAAAAGAAATTTTTCTGTTTATAAGCTTCTGAAACAGCTTATCAAATGTACATCAGGATCCCAAAGATTAGCATGTGTAAACTGTACCCAGAATTTGTGAATAAGTCAATGTCTGTATTGCATTTCCCTGTAAAATGGCATACTGTGAAACAGGCATTGGGTGGAGCAGCCAGTTGGTTGTCTCCAGCTGCAAGTCTATTAATCCAAGTAATTGATGTGTCCTGCCACTTAGAGTCCAAATAAAATGGGAAAAATCTTCCTAAAAAAAACCCCCAAAAACAAACAAACAAATTTTTAAAAAACAATAGTGAAAATAATAGAGCTTTTTTTCATCCTGGTTTGCAGTGAAAAGCGGTGAATTTGTAGAGATAATGCTGGAGTCCTATCAAAATGACAGCTTTTCAAAGAACTCAGTCCTAATGAAAGCTGGCAGAGAGATGACAATTCCAGCCCCTGAGAACTCCTGACATTTTGACATTTATTTTCAATCCATGCTGAATCGAAGGCCAAACCTTGAGAATATTTTGGCTAAATGAAACTACATCAAAATGTCCATTTTCAGCTTAGAAGATGTCAAGTTTTCAGTTTGACACTCTTTCTTGTCAAAAATGATGACAGCACCCTCGACCTTAAATTTTCCCTGTCTAAATTGCTACTGATTTTTTGTCTCTCTATAAAATCTTTCAGATTCACACAAGTAATGTATTGTGGAAGCAAATATCTAATTAATCAGCAATGCAGTAAGCAGTTTTATGCCAAAAGACAGAAAAGGTGATCCCCTCTAAAGTTCTCTTACACTGTTGAATGAAGGCAATTTCAGTCTGATTTCCAATTTACCTGGAAATCCCTTGCATTTTTTCCGTGTGACATTGAATTTGTCCTCATTATCTGGAGTTTCCTTCAGTCTGAAAGAGAAACAAAACACAGAAGCACTTAGAGTAGAAAAGACACTATCTAAAAGAAGAACAGACTGAAAGAAAGTCCTCAAGCAGTGGTAAGCCAAAGCAGAAACTTTTACTTTTTGCTGGATTGTTGCATCCTCTTCCATCAGTCTTCAAAAATGACCCTTGAGGACATGATGTGATAATCTCTTGAGCCATGAAAGGAGGGTCTCCCAGAGGTTTTGCACTACTGTGTGCCATTTGTTTACTCTCATGACCAAAAAAATAATGCAACAAATCTCTTCTCTTTTAGATTCAAAGTCGAAGGAAAAAGATACTTGATGTGTACGCTAACGTATGTGATGTTGCAGAAGGTGAGTGTACAGAACTTGTGCCTCTTGTAAAAGCACAAAATTAAATCACAGTTGTTTGCTGTAAAATGTAAATCCCTCTATTTTCCTATGGAAAGGACAGTTTCATGGAAAGAAAGTGCAACTCTGGAAAAAGCTCCTGGGGGCAGATTTGTTGCCGTCTGGCGGGAAGCACTATGTTGCCCTGATTCCAAAGCTGTTCAGGTTGGGGTTTGTGCACCACAGCTGCTCTCCAGATGGAGAGATGCAAGAGTGATGTGGACATCCACACAGACCAAACTGCAGAGAACTTTCCTTTTCACCTAAAGGAAATGTGTTTATCTGTTTAATTGCATGGATAAAAGGCGTAAGTTGGGTCCAAATACGAAAGTGTGATTTGTGGAGGGTCAGGATTGTGTTTCAGACAAAAGTCTTGACCTACTCTGCTTCTCTAAGAGCTGTCCCACTTCTCATGACAACAAGCAGAGTTTCCAAGTAGGCCAGCGTTGTCCATGTTAACCCTCTTTGTCACTTGGCTAGCTGGAGTATTTCAGCAGAAGATACACAAACTAATGTTCATGCAGTACAGAGGATGTGACTGCATTTACCTTTTTTTGTCTCACATACTTTGTGCACACACGTGAACAAGTTTTCTGTGATTCAGGGAGCACTATCTCCCATCAAATTACTGCTGTTGTGTGTGAAGCAGGAAAACTACAGAAGCAAAAGACTGTTTTCAGAAACAGTGAACAAAACTACAGTGATCAGCAGTGCAAACAAAAACTGTATGAGAAGGAATAACTTTTTCCTCACAGAATGAAACATAAATAATCTCTAGAGATTCAGTGTTAGCAGTGACAAGCGAACATTTGCAGGGACTTTTATGCTTGCAAGCATCTGGTGTCTTTGCTGCACCTCACTCTTTGCATTCCTACAAGGGCAACTTTCAATTACAGTGATGTTACAGCAGCTGCTGTTGAAGGAGTCAGGGAAGGGTCAGAGCTCTTGACTCAAATGCTGTGCTGGACATGCAGAGGTGCCATTCATGAGGGATATGTTTCCAATACACTCCTCATAGCAAGTGAATTGTTGCAGGAGGGGGCAGTACCATAGGAATGCACACAGCCCGTTTAGTACTTCTTCCCCAGCAAACTTTTTACTCTAATTATTCTGTGAATGTTGTAGCCTACTGTTTCCAGGTGAGATATGGAGCTAAACATACCTATCCTGTTTGGAGCTAAACATACCTATCGTGAACTCACACTTGAAGATTTTAGCTGTGCCTATTGCTAATAGTATTTTAAGAAATTCTTTGAACAGCCAGGAGTTGTACACAGAGCTGTCTGACCAGAACCCTTCATGTTGCAGGCCTGAGCCCTACGGAGCTGCCGTTTGACTGCCTGGAGAAGACCAGCCGAATGCTCAGTTCAACATACAACACCGAGAAGGCCATAGTGAAAACGTGGCGTCACCTTGCTGAGAGCTTCGGGTTGAAGAGGGATGAAATTGGTGGCATGACAGATGGCATGCAGCTGTTTGACCGCATCAGCACAGCAGGCTACAGCATCCCAGAACTGCTCACCAAACTGGTACAAATTGAGCGGTTGGATGCTGTCGAGTCTCTGTGTGCAGATATCCTGGAGTGGGCACAAGCAATGCCTGCTCCTGAACCAGCAGTGACTTCCTGATGGGCCTGGCTGGGGCCTGTGCTCCCACAACACCTCTGAGAACAATGATCCCAGCCAGCAGCATGTTGGAGACTTTGGATAAGAGACCATTTCTTCTACATAATCACTCCTGGTAACCAATGGGAAGCTTTTCTCTTTTACTTCTACGAAAATGAAGTTATACATCTACCAAAACAAGAACAGAATTCTCCCAAGAAGCTTGGTATGAAACAGGTGGTGAAACAAAAAAATTATGTTAAACAGTTACTGACAATAAGCAGACACAAAAACATGAATTCTGCAGCCTGTTTTTGAGTACATGTGCAGATATGCCTGCTGCTGCCCTTCCTGCCTGGTTTGCAAGCTGTTGAGTTGCTCGCCGGAGATGGCTTTATATCCTGGGGCTTTGGTCAACCATTGGTCTAGCAGTTACAGTCAAAAATGGCACCACAGCCACAGTATCCATTAATACACATTAGGCACCTACATTTCTATCAGCTCTAACACATTTAATATTTAACCAGTTTCATTTTCTATATTCCCTATGGGTTTATTAAATCTAAAAGTATGTGCATAAGTGTATATACACAGTCCTCAGATAAACTAATTATAGTATATGAAAAAAAGCTCCAAGATAATTTACAGATGGAAGCGCTTCTAAACGCTGTATATAATGCATGTAAATGCACTCGTGGTCCATACCCTCATTTCAGAAATTGTAAATTCAAACTGCACACTCTGCAGACAAACCAGTTGGCTAAGGGCAGTGTGAGTTGGCAGTGATCCCTCACAAGTGCAGAGGAGAGCAACAAGTTTTTCTCTTCCTTACCAGAAAAAAAAAAGCAATGCAAAAACTGTGCACAAACAACTTGACTTTCCAATAGTGACGTCTGTATGTCAATATTTCAAGCAGAGGAATATTCAGACAACAGTTGGGCATGTGCGACGCTGAGAGCAAAAACAGTAGATTTCTTTAGATAGTTGGAAAGTACAGAAACGAGTGGCTTGGAAATGCTGTGCTCCAGTGCATGTAAAACATGGAATCATAGAATCATCAAGGTTGGAGAAGACTTCTAAGATCATCTAGTCCAACCATTCACTTACCATCAATACTTCCCCACTAAATCATCTCCCTGGGCAGCATGTTCCAGTGTTTCACCACTCTTTCAGAGAAGAAATCTTTCCTAACATCAAACCTGAAACGTGAGCACAGACCCCACAGATGGAAATTAGCTCTTCTGGAAGGTAAAGAATCAAAAACCACAACAGAAATCCCATTATTTGTTCCTGTTAGCTACTCTGATTTTCTTTGTCAAAAGGTTTGTGAACTTGTTTAGATCCCAATCCAGAAGGTGATGCCAAATCTCTGCCCTTAATTTGTAGCTAAAATTGGCAATGACTGATTTCAGTGTTTAATCACTAAATGGAGAGTACCATCGCTTACCAACCTACACTTTTTCAATTCCAAATTGCTTGACCAAAAAAAATTTTGTGAGAAAAATATTAACTCTAACTCTGACGTTGGTAACCAGCATTCCATTAATTCCATTAATAACCAGATCTTATCTATCATAGCATCATAATTGTGCTGAACACTTAGTATCACCCTTTAACGTCTGTATTTACTGATCTTTTCAGCACTTCATCTGTATTGCAGAGGAAGTACATACTGCAACATAAAACCTCTCCTCGCTGTTCTTTCACCATTTCTTCAGTATCATTAACTCACTCTTTGTTAATTTGCATGTGCTAAATCTGAGGAGAATTTTGACTTTTCTTATAAAGGAAGATGCAAACTGCATTTATTTGAATATTTAACTGGCTAACTGATGTTTAATTTATGGATGGGATTCTTGCTATCTTGAAATCAATGACAAATTAGTGCAGACTTCAACAGGCTTCAGTAAGATTCTGAGGTTTGCTGACAGCTCTGCAATCTTCAACAAGATTTCCAAGACCCTACATTTGCAGATTCAGTCTATTGCTACTAAAAAAAGGAAAAAAAATAGAATGGGAGGATTCTACTTCTCTTGTGCCAGTGTATAACTGCAGTGTTATTCAGTTGACTATCCCCATTATTTCATGTTTCATTTAATAGTACGCACCACTCATTTGTTTAAAAGAAGCCAAAGGAATCCTCTTTCGTACATTTGTTGGGCCTTAAAAAGTGAGGGTCTTGAAATCAATGGTGCCAATGTGAACACAGACTATTTAACATTATTTTATATAGTATACAGTATTTTTATTGTTACACAAAAGATGTACAGGAACAAAAAAACCCTGTATATCTTGCCAAATCTTACTTTCTAATAATTTTGTTTAATGCTGTACATATAACTTATTATATTGTAAAATATGAACATAAAATATGTTAATAAAGAGGTCAAACACAGTAGTATTATCTTTTTTATATTATTCTATTTTTAATTCATATATTGCCTTATAAATGTGCAATTAAATAAATTAGCCAGGGGCTAACAGCACATTCCTGTGGTATGGGAGCACCGAGGTAACATGCATGAAGGAATCTTTGCATTCCCACATCATACTGCTTGTCTGCACTGCACTTTGAGAAGTTTTGAAGCAAAGACCACTCTTCCTTTCTCAATAGTTTCGGTTCAATATTTCACCTCCAATGTACAAAGCGAAGTCCAGGTTCCTTAGAGAATCAGAATGAAAGTTATTATATATATATAGCAAGAGGTGGTACAGACTGGGAGAATAATGAGTAATCTCACAATAGCAATACTCTCTAATTAACATTTTCATTGTGTTCTAATTCTAAATTAGAAGTTCTATGAAGCATTATCAGAGACTTTACCTGGAAGCTTTTACTGCGTGGCAGAACAACTGTATTCATCCAGTCCTATGCTTGCACTGTGCAGACCGCTAAGAGAACTGCAGCATCTACAGAAACCATCACTGAGCTACATCTCCCCCTGGCAGTGATGATTAAGCTGAGACTGTCAAAATATCTCAAACAAATTAAACATTTTTCTAAAAGGAATCAACACAGTTCTGCTTAAAAAACAGTTTGGTGCTTTGTTTACTCAGGTTCATTTCTGGTTTCAGTATGATGAATACATTCTTGTTCTGCCAACTATTAAAGGAGAGAAAGACTCCAGAAACTGCAACAAAAGCTTGGAGTTTGCCAGACAGCCAGGAGAAAATGATGTTTGGAGTTTCACCTCGCTGTTTTTTCCACTCCCTGCGCTGCACATGTAGGAGTTAGAGCAGCATGTGCTGCTCCTGCTGAAGATGCAGACGTCTGAAGGGCCTGACCATTCTTGGCTTCAACGCACTTACTAAACTAAACTACTAACTAAAAAGAGAAGGTTTGGCTTCTGTACTTTAACTTGACAAAGCGCAAACTTGGATCTGGGTAAAACACCCATGTTCTTTCACTGCATAATTAAACAAAAAGGTGGTCTTCTACAATAGAGTGACAGCATCAGTAGACAAAAGGAAGGCAGCTGATGTTGTCTACCTGGAATTCCGCAACGCTTTTTACATGGTCTCACACCACATCCTTACCTCTAAATTGTAGAGAGATGGATTTGAAGACTGTACTACTTGATTGATAAAGAACTGGTTGTATGGTTGTAGCCAGAGGGTTGTTGTCAATGGCTCTATGTACATGTAGAAGCTAGTCATAAGCAGTGTCCTCCAGGGGCCCTCTCCAACATCTTCATCAATGACATAGACGAGGAGATTGAGTGTACCCTCAGCAAGTTTGCTGATGACACCCAAGCTGAGTGGTGCAGTTGACATAACAGAAGGAAAGAGATGACATCAAGAGGGATCTGGATGTACTTGAGAAACAGGAACATGAGAAACTAATGAGATTTAGCAAGGCCAAGTACAAGGCACTGCCGTCAGGTCAAGGCAATCACAGACACAAGTACAGACTGGGAGAAAAACTCATTGGGAGCCAGCCCTGCAGAGAAGGTCTTGAGTGTTCAGATGGACAGAAAGCTGAACATGAACCTACAGCATGCTCCTCCAGCCCAGAAGGCCAAGGATATGCTGGGATGGCCAGCAGACAGAGGAAGGTTGTTGTCTCCCTCTACTTTGTCCTTGTGAGGCTCCATCTGGAGTACTGCACCCAGGCCTGGGGCCCCCAGCACAGGAGGTATGTGGAGCTGTTGGAGCAGGTCTTGAGACAGCCACAAAGATGCTCTTTGGCTGCAGAACTTCTGGTACAAAGAAAGATTGAAGAAGCTGGCTTGTTTAGCCTGGAGGAGGCTCTGGGGAGACCTCATGGCAGCATTCCAGTACTTAAAGTGAGATTGACTTCTTACACAGTCTGACAGTGGTAGAACAAGGGGGAAATGGTTTTAAACTGAAAGAGAAAAAAATAGACGTTACAAAGAAATTCTTTACTACTGGGCAGTGAGGCACTGGCACGGCTGCCCAGAGAAGCTGTGGTGCCCCATCCCTGCAGGCACTGAAGGCCAGGTTGGATGGTGCTCTGGGCAGCCTGAGCTGGTGGGGGGCAGCCCTGCCCATGGCAGGGATTGGGGCTGGGTGAGCTGTGAGGTCCCTTCCAGCCTAAACTATTCTGTGATTTTATGAAAACAAGAAAATGTAATAGTTAAATGACTATAAGAGAGATACTCTGGGATGTCATTCTTTGTGTCAGTTTTTTCCATTTTGTTTCAATTTTTCCTTCTTGTATAGTGCTTCCAGCACACTGGGATATACCTGTGCAAGTGCAGGTGTCTGCAGTGGGATTCATCCTCTACTAAAGAGAATTTTAAGCTGAGAGAACTAAAGAGCACAGTAAGCTTCACTGTAAACATTTATTCCATAGATGCCAAAGGTTAAATGAGTTCCACCCCACCCCAGGTGATCAGTATATTTCAGTTCTCACTATTTCAGATCAGGAACATTTCTGAAATGGCTGGCTGAAGCTAGCACTAAATACAGACAAACCTGAACCTATTGTTGGTTATGTTAATTATGTTAGTGTTGTTTTGGGAAATTATTGAATCAGATGTAAGCTTAAGGTGTACCTCAGGTTATTACACAGTGCTGGAGAAATTAATGTTCTTGCTATTTACAATTTGGCTATAGAAAGTCAGAGCAAAGCTATGATTGACACCACTACCCTAGTGAAGTATTAACTTCTTTATCATCTCAAGAAGCACAGAACAAGAATTCAATCCAGAATGACAATCCTGCTTTTGGTGAGAAGACAAGACAATAAAACAACTCTTGAAAAACCCCAGCACCGAAAGCACTTCTTTCTGGAAAACTTTATATTTTAGTCTGAGCTTTTTAATCTAATATTCAAGGATCAGACTTAAGGATTGGTGACTTACGTTACAGTATCATGTACAGCGATATTGGCTTGGCTAACTCAAAATATTTTTACCCCAATACAGATCAAATTTGATCGTGCCTGGAAGTTTGCTATTTTATTCATTGTGGCAAATGCAACACGTGTATTTTAACACTGTAAAATAAAATGTAATAAAAATGAAGTTTTTCATTGGCTATGGCTTCATGGGCTTACTTGCATGGTGTCAGTCCCAGAAAGCAAATAGGAATGTGAAGAGATTCTTAGAATACTGGTGGTTAGATTTGGAATACAATGCAAAATCCACACTTTCAGGGAAATGAGAGGTCAGGCAGAAAATTATTAATAAGTCATTTAATTTCCTTTCTGATATTGTTAATTGTTCTTTATACCTTGGAAAAAAAAAGAAAATCACACAGCTTTTAAGTTGCAGAGACTCTAAGTCCTTGGAAGGGCTTACTTATAAAGACTTCACAGATTCCTATGGCACCCTGATCAGCTCAAGGTTTTGCAACAAGTACTTTTACAGCCCCTGGCAAATGATGGACAACACAAAAATAGCGGATTTTTCCCCGACAATCAGCAGGACCTACAACAAAAGAGACTTATCTGCATGCTTATATGCATAACTTCTATTCCATACTCCATCTCTAACCTTCCTGGTGACAGTAGAAAGTTCCTGTGAGACAAGAATAACACTGTCCCCCAGCAATCCCAAACTGAATGGCATAATTTCATGCTTTGCTTAGAGAAACATGCCTGGCACTGCAGACTCTCTCTAATCTTCGCTGTGTTCAGGAATTGCTCTCTGCATAGCACATAGTGGTCCTGGTACAATGACAAACAACAGAAAGAAGGTCAGGTCTCTGTTTTGGAGCACAAAGCAACCGTGGCAGACTGCCTCCATATTCAGTAATATGAGTTCACAAATCCATTCTCCAAGACCAAAATGGTAAAAACCCACCTTTGAAGGATCACTGAGAAAGCATGCTGCTTTCAGCAGGAGAAGCTCTATATCTGTCCACTCGTTTCTTCTCAGTGAATGCCAGATTTAGAAGCTTCACTCTGTTCCTAGGGAGGCATATTTAAGAGGTGGGGAAAAACCCTTGCTGTTTTATGTGACACTTGTGACCCAGGGGTAAATCAAGATGCTCGCATCTGCATAAGTCCCTCCTGTGCTAGCAACCCGTATGCTCTTCTGTGAGAGTAGGAAACAGAGAGCTTGTGCCCCTATGATGTACTGGATAGGCTTCCCATTGAATTGTGCAGTAAATACATTAATATAAACAAGGTAAGAATGCACCATCTCAGCCTATATCCAGTTCCAGACACGTATTATTGCATATATATTCTGCTCCCCCCCCCATCCAAACAAGTCCACTGATTCTTTGTAGTGATACAATTTATGATGCACAGTGCTGAGTACCTCAGGCACTAACTTATCATTATCAACCACTCTTCAAGGACAGAAAGATGCTGATTCCTTTCCGCCAGCATTCTGTGAAACTAGAGCATCTGAATGCTTACGCTGAGGACAAATGATAAGGAGCCTTTGTGTCCTGCTGCAAAAGACAACAGCAAGGAGTCGTGACAGAGGTCCTGCACAGGCATCTCATTTGTCTGTCACCTTTAAAAGAGGAGGAAAATAACAGGGAGGGGGGGGAAAAAAAAAAAGAGGAGAGATTATTTTTTTTTTAGCTGATGGAAGAGGCTGCTCTAAACACAAATCCATGGTAGGGTTCAGGTCTGTACTGCAAGGCACAGTCCAGGAATACACAACAGCTTCCTGGCTTAACCTGCCACACAGAAGTGAATCAGGAATAAGGCACCCTAAGGGCAGATTAACAAAAAGGCTGAAAATGAAACAGAAAGGAAGGAGAGCAAGGCTTCTGATTCTGGAATTCAGCCCTGGTGTTGCAAAAGGCTGCTGCAAAAGTGGATCAGTCCTGCTTCAACAGAAACCAGGAGGACATCCAACTGTGACTTTTTGGGAAGGATCATGCAACAAAGGAGTTCCAATGATCTGCATTTCTTACTTTCCACATGCTAGAATACTGCTCCTTCAGCAGAACAAAACCAGTCTGGCAGCATTAATCCTCTCTGACCTTCTTCAAAGGCATATTATTTCTCCCAAGTTTTGTTGTGTGGGTGGAATACTATGTTCCCCTCTGAAAATCTTACACCTCGTGGTGCTTTTTGTTTTTTTTTTTTTTTTTCCTTGTAAGCAGGAGCTTTTTGTTTCTTTCCCTATAGCTGAACTCACTGAGGCTGCCATTTCATGGAGCTGAAGATGATCTTAGAGTTACATCATTAGCAGGAATTCTGACTTTGCTGTGCTTCCACCACAACAGTACACCAAACTCATTGCCCCAATGCTGTGCACCTACCAGAGCTTCTCTGCTAAGCTGCAGCAATCAGAGATGTGGTACACTGAGGGAGGCATTCCCTGGGGTTCTGGCTAACTATCCTTGTGCAGTGGGGAGGGCACAGAAAGTACAATTTCTGAATTAAATAAGTAAAAATGATTTCTGGTTTCTAGAACAGCTTTTCTCTAATGCCCTCTCCCTGGAAGCATTCAAGGCAAGGCTGCATGGGCCTGTGAGCATGGTCCACAGGGAGGTATCCCTACCTAGAGCAGGGGGGGTTGAAACTAGGACCTTAAAGATCTCTTCCAACCCAAACCATTTCATGATTTTAATTTAATTCTCTAGCTGTGACTTTGGGGATCAGAATGTCTTGTTATGTCATGGTTCTACTGACTTTTAGTTCAAGTATATCCATGCAAGAAAAACAGCCTTATTATTCAGCCCACACTGAGAAGACAGCACTACAGACTTCGGTCGACCTCAAACATCTCTATTTCAGACAGAGGACAGTAGTGGTTGGGGTGCAACACATTACAAGTGTCAGTGTAACACAAAGCTGCTTTGTCCATCACAGCATTTCTCCTGGGAACATCAAAGGGAGGAGCACAGCACTATTCCTTTTACAATGCCTTCTGCAAGTTCTAAAACAGTGAGAACTGTAATTTTCCCAGTGGGTCAGTGCTTTGCCATTGTAGTTCCTCTAACATTGGCAAAGTGGAGGTTTACCATAGTATTTCATAAGCCAAGTTCGCACATTCTCTGGACTAAATTTAAGTATGCTACTGTGGAGATAAATGCTTTCCATCAGACCATCAATCCCGAAGCCATTTTGCTTTTAGGTGAAGCTCCTCTGAATCATGGTCTCTGTTTGCAGCCCCTTTTTTAATCTGGTGTGGTAAATAAAATGTAAGACATTGATACAAGCCATGAATTTAGAGTCAATTCTTTATCTTCCTTTGAGGCAACAAGCTGTGGCTACCAGAAGCTTTCTACCATCACCAGCATGAAGTTAATTGTTTCTGAAGACCTACATACAAGCAAGACACAGTAGGCTAGAGCTGGTCTGAAGCTGTGTGTTCTGGCTCATCTGCTATCTACCACTGGAAAATGCAAGAGGCCTCATCATTTGGTCTCTATCAAAAACCAGTGCAAACTGATATTCTACCACCAAGCCTGGCTGGCTAGAAGCAGCTGGCATATTCAGAACAGGGTAACCCTTTTGGGGAATGCAGACAGACCACGATCACATAAACCATATTTCTTTAGGAAATCGCTACTTATTATTACCTTTTGCAAACATCCCTTGTTGAAGATGATCTTCCAGAAGAATAAAGTAGTAGAACGTTATGCTCACATTGCAGTTCTCAAGCACTACAAATAAAGAGAAAAAAAAAAAAACAAAGCAGGAAGTTCTAGTTTCTATCTGGGAAGGTAAGACTATACAGATAAGTTTAAACTGTGGCCTATCAAGCAGAAAGTTATGCTTTATCTGACTACAGCATTTTTCAGGTTGAAGTCTATCAAAAAAGATGAAAAATCCACTGAGAGACACATCAGAACACAGGGGATAGAATTACACATTTATTCTGCTGATCAAGAAGCAGAACTTTCTGACACATACTTGTTGATACCAGGCAAAGTATTCACATATGGACCAATAGTCATATACAGAAAACAGAGCAGAACTCACACAGCTGTGAAGAGGCTCTCTATACAGCACACCTTCTCAGGAAGCAGCCTAGATCCAAAAGATGCTCACCCTTCCATGGCAGGCCCTTATATGAGCCCAGGATGGCTCCACCCTGAGTCCACACCATCTGGTCATGTGGGGATCAGGGATGCAAACAATTTGCCTGTGCTCCCTGGGCCAGCCACACCCCTTCACCAGGCGCTCATTCACCAGTTCAAGTCTTGACCTAACAGTTCCTCTATAACATTTAATTTACAGTTCAGATTTTAACAGCACTTTGCTCTGGTTTCATTTATGGAGACACCCAGAGAGCTCCTCCTCCATCTGGACTGCCACAAGTCCATGGAACCGGATGGGCTGCACCATCGGGTGCTGAGGGAGCTGGCAGGGATGAGATCTTGGGTGAGATTGCACAGCATGTACGTGGTGTCCAGGGGATCAGGCTCAGCCAGCACAGGTTCGTGAAAGACAGGTGGTGCTTGACCAACCTCATCTCCTTCTATGACTGGGTGACCAGCCTGGTAGATGAGGAGCGGCTGCTGATGTAGTCTACTGAGCCTTCAGCAAAGCCTTTGACACGGTCTCTCACAGGCTTCTTCTGGGGAAACTGGCTACCTGTGGTCTGAACAGGTATACACTCCTTTGGGTAAGGAACTGGCTACTGGGCCATGCCCAGCGGGTCGTGGTGAATGGAGTGAAATCCAGCTGGCAACCAATTTCAAGTGGTGTCCCCCAGGGGTCGGTACTGGGGCCCATCTTGTTTAATATCTTTACTGATGACCTAGATGAGGGGACTGAGCGCACCCTCAGTAAGTCTGCAGGTGACACCAAGCTGGGAGGTGGTGTTGATCTGCCTGAGGGTAGGGCGGCCCTTCAGAGGGATTTAGACAGGTTGGATCACTGGGCTGAGGTGAATGGGATGAGGTTCAACAAGGCCAACTGCTGGGTCCTGCACTTTGGGCACAACAACCCCGTGCAGCGTTACAGGCTTGGGGATGAGTGGCTGGATGAATGTGATGAAGAGAAGGACCTGGGGGTGCTGGTTGATGCTCGGCTGAACATGAGCCCACAGTGTGCCCAGGTGGCCAAGAAGGCCAATGGCATCCTGGCCTGCATTAGAAATAGTGTGGCCAGCAGGAGCAGGGAGGTGATCATCCCCCTGTACTCAGCTCTGGTGAGGCCGCACCTGGAGTGCTGTGTTCAGTTTTGGGCCCCTCACTGCAGGAAAGACATTGAGGCCCTGGAGCGTGTCCAGAGAAGGGCAACAAAGCTGGTGAGGGGTCTGGAGCACAAATCTTACGAGGAGCAGCTGAGGGAGCTGGGATTGTTCAGTCTGGAGAAGAGGAGGCTCAGGGGAGACCTCACTGCACTGTACAACTTCCTGAAGGGAGGCTGTGGTGAAGAGAGATTTGGCTGCTTCTCCCAGGCAATGAGCAGGACACGGGGAAATGGCCGCAAGTTGTATCAGAGGAGGTTTAGGTTGGACATAAGGAAGAACTTTTTCCCTCAAAGAGTGGTCAGGCACTGGAATGGCTGCCCAGAGAGGTGTTGGAGTCGCCGTCCCTGGCAGTGTTCAAGAGGCTTCTGGATGAGGAACTGCGAGATGTGGTTTAGTGCTTGTGGTAGCAGTGGTAATGGGAAGACAGTTGGACTGGATGATCTTGTAGGTCATTTCCAACCTTGTGATTCTATGATTCTATGGAGCTTCAGGAAAAGCAAAATGTGTAATAGTCTCTGATACTGCCATCCCATCCTTAGACTTCCTTCTCACCTGCTCCTCATGTGATCTCACTGGGTAAGCCAGGAACAAACTGTTCAGTGTTGCCAAGCTGTGCTGAGACCTTTTCTTCTCCTCCCCAAGGCTCAGTGTGCAACCTCATCTCCCTTCTCTCACAGACCTCCTGATCCCATGCATGCAGTTGGGATGCGCTGGCATGTGACATGCCTCTCACCTAAAGCACCTACTCTACCCTCCCAAGAAAAAGCAAACAAAAAAAGCCCACCAACAACAGCACAACGCCATAACAGGCAGCGGGGAATGCAAATAGCTTCACACTGTTCCCCTTCCCCACGTCATCCTGCTTGTTGTTGGAACAGGGGCTGCCAAGATCGTTCAGGTGAATGGCAGCACATGGGGATGTTTGAACAAGGCCCCAGTAAGGGCCCATGCAGAGAGCCACTCTGGGCTGGCCCACAAGTTTGGTGTTTAACACAGTGCAACAAAGAGACATGAAAATTCTGTCTAGCAAATCTACTCCTGCCTCGTTGAACCTTGTAGAAACACAAATGGAGAAATACTGTGATTTTGGTACAGTATTTATCTTACTCCTGCCTGGTAATGACAAATGTAAAATAGGTTATCTATACTACTAACTACACATCGTTATTAGTTAGCTCAACTACTGCAGATCATCAATTAGAAATAGAACCAGAAATTTCTGTTTCAGCTTATTATTTCCAATCTTTATAGTGCCATTTCTTCATAGCCTTCTAGCCAGTCTTAGTCAAAGAGTAACATGCAACAGATATTTATAATTTTATTCTAGTTTCAATTTCACAATTAAAGTTTCCATAGTTAAAGTACAAATGATGAATCAGAGTTTAGAAATAGAAAATTAAGTCGGATTTTTAGAAAGTACCCCATTTCCTATGTGGAAGTCCTGGACACTGAATTGTGACAGACAAAAATATATATTCAGTGCACTCAGAAAAGAAATGCGGGTAACTAAGAGACCAAGGAGGATTGATTTGGAAATTAATAAAAAATATTGTGATGTAACATTAAATTAAAATTTGTATTTACATTGTCAAGGATATTACAACCCAGAGTTACATGAGTTCATAAACGGGAGGACAAAATGCTAGATGTTTTATAAACAGAGAAGATGAAATGCTAAGAAATTGGGAAACAGAACAACGGAAATTTTCTCATTTGACATATGAAGTTTATTTCATCAATAGTTGGTTTTAATCATTAAAACTCTAATTATCTTTTTCATTTTCCCACTCACAAACGAAGGAAATATCAATGAGGTTCTACATGAAACAAAGTAACTTACAGTGTACTGAGGTTCTGAATAATTTATTGATGGCAGTAATTTCCACAAGCAACATGGGAAATTTGTGTAAGTTATTCAGACCACAACTAAGTTATATATAATTGGATTGAAAGATGGTGCTAGTGACCCATGTTTGGAGCAGCAGCATGAGTGCCACTCTGCTCCTCTCCCAAATTACACAAAATAGAATTTAGGTTTGTACAGATACAGGAATGAATTGGGTCCATTGTTGTCTAGTTCTTTGTTCAATTCTTGAAGTTTAAATAGCTTAAACATCACCTTATTGCTTCTGCAAAAGATTTTACATAAAATAAATGACATTTGATAATTGAAAATAGACAAGTTTCAACAGAACAGTGGAGACTTTGCAGAAAATGACTTACTTGATGAAAAAGACATGCATTATACTGGGAGCTCATTTAATTCTCTCTAAACAGAAAGTTACCAATGTATAGAGAAAAATCTTGGCAAAAATCATTGTGCTACACTTTCCTTTGACTAAGTAGTATTTAGACATCATATAATGGCAGCTTAAGGAAAGACTGTAACAGGATTTCTCCAATGAAAAGGAAGATTTCAGAAATGGGACACATACAGAAAATCCGGAGTGCTATCAAGGCAAATATAATAATAAAACACTACAACAGCAGTAATAAAGAATTTACTTTCAAGAGTATTTTAAAATCCACTTACAAAGATTCATAGCACTAGCTGTGAGGTTGTCTTTTAATTAAAAAAGTAATTTAAAACAATCTGGATTTCTGAGTTAACTTCACTTTTAGATTACTTCCAATGAAAATTATGATTTAAACCACAGCATTTCACAGGAAAATACTTTTTTTTTTTTTTTTTTTTTTTTTTTTTTCTCACAGAGTTCATTCTGTTCCTAAGAAAATCGAACAAATCCCAGAGTTTTGTAAACAACAAACTCTATGGTAAACCCATGGCACCCATGAAACCCAGCAATACTCTGCCACAGACACAATGAAGATCTTTGTTACTACCAACTTATGATCAATGGAAGCCTGTTTTATAAAGTTTGATGTGCCCCAAAAGTCTGAAATCTGTCAAGACTATAAACTGGCTTTGGTGGAAATTTGTTTTTGTCAATTTTCATTGTCACATTCAAGAGAGAATTTTCAGAAATTCTTTACAAAGTTCTTCAGTAAAACTGAAGGTTGGAGGAAAGAAGAGTTTTCTTCCAAGCCATCTACATGCATAAGGAATATCTGTTCTTGAAATAGGAAAAAGAGAAGAGTTCCCAAGTATCAACCTATATAACAACCCACAGAATAATGGCAATAAAGGATTACCATATGCCTGAGAGCTTTTGCAGTATATCCAGGAGCTTCTCCGTATTGGGAATATTTAGCCTGGAATTTTGAAGCACCACAGAACAACTATGGAAAAAGGATTTCCCCCTGTAATCAGCCCTGGGGAGGCCACACCTTGACCACTCTGTTCAGTTTTGGGCCCCTCACTACAAGAAAGACCCTGGAACATGTCAAGAATAGGGCAATGAAGCTGTGAAGAGTCTGGAGCACAAGTCTTATGGGGAGCTGCTGAGGGAGCTGGGATTGTTCAGTCTGGACAAAATGAGAATTAAGGGAGATCTCATCACACTCTACAACTTCCCAAAGAGAGATTGGGATGAGGAGGAGGTCAGCCTCTTCTCCCAGGCAACGAACAAGAGTTGAGGAAATGGCCGCAAGTTGTATCAGAGGAGGTTTAGGTTGGACATAAGCAAGAACTTTTTCTCTCACAGAGTGGTCAGGCACTGGAATGGCTGCCCAGGGAGGTGGTGGAGTCGCCGTCCCTGGCAGTGTTTAAGAAGATTCTGGATGAGGAGCTGTGAGATATGGTTCAGTAGCTTAGTGATAGCAATGGTGAGAGGAGTATGTTTGGACTAGGTGATCTTGTAGGACCTCTCCAACACTGTGATTCTATGATTCTATGATTTGTTACATCAGGCTTCCAGGTAAGGCTGTAAGAGGCCTGTAAAAGAAAATATTTTAAAAAATCACATCACAGAACTTGGTGCAGAAAAAAGTAAACCGGTAACGGACAGTTGTTGTTTTTTTTTTCTCTATATGGATCCATAAGAACAATTGGGGGTGTTCAAGGAAAGGCTGGATGTTGTGTTGAGGGACATGGTTTAGTGGGAGCTATTGGGAATAGGTGAACGGTTGGACTGGGTGATCTTTCAGGTCTTTTCCAACCTTGGTGATTCTATGATTCTATGATTCTATGAAATAAGTGGGTTTATTCTGGGCACAAGATGCAAAACTCATGTAAAACTGGAACTAAAAAGTGGAAATTTCTGAGTTCTGACATTACTGACACTTGTAGCACTAAAACAAGGCCCATTCCCCCAAGAACAAGGGAAAACAGGAAACAGAACATTTTAAGCTCAAATAAAATTTCATTTTGAGCATATATGTTCAGTGCTCATTTATCGTAGTTCTTTCCTTGTGGTCATGTGAGGGAAACTCTAAGCTATGCAAAAAAGAAATGTTTAAAGCTGTTGCAAATTAACATGGACAGAAATGGTACATCTAGACATTAATGTGATACTAGACAGCCTTTCATGATCAAAATAGTGTCACTGTACTGTTTCAGGAAAGGTGGAATAATAATTGAGAGGTAAAGTAAGAGCTGGATAAGAACAGCTGAATATCAAAAGAATTCCCTTACCATACTGCATGAATTTTTAACATGGACATATGGTATAATCTTTTCCCCTTTATCCTTCTCCCCAGGACTTAATCACTTTAGAATAAAGTAGAATCTGTTCCCTTGATATATTTTACTTTTTTGATTCTACAGATTACAGTTACAGATTGACTTATAGCAACACTGTAAAGAAAATAAGTAACAACTGACTTCCTTTTATTTTTATTTTTTTTTTAAATGTTCTTTCATGAAACGTAGGATATATGCTTTAGAAGAATGCAGAGGTAAGGAAAATAATTTAATATTCACATAATTTTAAAATATTTAACTTATAATTAATAAGGAACTACAATACATGAGTTACAGCCTAAAATAATAACCATATTAAAAATTATTTGCACATGTTGAGTGGCTTTTTGAGTTCAAAGAGAACTTGATGAATCTTTTGGTGAAATTTTCCTCTTTCCTTCTCCAAGGACATACAATGCAATCTATAAAAAGTAACCTTGGACTGAATTCAAGGTTTTAATTTATCTCAGGAGTTTCAACCAGAAAAAAAATGCTACACAACACAGCTGGGAATAGGGCTTAAGAAAAATCAAGTTGGCATTGACAAAGTCAGCTTGAGACTGACTTTTTCAGAGTATGGTGTTTATACTGAATATTCAACGAGGATCCAGTAATTCCTAGACCTTAATGTTCAGAAGATCTTTTAAAACCTGTATTTTTGGCAAAATAACATCTTGTCATTTGGCTACACCAACAGACAACCCAGTGCCACCCTCTTGATGCTGAGTACATCTTATCAAGCATTATACTAACACAGAAGTCAACAGTATCTGTGGGCAACTGCTAGTCTAGAGTGTCAGATGAAAAAACCGACAAAGAGCAAAATCCTTTAGCACAGAAGTGGCACTGTGTGAAGTGGGAACAGTCAACCCAATTTATGAATGCAGGATATGCACAAAAAGCCAGTCTGAATACATTCATGCTCTTCAGTGAGATTCCAAAGATATTTTCAGGAACAAGAGACTAATCAAAAGAGACAGAAAGTATACCATAGGTTTACAGTACAGTTTGCATACACCAATTACACATGTTCTGTCGGAACAGTCAAATACTTTGCTAAAAAAAATGCTACAGAACAGAACCAGACTATAACGTCTATAGGCAATTCATTCTACCAAAGAGAAAAGCACTGCATAAAGCTTAATATCAAATAGCTAAGAAATAAATTCCCAATCATATGTCAATTCATAAAATGGCTCAGGTTGGACCCTCCTGCTACGGGGAGGTCTGTCAATCACTAGACCAGGCGGCCCAGGATTCCATCCAACATGGACTTGAATACCTCCAGAGATGCGGCATCCACAGCCTCTTCGGACAGGCTGTTCCAGTGCCTTGCCACCCTCTGAGTAGATGTACTTCCTAATATCTAACCTAAATCTCCCCTCTTTTAGTTTAAAGCCATTCCCCCTTGACCTATCACTATCAGACTGTGTAAAAAGTCAGCCTCCCTCCTGCTTGTAAGCTCCCTTCAAGTATTGGAAGGTCACAGCGAAGTCTCTCCAGAGCCTTCTCTTCTCCAAGCTAAACAATCCCAGTTCCCTCAACCTTTCTTTACAGGAGAGGTACTCCTGCCCTTTGATTGTCTTCATGGCTTCCTCTGGACCTGCTCCGACAGCTCCATATCCTTCCTGTGCTGGGGGCCCCAGGCTTGGACGCAATACTCCAGATGTGGCCTCACAAGGGCAGAGTAGAGGAGGACAATCACCTCCTGCTCGCCACCCCTCTGTTGATGCAACCCAGGATACCATTAGACTTCCAGGCTGCAAATGCACACTGCTGGCTCAAGTGCAGCTTTTTGTCCTTCGGGGCCCCCAAGTCTTTCTCTGCAGGGCTGCTCGCGATGAGTTCTTCTTGCAGTTTGTACTCATATCTGGGATTGCCTTGACTTAGTGACACACCTCACACTTGGCCTTGTTAAACCTCATTAGTTTCTCATGTGCCCACTTCTTGAGCTTGTCAAGGTCCCTCTGGATGGCATCCCTTCCTTCTATTGTGTCAACTGTACCACTCAGCTTGGTGTCATCAGCAAACTTGTTGAAGGTGCACTCGATCCCATTGTCCATAGCACTGATAAAGATGTTGAAGAGCAGCTGGTCCCAGGACAGACCCCTGGGGGACACTACTCATGACTGGTCTCCACCTGGACATGGAGTCCATTGAAAACAACTCTACTCCTCCTTCCCCAAGAAGGATCTTCTCTGAGAAGCAAGATGACAAAACATGAACCTCTCACAGCATATCTCTGTCATTCTTCCAAATCTAGGCATCCAACATATCAAGATGACTGCTGTACTGTCACTAGAATTTTTCTTACAAATAATGCCAGATACCACCAATCCTGCTTAGGTCTCATGTCTAATCCTCAATTACTTGATTGTTACTCTAAAGAGAGTAGAACTATAATAACTATATGGTCAAGAAAAAGATGTTGAAAGGAAGAAAAAGACTTTGTTTCTGCCACTTATCTCAGCACAAAGCATCTTGTAACTCAGTGCCACTCCATCTCTAGTCAAATACACTTTCTATTTTTATCACTACAATACATGGTAACAAAATATCCCCAAATAACAATATATATTTAAAAAATAGCTGCTGTTCCCTCTCCTGTTCTGTCTGTCCTTAAAGACAGAAAAAATTTAACATAAGAAGAGTCACAAGGTTTATTCAACATGGCACTGGAATGGGTCACTACTTTTGTGCTCCTTCAGATGGTTACGGACTGATTCTTTGCCTGTATCACTTGGAAAAGTGAATTACTACATGAAAAACATCTAGGAGTCACCTGTTCATTCATATTAGAAAATACGAGCTTTTTCTTTTTTTAAATCTCTACCTGCTAATAGGTTTTCACAAAATGGTTGCCTTGATATAGTCTTACTTCAGAAGAAAAATATTCACTGGCAAGACATCAGCAAAGTAAAACAATGAAATAAAGGAAAGCCAATCCAAAAGTAACAACTAAAATTCACACTAATAAATAAGAAAGCAAATAGGACACAAAGCAGGGTTGCTGACAATGAGAAGGACAGCTCAGAAATACACTTTATATCTCTAATGAATTACATGACTTAGATGAATGCTAATGATAGATTAGGTTAGGTTAATTATAGAAAAGAATCGAGCTATTTTTGTTTAGTGTTTATGCTTATCTCACTTCTTTTCTTCATAAGCTTATATCCTCATTTAAAAGAAAAATGTATTCAAATGTACCAGATTCCATGGTGCATCAAGAGCACTGGAAAGCAGACTTTTATTGAATGAATTTAAGTGACTTAATACGACAGGCACGCATTGCTATTCCAAAAGTAAGCCATTCCCTTCATCCGTCTTCAGGTCTGTGTAAGGGAATGAAATGCCTGATAATTCACTGAAAGGGATTAGGAAACAAGCTATACAATTTCTACAATTATGGTTTCATTAAACAATATGTGAACATTTATCTTCAGAATTACTTTTGCAGATATATACTACTAAAAATAAAAAGTGAAATGGCTGAAATTAATATTTTTTTCAGTTTTACTTAAAGACATCCTTGGCCTCATTTTCTTCCTTAAAAAACCACTGTGGGGGGACAATTCATACACTGAAGAAAACACCAAAGCTTTCCAATATCTTCCTTAAGAAAGAAAAGAAGTTACAAGCTGGATGGTTTGAGACTGTTTCAACAGCTGGGAATCCTCTAATAAAGGAGCAAAGAGTCAATCCACCTGAATAAGAGCAATGACTCATGACACCAACTATTCCAATTCTTTTCCATAAAAAAATCTAGTTTAACTTTCCATGCATATATTTCATCCAGTCATCCATTCTGGAGTGCAGTAAATTATTCAAAGAATTTATAGCAAGTGAATCAGTCTAATTTTCTTAATTTACTGATGTCAAATCTTTCTCGGTATCTTGGAATAGCATTGATCATCTGGAATGCAGAAATTTAAAGCACAGAGAAAAAATTACCCGGTAGCAAAAGCTTAATTACAGTGCCACCTGCTGGATACTGACATCTTCAGGGAAGCTGGGGATGTTTAAGCCAAGCGTGCAACTTTATCACTAGATCACTACTGCCATGTGTTCATAGTGATCAAAACTCATACACAGTAAGCTTTAACATACATTTAGCAACAGATATATTTTCCATGTTCTATAAGCTTATAAGTAAAAAGCAGTCATAAGAAGCTAAACTGGTTCATTCTGATCAATAGCATTCATCTGCTTATGGTAAGTCTCTTCAATAACTACTTTTTGTACTGCAATCAATTTACATCATTATCATCACACACTTGGTCCCTATTTATAAGTGATCTTCGTGCTTCAACAAAGTATATTGACTGAAATACTTTCCTACAACAGCTAAAATATAATATTTATTCATTAATGGTGACAGGGTGATCTTCCATAATGTTTAAATCCTGTGCTTATTCCAGGTAGTGTCAATATAAACACCTCAGAGGCCAGTTAAGCATGAAGAAACACTGCTGTATTTATCCATCCAATCCAGAAGGATCACCTTCATGAATGAGACTTGCTCATTATTTATGGATTTTATATCTTTGACATCCCTGATTAGTGTCAGGGTGCCAAAGAATGTAGCAATCTTGTAATGTGGATCTGTGCTTTCTAAGAAGTGACCCCAACAAACATGCAGCATTTCATGTAAGGGACTGCAAGAAAAAAATCAGATGCCAAAGTAGGAACTGTAATTTTGGCAAGATTATCCTGAAAACAAACACCTCTGTGCAGCCTCTCCATCAAAATGTTATTAGCAAAACGAATAGCAATTCCCCTGTTTTCAAAGACATTTAAAAATGTGAACCATTCTGAGAATAAAAGATACGAAAGATAAAATCATGGAATGGTTTAGGTCATAATCAGGTCCAGCCCTCCTCCTCAGCACAAGGTCATCTCTGAGCCTGTTACATTGCTCGTAATCACGCCGAACATGCAAAGTGTTTTTAAAGTACCTTTGAAAACATAACAATAGGTGCTAACAAACTGTGCTTTGGTGGTATGGTTCAGGTAGCAGGGAGGCTGCAGCAGTACAAGCAGAGCCCAGCCAGCAGTGGCCCGTGTCAGATCAGAGCCAGCTCCAGCTTCAAATGCACTGAAGGGACCCACTGCTGGCCATGGGCAACACTGGGTGTGCTCTGGAAGAGCAGATGTAAGGAATGGAAAACTGCATTTGGTACTCACTGCCCCAAGTCTATTATGAAGAGGCCATAGATTACATTATTCTCCTTATGCTGAGTTTGTATTGCCCATGATGGTAACTGACCCAACTTCCTCTATTTCTTTGCTAACTCAACTACATAGGCTGCTTTTGTACTGAGGGACTCTTTTTGCACAAATAAACATAATTGATTTATAGCAATTATTATTTAATTAAAACAAGTTAAAAGAGAAAACTAATTATAGAAATCAACATAAGACCTTTTGATTTACAAGTTAAGAACCTTTAAGTATCATTCAGATCAAGTGTTACTCATAAATTTTAACAGAAGTCACACTGAAATTAGAAACGTGTAAGAATTTGTTTAAATTATGAAAAATGAATCTGAAAATTAATTTTAAAATATCTTTGTACGCCAGATGGATTGAGTGTTTTTTCTCTGGATTCTAAGAGAAAAGTGAACAGCAGTCCCTATGTCAAAAGGATACAGAGGGAGCACATCATTACAAATCTGAGTTTTTATCACTTCTCATAGAATGCTCCCCACTCAGAGCTCATGAGAAATAGCCCAATTTTGCTGTCACTTCAAAGAAAATGCTTTTCATCTTTTCGGGCTGTTTTCAAAGAGGGTTCTACTGAGAAGAGATAGCAGGATGGTGTCCTGGAGATGGCACAAGTGCAATAATTGTCATGATTTGAAGCAAAAGTCAGTATCTTCAGAACTGCGTTATCTCTACACAAGTACGACCTTGTTTGCTTTTGCCAATTAACAAAATACATTACTGCACTACATCAGCATGTGAATTTCGGAAGACTTTGGACAAAAAGGCCATTTTTCAAGCTAGACAGAACTAAAGTCCAAAATATTTTTACATTAATTGAGTCTAATAGTGAAATGTGAATGGACAATTAGTTCAAGAACTGCCAGTCTCATACGGTAGCATTTTTCTCTGTTGATCTTCCTGGGTAGCCATTTGCAGTAAAAGACTTGGTAGGAGAAGAAGGTAGCAGACAGACAAGAGGCAGAACATTGAGTTGTATGTTGAACTTTGAGAGACAAAGCAATAACAAGAAGGTCACTGATACATAGACATTATTGCAGTTGCCTCCGGTTAAAGAACAAACTCCGTTTCAGCCAGTGCTACCTACTCTATCTCTGAGTATCTATCCTCTGTGAGGATGCCTGAACTTAGAAATATTATCTAGCTGTCTAACAGACCGGTAAATAAATCTAACCAAGGGCACATGCTGTTCAGGGTTCATAGATGGCATCCACAGCAGCTGCGCCGTGGCCACAGGCAGAAGCTGTAAAATACACAAAGTCACGTGCAGTATGTCAACTTCCTGTGTAAGTGGACTACAAGTGAAAACAAGCAAAAGAAACAAACAAGGCAAACAAAAATCCCCCAATACTCCTGAAGTTTATCAGATTACATGTGCAAATACTCAATGGTTAGATCCTGTAGAGGTAGAATAATGACATACTTAAACAGATTTTAAATTTTAAGCTGGCTTACATGAATAGTGGAGATGCATCAACTGAGCTCAACTATCAAATCCGATACCAGTGTCTATAAATCTTTAGTGTAACAAAGACAAATAGTCATAGCAGGATTCCTGAACACCACACTGATTTCCAAGCCTTGGTATGTTCAGAAAGATGGCAGTAGATGATTCAAGCACAGCATAGTATCACCTGCTCTAAGTCATCAAGTGAAATTTTAATATCTAATATAGGCATTAAAATATTTTAAATTGGGTGTCTGCCTTTCCAAATTATATACAGTATTACATGTAAATAATTAGCAAAAGTGACCTGAAATAAAAGACAGGCTGAAAGTCTCAAGTTGAGACTGAACACTACACTTCTCCTTTAAAAATGACAAATTATCTATTATATCTTACTGCTGAGATAAATACTGACTTATTAACTGTCATTTTGTTTTCATTATTGTACCTTTCATTACCAAAGCTTGTACAAAACAGCCTGACTTTTTATATTCTCAAAACTAACTAAATAAATGTGAAAATGTATTAACCAGAGCAAATTGAAATCCCTTTGCTTTCAAACACTTTTCCTGGATGTAGGTTCTTCCAGTAGACTGAGATTTCTGACTGCCCTTTCCTTCTCCTTGCATTTTGAGTTTGCTAAGATACTTGGTGGAGACCCAATCCATAACAACAGTTAAGATCCATAAGCCTCTGAATTCAATACATCCATAACAGCCTTCTCTGCTTTCAAGCTTATGATCTTCTAAACCAAAATAGTAACAGACAAATACATCAAAGCACACTAGTTCTGAAACATTATTCATAATTTAATGGATAATAAGATAAAATCCAGGACATAAGTAACTGGGAACCTATGGAACACATTATTATTGAGAAAATAATAATCCTGAACAGGCTGTATCTGCTATGCTAGGCCTTATATTCAGGGCTTGAGAAGCCTGTATATATATATATATATATAATATTATATGTACATATATATAAAATCTCTGGGAAAGAGAAATTGTATGTAAATCAATAAGTGAGATAAAGTGACCCTGACGAGGAGACCACTTGACATCCAGGAGTCAATGGTCAGCATAACAGCTAACCCAAGTACGCCCAGGCCTGTGCTGTGCTGCACACACGGTGTATTTTTCAGGCCAGCATAGTGCCCAACATGTCCTTTGGTCATAGAATAAACATGGCGAAGTCTGCTGGCAACTCCTACTTGGTAAGGGTTCACACCACCTGCATGGTCTTGTCTTTGTATAAAAAGGCAGCAAGTTCTTGTGAAAACATGCTTAATTAATTCAGTTCTGTTCTTATAAGCAAATTATATAACACCTTGAATTACCAAAAAGGAGGAACTTCTCTTCATGGACAGGACGTGCACTGCACGCCCCAGGGAAAATACATCTAGGCTTGACATGATGCTTCACAAATGCAAGGCTCCCAGAATCTGAAGGGACTTGAGATTTACTCACTCTCTGTGGTCTTCTTCATATTCTAGCTTATTAAAACAACTATTTTATTGGGTCATTTATTGTCAGGTTGTCCTTACTGAGATACAGGAAGAACCCTACAGAACTTCTCCATCTCTTACATCAGCCTCCTTCCCAGTGAAGAACGGTTACCATTTGTGACAATTTCTGGGTGCGGAAAAAAATATGCTTATGCTTTATCTTATACTTAGACAAATGGTTTTGCTCTGACAGGAGAGGAAAACAAGTATATTGTAGGCAGAATATATCTGATAGATGAGAGAGAAGGGGAGAGGAAGAGGAAAGCATGGCAAATTAATTAAAAAACATACACACAATATAAAACTCAAACAACATTTTTAGCAGCAGACTTTATTCTCTCAGTTAACAGCCTGTGTTCCCCCAATACAATCTATTCTTACTGTAACCAATTAACTCATGAATAAAATTAAAAGTTACATTTTCTAATTTTTAGTAGATATATAATGTTCCACTGTTTAATGTCTTGATTTTTTCACCTTGCCCAATTCTAACCTTACCCAATTTCTATGCTACCATCACTTTTTCCTGTTGGAAGATGTATTTTGTTGTGCCACTTTACGAGTGTCCTTACACATCTCTGCCTTACAAACTGATATTCCAACTACAACAAAATGGAACAATGAATTATAATTAACTTGTTAACTACAAAAGAAGCGGATACAGGTAAGAAAACAAACATTTCTAGATAGTTGAAACGAGATTCTACTGTCCTTAGTGATTTGTCCAAGTTCTTCTTCTACAGAGTCTCATCTCATTGTGCAACTGAAAGAATCAAAAAGTATTCAAATATTTGTAGAGTCAATTTTTTTTTTTTTTTAACTTAAACATCACCCTGAAATCATTTGATGTTGTTGCTGAGCAGCTGATTAAAAGGTCAATCTTTTCCTTCTCAGTGTGATGACAGAAACAACATCATCCACTTCCTCAACAAATCACAGCCTCACAGAATGGCTGAGGCTGGCAGGGCCCTCTGTGTCCATGTACTCCAACCCCAAACCCAGTGTGGACACTCAGAGCAGTGTGCCTGTGACCATGCCCAGGTGGCCTCTGGACATCTCCAAAAAGGAGAATCCACAGCCCTTGGGCAACACGTGCCAGAATAATTAAAATAGCACGAGCTCTTTAATCTGCAGCTTAACTGTTCAGTTTGCAGGGGAAGAATAAGCCCTGTGAGGTATAGAGGAACTACATATTTGACTGCTTTTCATGAAGACGTGACACAAAAATGAAGAGTAAATTGCAAGAACTTTCTGAAGCCTCGGAAATGAGAGAAAGTCTTGTTCTTTGTAGAACTGTGCAGTAAGCAATCATGCTACCAAAACAATTTTTTTTGTATGTGTGAGAAAAGAAGATGAGGCAAATTGTAAAAGAAACATACTCTATGGATAGAACAAGGAATATCCTGATTATTATGGAAGCCCTCTATGACAACTTCAGTTTGCACAAAAGAAAAAAAAAATATTTCACCATTTTTTGCCATACTTAGGAGCATCAGAACTGTAATTTACTGACCAAGCAATGGTCAAAATTGTTTAGATGGCAATTTGCTTGTCACCATTTAGGTCAGATTTAACAGCCACATGAGGAGAAAATTTTAACTCTATTACTGTGAAATACTGTCTCAGCCTGCCTTTAAGGACAGAGAAACTACTGCTTTAATTAACACCTGGAAAAATAACTGAAAATATTGGATAATCAGGAAAGAAGATATAAACATTCTACTCTTTACTTAATAGAGTCAGCAGAACAATTCAGCACAAGGTGAAATCTATTAGACTATAAAATACTTTATTTCCCTCCAATCTCTAAATATATTTTAGAGTTAAAATAATATGACAAACTTACATTTGAGGATTTCAAGTACTTTAAAGCAACGAACATCAGAGCTGGCAAATACCTGGTGGCTTAAGATAACTACCAACAAGTTAAATGGCAAGTTGTGCAGTTAGCATCATTAAATTACTGACTCTCTTTTATGTTGCTCAAAGATGCTTCTTTCTCCTGTAGAGCTTGTTCTTGTTTCTGGAGCTGGAACCTGTGTTGAACTTCCTCTGTATCAAGGAGAAAATGTTGAAATGGCTTCAAAATCCATTGAATTTTTAACTTAATACCAAATTTCCCCTTCAGATACGATTAGGTTTTAGTTTTAATTGTGGTGTTACATAATAGCTGACTAATTAAAAGCATCCCAATGGCCATCTGTGTTCAACTTCCTCTCACACTAACACAAATAACTTTGATTTGTGGCAGGATTGCTTGGCTTCCTAAAATACAAAATGCAACTCTACATGGTTGCTCACATAGAAACCTAAGACAACTGAAAGTAGGCTTTTGCTTCCAAAACTTTTGGTTAATGCTATTAGATGGAAGAAAAAAACAGCCTGATGCCCTGAACATCAAACTACTATACTGTTCCTTCAGTTAGTGGGAAGCATCCCTGAGAAAGTTGTGAAGGAAAAAGAAAGAGACACAGTTATTTTTATCTTGTGTGGTGTGTTGGAAATATCTAAATAATTTATCAGGATGGTAACTGATAAAGTTTGTGTTAAAGCCAGACGTATAACTTTCTATCAGTTAATACTGTTTGACCCTTAGGTCCAGTTTTATTAAGTTTAATCTCTGCATCCATTTGTTCTAATAAGTCTTGCCAGAGTAACAGTTTTGGAGAACCTGGCACGTTCAAGGATTTACGTATTCCTACTTGTTTTCTCAGCCTATATTTAATTGATCCCAAAAGGTAAGCTTTCTCTTGTTGGGCAGTAGCTCCTACTACTGTTGCAAAATCATCTACAGGTGGTAAGAGGCACCCGTATCCACCAGAAAATAAACCTCTTTATCCTGCTTCCCTAGCTGCAATTTAACCAGTGAATTTGATAGGGTAAACTTCCCAGATTCCCATCATTCAGCTTTTGCAATCAGAGACGGTTCCCTCCTGCTCAGCTTGGTACACCTTTTCTGCCAGTGTCTCATTTCCCTGCAGTTTGCACACTGCTTTTTGTCCACTGGGAGCGGAGCTCTCCTAGAGCCCTTCCAGGTCCTGCTCTGGTGCAGCAGGTACTATTCTTCCCAATTTTTTTCTTGTCACCATCCCTGTTTCTATACATTCTCCAAGCCCCCTCCCCCTCCTTAATTTATCCAGGTCCCTTAGTTCCGCTTCCTTTAATCTGCATGTCACTGGGAGAAAATAAAGACATTCTCGCTCTGATTAGCAAAAGAACTTGGGAGATGTAAACAAGTTCAGCAGACATGGAGGGAGAAAAATGCAAGATTGTAACTATTCATGCCAGACAGACCCTATCAACATAATCACGAGACATCTAGCTTGTACCCCTGGCATGGGTGTGAGCAGATGCTATGAAGAGCATTGGCAATCCCTGCCAAACCTGAGGTGGCTTGGCAGAGGTGAGTGGCAAGGAGCCTTGGGTTCATGTGTGACAAAGGAGCAGACAGCAGACTGCCAAATGGAGGAGTTCATCACTTACACATGGAACCCGCTTCACATTGCCCTGACCGGGAACAGCCAGGGGAGACAACCTGCACAGAAGGAGGTGAGTGCCAACATTGGGCTGCATCTCATACAGGAATGGTTCCACGGCAAGCTGGGAGCAGGGCACAGTGGGCAGCAGATCGCTGAGCAGCGGAGTACTGCGCCGAGATGGGGGCACCTGATGGCTTCTTTCTCGTCAGGGGGAGCAAGACATTTGCTGGGGACTACATTCTGTCCTTCTGGCACAATGAGAAGGTGCAGCATTGCCGCATCCACTGGTGGCAGGACTCCAGCATCCATGGTTTCTTTTTGACTGACAACCAGCTACTGGGAGATGGGACTGAGGTACAACTGACTTGAGGCTGACAGAGCAGGTGTCTCGGTCCAACACTCACAGCAACATAGACTGGGTGCTGTGGGACGGCACACGAGGGACAAGCCCAGCTCCAGCACCCTCTCTTTCAGGGCAAGATGGAAGACCCAGCACTGCCACATGCAGCAAGAGGGTCACACTTAATAAGGCACTTGACCAAGTGCATATTGTTCATGTTCATCACACACCATACAAGTTTTTGTTCTGCACTAACAACGGAGTCTGTGTCTAATTGCCACAGGTAAACCTGGATCTTATTTGCCTTCCTTAACCTGTGTCTTTCCCAAACCTTTTCATTTCACAAACTTTATAAAAAACTACTAACATTGTTCTGCCTCCCTCTTCCAGAGGTTTCCAGGGCTAACACCAGGATATCGGATTTCCTAGGTCTCTGCAGATAAAGGCTTATTCTCACTTCCAATGTTCAGTCCTTTCCCCATTTGCAAGTAACACTTTGTTTTCAGCAGGAGTCTCCAGCTCTCTCTCTCTCTCAGAGTTCTGCTTACAAGCTGTGTGGGGGGCAGTGCAGGGGACGCATTCTTGTGCTACTGCCTATCTACTTTGGCTAGAACAGATCACAGACTTTAACATCCCTAACTCACTGTTTTTCCTTTACCTTTTTTCTGCTTTGTCTTTCACATTTCCACTATTCATACCCTCAATTACACTTCCATGTACCATTAACAACTATGCTTCCATCCAACAACTACTCCTCCATGTACCATCAAAACAGTTTGTCCTACTCCCTTTCAGAACCTACAAATCAAACAACACAGTTCTTCACTTTCCACAAACACCCAGCACTTGGTTTCACAATTAGAATACTCAATTACAAAAACAGGTCCTGCTACTTCACATATGCTCCCGGTTTCTTATTTGATATTCTGTCTCACCGCAGTGTCTCTCTTGTGAGCCAAAATATGACCCAGAGATCATTTTTGGTATCTTTCTAGACACCCCTTGTCCCATAACAGCTTCTTAGATAACACTTTCACACCATAAACATATAACAATCACAAAGACAGTGACAATAATCAGTACAATACTTTATAATATATATAATAATCAGACAATAATTTATGTTCAGGATCCCTCCTCTCCAATTCCCCACAGAACCCAGACTTTCTTCTCTATTCCTTTCCCACACTTGCATAGCTGACTGCCTAATCACGCCTCTTTCTTCTCCAGTAAACAACATATCCATGATAACATCATTTCCACCCATGAGTAGAAATCAGGCTCTATAAATTGATCTAATTGTTCTGCTACTCTTATAAGATCCTCAATTAAGGAATTCATTTCCTTCTTGGAATTCCTAACCTTTCTGCCTGTAAAAGGGGAAGGCATCAGCATATCCTGTTTCCTCTAGACCTAAGAGGACTTACCTAAGAGGACTTCCCTAACAGGATATATCGAAGTATTAGTAAGGTTAGTGTTAGAGGAAGGAAAATTCTCCAGGTCCCATCTACATTGTTCTGCCTGCATTAGAAATAGTGTGGCCAGAAGGAGCAGAGTTAATCATCTCCCTCTACTCAGCTCTGGTGAGGCCGCACCTGGAGTGCTGTGTTCAGTTTTGGGCCCCTCACTGCAGGAAAGACATTGAGGCCCTGGAGCGTGTCCAGAGAAGGGCAACGAAACTGGTGAGGGGTCTGGAGCACAAATCTTATGAGGAGCAGCTGAGGGAGCTGGGATTGTTCAGTCTGTAGAAGAGGAGGCTCAGGGGAGACCTCACTGCACTCTACAACTTCCTGAAGGGAGGCTGTGGTGAAGAGGGATTTGGCCTCTTCTCCCAGGCAATGAGCAGAACCCGAGGAAATGGCCGCAAGTTGTACCAGAGGATGTTTAGGTTGGACCTAAGGAAGAACTTTTTCTCTCAGAGTGGTCAGGCACTGGAATGGCTGCCCAGAGAGGTGGTGGAGTCGCCGTCCCTGGCAGTGTTCAAGAGGCGTCTGGATGAGGAGCTGCGAGATGTGGTTTAGTGCTTGTGGTAGCAGTGGTAATGGGAGGACTGTTGGACTAGATGATCTTGTAGGTCGTTTCCAATCTTGTGATTCTGATTCTATGATTCTATAATTCTCTCAATAGTTAAGAACGTGCACTCTCTTCTAGGACCTTGCACAGGATCAGCAGCACAGCCACTCCCTGCCTTTGCAGAGACCGCAGCTGCTTGCATTACTTTAGAACTTCGAGGGGGGTGAAAGCTATCTAAGGGATCCCATTTATGATCTTTCTGCTTCTCTCATTTCTCTTTTGAACTTTGACTCTTTCTTATGAGGAATTGATTTACTTTTTGCTCCCATTAAACGGCATAAGCCAATTCTGTTTCAGAGAAAGGAATCTTACTGTTTACACACAAATTCAAAGTCCGACAAACCCAATCTCTGTCAGACTCACATTCTGGTCAAAATGTGTTTCCATGTAGTGGCTCTTTAGGCTATGTCTGTACACAGTATTTAAACATCTTTTCCTGTTCCTGTCCCTAGCTTTGGGATTATTTTTCCAATTCTGAAGCTTTTTCTCCTAAGGGGCTATCTCTAGGCACGATTCCAGGGACCCTTTTCCCTTGTTCTCAGAAGCTCCTATTACCATCCCTCCGGAATGCTGCTGTGAACTCCCCAGCTCACAGGTTATCACACTCCGATTCTCAGATTTTGGGCATCCCTTCGGAGCACCTTGCTCCAATTCTTGGATTAATAGGGCTGTACTGCTGGCACTTCATCAAGTGCACAGGGTACAGCACACCAGCAGCTCCCTCCCAAGACTCTTCCTTTCACCATCACAGCCGCTTTGTCCATCTCTGGCCGTGTTCCTCTCGGGGGCAACAGAACCACAGATTGGGACTCACACTTTCTTCGCACTGAATGTGTGTCTCAGTCACACACACTCGAGAGTCTCAACTGACCGCCAAGGCAAGAATTAAATTCCCTTACCTTGGTCCGTGCACGAAGTTACCAGGTTGCAATGGCCAACACCTGTGCCTACCTGCTCCTTGGCTTTCTCAGAGTCCGTCCTTTATGTAACAGTCTCGGTTCCCTATTGGCCATCCCAAGGAATCTCTCACCACCCAGACAGGACCGCTAAAATCAGCGGGGTGCACCTATCCTGCCCATGGCAGTGAAGGGGACTCCCCAGAAGGTGATAATGATCCCGGATGAGCCCCCACATTGTTGGAAATATCCAAATAATTTATCAGGACAGCATCTCTGATAAAGCAGATTTGATTCGCAATTGCAGTGGCGGGCCTCCTGCAAGCAGGAGTGCGCTCAGAAAGCAGCATAACATCTCTTATGTCCTGTTACTCAACACTTATCTCTTTCTCCTCTGCTTCCTCATTGCCTGAGTACTTCAGGTTCACAATCTTCCTGAAGCTCAACTAAACACACAGATACTGGCTAAACAAAACTTTTTGCTAGCTAAGCATATATCGCTATTTAGTTAACTTCTCACACTTGCTCATTCAACACTCGGTCATTGTTTCCGGACATCTGCTTGTCCTTGCATAGAGATAAGCTTGGGAGGAGGATAGGGGGGAGTATCCTGCTGCCTGCTTGTTGCATCCCAACCTACCCACAGAGCAAGGCAATCTAGCCTTGTGTAGAGGCCTTGGCTTCTTTGATGTTTGTTAAAGTCTGTTTTTCTTTTGCTGAGAGTCTCTTATCCAAACAAAATAGCCCTACAATATGCTTTCTAGTCCATAACACTATACCTATATTATTTGGAACATTTAAAAATTATTGCAGTTTTGCAAGCAAGAATTAATCACACAATTCAGCAACTATACTTCTAAAGTATGTTACTAACATATATGGTATTTCTACTTTTTTTCATCAGCTATTTCTAAGGACAAGTTCCAAAATACAAACAGATTGTGCTCTACTTCTTCAGATCAATTCCCCCTTTTTAGTATCCAATGCAGAAATGACATTCCATTCCTACAGGTGCAAAAAACAGTCCTAGCAGGAAAGCTAGCAGAAGCATAGAGATTGTTACAGAACAAAACCAATACAGCATACAGGAAGTTCTTCTGTTAGCAGCCTAGGCCTGTTAGCTAATGAACTGTTGAAATTTGCAATCAGCACAAAAGTAAAGGCAGATAGGAGGGTCTTCACAGGAGGCCAAGAATGCAAGTGCTATTGAATGCCTACAGTCAGGACAACAGCCAAATGAGATGATGAGATGCCATCTACAGAGAAGAAAAATACACTTCATATCAAAAATACAGTCTGAGATAAGTATTAATTATTGATCTAAAATAGAGCTAATCTATTTTCCAGTCCTCTTGCCATGGGCAGGGACACCTTCCACTAAATCACGTTGTCCCAAACCCGATCCTTGTGTGACCATCAATGGTTCCAGGGAAGGGGCATGTACAACTCTCTGGGTTACTCGCATCAGTATCCAAACACTCTCATAGAAAGAAAATTCTTCCTAATATCTAATCTAAATTGACTCTCTTTTAATTTCTTGTCCTGTCATTACTCCATGCCTTGATAGAGTCCCTCCCACATTTTTCTGCAGTGCCGTCTCCAGGCTGAACAACCCCCTCTCCTTGTCTTTCTCATGCTGCCCTATTGGTGAGAAGCTGAAGTCACCTGAAGCAGGTTCTCTACTGTAGGTTACACAGGGAAGGGTCCAGGTAGATTTTGAGTATCTCTAGAGATGACACAACCTCAATGGAAAATAAATAAATTAAAAAAGATCAGTCTTAAAATAGTTTTTTGTGATTTTAGTTGCGTGCTGTTGCATCTCTCTGCTATGCTTGAAGTGATCAACTGCAAGAAAAAACAAAAAGCATAGGAAAAACAAAACCAGTGTTTTTTTCTCCTGCAAACATTAAGCGAGTTTCAGAACTGACAGCCTTTGGACACTGCCAGTGTTTGCCTCCTGGAACTGAGACCTGAGGGATCTCTGTCTGTTGTGGCATTTTCAGACAGATGAGCTTCCTAACCCACTGTGCAGTGGCACCAGTGCTTACATCGCCCAAGTCATGGCAACAGAAGGATCAGTGCAGCTCAGGCACTCACAGTAACACAACAAACTCTTGCAATCTCTGGCACAAAGTACCATTGCTTTACTTTGGCACGGGAAAGGACTGTAATGTATCATACCGGACTGGATGCTGTGGCTCAGAGCATCGCAGGGGCAGGAGAAACAACTAAGGAAGAAACGGGCAGGCCGGAGGTCTTCATTTAAACAGTCAAGCTGCAGCAGAAGTGTATCCATTAAGTACATGACGGGCTGCAAAGATGCAAAATGGAACTAACTGGCAGACAAGAGGCAAGCTGTTAAGCACACTAGTGCCTACCCAAACAACCAGAATCCTAACCTCGTTTCTCCAGGCAATGTCCCTTTCTTCCGGTGAACACCAGCTCCGGTTTACTCTGTGCTAAGAAGTGCCTCCTGGAGCTCAGCTAAAGGTTTATTTACTGTTCCCTCATGTACTCCCAGTGTGGCATAGCTAATGAGAAGCAATGCAGACTTTTCACTTTCTGTGTCACTAAAACACAAAGACTGTGGCAGCAGTTCACAGGTGGCAGCTCAATATAATCAAAATACAACTTTTCTTTCTTAAGATACCATTTTACAGTTTAATGCCTATGCAAGTGGTGCTCCTTCAAGCAACTGAGGAAAAAGGCAGTCTTTCTATCCTTAAGAAAAGTTACATACGTTGAACTTCTATATTCATAACTTACACAGTAATGGTAAATTGATTATTTTGAAAAGAATACTGATAAGTTATAGAATCATGGAGTCACTCAGGTTGGAAAAGACCTTAAAGATCATGGAGTCCAACCACAAGCTAACCATCCTACCCTAACTCTAACAGCCCTCCGCTAAATCATGTCCCTGAGCACCACATCCAAACGGCTTTTAAACACATCCAGGGATGGTGACTCCACCACCTCCCTGGGGAGCCAATTCCAGTGCTTAACAGCCCTTTCTCTAAAGAAGTGTTTCCTGATATCCAACCTAAACTTACTCTGGTGCAACTTGAGGCCATTTCCCCTCGTCCTGTCACCAGTGAGAAGAGACCAGCCCCGCTCTCTCTGTAAGCACCTTTCAGATACTGGAAGAGAGCAATAAGGTCTCCCCTCAGCCTCCTTTTCCCCAGACTGAACAGCCCCAGTTCCTTCAGTCTCTCCTCATAGGCCATATTCTCCAAGCCCCTCACCAGCCTTGTTGCCCTTCTTTGGACCTGCTCCAGCACCTCAGTGTCCTTTCTGTACTGAGGTGCCCAAAACTGAACACAGTACTCAAGGTGAGGCATCACCAGTGCTGAGTCCAGGGGCAGGATAACTTCCCTGGTCCTGCTCATCACTTCATTCCTGATACAAGCCAGGATGCCTTTGGGTTTCTTGGCCACCTGGACACACTGCTGGCTCATATTCAGCCCACTGTCCATCAGTACACCAAGGCAGCTTTCCAGCCACTCCTCCCCAAGCCTGTAGGGTTGCCTGGGGTTGTTGTGACCAAAGTGCAGGACCCGACACTTGGCCCTATTGAAACTCATACAGTTACCCTTGGCTCAACCCATAGATCTGGCATTAAGTTGTAAAGTTAAAAAAAAAAATAAATTATTCATGCAATTTCACCATTAAAGACACAAAATTTTTAAAGACAGAACACAGTTGTGCAATGTCAAAGTCTGCCACAGGAGACAGAGCTGATAAACGCATCGAGAAGACAGCCACAAGTGCCCTCTGTCATAGTTACAGCAGCAAGTTATACTATAGCTGTTGAAATAACATTCAGAGTTCATTAGAAAGTTGTCACTAAACTGTACAAGTCACTTGAAAGTCTTATATACAAAAGAAACTGAGGCCTGAAAGTAAATTTCACTACCAAATAACAGTGAAATTCTGTGTCCAAGAATGCATGTATGAACTATTCTTATCCTTCAATTATTGAGGTCTTAGAGTCTGAACAGTACAAACAGCAGTCACCTGACTAGCTACCTTGACTTGCTTTCTGTTGAGAGTAAGAATTACATTTCAAAGGCCTTTGGTTTACTGGCCAGCACTTACAGCATCTTCAGTTTGCATATTCAAAGGAAAGATGTACAGGAACATGAAGCCAGACCACGCAAGACTTTGTTCTGTTTCTAAACAAGCCAAAAGTGAGGACAAGACAATTATTTTAACAAGACTAAGATTTAATTTTTAAAATTTGACATTCAATACAAATGTCAGGATAACACAAATACACCTGAAATATGCCAGTGTCTGAACTTTATTTAACATGCAAAAAAAAAAAAAAACCAATTTGAACACAAAAAAACTATAAGCTGTAATTTTACATTTATACATCAGAAGTGTCCATTTTTAAGAAGTTGAAATAATTAGTTAATAACATCTAAATACCAATTCATACCACTAGAACATCTGTATACTCAAAGCCATAATTCTATGTTTGCCCACAGTCTGTAATGACAACTCTTCCATTCACTAACCCTTTAGGAGAACCAAAGGATTCAATCTTTTTCACGACATCCATTCCATCCTTCACGAATCCAAATACCACGTGTTTGAAGTCCAAGTGTTCTGCTTTTTTCAGCGTTATGAAGAACTGGGAGTTGTTCGTATCCCTGCCCCTATTTGCCATTGACAGCAAGCCAGGACCAGTATGTTTCACTTCAAAATTCTCATCTTCAAATGCTTCTCCATAAATTGATCGTCCACCTGTTCCATCATGGTTTGTTATATCACCTCCCTTTGGAAAAAAAAACAAGTGGACTGAATTATTTTTCAAGTCCCAAAACATCAACTAATAACGTTCACTTTCAGAGATAGAATTCCATTTGGAAGAACATGAGTAAACCTCAACATTACTTTTCAGGGGCACCACATTTACTTGGCTATAGGGACACCTCAGCTTCACCAGCTTTGATCATGGTAACAAAACATTAGCATGAAGTTTCTCGTTTTTACCGAGCGCAGCATTTTACCTTCCTGCTCCACACCCCTACACTACTCTTTCACAGTCTGCTTTCTACATCATTTTGCCCTTCCATCTGGCACCTGCATTATCTCACTGAGGCACAAAGACTCCTGATCACTGCCTGTTCAGGACAGCAGCTACAGATAGTGAGCAGTGTTTTTGCCCTTGCACATGATAGCAAGTTTTTGGCTTGTGATTATTTGACTATGTGCACAAAGGTGACCATGTACAACATTTCAAGAAAATTCTGAAAAGCAAGAAATCTGGAGAGAAGTCTGGGCAGAGCAAACGTGGATAACAGCTCACATTTTGTTTGGATGAACATTCTATAGCATGCTTTCAAGAAAGTTACTTACAGCATGTAGAATAACCCAAAACAAGATTACATCCTAAATGAACAAGCAAAGCTCCTTGGCTCCTCAGAAAGGCAAAAATAAAGAAAAGAGCAGTAACAGCCATGCTTCAGATTCAGGTAATATCTGATCAAGAGTGGACAGTTTTTTAATTCTGGTGACAAGTTATTTGTATAATACTATAATTCTGAGTTAAAAAGCACATGCTCTGTCTTCAAAGATGCAGTGATATGCAAAAGCGTTAGTATAGCATGTAAGAGGTTGGTCTATTTTATCTGCTTCAAGTCATTATAATTGACATTAAATTAGTTGTGAGAATTAGGAAAAGAAGAGAAGGTATATATGAACAGAGATCAATCTTCCATGCCTTCAGAATTTACAAAAGACTTGCTAATGCTAACATGCAAAACCAGTGCTGTCTGCATGGGTTTCACACACAAAGCAAGCCGATACTCTAAGTGGGAAATCTGAGTAATTTAAGGACAAAGCCTATCATACATGACACGAGATCTACAGCACTCCTTTGGCTGAGATGTGAGTGTCTGAAATAAATGAAGCATTAATTTCTCAGTGGGGGTTACGTAAAATACAAAGCGTACTTCCAAAAGTCAATAGAAGCCTGACAAGGAGGTGCTGTTAGCACGTGAGCATACGGAAGTTTCTCTTCTGTAGAAAGGAAGGTTGAATGTTAGTTTTGGAAAGCCTTGATTTCCTTGCAACTTCTGTCCCTTGTCCGTGCAAAGAAATTTCTTCTTTATTTTTTCCCCTATTAACATAGCAGCACTGAGAAACTCTAAAGCAAATGGCACAAGCTGCTTGTGCCATTCCTTATCTCCTAGTTTGCAGCACGGCTAGCAAAGATGGGTTTCAAACTCAATGGTTTGAGAGAATGAATTCTTCACATTAAGCTTACCTGACATATGAAGTCACTAACTATTCTGTGAAACGTGGTATTCTTGAATCCAAAGCCTTTCTCTCCTGTGCACAGGGCCCTGAAGTTTTCAGCTGTTCGGGGGACAATATTTGAAAACAGCTCCATGGTTATGCGTCCTAAAGGTTCATCGTTGGCAGAAACGTTAAAATACACAACAGGGTTGGTGTCCTTTGACAGCTCTGCTGCCAGAGACAGGTGGCCCTTCTGTAGCTCTGACAAGCTTTGCTGGCATTCTTCAAATCTCCTCTTGAAAGAATTCGCCAGTTCTTGAACTTTAAATCTGACTGCAAACTGTTCTACTTTCACTTCACCATCTGAAAAACAAATCCAAGAAGAGATTTCCTTAGCTCTACTCACTGCAGCCAGAGATCAGTAGCTTTTGTTCTGTGGAATTTCCAGGGTAAAACAAAGCCCAACAAACTGCAGAAGATACTGAAAAAACTGTAAAAACCACTCAACCAACTCACCAGCATAATCTGTAGCTGTCCAAATTAAAACATTGTTTGATGTATCAGAGGGCACTAAGTTCATTTCTTTGGTGATGACATGGTTTGCACACACTTTCAGAACTTGGTCCCTTCTCATAAGGATCCTGTAATATTTCTTCTGTGTATGGAAAAGGATCTTAAGCTCTCCAACACCACGCTCCTTCCACTGAGTAGCATCTCTGTCCCACCTGTAAAGTTTCGCTCTCTCTTTGAAGAGAATTTCTTCATCTTCTTCTCCAGACTTTACCTCCACCTACAACACAGCACAGTACTGTGTGACTTCTCCAGACGTCGTCACCAACAACACTGTTACAATTCTGACATCAGGTAATGCTAAATTATCCACTGTTTTCCTTTCTAACGTGGTTTTGTACCCACAGCTCTACAGACACTCATCATGCACATGCAACCCCATCAATTTGGAAGGCTTTCACAGAACTCAAGCTACAGGTCATCAGTAGAAAAGTCACAGAGTTGTATTGCCATTATTCAAGCTCCCCCTCCACATCATTTTTCACATATACTATGAAGAATTAGTTTTTAAACTTTTTGAAGTTACTTGTACAGATCTGTATGACCAACACTGTCTCAAGAAATAAAATATTCAAGTTTGCATCATTAATTCATTTGCACTTCCCCACTGCAAAGCTGTACTAAGATTCAGAACAGCAAGGTGCACCCACACAGGCAGAGTAAAAAAAAATACAGAACGTAAAGAAACAGACAACAAAGCACAAGAGACAGAAAGGAAAGGTAAACCTTCCTTTGTTCTACTGAAACCTGCTGTTAGCAGATACATTTATCTGAACACTTTTTAAGTCCTGAAGGTTCCCTCACCTCTGGTAAGGAGACAATTGGCTCAAAGTGGATATCATCACTGTGTACCACCTCATCATCACTACCACCTTCTTCTTCGTCTGCCTTACTGGCTGGCTGTACTCCAAAAACAGCTGCTCCTGTGTTTGCCCATTTGAAGTTTTTATCTACAATTAAGACATCTGCATTTTAAACTTGTCCACAACAACAAAGATAACACACATTTACATTGCTTAGCAATATGGAGAAATCCGGAGCACAGAGATTTATCGTGGGGAGCACAAATCCAGATGTGTATCTGTACCAGAGGCTTAAGCTTAACTCACCTTTAGAGCCAAAAGCAAAGTCTCCAGAGTTCTTGGAAGCCAGATCCGCAAACGACAAGCCCGAAGCATGACCAAAGCCAAACGAGATGGGTTTGTGTTCTGTCAAAGATGGACAAGTCAAATGTTTTTCTCTTCCTTTGAGGAAAACATCTTTGATGTCATACAGTTGTAAGAAAATACTGGAGCAGCTTTCATATTTGCACCTGATTCTCATATTGACACTTTTTATTACAGTCCAAAAAACTGCTCAAGACTGAGTTTCAGCATGCTATTTCTGAGACTCAGCAAGTCCACACAGCTTGAGTAAGTGCTCACATGGTATGAAACAATACACTAACCTAAGCATAAATCATACAACTGAGAGTAGCAGTGCTCTGCACTACAGTCATCTGGACATACCAGAATTTGATAGGCACAAGTACTTTCATTCCCCTGCATATTTTCCCTAGACCAATACTTGTGCTTCAAATTCACTGCTGCATCTGTTCAATGCAATGGCTAAATTAAACTAACCAATACAAAAGCAAACTTAAGGTTGTACACACACCCCCCCCCACACACAAAAAGACCCAAACAAACCCTTACATTCTCCCAACTTTACCTTGTGTTGACTCAGAACGTTCAGAATCACTTTCTTTTTTAGTTGACAGGTCCACAGGCTTATCATCACCTCCTGGTAAACTCTGTGATACGTGAGCAGTTTCTGTGGAATCTGCCTCTTCACTGCTAGCAGCTGACTGCACAAATACCGCCGCTGCTTCACTACTTGATGGAGCATGAAATTCCTCCTCACTCGTACAGACTGTGTCAGCTGAGCTTGTAACTTCACTCTCCTGAGATTAAGAAGTGAGCACATAAGCCAGGAGAGCCTAATATTCAGACCACATTCAGTCTGGACATAAGAATAACCACTCCCTCCCAAAAAGCCACATTCCCCCTTTGCCCCCCCTCCCTCCCATGTTATCAATTTCTCCATTTAATTACAACAGCAGTGCAGAAAACTCACAATGCTAAGTTCTCAGGCTCCAACTTTCTTATAGCTTTACTAAGGTTTCAAAATAGGTAACTAACAGGGAATGAGAAGTGAACAGATGGGAAAAAAAAACCCAAGAATTGTTGCTGGAAGGTTTCAGACATTCTTCATTATTCTTAACACACACTCAAGTTCAACTTGACAAGAGACTGAAGTACCTTTGAAGCAGCATGATTCCAAAACAAGCACCCCTTCTCTTGGGAATTTCCCTGAAATCACTGGACTCTTACATACCTGCTAGGAGGAATTCTACTAGCCAGAGCTGTTTCTACTTTAGGAGGTAAAGCGGTTTCCTTTCTCTCCCTGAGAAATGCAAGATCTGTACCTTAGTTCCAACGCCAGAACAGACTTGAGACTCAGTCAAACAAGTCAAGTAGTTTTTAATTTGCTGAATTTTTAATTTCTCTCTAAGTGAAAACTGACTAAGAATAATGCTGCAAATTTATTGCCAAAACTTTTCATAGATACTTGACTCGTACTTTCTTTCTCTGAGTGCCAGCTTCTTTCTGAGAGCCTTCTGGACAGGCATCTTCCGCATTACTACCAATGCCACACACACATGGGGAAGTGACCTGCGGAGTTTCTTCTCCAGCCTTCTTCTCAGGAGGTTTGGTTTCAGAAGTAGTAACACATTCCCTCTCCAATTCCTGTTTGACTGCAGTGCCTACTGCAAAGAACAAAAATTAGTGGAAAACAGCTGTTCAGACAGCTGAAGACTGTGATCACTTCCTACATATACATTATAAACTAACCTAATGGAACTCAGAACATCTGAAGTTTAAAACTTTGGTAATAGCATCATTCTTTTAAAAGTCACTCATTCACAGTCACAAGGGAGCTAAAGAACTGTACATTTGTCCTGCTGTGGTTTTCTGTGGTATCAAAGAGCCTCCATGCAATAATGATTGCAATCTTGCAACTGCCACTACTACTACTAGCTTCCTTTGACACTTACTTGTATTTCTAGTAGCTCAATATATGCCACCTTTTTTAGTACACAGAAAGTCAGCCAAAGAAAGCAAACCTCATTTACAGACCTACTCTAATTCACTTATCTACTCTAGCGTCCTCCAGATTTAGAGATTCAGCTTCAGCATCTAAGAAATTAAAGATCAACCACTGTGTTTGCAGACATACCTTGCCATTTCCTTCTTGCTTTTTCATTGCTGGGATACAGCCTTCCATTAAGTTTCTTAACTGCTGTTTCATAGTCTTCATCTTAAAACACACGAAACAAGTATGAGTTCTCAGGGATCTTCCAAATACAAAGAAGTCTACATTTGTTAAGCCCTTCAGACTCACAAGCCTTGTCAAGCACACAAGACTTCTGCAAGTCTTTCAAGAACTCGACATATCAGCAAGCAAGCTTCCAATTCTTATTTATGTACCAGTGCCTTCTTACACTACTGACACTTTCTCTGCCCAGATTCATGGCACAGGTTTCACACTGTCAGAAAACAAGCATCGTCTTCGTTTTGTTAGGAGTGTCACAAAGCAGGGTGGGGAAGGGAGACGGAGGGTCATTGGCCAAAAGGAAGATGACAGCTGTCATCACTATCAACAACATCAGTGCCTGTTGATTCTAGTACAATGCACGTGCCCTACAAAAAATGCAACACTCAGATCAACTTTGACATTCCTTACCATCATCCTCTTCACTCACATATCCAGGCTTATTCTTGTAACAGAAGAAGGTTGAAGGGAGCTTAAGAAAGCCTGCGAGAGCTCTCTGCTCTGGGGTAGGTGTGAGCTCGTACACGATCACAACATCATCGCATGGTGCAGCATCTGAGGGGTCAGCTGTCTTCTCAGCTTTGTACAGAAATACAACAAAACATGACAATTACATATTTCACAACAGCAGCAACATCAGCTTCCCACTGCCCATGTTACAGAAAGGAATTAATACTCTGACAGCTAGAAACAGACGAAACCTACGTTCTTCTTGTTTCTCCCTCTGGATGACTACCAGAATTAGAGAACACTAGCAAAAAATTACAGATCGTGCTGCGACGTAAGAAGTTCTAATCTGCATGCCCAACCAGATCTTATGACCTCTGAAATTTAAGTCTTAGATCAAGAACAGGTCAGCATTTGTCTATTGTTCAAGAATTATTTACGGCCTTACGCCAAACACAATACAGCTACAGGGAAGAGCCAGATGGGTATCATGTACAGAGGAGAAGCAAAACCTAGCACTGAAAAATAGAGTAATAAATGTACAGCTGTCTGCAGCAACATGTACTACTGCTGAGCTTGGAGCATTTGAAATTCCAGACGATACTAAACAGCAACTGAACTGAACTGATCTCAAATTAATTCTGGGAAATCCGTGCTTCCAACTCATCTCAACTTTTTGCCATAACTGCTACTAGTGAAACTTGTTACAGGAATGATCTTGTAGTTCCGTGCTACAGAAGCAACTAAAACACTGCTCTCAGCCTTCTGAAACTTAACTAGCTTTTACAGCAAGAAGAAACACGTCACTACTGATTTTATTAGGTAACTTCTTCTCTTCCTTTCTCAATATGAAGAAGCTTTTTGAGTACAAACAGAATAACCATGACAATCAAAGGTTAAATCTAAAGATGTAAAGTTGTACAAGAATGGAAGCAGAGAAGAAGGATGTATCAGTTTAAGGGTCACCTGTATGGGAGGTGGTCTGGTTTTTTTGTTTGTTTATATCTGTAATTTAGAAGTCAAAGTGGAAGAGAAACACACAGGTTAACTATTAATAATAAGTAGCCCATAAGCACATCAATATCCATATACTGGCTGTTTCTAATAGATTGACTGCTTTAGAAAGTCAGCCCACATGATAACATGCTCCAGTTCAGGTGTGCATTAAGCTACGCAGCAGAATTCGAAGCTCAATTTTCTTCTTATGACAACTTGTTTGCCAACTTGATGGCACAACAAGGCCAAAGTGGAACCTGAAGCTTCAGACAGGAACCAGAGTACTACTTGCTTCCCAAGGAACACTGATTTTCCTGCTTCCACTGCTTCCTTCCAGCAGTGTAAAAGCAATGTGAGTAGTACTAGAGAAAAGGCAGTATCTGAAGTTCTAAGTACCAGTTCAATTTTAACAGTGCTTTTAAGTATTCCTTTCCCAGCCCTTCTGTGCCAATTGACTGATTCCCATTAGAAGTTAACTGCTTCAGTTTCCTTCTACAGTCCCATAAAGTAATCCTTTTTGGTCATTTCAGATCTCAATTGCTCTTCTGAGCTGACATCCAAAGCAGATATACAATGAGGTTCCTGAACAACACACTTGAATTCTTAAGATGGAAAAGCTAGAGATGATTTAATATATTTTCTCAGAACTTTACACACATACAAAGTAACACAAGCTGGTTTAAATCAGAATTGGTGGCATCCAGTACCATGCTACAGCAGTAGGCAGGTATGCTGCCTGTAAGGAGGTGCTTTATTCACTCAGATCAGCTAAGCAGTCAAGCAAGTTCACAACCAGTTCGTCACAGATGAAGTCAGTGCAAACTAGCTGAACAAGCTGAACAGAACCTTAGTGCAAAGCAGCTGAACAGAAGAAACACATTAGAAACACACTAAGCCAGCTCAGATCAACCCACAGGTTAAGCTCTCCACAAATCGACCAGAAGCTGATTAAGATCACAGTGGCCCCAAAATCTACTCAAAGAAGTGACAAAAACAGCAACAGTAAGGATTAAAACCTGTGTTTACCCTCACAATATTAAGGCTGAGGAAGACGTTTGCTAGATCACTTACATCAGTTCTCATTCAGCCTCCCTGCAAGAAAATTGATTTTTCTTACTTATATAGGCTGCAAGCAGCTTGAATTTATCTTCATAGATTGCCACTAAAGCAGTGCCACGGGTGCACAGAGTATATTGAAAGACTGTTGGTTTTGGTTGGTTTTGTCATAACAGAACTTCCCAGTCAAGGGGGAAAAAAAAAAAACCCAAACAAAACATTCTTAGTAGATAAAAGGAACAAAAGAAAGAGCAACATCATGTACAACAGTTGGAACATTTCACTTTTACTTCAGCTTTGACATAAAGACCTGATAGACTTAATATCGAACCAGTCTGTTTTTACTCCCTCTCAATGTCAGTAAAAAGCTGCTTCACATGAAGTGAAAAGCACTAAAGCTGAAATCCTTACACATGGAAGTGACAGGGTAACACACAATTGACATAACTGTGAACTTCTACTCCTCTGCACAAATGTAGAAGTTAAGGCTGGTAATCAGGAGATTGAATTCAATATTTCCAACAGAGCTAAATACAAATTCAATACTAAATTCAAATTTTGCTAGTCAACATGCCTTGAAATCTTCAAGTATACATCAGTAACATGGAAGACTTGAGGCAGGAAGAGATGCACACTTCAAGAGTAATAAAAGCAGAACACAATTCCTTTAGTAAGGAGGAATTTTGCGGATCCTGCATGCGTGATCAGTCAAACTGTGAAGGAGAAGCGCAAGGCAGATTTCTGAATACCTTGAGAACAGAAGGCAAACCAAAGCCAAAGCCTAAACAGGGCCATCCATTGTGCTCACACATCACAGGCTGCAGACATTCTCCTGCAGCACAAACACAGGACTCAGACAATCTGAAGCACTCTCCTCCAGCATGCATGTTAACTGTCAGGATTAGGAGCCAACTGCTCTGCCACAGGCCGCCTGCTGGCTGTGCCTGCTCAAGTGTTTTTCATCACACATTCAGTGCAGCGTGTAAATACCTTGACTAGCAGCTTGCAAGGAAGACGTGCTTGTCCAAAAGGCCATTGGATTAGATTTAAAAAGGCTAAAATTAAATCCTAGAAAATAAATGGCGTGGAGAGAAATGTTTAACTGAAATTTTCAAGGGGGTAAAACAAACCTTATTCCTATCCACGTTCTGGAAGCATTCCACAGTTACACATCACAGTGGGAAAACTCACACTGAATGCTACACAAGCTTATCCAACCCCTATGAATAAACTGCAGTCAACATCTCTAGCATCTCACTTAGTGTATTACAGTTAAGAAACAGCTTGCCTTCATACGACAGAGACTGCTATAGATATTAAAAGGCACCATCTGCTGAAACAGTCCTGCAATTGTAGGAAGCAGTGCATGAAGTCCTCTATCAGTACAACGCCAGCAAATCCCTGTCATTGCACAAAGATACCTGAGCACATGACGGTGAACACATGGCAGCCACTGCTTCTGCAAGCTCAGCCTTCAGCTAGTATCAGAGCCTGTGTAACTGAGGATGTAATCACAGGATCTCTTTTCAAGCTAAGAAAAGCTAGACTGTGCATCAGGAATTGCACAGACCACTCATGAAAGTCTTCAAGCAAATGTACTGCGTGTAGTTTCAGAATACCCATCCACACAGTCATAGAGATAACTGAGTTTAAGCTTAAGCACAAGTGCTGTTCTATAGCTTACCAGTCAGAGCGAGGCCTGTGCACATACATTACCAGTTCAACTCAAAAAATGCACTTTCAGCACTTAACCCTGACATTTTCAGCACCTCATCAAGATTCCAAAATCCTACCGGCAATTCTCTCTCACTACAGAGTAACACCAAATCCTGTACAAGGCATGTTTGTATCTTTATGTGCAAATAACCTGCAACCTGAATATTCACTCAAGTTGAAAGTCTAGAATTTGAAGATTCACATATGGGCATTAAAACTGAAAGAAACTACATATTATTAAGACAGAAGAAATAACACAATGACTGGCATTAACGAGTTGCACACTTGAATAAGCTCCTTGTTCAATTAACACTCACCTTTTTCCAGAATTTTAAATGAGAAGTTGGAGGGTCCATCTTGTGCTGAGGGAGCCACATTGGATGCCTTGCTGTCTGAAGGCTTCTGAGATGCACTGCAGCTTTTGGATGGTTCAGCTACTCCCACTTTTTTCTGTTCTGCTTTCTGAGATGCTGAAATATCATCTGTGCTTTTTCTTGGAGGATTAAAGCTGAATCCAAAGAGGGAACCGGTGGCTGAAGTATTTCCAAATGTGAATGTCTTTGACTTCTCATTACTGAAAATGCTCTTGACAGATTCAGATCCAAATACAAACTTTGGAGGAGAAACCACTGTTTTGGGTGGCGTTTCAGAGGTACTTCTCGATACCTCTAAAGCTTCTACAACAGTGTCAGAAGTATCATCACCATGGCTGAGGTCAGTTCTTTCCCTGGTGGTTTCTTCCAGTACAGCTACAGCGTTCTTACCACAAGGAGATTCTTTTGCTGTATTGGTACGAGAAACGTGAGGCGTTATCAATGTGCCTTTCTCTTGGGCTTGCTTTGCTTCATCGAAAGTTTGCTTAAATGAGTCTGCAACATCCTGCAGTTTGAACCGCACTGCTAGCAGCTCTACTTTCCTTTCCCCGTCTGCAAAATCACATGCTGTCCACACCCATACTCTGTCAGATCCTTTCATTTGTTGCATATTCATATCTGGCGTTATTCTGTGGTTGGCACAGAGTTTTAGTACCTGATCCCTTCTCATTACTATGCGTGCTTGTTTGCTGTCATAGTTCTGCAGTATCTTGATATCCCCAATACCTCTCTCCTTCCATTGGTTTGTGTCTTTGTCGTATCTATAGAGTTTAGCTCTATGACTGAAGACAACTTGCTCATTTTCCTCGCCACTAGTCACTTCCACAAGGTCAGGCAGAGGTACTACAGGTTCGAAGTACTGCCCATCTCTCTCCTCCTCTTGAGTAAGATCAGAATCTTCATCCGTGCCCACAGATGTTCCACTCTGGTTCTGCTTGGCAGGAGATTTGGATGGACTCAAGGCAGATTTAAAGCTGAAATTGAAGCCTGCTGTAGACTCTCCAAATCTAAACAGATTTTTCCTTACAGGGCTGCTTGCAAGAGGTGATGCATACACAGAGCTACTTAAGCTGTCATCCAACGCTTCCTCACGCAACTCACAGTTGCTCCACTCCACAGCAGGCCCAGTACCTTCAGCGTGTGGCTCTGTAACAGAATCAGAGGTGCCACCAGCACAGGCAGAGCTTATGTTTTCTTCTTCTGCTAGTTTAGTTTTGTCATCCGTCAGAAACGTTTTGAGATCTTTTAAGCCAGTCTTCATTTCTTCTGCTTTCTGTATAAGCTGAGCTGTCCTGCCCGTATCGACAAGTTTATGGGGTGTCTGCAGTGGTATATCTAGCAGTAGCTTCTGACACTCTTCAAACTTCTGTTTGAACTCCTCAGCCTGCTCTGGTGTTTTGAACTTCGCTGCCAGCTGTTCCAGCTTTGCATCGCCATCAGAGAAGTCACTGGCCATCCACATCCATGCTTTGTCTGAGCCCGACAGCTGTTTCAAGTTCATAGTTGTTGTGATCCAGTGATTTGCACATACCTTCAGTACCTGCTCGCGTCGCATTAGTATCCTTACTTTGCCATTCACTTCATTTTTAAGAATCTTCAGGTTGCCCACCCCACGTTCTTTCCACTGGCTTGTTTCTGGATCAAACCTGAATAGCTTCACTCTTTGGGAGTACAGCACTTTCTCATCCTCCTCTCCTGTAAACGGTTCTACTTTTTCAGGCATCTGAACTATCGGTTCAAAATGAATATCATCACTGTCCTCAGTCCTGTACACATCGTCATCCTTCTCACCAGGATCAGCAGAGGTGCTTGCTCTGTGACCAGTCTGAGAAACCTTTGAAGAAAACAGCTGTTCACCTGCACCTGAGAAGCCTTCAAAGTTAGGATCTTTTTTGCCAAACTGAAAGCCTTCACTGGGGGTACTTTTTGCAAGATCAGCAAAAGTGAAAGTACTACTGCTGTTTTGGCCAAAAGTAAACTCACCCTTGTCCTTGTCTGCTGTTTCCTCAGATTGGAGTGTAACTCCACTACTTGAAGGCAGTTCATTTTTGTCTTTTTCGTCAATGTTTTTCAAGTCTGTTGTACACTCCTTGGGTGGATCATCTTTCTTACTAGTATTTTTATTGGATTCCTGGATGCCAAATTTAAATCCACCTGGAGGCACCAACATTGAAAAGTTGAATCCTTCCTTTGCAGGTTTTGCTTCAGCATCTCCAAGATTCTGAAATGTAAATGCTGGTGTTTTCCCTTGATCAGCATGACCAAACTTAAAGCTTTTTCCTAAGAATTCACACTTAAAACCCGTTCCCGGTTGTCCTCCAACAGGTTCAGATGATTTACTTTTCAAGTCAGAAGTCAACAATGAAACATCACTGGTAGGCTTACTAGATGGATTTGGTGTTTGGCAAGCTACACAAGCTGGTGAGGAACCTTCGTTCCTTACAAAACAAGTATTACAATCCCACTGTCCTTCCTTTTTAGCAAAAAGCTCTGCAAATGCATTCTTCTGAGGTTTACTTGCGTCAGTAGCAGAACCAAAGCTGGGAGCAGGAAGCGCCTGAACAGCAGATACTGGCACATGTGGTTGACCTTGAGAGTTAGGACTCTGACAAGAACGACAGTTTTCATCATTTGCTTCGTTCTGGGTGAGGCATACAGAGCAGTTCCACTGACCTTTCAGTGAAAAAGCAGTTCCCAAGTCATTCTGAGTGGTCTTTGGAGCATCTAGTCGTTCCAGTTTAAAGGAAAATTGTTGAGGAGATACTTCTGAATTAGTTTTGCTTGGATTCTGGCAGGCAACACATTTTGTGGCAGTGGGTTCATTTCTTACTGAACTACAGTCCCACTGACCTTCCTTTTTAGCAAAGGCAGATCCTAATTTGTCCTGTGTGGCACTACTGCTGGCTTTGAAACTTGCAGCAGATTCACTTACTGGGATGCCATGTGTGTCCCATGCATCTGGATTTGGGCTTTGGCATGAGACACAGTTCTTAGCAGTTGCTTCGTTCGGAACTAAGCATACTTTACACTCCCACTGATTCTTCTTCAAGGGAGACTGTCCAAATCCGCCAGAGGAATAGGTTTGTATGGCTTCCTTTCCAAATGAAAAAGTGGTAGGGGCGGTTGACGTTGACGTAAAACTGCCTTTGCTGTCAGATTCGCTGGTCACACTATCTTTTGAGAACCGAAATACGGAGTTCAAGATCCCTAATGTCGACCCGCAAGACTCCTTGGTATCTTGACTTGTTGCCTCTTTAGCAGTTCCAGTGCTCTGAGTCAAGGATGCATCAGCACTTGATCCTGATGTTTTTAACACATTCTGACACTCCTCAAACTTACTTTTGAAAAGCATTGCTTCCTCTGGTGTTTTAAATCGAATTGCAAGCTGCTCCGGCTTTGGCAGCTCATCTGCATAATCTAAAGCATGCCATACAAATGATCTATCTGATCCAGCATTTGGAGTTAATTTCATATCAGTATTTATGTAGTGATTTGCACAGATTTTTAGAACTTGGTCCCTTCTCATTAAGAGACGGAATTTGCCAGATACTTTGTGTTTCAGTATTTTCACATTTCCAATACCTCTTTCTTTCCATTCTTTAGATTCTGCATCAAACCGGAACAGTTTAGCTCTGTTGCAGAAGAACTCTTCTTCATCTTCCTCGCCTGTCTTTACCTCAATCTTGTCAGGGAGTGGCACCACAGGTTCAAAATGAGGTCCATCATCATCCTCATCACCACCATGGGTGCTTCCTCCCTCTGTTTCATGACTTCTATTGGCCAAGTCGGAATTTGAAGTCATAAATAATTGCTTGCTTGGTTCTTGGAAGTTAAACATTTCACTCTTTTCAAAAGACAGGTTTTTATGCGCATTTTGTCCCACGCTTTCTGTAAGAGAGACACCTGAAGTATGCTTATTACTGAAACTGAAGACATTTCTTTGGCCATTTGTGTGACTGTTAACTCCTTTTTGTTCAATGCACCTCTCATCTTGTAAAGGTTTGTCTGATGTTAAAAGCTTCAAAAGGCGTTCACTGCTGTTGAAAGCTCCATTAGCAGGCTGTGTGGCAGCTACAGGAGAAGAAAAGGTGAAGTCCCCATCATTAGATTTGAAGTTAGTGTTGAATTTCAAGGTTGTTGGCTGAGGCGGCTTTGACCCTTCAGCTGCTCCCGGCTGCCCAAATTTAGCTTTTGAAAATTCTACCCCTTTGGATTCTGCAGGTTTTAAAGTCGCGGGTGCAACCGAAGGCTTTGTAAAATAGCCTGGTTCAGGTAGCGGTGGATTGGTGCTCGCCTGTGGAACACCGTAGTTGTAGTAATCATCGCCTCCACGAGGTGAAATGATTCCAGCAGCAGGAGCATCAAAACGCAAAGGTGCAGCATAGATGTCCTGAGGAAACACACCGGCACAAGTGTTCTGCAGAGGTGGGGTGTGGATCGGCTGTTGATAAGCATATATATGTTGCTGAGGTGCAAGTCTGTTCATGCCGTAGACAGGCGCCTAAAGAAAAAACACAGGCACTTGGTTGTGGAAAAGGAGAAAAAGGTCTCAGGCTGCTAAAGCCCACCCAACACGTACTCTTAATAACAAGGTGAGCTTTACAATTACATTTTGACTCTAATCCGTTTAAACTAAAATCCTGAATGGTTCAAAACTTGAATGGTATCTGAAAACGTGGACTGAAGGGAAGCGTAAGCTGAACGGACTCATTATTGCTAGTAGAAAACAAACAAAAAATGGAGTAAAAACCACCAAGTTCCCAGGCTGTTTTGGGGAAAAGAACGTGACAGACACAGAGCAGAGAACATATATTCGGCACGTTAAAAACATTTTGCTGGCTGTTTCTCCCAAACCACACATCGCAAACAAGAGCTGATAATGGATCTTTCTGCCTGTCTCCAGCAGAGCTCAAGTTTACTAAATGCTACCTAGGGAACTGCAGTACTTCTATCCAACTACACCCACAATCAAAACCAGTCGTTTTCAATAAGTCAGTCGAAATTGCTTGAGCAGATACATTTGTCCTCACCTTTGTTGGTGTTACATTGGTTGCAGCAGTTCTTAGAAGATACTGTGAGTTACAAGCAGGTGACTGGCTATAGTACACAGATGGGCCAGTGGTAGCAACTGAAAATGAACACCAAGAAAAGAATTTATACCCAATTTGTGATACTGATTTCAATTAACATCCCCCGAGGATCAGTTCTGCTCATTCGTCAAACAACACTGCAGAAAGATTTTAAGAAGTCCTACTCAGTACAACTAAGTGTCTAACCAAAATTCAGCCTTAACTTACCCGTTAAAGGAGCTTCATGAAGATTTTGTGCTCTCTGATAACCATCTGGCTTAGGATCAGTTCCATAGCTTTCAGCAGGCCACCGATGAGATGAGACACTTACGTTGGAACTGTTGAGTTTCATTTCCTGCATTTCATTCTATTCAAGAAGCGTTTCAGTTAAGAGAGTATAAACGTATTACACAGCTATGTGAAGGAAACCTAAGGAATGATCCCTACTCCCCTGTTCTTTAAAAGCATCTTCAAGGTCTGAGACAAAGAAAAAAAAAGTTAACTGCTGCAATAATCCACCATCTGCCTATGGTGTACACAACTGAGATTGTTCCCTGAAGCCAGAAATAAAAAGCCCAGAACCAAAGAGGACAATAGCTAAGCTGAAGAAAGCAAAACTGTCTGAACAGGCAGTCCTTAGAAGCATTACCTCCTCCAAAGTTGTTTACCTTTAAAGCTTCCACTTGCTGACAGAGCACCCGAAGTAAGGAGGTAAGATCTTCTGCCCACTGAGGAAGAGTTTTAGGAGAAAACTGGAAAAAAACAAAGCTTATTATAGAACTTCAGTTTTTTATACTAATGTAACACATCCCTAGAAGAGTAATTGGCTAATATACCTTGTAGGTATTTACACCTAATTTCTTAGGTGATGGAATTGAATGTTTTACTTCCAGATGTGCAGCTTGGGAGACGTTTCCGGAGGCAAAACTTCCCTCTTCATCATTCTCCCCAAGCTCCTGGCTCACTGCATTCAGCATTTCCGTTACAGTTTCAATAGATACTGGCAGCTAAAAATTGGAAACACAAGGCATGATTGCAATTCTGGATCTGAGGAAGAGACTGTGTTCTCATCTATGGCTGAACAGTACACAAGGCTTTCACTACAGAAATTCTAGGCTTTTTTTGCTGTTCTTTCCTTCGCAGGAAAGCCCTACATCTGTTACAATTAAGGTCAGAGGACAATTCACACAAGCATTAATTCTATCTGGAAACTATCAACCTCACAAAGACACTGAGCACAAGCTATTTGTTTACACAAAAGCCGTCATCTACAGAGAATCAAAAACATTTCAGAATCTGATACCTTCACAGAACCTTCCCAGGATAGACCACATACTGGAGCAAAGACATTCATTTGCCTTGATGAAACACCATAAGCCTAACTTGTCATGAAGCAAAATCTGTTTTGAGAAGTCTGACTTGAAAGCCAATTGTCTCATTTTGCACCAGTAAGCTAAACCACTCCATCTCTCCACACAAGATGTTAAGCAGGAATTACTTACTTTGTCAGCTACTGATGGATCAGAGGAGCTTTCATCGATGATCTTCATCAGGTAATGCTTTCTTTTAAGAAGATAGGCTTTGTGTTCTTCTTGTTCTTCTGGCAACATATCATCGCTCTCCATCTCCTCTGCCTTTCTTTGGCAAAGCTACGCAACAGCATATTGATCAATAAGAATTGGTCAGAATGCAAGCAAAAGAAAAGCATTTTCAGGTAATGCAATTTACAGACTTACTATGGCAAGATTCCAGTATGAAACCACGTTCTTAACAGCTTCAAATGCTAATAAAGCATCATCAGTTCTGCCTTCAACCGCGTCCAACATTGCAAATGCTATATGTGCCTCTTCTTCATAGGCTGCCACCTGAAAGACCTACAGCCAAAGCAAAAGACAAGTCACACGTGATGTGCATGTGGACACTTGGAACAGTCAGTAACTGCAAACATCCAGTAAGCAATCAGACAGGAGGAGGTTAATAATATTACTAGTTTTCCTGCCATACAGAAAAACAGCTTTTCAATAAAGCTGGTACTAAGGGAGTTCAGCGTCTTCCACTCTGATAGTTTTAAAGCTGAACAGTTCAACAGAAAGATACTACCAAATCTTAGCATTAGCAATACAAGGACAAAAAAACAAACCCTAACAACACACAAAACCAACCGAACCACAAAAAGAAAACAACCCAAAAACACTATAAAAAAACCCACAACCAATTTACATGTAAGATTGTGACATAAAACCCCTCTTACTCTCATCTTTCAATAATCAATCTGTACCTGAATGTCCACACTATGGAAATGGTTGAACAGAGGATCAGTAGGCTCAGGAATACTTTTGAGCTTTTTGATCATTTTCAAAGAAAGCAAAGTTTTCTTCCAATAGTAGACACTTCTTCCAATATATTCTTTCTGGTCGTAGAAGGAGTTAAGGCTTGTGCCCTGTTGGAGAAATTGAAACTATTGCAGAAAATTCAAATGAAATGTTATACACACTTTTTTATTCATACTTTTTCTTCTCTGATGCAGTTGTTTTCTTGACAAGTTTCAAGAATTTTTCTCTGATGCTTGTGATGTATTTCAGGAAGTCACAGAAAGGAACACACAGGTAGAAAATACATTATTTTTAACTGCGTTGGTAAGAGAGTAGTGAGGGAGAGAGAACTTGTCAGATAAATTAGTTGCTCTAGTCATCCTATCAAAATTAGCAGCAGCTCTCCATACCACATTCTCATCTGATTTTATTTAGTCAGGTAAGTTTGCAGAATTAGAGAAAAACAGATGGTACTTATTCACAAATAATCTTCACTTACTGTTTTTTGCAGGCTTCTTGCCCAGTGGATAATTAAGGCAGGCTGAAGGCCGTGCTTCTCCAGGGCTCGCAGAGTACTTAATCCATGCTGTACAAGAAGCTTCAGTTTTGCTGCTGAGCCTGGCCTGAATATCAGAAGAAATATTCTTCAATTATTAGTCCCTCTCTTTTAATCTGTTCACACATTATTTGTTTGATGAATACAACAAGCAGTTTTAGTCCTAAGCTGGCTCTTGACAAATACAATATTAGAAACGTAAAGCCCTTTTTAGAAAGTTCTCAAGCATCTCACCCCTACAGCAGCAAACCTTTAATGCTCAAACTACGTCAAACAAAAGGAACTCGTTTTACACAACCTATGGGAATCAATTCAGAAGCTGTCTACAAGTTTGGTTCAAGTATTTCCAAACTGAAGAAGCCTTACGTTGTTTTTTTCTGCATCAGAGTACGAACTGCATCCCACCAGGATCTCTGCTTCTCAGTACAGTACTGTTTGCACAGCAGCAATGGTAAGAATGGAGGCTGATGTGTGCCGTAGTGAGTATTAAACTTCTCTTGCAATTGTAAGTTGCTGGTGAACACCATTCCAAGTAAAAAAACCTGTTTGTGTAAGAATAAACAAACAAAGCATTAGGTACCCAAAACCTTGCAGTTAAATGCATTTAAGAACTGGGAAAGTTTGCTTACTTCCAGGTCCAGCAGGCAAATGGATTCAGGAGCATCTGTTTCAAGTCTTGATGTTTCTTGTGGCAAGTGAAAAAGCTGTTTTAATACTTTGCGCAGCGGGAATAACGCTGACATAGAATTCCACTGCAAGCCAAGCCAAACGAGGTGCTGGAGGCTGCCACTGTGCATTCGAACAGCACCTGTGCAAAAACAAAGGTTGTAAGATGCTAGGATCTGCGTCCTGGTTAGGAAGACCTGTATCTGAAAGCTGGGTTTTGAGAAGGAGCTCTCAATATTTCTCCCATGGAAGGGCTTCCCCAGCAACCTCCTCCCACCTGTTTGCCTCTGTCCAACAAGCTGGAACCAACAATGTTCAAGTAAGATGTAGCTTTCTTCAAGTGATTCCTGCTCCAGTTTATATTACATAAATAACTTTAAAAAAACAACCCAACAAGAATATCTATTTCCTAAAAGTGCACAAGCAAAGTATATTAATACTTCACCTTTTCTGGCAAAGCAAAAAAATGGAGATAATATAATACTTCCCTAACGGGGTTAATCTTTAGCCTATGTGCAATAAGTGTTTGGTTTTTTTCTTTTTTAATTTTGTACTTAAAAACATGATGAACAAACTTCTTCAGAGAGACCATAATAGCATAAACTTTTATTTTAATATGTAAAATACATATATATTCAGAAAGAGAAAGGCCATAAGCCTTATTGCTTTGCACTCTGATCGGTACTTTTAGTTTGAATGGTCTACATATATTTTTGACCCCTAATAGCTAAGCAGAAGACTACTAGCATTCTACTCTTGCTACACCCAAATTCAAAGCAAGCCCTCATCATCAAGTTAAGCTTAAAAACGGAAAGAGTTCACTAGCTCACAACTCGTCCTGGAATTATTTCATTTTTATGGAACCCTTTATTGTAAGCTGTGTTCATAGATTACACATGAAGAAGTATGTGCCTTCCTATTAGCACTAACAGGTGTACAAACACGAAAAGCTAAACAGGCAGCTGCAACTAGAAATGAATCAGAACAGACCAGAAGACAACAGTGTGGAAGCAGGAAGTGTGTGAGAAATTCTTCAGAACCTGGCATGATGACACTGCCTCTCAGCTACAGCTGAAAGTGAAACCTTACAAATCACTCTCTGATGAGAGCAACGCTGAGCAGCTATTACAGACACTTGTCTTTTGTTGCAAATGATGCATTTGTACAAGAACCTCTAACACAGTCACGTTGATAGTGAGTTTCAGTAACATCTCTTACCAATGTCGTATTTACTCAGCTCTCCTTGAACTGGTGCTTGTGTACTGACATTTCCCACATCATCTGTGCCAAGGAAAGATCTCTCTCTAGAAGCTCCACTCCCAAACAGGCTTTCAAACAACGTAAATAAACCACTTTTGTTTGCAAAAGATTCCACAATCTCTTTCAAAAAGTCTTCCTTGCCGTGGCTTAAGTTCAGCAACATGTGGCCTAGAAAACACAATGTCACAGAAGAACACTCAACAGTATTTGATGCAGTGGGTTGCTTTTGCTACCTGAGGCTGGGAAGCAAGATTTCCCCTTATGATATTTACAGATTTCTAAGTTACACTCTCCCTAGAATGAAGCCAGTGTTTTAGTATATGGGCTGACAGCAGTCCCAAAGCATTTTAAAATCCAGATCTCCAAAATTACTATGTATTTTTATTATAATGAGCTCTACAGTGGTCTTCAAAATAAGCAGCTGTCAATCTCATCTATTCAGGATGAATTCAGCCTGATGCCTGGTGTTTTCTTTGTTTTCACCTAGAGCCCAAATGATAGCAAAGACTGAAAAAGACTGCCTCTGCTTTAAAAAAACAACAAAACAAAACAAAACAGCAGCAAACCTGTTGCAACAGGGAAGGGAACAAAAGTGACAGAGAAAGAGCAATATTTTCTTTTGTACTTGGGACCAGCACTGCTTGCAAACAGTATATTAGCAGGCAGAAACCAGCAGTCTAAGAGACATTAAAAGTTAAATTCTATCTTAATGTCCTGGAGATAAAAAGTCCATTACATGTCAGGATTAAGCTGCTCTTTTGCTTTTCATACGTAGCCGAAATGTACAAAGTTTTATAGCATATTTCAAGACACCAAACGTGTTCTTTAACAAGACATGAACTCTGAAATCAACTATTCATAAAACTAAGATGGAACTATGCAACATTTGTAATGATTAATTTTTATTACCAGACTGGCTTTTTCGGTCACAGGCCAACATTTCCAGCATATCTTGCCCAGCAGGATCTCCTTTTATTAGTTTTGACTTTGGTTTAGGTACCTGTGGAAGAAAGAATTGTTACAGCTTCTTCACAACAAAAAGGAAATCACTTCAGTTAGCCTTAAAAGTTAGAAAACAAGGCTGTTTCTTTCCTCAACAAGACACTAGGTGAGTCATCAACCAACTGCAAATACCTTCAAGAGCACACAAGCTTGATCCAGCTCTGCTGTCTATGCAGTAAGTGTGTGAGAGCTACTCAGGTCATCCCCCTCTCTCCCACACCAATAACCCTGATATCAGTTATTTTAGCTGGTTACAGAAAAGGGCAGACCCTGCAGGAAATACACTCCTAAGAGTCATCTTACTTCTGACAAGTGAAACAGTTGAAGAGAACCTTCTTCACATCAGCTGAAATCTTTTACAGAGTTGTGGAAGAGGAAGATTTGGTGAGGAGACAGCCTTAAAAACAGCAGTTAATCTTGGAATACAGGTGTTCAGTGCATGGACAGCGAGAGCGTTCAAGAACCGCAACAACTACAAGCACAAACTGAGCAGTGACTCACATAGAAACTTTTCAGATAACACAATGCTGCAAGTTCACACGCATCTCTCCACTGCGCCTCACTGTTCTGGGCCATTTTCAGCAGGAAAGTTCCAGCATGCATGTAGAAGTGTCCTTTCATTTCAAGGAAGGTACGAGACAGCTCATCAGGTCCATTCACATATGGTTTCACAGAGTGAAGCACACGATCAAAACTAGAACGGAGACAAAATTCATTTTCAACAGAGCCCTGATAAAATCTATCGCGTGCTTCAGGCCAGTGTTATTTAGCCATGAATGAAGTGACTTGATAATTCAACTGCTACTGCCATCTCTGGAGCTTAAACCTGAGTTGCACAAGAGAGCAGGACAACAGTCTTGAGCTCCTAGAGCTCTGAACACTGTTTATTGAAGTGAAATCAATAGCAGTCAGTACAGAAGAGAAAGTAATGGAAATAAAGGAACACAAATCTTAAATTAACTGGCTACAAACATTGTTTCGTACTGTTCCAGCTGTGGCACACATGACCCAGGCTGCAGTCAGCTGGATTAGCTGACCCTATCAGTTTTCCCTCAAGGAGAATGCAGGTGGCTTCCTATCTCCCATTTACACTAGACACGTAAAATTGTTCGTTGTTTCAGTATGCGTTGTATTGACTTGACCAGGACAAAGCTGACCCACAAGTGCCTGTGAAATGTAAACCAGCTGAAGTCAAGAACAACACTCTCATGCTGCAGTGAAAAAAGATAACTGGCACAGACTATCACTGAGTCGTCTCTAAGGCTTGTAGCTCAGGCAGACACATAGCTTGGAGATCAAGCCTAGTAACATTTTTGGCTACTACAGAGGAACTCCCCTCCAATTCACAAAATGGCTACTCAGTGAAAATTATGTCTGCTAGATGTTCTGTGACCCAGAAAAAAAATATTCAATTTCTTTTCTTTTTTTGAAAAAACAGAAAAGTTAAAACAATACCTTTCAAGTGCCTCTCTGCTTTCTCGAACATCTCTGGAAGCAAGTGTCATTTTAACAAAGCTAGCATAGGCCAGCAGATGATCTTTCTTGATAGCTCTCCAATTATTTTTATCACATTCCAAGTCTCGAACTGATTCAAGGTATTCCTAAAGAATAAAGTTCATCAGAGAATAAGGAACCACCCTCCTCCGACGAAGGCAAGAGCTTCTCCAGAACACGTTGCTGCATAATCCAGTTTCCCAGGTGAGACATTAACATACTCTTCAGCAGCAAAAGTCCATAAACGATTTGCCTCAGCAATTTCCACCCTGACAGAGCTGCTGTATCTAACTTAGCACTGCAGCTAGAAACTAAACAACTCCATAAGATTGAAGAAAATGCCAAGTAAATCACTGGTTTTGGCAAACATCACATTTGAAGGAATCAAGTCACTTGAGCATTAGCTGCCATTGTAACGTTACTAAGAGAATAACACCAGTTTCAAGGGTATGGGAGATGATGGCAGGATCAAAATAGGATTAAATACCTCAAATGTCTTTATGACACATGAACACCATTCCAAGCTTGAGTCGACTGGTATTTTCTTCTCTGCCTCCTGACAATGAAGCACAGCATCTCTTAACCTATTGTTTGAACGGTAGAGAGCAACCAGTCTGATGTTCAGGTAGACATCATCTGGTCTCGCATAGAGTTCTGTCTGAATCATATCAAAGAGCTGATTCCATCCATCTTCACCTTTATGTTCCAGTAACTGCTCCTATTAAATACAAAGGCAACATGTTCACATTTCATTCTCCACGAGAGCCTTTTCAGCAACTACATTACCTGTTTTCTCACTGCCACTACAGACTACATTACTCAAACTACTCTGAAAAGCTGTTGGGGCCTAGAGTGTTCTACAACATTTTAGAAGTGGAAAAAAAACCAAACCACTTTAGAGTTTGCATCACATAGATGCTAAGTAAGATGCTAAGTTAAGAGCATCAAATCATTTGGTTCAAAGATGGCACACCTTGATACAGAACAGGCTAAAAAAACAAATACAAAACACAAAAAACCCAGCAAACACCACACACAAAACCCCAAAGCACAAGCCTCCCAAGACTTCCATTTCAGTGCTGCTGCACTACAGAAAACTAATGCCTGCACAAAAGTGAGATAGTATGACTGAAAGCATTTACACAGTATTTGGGAATAACAGCATCTCCTACATTCTACAGGTTTTAACTCAAATAAAAAAACCCTAGAAAGCAGTGCAGTCACATAATAGAGGCAATATTAATCTAAGCTTGACTTCTTGGATACTATTACTAACATGGTTTTCCCATCAGTTACAGAAACTGCAGTTTCTACCAGGCACAGAACAGAGATTAGGAGTTGCAATTTACCTTCAGTCTGTAAGCAGCAGGACTCCCAGGGAAGAGCCTGGCAGCTTTCTCAACCCAGTACTTGGCTCTTCCATCAGTGATGTTGTTACTACACAGCAACTCTGCAATCTTCAGCACAAGATCTTTCTGCCTTGGATTCAGCACCACAGAACGCTGGGTTTCCCATGCACAAACACAAGAAAAAAGGTTACTGGTAACTTGATCTTGCAGTCCATATAGAACAAGAAAGAAAATATGCCCCCCAATAAACAGACCCAGCAAGTCAAGTTAGAACTATCAGTAAGTATTTTCTCACTACTTTCAGAAAAGTCTCCTTTTTGAAAGGCCACCCTTGGTCTCTAACACCAGACAACTGCTGGAATCCAGAACACCACAAGAGAAATAATGCCAAAACAGCTCCTCTGCCTCTACCACCAGCTGCTGCCCTACTCAGACCACTGCACCAGGAGTATCTCTAGTCTAACCCAATACGGAGGCTTCTGAAAATCAGAATGAAGTCAGAAAGACTGACAGAACTCCACTGAGCGGCAACAAGACTTTTGTGCATATCCTCTCCCTGCCCAAAGCCCAAATAATGAAACGTTGACTGGATTTCACATTTACACACTTGCCTAATCAAAACTCTATTTGCCCTGTCCCCTCTACCTCTGAGGAAACAAACAGAAAGCCCACCACCAACAAAAAACAAACTGTGCAACTGAGAAACACTCTCAGTCCAGTCTTTCAGTAGCAGCTGGATTCCTGCTGTTACCACAACCCCTATACAGAATTCTACAGGGGTCACACATTCTTCGTCCAGTGGGAAGAATATCAGAGCAGGCAGCACAAAGATCAAGTCCATTTAAGATGGAATAAAGCAGGACATCAGGGAGGTGAGGGAAGCGCTTACCTTGTAACACCCAAAAGCTTTTTCTATGTTATCCTGAGCTTCATAAATCTGTCCCAGAAACCTGTGAGCTTTGGGATCTCTCTCTTGGACACTGAGATAAGTAGAAATGTATCTACAGAGTAAATAAAAACAAAAAAAAAACAAAAATCAAACAGAAGGATCAGTACTGCTCAGTAACACAAGACCCCCCACAGCCTGTAGCTAATGTGGGAATGTCATCTGTCATACAGGACATCCAGCCATATTTAGTTCTAGGTGCTTGATCTAGACCTTCAAGTAAGGAACAGCATTATCTCGACACGTACAGATTCTACATATTTGCCTGCAAGTACTGGCCTTCATGAAATACAGCAGTAGTTCACAGAAACTGCACGAAGGACGTAACACAGTGGCATAACAGACATTCCAACCAGTGAGTTCTTACAGCACACTATGACTACCCATCCTTTAGGCTGCTCTTTTAGGCACATTTAAACGGCACCCAATTCTGCCACTTACTGCTACCTCAGAACAGCATGATAATGGCCTTGATTTCTCCGCTCCACTTCACTTAGCTTTTCTATCACATGTTAAAGAACAGAACAACATACGTAACATTTATTACCTTTTAGCAAGTTCATATTCTTTTATCTCAAAATACAGCTTAGCAAAAAGGAATCCTTTCAACGATCTCTGAAGGAAAGAAAACAGGACAGGTACATTTTAGATATACAGTACTGCTGAAGGAATTGAATAGGGAGACCTTTCTGTTCAGGGATGCATCATATTTCTAACAGTTTCTTCAGAGTTACCAGCTCCAGTTCACTCCTCGTATTCAGGGCTTTGTTTTTGAAAGATACAGGATTAAGAAAATAATGTTTTTTTCCCAATAACTGGCAAAGGCTCCTACCAAAGCAAAACTGGGGTTACTGGCATTTCGGAAACATAAAAATTTCTGACTAAAGAGAGAAGAAGAATGGCGCCAGCTACAGATAAGCTTTTTTTCTTGCAATGTATCCACGTTGCAGAAGAAAACAGATGCCACAAATTAAGAGTCCAGCTCCTCCTGTTCATGCCTCTGTCACCTTCATCTCTTGCCTATCTTCTTTTTAATATTCACTTTTATTTCCGTGTTCTGCCCTTCAGTCAATACCTGGGGAGAGGTATGTTTCACCTTTCACTCACAGAGTCCTCAAGTTCAAGTTCACTTGGACTGATAACATCAGCACTAAATTACTGCACTGAAGAAACATTGTTTTTTACCTGTGTGAATGAGCTCGAGAACTAGGAAGTCATGAGCAAAAACTTCATGGTAAACATGAACCAGGAGACAAACCTAAAACCTGGGGTCCACGTATCACTTCCACAGTAGCCTCTGTGTGAGAATCAGGAATACTGGAACTAGTTACACCTATGACTCCAGATGTGAAACAAATTTCCACAATCTAAAGACACTTGAATTTAGTCTCCTATCCCCTTCCTACTTCCTTTCAGGAGTAATCTTCAGGCTACTCCTCAAAAATATTTACAAGTGGATTCAAAGGAACACCAGTCTCCTACTTTTCAGTCTGTATTTTGAAGTAAAACATGGATACACTGACATGCACAGAGTGCAATCATGCGAGACATCTCCTCGTAAACAGGGTTGGAAAGAAACTTCAAAATAAATGCTTACAGCCTCGCACAACCCTCCTCTCCAAAATCAACACTGCAGAAAAACCAGTAACTACTTCCATCACTGACTGTGCTCTACAGCCAGTTACAAGCATCACTGAAAAGATGAAACCAAACCCGCAGCACTTGGCCTTGAGCACTACTAAAGGACAGGCAATATTTTTTCATTGAGCTCCACAAGAATACCAACACTGTTGAAGATTATCTCCAGATTTAGCAGCGATACATTCAACATTGTGCAGCCTAAACAGCATCAAAATCAACCGAACAAAGCGAAGGGACAACTCCACTGCTGTTGAAGAAGATCAAAATGAGGACTCATGCAGGCCTTACACTCACATCAAGGCCCTGCTGCATCACAGTGTGCATTCACATTACACAACTGCTGAATATTCCACGTCTGCAATAAAACCAATTCAAAGCAGCAGAGCGGGACCTTTCCGGATGAAACTGCTCCTATGAACCTCATCAGTCAGCTCACCGGGACCTGCACACCATTTGCCAGATATCAGGGAATCATCTGGCTGCCCAGTTACTAACGCACAGCAGCAAAGCTATTTCCCCCCACCACTCCCTCTCTTATTACTGACGGTTCACAACGCTGTCACACAGATGGGAAAAACAGCCACACAACACACCAAAGAAATTCAGAAGCTTAACAGTATGCATTCCCTAGTTTGCTTCCTCAAGAGAGGGAAGGCTGGAAGCTCGGGAACTCTGGCGAGACCTCATTGTGGCTTTCCAGTACTTGAAGGGAGCATATAAACAGGAGGGGGAATAGACAGAGATAGGACAAGGGGGAATGGTTTTAAGCTGAGACAGGGGAGATTTAGATTCGATATTAGGAAGAGGTTATTCCACACAGAAGGTGGTGACGCATTGGAACAGGTTGCCCATGGAGACTGTGGATGCCCCATCCCTGGAGGCATTCAAGGCCAGGCTGGATGTGGCTCTGGGCAGCCTGCTCCGGTGGCTGGCGATCCTGCACATAGCACGGGGTTGAAACCAGATGATCACGGTGGCCCTTTTCAACCCAGGCCATTCATTTCCCACAGAACAGCATGGATCCGTACTTCACCACGCCGCTGCGCTCTTTCGGAAGTTACCGAGGGCTCTGCAGTTTTCAGAGGCGCGCAGCGGTAGCAAACCACGCTTCCAAGGAAGTATATCCGCGGCCTCCCTCCCAGCAGCCTCCCTCGGCTTCGACTCCCCACCCACACGACTCCACGAGCCCCTCAGCAAGCTCTGACTCACCAGCGCTCCCGGCAGCGGGAACGCCACGACCCCCCCGCCCCGTACCCGAGGGACGAGGCCGCAAAGCGCCGCCCGGACGGGCAGCCCAGCGCCTTTCCCGCGCACCGGGCCCGCCGGCCCCCGCCGGCCATCCCGGGCCCCGGCAAAGCCCGCGGCCACCCCTCGGGCCCGGCACCCGCGGGAGGAGTGGAAGGACGGCGCGGGCGGGGAGCGGACCACACCGCGGCCCCGGGGAGGCCTCGGGAGCGCCGCCGGCGCTGCCGGCCGGGCCCCAAGCACTCACCTCTCTAGGAGAGGAGGCGGCGGCCTGCACGGAGGCGACGTATCTCTCCACCTCGGGCTTCGTGCGCCGTATCATGGCGCCGAGCCCGGCCGGCCGGCCGGCACTCGTCGTCGGTGACCACGCCGAGCCTCACCAGGAGAAAGAGCGAGCGGCGGAAGGCCGGCACTCGTACGCTACGCAAGTTCCCGCTCCACACACGGCGCAACGCCCTCCGCTGCCGATCGCGGCCACGCGCGACGTCACAGTCCCGGCGTGGGGCGGCGCACGCGCCGAACGCGCGCATGCGCAGTGTGAGCGGCTGCTGCGCGGTTGGTTGTCGTGGCGGCGGGAATCTGAGTTGCGGAGCGTTACGCCGCTCGGCGCGGGCTTCCGCTCGGCGCGCCGCCGGTGCCGTCCTCAGCCTGTCCGCCCTCGAGCGGTCTTAGGAAACAGCGCCGCGTGAGGCCGTGCTGAGGTGTTTTCCTCACCTGTGAGGACGTGCTGCGTCACCGCCAATGTCAGCGTCACCCGCCAGCCATCGATCACGCGTTATTGTTTGGATTCATGGACGACGAGTTTTGAGCTCTGGCTTCCAGGCACCGCGAGTAGCAGAAATAATTGGTTTCTGTCCGAAGCAGCTTGTGAGATGGCGAGATGCGCCGACCCAGAAGACGGGGCTTAAAAAGCGATGTTCTGAGTTGTGTGGTTCTGAGCACCGGCGCCGCCCCGTGCTTCAGTTCCTGCCAGGGAGTCCTGGCTGCTGCTCACTGGAGGGGCTGATGTCTTTTTCTGCCGGTTCTAAGCAAAGTGGGGCCACCAAGCTGCAAGTTAGTGAAGTCTCATTCATGGGGAGAGAATCACAAATGCACCCCGCCCACCATTGCCAAGCCCTAAGGCTGCTGCTGTACCCAAGAAACACTGACTGCCTTGATAGGAACTGAGCACAGGGCTCGCAGCTGCCAGAGGCAGAAAGGCTTTGGGCGCAGGTCCTTCCTCCTGCAGGTACCTCCCCTGGGCTTTCTAAAGTGCTGTTAGAGTGCCAGCATTATGGGATAATTGTAGTACATAGATTTTCATTAAAGTTGATGTATTATGAAATCTGTGCGTTGTTCTGCCTTAATCTAGCTGGGATATTCATGAATCTGGTCACCTTTTCCCTCCTCTTATGGGCGGGATGTGACAGTGCCACATCTACAGTTGTTGAACATCTCCAGGAACAGTGACTGCATCTCCTCCCTGGCAGCCTGTGCCACTGCTTCACCACTCTTTCTGAGGATAAATTTTTCATAATATCCAATCTGAACCTCCCGTGGTGCAACTTGAGGCCATTCCCTTTCATCCTATCTCTGGGAGGCCAATCCTTACCTCGCCACAACCTCCTTTCGGTTCATCACCTTATCAGGAGAGTGATAAGGTCTCCCCTGAGCATCCTCTGAACAACTGAACAACCCCAGTTCCCTCAGCTGCTCCCTGTAAAACTTGTGCTCCAGACCCTTCACAGCTTCGCTGTCTTTCTCTGAACACACTGCAGGGTCTCAATGTCTTTCTTGTACTAAAATCAGCCTCAAAGCACGTACATCTATGTGAAAGATTTACAGCACTGACAGGCCAGGAAGTGAACTTCAACACCAGACCTGTAATTGTCCAGGCTGCCTAATTGCTAGCTCACTCCCTGGCTCTGTTTTGCACTTCTTTTAATTAATGCTCTTGATGACAATATCCATGGTTATTACTTCAATGACAGTTTACTCCAAAGACAGCTGCTGAGTGAGCAGCGTGAATTTGAGCAACATTCCACTGGGGAAACAAGAAGACAGAAAAAAAACTTCATCATGAAGGTCATTAAATACTGGAACTGTTGCCCACAGAGGCCTGTGAAATCATCTCTTCCTAGAGATGCTCAGAATTTGGCTAGATAAAACTTTCAGTACTGATGAAGCTTTGAAAGTCACACTTGCCTGGAGCAGATGTTTGGACTACCTGACAGTCCCTTCCTTCTGAAATCTTTATGGGATGCAACAGGCTTTGAAGCCCCAAGACAGCCTCGATGCTATTTGTGGGGTCTGAAACACACACCTGTGTTAATGGCACAGAAACCACTGCCTTGCTGCTACTGCACATCGTGTTCACTATCAGTAACTTGAAGAAACAGCAGAAAACATTGTGTTAGGGCCCCAGGACTGCCACAGAGCCCAGGGGAGACTGATGGCTACACACTGTGAGTGAGGTGTGGATGTGACCTTGCGAGGCAGAGCTCACTGTGCAGCCTCAAGTTAGGGATTGTTCCCAGCTCTCTCAGCAGTAAGGCTGTGCATATGGTCAGCATAAGGTGGAAAAGCAAAACAAAACAAACACACTTGAACTGAGTTACAATTTAAAGGAATCATGGCTGAGTACTGATGGGCTGAATCCATGTCACAGTCCAAAATCTCAACAGTGTTACTATTACGCTTGTTACATACATTTTTGGGGGGGAAATTTTCAGTCATGAACACAGTAATGACTGCATTCTGCTACTGAACTGTTACTGCATGGGATAACTGTATATAATCACGAAGTAAAAAACACCCTACCTAGCACTAAATTGGAAGTCTGGGATGAAAGTTACACTACAGTGAAACGAGTAGAGAGCAAAATCTGGGAGGAAGATGTGCTTTTGAACTTACTTTCTTTCAGAAAACCTGGTGACAGTGCCAATCAGAAAATATCCAGAAGAATCGAGCTGTTGGTTATGAAACAAATGATAATTTATTTTTTAAACCTAAAAACTAAAGTGCATTTTTAGGACAGGCAGATGTCTCCTCTAAGTCAGGATAGTAAAAGAGTTTTACGTAGACAGTCACAGGTAGAAGCAGAGTGAAGGAAGGCTGCCTGGATGCTTTTCCACCCATCTCAAGTACTCGCATAAAAGAGGTGATACAGGTTTTAATAACATTAGCCTTTATTGATGACACTGGAAAGATGTCCCAAAGCATTTGTTTTTCCATAAACAGGAAAGAAAATTTTGCTTGCTATGAAGTAATGATATAAAAATTGTGTTTCTAATATGAAAAAAAAAAAAAAAAAAAAAAAGGTTTGCATACTTGCTAACAGTACCATCAAGAATTCCTAAGTAATGGTATTTTGGACAGAAAAGGGAAGAGCAAGCTTTCAGGGACAGAAGTCAACAGTATAAAGCAAGCCCAAGCATACTACAGTGAATTCTGACGATTTGTGAGCACAGTTCTTGAAGATGGCTGAAGAAACAGATCCCAGTAGGATCAACCTTCACATATTTACACTCACAGTGTAAAAGTAATATTGCCAGTTAACTCAAATACGCCTTTTCATTGCTGTTCCAGAAGTCAGGGAAGCCTAGAAGCTAAACTTCAACCTCAGGTGTTCACACCCGAAGCAAAGTTCCTCTTGCATCCTGGATAATTAAGGCAAATTTTGTTATCTTTTGAAAATACCTCATACAAAGTTTCTGCACAAAAATAAGAAATACAAATAAAACTATAGATATACATTGAATGGAACACTGTTACATATGGTCCGGCAGAATAAGGCACAAAAAGGAAATCAAAGGCAAGAGCTTATATAAAAGTTAATGTGTTATTCTGAATGGAATACAGCAAAATTCAAGTAGATCTGAGTACACTTGTTTCTTGCAGTGGGAATTAGACTTCATACAGATATTTCATGCTAAGGCTGATGTACAGAGATTCAGCGTGCAAGTACAAACTATGGGAAGCAGGGCATTTGTCCAGTGACTGTGTGTAGCCATGCGGTACTTTTCAACCACCTTCAACAAGGCTCCTCAGTGGGACTATTGGACCTGAAATCTAAGCATTATTTTCTCCGGGAAATGAGGTATGTTTGGTTTCTTGCCCAGGCCACGGGGAATTTTGTATGCATGCTCCATTTGCATGCTGATATTTTCATTAATATAAATGACACTGCATGCCCATAACGTTGGGCCTGTTTGCACAGTGTGCTTTTGCAGGTACTCACAAGCATATTTTCTCAACCTAAAATTCCTCAGAGATTACTGTGCTCAATGGCCCTCGTGTATGGGTGCATTATCAGGGTCAGAAACCTCTCAGGGGAGTTGACAGAAGCGTGGTCTGTTTATCAACAAATCTGTATTTGTACGTGTACTCACAGAGAGAATGGAGCATTTCAAGATGAAAGGCACGCATTGTAATCTGTTGTCTGATTACAGCCTCAGAGTCCCTCCCAAGTAACAGATACAACATTTTCATAAGGAAAGGGGAGAGCAGAAGAAGTCTTCACTTCCTTCCCACAGTTTCAGCTAATTTCTTCAGTCTTTTCTTCAGCTCTAGAGGAAACTTCTCATAGCACTTTTTGCAGACAGGCTTCATATCAAACTCAACAAATTTATTTCTAAAATGACATAGCAAGAAAACAAAGTCTTAGTGGAAGGGATCCTGAAGAAAATAAAGGTTGTGTTAAATGCATGCAGACAAAAAATGCAACTGCACTTTATACGTATGTATGAAATTACTTTCAGAAGCTTATACACATTGCAGACCGTGACTGAAATACTCTGAGTTATGCCCCATTTATAACTGTGTCTCTGAAAAAATCTTTCAAACTCAGCTGTATTGCTAAGCAAACTGAGCTTAAAATAATAAAGTAACAGTATTTCAAGTTGCAGTTTTGTGAAAAATATTTGGCTGTGAACCATGAACGCATGCAAAAACTGTAAGTAAAAGCATCTGCAGCACTGACCAAAGAAGAAAGGAGCACAGGTGGTGGTGAGAAGAAAAGCAGTTTACAAGCAGATGGGCTTTTTCTTTTTCTGCTTCTCTTTCTCCTTCGCTTCACGTTCCCGTTTGGCAAGGCGCCGCTTAAATTCATCTGGCATTTTCTCATAGCAGTGTTTGCAGACAGGTTTTAGATCAATTTCAACAAACTTATCTCTTCAGAGTGAAAGGCGGAAAAAATAAAGGACGAAAAAGGAGAAGAATTAAGAAGACTGAGCTGAAGGAAGAACGGAACAGGCAGCTGAAAGAGATGTCAAGCAGTAAACAGAGCAAGAAGAAGGCACAGGCACATTGTCTCAGTGTTGTTCAGACGGCTTTTGTACTGTAACAGTTAAACCTATAGCAACATCCAATACTGTAAAGAGAACCACTGATACGTTTTGAAGGCATCACACCTATCGACTGACTTACTTGAGCGTTAACTTAGTGTTGCAGGTTGAACAAGCAAAACAGTTCACACACCATGCCTTATTCAGAGCAGATACAACTAGAGCAAGGGAAAAAAAAAGAGTAAATCATTAGCATTACCAAAAAAGTAACAGTTAAGCTCAAATGTTTGTGAAATGTGAAAAACAATCATTTGAATCTTGTAGCAAGCATTAAGGTCTGCAACAATAATGAGGCAAGACCTGGAAGGCACACCTGATTGTTGCACAGTGGGACTCAAGCAATGATAAAGCTGTCTGGCAGAGGGCACGCAGCTCTGCTTTGGAGAGGAAGTGTCTTCTCTTTGTTCTGTACCTCAATTTGCAGTTACTCCTCTCTTTCAGTATACCTTGGCACCTTTCCCTGCCAAATGTTGCTTCTGTTTCCAACCACAGATCAAGGATTCTGAGTAAGGTTCTAAAGTTCCACGTGGAGCTCTTGGAACTGGTCCAGAGGAAGGCCACTAAAATGATCAGGGGGCTGAAGCACCTCTCCCATGAAGAAAGGCTGAGGGAACTGGGCTTGTTCAGCTAGAGAAGAGAAGCCTCTGGGGAGACCTCATTGTGGCCTTCCTATATTTGAAGGGAGTGTATAAATAGGAAAGGGAACGGGTTTTTACGAGGGTGGATAGTGATAGGACAAGGGGGAATGGTTTTAAACTGAGATGGGGAAGATTTTGGTTCAATATTAGGAAGAGGTTTTTCCACACAGAAGGTGGTGACGCACTGGAACAGGTTGCCCAAGGAGGCTGTGGATGCCCCATCCCTGGAGGCATTCAAGGCCAGGCTGGATGTGGCTCTGGGCAGCCTGGTCTGGTGGTTGGTGACCCTGCACATAGCAGGGGGTTGAAACCAGATGATCACTGTGGTCCTTTTCAACCCAGGCCATTCTAAGATGCTACAATTCTATGACTCAGGACCATGTTCTTCTCTTACATTTTGTCAGCAGCAAACAGAACCAGAACTTTGTAAAGCCAAACTTCTTTTCCCACACTATGGGGCAATCACATCCACATATGCTTACATTTCTTCCACTGCTTGCCTACATAATACTAGTCAAAGCAAAGTCTGCTTACAAGAGATCTCAATCAATAATGCAGTCTCTTAAAAAACTGCTGCCACAAGAGTTTGTTTCACCAGACAGAGAGGAAAAACAAAATTGGATACTCATCATTTGTGACAGCAGTGTCAAATTTGTGTGTAGAAATGAAAGAAGAAATGTAGAATAATTGAGGATGCACAATGAAAATAATTACTACTTCATATTCAGGTCAGTGATTGAAATGTACAATATCGAGAGTCAGATTATATGGCATGACATGACAACACACAGGGAGGTGAAGATCAGACAAGGCTGCATTTACTCCTTCACTCCAAGGCCCAGTTCTCTTCATTCAGGATCTCAGGGCAGAGGACAGCGCTTCCGGATTGTTGTTCTGCAGGCAGAGTCCAGTCCCAAAGGGTGGGGAAAGCACATTTCTGGGATGTAGGTCTCACCCTATATTTACATGGCTGTGAACTACTTTATGGCTCCTTTCATGTAGCAGAGGCTTCCTCCCACTTCGAGAATGGCTTTGGCTTAGGTCAGGCTAAGATGTGTTACAGTGTTTACTTCAGGCTGGTGTAGCTAGGAACAAAATAATGTGACTGCACGTGGAATGATTTGCCTTATGGCATTTTATCATTGATGACAGTCCAAAAAGCTACAAAACAATCACTCCTCCTCAAAATTAAGGGGCTTCCAGTTATGGCTTCACAGATCTTTTCAGGTACAATTCCTTCCTGGTTCTGTGAAATTATTATCAGCCTCTATTTTCAAAAGACAGGTGCCTGTGACAGATAGGTCAATATCTCCAGGAACCAAACTGAAACAATAGAAGGTAGGCACTGGAAAAAAAAAAAAACCCTCACAAAGTCCACCTAAATTGTTCAGTATCTAAATATTTTTCCAAATCTATGTCATGATCCCTAAATTCACTCGAGGAGATGCCTATGTGGTCATTCTCACAGTTGTACGTGTCCCTTTTGAAAGCTGGTGGGGACAGGAAGCCTCCTGTGCATCTCTCAACATCCCTGGCCTTTGGTTATTACTAAAAGGTTTCCAGCTGACCACAGTTCTCTTTAGCTCCCATATGATCTTCCATCATCATGAAACACCTGCTGGAAGGTCTTCTTCCCCTTTGGCCTCTGACTAATCACATCCATTTTAGTTTCTGATAGAGAGAATGCTTCTTTGTGGTTTAATGGGAGCAGTGAGGGATTCAACAAAGGACCTTCCTTCCTTTTAGAAAGAACTTTCATCAAAACGTAACGTTAAGAAAAAAGCTAGAGAACTGCTTACCATCTCCTTCAATCACACGATTGCAATGGAAACATACATCACCGAAGAGCTGAAGAGGAAGGAGAAGCAATGAATTTTTAATGTAATGATTTTATTGACAGTAATTTCTCAGCTGCATTTCAATCGCTTTCCTGTTTCTTTCAGTTTAAATACAGGAGAACGATGGCAAGTCTGATTTTGGTTTTCAATTCCATCTTGCATCATCTTATCATCAAAAGTCTTTAGAATATTAAAGATGAAAACATTTCCTTACATCCCCTTGACCCTCTACAAATATGGTTTTGTTTTGCTGTTTCCCTCATGCTGAACGTTTGAAATTCAGCAATGAAGAGTCACACACACACTTTTAGTAACCATCCAGCTGAACATCTGTACACCCGTTCAACACACAGCTCCTGCCCGGTGTACGTTCTTGCTCTATCATGACTGCAGTGCTACTGCTAACAATGCCATGGCATTTCTTGTCTGCAGGGATGCCAGCAATATTTCAATCACCTGCCCTTCGTCACTGACAGATTTGGGATCCATCTGTAATTAGCAGATGCCTTACAACTCCCACCTGTAATCCTCCCTTATTTATCCAAGCAAAGATGTGTACGTGACACCTTGCACTTGGCTTCCAAAGAAGAAAGGTCTATCCATTATGGTGCTGGACGGCACAATCCAGGGAGTCTGGAGGCAAACGGTACAACCCCATGGATCTCTGCTTTAAATGCAAGTGGTCACTAGGTGGTGCCCTCGGACAAATTTTGCCTTTGTAGGTCTTCAGCAAGTGGATGAAAGAGCTGCTCGATGCAGTCTATCTTAACACACAGTCAACTCAGAACTGCAGCTGTAAGGAAGGCCACGCTACACAAAGGCTTTGTGTTAAACCCCAGCTCCTGAGTGGCAAATGGTCTTTATGTTCTTGGGAAAACCTGAGTGTCATCAGCTGCTCTGATCTTAGAGGTGTGCAAAAGCTCGAAACGGCTCAACATAAGAAACCTAAGCTTGAAGAACAACTAGATTCTGATTAGCCCAGCTTTCCTTTATGAATTACCCACAGCTTTCTTTTTTCCATACAAAACTCACCTACAGAGAAACCCATATAAACTGCCTGCAGTGGAACACCTACTAGTTAACTTCACACTCACAGGTGATCATAAGAAAACAATCTCTCTCACTTTCCATCTCCCATTAACAAAATCTGTTGGTGAGTTTAAAAATTACAGTTTTCCATAACATGCAACCTTACCTGATTGTAGTGGGTTTCACAATAGGCCAGGCCTTTTCTCTCGTAATGACGATGACCCAGGAATGGCTTCTCACATTTTGCACAAACGAAATGCTATGAAGAAAATTAGGGATTTAGTTTGGATTTCTTGTAAATAACGGTGGGTTTTTTTTGAGAGAGCAAACAAACAATCCCTACTGAACAGGACCAAAGCCTACTGAGTCACTGTGCCATCTCGAAAATAACAATTACAACTACTGTTTTGTGCTTTAGACCACTAAAATAACATTCCTTTTACTGTCTTTTAACATTTCAACCCAAAACTTCCAAAAAAGAAAAAAAAAAAATGCACTGAGGTGGTTCTGATATGTTATTAATGACAGAATAAAGTGAGATCAAATAATTTTCACCACTGTTACGTCTCGTGAAGAAAGCACTTGCTGGAGGAGAATTTCACAACAAAGACTGCTTATCTTCATAACTTCAATGGAAGATTCAGAACTAAATCTTGCACACGGACTTGAAATAGGAACTGCCACCTAAACTGCTTTAGAAATATTTACATGGCAAGTAAATGGAAACCACAGAAATATTACAATGCCCACTAGTATTACGTTTGTCACAGAACTTGACGGCCTTTCTGTATCTCCTGCTTCTCACTTGGGGACATTTTCTTCTACATGGACCTTGCAAGGCTTCCTTGGACTGCTGATTTTAGCTCCGCATGCAGAAGTCTTTTCTCAGTGGAAGATCAGACACAAGAAGGTTGAAAATGGGATTAGGAGATGCATTTGCTGACCACTGCTGCATACTTTCCTAATCCTCTCATGGAAACTGATCGGCCATATTCCAGTTAAGTAAGTTAACATTTACATTTGTGCAAGACAACGTGTCAGCTGATGTTTACCTCCACGTGCCACTGTTTGCCCATAGCATTCACCACACGTCCTTCAATTGGTCTTCTACATGCTCCACAGATGGGGACGCCCATTTTGTCATGGCAGGGTAAACAATATAATTCTCCCTTCAGCTCACGAGCATCAGCAGTAAGTTCCTTCCTGTTCAGAAATTCATTAATTGAGAGCATGAATAAAGGAACTGAACAAGTTCAACTCAAGAGCTTCTGTAGAGATCATTTAATTTTTAGCACTTGTTTTAGGAACTGTATTTGTACTACAATAATGTATTTAGCAGCATCAAATATGCCAGTTCGATACGATTATTTCTTAAACAAGACTGATTGATTCCACAGAAAACTAAGGAAAGCCAGCTAAGTAGGATGCATCAAATCTCTCTGAAAACAGCTACTGAACTTTTTTCACACAGTTAGAAAGCTGTAGTCATGCCTGGCTTGCATTCTGCCTCTCTTTGCACCAGTATCTTTTGGATTTACATAAATGTAACTGAAAGGAAAATGCACTCCTCTGCATTTTCTCCATGATACCAAACATCAGAGAAAGAATAACATAAGCTGACAATAGCACTGGCACAATACTACTGTTGTTTTTCAAATCAGCCTCTGCTATGATCCTGAAAGGACAGCTTCCTTTGTAGTACAAAATAGACAACAAATAACGTGTGCTGTATCCTACAGTGCCCCCTGATCCACGCATCAGTGGGGGATGTAGAAACACGCAGCTACGTATTCTGCAGCTGCAGAAGCTGACAAAATGAGGTGAGAGAAAGCTTAAAAGAAAAGCATACTTTGGGCAAATAAAATCAAATAAAAAGAAAGAACATAGGCAAGGTAATGACTGAAGCAGCCCAAAAAGACCACCTTTCCACCCTTTATAGCAGAAAAATAACGTCAATGATGTGTGCCCAGATTTCCTATTTCCTAAGATACTCTGTGCTGCACATTACAGTCTTTCCTCACTTCCCAACAGATCACCCGCTGTTTGAATGGAAGGCCCAATTCTACCACCCAGGAGACGTAACCAGACACGTATCTGGCAGCAAGGCACTCAGAACTCATCCCTTTGGCCTCTTGTACAGGACTGGTTTCCACTTTAACGTGCAAGTGGTGAAACAAATAAAACCAGCATTCTCCTGTTTTCTTATGTGGAACTCAAGTTACCCGCAGTTTGCACAGTTGAAATGATCAGGGTGATAGGGATCATTTTTGAAAATGAGGGGTTGCTCGTCAATAATGGCGTGGCACTTCTGGCAAATGTACTTTCCCAGGCCTCTGGCTTTTTCCCTGTTATGGCAGGGACGGCAGAGATGTCTGCAACGACATAGAAGAAGACAGGTAAGTACCAGCACCTGTTCCTAGGTAAAAAATAGAAATCAAGCATCTAATAGAAACTCATTTCTATCAGTTCTTTTGTGGAGTAGAATAAAGGCTTTAAAACAACTGCTTTGGTAGGCAAAGCCAAGCTCAGAAGAAGGCATATTATTTTCTGTCACCACAGAAGTATCGTTTGTTCAATTCCTTTCAATTTAATGCTTTACCCTCAAACTCTTAAACATTTAGAGTGGAAGCTGGATGACAAAACTGGCCCTAACTCTGTAAATAACTCTGTGTATCACATTAAAAATATGAAATCAATGGCTACATAGTCTACTTAAAAAAATCCATGAAGGATCCCACTGAAGTGAGAGTATTTATTAATGAATAGGGTGATACACTGGACTCAAATTGGGAACCCATGTTGGAATAAGAAACACCTATTTTAAAATGACAATCCTTCTGCATCTGATTCATTTCTAAGTGTCCATCACAGTATCCTACCCATCCTGAAACACCACCAGGTACAAAATACACACTTGACACCTGATGAAGAAGTAGATCAGTAGTTAATATTTTATGTGCATATTTTAAGATATCCACTCTCAGTTTTATGATGCATTCTTAGACCTTTTTCTCATAGAAGACACTTCAGTTACTCCATCTCAGCAGGAAAGCTGTAGGAACCATAACCTCTACATCCCTCCCAACTTTCATTTCACTTTCATCATCATCAGTGACAGAAGGAAGGGTGAAGACCCACCTGCCAGCATTCTTGACAAATCCAATATCTGCCAATACTTGTTGGCAGATATCACAGCAGAAGCATTCCGGGTGCCAACTGTTGTTCATAGCTTTAATAACACGGCCAATAATGAACTCACCTGTAGGAAATACAGTAACAGGATGTAAAATACCATGCTACACAAAGTTAAAAGAAGCCTGCCACTGAATCATAGAATTACATAATCATTTTTGCTTCTCTCTTCTTCCAGAAAAGGGTATTTTGGAACTGTCATTGACACAGTGTTGACTTCTACTCCGCTATGTCTATAATCAAGCCTTGAAAGGGCTCCAAATTCAAAGCACAACAGAACTGAGTTTGAGCGGCCTTGACCCTACTGCAAGAAAACTGGAGTCAAAGTACGAAGATACAGCAGGAGAATGCACTTACTAAATAGTAAATCCAACACACAGCCATTTCTGATCTATCGCATAGTCCTGTCCTGTGAGGCACTGAAAAAGTGAGAAAACTACCATTCCATATTCTCTACTGCACAGCCATGCCAAGCGTGCACATTGTTCTCTGCATACACATTGCAGCCATGGCCCCTGAGCAGTGCAAACACTGCCTAAAACATGTCAAGAGCTCAGCTTCCTGGTGCTGTGAAAGGCTGAATCCTGGCTCTAAAGAGCCTACTAATCAAACAGCTGTCAAAGAGAAGCCATCAGGCAGATAACAGATACCAATGAAATGAAGTCCAGCATGCAAGTCTGTGGCATGCTATTCATTCCCATGAAGTCATAGCTTTTCAAGCGTAAAATTGAGTAGAAGCAACAGAAACTAACGGGCTGTGGCAGCTGGGCAGGAAAAGTCCTGAAGATACATGGTGTAGCTCCTCCATTAACTTGCCAGAGCCCAGAACAGTTTCTGGTCTCTCTGAGTGCCGCAGAGGTGAAGTTCCCTCTGCCAAACTCACCAAAGGGAAGCTAGGAGCAGATCAGTGACAGGAGCAGATCAGCAACCGGAGAGGAACAGAGCCCTGCCATGGATGGACAATGCTGGTATGCAGGAAGAGCTGTGCTTTGTGTTTCAAGGGGTTAGAAAGGAGGATTCACAAAAGTCCTTTCCAGGCCAAGAGCAGTAAAGGGAAAGGGGAAGCTGTGGCACACAAGAGCAGGAAGAGAACAAAGAAGGGAGACTGCAGAGTAACTGGAGGAACACAAAGGTCCCTCACGCTTGGGAAGTGACTGGACTGCAGAAGGAACAAAGCAGTTCCTTCTGGTTTGTCACACACTTCAAGTTCACTCAGATATCACCACTGAGCTCTTCCTCTTCCCCTGCTTGTTCAAATCTGCAGCTGTAAATCTGAAGGTCCAGAACATCTGCTTCCCCTCCTTCCAGCATCCAACCACACCCTCTGCACAAGGGAAAGGACTTCCTAAGATAAGTGAAAGTTGTAGCAGCTTGCCCAGGTGCCTCAGAAAAATAAGAGCTTCCATACCTGATCAAGCAAGGGTACAGCAATGACTTCTCAACCCTGACCAAGCAAAATGTCTCACACGCAGAAAATGTGGTGTAAAAGAAAACTTGCATTTGATTACAGTGTAGCAGACATGCAAGCATTTACTCAATAGCAACAAATAAAATACAGCCCTCAGTGTTACACAGGGTAGACAACAGATGCTGAAGACTTAAAGGAATTTGTGTCAAAAATAGAAAGCTGGTGATATCACTAGATGATAAAGACTGCCTCTGCTTCTATAGAGGAGGACAGCAAGGATAGGTTACAGTGGTCAAAACAAATTAAGAGTTGCGAGAGGGTTTCAGCTGCATGAGAAGGAACACGTGAGTACATGCATGTGGATGCAGAAAATCAGGAGCTCATGAATGGGCTGCTCATTGACTCACTGGATGAACAGTTAAACTACTCATGCAAATAATGCAACCTTTTTTTTTTTTTCAACCTACTGTTTGATGACCTTTAGGAAAAGCAGCTCCCTAAGTTCACTGAAGTTCATTCTGAAAGTTCCTCTGCTGTGTGGGGCCATCTCCCAGAGGAGATACAACAGGGCTGCACATCTTCCCCCGGCAACATATGTTGACTTCCCATTTGTGATCAGTGTGAAATATTTCACCTGAATGTAAAACTTACCACACTGATGGCAGCAAGGGGCAAAAAGCATTTGAAAATCATGTTCGCAGTACTTCCTCCCTTCAAACTGCAAATGGAAAACAAGGCAAGAGAGGTTAGGAGCATGCCCTTGACATAAATACTGTAACATAGCAGGTTGTTTTCACAAGCAACTGAATAGTAGAGGATAAGGAGCTGCATTATAAGCAAACCTGACCGTGTGCTAGAAAAAGAGGCATGAAATTCACCCACCTTAGTTCAAATACTGCTGTTAATACAACACTATTCCTTTAGTATTGCTGAGAGTGTAACCCACCTTCTTTTATATGACCACAGATGCCTGAATTTTGAGAGACTAACGAAAATCTGATGCAGACAGAATTCTATGCAGGAAATTAGCTTTTGAAAACTCTTCCTGGGGGGAAGCATTTTCCCTGAACCCATTTGATCCCTTCCTCACTCTGTGTTTCCTGTAAGAATGGCCCAGCGCACTGGAGGAAGTAAGTCTAGGGGAAGGAAGAACACCCAGGGACAGAAACTTTGCAATTCATGGAGCACTGCGGGCAAAACACAAACAGAAATCATGCTTTTCCTTCACGATGTTTGTTTGAGGAAATTTTAAAGAACAAAATTCTCTGAATCGGCTGGAATAAGGAGCTGATCTGAAGTGATTTAGAGCTGAATTTTCTCAGAGCTTAGAGAAGTTCAGTTGCAGGTCATGCTCATACAGGAAAATAAAAAAACCATCTGGAAGAAAAATTGTATGGCACTGCACTAGCAATCTAACTGAGGAATATGTAAGAACATGTAGACAAGTATGTCCTAAAGCAATGGGAAATGTTTAGATACCTTCAGGCACACAACTGGTACACACATATGCCAGCCAGCATGTTAAAACCAGACAGATAATATTAGATATGTTTGGATTTGAATGTCTTAAGTTAAAAAAACCTGGAAAGAAGCACAGCAGGAAAATCCCACTCCTTTCTTTGTACTGAATCTAACACAAAACAAAGCAAATAGCGTAACATATGACCCACAAATTAAGTTTTGATGCATGGATAGAAAATACAGCCATATATATCCTTTTGCACTCTGAAATTTCAAGGATCAAATAAAACATAAGTACAGTAATACAGTGCAATATACAGAACCACTGGCAGGATTTCATGCAGCCACCATCACCACTTAGAAATCACTGAAAACGTGAGATCAGAAACTTAATTGTTGTGCCCAGCCTGAATCTCACTTACACAAGGATCAGAAAGATGCGTGCTGCATGGTCTCTTTCCAGAAGCCTATTCTAGCAACTCATCAAGGGCTTTTAATACTCTAAAACAGATGACTTTTTAATTGGAAGTATTGTTTGTGTTGTTTTTTGGTTTTTTGTTTTTTTAATTAAGAGACAGAGGACTATTAGTGTCTCAAAGAGTAATGGTAACTATTAGTTCATTGAGAACTGTGCTTGCTTCCTGCCAAATGTAATTCTTTTTAAACTGAAAAAAAAAACCACCATCAGAAAGCTTCCAGCCTTGTGTAAACAGCTGGTACATTGGGAGATGCACATGTTTGCTTGGATTTCAGAGCCACAAATTGATCTGGGCAGACAAAACAGGTTTCTGTCAGGCAGGTTGGTTACTATTTGCTTTTGTTTCTATTTTCAACATTCTTGGCTTGTTTGTGCAGCATTTGTGGATGATCCAGCAGCTCCTCCATTAGAGAAAGTCTTAAATTTTTGAGAGAAATGACACAGCATAGATTTTAACAGCAAGGTCATTGGACTGTTGAATGGTGGAGGTCCGTTAATTCTATGGTTCTGCATAGGACACTTCACCACAACATTACCTCCAGCTGATTTCCACATCTTTACTAACCTATAACTTGGAAAGACTTGCGCAAAACCCGATTATTTTACAGATGCTTCCTCTAGGGTAGTTTCTGGTAAAGCTCAATTAAAGAAAACACTCCAGGTTGAAATGGAATAGAAATAAATGTGAGAAGTTCACTGCAACTGCACTTTCCTTCTATTCTGTTATAGATTATTAGAAACACAAAAACAAAAAGGTAGCTTCATAAGGATTTTGTTGCATTTCTTCTACTGTGGGATGCGTGTCTCTAAACCCTTCCATCTTCCCTCCCCCAGCACAGCACAGAGGAGGCTGGCGTTTTACTGAAACAGTGCAGAGAGATGCCCAAGGGCTCCTGGGAGGCTCGTAAGGGTCCCAAAAGGGTTTTTAACAAATGGCTGTGCTACAAGTAGTATTCACCTCTGTTTGAAAGCAAGGTGCCCACAGTTCCCACTGGGAAGGACCTCTAGGGAGGTCTCCATTTCTGAAGTCCAGAGTAGCAAGGTCTTGTGAAAAAGCCCACTGAGTAATTGCAATGGGGCAAACCAGTCCCTCTGGGCAAGGTGTCACCAAAGCTGCCCATGCAAATGGGCTGTTATTCCACTGTCAGTACTGAACTGTGCACTGCTGTCTGTTATAAAACTCTCTGATGGCAACTGCAGAGAAAGCAGCCTTCTGTTGCATTCTGCAGAGATACCAGCTTTGCTTCCTGAGTAGCCTAACCGGTTCTGCCTCACCATGGTGGAGCAGAGCATGAAAACTTATGGCAGCACTTGAGTGCAAATGTGATAAGCGGTTTAATGACTAACTGGGGAAACTCTGCAATGCTTGCGATAGGCACAGGAAGAATATTTAAACTCCCCAAGTCTTTTCCAAGAAACTCTAGCTTAGCTGAACTGGGCACAGAATAAACATCATCTAATGCAGGGCTAACAACAATGCATGTGTTTACCAACAGGGAACCTGCTCAGAAAAACACATTACCTGTCCACATCCCCACATGCATCTTTTTAAAGTGTTCATTAAGCCAGTCCAAGGAAGATATCTTTTCTTCCTTAGAACCATAGAATATCCTGAATCATAGAATCATAGAATCGCAAGGTTGGAAACGACCTGCAAGATCATCTAGTCCAACCACAACTGGAATTGAGAGGGGCCCACAAGGATCACTAGGTCCATCTCCTGGCTCCACACAGGACCACCCAAAAATCAGACCTTTTGTTTGAGAGTGCTGTCCAAACGTTCCTTGAACTCTGGCAGCTCGGGGCTGCGACCACTGCCCTGGGAAGCCTGTTCTATGCCCACTCCCCATCAGTCTCCTCTGCTCTGGGCTTAAGAAACCAAGGGGTCTCAGCTGCTCCTCACGCATCTTGCCCTACAGACCCTTCCCCATCTCTGTAGCCCTTCTCTGGATACTCTCTAATAGTTTTATGTCCATTTTATGTTGTGTGCCCAAAACTGCACACAGTAATCTAAGTGAGACCGCACTAGCACTGAGTAGAGTGAGTGACTGCCCTCTTCAGTCACTATTTCCTCACAGAGATAACAGATCACCTCAGTTACTCATTGCCAGCCATCTCCTGACCATTGGCCAACCTAAGCTTATCCTTTATCTGCTTAGGGCTGTTCCTGTTCCTCTCTCTCCCCTAAATGCTCTCAGCTGGTATATTCCCAACACACATGCTGAGGTGCTAAACCACACTGCATGAAAGAAGAGCAAGCTTGCCTCCACTTCTCCATGAGCTACACAAAAACTGTGCCAAGGTTTCCACTGCAATCTCAGGACCACTTCAGTGCTAAGTGAAAGCTGTGAAGGCAGCATGGAATATCTGGAGAGTGCAGATGCACTGTCAAACATTTCTAACCTGCCCAAAAGGCACAGGGGCTAGCACAGTATGGATATTCACTCTGTACAAGCCAATATAAATGTGGGTGGAAGGCTGAGTGATATTTATGAACCATCTTCTGATGCTTGTCAGAGCACTTACAGAGACTGGAAAGTATCTCTCTTCAACAGCAGCAGATAGACTTGCTGATGTAGGGAGAAACTGCAAGATCTTGTGGTAGACATTAGAAGGACTTGAGGCAGAAAAATGGCCTGAAGTTCAAGCTACACATAAGTCTTTGGGTATTCTCTTAGTCTTGATAATCACTTTTTTTTTTAACTTAAACTTTCCACTTTCTGTGTAAAATTTCTCAAGAACAAAGTCACTGCAAACCTCAACCTAACCTGAAAAAAAAAATAATTAGCAATTTAAACAAAAACATATCTAATAAGTACACCAGCCTTCTTTTATTCCCAAAACAACCATTGAGCGTTCACTTTTGACTTAATGAATACAAATGTTAACAATGTAACTAAAAACCATCAGATCGCTTGCCCCTGCCAAATAGGTCACACAGCTATGGTCATTGATGAGCAACAGAAAGGTTGCAACATTCCTAGACCAGGTGCAAACATAAAACTTTCTTTCCACTGCAGCCCACTTCTATCTGTGCTTTAGGAGGTACAGGCTGCCTCAGAAGACCATTCCTCTTTCTGAAAGAGGTCCGTGGATGGTCCCACTGTTATTTGAGAGTCAGAAAAAGGATGAATAAAGTGCTCATTATTTAGAGAAAATACATTTTATTCTTTTAAGACAGTTTTATCAACAGATGTTTTACTTTTAAAACGTATGTATCACTTCATATTTGACTCAGGTCTTAACATGTCACGGCAGACTCTTCACCATGCCTGCAAGCAGGGAGCAACCCATGGAATACTAACAATAATAATGCAAGGTGTAAGTATCTAAGGGGTGTTCTGTTTTGTCTTTCCTTAATTGCTACTGTTTTGCAGCCCACCTTTTGATGTGTCATGGACCACTGCTGGTTCATTTTGCCACAAATCGTTCAACACTATCTCTACTGCACTGAGAAACCTTTTGATCCTCAAGCAAGGTGAGAGAAAGCAAGACCAGGAATCCCCTTTGCCAGCCTCCTTTTCCAATTAACACTCCTCGCCCAGTCTCCTTCTCCAAACCATACAGTATAATTAAAAACACCACTGTGGAAAATGCAATGTGCTCTTGATGCAATGATGGCACTGCATGTGAAGTGGGTTAGAACAGGATTTTCAGAAGCAACTAAACATTTGACAATTTTGAGAACTCTGCCTTTAATCTGTTTGAACCTCAGCTAGCCATCCACAAGCTTCAGGTAATAATAATGATAAAACCTGTCTGCCATGATCTACCCTTCCTTACACGTAGGGTTAAAGAAAGGTGAGTGGGGTATATTAAATGCTGGGTTTACCTGACTCAGGCATCATCTGATTTTGGCTGTCAACACACTTCAATCTCAGCACGCTGGCTTACAAGTCATCTCTACAAACAGTATTTCAGAAGCTGTGCAGGCCTCACTCACTCACTCACTCACTCAGCAATAAACCTCCTAAAGACTGCAGGATGCTGGGATTTCCCTTTGATGACTCTCTTCTAAGAAGAATGCTTTTCCTGTATTTCTGATACAATATACAGTCTATAGATTTTAAGGGAAAAAAAAACACGCACAGGGAGAGAAATCTCCAAGAGTTCTTTTCTCAGCCCTAGTAACACTAAGTTACACACTTAAATAAGGTTATACACACTGATATACTTCAAACAGCCACATAAACATTTCTTCTTTTTTCTCCCCTATACCAGGCATAATCTTTTGGAACTCCATTTCTTCAACAACACTTGCTAAGGTATCGATCAGTCTGCAGTTACTTCTCCCAGCTTACCTCATAGAAGAGCCCTTCAGGAAACTGCTGGAAGCACTGGGCACACACGAAGCACTGCTCGTGGTACAGCTCACCATTGCTGTTGACAATTTTCTCTGCTGGTGCAAAGCCCCCTCTACAGCGCTCACAGATAGCATTTGCGAGTGCGTTTGCCATGTTGCTGTACAAAAACAAGAAACAGAAAGAAAATGAGCCCCAAAGGCAGCACAACTGATTCTGGTTCTCTATTTTTTTCCAAAGCCAATGGCATCAGCCTTATGCTAGGCTGCCCACTGAAAACTTTTCAATGAACTCAATGACTTGTGGTGCTCCCTTAGAAATAAAACTGTTGTTTCCCTCTGGCTCCAAACACTTTGGAAATAAAAACCCCACAATGTGCTCTAATAACTACTGATTATTGTCACAGATGAATTTGCTGTCTCTTTATGATGAGAAAAGGCAGGTAATTCAAAGAACTAATATAAAAGTCATGGAACACATTTGAATTACGGAAAATAAGGTCAAATGTTAGCAATAATTGAGGACTTCACACTAGAAAATATAAATGTTAATTCTGAAATAATTCATAATTCTAGAATACGAGAATTCTAGAATATGAGCATACAACAACATTAATTCAAAAGCTATAAGCAAGCAACGTGGAAGAGTTTAAAATATTTTGTCTGGCAGATTACTGAAAACCACAGCAGGTAAACAATCAAATCTGTAAAATCACTTCAAGCCATATACAACTTGTAGAAATAATAGTTTAAAGTCATAGGGTTTTTGGTTGGTTTGTTAGGGTTCATCTCCATAAAAGCAGGTCACAGCACCCCAGCACCAGACCAAGGACAAGGAGAAGGTGGGAATGCTCTAGCTGCTGGGGTGCTCCACCATAACCCAGGCACAGAGCAACAAAAACTGGTGATGAAAAAAAAAAAGAAAACCTCAAAAAGCAATCTTGATTGCTTCTCAAAGGCATGTGACCATAGAATGAGTGTGAAAATATCAGGGGGACTGCAACTTCACTAGGATTGTGTTCACTTATGCAACAGTCAGTACAGCTGTCTTACACTTAAGGCTCTAGTACCAAAAAAGGGTCACTTTCTTGTCCTTTGCAAGTGCCTTCTTACTAATACTTGGGTTCTCAAAGCTATGCCTTTCAGGGTTATTTCTCTGCCCTAATATCACTTGATAGCAGAGAGCAAATACAGGGCAATAGTCTAGTTTCATACAATCTGACCACAAGTGACAAAAGCACTGTCTGGACAATCACTGGGACATTATTTTACACACAGGCACAGATTTGGATATAGTAAAGCAATCTGCTGCATTTGCCAGTGCGGAGCGCTGGGTCCTGTGTAAGATGCCAAGACTTGCCCTCTGAGCAGATAACACCTCTTGGCTCCCTTCAGGCTTGACAGGAATTGTATTCAGTCCTTGCACAACATTCGAGTTAGCAAGTATACACCTACCACATAGCTCCAAAAGGAATGTGCTTTATCTATTGCTTACACTGTACCACAGAAGAGCCCTACACAAGGTCACATCCGACCAGTTATTATTAGCTGTATCTTTTTTTTCTCTCTCAGGAGCACTTTGCAGAAGACAATTCTGCTATCAAAATACTCACTGTCCTTACAGCAAAACAGTGAGTGGCCAAATTTCACGAAGGAGGTCAGACTGAGGAACAGTCTATTTCACACTTAAGAGATCAACATATTGAAAAGCGGCAGTGATCGTGTGTATAAAGTGTAGTTAAGCACACAGTTAGCCAATGGGCTACACGGATTACATATGTTTTCTGCAGGGGGAAAAAAGCCAGACATTTCACCCACCCTGAGTTAATCTGAATGAGCAGTAATCACAACATAAACCATGAGCCTCACCATCACCTCACCAGTTCCTGAGTATTAAGGATGTTAAACTTGTAAGTTATTTAATGCTAAGTGCCGTCAGAGAAAAAATGTAATCCAAGTAAAAACACGTATGTAAAAACAGTGATGCATGCAACAGTCCTCCATTAGTGAAACAGTCTGCACGTTTGCCCAAAACAAGCAAACAATCTGAAGTCAGAGACTACTTGGCAAATACCAACCCTGCTTCAAACCCCAATAAAAACTTCTGACGCAATTACTGATTAAGTTCACGGCACCAGCTCAAATTTTAGTTGATGATTACAACTGGCAACGTATCAAACACAGAACTGTGGCAAAGGCTGCCTTAGAGTATGGCTTACAGAGCCCAGACGGTAAAAAACACAGCGACGGTATGCCAATAATGTCACTGCAGTTACAGCCCAGAGCTGAACAGCGCGGACTTACAATTTTGCGTAGAAGTCACAAAACTCTTTGTAGAGTTTAATGTCACTGTGCCTACGCTGCAGTTTCGACACTGGTTTCTCGCCTTCATTTCCCGCCGAGTTGTAGGCATTGTGAGAGACCCTGTGAGCGATCTCTTCATCCTCTGGTATCGCGTAGGGGTGACCTCTATGCTGTAAGTCCATGTTCCTCTAGCTGCTATCACGGGTATGTATATTCTGTGCTTATATCGCGAGGGAGCTGGAGGCAAAGGCAGCAGAACAATGTGCCGGGCTTCCCCTTGTTCCCAAACGAAGTGACTGACTTTCAGCAGCTCTGTGTCATTGAGCCACAGCTACCCAGCGCCCTGCCAGAGCTTCAAGTTAAAAGCTGGGCTGCGGAGGAGCACATTCCAGCACCGGGTGTCATGCACACCCAGATGCTGGAAAGGGGCTTTGCTGCTGGCTGCCGATGGAGAAATCCTCTTGGGCTGGAGAGCTGTTTTGTGAGCAACCTATGTGAGCCAACATGAACCTCAGCAAACTTGTCCACAGCTCCTGTCTGCTGAGGGGATGGAGGCGGATTCCAACACCGCTTTGTCATGAGCTAACCAGCACGAAGAGGAGGCTTCTGTCATTAGGTAAATATTGTTTCATGCTTGGATATAATAATTACACTGTAAAAATGCCCTTTAATGCTCCACTTATATCTTCTAAGTCATATACATTGCATTTATCTACAGGCATCTTCCTTCTTGTCAGCACTTCACAGAAAGCATAGATACAGAGGGACAGTTTGTTTTCTGTTTTGCTTCACAGGCTGTTAACTGAAGTGGCAAGTATGCTATAATAGGCAGCAGATGAAGGAACTGAAATGGAGCTTGATTTTCAGCACTGTGCTGTGTTCAGAACAATCACTTAACACAAGGATGCCCCATATATTTAAATGCTGAAGTAAGAAAGCGAGACCAGGAAGAAAGAAGCAAGAGTGAAAATTAATCATTCCTTCACCACAGAAAGTCCTCCCAGTGTTGCAATTATTTTATAGTTACGCTCTCTTCAAAAATCTGTCTTGCATTCCTTACTGGGAATGGTATCACCAGTTGCAGGTTTGCCCTCCTGCAAGCTCCACCTTGCTTGGGACAGGCAGCTTCCAGGATCATGTAACATCAAACAAAACCAAAAAGGGCTTCTGGAAAATAGTCCTGGGTAACTACCTTTTGCATGAAATGAATACAGCTTTGTTAGCAACTGATCAGGCAGCAAAGGCACATGCATTTTGTGCTCGTGACACACAGCATGCTGGTATCCAGAGAAGTTTCAGGAAGCAAAAGAAAGTGCAAAAGGACAGGAAGAAGGCTAGAGGGAACAAGCAGAGAAATCAGAAGTAGATGATAACAAAGGATGTGTGAGAAATCCCAGTCAAGGGACTGGGATTGTTCATACACTTGTTCATACACTTCTAGCACCTAAAAAAACTAAGAAATTCACTCTTGAGCCTTGAGTGAGCTCTGGACCACATGCTTCAGCACTGGCTGGAATAACTGAGTGCCCAGCAGAGGACATGCTGCTCTCAGCACAAACCTGCGCTCACAAATCGCTGACTTCCCATGGCCTGGCCAATGCAGTGTTACAGGTTTTCTTCTGGAAAGCAAAACCAAATAAGCCAGATTTCAGAAATGGGTTTGGTCAGGGGTCTGCCTTTAACCCCCCTTGGTGGCTTCCAAGCAAGCTGCTCCCGTGTGTCAGAAGACATCACGGCAGGTGGGGCCAAGGAAGCATGACCTGCGTGTTTATGCACCCGCAGGTCTGATTATCCATCTTAGAATCACTGAGAGCTGCAGGTTTTAACAGGCCAAGGAGGCTGGAGCTCAAGCCCTATTATTTATCTGCTGTGGGACAAGATCTAGAGGAAGCAGTGCTTGGGTCATAGCTACAGGCCATGATGTCCTTGCTGGAGCACTGCTGCGGGAAGCAGTGCTGGACAGAAAGGCTTCTCCTCCTGCTGTAGCACCCATGTCTTCTGTGCTCACTGAGGTGCCTGCTGGCATGAGCAGACTTGTTCTGCAGACCTCTGGCACTGCTGCTAACGGAGTTACTCCTGACTCCTTCCCTGTGAGGGAATAAAAAAGCTTGCCAGGAGTTTACAAAGGGCCTTTTGGCTACCAAAACAAAACACAGTTTCTACAGGGATAGTCTGGTAATCCACAAATGCAGAGTAGCTGATCATCCTTCTCCCTCTTTTTTTTTTTTGTCACTTTGCTGCTATGATCTACACCAGGCTAAGACCTTTTGTATCTTCACCAGTAGCTCAGCGTAACCCTAAGGTGCCATGGACCAGGGACTGAGGAGTCATCAGGCCAGGAGGGGCTGCCGACACTCCCCAGAGCTGCATCAAGACCTACCTGCCTTGGCAGGGAGAGCAAGGAGAAGGTCAGTGTTGAATTGGAGGAGGTAAGTAGGGAGGAAGGTGACAGAGTGGCTCCCATTGGTACATGGGGGTCTCAGCAGATGCCATAGCTGATGGCTGAGGTGACAACAAGAGAAAAAGGCAGAAAGAGGAGGGGTAGCATACCACTGCCGCTGTGAGAAACAGTAGGAAAATCAAATGTGCCTCTTTGTGGTTTCTCCACTCCCACCAGGAAAAACTGCTTTCTCAGGAGAACTTTCCTGGCTGCCCACTGGTGCCAGTGGACAGGGACTCTTACAGAGAAGGCTGGGAGGCTGCGAGCCCTGCCGAGTGCCTTGCTCCATTCCCCAAATAGAAGTGCTCAGCAGTCACTGCTCCAAACAAGGTGCTTGGCAAAGGCAGCTGCTGCTTGGCAGTCTGCCCGGTGCCCCGAAATAACGCTGCCGGCTGAGAGCAAACCTGCTGCATCACCACTGCTCTCAGGAAGCCAAGCACCCCGTCGGGATGGATAAGCAAACAGAACGCAGCCCTCCCTTTCCCACAGAGGTAGGGGTGATTTCACTTTAACTGTAGCATGCAAAATGCAGAACAACTAGAGGAGAAGCTTTGCCATTAAACCAGCATGAATCTGGAGTGCCACGTGCTGATTTCTGCACTGACCTTTTAAGTGCTAATTGGTCTTTTATGTCTTCTTTACTGACATTGAAAACACTCCTGGGTTCTGCCTGTTGTAATTGTTCATCTCTACAAGCAACTGGAAATAAGGAGTAAATCTTTTCCATAATGAAGACGTACACAATATGCAGGCTTTTCATGCGCCCAGCACTGCTCTGCTTCTGTTGAAAAGGATGGAAAACCACCTTGAAACCACTGCAATAAAAACCAGGTGAATTCCAAGCAGTCCTGAAAGTTTCATCATTTGGCATTAGCCACAGAAAGCATGAATAAGCTTCTGTGGTGGGAGTTTAAGCAGGGCAAACAAAAAGACAACTCTATCTGTTGCAAATACTTCAGTATAAACGTATTCCAGTATAAACATGTCCAAAATATGCTTTGGTCTCTGCAAATGGAGAAGGTTCACATTCCATCTCTTCATAAGGAAATGAACACGACTGGAGTAATCAGGTACGCAGCACCTTCCCACACAGCTTTTTTCATCAGCCATACAAGCACAGTGAGAAATTAGTCTCTAACAGGGTTCACAGAAAGGGAGAGCAATATTTAGTTGTAGTAATTTTCTGTTGCATTAAATATTAAAAACAAAAAAAACCCAACCAAACAAAAAAAACCAGCCTACAGTATTGTCTTCTGCTAATTGCAAACATTACCAAACGAAGCCATGATTTGTGTAAAATGATTTCTAATGAGCACAGATATTTGATCCTTTTTGAAAGGGCCATTTCTTCCGTTGCTACTATTTTTGCATCTTATACAGAGATAAAAACAAAACAAAAAGGCCAAGTGTTACACAGGTGCACTAGAAAATCTGTGCTACAAGAGACGTGGCATCCGATCACAGCCATTTTTACCATATGCCTACTGTGTAGTTAACTGTATGGGTACTTCTCTGGGCTAAATGTACTGTACCCAAACTCTTCCAACTCAATAAATTTTAAAGGTAAATTTACAACAATGCATTTCATATAATATAATTTCTATCCTCTTGCCTAACGAAAGAATAATAAAAAAGAAATCCACTCTAAAATGAATTTTCATCAACAAGGAGACAATATCAGGCCCAGTAAGCTTGAAAGAATATTTCTATTTGGATGTAAACATCAGAACACCAACTTCATATACTTCTAACATTTGAAAGCATTTGGGCAGGATAACACTTCAACCTTTGGAAATCAAAACAGTAGAAAGCAAAGTGAAAGAGAATTGAGAGCAGTCAGACAATTGCAACCAAATTACAATTAAGTGTTCGTGTGCTCCTCCTCCCTTGCTTAAGGAACAAATTCAAAGTCCAAATACATAAAAAAGTACAAGGTTGATCTTTTCATCTCCTGACATTTCAAACCTTAGGAAATCTCTCAAAAATAACATTTTCCTGGCACTAATATTCAGTTCATGTCCCCTGCTACTGAAATTCACTACAAACACATCCCTGAATCCTTCAAGTAAAGGGAGATATCAATCTTTGCTCCTGCCCTCACTGTCCACCTGCACCGGCTGGTACCAATGCTTTCACAAACCGAGCCCTCTGACCTGAACAGCTCACCCAAGAGCTATAATTAATTCCTTGACTAAAAGTAACATCCAGCCTGCCAGGAAAGACTTCCACGATGTCTACGAAGTTCCTTATAGGGCTGAGATGACAGCCAGCAGCAGACTTTTTGGCTGTAAATGATGCTCTTATTATAGCAATGTCTGCACCAGAGACAACGTGCTAAGGACTGACCTTCAGCCTGGGTGCTGAGGGACAGCACTTGCTGGTCTCCCAAATCCTTCTCAATACTGCCACTAATCTGCACCTTCAGAAGAATTTTTTCACCTTCACTAAGTCTGCTTTTCTAGTCTCAGGTTTGTAACGATGAAGTTTTTCACTTCCTGAATTAAACAATTTGTTTGGGGTAGAAGGCAGCAAGACGTCTTTTCAGCTCTTCCTCTTTTAATTCGCTTCACTCACAAATTAAATTGCAATTGTGAGTCATTCTGGGGTTTGGTTTCCCATTTTTTTCTTCACATGTTCACTGCAGTTTCACCCAGCTTTAAAACCAGCAAGAGGGAAGGCAGCTAAGCCATCTTCAGTTATTACAGCAAAATTAAGCAATCGCACTAATATTCAACAGATGAAAGAGAATAATCAGAAGCAATTTGTGTTCCTAAGAGTCATGCATGAGTCATATATTGAGAAATAAAGCTAATCCAAAATAGCAGTACCCTTATACTCCACTACGACAGTCACAAAATTTTGTCTAACGCAAAGCAAGGGCCTTCATCCTGTATTTTATTAGCTATTGGGTATGGGTCTCACACATTTCAAGTTAGCACAAAGGAATTCCAGTAACAGTTACTGAATAGCAACACTTGCCAAGCATTTTCCAATCCAAAGGCTTAGTTGCAAGATTAAAAAAAAAATTTTTAATTAAATTTTCACCTCAACAGTTGACAGATCCTAAGTGAGTGAAGCAGGACTGAATGAATCCAACACACGCTTGTGATACCAGAAGCAACTTTGTGAGGAAAAATGGAAGAAGTTCACATTTACCAGGCTTATCTGAGGGAGCGAAGCTGGGGTTCACTGGGCAATCTGCTCAGCAGAATAAAAGGGAATGGAGAGTGCAGGCAGGGCTTTTTGCTTTGAATCAGGGGGCTCAAGCCCTACCAAACCTCCTTCCTCTTTGCTACATAACACTGAAGGTGTGGGTATAGTGTGAGGATTAGCTTAAAAAGGGAATGCTGTTTAAAAATAAGCAACTGCTTGTACACTTCAGGCAAAATTCCTAACTTGCAGCCAGGTCGCTACCAGTGCTATACCGAGGCTGCAGTGCTGGCATGCACCTTATGAAAAGAAGATGACACGTAAGGAACAGCTTATTAAAGATATTAGAAACATAATGCACACTTCAGTCTTTAAAGCCATCAAGGAAGAATGTACAAAACAACATACCAAAAGCCGAATATCACGTGAAACAAAAAGCTTGAAACGCAAACTTTCCATACGGAAAAAGAGCACAATGAGCAAGGGCAGTTTTGAGTCACTATTCCAAGTGGGTAACATTTTTCTAGTAGCTGCATAGGAACAGAGTTCAAGAGCACAGCGTGCATGGACTTTACTGGCTAGAAAAGACAACAGCTTCACCTTCATCCATACATTCCTTGCTGGAAGAGCTGAATCTCTTGGATCTTTTATTTAGAAAGGCACAACTGAGAAATACTGCCAGGTATCACTGGCTTTCTGCCAATTTGTTACTTTCTTTTTATGAGGCTAATAGATAAAAACTTTTAATTAATTTTCTTCTAGCTCTATCAAGACCAGAGCATGCAGAAAAAGCAGGAAAACGACAAGGAAATATCACAAAAATCATGAAGCAAGTCCCTTTCGTTGGCTCCTGTCAATGTTATGATGCTTCATCTTGTTCATATGTAAGGATGAATCTCAAAGCAACGTACAGTCTCATGGCACAGCTGAGCAGCATCATCTAAAACCACTGCTCACAGGACAATATGTATGAAATCATTACTTCAGAATGCTGTCAAGAGCTACCTAAACCCAGAACCTTCTACAAAGATGGCAAATACACAGATGAAAAATGACCAGTGCCTGCACCTCCTATGACAAAATGAGCAAACAAAAATGAATGACGTGCACTATAACAGTGGATGACACACACCAAAATTCAGAGCATCGCTTGCATTTGGGAAGCACCCTGAGATTCCTGGGTGCGAGGTGAGAGTGGAGGAGCTAGGAGATGGAAAAGCATCAGAGAATGTCACAGAGTGTCTGGGGAGCCCTGGAGCCACTGCTGGCTGCGAGCTGGGATTACCACCCAGGGAAGCCCCATAAAAGGCCCGCTCTCTTCTCTGTCTCCTGCACTTGGGCACTGTTAGAGCTGCTTCTGCATCTGGAGAGCATCATGGAACAGCACATGGGTCCCTCGAGGACACCCGTCAGCCTGGCATGTGGAACAGCTGAGAGACACCGGAAGAGAAAAATAGGAGAAACCCAGTACTACACCCTTTTCAAGCTTGTTCTCCCCAGACTGCAGACTGGCTATTTATTAGATTGTGACGTCTACATATTAGCTTTCACAATTTAGCCTCTCCTCTGCAGAGTATTTCCATACGTAAATTCAGTCCAGTGTGACGGACTTCATTCGAAGGAGAACTAAATTACAGTGAAGAACAATGAGCAATCACGTTATATTTTCTGGAAAGAATGTTTGATAAGATGCTATCAAAACAGATGAAATCAAACGCAAAAAAAAAAAACCCCAAAACTACAATTTATACTTCCCCAGATAATGCTCTCAGAGCAACAAAGATCCCAGTTGCTATCATCACTGAAGCTCAACAAATTTGCGGAAATTGCTGACTGTTACAATGAAGCAAACGTAGGAGCAGCAGTAGTTTCTGTCACGCAGGCATTTACCTCCAGTCATTTGGAGTCACAGGAGGTTATAGACAGGGTGAGCAAGTCAAGCAAAACTGCGTTGGAGTTATTATGCAATCTGAAAGACAAGGGGTGAGCAAGAAGGCAAGAGAAATAGGGTGTGTTTGGTGTGCGTTATTTTAACCCCTGAAGTAATGAAATGAAAAGCACAAATGAAAAGCACGGCCTCTAGTCATTTGGATATCTCACAAGCTCTAAGTGTGGAAGTATTAAAATGGAACCGTGAAACACATTTTTGCTGGCTGGATGTTACTATAATTAATAGCAATACAAACTCAATGCTACCATTTACATGGACAAGTACTCTTCTCAATTAGAGCATCTAGCGGATGAGCCAAAGTGTTTTTTTAATCAGGATTTCCAAAGCATCTGCTTCAGATTGATATTTTCAGGTCCCAACTGTATTACTCCAACAGAGTTTCTAGCCATCACAGTGATGAACTGCATTTTTTTTGCGACTGAACATTTATTTTCAAGCTTTTGATGATTTAACAAATTGATTTATTTTTTTTTTAACAACATACTGAAATATTACTGCTTTACTCACTAATACTGGCACTACAAAGAAGCTGAACTTAATGATAGAATCATAAAGGTTGGAAAGGACCTCTAAGATCATCCAGTCCAACCACCAGCCCACCCCCACCATGCTCACTGACCACATCCCTCGGTGCCACATCCACACGGTTCCTGAACACCTCCAGGGATGGTCACTCCACCCCCTCCTTGGGCAGCCTGCACCGTTGCCTCCCCACTCCTGAGAAGAAATGCATCTGAACTCAACACTTCTCATTCTATCACTGTTCCCTAGGTGAAGATGCTGACCCCCACTGTGCCACAATTTCCTTTAAGGTCATGGTAGAGACCAACGAGATCTCTCTGAGCCTCCTCTTCTCCAGACTAAACAATTTCACTTCCCTCAGCTGCTCCCCATAAGACTTGTGTTCCAGACTCTCCACAGCTCTGTTGCCCTTCTCTGGACATTCTTCAGGGCCTCACTGTCTTTCTTGCAGTGAGAGGCCCAGAACTGAACATAGTACCTGAGGTGCAGCCTCACCAGAGCTGAGGACAATCACCTCCCTGCTCTAGCTGACAACACTAATTCTGATACAAGCCAAGATGCCACTGGCCTTCTTGGTCACCTGGGCACACTGCTGGCTCATAATCAGCCAGCTGTCAACTAACACCCCCAGACCCTTTTCCTCCGCACAGCATTCTAGCCGCTCTGCCCCAAGCCTGTAGCGATGCCTGGGGTTGTTGGGACCAAAATGCAAGACCCATCACTGGGACTTGTTGAACTTCATCCGATTGGTCTCAGTCCACAGATCCAACCTGTCCAGTTTCCTCTGAAGGGTCTTCCTAACCCCAGGCAGATCACTGCTTCCCCCCAACTTGGCAAACTCACTGAAATCACACTCAATCTCCTTGTCCAGATCACCAATAAACATATAATTGGACCAGCCCCAATATCAACCCTAGGGGAACATCATTTGTGACTGATCACCATCTGCATTTAAGACCATTCACCACCACTCTCTGGGCTCAGCCTTCCAGCCAGTTCTTTACTCTGCAGAAAGAGGTTAAGTAAATGTTAACATTTGTGATGCTATTAAGAAATGCTGTCAGTGCAAATTAAATTAAGCAGGTTTCCAGTTACAGATCTGTTCTTTCTGACTTCAGGGACAGAAGGTCATTGGGCAGGACATGTGGCTGAAACACCTGCACCAATTTGCTGTCTATTACATGTAGGCTCTTGATGGCAGGCTGAGGAGACTACTGAGCTTGCACAACTCCTAGAATCTCAAAAGGCAAGGGAGACATTCGGCCCTACCACACTGCCATTATCTGGCAGCTGGGGGGAGTATTCATGTATTTCTTTTTATTCTCACCTGCTTTTATTCTCTCTGAGCTTTGCAGCACAGAGTTTATCCCCCCAAGGCTGAGTGGGGTGTAAGAATGTGCTCATGTTTCCCATTTCATCTGCGAGGGAGCCTTTGTGCACAAAATTTTGGGGCACGTCCACGTGCCTGGAGCCAATGTGTGCAGGAGGCTGAACTGCCCTAGCAGGAAGTCAGAGTTGCCAATTCAGAAACAGCAACCTACTTGCACAGATGTACCCATCAGCTTCAGTGGTAGAGCACAAAGGGGCAGAAACTTTAACACTGCTAATGTAGAGAATATCTACTGAGCTTTCTGCATAGGAGAACAGAGCAGCGAACTGTTTGGGTAACTAACAATCACTGAGTGAAGCTTGCCAAAGATTATTTGCAGCTAATGCTGAATTTCACTGGTAAAAACACGAGACCAAGCTCTTCAAAAATCATTTACACTTTTAATTGTATTTGAATTTGATCAAACTTATTTTAAGTGTAAGTATTAAAAAGAGAACTGCCCCTGCTTTTCCCAATGCCTTGAATTCCACTTTGGAATACAGCATCATTTTTTTCAGAGGAATCATTATGTATTTTGCAAAGAGCATGAGAATAGAAGTGGGACATGCAAAAATAGTGAACATGCTGCTACTGTTAAGTGACTCCTAATGATTAATGATGAACGTATGCTAACAATTTCCTTTGCATCCTGTTTGCTGAGAAAAGAAAGAGTAGCTCAGCACAGTTAGGGAATTTTTTGAACACCATTTCTAATGACAGAGCAAGACAAGATTTATCAGCGATGCCTTTTATTTTAATTCACCAAATTAATATAGCTGGAATTGAATAAGCCTATCCCTCAATTCAGAAAATGTATCAATAATAATTTAAAAAGCAGCTGATTTCCCAGCTTGCACACAGTTCAGTAAGTGCTGTGTCTGTTCCATCTCTCAGAGATCTGCCCTGCCCTACCTCACTGATCTGGGAGCTTGCTATTTATGGCTGTCAGTGGCTTTCCTTGAAATGGCCTCACCCTCCTCCACAGGGTTGACTGGAGCTCCCCAGCCCCCTCAGGACCCACAGATATCCAACACTGCATGAATGCCCCTCGAGATGATCTGGCACCTACGTTCAGCACATGGTTGGAAAGACTCTGTGAAGCGTAAAAATTCATTTTTCAGCTTTTAATGTAAACTACAGAATTTAACGGTAAGAGCCCAGCTCTACCGCCATGGTCCTTCCTGGAAAAGACTGAGGGAAATGTGCTCAGAGACTGACTCATCATAAACTAAATAGCAGATCTGAGAGACAATGATGGGGTCAAACCTTTGGCTGAAGCAACATGAATGGACACAGATGCTTAGGATCAGCTTCCTGTTATGGAGCTCAGAATCTCACAGCACACAGCCTATCATGAAGTTATGTTGACATGAGAACCTATTTTTATGCTGTAAAGAAAAACTGTTTCAAGAAACTTAGGTTCTTGGAAATGTACATGTTTAGGAGATTGAGCACATTGCTTTCCAGCCCAGTGCAAGAGCACAGCACCTTAAGTATGGGAAACCCTAAGGAAATGACCAAGTCAAGTACATTTTTTGGCCCAGGATTAGAAAAATGCAGTAGTTTAACTGAGAAAGAAGTTTACAGTACTCTGCTCCTGAGGGCTGATATTATGTAGAACATCTGGATTCATGTTCACACAATATTCAAAGGAGACAGAAGAAAGAGCTGCAGGGAGAAAATACAGGAGGGCATGACAAAGCCAATGAGGATGGCAAGCTATATTTAGCAGACATGAAAGAAACCTCTTGTCTTTCTTGTGGACTCTAGATACTCCCAAAACATGTGCTAAGGACAGGCATCCTTGTCGCTGGGGAGGGAGGAGCACATGATAAAAGCCAGAGGTTTCCAATGTTAGAAAATCAAAGGACTATTTCTCTTCACTCCAATCGCTCCTGGCCCTGTTGTTATGGCATTATTTTATAGTTACAACAGCACAGCCTTCTGTTGAGGAGAATGCAGCAGAAATCGTAAAATAAGGCTACCTGGCAACATGGACTGAAATAGAACAAAAAACAGGTTAGGAGGGAGCAAGGTCTACTTCGACTAAGCACCCACTGCTCAAGATAGAGACAAGCACAATAGGGCTCCGGTCCTCTGCAAGTGCTCTGCCCTGACCTGATTCACCAGTACCCCGATTTGCCATTTCCTCTGCTTGCATTTTATTTTGCAAGATCGATCCTTGTCTCATATTGCTTGTCTTGAACCGGAAGAGGCTCAGGAAAGGATCAAACCACTCAGATTCATACTGGTGCAGGCAACATATTCCCACCCACAAACGGGTCCCACCTTTGCGTGCATAGAGCAGGCTGCTGTATGCAAGAGAAACACCATGGCTTATTTTCATATATAAGCTGTAAAAAGCAGTTTTCACTTCCCTAATAAGATATATTCTTCCTCACAGCTAGTGTTGCATAAAAGAAACTAAACAAAATATAGCCAAGAGTCTGTGCGCATCTTCATCTACTAAGCGTGATTATTCTATAATCATATGAGTGTACTATCAATCAGTGCTATTAAAAGCCCATCTAAGAAATTCATTTGGAATTAATACTCAAAATGGATGTTAAGCACACCTAACAAGAAAAAGAACAAATCTCCCAAATCTGAATGCCTGTCTCTCTGGAATTGGTAATGAAAGTGCAGTAACAAAACCCACATAAGTTACACATTCCTCCAATGCAATGCACAAATATCCACAATGAAAAATACTCTAAAAATAAAACCAAAGAAAAGGCACTGGGGCGTAGGAAGTGCTTCCTCTCCAACGACGCTTCTGTTAGCATTTACACAAGAATATTTTCCGGGGAGCCTGATGTGGAAACAGGTTGCTTTTACGCTAAGCATACCGAGAAAAACTAAATTCAGCATTTTTACATTTCGCATGTGTATCTGCACTTGCTCATGTTACACACAACCCCCTTCTCCTTCTGCTCTGAGCAGAGGCTCTTAGAAAACCCCACACAGGCTCAGGAGGCCATAGCACCAGGAAGATGGCCACAGCCACCAACTGCTGCTTGCCCTCCCTCCCTATGGCTGGGTCCAGTGGCTCGGTTGCATTCTGTACCTTCAGCCCCATCCCTGAAGAACACCTCTGTGACCTGGGGGACAGCCTGACTTTCCCTAGTATTCCATCCCTGGCCTGGGGGGCTCGACTGATCTTGCTTTGGATGGCAAAAAAAAACAATCCTAAATCAGCAAAGCTGCAAGGCTGTGGCAAGCTGCTGGCTTGGCAAAGAGGAGGCAGAGGTGCCACCATCAGCTGGCAGCTACCCATGCCACACGCAGAAGGCAGTCACGTTGCCACATGGTCCCTGCATGCTTCCTATATCCTTCTTGCTACGTCCTCCTGTGCTTCAGGACTGCACACGTGCAGTGTAGTCGTGCCAGCATTGCGCCTGCTGGCAGCCCCGGCCCTGCCCCTGGTTCCGCACTCACCTCAGCTTCTCCTCCTGCGACACAGGCAGCCCCACGCTATCCGGGCGATCCCGTCTCCTCCTGTACAGACCTGACTGTGACAGCTCCTTCAGCTGCAGGGCTGTCATATTTCTCTAGCTAGAGCTTTTGTGTTGTTGGGGGGGGGGTGTTTTGGCTTTGGGTTGTCTTCCTCCCCTCCAGATGAGCCTGCTTGCCAAGACGCCCGGAGAGAAGAGGCTCCGCGTCTGCACACCTGCGCTGCCGGAGCCGCGAACCTCTGCAGGCAGGCAGGCAGGCAGCCGCCTCTGGCTTCCTGTTCCTCATAGGTACACACCCTCCTGCAGGGCACCACGTTTCCTTTATCGCTCGATCACACCTCGGGGATGGCCGCCACAGGCTGCCCGGTGCCCCGCTGCTTTGCTCACGTTGCGACATGAGAGCTCCGGCGTGTGCGGTGCCAATGGCACAGCCCAGGCAGCATCGAGCAAAAAAGGGGCGAAAAAAGAAAATCCATGGGGCCCCAGGAGCTAGGAACTCTTCCCCGCTGTAATTTATGACACAAAGAAACTTACAAGCACTATAAAAATGCGGAGCTACTCAAGCACATAAGCACACTCTCATACAGAGATTCATTCAGCAAACAGCAGCAAGGTAACTTCAGAAATCAGCACTGAAATACTCTTCTGGAAGCACAGTGACACTGCGCTGGTCAGAAAATGACCTTTACCCCCCCCTACTCTCAGCTACCAGAACACAACCCCCTGTCTTTTGTCACATTCTGCAGTGATGGAGCGTCCCTGCGTTGGTTGCAAAGCAGGAATGAAACTGCTGAAGGTTTCCTGTGGGACAGGAAGGTGGCCAGCAGATATTTGCAAGCTGTGTGTCTCTTCTCAATTAGTAATGGAAGTCTTCATTTGAACTGGAAAGTCTTTTGAAAAAAACCTCACTGCTACTGACAAAACATTCACGCTGCTCTGATTTTATTCACAGCACAAACAAACCCTGAATTCACGGTTCTCACTTCTGTGATGCAAAGGGTTGAGGCTTTTTTTTGTTGTTTTTTATTGGTTTTTTGTTGTTGTTGTTTTGTTTTTTTAAAGAATTCACATTTAATAAAAGCAGAGAAACCTAACACTTGGTCTAGGAAAGGAAACGATCTATTTGGTGTGAATTTCAGAGATTATTGTTCAAGTAGTGGAATACATAGAAGAGAGCATTATTGTAATCCCTGTCACAGAGGGAAGTCTAAAATATGTACTAATGAGTAAGTCCCTCATTATCAGTTATGTCAAGATTTCCAGGCAGAACAGAAGCACAGTAATTCTGTATAATATTATGAATGTGCTTCAGCCCAGAGTGTCATCAAAATATAATCTAAAATACTGCAAGATGGAAAAAGAGAAATTACTGTGGAATCCCATAACATGCCAAACAGATGATGGTTGGAGAGATTCAGAGTGATTTATATGACGTTTAAAGGCTGCACACATTGAAATGTCAACAAGAGCTCCACAGCCATACTCCTGTCCTCAGAAAAATGAGAGAGACCGGTCGCAATATCTGCCTAAACACGCTGCATTCCAGATTCAAACAAAGTGCTTCAAATCATTTCTCAGTGCACAATAGGATGAGCTCAGCTAAATGACTGCTCCCTGCAGTCAGTCAGTGGGTTGATGCAATGTGAAAGCTGTGATGGGCTCAGGATGGAGGTGGCAGACGCCCACAGCACAGCGACCTCTAATCATTATCAACAGGTTTTGTTCAAGTACCAGCGTAGCAATGATACCTCTTTGTTCAAACAATTAATTTTAAACAGTAACAATCTAAAACGTGTGCTTTTGTATTATGAGATAAACCCATCAAAAATTAACAGAATTGCTCTTTACAAAGCCACCGGGGATCGAATCCACTCCAATCTAAAGCAAGGCAAGATGGTTGTTTTTTAAAACAGAGCTGGCTGTCAACAAACTCTGCAGCATGCATTTTTTGCTGGCTTCTACAGCACACCTCAGTGGGGGTGTAAGCTGATTTAGAAAAGACTTTCTTCCTGGAGACAAGAGGAGAAGATCACAGACAAGCTATCTATCTATTAGGAAGAAATCCCAGTGGGACTCCTTTTCTGCCCTGTGGGATCCCGCAGCAATCCTCATGGGAAAGGAGGCTTCAAGTCTGAAGTTGCTCAAATGCAAAGTTCCATTTCAAATACACATTGTAAAGATGGTTTCCAGCGAGGTGTTGGAGAATGCAAATGCCTTTTGCCCACTAACTTGCTGAAACATTTCCCGAAAGCAACACAGCTGGAGACAGCTCTGCAGGAAGAATTCCCCAGGCAAGTGCCTACTGCCCCCCTTCCTTCTCCAGCCTTCCAGCCTCTACCTTCTGTTTATAATTCTATTCTAAGAGATTACATTCTTACATTCCTCCTGCATAGGAGGGGGCTACTTGGATCTTTCACATTCCAGGGAATTTTTGAGGACAGGCCAAGTTACCACCGCTCCTCTTGCTACCAACAATACATTGCCTCCTTTTATGTTCTGTACTTTGAAGATTCATCCTTCAAATTTCAGTGCATGCTTCTTTGCTCAAGCAACCAGCCTTCCTCCTTCCTCCAAAGAAAAAGTTCTGCTTACCCTCTGGTTCATAATCATAGAATCATAGAATGGCCTGGGTTGAAAAGGACCACAGTGATCATCTGGTTTCAACCCCCTGCTATGTGCAGGGTCACCAACCACCAGACCAGGCTGCCCAGAGCCACATCCAGCCTGGCCTTGAATGCCTCCAGGGATGGGGCATCCACAGCCTCCTTGGGCAACCTGTTCCAGTGTGTCACCGCCCTCTGTGTGAAAAACTTCCTCCTAACATCTAACCTAAACCTCCCCTGTCCCAGCTTAATACCATTCCCCCTTGTTCTATCACTGTCCACCCTCATAAACAGCCATTCCCCCTCCTGTTCACATGCTCCCTTCAAGTATTGGAAGGCCCCAATGAGGTCGTGATGAAAACCATACTCTCAGTGTTTTGTTAAAGGGAAATATTCACCTGTGTCTAAGCAGCAAAAGACAAAACCTAAACAGAAACGACGCAGTCCTTCATCCATCCCATATTATGTGGTAAAAGGGTCATGCTTGAGTTTTCACTTAATCCCTACAAAGCATTTATCTTGATATGTCACATCTGAATGTCACTGATATCTTGCACCTGAAAAGTGTTTTGCAACTGCTATTCCTTGCAAGTGTTTAGAAAAGTGCTCAAAATGCTGGGGAAATACTACTGTTTTGTGGGTATTCAGAAGAACTTTGCAATTTTAAAATCATTTAAGACAAGTTAAGACTGGTTATATTTCACCGTGCTGAGAAGGATAATTCATGACACTAAAGCCCATGATGTAGATATAGTAATAATAATAATAACAAAACCCCAAAACACCAAATATTTCTAATTCAGCACATTACTTGATGAGTTCTTATGTGTAGAGAATGCACATTAACTACAGAAAGTAGGGAAGACAAGGTTTCAGCATTCTCCTTCCACACAGGGAAGCCTTTATCAATGTTACTGATCTTTATTTTCCACTCCAGTGGCACATCCTTGCATTTTTAACTTTGAACAGACCACCCAATTTCAATCAAATTTAGTTTGAAGATTTTCGAAGCGATAGGAAAAGCTGTTTACAGGGCAGCACAAAAGGTCAAAAAAAAGAAATCCAAAGAGCATTGCAAGGAGAGTATACAAATGCCTCCAAAGCACACACAGTTAAAAGGTGGCAGCAGTGGGGGCGGAAAGGAGTGCAGATTTCTCCACCCACATTGTTTCTCCATCCCCCATTGCTGACCCAGCTTATCACTGGGATGAGTTTCTCAAGAGGGATGCATCCAAAGTGTTGGTTTTCAGCTGTTTCTCACAAGGTCTGGAAGGAAAACACTCTTGAAAGTCCAGATTAAAAATAAAATTACAAAAACAAACAAACAATAACTGCTCGCTTTTCCATGCTTTTCCTTGGAGAGCCTTCCCACTGACACGAGAAGCAGCTGTGCTCCTGGTTTGCTGTCCATATAGCATATGGCTCTGGGTGCCAAAGAATCCTGCCCCATGCCTTGGGCCAGCGCTGGAGAAGATAAAGATAAAAGGAAACGAGCAGAGAGAAATCAAGCCACAGATCTAAGCGCTTGAACCTTGAAAAGAAAATTTCAAAGCTTTGTGGGAGCCTAAACTGTTGATTCAAGGAGCTAAATAATTGCCTAATTACATGCTTCCTTCCTTGTGTCTAATGGGACTCCAACATCTGCTCAGATGTTTCTTACCCTGCTCCACTTAGCAATCAATCAAGCCTGACGTACGCATATTTAATGTGTGGATTGCACTAAGTGTGGGGCACTTCATCCACTGCAAAGCCCTACTTGGATTTACATCCATTACACAGTCAAAAAGTGCAAGAGCTGCCATTTGCCAGTAGCTGCTGTCTTTTTAAACTACTACTACTTCCTTGCCATAAAAAAGTAAAGCAAAAAGCTGCTTGGTGATGCACTCAACACCCACACAAGCAGGGGCTCACTCAATCCAACAAAGCACTTTGGGATTTGAGGGGGCAGTGGACCGGTGAGGTGGCCACCCATGGGTGCTGTGGTGAGGATGGGCAGCTCTCCTTGCCCCTGCTCCGGCCATACCAACAGCACCTCGCCATCGAGCTTTCACCAAATGTTATTTCAAGAATAATAATATAAAAATATAAGAGCGAGCGTGGGAAAAAATCTTCAGTTGATCTGGACACAAACCAAGTTCTTTTGGCTGCCTCCTCCAGACTCTGCACCCCACGACCTTCTGCCCAACGAATGCATAAAATGCAGCTGTAAAGCACACATCTGTCTCCGGCAAGCAGAATCCAGCTTGAGGATGAGCTTTACAACACCTCCCTCTGCTGGGAAAATGCTGCCTTACTGCTCAGTTCCATTATTCCTCTCTGCATCCAGGAAGAGCTGCATAGGGATCAAAACGTGCTTCAGTAATTCAGTCAGCAGCCAAGCTGAGAAGTGAAAGGACTGACAGACCAGCAGCTGAAAATGTGGGTTAGTATTATTACTAGAGTTGTATCAGTTGGTGACCACTGCATGAGCAGGCATGCAAAGAAGAAAATATGACACAGCACAAACCGGATCTCCTTGCTATTTGTAAATAAGCCTATTATGAAGAGTGATAATCAAGGTGGAAAGCAGTTGAACTGTTAAGACAGATAGGATTACTAACATTGTCACTGAACTCCATGGGATAAACATGTTAAAAAAAAACCCCAAACAAATGGGGAGCTGAGGGTATAAAGCCAGCACATTCAGAATTTTAACTGCTTTTAAAAGCCTGGGACACCTGGGAAAATACAGGTAAGGCACACAAGCAATTCCCAATCTGCATTTCTTGAGAGGTTTTACTGTCTTGCCATTAAAAGCCTCTTCCCAAAAGAGATTTTCAAATCCAATAAGAAATAAACTTTTTAGATTTAGCTGCTTTGTTTCTTTATGATGCATGAGGATAACCTGAGGAGCGTTATTTTTAAGGAAGTTGTCTTCCACTTGCATTTTACCACTATAGATATATACAGAATATCTTATGCATTGTAATGGGATAAAACATCCCAGAAAATGGGGTTAAAGCTCCCATAAGGCAGCTGGCTTCCTAAACAATGAAAAGTCCCCAGGTACATGCTATGAAAGCCTGAGCGGAGGCTCAAGAAGAGGGAAGAAGAAAAGAGGAAAGTGGAAAGAAGAAAGTAGAACCATAAAGTGGATGGAAAGTGAAGAATGCAGCCTGGAGAGCAACTCCTTGAATCAACTTGCAAGTTTCAGCTTCCGTGAAGATTTGAAACTTTCTTTTTTCTGCATTACAAAGGAAGAGGGGCAAAGGCAGCATGGAGAAAGCTCTGAATAGCACTAGAAATGATCATAGAATCATAGAATGGCTTGGGTTGGAAGAGACCTCAAGGATCATGAATCTCCAACCCCCCTGCCACAGGCAGGGCCACCAACCTCCCCATTTAATACTAGACCAGGCTGCACAGGGCCCCATCCAATCTGGCCTTGAACACCTCCAGGGACGGGGCATCCACAGCCTCTCTGGGCAGCCTGTTCCAGCCCCTCACCGCTCTCTCTGTAAAGAACTTCCCCCTGACATCCAAACTAAATCTTCCCTCCCTCAACTTCAAACCATTTCCCCTTGTCCTGCTGTTATCTACCCTTTCAAAGAGTTGATTCCCCTTCTGTTTGTAGGCTCCCTTTAGGTACTGAAAGGCTGCAATGAGGTCACCCCGCAGCCTTCTCTTCTCCAGGCTGAACAAGCCCAGTTCCCTCAGCCTGTCAAAATAACACATAAAAAGAGGTCTTCTGCTCTGACCAGCATTTCCAAAGAAGGTAGAAAGCAGTGGTTGTTAGAGGTTATCACTTAGTAATGTACCAAACTTCTCACCTTTAAGAGGCCAGAGGTTAATGATTTCAAAAGTAAAAACTAATATACTCTTTTACAGTATAAGAATATAGGATATTCCTATGCAATATAGGAACGTAAGACATAGCTTGTGTCTAGGAAAACACAACTGAACACATGTGAAAACATAAGAAATATAGGTATGGTGCAATTTTCAGTCACTCAAAAAATCTTAGTGTATATATAGATATACACACAGAGAGACACTTTTTGATTTCATAGTTATTAGCATCTATACTCTGCATCCCTGCAAAAAAAACTCCATACAGGAAAAGAAGTTCACAGTACAAAAGAAACAGAACTCATCCTAAAAATTATGAATAATGTAAACTGGAAACACTCACTCTTTAACGCTAAAAACGTTATTTTTGGATTCAGCAGAGAAAAGAAAAAATACAACCTCATACAGATTTTTCAGAACATTTGAAAGCATACGACAAACATACCTAGGACTCCTATTCAAGAGCAAATATGCCAAAAAAGCACTGATGCCCCAGCTGAGGAGGTTTGCTTCTCTGGCAGAACAACTGAATTTGAACATAAAGAAAGGACTCAAATCGCACCAGAGGAGACAACTTCTGCACCAGCTGGGACTGATCCCTTCCTCCCACAAAATCACACTTTGAGTGTTGCACGCTTTTAGTCACTCTGTGGTGGTCTTTCCAAAACACATTGTAACAGTGAAGTTGCCCAAAGCTGTGAGCAGTGGGGTGCACCCGCAAACCAACCCTGAATCTTCTCTTCTGTGAGCATGGGTGAGTACAAAATGCCTTCCCTAAAAACCCTCCAGATGAGCAGCAGCTGAAAGAGTACCGAGAACACAGGGACACCTCCACACATTTCAAGAGCAATGAAGGGTTCCATTACAGCTCTGTATCGGTGCTGTTTGCTTTTAGCAGTGATACAACCCAGCAGGATAGATTATCACTCATCCTCTTCCTAACTGCATATATCACTGTTCTGTGCGTGGCCCCTGCTCATGAGATTTTCCCTGCAAGTAACTAAAAGACCACACAACATGTCGCCAAACTTTTGGCTTGCATTCAAGCAGCAAGCAGAGACAGACAGAAACACAAGCGGGTGAACACTTACAGACAGGGTGTAGCCTCGCTGACAGCAGGCTCACAGTAAGCAGCCTTCTCCCTTATATAGCTTTACACTGTATACTCACTGTTTGCATGTTTTCCCCTGGTTATTACTGGTAGTTGTGATAAAGGGAAAAAGAAAAAAAAAAAAAAAGTGACTTAGCCAACCACTTCCTTCTTTCACTCTGTAAAAAGTTCACACAGTGAAGAAGAAAATAAATACGCCAAACAAAATTCCCAGTTTCAGCTCCACGAAATCCATCACACAAATTGTCCATTCCAAAACCACCACGAGAGAAAGATGCAAATCCTCTCCCCAGAAGGAGGAATACAGCTTTAATTATATCACCTGTATTTTTAAAAATGACAGAAGTTCAAAACTACCAAAACCTGCAGAGAGAACAGCCAGCAGCTGTAGATCCACTTCTTGGGACCATTCAGATGTTCTTACCTTACACACATCCTGCTATCCCAGGGACTTCAGTCATCTCCTGAGGTATAACTTTGTTTTTAGTTCTTTCATGCTGACACCAGCAGTTCTTAGGTGGATTACCTCATGCTTACAGGCTGAACTGCGGATGATTCCAGCATAAGGTTTTGGAAAGGGCCCATGTGTCCAGTGCGTGCTTATCGCCAAGGGTGTCCTCATTCAGGGATCAAAAGGCAAAGAAACAGGCAACAACACTGTGCATAAACCTTGAAATCTCAAAGAACATGAGTGTCTTATGTCCTCAGCTAGGAAGAGCAACTCCTGGCTTCACAGGTAAGCAGCAGTACACTTAACCTAGCCAGCAGCAAAACCTCACTAATGTCAAATGGAAGGAGAAGCCCCTCTCTCCTCACTCCCACACCTGCTTAGAAATGAGGAAAACCCTTTGATTTTCTTCTTTTCTGATCCAGCTTCGTTCTCCACCTCTTGGAAGACCGCTGCCCTTCTCTGCCAGCTTTGGCACCGGGCACAGCCTAACTGGGAATAGAAAACAATCAGCTCCTCTTAGAGCAGATTAGTGAGATTAACCCACATGGCTGAACAGGAGCTGAGCTGCACTGCTGGAGTGTGCACAGTGTGCACATAGGGCCAATTCAGTTTCCCTAAAGAAATCTGAATTTGTTGACACCATTTCAAAGGCCCCATGCAATCCTTTACAGGCTAAAGCAGCAACATCACACAGAATCACAGTGGTTGAAGGGGCCTCTGGGGTCATATAGTCCAACCTCCTGCTAAAGCAAAGAAGCAGAAGGCCAGAGCTGAGTAAAGGGAAGGCTCACAAGGCCACAGCCACCACAGAGGTCACACAGCTGTGCAGAACTTCCAAGCTCGGTTCACACAGCAGCACAGCTCTAGGAAACATGCAGGAGCAGATCTACCTGCCAGTATTCTCCCCACACGCTCTTCATTAAGTGGCTTGTGGCCTGGAACAGCTTACAGAGAACAAATTATGAAGATGCAGTTCTCACATGTTGTGCAACCTGCCTAAAGGTAGCTTTCTTCCATTTGCACTGGACAGAGTAAGCAGAACAATTATAAAGGCTTTGTATTTTCTATTCACAAATATCTAACTGTCCTAACGCTATTTAACCACTCATTAACAATAGAGGTTACAAGACATTCATAAAGGAATTCAAGAAAATTGCTGTTCTTTCCTTGATCATTCAGAAAAGTATTTATCAGTTTGTGTGTTTACGGACAGAACCACTAGCATTGCTGTCCCCTTTAGTTTGTTTTAGAAAACTGAACTTATAAGAAAATATATCATGGGAAAACATGACTGCGTGCCCTTGGTGCTCCAAAGCAGTGAAACTGAGCAGGGCAGCCCTATTTTTACAAGAGCATTTAATGGAGAAAGTGACGTGCTGCTTTGAGACCCAGCATTTCTGCAAGCATTTGACAGTGGCGCTAAAGGTAATGCAGAAATAATTTCCATTTGGATATTTTAAACTGTACTTATCACAGAATCATAAAATCACAGAATGGCTTGCATTGGAAGGGCTCCAAATATCACGTAGTTCCAGTTCCCTCACCAGGGGCAGGATTGCCAACCACTAGATCAGACTGCCCAAGAACCCATCAAGCCTGGCCTTGATCGCCTTCAGAGATGTACTCAGAACACTTCAGTATATTTATCTGCAATATTCAGTGCATCTCTGAAGTCTGTTGCACAGTGTTTAATTCCTTCTTGCAAGATTTTTGTCAGAAAATGCATTTATCTCATTAACCTTTTCTTAAATGTTTTGAACGCATGCATCAAATAATGCTATTCCACACCAGCAGTACATTTGCTTTCCCTTCACTATGTCTCCCCGCACCCTGCCTTTCTTTCCTTCTATTTCTGTCTTTAGGCCACTTCACTTTATCACTAACCCTTTTCTCTGGGCAAATTAACAATATAAGTTATCTTTCCAAGCTGCTGTTTCCTATACCACCACACAGTGCTTCCTCATATAAACTTCTTATCTCTTCCGGTGAAGGCCCTTCAAGCACAAAAACAGCAGAGTTGTATTAAATTTATCAGTAGACAGCTGCTAAGCCAGAAGAAAGGACAAGCTACAGCTTTGTCTCTCAAAAGAAGCATGGCGAATGTCAAGGTTGTTATCGAGGATGAAGAAAATCACCATGAAACAGCTGCATTACAGAATGAAAGAGAGGCCTCACCACTGCAATGCATATTATTTCATACATTGCTCATATGCGTTTTCATAGGAAGCTGAGGAGAGTGAGTTGATTCATGATGACTGCAAAAGCCGCATGACTTAAGAGGAAGATGCCAAGCATCATTAAAAAGGAACTAGGAAAATGCGTGTTGACTTTTAAATAAACACTTTTTAAAACAAGTTTGAGTCACTTATTAAGGAATTCGGACTGAGTAAAGTCTGTTTTTCAGTTTTGTTCTCTCTGAAGCAAAGGGGCCGCAAGAACAGCCGTAGTCAATGCTGTATGACTGAACCTGCACAACTGGGGTTAACATCACTCTAACAGCAGCACACAGATGGGGACAGGTCCCCACAGCTGCTCTGGGACAGGTCTGTGTCCTTCTCCCTGCCTCGGGCAGTTTGGGCATCTCCCCATGAGGATGTCTTGGAAGTGCCTGCAGTGCTGGGGCTGGCGTAGAAGCCAGACAGTCACACCCTGCAGCTGCCTGCCCTGTCACCCTCAGATCACCACTCCCTGGGCGAAACAAGCAGAAGGAAGCACGTCTCCATGCCTCAGTTGTCCCAATTTGCTGAGGGTGTAGACATGAGATGACTGAGCAAATCTAGCCACTCTATACCACTGATGGGGCACTGTTCCTCTTCTTAGGTTCCCTTGTTCTTCCTTCCCCATTACTGCACTCCTCCTTCCCCTCTCTGCCAGCTCTGGCCTCAAGGAGCAGCACCCTCCTGTAACCACCTCCTGCTGAAGCAGCTCAGCAGAACAGGATAGGTTTTGGGGTGAATGGGTTAGTGAATTCAGCTGAGGTAGAGTGTAGGATACATGCCACTCTCAGTACAAGGGACGGAAGGAGGAGCGCGCAGGAAGCATCTGTATTTCTGGAGCATCTATCCTACGAAGAAAGGTTGAGGGAGTTGGGCTTGTTCAGCCTACAGAAAAAAAAAATCTCTGGGAAGATCTGATTGCTTTTCAGTACTTGAGGGGAGCTTATTAACAGAAGGGAGACAGACTTTTTATAATGCCTGATAGGGCAGAACAAGGGAGAACTGCCCTAAAAGAAGACAGGTTTAGGTTAGATGCTAGGAGGAAATTCTTTACTCAAAGGACAGTGAGGCACTGGCACAGCTGCCCAGAGAAGCTGTGGTGCCACATCTCTGGAGGCGCTCAAGGCCAGGTTGGATGGGGCTCTGGGCAGCCTCAGCTGGTGGGGGGCAGCCCTGCCCATGGCAGGGGTTGTAGCTGGATGGGCTGTGAGGACCCTTCCAACCCAAACCAGTCTATGATTTCAACAGAAGTGGGAGGTTCCCACAACATCCTGGCATGTCTGTCCCCTCCTGCCAAAGTGGTGGTGGGAGGTAACTCCAGCAGCTGTGGAAGGCTGAGGGCAGCTGTAAGCCACAGAGGCTGTGGGGATGCCAGAATTGAGCAGAACTTCATAAAATCAGTATTGTGCTCTTGTTCACGTCCTTCTGATCCTAGTCCTCTCAAGGCTCGCAATCATCTTTCCCTGTTAATCAGAACCTATGATGTGCTTCCCCTTGCCAGTGGAGAGCAGCTTTCATACATCTCAGCAGCCACCTGAACGTGAGCTGCAGCCAAACACGAGGTAATTAGAACCCGTGAGCCAAGACAACTCTCGGAACTGTCCTCACACTCCGCTGCGGTGCTGAGAACCACAAAAGAACCTGACAACTACTTGACACTTCCCTCCCTTGCTTCTCACCGAACCCTCCCACGGCTTCCTGCCTGCTTTTGCTTTGCCCGAACCGATTCCCATTTAAGGCACCTTTCAAGCACCTCCCCGAGCCCCGTCCTGCACCCCTGTCCGGCACGCAGCAGCCGCTGGGGTTTGCGGGCGATGCCGGCGCGGCCCCGCAGGTGGAGCCGGAGAGCCACGCAGTGCCGTGGGCTGCCCTCCTTCATACCGTGACACGTCCTGAAGGCACAGCTGGACTAACAGCCACAAACGGGGCCCCCCGCGGTTTCCCTCGCACTCCGATCTGTCAGTGCAGTCAAAGCTGCCGTTCAAGGACTAACTCCGTGTCTCAAGTCTGCTTGTAACCAAAGGATGGTGGTGAATTCCTTCAAATCAAAGCGGGGTCTCAAGACCAGCCTCACCTGGATGTGGACAAGAAGCCAAAACTGCAGCTGTTCAAATACTGCCAGTCAAACATTGTTTGCTCTCAAATGATGAGAGGACAGACACCCGTTTCTCTCCTGCTGAGCCCTGCAATATTTAACGCAGCTTCTGAAAAAATGCTGTTGCTGCACCAGAAACAGCTGATCAGAGGAAGTATTCGGTGCTGGGAGCTGTCAAAAACTTCCTCTTCTCTAACAAGCACAGCAATAACAGCAGAGGGCTGGACCCTTCCACCAATGTGCTCCTGGAAGAAGTGGAAGCAGTGCTTCATTTGTTGAGCAAGAGAGTGAAACAACAGATTTTACGCCAGAACCAACAAATGCAACACACCAGATACTTTCTGAATCCCTGAAGTCATTTATGTTCACCTAGCTGCCCACTTTTAATCCTTCCCTGCTCCTGCTTACTGTTAAAACTTCATTTACAAAGCCAAGGGCTGCATCAACCAGCCCCTAAAGCCAGCATCCTCATGGCCAGAAAGGAAAAGAGATCCTTCTTAAAGTGACACGTGTATCAGAGACACATCAGGGTCTCCATTTTGCCCCTGCTGACTTCACCATCTCATTTCTGGGGGATGAGCCATAGGAGAACATGCTGTTCAGTGGGGAGAGCAATTCTAATTCCCGGATTAGGCTATCATATTCCTCCTAATTCACTGTCAGGGTCTGCAGATGCATTAAAACAGATAAGCCACTTGTGGAAGCATCACTGTCCCTAGATTTCAGCACAGCAGTGTGCACCAGCTAGCTGTGCTTTCACTAGTCCTTTTCAATTGCCTTTGGGCTTTAACAAGGACGCTCTGTTACCCTCCTCTGGCAGAACTGCTCTCAGGCTGTCCCAGTGATGAATACACAACCCTTTCAAAAAAAAATCTAGGTCAACTCTCCTTTGTATTTTACACACAACATTTCCAAAATAAGACTGATTTTCTGTGCAAGCACATCATAATGTCAAGCATTCAACGCATATTCCAGATCTCTTTTTGATATGCCACAGCCATTTGAATTCTCCTTCTTGAGTGCTTCACTCAGCACTTCTCTTTGTGAAATTTCAGCCTCTTCATTATGGACCCCTTTCTCCAGCTTGCCAAGACCATTCTGGATCCTTCTCCTGTGCCCTCTAAGGCTGCTGCTAACCCTTCCAAGGCAAGAATACCTGCGAGCTTCACAAGCTGACTTCCGTCTCCTGCACCCAGATCGCTGATCAAATTATTGTCTGCACATGGGAAAGGAGGAATTCCTGCAAGGTGATGTCAGGAAGGTCCACGTCTGTGACCATACCATAACAACAATTCCCACCCAAACACTTTTTTTCTTCTTCTTTTTTTTTTTCCTAGCAGCCACATAACTGGCAATTTAATCCAAGCAAGCATTTCCAACCTGAAAAGTGCTTTCCTGTGAAATACAGCTGGCACCAGTGAGACCCAGCACACAGTCCAAACTGATAAATCTTTCAAGGAGGAGATGAGGAAGATGAGTTGGTTGCAGCAGTGCTTCTGCAAATGGAAGCAAAAAAACAGTGGCAGGAGAGGGTGGTGGATGCAAAGGGGCAGGAGAAGGCGCAGGGCTTGTGGTCCAACAGTTAACCACAGTGGCTCTGGAACACCTCTCTCCTGTTTGCTTGTGGAATTTTGTCCAAGCCAACAGCAGTAGATACACCCTATTCATTCTTTCCCATTCCTTGTTATCCATGCTCACCTGTCGGAGTTGGAATACTGACTGCTTTGAAAACACCTCTTAGAAATACACGCTTCTCTTTAAATACTTCACTATTCTCTTAGTAGTTGTACACCAAGTATTAACTATAGCCATACTCTGCTAGCGAAGTTAGGCTGACTGGACTTTAATTCTCCAGTAGTCTAGTTTTGCCACCTTTTTCAAATATAAATACCACATTCACACATTCACTCTTCTGCTCACCCTCTGGGACCTCTTACACGGGCTCTAAGGAAGCATCATTAATGAGCATTACTGCGGGGTCTGTGCTGCTGCTGGCACATAGCCATATTATTAAGCCAAAATACTACAGAAGCTGTATCACACTGTTGCATGTTAATGTTGAAAAAAGCATTTTTTCTCAACACTATTGTTGCACTTCACTGTTAAGGATTAAGAAGTAACAATGGCAGCCAGGGGAAAGTAAACAAAATCTAACCTAAAATGGAAAGTTAAGTCTGTACAATGGCAAGGAAAGAGCAGAAGACAGATCTCTTTTTAGGACTAATTTACACATTTTATCCCAGTCCAGGCTGCATTCACTGCCAGATGTGTGAAGCTGGAAGCACAGAAGCAGGCTGCAGAGTGATTCTCATGCTGCAAAACTGAATCCTACAACAGTGTCAACAGGCTGCCCTGTCTCCAGCATGCCTTGGACGGGGCAATGAGATAACACTGAAGACATGGCTCTTACAGAGCATCCAAGAGGCACAGCCTGCCTAACATTACCTATAAACACTTTACTCCTGAACTCTCTGGCCCCAGCACTTGGGAGGATCTACAGTGCTGTTCCTCACTACAGAACAGCAGAGAGAACTGGGACATGAATACCTGCATGGGGAAAAGATGACAAGTCAGAACACCTGCTGACTGCAAATCCTGGGTTCCTTGCAAGTGGAATTTGCTCCATGCCTAGATTAAGGAACTGTACAGATAATGCTGTAATTCAGCTGTCTGTGGGAATCCTTGCAGGTAAAATCTTCTGGGTTATTTTTTGACTGCAGTATTATAAAAAAAAATCATTTACAAGTTTACATTTAACAAAAAGACTACAGGGATAGATTTAGGCAGCAGCAGTGAGACAAACAAGTTATTACATATCAGAACAGCGAAGATGAGCTCAGTGAAATGGCTTATTTTTTCGGAGGGGAAATACAGTGAGTCACTCTTTAAAATTTCAAGCGTTCCCCCATATAACCTCTCCCTAGACTGTGAAGTACTTTGCTGAGTCTCAACTTTTGAATAAAAATCTGTATCAATGTAAAACTGCCCTGAACTTTTTTTGCTACATATGGTTTGGGGCATTTGTATATGAAGAACACAAATTGCTTCCATGTGTGTAATAGAGAATTTTTCCGTGCTTACTCTTCCACCTCACCCACTCCGTTGCCTTCCGCTCCTGGCCTTTCCCCACCCTATTTAGGAAGATGAGAAAATGAAGAGTGCAAAGACATATAAGGATTTGTGTTCTGCAAGCTTTCTAACCAACTGGAAATACAAGCAACATGCTTTCTGAAGGTCATGGCTGCCTGAACAATTTCCCTCCACAGGCCAGCCCAATCTAACCAGCAGGTCCATCTTGCATTTCAGTGCCTTAACTCTCAGGAACTCCTTCAGGCCAGCAGCTCTGAAGTCATACACCTGCAGCAATCATACCAGCATCCTGTCCAGCTCCATTGCCCAGGCTGATTTCCAGACCTTGCCCATCACCTCAGTGAGTGGCTTATCCAGGAACTTATTTTATGGACCAGTGCTTTTACAGCAGTGCAGGTGGAAGGTGCAGGATTACAAGCCAAAAAAAAGTGAGGCACGACTGCATGGAAGCAAAAGGGTATTCCTCAGAAGACACCTCAAAACCAAAAATCTTGTCAGCAATTGTTTACCATTAAAGTCTTGCGCTGGACTCCACAAGTGCGAAGCTTTGGTTCAGTTACTACTGGGAAACACTAAGAGTGCCAGCTTGCAGAAATACAGTACACATAGTCCACACATTTTAAAGCTCTGACAACTGAGTTTATTTAACATGCCAGTAGCTATATGAAAACTTTCTAAGCTGCCACTACCATTTGATTTTCTTCTCCTGAAAACATTTGGACTCATTACAGCAAACCAGGGCAGAGAGAGGACAGGCTATGCTATTACTCCATTCTTTAACAAAAACAATTTTTTTTTTTCTTTTTTTCAACCTGTGGAATTTTAAATGCACTGCAACCTCAGAATTGTATTCTTCTGCCAGCTTTTTTGTTTGCTTTTTATTATTTTAGGTAGGAAGAAGAGGGGTTTTAAGGCAGAATCACATTCTCCTGATGACTGCTGACTTTATGTATGTTATTGTGCGCTGAGTCACCTCCACCTCCTGTGCTGCCAGACTTCCTCCAAGCACTGCCCACAGGGTCTGGGTGCCTGTCTCCAAGTGCTCTAGGTGCTGGTGAACCTGTGCTGTTTCAGTGCCAGTGACTGACAGTAAGAACATTCCTCTTGAGGATTTGCTTGTATCTGATAGAGATGAGGTTTCAAGGTCAGTTTAGATACTGGCAGCATTGTTGGAGTCCTTGACTCCTGCTCACTGTCTCATGATAGAAAAGGCATTTACTTTTTGAAAACCAGCATCTGGGAATGTGGGATATGTTGCATCACATCATATCTACAAATCCCTGAAAGGAGGCTGTGGCAAGGTGGGAGGTTGGCCTTTTCTCTCAGGTAGCTAGCAATAAAATGAGAAGGAATGGCCTTAAGTTGTAACAGGAGAGATTCAGGTTGGATATTAAGAAAAATGTCTTCTCAGAAGGAGTGGTGATGCAGTGGCAGAGGCTGCCCAGGGAGGCGGTGGAGTGACTGTCCCTGGAGGTGTTCATAAACATACAGGTGTGGCACTGAGGGATGTGGTAGATGGTATGGTGAGGATGGGCTGATGGCTGGCCTAGATGATCTTAGAAGTCTTTTTTAACCTTAACGATTCTATGACACTGTGCATCACATCCTCCACTGTCCGTTTCTCTCTAATAGCGCAGTCCCGACTCTCATGTTTGAGCATCTCACGGTTCTTAAATTAATTTTCCCCAAGCCCTCCTGTAAGCCTGGGAAATGCTGTGGGGCTCAGCTTGCAGCCTGGGAACTTAGAGCAGGGGCAGCACCACGCCTGGGTCAAAACTCCAGCATGAGTTAAAGAAAGGAAAAATTCACACCAGCTGAACTCGAGAGAGGGGGATGGGCTGCAAGGCTTGGACATGGGAGCAAAGCACTCATTTAGCGATAAGGTCCGACCTCCGCTGAGTTCGCAGCTTGGCTGCCAGCAGGGCTGCTATTCACAACGCGGCTCTCAAAGCACTGGGCAGGCACACAGCTGGGCAGGGGACATCCGGCACATTCATTTCTTAAACCACCCTAAGAATTTTTTTATTATTTTTTTTTTTGAGCAGCATTTTTCAAACAGCGAAGGAGCGGGCATTGGAATTCGAACTCCGAGGCGCGGCCGGGCGGGGACAACCGCTCCCGCCCTGCACAGCCCCGCCGGGCCCGCGCTCCGGGAGCCCGCGCTCCAGCTACCGCCTTCCCGCCCCGCGGCTTTTCCGTGGGCACCCGGCTGCAGCCCCTCCGCCTACAGCGCTTCCTCCAGCAGCGCTCCTGGGCCGGGCGCCGCAACCCGCACGCTTCGCTTGTTTAGGGAAGGAAAAAGGCCGATACGGGCTTTTGTCTAAGCTGGGAAACCGCCATCCTCCATTCAAAGGGGAAAAAAAAAAGAAAGAAAAAGAAGTCACGTGAACGCATTGAAAGTAATTGCAATGAGTGGACAGGCTGGAAACACACTTATTTTTCCTTTAGTCAGACCCGTGCTATTAGGACACATCTGCTGGAGAAGGGGTGGGATTCAGCCGAATTAGCTGTGGGATTAATTACGTTAGCCAGCACCTGCAAGCTGGGGCAAGGCTGCATTTGCAGAGGGCTGATTTTAGCAGAGCCATCATCAGGTAGCAAATAAGGAGGAAAAAGAGCAGGCTTACCTATGCTGCAGCAGTGGTCTATAATGAAACTATTTTCATCACGTGCCCCCTATAACAAAACATACGGAGCACACCCCCTGCCCCCAATACGTGCCTATTTATTTATAAATAATTCACATGCATTACTGAAGTTCTGAAGTTCAAGTACATGCAGTACTGAAGTTCTACTCTCCCCACACCTCAACACATTGTTCTGCACTCCACTTAGAGACATCTGTGCTGAACAACATGAGGACAGTGGGGGTTGGAGCTTGAAGATCCTTGAGGTCCCTTCCAACCCAAGCCATTCTATGAACCTGTGAAGGGCTGCTATGTGACAAGAGCCCACCGACAATAAGCAGACAACTGCTGAGACCCAGTAGCTTCCAACTGAGGCCAGCTGAAAAGATTTACAGACAAATTATGAAAGAGACAGGAGAGGAAAAAAAGAGCTGGGTAATGGAAGATCATGTCTCTACATGCTCCCCATTCCCTGTTGTATTTCTCCCAGACTTCCCCCAAATCCACCCCCAAAAACAGCTGCTCCCAACAGCCTGCTTTTCTTGGCAGGAACTAAAGCGAGGATCAACTGAAGTTTCACCAACCTGCAGTTCCACCACTTCGGTACCACTCACCTTTCATTAAATATGCACGTGGATAGATCAACTGTCATCCGTCCCTGGGACCAGCCCACAACACAAATATCTATGCCACTACCACCATAAAATATTCCAGGAAAAGGAATCAGGAAAAGAAAGAGAAATACAACCAAAAGAAAGACAGCACAAGACTTCTTTAGAATAACAGGGTGTGGTATTTTTATTTTTATGTTTTTTCCTTTTAAAAGCAGTTTTAAATGACTATCCAGGCACATACCCTTCCAGAAAGAAAACGAAAAAGGAGCTTTCACAGGGATCTTAAACGTGTCTTACGCATATAAACGATCCCGTTCAGATAAAGAATTACTGTAATGGTGTACCGCTAACAAGCGGTTAGAAACTAACATCTAAATTCGGGGCTAATCCACGGTGGTTTTTAACTACATCATTTGTACTTCCTCTGATGACAGACATTCCAGCTTTTTCTTCCATTTACTTTTATTGCCATAAAACAGCCAGTCATGAAGTTCAGATGCGTGTCAGGTACTCTGAACAGCACGTAAACATTAACTTTTCCTGCAATATGAGGTAAGGTGTGAGGTCATTTGCTTAATCTGTGCTTGTGTAAAAAATAGGGCAAATGTGGAAGGGCTGTACAAGAACTCATCCTAGAATTACTTTTTTTTTTTCTTTAATTGATTCCCTTATGATGTATTACATACTTATAATAAGGATAGGAACAAATCAAGAATACATAAGTCCTAAGAACTGCTTTAACTGAGACTCCCATAAATACTCAACATTTACAAACAAATTATCTGAAAATATTGCAACTATTCAGACTCCAGAAAATCCCTGATGTACTTCTTTCACTCTTATTTGAAAATAAGAGTTTACAGAAGACACCAAAATCCACAGATGTTGCACATAATAAAAAGTGAACATTAATTTTGTGTATGAGGTGTTCCAATGAAAGGTTAAGTAATAAAGAGCTGCAAGGATGCCAAGTCGTCTCGAATACATGGCATAACAAAATTCTTTCGGGATGGCAAATAAGTGCCAGCTAAATGTGCCTCTATTTTATTACCATTTCTAGATCATGACAGAATTTGCAACCACCGATCCTGTGTTTATGCATAAGGTGCTTCCCTTTCAGTAAATATGAAAAGAGTACTACGTTAATTTCTAAAAATGAACACTGCCTGTCTAGCAAATGCCCTTTTCACACAATAACAGAATGGTCAAGACTGGAAGGGACCTCACGGATCATGAATCTCCAACCCCCCTGCCACACACAGGGCCACCAACCTCCCCATTTAACACTAGACCAGGCTGCCCAGGGCCCCATCCAACCTGGCCTTGAACACCTCCAGGGACGGGGCATCCACAGCCTCTCTGGGCAGCCTGTTCCAGTACCTCACCACTCTCTCTGTAAAGAACTTCCACCTGACAACCAACCTAAATCTTCCCTCCCTCAACTTCAAACCATTTCCCCTTGTCCTGCTGTTATCTACCCTTCCAAAGAGTTGACTCCCCTCCTGTTTGTAGGCTCCCTCCCATTTTTCGGTAGTTCTGATCTGCTACTGAAAAAGGAGGCATCAGTCCAAAGTAAAGAGCAAAGCCTAGGGGAAAAAAAAAACATTTTTGAATAATACTCAACAATTTTTCCACTAGTTCTTCTGACAGAAAGAAAAAGAGGAAGAAAAGCATTTTCATCTGAAACCACACATGGAAAAACAATTTGGCTTCCCTCAACGTTAGAGGAAAAAAAAAAAAAGTGGAGGAAGTTTTTAATAATAAAAAAAAAAAACAACAACCACAAAAGTCTCAACACAGTGCTGGATGGAGGGAGCTTAGCTGTGGGACCCCCCATGCAGCAGCTACAGCCTTCAGTCTTGCCCCATGCATGTCTGGCACCGCCTGGCTTGGTGGCTCCACTCCCAGTGCTGCAGTTCATGATGCATGGGCAGTGGTGACCAGGAAGAAGGTGGAGGAATCACAAAATAGCTTGGCTGGAAGGAAACCTGTGGCACATCCAAGTTCCAACACTCCTGGCTTGGGCAGGGACATTCCTACTAGACCAGGTTGCCCAAGGCCTCCAATCTGGCCTTGAACACGTCCAGAGACGGGACAAACACAGCTTCTCTGGGCAATTTCAAACAGCTCTCATCCGATTAAGAACCTAAAAAAAGGGGAAGGGAAAATGTCCCCCATCAGCCTGAGGTGCTAGGGAAGGACAGCCTGCAGCAATGACAGCCATGTCAGCTTTTACTGCAACCAGGCATCGGAGACATTTCTAAGTAGTTTTACTTTAGATAAGAGCTTCACAAGACATTGGGCAGTGATAAATGCAAGAAGACACTCTCCATCCTAAGTGCTAAAAGTGAACAGAATGATGAAAAAAAGAATAAAACAAAAGATATGCTGTCTGGCATCTACTCTAATTTATTTCAGATCTTAATGCTTCATGCTGAGCCTATGGCTGCTCCTCTGAGCAATTTTAAGTTACTTAAACTTCTTGCTGTCATTGCAGACAAAATGGTTCAAGTGGGATTTGAATGAGGGGAGACAAAGATGGCAATGAACAGGGCCAGTCCAGATAGAAAAAGCTGGTGCACAAGGGAAAGAATTGAGGCAGTTGAGAGTGGAAGGAAGTTAAAAGGCAATAGCCAGGCACTGCCCACAAAGGAGAACTCCACCAAGTTGTAGTTTGTTCTAGATTTATTAATAGTTAGCAGTCAATGCTTGAAAAGAAAGCATAGGAATAGCAGTAAGTGGATCCCAGACAGTGATACAGCCAGACAAAATGATAAACTCTGTTATCACATGAAAGAAGAGATGGAAGCAAAACCCATGGTAGTTCCTTCAAAATGTCAGTTGAGGGAAAACATCTGTACTGCTGCTGGGATGAAGGAAAACAGCTTCATGTACACAGCAGGTCAGAAATGGGATTCTGTGCTTTCTGTTCCTTGGAACTGCTACTGAAGAAAAGCTTGGAGATCTTAAATTAGCCTGTTCCTAAAACTTGACGTTGCATCTGATTTCCATAAAGAACACACTCAAAGCGGCCCAAAGTTTCCTTAAATTCTGGTCCTGCCTTTTAGTTTATTGATGAAAAAAAGATGCCAATAATAACACCACCACCACCACTGTAAATGAGCCCTCAGCTTTAACCATCAGTGCCAGGAACAGTGGAGCAACAATTAGATACTGGAAGCAAGATACAAAAGGGAAGAAAGAGAAATGAAAATAAAACTTTCCTTGTGGTCAGATCAACCACAGGATTTCCAGCTGAATTCCTTTCAGCTATAGAGACCTTCATTAGTACATTATTTGTACTTGGATAAAGTACAATAGAAATGCATATTTTTAATAAAATCCTAAGGAATGTGTACAGGTCAGCCATGCCAAATGGCGCAAACCTACCCAAAGGGAGGCATAACTATCACCACCTGCATTGCGTGAGACTGCCTTCACCCTACGAATGGAAGGCCAGGGGAACACGCTGTATTTCTTGATTCAGAGAAACATCCTCTACTTAAGGATGCTTTATAATCAGGCCAATGTTAATATATGCTCAGAGAGCTCAAAGGCACCTTCACAAATATGGAACAATCAGTCCAAGCAAATTATAACTGAGGGTTGTAAAAAAAACAAAAACAAAAAGGATTTGAAAAAGAGACACCATTAAAGAACAACAAAGGGCTCTTCTTTTCCCCCCAGAGCAGGAGACTGATGCCAGTTCAAGAGAATGTCATTGATGATGTTCCTATAAGCAAGATATTTGGCAATGCAAGGCTTCCTTTGTTTGCTGCTTGCATTTGTTTGCTTTTAAGCTCTCTTTCCCAAACAGCAAAAAATAAATACAAAATGAAGTCTGTATACCATTCCCAGCTCTGCTCTCTGACCTTCAGCAAGTTACTGTCCTTGAAACCATGGTTCAGAGGCACAGTTTATGCACAGCACATTTCACAGCTTCTCCAGCTGGACCAGTGTGATGCTGAGAAACAACCCAGTATAAACCTTCCTACCAAGATTTATATAGATAGATAAATATAGATAACCAGACAGATCTATCTATCTATCTATCTATCTATCTATCTATCTATCTATCTATCTATCTATCCATCCATCCATCCATATTCTAAATGCTGGCTTCTGCCAATACCTGTCCTGGTATGGAATCCACTAATATTTAGTTATTATGAACTTGCCACAGCTGGCATAAACTCCAGAAACTCTGCCCAGCTCTACAGAGATGTCACCAACCTTGTGCCTGGTCACATTCATCCCATGAAGCAGCATCATACACAGGCATAAACCCAGCTCCAAGCTACACTTACCTTACCCATAAAGTGTGTCCCTGAGCATTCCCAGCAGTTTTTCTTTCAGAAAGTAAGTAGGATAAGAATTACAGCTGCTTATAGCATAAATGCAATCTATCCAACAAATCTGCCCAACAAAACGTATCTAAAAATGCTAGCCTGTACTCTTGTGGAAACATTTGAAATCTCAAGACTATACCCAACATACTCTAGAAATGTAGCAGCCTGGATCCCCAGCTGGATGACCCCTTGGAGATTATTACCATTATAACCATCTCTCAAAAAATGATTTAGAGAACAGCTAAATTGTAATACAGATGAATCTAAGCATTTTCTGGACATTTTTTTCCAACTCCTGGATCAAAAACAAGCTTCTAATGCTCTTTAGTAGGCACCAGTTTTCTGTGATCAGTTGTCTTGCTATCTTCTGGAGCACTTAGGGGGAAGCCAAGTGAGACCCCGCTTGCATCCCTCTTTTGCATCCCTCAACTCAACCCCTGACCAGCCATGCTGGTGAAACCAGGAGCAACGTGTGAACTTGAAACTGTTCACGATGCTTTTGCTTTTTTCTCTTCCTGCCACTTGACAGCTACTGTTTCATGGACAGGCTGAGGGCAGAGACCAGGATGGACCAACCCAGTTCTGTCCTCACACTGACTTGCAAGCATCCCCAGCAGCTGGCTGCCACAGGTGTATTTAAAAAGAAGAAGGCAACAAGTGGCTCAAAGTAGCCTGGATGCAGCAGAAATCAGTAGCCCTACATAACTGAATTAGGATCACAAATGCAACACAACACACGCAGACTAAAATAGCAGCAACTGAACGGACAAACCATTACAGAATAAAATCAGGTCCACAAGAGACAGGGGGAAGATAAAGAATCGTATTTTTACCATATCAATCCTAACATGCTGCTCCTACTGTCACTGAAAAAGCACTGTTACAATGAGGAGTAGCAGGAAAAATGTTGAGCAAGCAGTTCAAATAAGCCAGACACCTTGAAACCATGGTGACAGACTTAACTATTATTAGCCTTACCTTCCTTCTTTCTCTACCTGCTCTGCTGCAGATGCCGCAGAGCCCTGCTGTTATGAGGACACAGGGAGATTAAAATCACCTTGGCCAAGCCTATGCTCTTGCATGTTGATGTAAGGAGAATGATGCCTTTGGCTGGGCATACTGACAGCCCTACGCTGGCTTGATTCCCCCCAGCTACTTCATACCCATTGGATGAGGCTTGAACCAGCCCACCAGCCAGGAGCTGGGCTCCAGCACAAGCAGACCTGCACAGGCTCGCTCCTTGCAGCCTGCGGGTCTGGACTTTTGTTTTCTTCCTTGCTTGTAAATCTGCATGACAGCTTGCTCAGCTATGTGAGCTCAACGATGGTAGCAACAGGGCGATGCCCATCTGTTTAAAAATGGCATAAGGGAAGCTGTGGGGTCATATAACAACTACATTTTAATGAAATTTAGATCTTTTACATGAAAAAGCTAAAATGACCCTACTAGTTACGGAGACAAAAATAATAGCGGATAGACTTTACCAGGTATAAAATCCAACCTACACATCTTCAACTGAAGGCATTTATCAATGGGTACTGCAATAGGCAAACATGCTGCACCCACTTATCCCATAAGCAGCTGCTCTTCTTTAAACACAAGAAAGAACAGATTAGGAAATTAACTTCCTGAGCCGTAACTGCTACAAGACCAATCTTAATGCACCATCCTGACAACGCTGACTCAAAACAGGGAGAGCTTCATCACTATAGCAAGTGTTTTGTCTCATTTGGTCATTTATGGACCTTTATGTCCTCATGCCTAAGGAAAATATCACCTAACAGAGGGAATTTTCAGTTGGCTTCAGTGAGAGTTGGAAGCACCTTGCTGCCATCCACCAGCAGGGAATCAGTTAACCACCTCCTGCACTTGCACCTTATCAGAAACATTAAGCAACAAGTGATCAAACACATGTTCCTAAGACACTCAGAAGATAATCAAATATTATCTTAAATTGGTGCAGGCTTCTCTATTTGTGTGCATGCAGTTCTGAGGAACTGCCATAAAGTTTCCCTGATCTATGTACACACAAATTAACAATACACCTTGTCTTCAAGGGTTTCGGGTGAAATTGATTCTGAGGAAGGGGAAAAAAAAATTATGTTTCTAATGGGAAATAACTGCAACTTTTTTTTTTTTTTTAAATAGAAGCTGGCAAAAAGATTTAAACAACTATTTTCATCAAAACTCTTTTTTTTTTGTTTTGTTTTTGGTGGAGTTTATTTTCACCATTGGAAATGCACATCCTGCCTGGGCTACTAACTCTCGTCTTACTTAATCACTATGAACACAGCAACAGCAAAAGGAATGACACAGTAGAACCTTAGGGTGTGTTCCTAGATGGTTTTGTACCAGGACAAATCTAGATCCATTCCCAACAAGTATGGTCCAAATATTCCAGATAAAAGAGGCAGAGAAGACAAAACTGACATCTTAAGAGTAAGAAAAGGGCAGAAAAAGGGGGGTTTGGAGGCATTTGTTCCTCAAGTGTTCTGAAACAGGAGAAAAGAAGGAACCCCCATGTTTTAAAATCCCTCTACAAAAAGCTGCTTTATTTAAAAAGATGCGAAATGCTTCTCTTGGTGGTTTGGCTCTATTGACAAAGAAATGCAAACTCTTTTGAACAGCACTGCACTGATCTTAATTTTGAGAAATGGACTCATTTCCTTCCTTACAGAAATCACTTCTGTGTTCTTAGAAAACTCTTGTATTCCTGGAAAAACGTGGGGCCATTTAGTCTTTACTCTCCCTGGGTTCTTGGTCTAACCTTCCTAAGATACAGCCAGGGGGTGATGTAGAATGAGACTCCGTAAAGAAAGAGCTCAGGAAGCAAGCTGCAGCATGTTGGCCAGTTAGCTGGAGATGACCTCAGCTTGGCTCTTTAAAGCTAATGAATAAGCTAACAAATTTCTGCCTTTAGCGTCAGTTTCCTCCACTCCCTATATGTTTGCCATTGGTGAGATCAGTTAGTAGTGGGGCTGTAAGCAAAGAGGAAGAACAAGCCAGCGCTGAGGTTCAGACTGATAAAAAGCACACATTTGTAAGCATAGAAGATGCACATTTGCAGAAGCAAAACAACAGGATATACTCGAGCCATTAGAAAATTAAATAGCCTAATCCTAGCACTGACATGATAAAGAATTTAAGAGAATGAGGCATATAAGAAAAAAAAAAAGGAATGGAGCTTTTGAGAAAAGACAACAAACATGGTATCAGCACACAGCAAGGTCCCCAGGACAGCGCCTGTATCTGCATCTCCTGACCACTGCCTGACACATGGGTATCCCCAAATGCTGTTAAGTGTTTTTCACCTCCCTTCTGTCATCATACAGAGCAAACAGTGCTGGTCCCACTGGGATATGCCTACTGGGATCTTCTGGAGATAAGGGCTGGAACTGCTGTTACTTATAGAGGAGCCCCAGCGCAGGGCTGCAATGCTGTGGGGTTCTGCTATGGTCCCAACAACCCCACCAGATCTCCAACATTAGGAGAAAAATGCCAACAGTTACACTTTACATACTGACATATTTATATATGATACTTTATTTATATAACTAAGCAGAAAATTGCAAGGAATATTTTGGAGACAATATCCTACTGCAATAGCTGCTTGTACACAAAGTTATGGACTAACTTACAGCAGAATCACTTCAAAGTCTATTTTTTCTCCTGCAATTTTTTTACCTGTTTGGTTGGTTTAAATGCTTCCTGTGCTGAGATATATATATTTTGTAGGAAACCTTACAAAGACAAGACAGTAACACAGATGCAGCTTAATGCTTGTGCATGTCACAGACCCCAAGAGATTCCAGACGCTGCCACTCAAGCAACACAGCGTGCCAGCTCCAGGCACTTCAACCCTGGGCTCCAAGGAAATGAAAACGTAAGCTCATGACTTGACTGAGCTGGAGAATTTAACTCAAGTGCTGTGTGTGATCACGACTCTACAGTGCTCAGGCTAAATAAACAGATCCAGTCATTCTTTATTTAGTTTTATTCCAACTGTTTACGAATTTGCAGATCCAAAATAAGTCATTTCTGTAATTTTTTTTAGAAATTGCTTTAAGACAATTACACTTGAGACAAATATTATGATCTACTTGCCCTCCCTGATCTCTAGGAATATCGTAAGGAAAAAATTAAATGAAAAATGAAGTTTTAAGTCAATGTGATTATGTTAATGTCTTTGCAACATTTCCACTCAAGCACTACAGAAGCATTCAGTGTTACAGTCTGAACTATTACATACTGATAGCACAAATATTTTCTGCGAGTTCCAATTTAGATCCAGCACGAACTTTGAATGAACTTTGGATATTTCCATGGTATGCAGAATAATGTGTTTTTAGTGTGTCAAATTATGAATCCCCTTCTAATTGAGGTAAACCTTGTCTCTCCTGTACCCTGATGGCCAGTGACAAGAGCATCATTACTTAAGCCACATGTACAGAGCAGAAAACATTTTTTCAAAGTTTGCTGGAATATCTTGTGATCTAGAACTACAATCCAGCTCATTCTGCAAACATTTGTGCTAAAAGAGATTCAAGATGTGTTGGAAAATTTGGATTCAGGCATTTTTCATTTTACTCTCATCCCATAGTGGATAGAACTGGTAAATATTTGTAACTTGAACCAACCAAGGTGTATGACTCAGTGTACAAGAGAAAAATCATTCACTTGACAAAAGTACCATCAGCATTCTTCACATCTATCCAGGTGTGATGCCAGAAGCAGTGTTCACTGGCAAGGGTCTTCCTCTTGGAAGACGGAGCTCACTTTGGCTGTCTGTTTCTTACCTCACATGACAGGTGATAGGACATGAGGAAACACCTTCAAATTGCACAAGGGGAGGTTTAGATTGGATACCAAGAAGAATTTCTTACTGGAGAGAATGGTCAAGCATTGGAAGGGCTGCCCAGGGAAGTGGCGGAGTCCCCATTCCTGGAGATATGTAAGAGACGTGTGGACATGGCACTAAGGGCCCCGTTTTAATACTGGGACTCGGCAGGTCAGGCTGATGGTTGGATTTGGCAAAGACCTTCAAGATCACTAATCTAGATGAGCCTATATTTTTGCATCATGACACTGCCATTACCCAAATGATTACTACAATGGCAGCAGCAAGCTCTGCTGGGCACGCTACCACTTACAACCTAGCATCTTTCCCATTATTCTCCTTCTGCTGAGTCTGGCATTTATTTTTGTACAAGTGTGGCAGTGACAGTGATTCTGTACTTTTACCTGTGTGCTTCCAGACTTCACACAAACTCCACTGCACAAATCAAACCACTGCAAAGCTATGTTATAAAAATCTGTAATAGCTACATAATTTTACACCGGATGACAAAAACAAAAAACAAAAAAACTCATTTCACAGTTATGACTATCTTGAGAATCTGCTCATACTGAAACTTACACAAAAGGCATCATGAGCAGCACTAAATCTCCTGAATGTCAACAAATTTAATGCAGACTGCGCTTCCTGCTGGGAAAAAAGGAGCCACTGTTGCTCCTCTGTTGGTTCTCCTAATCGCAAAGCTGTCCCACAAACAAGAGCCTGCAGTCACATCTATGCTCCAGACCCTTGTCTCAGCCTGGCAAACCAGCAGCTTGCTGTTGCTGCATCAGAATGCCAAATTCATAGAATCACAGAATGGCCTGGGTTGAAAAGGACCTCAATGATCATCTAATTTCAACCCCCTGCTATGTGCAGGGTCGCCAGGCTGCCCAGAGCCACATCCAGCCTGGCCTTGAATGCCTCCAGGGATGGGGCATCCACAGCCTCCTTGGGCAACCTGTTCCAGTACGTCACCACCTCGTGTGAAAAACTTCCTCCTAACCCAGCATGGCATCAAATGGGGCGCAGTGACATAATTTAATGGTGAATGACATCAGAGGATCTGGATGCAGGGTGGGAAATGGGAGGCTTTTCTCTGAAAAAGAAAAATCATAGCTGGTAGAGATGACAACAGAGAATTCATTCCAGGGCTACAAGTCTGTAAGTTACCGCAGGGACTGTCTTGGCTCCAGGAGTTATTTTTTTCCTGAGAAACCTGAAAGAGTTCTTCAGTATCCCAATGACCATGAAATCAGCCAAAAGAACAAGCTCCACAGGCCCTCAGATTATTTTAAACAATTAACAATAAGCCTCTATTCTTTGATATAATTATAGAAATCGCACTTCTTTGATACGTGATGGCAAACAAGCATGTTGAAGGGGCAAAAGGAGGTAGGGCTAGTTTTTTTGTTTTTTTTTTCCAGGAAGATAAGTACTTTTCTAAATAACACATACCCCAAAGATCACATTTATGCAACCGTTTCAACAATCAAGTCTTTTTTTATTTTTTATTTATTTTAAAGTCCACTATAATCCACTGACAATAAAAGATGAAAGAAACCTACAGGAAACCAGGGTTTAATCAAAACACTTAATCAGCAACAGGTTCCTTATTGGAACCATCAACTTGAGCATGCTATGGTTTCTCCTGCTTTTTTTTACCCCTCCACCAGTGCTTGTGAATGGGCCACCAGCAGCATCCTCCCTCGCTGCTCTCCCACCACAGCTACACTCAACCACCAAGGGTGGAAACGTTCTTTATTCTCCTTATTCGCTCCTCCAAATTTAAACATTTGGCCTTGGGTTAAATTAAATGGTTTCAAAAAAGAATAACAAAAGAAATCCAATCTCACGATCCCTGCCTGACCCCAGTAAGAGGCCAGAGCTGAGAGCCCACCGCCCACTCGCAGTGCAGCAGAGGCCAAGTGAGGGTCAGCTCACACCATAGCACAGCACAGATGGGTATAATGGGCTTTTAATTACTTCCTTCCTTTTAAAACCATTTATTTATTTATTTTTAAAAGCTGGAAAATAGCTACTGGTATTTTCTTACACCTTTTTTTTTTAAAAATATACTTGGCAGATATCAAAGAGCTACAAAATTTGGATGCAGCTGACATTAAACATTCACTTCGATAGTTACATTTTTGAGAGGAAAAAAAAAAAAAGCCTTTAAAGGCTTTACTTCCACTTGTTTGTAAGTTTCCTACATTATCAGCATATTTCCTTAGGCTTTTCTGACAGCAATATCCATATTCTCGTAGCCAAAGAAATACTGGAAACTCTGGAAACATCCAACTATGTACAAACATTTAAAGCTGAGAGAACATAACACAAAACAAATACCTCTTAAGTGAACATCTCCAGATGTTCTCATATATTATTTTTTATATATGGAGATATATATATATCATATGACTCAGCCATAGAAAACCAAAAGAATGTTCTCATTTCCTGAGGCTGGCTAACAAAAAAGAAAAAACGAGAATGAAGGAACTAAGATTTCGGAAGTCAGCTTTTTCTCAGTAACAGCAGCTTTAAAATTATATCCTTTGATTTCTTTTTAATACGGCCAGAGTATTGCCTCTCTCTTGCAACTGCACACACTCACAAAAGGAAGGACAGGAGGCACAAAAACACTGTTTTGTGTGTGTGTGTGTGTGTGCGTGTGTAAAAGTGCTGCAGACATGCCCCACTTGAGATACAACCACATTCCTTTTATCCCGAATATCTCCTATTCACCCCAGCATCACCGTTAGTCACAAAAATCAAGGAATCAATCCAGATCAAACCAACCTGGATTTCAATCTACTCCACTCGGAGTACTGCATCCAGCTCTGGGGCCCTCAACACAAGAAAGATGTGGATCTGTTGGAGTGGATCCAGAGGAGGGCTGGAGGGTGATCAGAGAGCTGGAGCATCTCTCATAGGAAGAAAAGTTGGAGGAGTTGGGCTTGCTTAGCTTGGAGAAGAAAAGGTTCCAGGGAAATCTCACATTAGCCTTCCAGTTTCTAAAGGGAGCGTATAGAAATCAACTTACTACATTGGCAGACAGTGACAGGACAAGAGGGAATGGTTTTAAACTAAAAGATGGGAGATTTTGATAAGATGTTAGGCAGAAATTCTTTATTCAGAGGGCAGTGAGGCGCTGGCACAGCAGCCCAGAAAAGCTGTGGTGCCCCATCCCTGTAGGCGCTCAAGGCCAGGTAGAATGCGACCCTGGGCAACCTGAGCTGGGGGGGGCAGCCCTGCCCACAGCTGGGGGGTGGAATTATATGATCTTTAAGGTCCCATCCAAGCCATTCTATGTTTCTATGAATATGTGCTACCTACTCCTCTGTCTAGCCATCAGCTTCCAGCTGCACCAGCTCCCATGTAACTGTGCCTCTATGGGAGCATGGCCCTGGCCTACCTCAGGACGACATGTCCAGCTCCTCAGAGCCTGGCAGGCCTGGGAAGCAGTTAACCAGAGACAGAGCCTCACCCCACTTACCAGCAGAACCTGGCAAAAACAAGGGACTTAATCTAGCACATGCGTCTGTCTCTCAAGCCACAAAACGCTCCTCTGCTACCGACACAGAAGTTCAGAAGCGGGTGGTTTCCATCTGTGAGCAGAAACACGCTCCCATTTGGAAGCATTTCTCATGCTAGACTGCTTCCCGCAGCAGATCCTGCTCTGCTGATTCAGTCCTGAGCCTGCTGGGCTGCATGCAGTCCTTGCCATGCCTTCCCGAGCCAGTGGACAAGTATGACAAGGATGGGGAGGGCCTACAGCCCTGCCTGCTCCTCAGAGCACATCTGAGGCCACCTCTGGATCACAGAACAGCCTGGGTTGAAAAAGGCCACAACAATCATCTAGTTTCAACCCCCCTGCTATGTGCCGGATGCAGACTTCTTCCCCCATACTAGCCCCACAGCTGCTAAGTGCCTGCATGGGACCTGGACTGGAGCCACCCAGGCACGCTGTTGCCTCCCAATTATTTCCTGGTGTTACTCCGCTGCTTTGCCACAGCCTTTCCCAGTGCCCCTAACCACAGTAAAACAATGCATTAGTACAGAAAACCCTTTCAATTCTAAGCACAACTGCTTCCCCTGACTGCTCAGACCACCCAAGAAACCTTCATAAAGTCATTACACGGTCTTAGTTTCCCCAATTAGCCACAACAACTCCCCACCCATGACATGAGTAATAAATCCCAAGGCTTTAACTAAACTATTCCCACCAGCTTAGGTTTCGGTCAATCAGAAGTCCACCTACACGTGTGTGCTGCTCACTTCCTCAAACTATTTAATACAAGCAAGGGTTGAAACAATTCTAGATGTAGTGGGCTGATGTAGGATTCACTTCCTTATTAGATATTTCAGAACTGGATAGTATGTTTTTGTTTTCTTTTTTAAAAACGAGCTAGGAAGCGATAGAAAAAAAACGCTAAGTGCTAGAAATCACCTACAATGTAAGGAACAGCAATTAACATGAAAAATGCAGAGCATAAGGCCTCATCCTGGGTAACAATACTTATGCATCGTAGGAGAGGTGCTCCAGACCATACTTCCCAGTGCAGCGGGAAGGCAGTTTCAGATGTGGACAGGAGGTCCACATGGTTCAGAGAGCTCGCCCCTGGACAGACCACCAGTTTTGGGATTTGCTGATGATCTTCATGCCCAGAGAGAAATTCATTTAGCTGTCCCGCATGAAGGGTTGTTGAAGCACACAAAACCAGCCAAGCAAATGGCAGTGCCTTGACTTCCTTTTTTCTTTCTATCTATTTAAAAGAACTAAGTAGGCATTTCCAGAAAGATTTTGACACTTCAGGAAGGGGAAGCGCTGAAGTAATTGCAAAGGAGTGTCCTAATTTGCAGAAAAGTATTTCCCTCAGGGGCACAGTCTCCTGCTCTGCTTTCTCCAATTGTCAAGTTGAATTAGGACATTCCCAGCTTTCTTTCATTCTTTCAAAGCGTGTTTCCGCCTCAACACCAGAGCTTGTGCACCAGCCATATCAGCAATGAGCTCTGCAGCACATCGCTGCAATGACAAAGACAGACACTGCCTACATACATGCTATGAAGGGTTCAGACAATGCGTGACTTCAGCTGTCAAAACACAACTGTCGTTCCCATTTTCCTTGTCATCAGCACCTGCTGTCACAGAAAAACTCCATGCAAGTACCTTTCCCACCAACTGGCAAGCTGCTTTTAGCACAGATCACTGCAACTACGTCCCCACAACTGGAAGAAGTAAAAGGCTGCACCAAAGTATAGATGGAGAAGCCTTTCAGCAAGGATTTGGGGCAAACAGAACACAGATGAATGCGGATGCCGAGCCTAACACACTCAGTGCAAAACCACAATTGCAAGAGCTGAAAAGCTTGCCTTAAGTGCTTTGGTAGTAAATATTTTATTGTCTCTTGAAAAAGAATTTGTTAACTATACAAGTGATGCTCCGCGCATTATGGGCCATTATCGGTTCTCCTGTCTGGAGCCCGTTTTAAGAACAAAACCGTTGGGTTACATCTGAGGTTCAACTCCAGTATCACCTACAGCTTCTCATCTCCCTTACCAATGCCTGCCAAAGCCAGCAGCACTACAGAGCACTCACAGGTGTGAGCTTCGCATGAACGAGAGCTGGATATCCAACGAGTCTACGCCAGTTTGTCAGTACAATTATTCTGTGAATAAAGAGGAGCTTGCTTTGTAGGCAAGCAGGCAGTAAAATAATGAACATTTATCACTACAAAGGAAAACTTAGTTTCCATGAGGAAACTACAAACGCTTAAGAGAATAAAAGACACTAAACTGCAAGCTAATGTTTTCTTCTCAATTCTATAAGGAACGTATTCCAGCAATAGCACACCAAGATGAATTCAGCTCAAACAGCTAGAAATGCTGCCCATGGAATGCAGCACAAAAAAATACCTCCAACAACTCAGGCATTCTCAGCCCAGGCACCGTACAACAACAACTCACGTTCAGATGTCGAACGCTGGCTGCTTTTGATTCAATCTACAACACGGGGACAGCTATAAAGCTGCACACCCCTCGCAGCCGAGCCCCTGCGGTAGCACCCCTGCTCTAAAGGCACTCAGGTTGCAGCAGCAGGTCCTTTGCAAAGCAAAAGCACACGCAGAGGCAGTACACGGAGAACAACAAGCATCCGTCAAAAGAAACAATATCAAAGTTAGAAAGAATAGTAAGGAACCGTGCGCACAGTCTTGCCGGCCAGACGTCTGCTGCTCCTCCGCGCGGGTCTGGAGAGAGGCATCAAGTCAGCCCTTCTCCCTTCTGCCTCCTTGCCCCGGGCCGTGCAGAGCAGCTCCCCGGGAGCGCCGCCCAGCCGTGCCGTGTGCGCACCGCAGCCGGAGCCGAGGCCGGCTCGGCACGAGGCGCTGCCCGCGCCCTGCCCCGTGCGTCCACGTGTCAGCGCCTTAATTTGGGACGGCTCACCTCGAGAAGCATTTACAGCGGGTGAGGCTCCGAGTAATTAGAGCAGACTTTGCTTTCTATAAGCCGTCCCTATTAACCTCTCTTTCCCTTAAGGCAACCGTGGCACACGCGAGAAACTCTGCAGAGCTCACCCGGGGCTATTTACCAACAGCGTTTAACGCGGCAACCTCCCTCGGGAGAGAAGGCTGTAAGGCAGAAGGGCTCCAAACCCACGCTCCAACCGGGGCTCAGCAGAGCACGGGGATAGCATAGGAGCGAAGGAACGCCCGCCAGTCCCACCACCCCCTGTTCCGACCGCCGGGCAGCAAAGCCAGGCTCCCACCCAACGCGCGAACGCCGCTGCCCTACCTGCCGGGCAGCCCCGCCGCCGCCACCCCCAACATCGCGCCGAGCTCCGCCGCAACGGGAGGAGCCGCGCCGGGCGCCGGTAATGGCGCTGCGCGCCCGCCCCCTGCCCGCCCCGCGCTGCCGCCTGAGGGCGCACTCCTCCCGCACCGCCGCCCGGCCCGGCCCGCCTCGCCCCGCCTCGCCTCATCCCGCTGCCCGGTGGGAAGCGCCGCGCTGAGGGAAGTCCTCCACCCGCCGCCGCTCGGTGAGTGCGGTTGGCGTCGCGGCGCCATTGGCGCCGCTTTTCAGGACAGAAGATTGCTGTCCAAACCACGCCAGCTATTTTTGCTATGTCTTACGTGTGGTTTCACGGTAGGGTGCGAACTCTGCAGCCCCCAGAGGACAGCGTGCTCGGGGCGTGTGAGGGCAGCGGGCGTCGGCGCAGGCAGGTATGGGCAACTGTGTGCACACGGAGGATAGGTGATGCAGAGCGACTTCTTGCGCAGATAACGACTGGACGAGGGACGATGGTTTTAATCTAAAAGAGGGGAGATTTAGATTAGCTGTTCGGAGGACATTTTTCAATGGGAAGCCAGTGAGGCACTGGACACAGGCTGCCCAGAGGCTGTAGGGTCTCCTCCTTGGGAATCTCCAGCAGCCGCCTGGCCGTGGCTCTGGGCATCCTGCTGTGTGTGCCCTGCTGGAGAGGGAGTGGGCCTGAGGGACACAGAGGGTCCTACTACCGAAAAACCCCCACCGGCTAAACTCATTCACCTCCCATCTGGCGGCGGGATTGGCTTACATCATCTAACTAGGCAAGTTCTCATTCTGTGCCTGCTAAGGTAACACTACCCCTTTGTTTTTCTTCTTAATCGAGTTTGGGCAGTCTGCCATGTTACCTGCAGGCAGCTTCACGAATGGCTGTAATTAACCCCAGTGTGCCTGTGAGGGGCTGGGAGCTGTCATGTTGCCTGGTTTCTGCTGTAGAGCACAGCTGAGAGCAGCTTGAACAGGGACCTGTGCCCCAGCGTACCTGAGCATGGAGCAGCAAACTGCACAGTGGTAAGCCCTGGAAATAATTAACAGCCTGGGCACATCGGCGAGCACAGCTGGTAGAATCCTTCCTTCAGCAAGAGCATTAGAAGGTGTAATAGCATAGGAATCACACCCTATGCAGCTCTCCGGTGCCTTCAAGAGACAGCAGCCCAGAGCGTGGCCTGCTGACAGTCTGATCTCACAGTGACACCCATAAGGAGCGGAAGAGCCTTCACCAAGCACTGTGCCAAATGCGAAGTACTGGCAGCCCTTGGAAGTGCTGCCACGAGAAAGTCCAGGTGTTTCAAAGGCACTTTAGCAAGTTTGTGCCTTGGCTTTGGGGGCTGACTCAAATTTTGGTTTTGACTTCCTGTTCATCAGAAATAACAATTCGTAATGACCTTCATTACATGGCATTAAGAGCATTCTGGTATCCTAATTAACTTGTAAAATTCAGCCCAGAGTACTCAAGTAAATAATTCAATAGGATTCACAAACTCACTCAAAAGAAAAAATATCGTTCCCTCCAGTCCTGTGTAATGAAAGGCTATGACTGCTTTCCTCCTACGCAGTTTTTAAAATGCAAGATGAGCTGCCTGTTTATTGCTGCTCACAGAGCCATCATTAAGGTAGATGCTGGCGTGCCTGGTGTCAGGAGTGCCAGCATCCCCAGGAGGTAAGCGAGGAAATGGAGACAGCAATGCTGAAATGAAGCTTGCTGAGGAAACGTGGCAGAGCAGGGATGTAGGACTCCGTATCTCCAGACAAGCACCATAATCATGTGATTATCTTTTTTTGAAAAATCTCTCCATGCTAAATCAGTTTATTTGAACACGTGTTTATGGTGTTCTGTTTCCAGAGTGCTTTAAGCCTTCCATCATTGCTGAAATACTATTGTGTGGTGGTAGGACTGGCAGGGGGACAAATGACAGTGCAGGACTTTGAACCATTTAGAATTGTACAATTTATCAGTGTTGGTACCACCAACAATACAAGGCCAATACTGTGAGCTTAGGGAAGGAGTAAGAAAGGAAAGGTTGTGGAGTGATGGAGAAGAGAAAGGCTGAAGGGTCTGCCTGCCTGCCTGGGATGGTATTTTTACATCAAGTTCCTTCTCATTTCTAAAAATATTTTACAGATTTGTCATGAAATGAAGAAACTTGAGTAAATATGAGCCCAGGCTCATATTTAAAAACTTAAAAACTTAAAAACTATCTAATCACTGTGTCTTCTTCACCATCTTCACAGGCTCCCCAGGGCAGTGGGCATTGCCCCCAGCTTCCAGAGTTCAAGGAGCATTTGGACAATGCTATCAGACATACAGTTTGACTTTTGTGTGGCGCTGTGTGGGGCCAGGAGTTGGACTCTGTGATTCCTGTATTCTTTTCCAACTCATTCCATGGTTCTGTGATCTTCATAGCTTCAGCTATAAGGCTTTTTTTGTAGATATTCCTCATAAGTGCATCTGCCTAGAGAGACAGAAGATGATAAAAAGATTCTATTTGAGGGCTGCCCAGAGTTCTTTCCAGGCTTACATTTGAGTGTTCCTACTTCAGACAGTGAATATTTGTCCGAACTTTTGCTTTCTCTCAGGACTGTGAAACTGCTGTATCCTTCTTCACGTTGTTATTGACCCTGAGGGCCAGAGCAGACCCACGTTTGTTTATTCTGATCAATGGATTTCAGCCATCAACAGTGTCAACAGTCTTTATATCACACTTTCAAAGCTTTGAGGTATTCAGAGTAGGGGCATCCTTAAGTGTCTTTTGAATAATTTTTCAACACACAGTTTCCAAGGAAATGTTCATAGCAAAACTTTTAATGAATTCACAAGTTACAAATTATTTAGGTTTCAAACTCTAGCTCAGCATTAATTACAGAAAGAAAGAAAATTTGGCCACTCTTTGAGCTCCATAACAATCTTTGCTACCTTTGTACTTAGTATATAATTTGCTCAGAATACTGACAACTTTGTTTTAGTGATCACCCTGACCTCCTTGTGAAAGCAAAGGCAAATTACTGCTACTTGCATTTTAGCTGTGCCTGGCATATTTGGCTCCATCTTCCAAATATGGAGCCAAATATGGAAGATGGAAAGAGGTTGTGCAGGAACAAGGACTGATAACATCTGATAAGTGCTGATACCATCTATTTGATGCTACCAGTTAGAAATACAGACACCTATCAACAGTCCAACATCTGCTCCATGGTAAAAGTCCTGCAGTGGGAGTCACGAGTCACACATCTTTCGATTGGTGCATTTAGAACATCTGTTGCTTTGTATGGTGGCTTGAATGTTTTTGCTAATGGCATTATTCGGAGGTGCTTTAAAGAAAGGATGAAGCTCAAGAGTCAAGAAGGACTGAAGTCAGCCAAATAGCTCGGAATAACTAGAGAGGAAACAAGTTACAACCCAATCTAATTGAAGAATGTCATTGTTCGTTTTTTAAACTTTTTGTCCGTGCAGTTTCTGTTCTGCACAGAATCTCTCAATATCTCTCAGTAGGTTTCCTCTTTTTTCTCAAAATTCTCCTGTAAGAAAATTTGGATATATACACTGTTCCCCAGCTGTCTGCAAATGATTGGTTTGAGCAGTTTCCAAGAGCAAGGCTGGCGGAGAAGGTTGATGTGGACCCAGCAACAGGAGCTGCTGAAGTCTCAGTTGCTTCCACTTGCTTTCATCCCGTTTGCAGGAGTCCACAGGCCTCTGCCTGAGGTGCTGCATGATCACCCCTTTGTGCCCCTGCAGGAGTGCGGTGGCTTTGGCCACAGGTTTAAGTAATTCATGTGGATCTCTTAAACATTAACTAGTCTATATAAATATTTAGCTACTAAAAGTCAGAATGATATGACAGGCCTTCTCCTTTGCCAGAAGTAATGCTGAGTGTCAGCAGCTTGACTCCACAAGAGGGAATAAGGAGAGTAAAGCAGCACTTAAGGTAAAAGCCTTTTCCTGGAGTTGTGTAACATTTTCCATGGATTTTATTTTTGAGATGTTTTGCAAGCTACGAATTGCAAGAGATCCAAGAACTAATATGTGCATCCACTTACAAAAAGGTCTGAGTGTTCTCAGAACAATCTTCGATTTTCAAGCAATTAAGCTTTCAGATGAGACAGTAAAAAAAAAACAACCTTAAATCCTAAACTCAGCTGCAGCTGCTATCCAATAACTATCAATTTATAACACTTTCAGATGCCTTTATAGGAGGACTGGGGCTGTACCCAAAATAGCACGCTGCTTTGTACACTGATTACCTTAGAGTCTTAAGAAGCCTACAGGCATTCAACTGACAGCAGAAAGAATAAATGATTTGCAGAGATACCAAAGAGGATTTGATTATTGAAGCAGTAACTAACTGATGTCTATTTTTCCATTTTGCTTTATGCTATCTTCATTGTACAATCCAGCCCATGTCATTTCACATTTTGATCATTTTCACTCATAGGAAGGATGGATTTGTTTGGTATTTTTTTCCAGAAAAAGGCATCAAGGGACCTAGTTTTTGATCTATGGGGACATGTAGCTTTGGCCTATACTAAACCAAATCTGTTGAAAAGAGGTACTATGTACTGTGGCCATTCTTCTATGAAAAAGCTTAGGAACGCTGTTATCATACCAGGAAAGTTAGAAGAACCTTTGAGTGCATTTGGTGTACAGACATCAAGACTGAGCTGTGTTTAACAACTGAGTTTGCTTTTGCTGTTGTGAGACAGTTTCATTTCCATGGCTTTGTTAACAAATCTAAAACAGAAAATGAAGTTGAGCAATTCAAAACCAACAGTAGAATGGAGACTATTTACACTGCAGCAAAGAGAACATGAGATTAGAAATAGTCCAACTGAGACATCCATTCCTTTGCTAATCTGGTAGACTTTGGCCCCTAGAAGTCTCACCTTCTGAAATGAAAGGTTTGTGGAACAGCAGTAAGGCTCCTACAGCATAGGTCAACTCAATCTAAACTGCAGTGAGGACTCAGAAATGAAAGGCAGAAATTGAAAACAAAAACATTCTTTTGATTCTGTAACATGCAGAGGAAAGACTTTTAGGCATCACAGCGTAGCCTGCTTTCAACAAAACAGTTTTCAGAGAAGTATTCTCTGGATTTGTAAAAAAGAGGGAGAAGAGCATAGCTTATGCCTGCAGCTGGGACATTGCCTCTAGTTTTATGTCTGTCGTGTCCTAAGATGAAAGAGGTACGCAGGCAGCATCTTCACAGATGGAGATGAAGTGTGACTCAACACAGCCAGCACCAGAGCCAAGATTATCTTTCTCTTTGGTAGCAGTTATTGGGCTATAAAGCTAAATAAATCTTCAAAAGCAGTGGGCACGAGAAAGCCAAGTGCATTATTACTCCTATTTCCCAAACAAAAAAGGCCAGTACAGTGCATGAGGTAGGCATCAGGTAAGCTAGTTTCAGTCCAGCACAAGTCTTCTGGCAGTTTCCCATTTTCCTTCATAAGCAAGAGAAAGAAAGCCCATGACCACACGGTGCGGGGAACTTTGTCTTCTTCACATAGCAGAGAACCGTGAGCCTCGCTGCTGGAAAAAGCACTGAGTTGCTCCACAGACACCAGGCACTGCATAGCTCATCTCCTTTACTTTGGCACCAGCAAGGCACCATTACCAATTTGGTAGTGCCTCTGTGCAAACCCATAGCCACTAGTGATCTCAGAGCTGCGTAACACTGATCTCTACCTTACTTGGTGCTGCCTGGCCCTCTGTCCCTTCTCCGTCCCCCCTCCCCAGTATTTCAGCCAGTATTGCTTCCAGCTTTTAAAATATGGAATATGGAACACTTCTCATGAAATGGTGGATGCGTTATTTATTCTTGTGGTTTCTCAGCCTTTGGTTTGTGCTGATGCAAGACTGAAGGCATTTACTGAATGGTGGTTCAAGCTGTCCTCATTTTCCACTTAGCAGTTCTGCCCAGGACTTCAGTAATCATCCTATCTTCGGAAAATTATTGCATCCTACATTTTGTTCCATTTAACAGTATCTTTCCATCTTCCAGAGAAGGAACTTGAACAAAACCAATGGAAGAGGTGTCCTTTGACTTCACTGGCAGCAACAGGGCAAATGCAGTAAGAAAGCTGGATGCATAGCTCAGTTAGAGGAGAAGCACATTGAAACAGCAGGTTTATTGTGAAGGCCAAGGTACCAGCAGCTTCAGCATCCTGCATAGAAAGGGTACTCCTTGTGTGTTTTGGCCCTGAAAGAAATAAAAAGTGTTCTTTTCATGACTAAAGTAAATCTTAAATATTTGAGATGCATTTGATACATGAAAGAGCCATCATGGGGCGACTCAATGGGGCAACCTGATCCACAAACAGGAATGTTGGAACTAGATGATCATAAAGGGCCCTTCCAACCCAAGCCTTCAGTGACTCTATGAATCTCTTGACCCTAAGATGTGCCTTCTCGTCTATGCAAGACAGTATTCTATTCAGTTCTGCTTGAAAAGTAGCCAAATTATTTTTTCTCTTCCCTTAAGCACATATGCAGCATCTGAAAATTGTTTGGCTTACAAATTGATCGTAAATTTCAGGCTTCCTTTTTCTGACTCTTATATCCATTTGTTCTTAGGTTAACTTCTTGTCACACCTTGATTTTAATTTATTTATTTTTTACAAAAGAATAAAAATTACCTTTTTCATTTTCCCCTTTCGTCAATCCAGAAATATCCATCACTATTACTGTGTTACAAAGTAGAGACCACACAGCTACTGTACCAGACCTTCTCTTGAATACTACAGTAAGCATCCCCGTGTTTTTTCTACCTTGCACCCAAGTAGTATTTTCTCAGCTAAGAACAGGCATTCAGAGAAAAAGAAAGGCACGCTGTTGCATAAGGATGAAATTTATTGAAGCAGTGGCCACATGAAAAAGGCAGCACAGTCATGTTTCCAACCAAAACACTTATCTATTCAAACTAGTGATTCTGAAATTACTACAACAAACATTTTTACCTCTTCATGCATTTGGTTTTTCAGCTTATGGGTGTTAACTGCTGTTTGCAAGGCTCTGTTGGGAGATATTTTCACAGAACTAGTAATAGTGGAGCTATCACATAGTTAAGGAATTATGGTGCTCTAGGTGAAGCCAAGGCAAAAGCTGGAGGAGAGGTGGTTAAGCTGCCTTCCAAGGCAGTTATTAGAAACTAATAAGGTCTGTTAGGTATCTTCCCCAACTACTTCAGGATTTCTATTATCAAAGCTCAACGACGGAGGGAAACAGAGAAAGGAAGATCTAACTTCAGAAAAATATTCTAACCATATATTCTTTTGTTATACTATGGGAAAGAGGGGTCAGGTCAGGAAAGAAAACCAATTCAGTTCTCCCATGTACCACTCTAACACTGGCTCCCTCTGGCCATTCCTGAGCCCTTAATCCAACTGGGCACACCTACACCGCAGCCTTACAGATTCTGGTCTTCCTGTGTTCCAGACAGAGCACATTTGGCTTGCACAGACAGGGCTCTGTTCTGTCAAAAAAAGAATGCAGAAGGCACATCCATAACCCGTTTTTAAGCCCATGTAGGTAGTTAAAAATGCAGCTACAGTGCACATGAAGTCCTAGAAACTCAGAATTATATTAAGTCCCTATATATACTCTGTGTAGTGACAATATAGTCTCATGTTTATATTATTCCTTTCCATCCCGAAGGTAGGGCTGAAGGCAGGCAGATAGAAGAATAAAATTTGGTCCTAAGCTCATGAAATCTTTGGGCAGGGGCTGCAATTTCTGGGAAACATTCCAACAAATACGGCAGAAGGGGGAAACAAGGGGGAGACAAGGAAAGAAATAGAACCAGAAAGCAAAGTCAGCACAGTGCTCCTCCAAAAAAAGAGCACTAGTATGTCAAGAAGCAGCAGTACTAGTTACCATTTTAAACTGCTTTCTGAAAAAGCAAATCACAGCCACAATGCTGTAATGTTACAAATGCAAATTCATGACATATAAAAACTTTACTATGCAAAATAATCCTGTGTCCAGTCCATACTCTTCTAATGCCATTTACTGCAAGTGCACATTAAACCTTGATATACCTACTTACATCAGTTTTTTGCCACCGAGGTTAAGTTCTGGCAATCTTTGCATCATAACACGACTTAGTAGCAGTTATTAAAATATTTTTAACATTAAGACCTTAATCTTCCATTAATAAAATATATATATAGTGATGCAGGAGGTGTCCACTACATTCATAAAGACAATGCTTGAGTTTTACTAAGATCAGTAAGTGTGCAACTCGGACCTGGAAAAAGAAGTCACTAAGCAAATGGTATTTAGTACAGCCAAAGATAGGTTGTTTGCATGCATTTATTCACAGTTCACAATGTTAAATCTACAGTTCTGAAATATGTGCATTTAAAAAAGGAACTTGTCACAGATCTCTGGAGGCAGTTGAGCAGACATTGTGCAGAAGGGACTAATTCAGGTCAGCTGCAAACTAAGTTTGAACTAAGCTTAAAAAAAAAAGAAGTCACTCGTGCTTCTATTGTTAAAATCACAGCAGGAGAATGACTTACACACATTTTTATGTGTATCCGAGCTCTCTCCCCTAGCTCTGCTCTAGCATTCTTTAGAGTGACATTAACAAAATCCAGCTGCAAACAAGAGTTAGTATTAAGCAGACATCTGGAGCAAATCACAGATGTTGAAGGTATCGTTTCAGTAACACATGTAGCCTCATGCTTGCTTTCTGCATCTCCAAACTACAGATGCCCTATGCTATTGGTTACCAGTTCTGTGATCTGAAAGTCCACACAGGGCGTTTTCACTGGTAGCACAAACCATGAAGATTCCAGTTAGAACATAAAATGGAAGAAAAATAAATTGTGCTCAAGACTGCGGAATTAAAATAGCTGAAGTCTGTTGAATGTCAATTGTTTGTCAGTTGTTAATACATACCAACAGCAAAAAACAATGATAATAAACTGTTCAGTAACTGCTTTTACTAACAGTGCATGCTGACTTTCTGTGCTTGAATCCAGATAAATTTCAGCCCCAAGCGAGGTAATATTAAAGGAATGAGCATCAATCTGCAGGGCCTCAACTAAGATGGGCAGGAAAGAAAGAATACTATTTAGAATTGATATGTACACCAGGAAAGGATTCAATGTAAAACTGTGGGAGAGGGCATACTGGGGAAAAAAAACAAACTCCAAAACATCTGTAGTTGAAAGGTAAGCAGGGTAAAGAAATGATTTCAGCAATTTACAAATAACTTAAGATAGTGAAAGGCAGCATGGCCTAGAAGGGGGAAAAAAACAAAAAGGTGTTGGGTTGATAACAGGAGAAATAGCTCAGCTGCAGAATTTATTTTCTGGAAAACAACAACAAAGGAAAAAAACCAACAAAACCCAAAGAGACTGGAACAGAGATTAAATCATCTGTACAAAAGATTTGTGCAAATGTAGTGTGCAAACAGAAGTGACAGAAGAATGTAACGTCTTCAATCTTCAGGACATTTAAAATGTACACCTACTGGTGGAAGTTCTGTCCTTTTCTTTCAAATGTTACTACAGGGGCTCTGATGTACAACCTCATGATTCCTCCTTTAGTATCTTCTATATGACTAAGTACAGGTAGAGCCTTTTCATTTAAGTACAGGCACCACTACAGTAGTGTAACATTGCTTCCTGGTCTTGAAAACACACATCCAACCTCAGGTTTAAAAGCCGTATCTTAAGTTCTTTCTCCTAAAACTTCAGCTCATTTATGACCACTGGTTCTTGGGGTGCTATCCCAAGACTTCTAAAAATGCCATTAATCACCTCTACAGTACCATGCCATAGATGTGCCAAACGCTGTATTTTATATAATTTTAGGCCCTTTTAAGTTTTGTGGGCCGCTGCCTTCATATTTTGTCAAGCAATTCTGAAAAACATAACTAAGACTAAAAATTTAGTCAAAACAGAAAATCCCTCTTCTGCTCACAACTGACCTTACATTTTGTAAGCATCACCAGAGAGGAAATAACTGGTAATTCCTTCAACATGCATGAACCATATAAGCTAGTGAGCTGACAAAAATTTGTGAGGAACTGTAAACACTTCAAAATGCTTTATGTCAAGGTATTCCAGTAGCTATATTAAATCAACTTTTTCTTCAAATCAGCATTAAAAGACCTGTCACAAGTGTGTCAGATTCTGTTTTAAGCAATTTGCAATTAGCTTGTTGCTTCTCATTATATGTCTGCTCATCAGCTTTGACAAGAAGTTCTCTGCTGCCAGAATGCGATACAGAATAGTCTTTCAGAGCTGACGAGGTGTTCTTCCTTCAGAAGAAACTAAAAAGCTGAAAATGATACACAGAAACAAAACCCCAGAGTTCAACATTGAAATACCAGTGGATTGTTCTTCTACTTCAGGATTTCTCTTTTTGTAATGGTGGAATGCATTTAAAGATGCAGCGCTTCCACTGTCTCATCGAAGTCCAGACCAGCTGTGAAGGTACGAAGCCCACCCAGAGGGCCGTGAGGAACTCTCTTCCTCACCTGGAGGAGGAGAAATACATTCTGTAAGTTCATGAGGCTACACGTTACACAATTGGGAAACCTGATCTTCATTTTTCCTTCCTCTGTCAAGTCTTCAAACACTGTTCTTGTCAATTTGATGAAGAGGTAACATTCAGTACTTACACTTTGCAAAAGATGTGGACTTTAGTCACCCAGTACACTTTAAAGAAACCATTTCATTATCTTCCTTAAGAAAAATCCAGCCAGTGTTGATTAGAACGCCAAAAAGCATTGAGATGCTATAGGCTTAGTTTACATATTATTTTTCCAAACGCAACGCTTATCATGGGATGGATTATGTTGTCACTTACTCATGTGCTTTTCTTCACTAGTTTAAAATGCTTATATACACACACACTGTACTTCTTTATTCTTTAAGTAATTTTTAAATCAAGTATGCTAATGAAGTACTAGAAACTAGCTCGTTATTTACATAACTTAAAAAGATCGTATCTTTAAAAGGAATAGTAAAGGGACAAACAAGGCATCAGAGTATTTAAAGAGTAGCCAGAACATTATTACACATTATTACAGCTCTTGGGTTTATTTCTTTCAAAGGCTCAACTATTCCTCCTTTCTCCCCTAGTTCCAAAGGTTCTTAATCAGAAAGCATATTTTGCTGAAAAGTCTTTTTTAAAGCTAATTTATTGAAACTAATATTAGGTCTGCAGTAATGCCTTGAGAGGACCATTTTAATTAACTTTTTAAAACATCGGCCATTCATTTTTTATGGGAACCTCTATTTTAAGACCACTTTGACAGAAATCTTTACTAAAACATATGAACACGTTACATTACAACTTACTGTCATTTTCTAAAATGTGCCAGAACCCCACCTACCTTGGGCAATTGCAACCAGCTTCCCTTTCTCTTCAGGGCTAAGTTGCAACATGGTGTCTATTACTGGCAGCAGCCTTTCTCTTTCACTTCCAGATTTTAGGAATATGAACTGCAACAGAACATTCTTTAAATATTCTAGATTAGCCACAGACTTTTCTCTCTCCTGGTTTCGTTCCAGTCTTCTTATTTCACTTTTAAGAAGCTGCAGATGACAAGGAAAAAAATAAATTAATAGAAGACCATGCAATGTTTTTTTTGCATCATGAGACGAACACTTGAAGAAAGGAATTTTGAAGAACTAAAAGGAAAATTATGCAGCTTGCTTGAAAAAGTATAGTATATGTGTGATGAAGTATTCAAAGCTAGGCTGGATGGGCCTTTGAGCAACCTGGTCTAGTGGTAGGTGACCTTGCCTACAGCAGGGAGGTTGGAAGAAGGTGATCTTAAAGGTCCCTTCTATGATTCTGGGCAAAAACCCAATGAAACCTGAACAGTTGATAATATCCAGAAAAATATATAGAGAGAGTGATTAAAAATAATTTATTTGGATAAGATCTGTCCAGTAATTAGTAGTGAGATACAGTGCTAAAATTCACTTTCAATGATAAAGAGTTCAGAAGCTAAAAAAGCAACTTGGATCAGAGGTTTAACAACATTATCATGCATTAAGAAATCATAAAAGAAATGTTAGCCTGTTTTGAGAATACGTTACCTTTAAAAATGCTTCAAGAGAAACCCTGGAGATGTGATCAAATACAACCAAATTTTGTTAGTACGTGTACCTCTAACCACGCATCTTCTTTTATATTAAGACAGGTAAAAGGGATTATAGGGAGAGAGACCAATGTTTCCCTTGGAATTTACTGTTTTTAGCCAAATGCAAACAGTAAAGGCTCTTTAGCTGATATTAAACTTCCAAACTCTGCCTTTTTAGTAGAACTGGTAGTAGCTTTTATTTCCCTTCTTCCCCTAGATATGAAAAACTGGGGAAAAAAATCCTCAAGGAAGCTTTAGAAGTAATAACTACTCCCGTGAATTTTAGAAACCCCTCAAATTAAAGTTTTGTGTTCCCAAATTTCTATAGACTGCCATTTTCTGAAACATATTCAGTGTTAAACATTTCATTTAGGAAATACACCATACAAATTACAGCTGTCCCCACATTTACTGCATGCCCGCTGACCTTTATTTGCTCCATCAGAATTGCATTGGTCGCTTCTGATTCACGAAGTAATTCATTCAGGTGATCAGCACTCTTTGTTGTTGTGCTTAGTTTCTCAATCAGTTCATCCTTGGTGAGCTCTGTTTGCCACTGGGATGTTTCTGCAGTGAATTGAGAAAGAAAAGTGAAGGAGGAGGAAAAAGGACTTACATCTACTTCATGCTAAGTTAACATTATGACTTGATTAATGTAGTTTCTAAGATGTACACAGGAAATGAAATCCATGCATACTCAGACTGCCAACTAACATCATCATTTCTGCTGCTGCATGCTTGTTTTGTGATTTATTTTTGTACATCCACATTTTTTTGAACTGATTTGCCAGTCTCCTCGTAAGTACATCAAGATACATGGATTTAATTTACCCCCTGCTTTCCACTCATAGATGAAGATTTTTCAACATTTCTCCACACGGTATTCAGCAGACTTTCAAAAATATGGTTAGATGCTACCACTTATTTGTCTACTTTTTGGGATGCTGTTCTTCATGCTACCTTTCATTTTCCTGAAAAAAATATGAATGAGTTCCTGTTCTAATAAACCACATTAAGTTGAACAATTTATCCTTTCATTAACAAGAGTCTCAAGTAGAGACTAGTCATTTTGCACCAGAAGTTCAGTAACCATTCACTGACATACTCATCCATCCTCTTCCCTTCAGAAAGTTAAAAATATGAGATTTCATTAATCTGTATTCAAGGAGAAGACCCATACAGAAATTCCAGACAGTGTATACTCAGGGCACTAATTAAATGTCTGTGCTGCAACTAAAAGCATGAAGAACACAACATTCTCATATATTTTGAGGGCACAACCTCCAATGCTTATAAAAGCCACATGTTCTACCTACCAGGTTTTGTTTCTGGAGAGTTTAGAAGCTGCTCCAAGGATGGTATGTAGGTGCTGGCTGAAGAGACAGACTCGGTGTCTGTTGTTTCCATACCTTCTCCTTCCTCCCTTGCTACAGCATGCACATCTACAACAGGAAGGTCCGTGTTTCGCCGTTCTCTTAAGTTCTTTGGTACAGGATTTGAAACAGCTGGACCTGAAAGATACTGATGTTTGTCACTGAAATAAAATACATGTACACCTATGAAATAACACAAGCTATCTCAAATTGGAAAACAATATGTAATCTACGGACTTGAAAGCTAGACACAAGCAAGTAACAGAGCCCTTTAGCTCCAGATCACCATTTCAGTCAAAGCCAGTTTCCAAATCTGATCTTAATTAACAATCTTCATTCAGGGACTGTGAAACTATAATGCATCATACCTTGCAGATGCTGAAGCTTTGATAAGAGTGCCAAGTGTTTCTGATGCAAAACAGAATTAGCTTTTCTTTCAAACAGTCCTGTGGGTGGTGTAAGTTAGTCTGCTATAATGCTTTGTGTGCTATCCTGCTGCTTCAGTACACTACCAGTTACTGCAATACAGCTAAGTAACATATGGAAAGAGCAACTTAAACTGTTACTGTTTCTTGGCAATTATCTGACTGCATCCTAACGAGTAACTACACAGATTTTAAAAAGGAGCACTTAAGTCAAGCAGAACAGAATTTTATATTAGACATGGGAGCAAATAGCAAGTATACCAATAATGAATATTGTTAAAAATCTTTCAGTATACTCTTGTGTAGCTTTACTCATCGTACTGGAGGGCAGAGACCTGTTGAGCTTTCCAAAATCTGCGACAAACTGATGGGAAGAGCACCAACTATTTACAAAGTGATTTCTCTCTATCTGTCTTCCAATGCAGACACTGCAGAAAACTTAACTGTGATATTGATTCTGGAGGTATGGTAATAATAAGACCTCATTCTTTACCTGAAACCAGAGGACTGATATGACTTACTATCAATTTGCCACAGTAACTTTCTGTTGTATTACAGAACCACAAACTGTAACTGTGTTTCCACTACAGTCTCAAGTACACATATTAATCTCCAAGAATATATAACCCAAGAAACCTGGTTTCATGACCAAAAGTTACCTCTAGTGCTTGGTTCACTCTTGAGTTGGAAAAGCTGAGCTTCTACTCTGGACAGTTGCTGCTGAAGTGTCTCTACTGTCTTCCTGTGTTCTTCTTGCAGGTTCCTGACTTGATCTCTGAAATTGTTCCGGAGAGCTTCATTCTGGGCTGTCAGCTGACTCAAAGCCTGAGCATGCTCTGTTTTCATGACCATATTCTCAGACTGTATTGTGCAGAACCTGAAAACAGCATAAACACAAAATATAAGAAACATACAACAAAACTCGTTCTCAACACAAATTGCTTACAGTTTAAATTAATTCTCAGTCTTTGTATCTTAGAATGTCTGTTTCACTTTTTTCCCCTACTTTATCTTTCCCCAGGGCAAATCTAAGAGTAAAAAAGTGCTGTTTATCACCAATCCTAGGAATGTACTGTGTGATATAAGCTTTTGACTTCTATGTCAGAAGATAAAATTCAGACTTTGGGGGAAAAGGAAAAAAAAGGAAGTAGAGACAGGCTGTGGTCTGAGTATTTTGCTGTGATCTGAACATTCTTTAAGTGAAAAACTGCAACATAACCGTTTGTCCTCATAACACACACGTATTTCTTTTCCTTTACCATTTATTTACCGAAGATCCATGCAGGACTTCTGAAAATCTTGATTTCTAAGAAAAGAGGTTTAATTACTTGATTAACTTTAAACTTCAGAACTCGGCGCGAAAGAGGGTAGGATATCATTCATCTTTCTTGGCAAGCAAAATATCAGTATACCACATCAATTGTAGTGAATTTGGAGGCACTCCAGAAACAAGACAAAATTGTCAGAAGCAATTAAACAAGTGCATGTATGGAAACACTAAGCATAGAACTTGCCCTTATAAGTGTATAAATTTAAATTTGGCCAGTGCAGTAAAGAGCTAGCATTTCTGGCTATGAAAGGAACCTACTGTGGTATAGGTGGTTTCCAGAGGAATGCAAAAGGACATGATTTAGATGATTCCAATGAATCATCATGTGGATATCAGGAAACAGCACAACAGATTAAGACAAAGAAATCAACAGTTTCTAAGACTAAACTGTAATTTCTAATGAACTTCTCATGAATTTTTGTACCCTAAAAGAAGGCATGGAAAAGCTTTTCTAAGAGCTCAAGTAAATACCTATTCATGTCATTTGTCAGGAAATTACACAGATTAAATAGATTCCTTTTGTTTTGAAAGAAGTAGGAAATTATGATTGTGGCAGGCATACACTTCAAAAAAAAATCTTCTGTAAAGAAGGTACTTAGTGGATATTTTGATGTTAAAATAGCTTATCTTTAACTACAGTATTGTACTAAAAGGAAACACGTGCATAAAATATTGTTGAGCAGTCCAACACAAACGTAGTGCTGAGTTTAAGACATAAAAATAGTCAGTAAATTCAACATGCTTAAAAAAAAATTAGCTTTAAAAACTTGATATTTAACAAGTAAAAAGCTATCAGAAATCTCATATTTCCTCATCAGCTACTACTTTGTTTTCACTGCTGGAACCTCTGAAGGCTGCCAAAAAGTAGCCAATAACACTTTTCAAAGTTCCTTTAACTTTCTCTAAAATTACACCCTCCCTTTGGAAAGCACTATTTGAAGCCAGCTGCACAACCAGCACTTCAGATTCAAACAAAATAAACCATCTTTCATCAGCAGAGCATACTTTTCACGGAGTTCTGCCTCTTTTGCAACAGTCTCTTGCAGCATCTTATTGTGCCTTTCCAGCAGGGTGTCATGTTCAGATTGCAACGCCTGGAATTCAGCTGCATTCATCTGTAAATTATGCTGAGTTTCTTGTAGCTTAACTTTTAGTTGTTCTATCACCATTTCCAATTGTTCTCTACAAGGGAAAAAAAAAATACATTTAGAGTTATCTTATTATTATACCCACAATGTTTATGTAGCCAATTGGAGTTTTTTAAGAATTTATTTCTGTATTTAAATTACCTACAGCACCGTGACCAAAATAACCTCAGAGTGCGACCCCAGAGAAATGGTTAGGAAAGACCTGATTACATTTCTATATTGTTGCAGATGAGTTTAATCACATCCTGCATGAACTGCTGGAAATGTACCAACTCGGGTAGAAGCTGTGACCACTCCTACTTTCTGCTTCAACTCAGTTTGAATCATAATTGAATCATGGAATCGTAGAATGGCCTGGGTTGAAAAGGATCTCCAGTTCCAACCCCCTGCTGTGTGCAGGGTCACCAACCACCAGACCAGGCTGCCCAGAGCCACATCCAGCCTGGCCTTGAATGCCTCCAGGAATGGGGCATCCACAGCCTCCTTGGGCAACCTGTTCCAGTGCTTCAACACCCTCTGTGTGAAAAACTTCCTCCTAATATCTAACCTAAACCTCCCCTGTCTCAGTTAAAAACCATTCCCCCTTGTCCCATCACTGTCCACCCTTGTAAACAGCCATTCAGAGGAATTAAATGGAAGAATAGTGTGTGGCATGCAGGTGGGAGAAACCATTCCTTCTTGAAAGTGGTAGAGAACAAAACAGAGTTTTGTTCGTTTAGTAAATGCACATCAGTTCAATGAGACTGAAAGCAGTGGACAGGAAGTGGGCGGAAGCGACTGGCAAAAAGACTGGCAAAGGTGTAGAAAGCAGCATCAATCCAAATAAGGTAGATTTCTGACCAACAGAGTTGATATTGGTAAATCATTTCTTTGAAAATTATTTATTACTTGTAAAAATTATTTTTTACTTGTTCATTTTGGAAGCACAGTAGCCTGCTTTCACAAAAACCTAATAACTGAGCTTGTTAAAATTCTGCAAACAGGAGACAAGAAAAGCAACTCTTGCAATTTGCTGGCTTCAGAGGAGGTGTATTAAACAAACCAACCAAACAAATAACAGAAAAACCCAAGTCCTCTAACAATACCCAAGTCTCCCTCTGGTGGATTTTCAGCAGCATCTTTATGTACTAAGATCTGTGTCAGAAATGACTTTTGACATCTTATGCATGAACATCCAGTCTGTCACTATGGTCAGCTACCAATCACTTATAAAAATAGCTTACAGAAGCTGATCTCTTTGAAATGAGATTCAACCACTGATACGAAAATGAATTTATGTGGCTTCCAATTATACTTAAATGATCTTGGAGTAATCTTTTTTTCAAGACTTTCCTTCTAAAGTAGCTGGTAAGAAAACTTAAAAGTCTGCTAGAATTGATGACTGAATGGCAGCTAGAACTTTACCCACACTACACCACTCCTTCCTGAAAAAGATCCAAGTGAGTTCAGCTGAAAAGTACCAACTGCTGTTTACTTCTCTTAATTGGAAATAGTGCTTTGCTTCAGTGCTTTATTGTCAGAGAAAATGTCAGGTTTACTCAGTTATGTTGGCTAATTCCTGGTCCTGAGAAACATGAGAGACTTCCTAATACCTTACTTTTCCCTCTGTCTGAAACAACAGGTAATCTGCACAGAAATAAATCTGTTAGAGACAAAGCAAAGAATTACAAACTAGCACAGTACCACTGACAGCTGAGATGTGGTACAAATGAATGATCTGCTATTCAGATGGGTACAGCCATGGTTAGAAAGCAATGTTAAAGATCAGACAGTTCTAATTTTACACACACAATTTTTTCCCCCCTCAGACCAAATTATCAGAGGCAAACTGCCTCCTTTACAGTATTTTCCATACTTAAGAAAAAGCTAAATAGTGGAACTCACTAACATTAACAGCATAACCCAAGCAGCAATATTTTTCTGTATGGATGTAAAAACTCTGGCTTTACCTTTCTTGTTTGGCTCCCTCAGTTTCTGTCTGAGAAGCAGATTTATTTTTTTGTTGCTTTAAAACATTATGAACACGAACTTTGTAGCTCTCAAATTCAGATGTAACAGATGCCTGCTCAGCCTATGACACAGGAAAAAAAACCTCTTAGGAAGTTATACTATTGACAGTTGCTCACCTATTTGCTCTAAGACAAAATGCATCTTGTACTAAAAAAAAGTCAAATGAAGAGCTATCAGTTCCATTTTCCTCTTTTGAATGAACAATTTAAATGGCATCATGACAGACCATGCTTTTTTAGATCGTAATCAAATCAATTATCAGTCTAGAAACTTGAAAACAGTAAGTCACCGACATTCAACATCCCAGCCTTCAAGAAAAAAAGAATGTTTACTAATATAACAACAGCATTCAACAGATATTCATAAGCAAATTCATATTCATTAGAAGGGGGAAAAACAAAACAAAAAAAAACAAACAAACCCAGCCTCCTCCTCAGAAAACCTGAAAATTATGCATCATTTTAAGTCAGCCCTGTAAGGATACAAAGCAAGCTATATCGTAGCTTCAGAAGAGCCAAAAGAGCCAAAAGAGTATTTGGTCTGCCTTCTCTTCTGAAGTCAGCTGATACATAAGTTTGTTATCTCTGGACAGATTACCTCACAATTTAAAGTCCTTTATTGTACACCACATAGGCAAGAATTATTCCTACCTGAGAAATAACACCTTTCAAATGCCCATGCTGTATATTTCTCTAGGAAAACACAGATGCAGGTTTTCATTCTTGATTCTTAAAGAAGCTTACGAGTTCACCAGTCATTCTTGATGACTGAACTGCTCTAATCTCCACAGTGACCTACACTTACCAGTACCACCCAGCCAAACCCACTGTCACAGTAACCAGTTTTCCATTTCACCTTTTTAAAATTTAGAAGTTGTTTAGCAGGATACATTCATGTTACTTTTCTGCAGGACTGACACCTATCATACAACACAGGGGGTAACACGGTGCACTAACCTACATAGGAACAATTGGAACAGAACATTCCCATATTCTGAATCTGCCTCTAATGCAAACACCAGGTTAGCAGATTCCAGGCATATCTAACACAGAATGACATTGCCAAAAAATAGCAATACTAAAAACCTCTGCAAGTGTCAGCTCCAGTTGTAGCTGACAATTAAGAAGCTGCTCATATACCAGCCTACTGATTGTCTTAAGTGAACTGTAGCTTTCCACTGCTACAAGATTTTTACCATTGTTAATATAAAGACTGCAGTCCAGACATTCTACCACAAATGCTTCGTGACAACCAGGACAGACCAGCTTGTCCTCTATACCACCACACAAATACACCAAGTACTGCGGTATTCTCAATTCCTGACAGACAAGATAGCAACAGCAAAAGATCTGCAAAACATTTTAGACAGAATCTAGAGTGTAATAAATCTGCTTTCTAAAGTTGAAGACATCACTTTCATCAGGATACCTGTGCTGCTCTACATTCTTCTTGCAAAGTTGCAATTTTTTGCTGGTAAGCACTCAGTGTACGCTGATGCTGCTCTGAAGAAGTTCGTAGATGTTCCTGTACTTTATGCTTTTCTGATGTCAGTGCAGCTACTTGAATCTGAAGAAAACAAAAAAATCAGTTGAAAATGTGGTTGCTAAAATGACAAACTTTTTCCTTCCCTCCCAGGGGAACGTGCCACAGACCCCCTTGGACTGTACTGCAGTTACATTTTGTACTACAAAATAAATGAATATAAATTTAAATCTAATAAAAACAAATGAAAGAGTTGCAGCAAACTACCCTTAATACTTAAATAAGAAATTCTAACTGGATCGATGGGGCAAGGTTAACTGCAGGAGTTTCAATAGGGCCAAGTGTCGGGTCCTGCACTTTGGTCACAACAACCCCAGGCAACCCTACAGGCTTGAGGAGGAGTGGCTGGAAAGCTGCCTGACGGAAAGGGACCTTGGTGTACTGATGGACAGTGGGCTGAATATGAGCCAGCAGTGTGCCCAGGTGGCCAAGAAACCCAACAGCATCCTGGCTTGTATCAGGAATGAAGTGATGAGCAGGACCAGGGAAGTCATCTTGCCCCTGGACTTGGTGCTGGTGAGGCCCCACCTCAAGTACTGTGTTCAGTTTGGGGCACCTCAGTACAGAAAGGACACTGAGGTGCTGGAGCAGGTCCAAAGAAGGGCAACAACGCTGGTGAGGGGCTTGGAGAATATGGCCTATGAGGAGAGACTGAAGGAACTGGGGCTGTTCAGTCTGGGGAAAAGGAGGCTGAAGGGAGACCTTATTGCTCTCTTCCAGTATCTGAAAGGTGCTTACAGAGAGAGAAGGGTTGGTCTCTTCTCACTGGTGACAGGACGAGGGGAAATGGCCTCAAGTTGCACCAGAGTAAGTTTAGGTTGGATATCAGGAAACACTTCTTTAGAGAAAGGGCTGTTAAGCACTGGAATTGGCTCCCCAGGGAGGTGGTTGAGTCACCATCCCTGGATGTGTTTAAAAACCATTGGATGTGGTGCTCAGGGACATGATTTAGGAGGGTTGTTAGAGTTAGGGTAGGATGGTTAGCTTGTGGTTGGACTCTATGATCTTTAAGATCTTTTCCAACCTGAGTGATTCCATCATTCTATAACTTCAATACACTAACAAAGTGAAAATCCTTGCCTTAAAGGCTTCCACTTGTTGCTGACTCGCTTCCAGTTCTCCTTTTAATGATGCCTGCAACATCAGATGGTCATTTTCCTGTGTGATAGAAGTACCTGGTTAATTGCAACTTAGTAATTCAGATACCAGCCCCACTTTAAAAGTTATTTTAAAAATTGAAGTATACAGTCATTGATTAGTGGACTTACGGCTTGTTTTGAATCGGCCAATTCTTTTTTGGTTTTCACCAGGAGTTGTTTTATCTTGGCATTTCTTTCCTCATCCTGTTGCATTGTTGATTGAAGTGACTCTAATGCAGAAAACAGCAGTTATAGAAGGGAAGGCTTCTTTTGCCTATCTTTTCTTAAACATAATGGAAAATATTTAAACAGATTTTGACAGATCTCTTAAAAGCTGCAAACAGGTAGCTTACACTAATTTTAGTATATGACATCCATGTCATAAATACGTTCTAATAAATGAAATTGTTTTGAGATTTATATTTCAGGATAGGTAGAAATGAAACTTTTAACCAGATGCTGGCTGGCAATGCTTTGTAAATGTAGTACATCAGGCTGAAAATGCCTTGCAATCACTTACTTTCAGAACACACGACTAAGTTAACAAGGTAAGAAGCAGTTTATCAGGCAGGCTATTTGGTTCTTATCTGTTGAACATTACATCAAATGACTGTTGACTATAAAGTGAACCTTCTATTTAGTGTTCCCTAAAAAACCTTACTCTCACTCATCAGCTTGAAAAAATGTTTTTTAATTCATTTTTATTATTTATTTTTTACAATTACTGCTAACTATACTACATTTGTTGGTTATAGTTTACTCACTTATTTCTTCCTGTAGGGTCTCTTGTTTTTGTTTCTGAATCCCCGTCTCCTGCTCAAGATCTTCTATTCTACTATCTTTATCAGTAATCTTCTGATTAAGTTCTTTTACCAGCTTTTCGTAATCTGCTATTTCCATATCCATCAGTGTACTCTTTTGAGCATCCTACAAGTTACATACAAAGAATTTACAGCTTAAAATCTGCCTTGGTTGCTAAGAATTCTTTTCTCCTCCATCACAAAATACGGAATTAAAGGAACATTTATCTAATCTAACAAAAAGTTTATAACCATGTATATCAACAAGTAACATCCACCCATCAGTTTTCCAGAATCCTCAGCAAATAATTTGTTTTCAAATGAGGACCAAAAGCTTAAGAACTCTGTTGCCAATCTGTTATCTTGTATTTGTTTTTACAATCTCTGCTCCTTACTAAGGCAGCTTCTGAATAGTGCACCATACAAATACTCCAGTCACCTGCATGTATTCCTATTTCTAGTCACGACAGGCTGCATAACCCAAGCTAAAAACAAAACCACTGTCACCAAAAAAACCACCCCAAAACACAACCAACTACCATATTCCTCCTCATCAAATACCCCCCTTCAAGAAGTATACATCATCTCTCTGAAGTAAAATGAGAAAAACTTCTATTTTTGCTTTTGCATACCTTAGGTTGTAAAGTCCTCAGAACAGAAAGGAATACCTTAGATATAATCAGTAGGGACAAAATTTTTGGTAGTCTCCTAAACACATGCACAACAATTACTCTACCTTTTTGGCCAGCTCCAGCTCTTGCATAATTTTTTGCAGATACTTCTTTTCCTTCTGAAGTTGCATCTGAAGCTCTTCCAGTTCTCGAAGAGTACCACCATGTTCCTGAAATTTAAATACTTTTCAGCTATGCAGAGCAATTTCAAAATAGATGTCAGCAGAATAGACGTATTTACACACAGGCACCCACTCACTTTTATTGTACAATGATAAGATTCTTCACTAAGACACTGGGAGTCAAAGAAAACCTCACAAGATTATGAACTGGTATGCACATTCTGTCAGAATCTCCCATCTACTGTAAGTGATGGCCTTCAAAAGTTCTTTTAATAACAGACTAAGCCTTCAAAAAAAGACCAAGTGAAGTAAGAAGAATGAAAAGCATGGAACGTGTCTATAATAAACACAGTTTATAAAAACTCTTCCAGAAGTCACATCACTGAGTGACAGTAACGCTTCAACCAATTTACCAGCCCTACATAGTATTATTACCTTTATTTTCTGCTCTTTTAGAAGCTTTTCAGCTTCCAGTTCTTTTTCAGCTTTCGCCTTCACCTTCTGTAGCTCCAGTATCTGAGCTTCTAGCAGCTTAGAATTACACTGCAGTGTTTCGACACGAGCCAGTAGATCTTCATTAGCAGAATGTAGCTGATCATGCTAAAATGATCACAGTGGGAAGACAACAAGATAAGCTGAATTTACATTTGATTTCGATAAATAAGATGCCATCCATATTTAAAAAAACAAACAGATTTTCATCAGATTCTCTTATGAACAGTACTCCTACTGATAACAGTATAAACTGCTGTTCACCTTGTTTTAAATCAGATTAAGAACTAGGTTAAAAGAATCAAATTGTGTGAGTGTGTTTATTTTGTTCAGAGTTCATAAGCACAGCTTACCGTAAGATGGCTAGAAGCATAAGAAATAAGAAAAAAACCCAGAAAACCAAAAGAACAAAACCCAACCCTTTACTGCTCTCTGCAAGAATGATTTGTCTCCCATAATAATACATGAGGTTTAAGTACTCAATTGCTCCATTTCAAGTACAGTTATATTTACAAAGAAAGCATCAGCCTATGAACTCCTAGAAAAATCCTTCAACTACAGCACCACGGAGCCTGCAAGGATACCAGATCAGTATATATAGTAAGAACTCCTCCTGTGCCCAGGCTATTGGGCATTATATTATATTTATATTATATTTTAAGACATCTAACATCTTCCATATTTTTATCTCATTCTAATATGCAGATTAAGATTAAGGTGAAAGAAGCTAGCAATTACCTTGACAATTTATAAAATATTTCATAACAACTTGAAAAAAATCAACCCCTGCACAATCACCAGAGTGTATTTTACTGTTTAACATTTCTTCTTGTGCTATTCACTATTAGTTTCTGTTTTAAGAAAAAGGTGGCTAAGGTTAATCTTCATTGTAATTACATTATGGGGCCTGAGAGTTTAAACCCTAAATCCCCAGTCCATTTCAGCTAGTTTTTGTAGAGAGCATCTCACAGCTGTTTGATTACCATCTTAGACTTCCAAATCCCACTATAGTATTCCACAGCACAGGCTCAAGTCTATCTCTTGTGAAAGATGCAAAAGCCAAAACAAAACAAGATCAGCACAGCTCATTTTGTTTCTTTAAGCATTTTGTTGGTGAAATAACAGAGGCATATTCTGTTTAAGAAACTGAAGGAAAAAATTAATACCAAGTTCATTGTACTTCATGGCAAGTGTGGGTGTGGAATCAGATAAACAGTGTAAGTTCAATACTTGATGATTTTTGTTTATTTTTATTTTACATGCAGCAGAGTTGATCACCTGCTTTTTTCTGTGAGCTGACCTGGGGTAAATTAAACCCTATCTGAAAGGCAAGTCATTCTAGTGATCTTTAACTACCTCACAGCCTGTACAGGCATCAGATGTTAGGAAAAACTGAATTTCAAGAAACTATTCAGAATACACTTGAGTTACAAGATTAAATGCGTTACAAATCACATGAAAAAATCTTACATTCAAATAACTGTTACTTTAATTATCAGTATCTCTTACACACGCACAGAACTGACCTGCTGGGATGACACCTGTAGCTGTCTTGTGAGGTCATCTATCTGACGTTCAAGACTATTTGCTCTGCCTTTTTCAGAATCCAGCTCTTCCCCTTGTTTATCATATTCCATCAGAAGGTTCTTAACACAAGCACATGCAGACAAACTTTCATTTTTATGATATACACTGCTTGTCTTAAACACATTCAAAACCCCAGATGCTTATTATCTTCCTAATAATTAAGCACAAGAGATATTTTAATGCAATATCAGAAATCTCAAAATGAAACTAAAGCTATAGTTCCATTACAAGTTCTGAGAGAAATCATTTTGCATTTACTCTTGCTAAATCCTTGCTGACTGTCCCCAGCTACCTGCTTCTCAGTCATGTGCCCAGAAAGGTATTCTGAGAGGACCTGTTCCCAGGGAATAGTTCGCTTTTCTCTTTATCACTTACCACTTTATCACAAGATTTTTTTTTGTAACTAATTCTCAGTTCATACAGGTTTAAGAATTTGTAACAACAGATTTGCTTCAGCAACATTGTCTGACACATATGATGCCAAGTTTAAAAGGAGGTTTAAAAATATCACCCAAGAGAAAGGAAATGTCTTGTTTTCTTCTGACAGCAGTCACACAGTTCTGTTACAAGAACCTCATCTTCCTAGTTTGGGTACTTAACTGCACAGACACAATTTCTTTTACCAAGCTCACTTGTGCAGGTAAATAATAATAAATATCCAGGTTGAGATTCAAAAACAAAATATTTTTTTCTGACAGTTAACTGCCTTTTATAGCTAGAACTATTCCTACCTTATAACTTTCAGCTCCTTGAATGACGTCTTTCATTGAAGCAGACAGTTGATCTTTTTCTGATCGAACCACCTCCAACTCTTCCCTCAGAGTCTGCATCTTATTACAAGGAAAACACATGTCATTAAAACAGAATCCGATATGGAGGATGTTCTTCATGTTAAGAAGCAGTTAAAGTACCTCCTTCCGGCTGGTATCTAATTCTTTCTTTGCTCTCACAGCAACAGCCTTCATTTTATTTAGCTTCTCTCCTTTTTCTGCAGATTCTTTTTCTAGTCTTCCTAAAACAAATAAACAAGAAAGTGAATAAATACATCTCGGGAGCTGGGCTTGTTCAGCCTGGAGAAAAGAAAGCTGCGGGGTGACCTCATTGCAGCCTTTCAGTACATAAAGGGAGCCTACAAACACGAGGGGAGTCAACTTTTTGAAAGGGTAGATAACAGCAGGACAAGGGGAAATGGTTTGAAGTTGAATGAGGGAAGAGTTAGGTTGGATGTCAGGGGGAAGTTCTTTACTATGAGAGTGGTGAGGTGCTGGAACAGGCTGCCCAGAGAGGCTGTGGATGCTTCCTCCCTAGAGGTGTTGGATGGGGCCCTGGGCAGCCTGGTCTAGTGTAAAATGGGGAGGTTGGTGGCCCTGCATGTGGCAGGGGGGTTGGAGATTCATGATCCTTGAGGTCCCTTCCAACCCTGGCCATTCTGTGATTCTGTGATCTCCTGAGGAAATTAAATTTAATTACAACACAAATGCCAGTTTGAAATAAGACAAAATATAAAAGAGTTATTAAAAGGTTTCATTAATTTAAGCCTTTCAAATCACTTTGAAGCCAGAACATCCAGTCTGTTCCCTGTTCCAAAAATCTCAGTGAAAGTTTACAGTAAAGCCACATTTCTGTGTACTTCTATGGACAGATGCAGCCCAAAATCCTGGCCTGAATCGAAAGTGGTGCAACCAGCAGGTGAAGGAGGTGATTCTCCCCCTCTACTTCACTCTTGTGATTCTGCATCTGCAGTATGACATCAAAGCTTGGGATTCCCTGCACAAGACAAACATATTGCTGCTGGAGGAGGTCCAGAGTAGACTTGGTCAAAGGGCTGGAGCACCTCTTCTACAAAGAAAGGCTGAGGGAGAGGTTTATTCAGCCTGGAGAAGGCTCAAGAGAGTCTTCATAGCAGCCATTTAGTGTTTAAATGGATCTTATAAAAAAGATGGAGAATGACTTTTTACACAGGTAGTGATAGAACAAAAGGGAACGGTTTTAGTCTAGAAGAGGGGAATTGGATTAAAGGTTAGGAGGAAATTCTTTACTCAAAGGACAGTGAGGTGCTGGCACAGCAGCCCAGAGAAGCTGTGGTGCCCCATTCCTGGAGGTGCTTAAGGCCAGGTTGGATGGGGCTCTGGGCAGCCTGAGCTGGTGGGGGGCAGCCCTGCCCACAGCAGGGGGTGGGATGGGTGGGCTGTGAGGTCCCTTCCAACCCAAACCATTCTGTGATTTCATGACATAGAAAATTAATCTAGTTATTATCACTTTCTCATATGTAGAGGTGACTGCAGTGAGGCAACAGCATATTTAGCAAAATGCCTTCTTTCTTTTGGCTGCCTTAAGGATTTTTATCGACAATTATTTTTTCCCTGGTTTAAAAAGGTGACATCTAATATACTGCTTATACCTAGATGTACTCAGGATGAAAAAATGTAAGAAATATTTATGTTGGAAATTTTAGGTCTGCTATCATTTTGAACACCTAATAGGATGAATACTGAATGAAATGTCATTGTTATCCTACTTGATGGTAGGATATTCATACCTTCCTAGGCTTATAGGAAATACACTGTCACTATGCAGAGAAAAAAAAATCTTCGAGTTAAACAATCCAAATAACTTGTATTTACAGAGAGGACAATAGTAAGATAGATACCAATTTTTTCCTGAAGCTCTGCTACTGAAGATTGTTCATCATTTTTCTCAGTCAGTGTCTCCATTACAGTCTGTATTATAAAAAAAGATACAAGTAATATTATTAAAGAATTGTGATACGTTTTCAACAAGCCACTAGCAGTGGCTACAAGCTGCACTATGTCTATGTTCTCACCACCAAGAAAGTCATAATGCAAAACTGCACATAAGCTTGATCACTGAAAAGCATACGTATTTTAAATAGTAAACACTCCAATCTTTCAACAGCTGATTTCCATCCTAACAAAGGACAGAAACAAAAGAAAGAAAAAAAGAAGACCATTAACTCTGATCAGCTGTGAGTTTTACAAATGCCTGAATATTCCAGGACCTGAAATTAGGAGAAGCTAACTAAGGTAGATCAAGCAGTTTTGAGATGGAGCCATAAGAAGTTAGAGGCGAAAGATTATTAGCTCAGTTAGTCCACCCAGTTAAATGATCACTTTAAGTGGCACCAGTAGGGAAAAAGGTTCAAATACAAGCAACTTTAGACACAACTAAAAGAAATGATAAGATTTTTTGTTGCTTTTTAAAAAACAAAACAGCAAAAAAAAACTTTTACTGTAGGGAGGGAGGGGAATCTGAGGTGTTTGACATCTCAGAAATGTGCTTTCTGAAAAAGGAAACTCACTTTGAGGCCAAGGGAAAAAAAAATAAACAAAGAGAGAATGAAAGTATTTTTTGAACCTTAATTTTGAAGACTTTAGAGGTTTAGTCTGTATACTTCAATAACAAAATATAACCTTTAGAGAACTCAGTTCGTCTTTCACATTTCTAAGTTCAGTTTCCTTTTGTTCCAGAATGAAATTTAAGTCTTCTTGAGCTTTGGATCCTTTTTGCTGTTCCTGTATTTGGCTTTCATAAAAAGCAAGTTTTTCAGACATCTCTTCAATCTTAGCTAACAGATCTTGATTTTCAATTGTTGCTTTTTCACCAGCACTCTTCAGCTCCTGGATATCATGTTGAAGGGCTTCTTTTTCAGACAACACTTCTTCCAACTCTTCTTTCACAAGATCTTTTTCTCTTCCAAGATCCTGAAGCAGGGATCTATGTTCTGTATACTGAGTTGCTTTTTCTTCCTCCAGTCTTTCAATTTCCCTCTGCAAATGAAGAACTTTTTCTTCATTCTGTAGAGCAAAGCACTGCTCTTCTTTCATTTTTATCAAGTGTTCATTTGCAATCTGTAGTAAGTTGAGAAAATCACATTCCTCATTAGAGTCAGAAATGCTGCACCCCACTTGCTCAAGCATGTGGTACAATTGAGTTCTTCCTAGGGATTTGTGAGCTTGTTCACTTTCAAGTAATGATGATATACGGTCTTTTTCTTCAGTCATCATTTGTAGTTTCTTCTCTAAGTTTTCAGACTGCTCTTTCAATACTAGCCAACCATCTTTTTCACATGTTATTTTTTCCAGCTTTTTACTTAATTCCTCTTTTTCCTGAACAATTTTCTTATTTTGCTCACGAAGAGCAGATATTTCAGATGAAAGGTTCTCTCTTTCACGCACCAGAGTGTCAATCTGGCTTTCCAGTTGCCCTAACATTTCAGTGTTTTCATTCTTACCAGTTAAAGCATCATTCAGTCTCTCTGTTAATTCCTCTAGCTTTTTCTTCAAGTCACTGTTACACTGGTTAGCAACATCTACCTCTTGCTGAAGTTCCTGAACTTTTCCTTGTTCTTGCTTGCACCTTTCCTGAAGGGCTTCTCTCTCTTCACCTGAACTTTTTACTTCATTTAAAATATCCTTGTTTTGATTGGCAAGAGCAATTATCTTCTCTTCCAGTTCCCTTATAGAAGCCTCTTTTTGGTGAACGCAGCTTGTTATTGTGTCATTTTCCTCCTGAAGACCAACAATGTTACGTTTAAGTTCTTCTATCTCTAGCTGATAAGAAGACAATTTCTGTGTTTCTGCCTGGAGGCGATTCACAGTTTCAAGAAGAACATCCTTCTCATTGAAAGCAGCCCGGAGTTTCTGTTGCAGTTCACTGACATCAGATGCTTGCTGTTGTTTCATTGATTCAAACTGCTGGCTGATCTTTCCAGCAGATTCTCCTAACTCAGTCTGTATTGTTTCCAGAGTTTCTCTCAGGCTATCATAACTGAGCACTGCATCTTCCTTCTCCTGAGTTAGCTTTTCAAGTTGGTCTTTAAGATCCTGCATTTCAAACATTAATGCCATTTTTTCTTTTTCAGAACTGGATAATAACGTTTTACTTAGCTCAGAGATTTCTCTTTCATGTTGCTCCCTCAAATTCTGAGTTTCTAGTTTATGTTCTTCTGCTGTGGTTTCCCAGTGGTGTCTTGCTGCTTGAAGCTCCAATTTTAGTTTTTCAATCACACAACAATAGTCTTCTTTAATAAGCTGCAATTCATTTATCTTAAAATCCAAGTCTTCCCTTTCATGAAAATGCTCATCTTTTATGCGATGAATTTCCTCCTCCAGTTTTAGTTTAACATTATTCATATAAGTTAGCTCATCCTTTAGAATACTATGTTGAGACTGGAGATCACCTAAGCTACATTCCAGGTGTCTAATTTTTTCTTCCATTTTTGCTTCTACGCAGTGCTCTTCTTGCATACCTAAAACATCTACCTTGTCTTCTATATTTTTGTTTAAGACTTGTTTTTGCTGCTCAAAGTCATGCTCATGCTGCTCACTATGACCATACGCTTCATCTTTCACATTTTTCTCTTTCATTAAGTCCACCTCTGCCAAATGGTGCTGTAACTGATCTATCTGATTTTGCTTTTCTTCATTTTCTTTAGATGATATTTCAATGTGATGCATCAGTTCTGACACCTCTTCCTGATGAGCAGCTTTTAATCGTTTAAGCTCTTCACTCAGACTACTGATTTCATTGTGGTAACACTGAGAGTTGCTTTTAATAGTTTCTTGTAGAGTTGCAATTTCTTTGTTTTTGTTACCATTCACAGTTTCCAACTGCTTGTTCAAGCACAAGATTTGTTCCTCATAAGTAGATTTAATTTTTTGGACATAATCTTGTAATCTTTTAACTTCTTCTTGATTATCACTACAACATTCAATCTGTTCCATCAGCTCCATTTGTTTCTTCTCTTGCTCTTCTAATTCTGTTTTCAGCTTTGTTAAGTCCTCACTATATTTGGATTGTGCATTTATTAATTCGTTCTTCAGAGCATTTATTTCTTCCAGAGAGTCAGTATTTGATTGCTCCAGTTGCTTCTGCAATTCTTCTGTCTTAGCCACTGCAGCCTAAACAAACATACAACTTGTTAAATACTGATAACTTAGCAGATATAACTTCCAAATAAATTGTTTATAGTAATAAACTAGAAGATTTAGGAGTCCTTTAGTTTTTAAAATTGCTATAGTTTTTAAATAGTCAGCTGTTTTACAGCAAATCAATTCACAAGACTCTGCAGAGAGAACACAGTAGCCTGTTGGTAAAAAAAAATAAAAAAAATCTCATTAAATAGTCATGATAAATTTCAGCTTTAGCAACTACTGTGATCATATATTAAAGACAAAAACACTTTTATCACATCAAACTCAAGTAGCTAGTATATAAAATGAGTAATCAATTCTATGTGACTGACTCTTTACTTTTTTACTGATGTTAAATTCTTTACAGAGAGAGTGGTGAGGTGCTGGAACAGGCTGCCCAGAGAGGCTGTGGATGCCCCGTCCTGGAGGTGTTCAAGGCCAGGTTGGATGGGGCCCTGGGCAGCCTGGTCTAGTATTAAATGGGGAGGTTGGTGGCCCTGCATGTGGCAGGAGGGTTGGATCCTTGAGGCCCCTTCCAACCCGGGCCATTCTGTGATTCTGTGATGTGATTTACGTGACTGAGCTCACAAGCTGCTTTCAAAGTGTGTGTGAAAGTAAAACCTCATATTTTCCACAAAAAGACAGAGTTGATTAACTGGAGGCATCACATATCTAGGCTACTAATACACAAACTGAATTATTTTTGAACAGTTGTTGATCTAAACAAAATATATAGAAATTTTTCATTTACTGTCAGTCCAATGAAAGCAATAACTTAGAGGCCAGAGAGAAAATCTGCTCACATATGAAGGCTTTTGATCTTTTAAGGTATAACAGAATACATGTGAGTGAAGAAAAAATAAAAGTGAGATATATAAACAGAACTACAAAATAAACATTCTGAAATACTTTAGTACTGTTTTATTTGTTTCAGTACCTCTGCTTCTTGTTTTCTTTGAAGATTTTCTTTTTTCAGAGCTACACACTGTTGCTGACTTTCAGCTTTTTCCAGAAGTACAACATCCAGTCTTTCTGTGAGAGCCTAATTTTAAGGGAGAAATATTATTGGAAAAAAAGTGTTCCCTTAACGATGGAAGCTTGGATGGTTCTTGCAAAGCAATAGAAACATGCACACTGGCCACGTCTGTTTCTTTTTAATCATGTGAACTAGATTGATCTTACTTAGCCCAAATGCAACAGATACAGAACAGGTATACTAGTACAAGGAATGTTGAATAATATGTTTTGTTCAAAATCTTGGTTCTGATCTGCTCGTTTAGTTTTACTGCCTTCTGGAGAAATCTCCATCCAAATTAGTAGAAGAATAATCTTCTAGTAGATAAAGTCTACCTCATTTCCAATTTTCACTTTGATGTGCTATCTATAACCCGTACTTTGAGATATTTGCCCTCGCCACTAAACAAATTTTCAGTTATTTTCCTAGAAGTATTTGTAACCTTTAATTCTATGTTTTTGATCTTATCAACTTACTATCTCTAAAGTTTTCTAAATTGTAAAATCTTTCCACAACAGTCATTCTGATAGGAACAAAAGCCTGTCTAGCCTATTACAGATGGACAAAGTCATGCAGAGGAAATCGTATTATTATGTGCAGTTTGTCAAAGAACTCTTATAAAAAAAAGTGAAGTAGGGATACAGGCTATGAAGGAAAAAAATGAGAGTGTAGGAAAAAAGAGATTTTAAGTAGTGTCTTGAATTCCCACAAACAGATTACGCTGGATTTGAATAAGTTTTACAAATGTTCATTACATATCAGAAATTATTTCTGTATATTTATTTCAGCTAATGCTATGCTATACGTTAGAAACCCATCCTGGATTCTTACCTGAATAATATCATCAGCTCCTCCAGTAGCTGGTTTAGACCTGAGTTCTTCAATTTCTCTCTCCAGTTCTTAAAAAAAAGTTGTAAAAAAATTTCACAGCAAGCATGAATTCATGCTTCACAGTGTCAACCTACTCGTAAAGCCAAAACCTAACACCATTCCTATTCAAATCAGAGTTGCCTTATTTCACCAATTCTCATTTGTTGTTGAGGAATGCAAAGGGCTAAAGGAAATAGAGCAAGCATTCAGAACTGCTTCTCTGGTGCTGATATTCAGCCTGACTTTACAAAGAAGCAAGGCTTCCTCGTTTGGATGGAGAGACAACAAATAGAAAGATTTTGGACAATTGTCTTATCTTCTATTTCAAGACCAATTTAAGCCAAAGAAAAGATACATTTATCTCTTCCCTAGTTCTCTGAAAATAGGCAACAGATAGAAGAACAAGATCTTATGAATAATCTCAGTGAAGAAAGCCAAGTATAGCCAGCCCATCGCTATCCTTACTGTTTTGTTGCGCAGCTACCAACAGTCAGCATGACAGTAACTCCAAACAAGGGGATGCAACACTAATGCACTAAGCAAAAGGAGGGAGCAGAGAGGTGGGGGAACAGCATATATGAGCACCGTTACATATAGAATGCTTTTAGTTAGTAAGACAAAATTTCATTTTATCCATTTTAGGACTTGTTGTCCCAAGAAGCAAATGACCAAATACCAAGAGAAGCTAGCATTTTCAAAGAAGCCAGAGCACTCCTCAACAGGAGTGTACAAAACCTAACCTGCACTGTCCTCCCATCCGCTAGGTTATCCCTGCAACAGACATGGGGAACAGACAACAGCAACCCCCACTTCAACACAGTCTACACCTTTTGATAACAGCACAGCGTCACACTGAATTAAATTAATAATTGAGAAAAGCAGCGTTTCTTTTTCTTCCCTACCTCACTCTAGGGATTTTAGATCTTATCCTCCCACAAAAATATAGAAATCATAGAAAAGAAAAATAGAGTGTTTATGTAGAATTTAAATCTACCTAGCAAAAAGGTGCAGTACAGTAAGGAAAGGTGAGATAGTACCAAGCATTAAGATGGAAATTACTCCCATTTCAATGAGATACCTGTACATCTTGACTTCACTTTCTGTATTAGCATCATTTGCTTTTTTGCAAACTTGATGAGATCTTCTTTGGGCAATGTGTCCAGCTATTAAAAAAAAAAAAAGAAAAAAAAAAAGAAAAAAAAAGTACATAATACAGAAACCAAATTCCTCTAATCTAGAGGCAAACAGAAAACAAGTCATTTTAATATCTGACTTCCATTAAGTGAAATCTTAGCATGGGAACATGCTCTAGCATGCTCTAGGACAGCAACAGGCCAAGGTATTGCAGTTATCCAGTTCTATCATTTCAAGTGCAACAAGAAGAACTACTCTTAATTCTGTGCTTTTCTGAAATCTTTCTAAAGCACACAACTGGAAAGCATCAATGAGAAACAAAAGAACTTCACTGGGGAAGGGTTGTAGTTCAGAACACAGGTTAAAGTGTTGGGAGTAATATGATTTGAACAGTGTTTTAAATGTAGTACACTGACGTGAAGTCAGCATTTAACTGTTTACATCCAGAACATGGAAAGAAGTCTGTGTACATTATGAAATATACTACTATCAGAGCTAGATGCTACTAAATAATATGTCAGTTATTACAGCATCAAGTAAACATATCAGTAACAGAATTGTTACATCCTTTCCAAAATGTCTTAGCCTTGTGTTTATAAATCAATTTTTAAAGAAGTCTAGAAGCCTGGAAATTGCTAAAAGTACCCTCATGCCTTTCTGTTAATCACAGCTAGCATGATAAGCTGTAACCCTCTCTACCACTGCTTTTCAAATAAATCTATTTGCAAGATTTGATCACCTTTGATTTGCCTGATCCTGGTGTGGCAGGGGATGCCACCATCTCTTGTCCTCCATCTTGCACCTACAACAAAATAAAGATAATATGTGAAAACTGAACTTTTTTTTTTACACAAACTACCAAAGGAACTGAAGTCTGAAAACATGGAGAACAACTAATATAGTGGGAATTCAACAAAACTACGGTATTTGTGGATCAGTAGGCGGAAAAACAGAGCAAAGTCAGACAGAGGCCAATTGCGATTAATCCAATAAAACAGCAGACTTGAACACTCCTGATTTCTAAATCAGTGTTACGATTCTGTTACGCTACTGAAAAGTCATTCTGTTTACAAACAAAGTTGCAACAGTGTGTCTCATCACTGTTATTTAAAAATCATTTAAAAATGCACAAAAAAACCCAACCAAATAAAGCTGGTAGTGTATCAGCAGTTATAACAAATGTTGGGAACTTCCTAACAAAATACATCCCACAATTATAGTCACTGTTTTTTTAAACACAGCAGTGATCACTAAAAGTTTAGGCCTGAAAACATATTTTAAAAGGGTCTACATTCTGGACTCTCTATTCCTAACATTTACATGCATGACACTTTTTACCATGAACTTCCACAGATTTAATCTGTGATACTCTGTTTTATTTTAGAGTAGGTTCACAAGATGTGCTTATCAATACTTGGGAATGTAAAAAAACATTCATAAATATGATGGAGAAAAGGGAAATTGAACAGAGACTTGCAGCACATGAAGGGTTGCATTTCAGGCTTTAAGTTTTATCCTGTGTTTTCTCTTATTCTAGGGAGTGAGTAGAGGTCTATATAGTAGAAGTCTATATCTTCACACACTCCCTTACTTTTATTTTGCTGTGCTCTTTACTCCGAGAAAAAAAACCTAATAATACAAACTTAGGCAAACAAACAAGATTTAAATTATTTTAAATGGATAACTGCTGACAAACAATTTTGAGAGACAAGCTCAGAGAGATAACAGGAAAGACTCTATCTAGAAATACCAGTTCAAGTGCAGACCAAGGACAAAAGCAGTTACAGTTAACTCTCTGGAACATGTGAGCTGGGATTTTTTGAGAAGATAAAAGGAAACTTGTTATAAAATAATATGCCTGTCCAACACAAATGCAACATTTATGAAAGAAAGCCATAAAAAAAGTTTGTAGTTCAAATTTTCTTGGTACACAACCTTTGTAAACATTTACATTCTTAACATTTCAGCACTGTTCTTAGTTCAATGCTGCCACTACAAGCAGTTTATTTACACAGTAGGATTAGGTATAACACACTGGATGTACAGCTTAAGAAAAATGGTAGCACATCTCTCTATACTGCAGTAAGGTCAGGAGCTATGTTACTTTTGTGCTATTTGTAGGTAGCATGCACAGAGGCAGCAATGTATCACGTAGTCAGCATCCAGTTTTGCTGTTCTGGGAACAGACACAAGGAACTCGTGTACAGAGCTTCATTTGTTTGAACTGTAGGAAAAACAAGGAAGGTGGTTACTCAAAAACCCTACTTTTGACAGATTGGGTGTGCCCAAGCCGTGAGCCAATACATAGCACACTTCCAAGGACAACACTGAATCCTGTAAGAATTCTCAAGTTCCTGCTCTGTCATTCTGAAACTAGGCTACGCTTCCACACTTGGCTGGTCATGTACACGTATATTTAAGGCCTTCCTTGTCTGCATTAAGGTGTCTCCAAGCCACAGTTTAGCATGCTCTCTGTATTTTAATTGCTATCTACTCCCTTCTAGTTTTAAACTGAGACAAGGGAGGTTTAGGTTAGATGTTAGGAGGAAGTTTTTCACACAGAGGGTGGTGACACAACTGGAACAGGTTGCCCAAGGAGGTTGTGGATGCCCCATCCCTGGAGGCATTCAAGGCCAGGCTGGATGTGGCTCTGGGCAGCCTGGCGACCCTGCACATAGCAGGGAGGTTGTGAAACTAGATGATCTTTGTGGTCCTTTTCAACCCAGGCCATTCTATGAGTGTGATTCTTTCTTCTGCAATAACTAAGCACACTCTTCCACTACTGGCCAGACCTTCTGCTAAGCTGTGCTGTAACCTGCAGCAGTGATGACCATCCTGAGCCGAGATCTGGCAGCACAGTCACAGAGAATTACTGCAAAACACATCCCGGCAGCAGTGGCACGGCCTGAACACAGCTCAGTAACCACTGGCAGGGTTCATTTCATGCACGGTGCTCGAACTCTATGACGCTTGCTTTGCATTCATCTCGGTGGTTACAGAAGCCACACGAGATACAAGTCCAGAAGCCGGACTCTATGATCCTTATGGGTCCAACTGGGGATATTCTGATTCTATACACCCCGCTCGCAGCTGACGCACAGTTAACACACGGGGTCACCTCACTAAACCCTGTTCACCCGGGGGAACTTTTACAGACCGACGTTTGTTCACCCACAACACCCCCACTCGTCAGCTGAGCGCGCTTCCCTTCAGCCAGCCCCGATCGGCATCCCCCAGCCCCGCACGCGGCACGGCACCCCCAGACGATCGCCCAGCGTTCTCACATCCCGGCAGCCCCTTCCCGCCCCCTCAGGAGGGAGCCGCACCCCCGCCCCGACCCCGCGGGAGCTGAGGGCTGCGCGCCCGCAAACGCGGCCCGAAGTCACGCGCCTGTGCGAGGGTCAGGTAACGGCCCCCCCCGGCGACGCCCGCCCGTCCGTCCGTTACCTCCATAACGGAGCCGGCTCGCTGCTAGCGCGGAGCGACCGCGGCGCCCCTGACTGCACCGCTACCCCCGCGCCCCCACTTCCGCCTTCGTCATTCCCCCACGCCGCTAAGGCGGCGCGCCCCCCTGCGGCTGACAGCTGCAGAGCGGCAGTCACCGGAGCCCCGCCCCTGAGTATGGCCACGCCTCCTGAGCGCGGCCCCCTGCACAAGAAGACGGGGAGCTGTTAGAGAAGGGTGCGGAGGGGAAGCACAAAGATGACCGGGGGGGCTGAAGCACTTCGCCTACGAAGACAGGCTGAGGGAGCTGGGCTTGTTCAGCCTGGAGAAAAGAAGGCTGTGGGGTGACCTCATTGTAGCCTTTCAGTACCTAAAGGGAGCCTACAAACAGGAGGGGAGTCAACTCTTTGAAAGGGTAGATAACAGCAGGACAAGGGGAACTGGTTTGAAGTTGAGGGAGGGAAGAGTTGGGTTGGATGTCAGGTGGAAGTTCTTTACAGAGAGAGTGGTGAGGGGCTGGAACAGGCTGCCCAGAGAGGTTGTGGATGCCCCGTCCTGGAGGTGTTCAAGGCCAGATTGGATGGGGCCCTGGGCAGCCTGGTCTAGTGTTAAATGTGGAGGTTGGTGGCCCTGCATGTGGCAGGGGAGTTGGATCTTGATGATCCTTGAGGTCCCTTCCAACCCTGACCATTCTGTGATGTGATCACCTAGTCCAACCATCAGCCCATCTAACCACATCCCTCGGTGCCACAACTCCGCACTTCCCAAGCACCTCCAGATACAGTGACTTCACCACCCCCCTGGGCAGCCTGTGCCAGTGCTTCACCACTCCTGAGAAGAAGTCTTCCTTGATATCCAACCTGGGACCCCCCCAGTGTGACTGAGGACTGTCCATACCTAGAAACCGTCACCTGCATATACATGTACCACATTAAATAGCAGAAGCCCAGTGTTGCAGCTTGCAGTTCAGTTTCAGAATGAAAAGACCTTTTTCTAGGTTGGAGTTTGAGAGGAAAGATACCTACCAGCATTTTTAAAGTATGCACTTTTTTTTTTTTTTCTGTAAGTGTGCATGAATGCACATTGATAATGCTTGCAGTATTTTTGATGTTGCATGGTATGTAATTGATTTTTAATGAGAAGTTGCTTGGCAAAAACAATTTAGGCATATTGTTCTCTTTACAATTCCCCAGATAAATATTGAATATCACTGAATTAATTGGAGTGTCATGAGAGAACACCTACTGTCTTAGTAAATTAGGCAGCTGTGTTTGTCAAGATGTTGCTCTTGGATGAGCAACTTGCATTTCGCTGAGTATTCCTATTGTCCTCCTCCTTTTCAAAATCAAATTATAAATAGTGACAAAAGGCTGAAAGGTTGTTCATACATACCTCAAAAAGCATTCCCTTGTCTTGTGCTCTGTACCCCAGTGCACTCACTATACGTATGTTTATGGCATACTGTAACAGATGCAGGTAAAAATTTGCTGCAGCAGCAGATAGTTCCTTGCTCTCACAGGCTGCTGGCCAGGTGTGGATCTTTGTAACAAGTCCTTAAGAGCTGCCTTTCCACTACCCCTCTCCTTATGCTCCTCAAAAGTATGCTCTGTGCTCCCACAGAGCAACCAACATAGGTCTTTCCTCACCCACCCTCCCTCACCCACCCTGGAAGGCTCTGAACTGGGCCCTGACAGAGCTCCCCACTCTGTGGGATGTGTGTTTGACACACGGGCAAGATCTCACCCTGCTCCCTTTCATTTTGTGCAAGAGAACTTGTGCAAAACCAATTTCTCTAAACAAATAAAAAGGTTTTGACGCTCCTTGTTTCAGGACTTAAATTGCAACAGGAACTGCGAAACATCCTGTTTAGAGTATAGAGGCAGAATAAAATAGTAATTCCTAGAAAGAACAGAAGAAAAAGCACTGAGGATTTTGATGGGTGACCATTTCAATTTGTTACAACCAAACATTTCTTATGCTAAAGTTGCTCCATATTTCTTGGAAGAAATGCTGATTTACACCTGTAATAGTCTCACATTATTTTCTTAAACAGATTATGAATAGTATCTTATCTATCTCAAAGGAGTCACTAGGATTATGCTTACTGCATGCAGTTAATTTGGGACAAGATAAGTGAGAAAAACAAGAATAATTTATATGCCCTATGTATTCTATAATTTTATTATCTTTGTAAAGATAATTAGTTCTTCTTATAGCATTGTTTATGTAAAACAAGATTGCCAGAAGCCTTATGAAACGTGTTGGGGCAGAGCATAATGAACTTTAGATCTTGCTTTCATTGGAAGGCCAAGTTCCACAGGACTGTGTTTAGCCATTGCATAAAGGCTGTGTATAAACACTTGTTGACTAGCACTGGAATTATTAGACCTACAGGAATGTTCTGAAGAGTACAGAATGAGGAAATTACTATAATTTTGCACCTGAGGAATGTGTTTCTAACTTGCAAAGCTGATGCTTTAAATATTTGTCTCTGTAGAATCTGAATCTGCCTTTCCGGCTGGTTCTGTAGATCACAAACTTTCCTTTATGAAACACTTTGTGCCAGCCAGTATCCTTCCTTTAAGTTACTTTTATGGCTTCTCTACATACAAAATTAGTATAAGGAAAGGCAGGGTATGAATTTATGGTATGGTAACTATTCATTCCTGTTTGGAAGCTTCAAGTATACTCTCTACACTGTGCAATTGAACTGTAAAATCTTTGGCTGACCTTAGCCACATTTACTTAGGTTTAGGGTTAGTAGGTTGTGGAATTGTACGGACAACAGGTATAGTGAGAAATTAGTGTGAAAGGGAAGGCTATTCTGAATGTTTTAAGAGTGAATGTGATGCAGGGACAGTACTGTCCTATATTTATACTGCTTTGTGTGTGAAGGGCCCTGTTAGCAATTAAAAAAAAAAAAAAAGAGAAAAATTGTTTATCTAACCCTTAATTCTGTTCTGACATTGCAATAGGAAATGAGAGGTAAAGAGTTCAGTGTTTTGCTACTAGTCTACAAAGCCCACCGAGCCTATTCAGAGATCATCATTAAACAAGGAAGCTAAAATTGTGTTTGAGCGCCTAGGATTGGGTCTGGCTGTAGAAGACTGTTCTGGTGTTGACTGATCATGAAAACTCTTGTAACTGCATATAGAAATAGAAGCAAATAAAGATCAATGTGGGTTATTGGCACAATAACAGGTTATTAGGAATCAGCAGGCCTCACTGTAAGAGTTTTTAAATAATTCAGTTACCTTATTTATCAGATGTCCAGCCTAAGACCATATCCACAGCTGTATTACCACTATCAGAGCAGATACCATAGGTATCTTGCTTTTGACATTCTCCCAGTGTCTCCACAATCGTATTAGATGCCTGTAATTCAGCTGTGAGCCTTCACACACTCTGAGCTCGCACTGCTTAAAAATACCAGCTGTCCCTGCAGCAAGTTATGCTGAAGCCCTTCTGGAAAATGATGCGTGACTGATTTGCCTCTTCAACATTAAGCATGGAATACTGCTGCACTACAGCATTCCCAGTCCACCTACGCGGTGCCTAAGTCTGTGCTTCAGGCAGAGCCTGGTTATCCAGCCTAAGCCCATGACTTCAGGCCTGGCAGCGTGGTTTGGCTTCATCCTATGAATGGAATGAATTTCCTCAGAGACCCTCTTAGTCTCACCTGTAGCCTTCACTGAACCAGGGCTCCCGTGACTAATCAAGAGATGTGAGTGGAAGTCCAGGCTTAAAAAACAATGTTATTGCACCTCTGGAAAATTCCAGAATTAATCATTAACCTTGTTGTAAAGATAAGGCTTCTTCTGAGTATGTTGACATAAATCTTTATAAAAAATTTATGCTATATAGATTGTAGGCTAAGATATCCATATCCTATAGGTAGAACAAGTAGAATAAAAGCTACCCTCTGTCAATGGTCTGTTTCCTAACCAGATAAGCAGTAACTTTCAATCCAAGCACAAAGCAGATAATCTGCAGTACAATTAATAGAAAGGAAAGCAGTGCTTCTCTACCTCTGAATGCTAGCTAAGAAGGTAGAATAGCTCTTTCTCTGCCTCTTGCCTTAATTATTTTTTAAGCTTGGCACTTCTTCCATTTTGGTTTTTAAATGGCCACCTTCCACATGTGGAAGTAAAATGGCTCTGCTATTTTGTAAAGACAGTCAAGCTACAGGGAGATCATGACTACCCTGAAACTCATACAGCAGTTTTTAATAAAGCAGAGTATCAAAGCAGGAATCTTCATTCATTCCAGTGGGAGGACTTGATTTGGTAGCTGTTAGCGCAGAGCTACAAAACAGGCAAACGTGATAGTTAGTATGTATTAATGAACGCTGGTTTTCAAACATTTGTCAGCTATCAAAACTCTGCAGGTATGCTTTCTTAGAAGAGAAGCAGCATTCAGGAGCTTGCTGTGGGGTTGCATCAGCCAAACTGACACAGGTCCTGTTTGAGCTTACATAGAAGAAGTTGCACTTGTATAAGAAAGTCAGTAAAATCATGCTTCTAGGTAGCTGGACAAAAATAAAGTACCAGTGTATGTTCAGAGCATGTGTCTGACTTGAGCTCTGAACATAGCTCTGTCACTGTAGTAGTAAACTAAAAAATAAAAGAATCACAAACTCCACAATGGTTTAGACTGTGAAATAATGTAGTTAACCATGTACAGTCTCCTTCTGCTGGTGCTCTGTGATTTATAGTATCTTATGTCAAAATATATTAAATGTCTTACCAATGTACACATTACTTATAAACACATCATTTAAAGCTATTCTATACATAGCAACTGATAAAGATATGCAAGTTAAAGGCACTCTGAATGTTGGCACTCTCCAGTCGTCTACACAAGCACACACACATCTGTTGTGATACTCTCACAACAGACACCAAAATACAATCATTTCCAGGACCATTGGGGGATGCACATAGCCTATACCCCTTTCTCATACTAACTACAGATGCAGTCTTACTGAGAACAATTAATTGTTGCCAGTAGTTTTACAAGGAATTAATTTCAATGCATAACATATTACAAATGGGTTGTTCTGTCTCAACAATGCTAGGTTAAAATGGCTTAAAAGGAAAAAAACATCTCATTTTTCTATTCCCCTGCCAGCTATATTTTCTCATAAAGGTTTGTGTTTCCATCTTTGAATATATATTATATGTATTCAAATATATATATACATATTCAAAGATGGATTATATATTTATATGTATAATATAAATAAGGAAAGATGATCCAGTAAGTATCCAGTGCTTGTTCACCCTCTTTTTTTTTTTTCTTCTCCCAAGATTGCTTTCTCTGACCTGCATTATTTTTATCTGTTTTTCAGAGCAGCTGAATTCCAGATGGGTTAAGATATAGCTAAGGAAGATAAATAAGTATGACACAAGCCTATGTCACCCTCACCCTGCAGCAGATGCCTTCAGCATTTTGTCCTTCTAATAAACAGAGATTTCAAAAGAGGAGCAAATAGGTCACCTGTGCAACCTCATAATATGTTACCTAGCTACTGAGTTAAGTATATGTTCTATTTACTGATAGCTCTTATGACCCTGAATGAGGATTAGATTGACAAAGAGCTGACTCACTTCATTTCTTGGAGTGACCCAAGAGAATAGAAATGGTCAGAGAGCAGGCAACACCTTTTCCTTGTACTGGTGACAGTGAAATAACAAGCTAAGTTAATCATGAACGAAAACTAGAGTAGACACAGAAACCTACGCAGGCTCACGTTTAATTTTGCTGCAAGGAGCAGCAGCACCTCTGCCAGATGATTTTTTTTTTCTTAGCCTGTTTTCAGATACATCCTTTATATGTGGCCAGGAATCTCCACTGATCAAAAGTCCTCCCAATGCCTACGTTTGCATCTGTTTAACAGACGCATACTTCTAGTTCCAGTATTTCCTGCATTTTTAAGGGAAACTTGTTGGGTTGAGAGCTGACAATTTAACTTCCACATTTGATGGGAAGCCTTTTGTTGTTTCCAAACCTGATATTGGTGCTCTTTAAGGAAATATGTTCAATTTAGATATTTGGATAAATCTCTAGCCTGAAATGGTTTGTGCACACTGGCTTTTGCTGCTGTTAGTAGATCCCTGGAACCTCATTGGGCCAAAGAGAAAATTCTTGCAGTAAACATTTTGTGTTGAGCTATATAGACCAAGACAGTATTTTCCTCTAGCTGCTGTAGTTGTTTTCCCTCTGACATTCAGGCTGCAAATCCAGTTAAACAGGAACTCTTCAGGGGCTTTTTGTGTGTTGAACTCAGTAGCGACACTTCAAACGTAGAAGTGGTTTGATTGGTAATAGTTGTCTGTGATTAAAAGGGCTATGGATTATTTTAACTAATTTCCTACCAACTGAAGAAATGGCTATAGTTCTGGTGCTAATGCTAAAGCATTATTTGATAATATTGAGCAAACCTTAGTGCAACCAAAGGTTCTAATTGAGCTGGTTTTATATTTAGTCAACAAGGGAAGAGCATAGAAAAGGAGTAGGTGATAATGTGATAAGTCTGATGGACACATTTATAAAGGTGGAGAAGGGGCAAATATTGTCAGCACTGACTCTTGACCTGCTTCATATGAACTTTCAGGATTTTCTGCAGAGGTCTGCAGAAGTTGGTGCTATTCATTTCAAAAAGGCAACAATGGCAAAACCTTCTTGTCTTGATGCATTAGTATCTACAACCTTCACAGCTGGATTGAAGATGAGTACCTCTCTATAGCCCTGTAACAAATTTCATCAGATAATGGGTGTTTGATGTCTTTCGAAATGCTGCTTTCATCTCAATGGCATTTATGGTGCCTGGCTTAAAACAAGAAAAAAATAAAATGATTCTACTTGGTGCACTTCTCTTGCTTTGCTTATTCTTGACCAACATTTAAAATTCTTTATTGTTGTTATTTATCAATTAACATTTATACAATGTGGGAATAGCACATTATAATGCCCACAGCTTTTTTTCCTGTTCGTTTCCTAATTTCTGATTTGAAAATGCCAGTGATATCAACTCCAGTTTAACAAAGACAGAAACCCAAAATATCTGAAATAATTTAGTTAATGCTAAAAGTTACTGTGGAAGGGTTGAATGGCAAATAATCAGGGAGGGAGCATTTTATTCAGGGAGGCAAATCTACATTCCACATAGTTTGAACAATCTCATCGTAATGAATAATCAGTAGTGTGTGAAAGATTTTGAAAGGCATTTTGTGAAGGAAAAGCAAAATATGGAAAAAGGAAAATGCTGATAGATTGTAAAAATAACTCCCGTTGCTAATATTCACAATTCCGTGCGAAAAACTAGAGAGGTGTCAGCCATTTTCTTCTTATAATCCTGATCAAATTTCCTGTTCAATGCCACAGTTAAATAATTCTTCCAGTCTCCAACAGCTCCTATGAAAAAGAAAATATTTTAATTTACCATTATTTCTTGAAGCCCATTAACCACGACTTACTGAAGATCTATACTTGAATAGAACGATTATTTCAAGGAAGAATGACAAGCAGAAAGAGATTTAATGCCAGGAATAAAACTCAGTACCTTTTCTCATGAATGGGGAAACTGAGTGATCCATTACTCCCTCAAAATCCTTAGTGTAGTTTGCCATGGGATTGTCTTTCATTATCTCAAATGAGGTATTATATATTATTTTGTTGAGAACTTCCTCATCTAAGTCCTTCTCCAGAAACTTCATAATCTTACGAATTTCTCTCTTTGGATTCTGCAGAGAAGAAAGTACGACAAGAAACAGAGCCAAAAAAAGCAAGGAAATTGGAGTTGTTATCAAGGTGAAAAGTAAAGTTGTGTGAAGGTTTACAGGTACAGATGACATAATAGGCATCTGTTGATTTTAGATATGTACTGAACTTCCAGATTTCAAACAGATCTCTATAAACACACATTCAGGCTTTACCTCCTTCATATCCTCATAGAAGAGGAAGAGAATACGGTGCTTGTCTTTTGCCTTCCACCATCCTTTTACGTGGTCATACCAGGATCCCCAAAGCACTGAAAAAGGAGTAACAGCAGCAGTAGCTATAAATACCCAGTCTTATCTTGAGCTATCTGTGTCTCTGACACTTCCTCCACAATCAGTGTCTATATATTTCCCTGTTTTTTAAGCTAGTTTTGATTCACTTTCAGTTTGCTCTGCAGAGTGTTGGACTATATGGACAAGAAAGATTCCTTTCAACGTGTATTATTCTAACTGGTTGAATTATTTGGTATGCTGTCAGAAGTGGCTGTTTCTCTCCAGTAAGTACCAATCTGACTGGCTTGGACAGAGGTTGCTATGTTCTAAGCAACTGCGCTGGCAGAAGAAGGCATGCAAGTGGAGACTTTTAATTAGGCATGACACTTTCACTCTGGTCCAGACAGTGGTGCTTCTAGGCCTACATATTTCCAAAAAGGACCTATGGAAACTTTTTCTGACCAAAATTGAACACTGTCATCCAAATGAACAGGTTTTATTTTTTGGATATTAGTGCCTCTTTTAGAAGAAGAAGAATCAGTTTATGAGGTTGCCTGTCCTTAGCTAGATAATTGGCTGTTTTCAGATGCCTGATTTTTAGACAGTTGAATTTATGTAAAAGGACTCTCCTAGTTCAAATTCATGCTGCACAATCTATGCATAATTAAACTTGGCTCTCTTGTGTGTCATGCTAGAATACAGCCATTGAGCTGCTGTATTTTCCCTGGTGGCTTCTAAGCAGGTTTCTTTTATCCTCACAGAGAAAAACCTAAAAATCATCACATATGGTTTTGAAAGATAATGAAGGAAAGAATAGCATTGTTTTTTTTCTCTCAAAGTGTGCATGTAAAGATATGGTTCATCTTTTAGGTATTCAAAGGTAAAAACCTTTGAATGAAGAGAAATTACTACTGAAACACTTTTAGTGGGTATTCCTCCACAGACTGTCAGCACTGAATTTCAAAACAGATATTTAGCTATTGGGTAGTTTTAAATGAACAAAATTTCTTAAACAACTATTTGCAGCTCATCACCTTCTCCACTCATGAATTTCTCTGTGAATTCCTCAATGGTTCCTGGGTCAGGCAATACTTTATTCATTCTGTGGAAATGGTAGTATGACACCAGGTTGTCTTTTGCATTTCTTGCCATGTAGATGATCTTTGTTGGATGTGAAAATGAGAGAGAGAGAGAGAGGGAAAATACAAGATTAAGCATGCTTCTATAAATATTGAGCTTCTCCTTGTTTTCCCTTGGAGCCTGAGTAACAAAGGCTGAAGAGATTTTGCTTGGAAACTGCCATTCTCTGACCTCCAACACAGAAAACTCAGCCACCACTTCTTTAGTTTCACACAGACCTTGAGCAAGAAAGGGGAGATAGCTGAGGAGACCTTTCACAAAGATTCTGGAAACCACATTCAGTCTGCTTTTATTACTTTCTTTCCATTTGAAATAGAGAGATTCTTACCTCTTCAGCCTTACCTTGCACTTTTGTTCCCAGAAGGAGGGAGGCACCAGCTGCACAGGGAGATGACTTTTCATTGTTCGTGGAGAAGGCATGGCTTCAGCTAACTTCAGGCCTGCAGAAAGACTATTTATGAGAACTGACCTGCTCTTTAAGTTCTACTTGTGCTTCTTTGTTATTGAGATTTTGATGGTGACCTTTTAGAAGGTCACCTTAAAACGATCATTTATCTCCGAAGCAACTAAACAGAACGTAGACAACATTGCATAAGCAACTTTTGTGCTTCTGAAGGAATTTTTACTCATGTAATTTTACTTATGTGTTGAGGACATCTGCAGCTGATTTAGGTACTGTGGAGTATGACACACAGCTTTCAGAGGCACACCTTCAGTAGGGCCTGTGCCACATCTGCCAGCCTTGTATCAGCTTGTGTAGTACTCAATGCTTGTGGTAAAGCAAATGAACTGCACCCTGATTCTTGTTGTGGCACATAGCGCATTGGCAAAGAAAGCCCATGGCATCAGTTATGGATGCTTGTTTTATTTCCCTTCATTTAAAATACAAGTCTATTTATGTGATATTCACCTGAGTATCCGAGAGATGAAGAATCTGGGATATGCCACTCAAGGAAAGGATGGCGTTTGTAAGTACTGGCACGTCTACACTTCTCAACGTCTCCATTTTGTTCAATCATATCCACTATCTCCTGTGTCCACGTAGTACCTGAAAATGTCAGTGCTTAGATGTTTCGCCTGGGGAGAGCTGAGAGTCTCTTCTGCTAGGGAACTGAAAGCTGGAAGGATGGAATCCATGTCAAAAGAGGAAGGAACAGCACAGAGCGTGATTGAAAAAACAGAAAGAGAGGACAATGGAGGAAAAATGCATAGTTAGGTATAAAACGTGATTTTCAAAGCACAGTTTCAGGGATTCTGTTTTTGAAACGTTTTTTTTCTTTCTAACAGAAACACCCTCTACTGCCACTGTGAGATAAACAGACACAGTACTGTTTGGAGACTGCATTATTTGAAAAGAAGATACTCCCGTATCCCAACTTCCACCTTTTCACAACAATTCAACAATTTCAATTTTTGTTTTCATCCTGAATTTGAATGAAAAGAAAAAAAAAAAGAAATACATAATCTTTGAGTGAGTATATAGTTTGACAATATAAAAAAGTTGCAGTATTTTCAATATTCTCATGTGAAATGCTTTAATGAAGCTCAGTACATTTTATTTCATCTGCCTGAATTAATGCAATACCTTGTGTCTCTCATGTGCCTCTTTTCCGTTGTAGCTGTGGTCATGAGGGCAATCACATCTTTTCCCAGGTACTTTGGCTAGAGAACCAGCTAAGGAATAACCTGGAAAGCTATCTGGGTAGGAAATTCAGCCACTAATAGGATGCTTGAACTGTGTGAACCTGGCAGATATAATATAATGTCAAATGTACTCCTGATTTTATTTATTTTCAGTACTATGGTTGAGATATTTTAATCTAGGCAGACTCAAATAACATCCTTTTAGTTAAAGTAGACTAGAGATAAGCTAAAATCTTTCAGCAAAATATTTTCTCTACCTTCAAAAATAAATAATGTTGGGTAACAATATGCATTTTTTTTTTTCTGCTGGAAACGACACTTAAAAATTCTTGCTAGTTTTTTGTGACCTTCAAATGCTATTGTGTTCCCAAATTCCCTGAACTGTATGTATTTCTGTTCATTCAGTGCAAGCACTGAAATCCTGTTACTTGCTGCTTTCCCATAAAATAAGTATAAATGATCTAATCAAAAGGAGAAATAGTAATTAATTAAAAGTCCAGTCAGTGAATTTGGTTATTTATTTAAGAAAAGTAATCTATCTCCAGTTAGGTTTCCTGTACTGGTTTATGCCATGTCATTAGGATATGGTAAATTCAAGTATGAATGCGATTCACACTTGTACAGTTTCTGTTATCTCTCAATGAACTGTGATTTTTACTAGACTTTGTTAAATAACCATCTGCTGATGGAAAAGTTCTACAGTACATTAGTATCTATAGCCTAAATCGAAGGAAATGTGTGAGCAATTAGACTTTGACCATTTGAACTTCAATAGTAATAGTCCGTAATTTCTGCCAAAGGAGTCGAAAGTTGCTCACCACAGCTAATAGAGCTTCATGTCTTTAAAATGTAAATCAGTTTTGGGATTAAACAAATATCAGTTGCAACAGAAAAATGGAATTCTCCATTCCATTCATGATAGCGAGCACTATCCCAAACTTTTATGTTCTATTTACTGTGTTACACAAACCTGCTTTTGCATATGTTGCAATGAGTAGATCATCAGGTCTGGCTTTGAAGTTCCACACTCGATCCCATATGGTGCACATTGGTTTCATGACAGGAATACCTTGCACTTCACCCAATTCAGATCGGAGCATATCATCATCCAGACTCAAATTTTTCATTTTATCCAGGGACATTTTGTCCTGCATGAGGAATGAAAGGCTTGGAAATTGACATGTTTGCCAAACTGACTTACCCAACCTCAAGGTCCCTTTCCATATCCTCTGATTTACTTGCCTGTGTTTCAAGCTATCTGAGTCCATATTTATACTCCTGGATGTAATTTGAAGAAATGCTTGGCATGTTGCTGTTGGCAACTCTCAGCATCTTTAAAAACCACTCCATTTACTCAGATACAAGAAGAGATTAAAAAACTCCAAACATTATTTCCATCTTTAGGCATCTTTAACTATAAGTATATAACTATAAGTAAAACACTGACTGTTGTGACATTTGAAAGGCAAAAAAAACTAATCAGGGATGTGATTCAAAAGACGATAGAGCCTAAAAGCTCCCACTGAAGTCAGCACATACGACCCAACCTTTTGTTCTGAAAGAAAAGAAACAGACTCTCCTGCCAACACCCCTTGGGCCTGATACTCACGACAAATATGTGCAGAACTCGTCTGGTCTGTGTTTCGTCCTTGCAGCTTTTCACTTTTAGGGTTTTTTGCTGAATACTGGATTTTTTTTACTGGTAAATAACCTGAAACAGATAGATGATTAACTAAAGTCTGTTACACATTAATTATTTAAATCAACCCAGTTGAATCCGCTGCCCATCCTACAGCTTTACAAAAAGTAGTTACAGATTTATGTATTCCTCTTGAGGAATATTCTAGCTATAAAATTCAGAGTTCCAGAATCTGATTGGTGGAAATTTCTGCATTCGAGGAGGCTACAGAAATGACCTCAATTACAAATATGAGTTAGAAAGGATAAAAGACAGATTTCAATTTCAACAGCAAACGCTGTCAAAATATTTCCTTTTGTTTCCATATTTACTCACATCTGTTTTCACACAGATTCTGTTGAACAGAGCAAGAAGTTGGTTGGTGACTGAGCTCTGAGTCAAGAAATTAAAAAAAAAAAGACAAAAAAAACTTACAAGAGAAGTTTTCATGCTTGAATGTCTTCAGCCATAGGTCATATCAGTGACAGTGTAACTGCCCAGATCTTCAGACAGATGTAGAATGAAAGCTTGGCTGGAGTTTCTATCCCTCCTATGAGAGTGATGAGAGCAAGGGAGGAAATACAGCAGCAGCCAATAGCTGAAGAGTTTTTCTGGCTTGGTTAATTAACTCCTTTTTAATCCTGTCATGGAAAACTACTTTGAATTCTCATCTGAAGTATGATTCTTTGCTGAAAACAACCTTGGATATTGGCTACTACCTCCAGACAGATTATTTTAATTTGTCTGTATTGTTGTCAATAGTCATGAAATGATACATTTTCTTTCTAATATTAGTCTAAGTTGCCAGAACAGTTTATTTGCTGTTAACACCTAAGATCCATGGGACTGGATTAATTGGTTTCATTTTCATGATATTTGGCACTATGCTCATTTAATGGAAGTCCAAGGATATGTTTTATTGATGGGGCTAGCCATTTTTGCTATGGACTACTTTCTAACAGGCTCACTTCTCAACTAGTATGGCATTGCAGGGTTTGGTATCCCCACACGTGAGGTAATGTTTCTTTCTAAAATCTAAGTTTCTGTCTAACTTTGTATGAGGTGCTGGGAGAGATAATGATGTGCCCTACATGAGTCACAAACAGCACAGTAACACTGGCTGACAAAAGTCGAATAATGATACTTTTATATTAATTCTCAAATATTGCAGTCAGATGTTTGAATGCATCAGAAGAAGTTATTCTTTTCCTGAGGCAAAATGTAGGTCGCTTCAGCTGAACTCAAGAAAGTTTGGATGGATTGTATTCATAAGCAAAATTATGAATACACAGCACTGCTGTCTGGTCCTGCTTCTATTTTCCATTGAAGGTATGCTGTCACTCTGCGTCCTCAAAACTCCTGTTTGGTTATTCTTTGGATGGCCTGGCAAGATTTGTATCTGAAATAGCTTTCTTTCTGTTTCCATTTTAAAAGATATTTAATGCATCCAAATCAAATGAGGATGTGACTATCCTTGCACAATCTTTTATGGAGGGCTAATCAGCATTCTACCCCTTGATCCACATGCAGTTTACATTTCCCAGAAATTTTACAGGTTATATGTTATGTTAGTAATGTGGGCTTTTATACAAAGCTCAAGAGAGCTGACATGAATTGTTTAACATCACTGGTACATAGAGTGATAGAATGGTGTGGGTTGAAAGGGACATTAAAGACCATCTAGTTCAACCCCTTTCCATGAGCAGAGACACTTTCTAGTAGACCAGTTTGCTCAAAGGCCCATGCAACCTGGCCTTGAACACTTCTAGGGATGGGTCATCCATTCCTTCTCTGGGCAGCCTGTGCCAATGCCTCATCATTAAGAATTTCTTATATAATCAAAGTCTACACTTTTTTATTTTAAAGCCATTATGTCTTGTTCTGTCACTCTACTTCCTGATATAGAGTCCCTTCCCGTTTTTCCTGTAGGCCCTTTTAAATTTTCAAAGGCTACAATGAGGTCTCCTGAAACCCTTCTCTTCTTCAGGCTTAAAAACCTCAGCTCCTTCAGCCTGTCTTCTGGGCTGCATGCACAAATTGCTGTCTCATGTTCAGCTTTTCATCTACTACTACTCCAAAAGAAGACTGTACTTCATCCATTTCCCACTCAGCCTGTATTTGCGTTTGGGATTGCCCTGATCCAGTCACAGGACCTTGCACTTGACACTGTTGAACAGCATGAGATTTGTGTGGGCCCACCTCTCAAACCTGTCAAGGTCTCTCTGGATGACATCCCTTCCCTCTAATGTGTTGACTGCACCACACAGCTTGATGTCACATGCAGACTGGCTGAGGGTACATTCAATCTCACTGTCCACAAATATGTTAAGTAGCATTGGCCACAATGCCATCCCCTGAAAAATGCATTTGTCAGTGGTTTCCACATGGACATCAAGCCACTGACTGTCAGTGCAACAGTCCAGCTAATTCCTCATTTATGGAGTGGTCCACTCACCAGATCCATATCTCTGAAGTTTTAGAGACAAGGGTGTCATGCAGTACTAGTGTTAAATGGTGTACAGGTAGTATCACCAAGGTTGGAAAAGACCTCTAAGAGAATCCAGTTCAACCAGCTACATATCACCAATATTTCCCACAAAGCCTTATATCTCAATACAACATCTGAATGTTTCTTGAACACCTCCAGGGATGATGACTCCACCACCTTCCTGAGCAGCCTGCACCAGTTCCAGACCACTCTCTTGGAGAATAAGTATTTCCTAATGTCCAATCTGAATGTCCTCTCGTGCAACTTGAGGCCATTCCCTCTAGTCCTATTTCTAGTTAGATGGAAGAATAGGCTGACCTCCATCTCACTACAACTTCCTTTCAGGATGTTGTAGAGAGTGAAATGGTCGTCTCTGAGCCTCCTCTTCTCCAGACTAAACAAACTCAGATCCCTCAGCCACTCTTCATAAGACTCGTGCTCCAGATCCCTCACCAGTTTTGTTGACCTTCTCTGGACACACTCCAGGACTTCGATGTCTTTCTTGTAGTGAAGGGCCCAAAACTGAACACAGTACCTGAGCTGTAGCCTCACTAGGGCGAAGTACAGGGAGATGATCACTTCCCTGCTCCTGCTGGCAACACTATTTCTGATACAAGCCAGGATGCCTTTGGTCTTCTTGGCTGGACACACTGAAGGTTCATCTTCAGCCAAGTGTCAATCAATACCCTCAGGTGCATTTCCTCTACAGTCTTCTAGCCAGGTAGATGATGTCAATTGCTCTTCCCTTAACTACCAGTGCTGTAACTGCATTGCAGAAGACCATCACATTTGTCAAGTATGACTTGCCATTAGTGATGCCATGTTGGTTGTCACCAATCACTTCTTTGTTTTCCATATGCCTTAGTGGAGTTTCCAGGTGACTACCCCATGATCTTCCCAGTCACAGAGATGAGATTGACTGGTCTGTAGTTTCCCAGGTCTTCCTATTTTCCCATTTAAAAAATGGGGCCCCTTTTCTCTTCCTGGGCTTTATCCTATTGTACTCTAGCAAGCACAACCCAGGAGAGGACAAAATCTACTATCCTGAGGTCCAAGATAGTGAATTTGCTGTGTGGCCTCCTCACAGCCTTAAGGATTGTGAACTTTCACAGTCTCTGCAGCAAAGGCTGCTCTTGAACTTCATGTTCCTTAACAGCCTCTTGTTCATGAGAATGAGGACCAGCAAAGCACATCTCATTATTGGCTTCTCAATCACTTGGAGAAGGAATTTATCATAAAAACTGTCCTGGTTTCAGCTGGGACAGAGTTGATTTTCTTCATAGTGTCTTGTTTGATGCTGTGTTTTTGCTTTAAAGAGGAACAATATTGAGAATACACTGATGTTTAGTTGTTGCTGAGCAGTACTGTACAGAATCAAGGATGTTTCAGCTTCTTGTACTGCCCTGCCATCAAGAGGGCTGGGGGGACACAGGGAGCTGGGAGGGGACAGAATCAGGAGACATGATCTGAATGGGCCAAAGGGATATTCCATACCATATGACATCATATGAAAAAAAACTATAAATCTGAGGGAGGTTGGCCAGGGGGATAGCCGCTGCTCAGGGACTGTCAGGACGTTGGTTGGCAGGTGGTGAGCAATTGCTATGTGTACCAGTTGTTTTGCAAATTTATGCATATATAATTATTGTTGCTGTTATTTCTCTCTTAGCAAATAGTTTTTATCTCAACCTATTCTCTCCCCAACCTTCTGGTAGTAGGGAGTGAGGTAAAAGGCTGTGTGGTGTTTAGCTGTTTGCTGGTGCATATGACGTATTCAACTGAAGGTTTTGCATAGGCTCCTAGTACAGGACAGTACATGGCAAAGCTGTGCAGGTGAAGACTTAAAAAAACAAGGGAGGGGGGTGAAGGTGAGTGCAGGGCTGTGCAAACAGAATGAGGCAAGTTGGGCAGATGTGCAAATGTGAGAGAGTAAGGGAAAGAGAGGAAAAGGTGATGAGTTTTCCAGTGCAAATCATAGTGTAAAGTTAGTGAGTTCCCACTGAGGATCTGGAGGAGGTAATGAATTGGCAGCATTCTCTGTAGAATTTCAAGAAAGTTTTCCAAAGTATCAGGAAAAAAACAAAGAAACAAAAAAAAAACTTCCTGATTGGCTTTCAGATAACTATTTCATTATTTTCTGTCTCTGACACACTGGTTTCATTCTGAAGGTTGACTGCACCAGAACTAACAGGCAAGACAGAACAAACACAGAATATGCAGTTAAGGTCTAATGCTTCTTTTTCTGTTTCTCACGCTATTTTTTTTATGGCTATCATTCTCAAGTTTTGCAATCCTGCTCCTTTCCTCTATAGAAGCCCATGCCAATTTTGCTTGTCTTTCTCACACCTTTATCTGAGCACTCATTTGTTAGTTTGAAATGGTGTTCGTGCCTTTTCTAGTTATGCAGCTATCTTGATCATGAAGTAATCTCCAAAGTAAATCTGCTGAATTTGCTGCCTGAACAAAGCCCAAGAGCTCCTTATCAAGTGGTTCTCTTTTATTGCAGCTGTGAATCTGAAGCCTATGAACACCGCACTGTGCCAGATAAGCTCAAATTAGGTCAAAAATCTTTACCTGCAGCTTTAAAACTATTTTCAAAGTAACCAATGGGTAATAGATTAATCATGTGGTGGAGGAGGGAGCTGGGACAAAAGAAAAGAGAGACCAGGGATAGTGTTTTATATTAGGATCATGGCTTTAGTGGGCCATTCCAAAAAGATACCAGGCCCTGTCTGTGAAGAGCTTCTTCCAGGTTTACATTGGCCTCTTCCAGAATGCAAACAGCTGGCAGATGTTACCCCTGTTAAATGCACTGGATTTATTTTATTTTATTTTAGCCTGGCTAAGAGTGCTTAGATCTTTACCTAGGAATGGAAAGCTGCAGGCTGTTCATCAGAAATGGTAATGAGAGGAGGCTGCAGGGTGGTTCACAGGTAACAGTGAATGAGGGGTATGTTGGGCTGTCTTTGGAACTATTCTTGCCATCGTGGTATAGTGAATGAGTTGGGGCAGTTCACATTAGTTTTTGTAGTCACTGGCCTTTCAGAAAGCCCAGAAATCTGTAATAGCCTTTAAAGGGAGCACAGAAGAAGAGGAGAGACACATTTATCTTAGTTTTGTCTTCATCTGCCTTCTTTTATCTACATATGGTAAGTCAACAAGTTCTCATTCATTATCATGGGTTAAATGTGTATGAATCTCTCACTTGGTTCTAGGCAAAATTCTCTTTTCAGCATGTGGAACAGCCACAGAGAGATTCAGGAATACAATTGCACAGCACAGCCAACTTCCTTCAGTGATTGCTCACAGAGCTGGACTGCCTCCACTTTTCCTTGGTCTGAGGATTCACCTTCCTTTTGGCACACTATCACTGGAGTTTTGGGGATAATGGAACATTTACCCTGTTTTCTTACATTCTTATATCCAGTAGCATAGAATTAACACAGTTTCTTCTAATTTTAGCTGAATGCGAACTGAAAAGCAGAAATGCCTGGAGGCCTATATCTATTTGACTGACCCATGACCCCGTTAGTACATGCTGCTGATATGCTTCATGGCATTCCACACCTGCATTGTGCTGCTCGACATTAGTATCACTTAATATGAGCAGAGACATTTATATGTTAATGACTAGAACATCTGAAAGGAGTAAAAGTAGATGATTAAAGATATCGTTTTTCTTAGCTCTCCAGAAGTTGAGTCCATTGTATTTTTTGCTGTTCTTCCAGTGGAATTTCCTTTAAAATCTCTTCTTTTTCTCCAACTAAAAATAGCAGTTATGGTATAGGTTTTGTAGATAGGAAAAAAAAAGGAAAACAGATCATCTATAAAAATGATATGTTTTCAGTTTCTATCTGAAGCTTCCATTTTAATAATAATTTGTAGAACTAATGATCTTATTGAAGTAGAACAAGCAGATCTTATTATCTTAGACAATAAGATGTCTCCATAACTTGATTTCTTTCATTAAATAATGTACACCCTATTATTTCTGTAGTAGCTCCTTTTACCATACTGTCCTTGCAATGAGTGTTTTGGGGATCATACATATATAAATACAGAGCATATGAAGTAATGCAGGTAACTGAACAACTCATTGACTGTATTACGTCAGATTTTAAAAACATCTGACAGGAAAATGTGTCTTGGATAAGAAATCTATTTCAGGCTATGGGCATGAGTAGTTCTCAAACAGTTTAAAGACAAAGAGGGCTGCTTTTGTTCTATTTTTTAATATAGGATTTGAATCCTTTGCATTTTAAATTTAACTGGAATCACAACAGGACTTTGAAATCGTGTTAGAAAAAAAAAGAAAAAAGTTGTTTTCTGTTATTTATAGAATGCTACACTTGAAGGTGGGATGAAGTCTGCAAATCCTGCATTAGTATTCAGCACTATAAGGTTTTAAATATGATGTTCATCAGTTTTTTTTTCCCCTAAATTTATCTGCCTATATGATTTAGAAAACCATGTCTTAAAAAATAAAATCATTTAAAAATCTATGTTTGATACATTTGAGTTAAAAACACAAAAGGAAAATAATATATTTACGTAAAACCCTGGTCTCCCTCTGCTGGACAAAACACAGACTTCATTCTGAAAGATGTTAAAATCATTTTAACAATGTTACGTATTGAAATCTTTAGATGCGCAGCTCTGTTAGTCATCCAGAAACATGCATTCTCTGAAACAAAAAAAAACAAAAGAACATGCTGCACAGTTTCAGGCTTTTGGAATTTTAAAGCTGATTGCTCCTACTCACATCTCATTGACTGAATAAAATGGACGTGACTGAGTTGGTGAGCAACTTCAGGCAATGAAAGCTTTGGTGTTGTGGAACTCAGCTACAGATAAACACAAATATGAAGAGTTAAAATGAAATTGAGGGAGTGGCTGATTCACCAGAGTAAACTGTACTGCTGTGCATAAGGACCTTGGCAGGCTGGAGAGGTGGGTTGATAGGATTTTCATGAAGTTAAACAAGAAGTGCAGGGTCTTGCACATGGGCATGAAAACTTCAAGCACTATCACACACTGAGGGCCACTCTATAGTAGCTCTATAGGGAAGGACCTGAGGGTTTCTGGTGGACACTAAATGGGACATGAGGCAGCACTGTGCTATCACCACAAAGAAGATCAATGATATTCTTGGCTGCATTAGACAAAGTCTTGCTTAAGTCGTGTTTATTTAATAGCTAAACAAATATTAAGGCAAATTTTAATTGTAAACATGAAATGAAAAGTATTTGATTGAGTAAAGCACTTAATCTGAGTACATAAATGCAGTCTGTATCAGTAAGGCACCTATGCTCCATCACCATAACTCTGAGGCAATTTCTTTAAGTATTCTCCTTTCAGCAGAGTTTCCTGTTAGAGAAGGTGTTGAAGCCCATGGTTTATATAACTCTGGCCAAGCCCTTCACTGTATTGGGTCACAGTCCAATTAATAAACAACCTTATTGTCATGAGCATGCATAATTGGGTGATAAATTTGAATTGGACTCCTCTGGCTTTTTCAAATACCTTTACTAAGAACATATGCATATGAGATGCTGCACTGTCACCCTGTCAGAGGCAGTACATGCTTTTGGCATTGTTTCTGGAAATTACTTTGTAGAAATAGAAGGTCAGGTATTCACCATGCAAGATAACACATTCCCAGTTGTAAATGAGATTTGCTCTAGAGCCACAGGGAGAAAACATAAACTTGTAATAAAGAGTTCCAGGCTTTGGTGCCCTTTTTATGTATTAAATGATGGAACTTGCTTACTTTCAAACACAGCATGTTAATATCTGATTCCCAGTTGTCTGCAGGCTCCACTCTGCTAACAGGCTCAGTGTGAACAATATTAATACAGGCAGCATTGCTTGATATAAATGGATAGAAACGTGTTCGCATGTCTCAGGCTGGAACATCAACACGGTTGGTTCTCCAACAGAAATCAACATTATAGGATGTGGGTGCACTGCTCAGCTTTAGGTGCCTGACACAGCTGTACCTTTGTTTCTTCCCAGAGGAAACTCCAGAATTTGTGCCAGGTGTTGTGGAAGTCTAGTGTGCCAAGACCCCCCACTTCTGCTGTGATGAGCAACCAGAAGAGAAGACAGGTGGAGCCCAAGAACAAATTTATACAAAGAGCTTACGGATCAGAAGTGAAGGATGTGTGTCCAAGTTTCCAGGCTGCAGGCATACATGGCTTGATGAGCTAGTGCTAACTGAATAGTTATGGTTATTTTCCTCAGAGCAGTGCTAAATGGAAAAGTCATTTATTTTCTCCAGCCTTTCCTGTCAATCTGTCCTGCAACTGCCAAATTACAGTAGGAGAAATACTTTTTAAAATATTCACTCTCAAAAATAATGTAAATTGTCCACCCCGTTGATTCATTTTTATCAACAGATGAATCTCAGTTTTAAAGCTGGCTCTGGGATTCTAATTCTTCTAAACAGAATAAGGTGTCACGTACTGCATCTATGAATCTAAATATAAGCTTCATGCCACACTAGTAGCTGGGGATTCTTTTAGCAAATGTCTTGAACTGATGGGAACTGATTCAAGTCAAATACCTGCTTTGTGGCATAGCTACTTGTGAACATCTCTACTTGCATTACATGAAGTTTTTGAACAGACTATTTGAATGAATACTTAAGCTGTCTTTTTGGATGCAAGAAAACTGTTTTTTTAGGGGCACTTTCAACTGGCATTTCTTTCTGAGGTCTCAATTTGACTGCTTATTGAGTGTTTGTACCAGAGCATCAGAACAAAGAGCCTGTGAACCAAGAAAAGTGGAGTCGCTCTTAAATCTCTTGAAATACCCCTGTATCTTCTGTGCTCTCTTACACAGGATGTGATTGAGACAATATAGGTTCACTACTTCAGGTTCACTACATAGAGGTCCCTTGGGGCTGCAATTACAACTTCCCCTGAGGCTACATGAAACTTGGTCAGAGAAAAACAAAACCAGACTCGTGCAAAGGTGGTCATTTTTGCAATTATTTCCTGAGAAGAACTTCTTCATTACAGCTGAAGACTGGAGATTGAAAATATAATTGTTGGCTCTGCCTGCAGTCTAGCAGGATGCTCAAGTGCTACCCTGCGCTACTTTAGGTGCTAAAACCTCTTGACCTTCCATCTGGAACAATTAAATGGAGTTCTGTGTAAGCAGCACATCTGCTAATCAAGCTGGGACTTGGCTGCATGAGGACTTCCATTCCCAGTTCCGAAGACATTTGCTTATCCAACCAAGTTATAACACCAGTTTCCTTTTTACAAACATCTGTTTGGAGACAGTGAGGTCTCCCTGGATGTGAGGCATCAGAAAGCTGCTTCAGCCATTTTCATGTGGTAAACAGTTTTTTATCTGAAATTCTGCAAGCCCAATGACATTACTTACTCTAGTGTTGCTTGCTTCTGAGAAATCCTTACGTGACTATTTCATAAATGGAAGAAAGAAATCAGGATACTACAAAAAAGAAAAATTCAAACACAGTATAATTTCCTCAGTATGATAGGTCTATATGTTACAAATCTTAGGCAGCAGAAAGAATATTGTGTGGAATATCTGAACAATAAGAAAATGTTTCTATTAGTGCTCTAAAAACTACTCTCTTGGCAGTGGCTGTTTTTCAATACGGCTGTAAAGAGACCTTACTTAGATAAACACAGTGCAGCATTGGAAAACAAAGCTGTAAAAAATTCTAGCAGGTTTTCTTATGAGTATAAAAATTAAATTATTGCCACCAATACTTTATCAGAAACATTCATTAACAGTAAAAAATTGTATACTCTCCATTAGAAAAGAAGCATTATTTTTACTTGCCAATGTTTTCTGATGTGGGAAGTCTTTGTTCAAGCACCTTCACAGCTTGTCCACTGTGATGTTGGTAAGACTGATGGAGGTGAGAATATTTAAGTGAAAAATATGTATCCTCCCTATTAAAATATTTCTTTAGGCTATCTTATCTTACTGATTAAATCTACTCAGTGTAATGGATGTATTCCTCCTCTCATTTGGGCACTCTGGATCAGAGACCATAAAGTTCACATCAACAGAATTACACTGGTATAAATGGTATAATATATAACATAAATATAACATGTAACTATGAGGAGAGGAGCTGGTCTAGGATTCATAGAATCCATTGATATTACCACATACTTTTCTTCCCATAAGCTGACACATCAGTTAACCAGTTTCCGTCAGGCAGCTAATTAAAAAAAAAAACAGACAGCAGTGTTCACATTTTGTGAACAATTGACACCATTCTGAAATGAGTGATACTGCAGTCTTACACAGCAGACTTATGCTTGAAGATGTAAATTTGAGGCTTGACCATGCATTAGTTTTTCACTTTAAGTATAAAAGCAAGAATTACAAACTCTTGAAGTGTTGAAGGCTTTATTTATAAGCTGGCAGCCAGAAGGCCTTTCAGAGTGGTCACATCACCAGCTTGCGGGTGCATTTCTTCTGTTCTAGTGTTACTCTTGGGTAGTAGAAAGGCTGTCAGAAAAACCTTTTCTGAACATCTGGTTTGTACCTGTCAAGACTGACAGGTTGTCTTCTTACATTGAAGTACTGCAGCAGAGTGCTAAATATGCAGTTATTCTTTGTACTGGCTGCAAAGTGCTTTAAGATAAGTGATAAAATTTCATCTAACAAATCATTCTCCTCCTTCGGATTCTAATTTATGTGAATATTCACATTAAAAGAAGTGACACACCTAGGAAAATAAGATACAACTTACTTGATGTTAGTTGGGCAGGACTTCCAGATTTTAGTAGCAACTGCTTGCCAGATGTTTTCTCCCTTTGTGCTTGTAAACCTACATGTGTATGACATCAGCAGTCTTACATGCAGCTGGACAGCCTTGGTGGACTTCTGCCTCTCTTCATTGACAACTGAGGCAGCTAAAACAAACAGATTCCTAATGCAGGCATCATTTCAAGTTTCTGGAGTTAGGAAAACTAGGTCCAGACTGTAATATGTTTTTCAATAAAATAGATAGAGAACTGTGTATTTTAAATGCTCTCTCTCACAAATCTATATATGATATATGTACAAAGAATATGTATAAATAGTACTCTAATATTTGTAGTCTAACTGAATGTTGTGTAGCAGATAAAAATTAAAAAAAAAAGTGTAAATAGTCTCATTTCTAAAGAGTGTGGCTAGTACTGCTTCCACGGTCATATGGAGCAATGGATCCATTAATTTAATGGGAGAAGAGCTAGGCTGTGTTGGTAGAGTTTTCCAGAACATTGTCATGTGTTAGGCTTTAAAGGATCTTATAAATATCTGAAAACTCTGCACTGATCAGATACTGTTGGGCAATGCTTAACAGCATGTCTGCTAAAGGAGAGTCCTCTTGACTAGAAATTGTAAAGAGATTGAAATCAACCATTTTAAAAAGAGATGTCCTTACAAGAACTGGCTGAATTTTAAGGATTGTGTAATTATGACCATCAGTAGAATACATTTCTTTTTACACACACAGAAAATTCCTCCTCTCGTGATAAACAGCAGCCCTGATACAGGATGAACACACCTCCTATTTGTAGCGCTTCAGTTCATATGTGCTATTCAGCAGTATCATTAAATTATTACCGTACTCTTGCACCATGTGTGAAGATAGCTTCCAATGCTATGGTCTATTTTTGTTTGCTTTAATGAAGATATTTCCTCTAGAGAACATCTGAAAGATAGCAAGACCTACCTGAAGAAATGTGTGAATTATTTAAGGATAATATACTAGATTAGGAATTTTTAATGTCAAAGAAATATTTTGAATGCATTGCCCGCATTCATCAGACTCACTTTTGCATGCATTGAAAATGGAAGCTGTCAAATGTGTTGAAATTCTGACATTTTTCTGAGTTAAGTATTTTGGTTTTTTTTGACAGTCCAGTTTGGTTTCTCAGACTTGCATTCTTGCTTCACTGAGCAAAGGATGATGTTATGTTTGACTTAGTTCATTTTGAAGCCTCCAGTGGCTGTAACCCATAAACCTGAGTGACACAGGGCCATCAATCAACATAAGAAAACTCTTGTCTAAGCTTTGAATTCTTGAAGCTATCTTTGCATATGATGTTCACAGTGCAACTTGTGGAATACCAATCACTTTTATAATGTGGTAGTGGAGCTCTGAGATTTGAGTTTCTACCCACATCTCCAGATTCTGAACATTTATCTGGTGGGTGACCTACTTGACAGCACTTCTTCCTCAGCCACAGAGTTTTGCGTGTAAGAATGAATGTCTTTAAGCATTCTTGAGATGCATTTAAATGGCACTGCTTTTAACCAGTGAGCCAAGACCAGTCCTTTGGTGGCTTAACAGTCACTCTCTAAAGGAGATTCTCTTCAGATTTAAAATTAATATTACTAAGTGGTAGTTAAAAGCTGGCAAATTAAAAGAGTGATAGAGCCTTCTTATTATTTGCATGTATCTATGCTCATTTCCAGACTTTACATTACTGTCTTTTGAACATTTCCCATAGATCTTGTAAGGTAATTGAAGGAAAACACAATGTCTTGGCTCACATAAGGCATTTTAAAATGCTAACCTAAGCAGTACAGCTAATACTGCTCTACTCCAAACTTACTCCAAACACTAACCTAGAGTTTGCCAACACACTCAACTATGATTTATTTCATCAGAAGTTTGGTGGCTGCTGTTATCATGCAGCTTAGAAGTTTCTGTGAGTCCAGATAGTCGATTTGAGAAAGTTGTTCAAAAATACTAATCACTGTTAAAAACTGCACCACATGATCTCCAACTATTAAGGGGAAAGATAGATGAGATGGCAATGAAAATTTTGTCTAGGATTCAGCAGGGAAATTACATAAGTGGCTGATTCAATACTTCCTGAAATCCCATGATATTTGATTTCACTGATTTTTGTAATGTCAGCATATGATTGTAGTAAAAACTTTGTGTAAGCACTCTTTTTGGAGCTGAAAGTTTGAGGACAGATCTTTCTCTACTATTTTTTTTCTCTATAAAGAAGCTGTTCATTCTTTCCTTTCCTGCATAGCCTAATCAAGAGTTTTAATTAAGCTTTCATTGCAAATAGTCTACTAAACATGATCAGTGAGCTTCCCTTTCTCTTACAAAGCATTCATATTTTTAAACCACAAAGTAGCATCTTTGTGCAACTCTGGCTTCTCCTTCATCTTCTTTGTAATCACCTGCACAGCTTTTCAGCAGTGCTTTTGTGCTCTCTTAATCCTTTAAGCCTTGTAATGAACCGGAACATTCTGGGAGTAGTTTACATGGATTTCCTGTCACTCACTAGTGCCCATAGGCACATTCAAAGCACCTTCTGCTGGCTCCAGCTTGTTCTGTGGTGGTGAGAAAGCTGTGGAGAGACTCTACAGCACCCAGCTGTTTCTGGGGTGCAAGGATAGCCTAACCTGATGTCAGCATACCATAAACAAGATGTGGATTTAGTTGCCTAAGCACAGAAATCTGATAACTTTGGACACCGTGATCTGACCTCCATCTGCCTCTCTAGAAGGGCACAGATCTCCTGCGGGTCCTATCTATCAGCCATGGGCAAACATCTTGGAAATGTGCTACATTAGTACTCAACTCACTTGAAAGACTCAGAGTATGTAACCCACCCATCATTTATCTTGCATCGAAGGATCTTCAGATCATTTCAGGGACTGAAGCACCTCTCCTGTGAGGAGAAGCTGAGGGGGGGAGCTGGGCCTGTTTAGCCCAGGGAAGAGGAAGATCACGGTGATGTCACCAATGTCTGTAAACACCTGGGGGTATACTTGCAGGGAAATGATCTCCAGAGAGCACATGAAGCTGATGTTCCAGAATAATATCTTCAGGAGTCAATAAGTGTTCTTCCTTTTCCTTTGTCAACTGGTAGCAAATAGGTCTAATTTCAGAAAGTGAGAATAGGAAACACTCGTATAAGGAGCCTTCTTCAGCCTGTTACAAGTGTGAGCACTCTATGAAAGTGAGTGCGGAAGTGGGTCAGAAATGAAGATTTTTGTGTGTTAATAACCCTTCAAAATTTGAAGCAATTGATCTCTTTTATTTGACTGTTGATTTTGGCAGGGCAAGCAGTTACAAATCTGCTCCTGAGGGACTGTTAGTCAGGACAGTCCAAATCAGAGCCAGGAGCCAAGCTAATATCTGGGAGTGCCTAATGATGGAAGTCAGTCCTTGAGCCCCACATTTAGCAGATACCAGCCTGCACCCAGGGCATGGGTTATACTCAGGGAATACCAGGCAAAGAAGCTGGGTCTGCAGCACCCCTGCAATCTCCACCTGTCCTTGATCTTGCCTCCATTCCAACCATAGACTTGGCAAGACTGGGCTAGGGAGTACAACGGGTTTGTGTTCTCTCCTTGGATGGTCTCTAAGGCCCATCCAATCTGACTGTCCCACAGCACATGACTGAAGATTGTTTAGTATCCTCTTTGGCTCAAGAATGTCAAAATTAAGGCACTGCATTCTGTAAAAGCTTTAGGACATCGAAAATAGGAGACATTACTTTTGGAGCAGCCCTCAGACTTGCTGAGCTCAAAATATAAACTAAAGGAAGGGAGATTTAGATTAGATGTCAGGGAATAGCATTTTACAGAGTTGTCAGGATGTGGAACAGCCTGCCCAGAGAGGCTGTGGATGCCCTGTCCCTGGAGGTGTTGGAACTTGGTGATCCTTGAGGCCCCTTCTAACCCAAGTTATTTTGTGATTCTATGATCCTACGACATACATGAATGTTTGCATGTGTATGTGTATACTGTGATCTTCACTGAGCGTGCTCAGTGCATGTCCACATACTCTAATTGTAAAACCCGATTTCAGATTACCTCTCCCATCACCAGCCCTTTCACTGCTCTTTCATTGTTACACGACTACAGCAACAAATCATAGCTGCAATCAGGTTTTCCAAGGCTGAGATTTTTTTCCATTAAGGAAGACAAGCTGGCCTCCAAAGCTTGTCTACCTATTCATGTCTAAGCTCCTGCTCACCTCTTAGAGGAACAGTACAGATATCCTCACCAGCATGGAGCTGCTTTTCGTGCCCTGTACACGTTCACAAAATCCAATCTTCTATGTTTTATGCCCATGCTGTTTTCCTTCTTAATGAGCTCTTAAATCACTGATGGGTGAGGCTGAAAGAATTGACATAGGATCTTAATTATGAAATGAAAGCTTCTGATACCACAAACAGCAGCGCTGACCCAGAGCGTGCTGGGACAGGGACAGACAGCAAGTGTTGGTGGGCAGCTCCAGCTGTGCAGCTGTAAACAAGTGAATGTGGGCTTACTTACAGCTGGGACATGTTAGGTGCTCCTTATCTCTCTCACTTAGTAGTTTCCCATGACAGCTGTTGCCACTTGTCATGTCCTAAATCAACCATCCGAAATCTGATTAATTTTAGAAGTGCTGTTTTTGGTTTTTTTATTTCTTTGTTTTTCTTTCCGAAGCGATGGCTTCCCTTTGAAGCATAAAACTTCTCTGGGAAGTGTACTCTTTTGAGCAAGATGTTTGAGGCTTCACCACTGCTCTGAGGAATTCCTATCTCATTAGATTTTAGGCAAACACATTGGCCAAAAAAAAAAAAAAGGATTTAACCAAGTCCCATCACTGTATAGGAGCTGACTGGGTCTTCTGCAGGCTCCCCAGTGTCTATGGAGGTAATCCCACTGCGCATGGGTGCTTACAGCTTTGTGCAGATATGGCAGTAAGCTGCAGAACAAACTGATCCCAGTTGGTCACTAATGGTGTGCATCACAGGGCCTACAAAACGGTGTGAAGGATCTGGGGATAGATTTGCAGTGGTGCTGTGTGCTCGGAAGTAAACTAGGAACTGTTTAAAATTTGCTTTGAGCATGCATAAGAGTATAAAAAGATATTTCTCAAAAACTAGAATATGGCATTGTAGCTCTTTGATGGACTTATCTTCCATGAATTTTGGTAATCTGCTTGGAAGATGTTTTTATACATTTATCATCCATAATACGACAAAATATCAATTCCAAAATTTAATTAAAAGTCTTCCTAAAAATTAAAAAAAAAAAAAGTTCAATGAAATGATTTCACTGGCTTTCTAGTTTTTATTAGAAATTCATTCTCTCTTCAGTTTCTTTGTACAGCCCATGAAGCAGTAAAACACACATTTGCAATATCTGAAACCAATTCCATAGCTAGCTTGGCTTGGCCATCCAAGATTGACAAGCACAGCATAAGTTCTAGCTTTACATGCTGTTTTGGTTGTGTTTCTCGAGTGTAAAACTAGAGCTGGTGTAAACGTTGTAAAATTAGCATTATAATTGCTTTAAGAACAGAGAAACATTTTTGTTATGTTAAAAGAAATCCATGAAGAATTTGGAGTTATAAGTATCAGTTCTGTAGAGTGTAGAATTTATTTCAGAAGATAATCTAATAATTTTTAAATTGCTGAATGTTAGCTTGCTAGTGGTTTTATTTTCAGTGCTCTCAGACATACAATCTGATTTTTGGGTGGTTCTGGGAGTTGGACTCAATGGTCCTTATGGGTCCCTTCCAACTGAAGATATTCTGTGACTCTGTAATTCCCTACTAGTTCTGATTCAAGCAATGTTGTGATTTTTGCAGTATATATTTTCTTCATGCACAAGCTTAATTTTTGCTTCACAAATTCTTCTCATTCTGAATCTGGATTATGTGTGAGTTGTTGTTTGGTAAAGAACAGTGCTACACTCATAAGTATTTATTTTTCTAATTTTATTTTTTACTATTTTTATGATCTCAGGTCACGTCCTGCAGGACCTGGAGGAAATGCAATTAGTGCCACCACCTTCAGAGAAGCCACTTAGTCACTTAAAGGTAAGCATTTGCTTAAGTGCTTTACTGATTGAGCTTTTATCACAGTGGAGACTTACCGATTAAAAAAAAAAACAAAATCTGTCTCTCTCTTGATTAGAAAAAAAAATCTAAAGAAACTGTGCACTAATGAGAGTGGCTTGACTTTTGTAATGTATTCTAATGAAACCCAAAGTGTACTTTCAAAATCTTAATATTCATAGTGCACTGCCTCCTCTACGAAAAAAACAAAAACGAACTCTCCTTTCTGAGAAATGTTCTGTCCTGGAGCAGATCCCAGCAGATGGCACTGTTATGAATAATTTGAGCCATGGCTAGAAATTCCTGTGGGCTGCTCTAAGCCTTCCCTCTCTGCCTTCTAAGAGCTGCTGTGCTTCAGGAGAGCAAGGAAAATCCCCTTCCTGACATGTCCTCAGCCTACCTGACCATGGCAAGAAGGAAAGGCTTGCACGTTCCTGACTTAGAAGTGTGGTAGACTTGACATTTTGATTCCTAAAAAAAATTTTTTTTAAATCAAAACTTTGTTCTTAGGAAGGGAAAGTAATAGATGTCCTGCTGCATAACTGTGATTTTCTATCTGCTATGTATACCCGTTGCTTCACTTCAAAATAGACCTTTTTCCCTCCCCTTTATCATTTTGGTTTTCAGAAAATCTGGTATTCTTCTTATAACTTCAGCAACTGCTGAAGTTATATAACTTCAACTACTGCTGCTTTTGGTGATAGAAAGCATCCCTTCTTGGTTTCCTGTGAGGAGGTGCTTTGGAGAGAGACTATTTGCAGAGGTAACTTCATCCTCTATAGTTATGCCATGGATGTCCAACCTTTTGGCTTGGCAGGGCTGCATTGAGTGAAGAGGTGTCGCTTCAAAAGTAATGCCTTCTATTTGATAGACTAAATTCTCAGCTACAAAACATTATTTTTCAACACAGTCACCACTGTTAGCTATGCGTTTTCACCAGCAATGAAGAATAGCCTGCATGCTGTGCTTGTAACAATCTGACCTAGCAGAGGTGACACACTGTGTCACCACTGCTGAAACACACCACCCACTGCCTCACCGTGCTCACGTCCATGGTTTGGTTTCCATCACTGTTCAGCAAGCATCAATGAATGTCAATGGGTGCCATTTTTTCCCCATGGAGGAATTCAGTGACACACCTTTGCTTCATCTGCACTTCCATGTCAGACACGTCGTGTCAGAGTGCCCCTCTGCTGCCATCTGTCACCATGGCAGCAAAACATAATGGGCTATTGGTGGGAAAGTTCAACCTCTACTGCCATACCACCACCTGCCTCTGCTGCCTCTGATGTCATTGGCCAAGATAATAAAACAACAGGCATTACTTTCGAGGAATTTACTTTTCAAGGAACAACCCTTGTAAAATATGTAATATAGTTAATGTACACAAGTAGCATTTGTATTTCATGCAAGGAAATTATTTTATAATTTTATAACCATATAACTATATGTAAAAGTATATATTATAACTAACCTCCTGAGTACATTCCATTTTTCATAGACCACATTACAAGACCTGACCCAAAGTGTGGAGAGAAACACTAAAATTACATTGTTGCATGTCTAATAGTTGAAAGGATTGAAAGCAAGAGAACAAAAATCAGAGTATGTGGCAAAAAAACATGTGTGAAAAAACTGTAATAATTAACTTTATGCAAAAAAAGTGTATTTGAATTATCAGAATCATTCTTCATTTTAAATTAATTCTTGATTATGCTATCTGGTAAGATATTTTCCAGAATAGTTTTATGGTTAAGTTGAAGTCCTTACTCAGTAAAGCATTCAGGCCTTGGCAAATTGAGACAGCCAGCATTGTATAATTAGAGTTGGGTACCTAGTCCTGGAAGCTTTTTCAGTTCTTAAGCTCACTGATTTCAGTGAAGGTCACTCTGTTACTACAGAATGCTTTCATTCTGCTCATAGAAAGCCATACTTTAAGGATTAAACTACACTTACCTACTTTTTGGCTTTCCAGCAATGTGAAACTTTATGTCCAGTAGAAGCAGTCCAGATGTGATTTGTGCAACTCACAGTTGCAAAGTGCATAATTTATAATCATAAGTTGGGTAAAGCTAAAATAAGCATAGGTGTACTGCAACAGGCATATTTTGCATTGTGGCTTCTCATTGACCTCTATAAACATGTATTCTTCTGCGGGTAATAGCATTGCATTTTATGCATTTGAGGAATCTGCACATCAAAATGTTATGTGCTGCACAATTTTGACATTGAAAAACTAAATGAATATATGAATGGACATTTTATGTGTTGTGATTTTCAAATCTATATATAAAAGTAGGCCGTGGAATCTTCATTTTATTGAAGTAGGAGAGTATGTGAAGTAAGAAAAACTACAGACACAATGCTGAAAAAAAATACTTGTCTTTTAACATGCACAAAATTCTTCTGGGTTTTTTTTTTCACAGCTCTGTAAATTCCACGATGGCTTCCACAAGTAAAACAAAATAAAGCAAAGCTAGTTTTTTCATCTGTTGTACAATGAACTGCTAAGTTTTTAATATGAATATGTATGGAAGTTTTACCATTTTAACCATATGGAAATTTATTACTGTTTACATTAAGAAAACAGATGCTGTTTTTATCTTTTAATATATTTTTATAGCTTCAAGAATTATTTTTTATCTTTAAGAATTTTATAAAAAATCTGTATTTTAAATTTTTATTCTTAAATAAATTATAAATAAGATTAAACAAAATTGTAGACTTTAGAACTACATACCTGAGTTTCAAAAATGTAAATATATGGTTTTTTTATTTGACTAATGATTTTAGCATCAGCATTCTAAACATGTAGTATTATCAATACAGTAATACTATTCCTCACAGATTGTTTAAGATTACGCAGGGAATGGAATTCTTTCTCATGGGCATCTATACAACTTGTAAATAAGATACTTGTACTTAGTTCTGTGTTTCTATACACACATGTACCATTTATTCTGTTTCTGATTTCTTTTTCTTTTCAGTTTTGCGGCCATACATCTGTACAGTGCTTTCTGTCTAAGCAGTCTGAATATTTGCTGAAAAAAGAAAGTGATCTTATTTATGGGTTTATGTTATTCTATTCAACAGATAAGTTTTGCAAGTAAGAGAATTATAGAATTGCATGGGTTGGAAGAGACCTCAAGAGATCACTGAGCCCTGCCCTTCTGGTAAAGCAGATACCCTACAGTAGGTTGCACAGGTAGGCATCCAGATGGATCTTGAATATCTCCATAGAAGGTGACTCCACAACCTCTCTGGGCAACCTGTTCAGGTGCTTTGTCTCAGGGAAAAGTACTGAGAAGAATCACAGAATTGTAGGGGTTGAAGGGACCTCCAGAGATCATCGAGTCCAACCCCCCTGCCAAAGCAGGTTCCCTACAGCAGGTCGCACAGGTCGGCATCCAGGCAGGTCTTGAACATCTCCAGAGAAGGAGACTCCACCACCTCCCTGGGCAGCCTGTTCCAGTGCTCCGTCACCTCACTGTAAAGAAGTTCTTGTGCACATTTGTGCAGAACTTCCTATGCTGCAGTTTCCTGCCGTTTCCCCTTGTCCTGTCTCCACACACTGCTGAAGAGTCTGGCCTCACCACTCTGCCCCCTTAGATATTTATAGACCTGGATCAGGTCCTCTCTCAGTCTTGTTTTCTCAAGGCTGAACAGACCCAGTTCACTCAGCCTTTCTTCATAGGGGAGATGCCCCAGGCCCTTCACCATCTTTGTAGCCTCCTCTGGACTTGAATGTCTTGAAGCATAGAGTTGATAAAAATTGGAAACTGAGTCACTGAGTCAAAGAGGAGAATGAATTTGATCATAGAATCACAGCTTAATGAAGTGAACATGTCTCTCACATATTTCTTTTAGTGTCTTAAAAATGAACCACATTTAGTCGTAAACAGAAATGACTTACAAACATTTGTGTGCTACCTTAGTTTATAAGTGAACACCATTATCAAAATACAAGCTGCTTAAGAAAAATACCATGTTTTTGGCTTATCTCTATGTCTTGCCCTACAGCTGAGATTATCTTCTACTGAGAACAGCTACAGGGAAACCCTGTAAACCACAACAGGTCACAGTTCTTCTTACTCAGCACTTCTTCTATTACTGATTTAACATAAGTGCTGAAAGTCTGTTCTCCTTCTACCATATAAAAAACATCAAGCAGCAACAGCATAGCATAGTAAAAAAGACAAGATCACCGAAACAAGCTTTTTCCACACCTCCACTTTCTTCTTCAACTTGACCTTATGCACTAAACCTTAGTAAGAAAAAATAAAAACACTCAGCAACAGCCCTTATAAAAGAGCATCTAATTAAACCCAATTAGTAACAACAAAACTGTTTCAAACAGAGTGCTGAAAGAATCGTTAGAAAACACCTGGTTTAACAGCTGAGGACAATTGATTACTTAATTGATAGTGAGCTGGCAAAGGATCCCCTCTGGATTTGAGAGTGTCTTGAAAGGGTATGGTGTGTGAAGAGTGAGGGTGGGGTCATTGCTTTTGGGTATTATTGTTCCTGGATTTGTATCATCAGTAAGCCTGTTGAGAATGCATTCTTTCCCTTCATTTAGGTGGTTGATCAAAATATTGAGCTGGTCAAGGCCTAATACTGACATGGGGGGAATACCACGTAGCTACAAACTTCTAACTAGATTCGGTGTTGCTGATTATGCTTCTCTAAGCTTGACTAATCTGATATATTATTCCATTCTGTTAGCTTACAACTTTTCCCTGTATAAATGGTATAGGATTTTCTTTTTCCTGGATTATCAAATGTCTTCAATAAATTACTATGCAATAGTTCAGGTATATATGGAGCAGATGGTTTGCATGCTGATGATGGATGGTGCACTCCTAGATCTGTTGCTTGTGAACAGAAAAGGTCTTGTGAGTGAAGAGGTGGTTGGTGCTTATCCTAAGTGTAGTGATCATGAAGTGGTTAAATATAAAATCTTCTGTGGTAGGAATGCAACTACCACTAATACATCAGCCCTAGATATAGGAGTGTTCCTCTGAACCTGCTTTTGATGGCACTAGGGCCTGTCAGTGCTTGTCATTTCTTAAGAACCATCTCCTGAGACCGTAGAAATAGGCAGTCCTGGAATGTCAGAAAGCAAACAGGCGCAGCAGAAAATTGGTTTGACAGAACAGAGATCTTCCAGAGCTTACATGGAAAAAAGTATATGACCAGGGGAAATAATGTTATGTGGTTACTTGTCCAGTTCTCTAATTTGACTAGATATTCTGTAAGGCCTCTCCACCTGTGCTGCAGACAACCTCTCAATTGAATATCAATAAACTTGCTCAGAACACCTTACAGTCCTACTCATAACCCATTTATGGTGACATTAAAGAGAACTGGTTTGTGTAGCCCCATTTATTATAACTCTTTGAGCTTTCCAGGCAACCTTACTAATTAGATCCATGAGCAGGCAAAAATCTGCTCTCCCCATATGAAGTGTTGACACTTCGGTAGCTGACGCTCTTGATCTTGACAGCACAGTTGGAGAGGGCATATAATTTCTTAGCAAACTGAGTTTAGTTACCTTTTCCTCAGATCTGGAGCAATAGGAAGAGGAAAGTTAAAACTGGGACTTCCATGGGTAAGGCTCTTTCACAAGTTTAAAAGTTTTATTGCTCTGTAGTCTTCTGCTGAATTACCACAGTACTGTGGTCATTTTTTAAGGCAAAAACTTAGCTAATATTGTCTTAGGACAAGATGTTCTTTTGTTTAAGCAGACTATTAAATGTCACTTAATGGTCCTTAATCAGAAGAACGAACACTTAGTATCCTTTAATCAAGGACATCCTAGGGCAATTAGGTCTTGAGGAGGACAATTAATCAGTACCTTTGGAGGATGTTTTGTATATGTTGTCAACTTGACAAGAAAATTCAAACTCTATGTAGTCTTAGTTGACTGCATGCTGTGCTCATAAAAGCCTGCACCAGCAGACATTTCCATTCTTATTCGCTAATTTGATTTGTCATTCCTTTTCTAAACTTTGATGCTTAAGTAAAGTCAGCCTTTTGAATCTGGGAGCACTTCTTGGCCGCTCTCTTTTAGAGCAGCCTTGCTCTGATTCCTGTGAGGAGAAACATGAGGGTCCCCCATCTACATCTGAGCTGTAGGGAGAAGAGTAGACACGAGCATGGTCACAGTATTTACATGAATATTGAAGGAAGAACATGGCTTCCTGCAATTTGAGGTACAGGTTTGATAATGGCTGAGAAGTCTGCAAGCAGGTCCTCTCCCTCTTCTACTATCTCCAGTGTCACAAGAACTCAGCACTTCTGGATCCTTATGCTGGAAGTACCAAAGCCTTTTTCTGTAAGTAGTCACAGTCATCTGGGATGAGTTCCCACAGCAAAGTTTAAAAAAAAAGCAAGTCTAGTCTGATAAGTCTGAAAGCGAAACTCTTTTTTTCCAGCCCAGTCCTCACCAGCTGAGGAAGGAGTGCAATTTTGAAACATTCTTGAGTTATTCATTGGCCTGTGGACAAGAAACTGAAGCTGGATGAGTGATGTGATCACTAGCCCATGGCACAGATTGCTTTCACCAACAGCTATTAAAATAAATTATGAAAGAGGAACAGGTAGGCTGGAAGGATCGCAATACAGTCCTGTTGCAATTTCAATTGAGTATCTGGAGAGGAAGAAGAAACCTCCCCAGACAAATGTGGACTGGATTTGGTGCTCCCAGCAAGTAGAAAGGGCATTTGTTTGGAGGTGGGGGAATCCCCTTTCCCCAGGAGCTGGATTGATGCCATTTTCCTAAGAGTAAGCAGTGCTGCTGGCAGCAGATGAGACTTCAACCCTGCCTTTCTCCTTCTAAGTTTTGTTATGCAGATCAGGGAGGTTCCTGTTCAGCATGTAGGTTTCGTACTCTTAGTTTTAGCCCTAAGTCCCAGAATTCCTTCCTTCTGCAGGTCCCAGCTTTCACTTTACCCTTTGTCCTCTGTGCACTGATTTATACATATATACCTATATATAGAATCTTTTGAATTGGAAGGGACTCTTGAAGGGCATCTTGTCCAACTCCCCTGCAATGAACAGGGGCACTTGCAGCTGGATCAGGGTGCTCAGAACCTCATCTAGCCTGACTTTAGATGTTGCCAGGTATAGGCTGTCCAAAGATGTGGTTGAAGCCCTATGTCAGTGCTTCACTGTATTGTAAAAAAACAAACAAAAACAACAACAAAAAAAACCTTCTTCTTGTCTAAATCTAAATCTCCCTTCTTTAAGTTTAAAACCATTTTCCCTTTCCTATCACAGCAGACCCCATGAAAAAGTCTGTCCCCCTCTTTCTTATAGCCTCCCTTTAGATTCTGAAATCCTGCTATCAGGACTCCCCTGAGCCTACTCTTCCCCAGGCTGAACAGCCCCAATTTTCTCAGCCTGTCCTCATAGGAGAGGTGTTCTGTTCCCAGGATCATTTTTGTGGCCCTTCTCTGGATGCGTTCCAACAGGTCCATGTCTCTCCTGTAGTGAGGACTCCACATCTGGATGCAGTACTTCAGCTGAGGCCTCACCAAAGCAGAGTGTAAGGGGCAGGATCATGTCCCTTGCTGTGCTGGCCATACTTCATTTGTTGTATCTTGATTGTAACCCAGGATACGGTTTCTGACTTGCAGGGGCACATTGCTGGCTCATATCCAGCTTCCTATGCACAAGTACCCACAAGTCCTTTTCAGCAGGACTGTGCTCTATTCTTACATCCCCGTTTATTTTGCCTTTTTTTTTTTTTTTTTTTTAAACCTTTATTCCAGTTTTGTTTCTTTTCTTGGGTGGAAGACACAGAGCATCCACCTTCAAAAATCCCAGTTTCCTCTTTCTGTTCTCTTTTTTCAAGAAACCTTAGGGGCAACTCCCCAGCAATGTAAGTGGGACCAGCTGTGTGAGTGGGACATTCTGTAAGGAAATATCACTGCTTCTCCAGAGCAACTTGGGTTCTAAGGTGATTAAGATGGGGTGAAATAATTCCTTCTTTATAGAAACCCGATGGCCACAAGTTGTACCAGATGAGATTTAGGTTAGACATAAGGAAAAGCTTTTTCTCTCAGAGAGTGGTCAGGCACTGGAATGGCTGCCCAGGGGGGTGGTGGAGTGGCCATCCCTGGCAGTGTTCAATGGATGAGGAGCTATGACATATGTTTTAGAAGCTTGTGGTAGCAAGGGAGGATGGTTGCACTAGATGATTTTGTAGGTCCTTTCCAACCTTGTGATTCTATGATTCTGTGATTCAAAATACTCCTTGATTGGAGGACTGACCTACCTGAGTTTGAGGTCCTGGGGATTATTTCATTACAAGAGAAACTGACAGTTGTGTCTTTTATTTCTTTGATGCAACTCTGTTTACCTGTTTGTGAATTATGGTCCATCTTGCTGGTACTTGCAAGCCATGAACAGGGATTGCCTTGTTCACCTGTTCTCAGGGCAGCCATATGACATAAGTGGGATATGGTGTGGATCTTAGTGAAGGAAAGGGATAACTAGCTAGGCACATTTTTTTTCTGTAGGCATCAGAAAAATATCCTCCACTGAACAGAACTCCAGCAATCTTTCTGTTTTCAGTGTTTTCACACTACAGCCCGCCACTAACTAGGAAACACTGGATTCTCCCCCACTTCTGTCCTCTGACAATCAATTCTAAACACAAAATTTCATTTCCTACTGTGATAAGTGATTTAAGGTCAACTTTTCTGTATTTACGGTGTGTGGCTTAAAATATAAACACCCTTTTGTGCTTTGTTATTGTGTGCACCACTGAATGCTTTCACAGATAGATGCTATAAAGGATGGCTTAGAAATTCTGTATGAATAAGCAGCCAGTGCCACTGGGGAATAGAGTACTCTACCAATAAAGGCACATTGCCTGCTTTGACCAGTTCACAATATAATGCTCTTTCTGAAATGTATTTAATGCAAGGCTGAAACTTATGTATCATAAAAGAAGACAGAAACCATCTTTCTGTCCTTTCCAGCTTTTGGTAGGGACTTTGATCAACAATTAAAAACGGAGTTGTCTAAAGTTTTAAGTTCTGTTGCAATTCTGCATAAAAATGAAAACAGACCTTTCTGAAGAGCAAGTTCTCACTTCTCTTTCCGTACAAGAATGTCATGACATTCTAAAGCCCATGGGAACTTGGTTTTATTCCACTCCTTAAATGAACAACATGATGCTTTTTGAACATCTCCTTCACTCTCATTCCCAAGTCTAAAATGTGCCGGACACAGATGTCTCACTTTTATCTTTCCTCTTCCTCCCCTTTAAAAAATTAATCTACAAAACAAGTAAGCGAATCTGGAAAGGATTTTTCCTTTAAGCAGATCTTGATTCTTCTGATTGCCTCTGGCTTGAGAATAAGCCTCAGACATCCAGCACTTCAGAGCTACTGGGCTGCAACTATAGTTGTGTTAGTAAGCATGAATTATGTCATTAAGGTCAGAAAAATTATTCAGAACAAACTGGTTTCAGGTGCAGTTTGACTATTTAAAATGTATTAATTGCTTGATGGATTAGGTTAACTCGTTATGAGTTGGATTAAATGTTGAATTTAATGGATCTTTCATTTAAGATAGCTTCAGGAAGCGACATGGTATACATCTCTGCCCCAAGAGAGGCAGAGAAAAGGAGTTTGGAAATCTAAGTGATGTATTAGAAGAGCTGAGCCTATGTGCTATTTGGGCAAGAGTAGGTTATACAAATGAGAGAAGAACAGTAAATGATAAAGAAAAAGATATCACAATGCATATTAAATAGCATCAGTGTGTGTACAGTGTTGAGGTACTGGATTGAAAACAATGAGAAAACCTTCTTCAGTGTTTAGTTTGCCTGACTTTCAGGAAGACAGGATGCTGTATACTGCTGAGAATATATGAAATTACTCCACAGACCCCTAATTCACTCACATCACTTCACAGAGAACACTTCACACATTCAGCAGGATCCTAGGAACTATGGCCTGTTTGTCCAGGCTCAAATATCTTCTTATAGCCTATGTAATATTCTTTTAGTTGAATTTTTCACGTGCATGATATGTATGCTTAGATCAATGTCCAGTCTGCCTCGGTGCCCCAAAGAGCACAAAATAATCTGGAATGTTTGGGACCAGTTGTAAGGGTGGGAGAGATAGAGTTCAAACATATTGATCGCTGGATACGAGATAAATAGTCTAAAGCATTGTGGCCAGCTGAATTTATTTTCTACAGCTCTCCCCTTACTTAGAAAAGTAATCTTCTCACCCATGCTCACGTTCCCTTTCACCGTGTTATTTGGTAAATCTCTAGTAGATAGGTTTATTGAAAGAAGCCTATGGAGTGAAGGAGAGGAACAATAACAAGGACATTGTATGTTTAGGTATCAGAATTTGAATCTAAAACCTTGATAGAAGAAGTTGCCATGGCAACAGAATCCTGAAGAGCAGAGGTTGAGAGAGGGAGCAAGAGTCCTGGGGCTGACCCAGCGCCAGCTGCTGAAGCCCAGGGAGATGGCTAATCAGTGCTAATTGGCATCAGGGAAGCTGCTTGGTGAAGGACAGCTTCTCCACATGATGATGATGATGATGATGATGAGTGGCCTGACTGTCATGCATTATTCACCAATAAACTGTTTGTTGAATAATTCTAAATAGTCCAAGCAGGGCTCTAATCAGGTATAGCAGCAATCTTTCCTGAGTTTGTTTCTGCAATGGTAAGGACCTTAAATCAGACACTGCTGGCAGACAATCCCCAGATGAAGGAAGCAGTTGAATTAGATGTTATTTTCTTGGTTCCTACATCCAGCAGTGTGGGAACAGTGTATCATCTGCTTCTGGCTTGGAAATGGAACAGTTAAGTGAGATGGACAGGATGTAAGGACTGGTTTTATCTATATAGAGAGAGTATTTAGAGTTTAGTATAACCAACTCCATGTTAATTATGTAAGGGCATAAGGCGAAAGCAGAAATTGAGATGAAACTTTTCTGTAAATAAAGAATTGTACCAATTATGGCTAAGTACTTCATTGGCTTCTTACCTGGAACCTTGGTTTGTCACTCAAGAGGTCAGGAGAGATAACAGCATAAAGGGAAGAGATAACAGCATAAAGGGAAAGGAACAAAGATGAAATACAAGAGCTGGGACATGAATGAAAAGTTGTTGTGATGTAGATAACTTGGAATCTGTGTTTTGCCCTCCCTCATATTTCCAGATCCATGCCACCTTTGTGCAGCGCTGCACCATGGTGCCTGCCTGATTCCACTGCTCTAAAATGGAGCTTTTCAGGCACATATGGTCTGCATGAACAGTACCATATCCAACATACTCACACTGGAAAAACTGACAGCTGGTGGCTATTTGAATGCTGTTTCTTTTAGTAATGTACCAGTTACTTGACTAGGATTCTCTAAAAAAGCCCTGGTTAAAGGAGTTCTGTTTTCATCATTAAATAAAAGACTTTACAATTTTGTTAACAGCCTGTTGATGTAAATTATTCAAGGTACCAATAGCATCTCCAGAAAATAAAAAAGTCAAATATTCAAACAATCAGACTTCCACACTCAGCTTCTTGGACACAATGCAGGGATTGCTGCAAAATGATGTTCGAACTGAATATGAGAAGTTGCTTATAATCTACTGTTTTTATTGTTAAATGTCAATCTCATAGTTTGTAACCAATGGATTGTGACTTGCAGGCAGTTTATGCACACAGCAGCAAGACAGGATCAAAGTAATTCTTCTCCACTTCCAGCCTTCCCCTTCTTTTTACCCTTTCGATGCAGTTACTTGATATGAAGGTGTATCAGAAGCACATCATGTGTCTGTTTTCCTTAGCCTTTACCTATACATCTGAATCAGCATGGCAGAGGTGATTACAAAGTGATTAAAAATGTGATTTATTGCACATTTAGGACAGCAGAAATCTAAATACCATTCTGTTTGGTAAGCCTTGGGAGACAGAGTATGGAACTTTGAGTGCAGATGACACATTTCTTATACACTTCAAGAGAAAGCATCTCTACATGGGGCCCAGGACACCCTGATCTAGTGAGTGGCAACCCTGTCCATGGCAGGGATTTGGAGCTTGATGATCTTTAAGGTCCCTTCCAATCTATGCCATTTCACGATTCTGCTTAGCTACAGCCTCAGATCAGCAATCCATCCTCACCCATTATCTTAGAGAGAAGTTATGTGCTCTCACTGCTGCATTTCTCAGAGCTTTATCACAAAACTCTGAAAACTCCACGTTTGTTGTCTGACTCATCACATCAGATTTAACAGTAACTTGCACTGCTAATAATAAAAAGGAGCTTTTTGTAATGAAGCCTTTGCCACAAAAGCCTTTGGACGCATTCACAGGAAGAAGGAACCCAACTGTCTGAAGTCATAGGAGAGTGTAGGGTACCAAGTGAAATTAATGTAGATATAAAGTTCCCTAACCATAGGAGTTGCAATATTTATTACAAAAAAAGATTTGTATTCTGGCAAGAAAAGCTATAGCCTCTGTGGCAGAATACACTTGTTTTTGAACACAGGTTTCCAGCAGCTTTCTGCTACACAGCTTGCATTTACTTCCATGAAGATGCTCTTGTTTTGCTCCAGGCCAAAGTCTGCCCTAGAGCTATAGTTTATAGAGGAAATGACTGACATACAGGTACTTTTTGCTGTTTTAAACAGTAGGGAAGAATTTTTTTTGAAAAGTCAATCTTGCAGATGATGAATAAAACATGACTCAATGTGATGCCATACAGCAAGGGAAGCTATGGAAAAAGTAAATTTTTTTCACACATGGATTTTGTACAGTGATAAGAATGTGGTCACATTGCTATAAGCACTGAAATCTACTACAGAATTGTGAGAATAACAGGACATAGAAGAAGCAGCTATCATTAAAATTGAGAATGAGTTATTCCTGTTAGAGCAGCACTAGTGCACTTATTAGGCACACTTGCTGCCTGTGAGAAATATTTTTCTCTTTTTCCCTTCCTCATCAAAGAGCAAAGGCTGGAAAAGTAAGAGTAATGGGTTTATTATTTCTTTCTGCAGTGTTTGTGGAAGCAAACAGCAATAAAAAACCCACAGTAGATTAAAATAATAGTCCTTTATAAGGCTTTATAAAGACAGGTACATTGGCAACATCAGGAAAAAAAAAAACAAAAAAAACAACCAGAAGTTTGCATGTCATTTATAGCTGGTTGGGTTTCAGTGTGCTCCCAGTGTGCCACCGAACCATATGTTGAATTTGCCAGATGCCTTCAACTGATAGGAAGATCTTCTTAGAACAGCTGCTTCAGCAAGAACTGTTTTAGAGATTCTTCTGACCTACATCTGCACCTTTTGTTTTTAATTTGACATAAGTCATGGATAGTTGTAAGTTATTGTCCTGAAAGAAGATCTTTGTTGTGGCACCACATCAACTCAGCCACAGTTGCTAAAGGTATCCCATAAACCTTTCTCCAAAATCAAGACAATTGTAGCAAAACATTATATTTCTTCATAAAACTTGCTCATTCTGCCTCTAAATATAGGCTTTGGGGTTTTCTGCATGCTACTAGCAACTCAGTGACTGGAGGAATTCAATCTACTTACTGCTTAGTTACAATGATCTCTTCTGGATGCTAGTATATACTGGTAAAGTATTTATGAAGTTATCTACATTACACATATTCAATGAAACAGCAGTCATGCAATATTCCTCACAACCTTTCAAAAGTATGCTAATAAGAAAATACAGTGCATCAGTCACCCCAAGATCAAATAGTCAAAATTCAATAAGTACATTGCAAAATTCAATAGTGCCATTTTCAAAGAGCTGTGTATTCTTTTGTTAAGAAAGGGTTGTTAAGAAGAAAAAGAGGGAGCCAGGCAGAGTGTGTTCGTTTCTTTGAGAGCTCTGGGTGAGTCTGAGGGCAGTGCGATTGATTTTAACCAGCATAATTTATTCAAGGTAAGAGAATACAAGATGGGGCTGATGGATCACTAAGAAGATCCTTCTTAGCTAAGGTCTAGCTCTGTATGGCCTTTTGGAAACAGCAATGTATATGGTGACACCAAAGAGGCCTGACTATCGCTTTTGTAGATGAGTTTTTTTGCCTGTTTTATTTCTGAAACCATGTCTGGTTTCAGAATAACCATCAGACTGAAATTTAATATTTACCATTTAATAAAAATGGTCAGAAGTTCAGAAGCTTTAAGTAGATTAATACTAACTTTCAGCTTCAGTGTAGAGTAGTCATCCACAAGTTCAGTATTATCTTCCCACTACATAGTGATAATGGCAATACAGAATAAATCCAGCACAACACCTGTAAAGCTTTTTAAGAAAGAATTAAAGCTACAGTGGCTGTGAGCAAAAATACTTGTTATTTCTTTAACAGATGAATAATTTCTGAAGTGATAGATTACTTCTGCCAGAGCCAGATGTTATCTGACAGATCCTTATTGGATTTAAAATATAGAGATGTGCAAATTTCCCTATTTAATATCAATATTGAAACTAATATTTTGACATAGTTCTTAATTACAGTTAGGAATGGGCATCTGTATAAGTAGAAATATGATTATCATAATAAGGAGCAAGTGGCAGTCACTGACTGTAAAACTTGCCAAGATGATAGGGAAATTCAACATAAGCAAAAGAATTTTCAGCTTGACATAATTACTGAAGTCATACTTCTTCCACTGTCCCCAGGAAGTTGTCCATGCCTAGTTAGTGAAAGATGCGATGACTTCGCCCTGATTTTGTTCTTCAGTATGTTAGTAAAAGAGTAAACAAAATGGGATGTAATGGAGAAAGTAAAAGTAAGAGAAACCGCAGCAGGTCTGCAGAGGTACATCCCATCAGATCATCTCATAGGATGAATAAATCACTTGCCCTGTTGTAGCTGTAGCCTAGGATAAGATGTTTGCATATAATGTTACCGTGTGCCTGTAATAAAGCTGCTTCTTCTGCTGTCTATGATAATTCCCCGTGCTTTCTAGAGAGAATCTTGAAATGCTCCCCAATTGCTCCCATTTCCCTCCCACCTCAGCTCAGAAACTGCAGCTCTTCTGTCTGACTGCAAGAATCCCACGGCCTCTCATCTATTTGGGGCTGGCGGAGAGCACAAATAGTTCAAAACTACCTGCAGCCCTTTCTTCTCCTATTAAACGTACTTAAAGTCTCACCCCAAAACAACTGTCAGTTGCCAAATAAAACTGTAGGTCTAAACATCTCCCATCATTTATTGCTGTTTTGGTTTGTGGAAGATGAAGGGTGGGTGGCTGTATGTGGAGCTGAGAGAGATCTTGTTACTTCATGAAAAATACACGAAGTCTTGGCTTTCATCAAGCTGTAGGTTTGTTTGTTTCTAAACAGAGTGAAAGTAATATGTGTTATAGGAGAGTAGGTGTCTGGTTATTACATACAAGTGGTTATTCATCATCTGCAGCCCAGACAATGTGAAGTTGGAGATGGGAGGATTGTGTAGTATGTAATAGCCTATATTATGCTGGTACCTGCCATTTCTGCAGTAGGTGAGATTGCAGCTTCACTTTTTGCCAGTGACGTCACCAGGACCAAGGTTATTTCTGGAACAGCACTGGAACAGGTTGCCCAAGGAGGTTGTGGGTGCCCCATCCCTGGAGGCATTCAAGGCCAGGCTGGATGTGGCTCTGGACAGCCTGGTTTGGTGGCTGGCAACACTGCACATAGCAGGGGGTTGAAACCAGATGATCATTGTGGTCCTTTTCAACTCAGGCCTTTCTACGATTCTATGTGTGGATGATGATTCAGTTTAGAAAGATTGGGAAGAAAAACAAAATAGGTAAAAAATGTCAGGATAGCAGAGTGTTTGGAGAAGAGGGATTCCAGAGTCTCTGTTTAATTCTACACTGACTGACTGCATGTGAAAGGGCTCTCAAGGAGAGGGAAGCCGACTACTGGATATTCTACGTTTAAGCAGGTTCGTTTTGGCAGATAGCAATGAGAACATGGCTGGGCAAAGAGAAAAAGAACTGACTGTGACTAAGAAAGAAAATCAGACTGAAGGTTGCAAAATGCTAAACCAATGAGAACATGATTGTAGAAAAACAGCCCCCCAGAGAGACGACTAATTCATGGCCCCAGCCTCCCGCAAGACGCTATTCTTTGCACAGAGTTTAATTTGCAAATCATCTTTCTTTCTCTGCTGATGTCCTGCAGTGTGACCCCCAGCCCCATCAATAAAAGATGCAGTAATGAGTCACACATTTGTTGCAGTCATTGCATCCACAATAAAACATCAGTCCTCTGACAGTTTACAAGATACAAATCATATCAGCACGCTGTTAAGCCTGAGACTACATAGGAGCAATTTAGGAAAGAAAGCACTAGATGATGTAATTATCTCTTAACTCTGAGAAAATTCAGAGTTCTGTTTATGTGCAAAAGGCATCTGGGCATGCTAAAGTAAGGACTTTGCCCCACTGCAACAATAAACCACAGATGTACTAAACGTAAATGGGGGAGTTAAAAACACTGTGTTCAGGTACAGTTCATTTAGACTTGAAATGAAACAGCTGAGCCTTCATTCCACAGATTTCCAAGAAGTGAGTTATTCAGCACTGATGCAAACTAATCATGACTTTTATTAAACCTTTCCTATGTTCTCCTTGTTACCTTGCAAAGATTAAACTCTCATTTGTAAACTGATAAGCAAACACAACTCTGAAAGCACTTTCCCTTTGGACATCTTAAAGATGATTTATGCTGTTTTTGCCTGTTTCATGCACTGGGGAGAGATTACTTTGCTATTTATTTTATTTATGCTGTTTTGCCTCTGAGAGGGAAATGACAAAATACATTAATCAGAATTTCTTTAGCAAGCTCCCTGCAGCCCTCAAAGCATTCTGAAAGGAATCAATATATAAAATGAGATAATTATTTCAGTTTCATGTATTAAAAGGCCCTATATTTTTTCTGCCTATAGAAATGTTGGACTGATCAAACATTTTTAGATGCCAGGTACTGAAAAACAAAAGGGTGCTTTCATCAGAAGAAAAGTAGCTTGCAAACAAGTTGTATGTACCTGTTAATGTATCTTCTGGGGAAAAAAAAATACCATACATGCATGGAAGAGCCTCTCATTATTTCTAGCTGTCGTGAATTAAGATTGTATTTTCCTCTGCTCAAAGTCAGCATTCTTTTGAATGGTAAAGGAGGGTCAATTGGAGAAGCAATATGGCACACTGCACAGTTGTTAGTACCTGCAGACACAGAAATAAATGAGCAAGCTGGCCAAATTTAGGTACAGATATGCAGTTATTTATATGTGAGGCAGGAGCATGGCTTAGGTGCCTAAGCCCAGGTGAGATGCCCTAATTATCTGTCTGGCCTCAAGCTGTGATTTCCAGTCCCTGGGTAGATGTTGGTGGCAAGGCACTGCAAAAATGATGGGATGTGGTCCCTAGACCACTGAGCCAAGCCACTCCACTGACTTGAATAACAGCTTCATATCCTTTCTTATATGAATATATTCATATGGAAATATCTAAACGGAAGTTGCTTCATCTTAAACTGATCAGAACCTGCAGTCTGGCTCCAGGTGAGTTAACTTGGCTGTGCAGTTTGGGTAGCCAATCACTGCATTCAGGGCTATACACACACGCTTGCAAACATCTGACTTCATCTCATTCAGGATCTGATTTGCCTTTCTTCCTCCTGTTAGGCAGCTCCCTGCTGTGGAAACAGTCCCTCCTGCAATCAGTAAAACTTCTTGAAAGATGGGGATCTCTTCCAGTTTCAGAAAGCTTTCTTCCATTCTTCATGGCAAATGTTGTCTGTGTGAGGAAGTTAAGCTAGTTTGGAAAGAGCTTTGGTTGTTACAGATGTAAACATTTTCCAAGCCTCTCACACACTCTTTTTCTACCCATCTTTACTACTGCAATAGGAACCACCCTCACCCAAGCAGCCTGTGCCACTTGCTCACAGCCCTGGCAGAGACTTCCCTGGTTTGGAGTTTACGCAAACAAGGCTGGTAAGGTTTCAGGGTGAACTTTCAATTAAATCCCTAATCCCTGTTGTGAGGGAATCTGTGCTGAAGTTTGAAAGTAGAATTGCATAAAATTAGGTTTGCTGGAAATGTGGCTTGATTCAAAGGTAAGCTTAGTATGAATGCTGGATTCCAACTTCATAAAATGTAGTTGCAAAACCTCATATAGCCTATTTGTTTACTGGCTGATAATAATAAAATGTGTGCAATCATTTTGGACTCTTAATGTTCTTTTTCTTTACGAAATTACAGAAGTTTTATTTCTGCCATTTTCCAAGTTCATAATTTCATTGAAAACATAAAAAAACCCCTAACCTACTGGGAAATACTGATGTTTCTGCTATTACTTTCTAACATACTAGGCTGTGCCTCAGACTAGAAGCCAGCTAGTTCTGGGAGACCCTTATGTTCACGGGTAAGAGTAAGAAGCTTACTCACTTCTGAAAGGAGGTAGGCAGGGTATACCGAAATCCTCTGCTCTTCAGTTGGAATAAGCTTAGTGATTCCTTATGAGATGGAAATGACTATCTGCATTTTGGGAGGTGAGTATTTGCCTCTGAGATGAAAAAAGGTGGTTGCTGGATTTCTATGATGTCTGAATTAGATCATCCCTGGAGTTTTTTTTGGTCCAGAATGGTGTATGTGTTTCCTCTTGCACACAGCTGCACCTTGTACCAAGCCCTGCCTCATCAAGAGGAGTGAAACTGAGCCCATCACTTCTGCGCAGTGCATTTCTAACTCTTAGACACTGACATGACTCAGATCTAAGTGTGCTACCTTTATGGGTGAAAAATGCTAGCTTATAAAAAAAACAAACTTGTTTTTGTTGCCACCAAATGACACCCATATCTTTTTAAAATAAGACGTGGTAATCCATCCTCACTGTGCTCACTGAATTTTACATGAGGAGTATTTGTATCTTACTTAACTGATAGTCTTATTTTGATGTCTTATGCCTTTTACTGGAAAATCTTTTGAGGGGGACATAAATTTTGCTACTGTCTTCAGTAGGGCCAGCTTTTTTCCTTTATTTATAGGACGATACAACACTTCAGCTTTTATGGCCACTGTGAAAAACAATGGTTAGTATGAATGACTGTGAATCACAGGACAATATAGTGATAGGAAGACTAGTTTCCTGTTGCATAGAACAATATTCATTGACCCTCAGACACATAACATTTTCTGAATTGACTTCCATAATTTTAAGTATTGAAAATTATTAGGTTAATTCTTAATATTTGCAACTTTGCTAATAATCTTCTTGTTATTCTCCACATTTTTCTCAACAAAACACAGTCAAAGACTAAGGAAGTGCTTAAAAACCCAGGATGAATTTTTTTTGCACTTATCCAAAACCACGAATGCTTTTCTAAAAAGTTTCTCAATACTCACATTTTGTGCTATTTAAATCAGTCTAAAGGAGACTGGTTTAGTTGAATATTTGCAACTAGGCTAGTCTTTGCTAGGCTGTGTAGGGATGGAGTCAGAAAAGCCAAGGCCCAGCTTGAACTAAACCAAGGGATACCAAGAAGAACAAGGGTGGCTTCTACAGGTACCTCAACAAGAAAAGAAAACTCCAGGATAGCATACCCAGCTACTGAGTGACCCAGACAAGCTGATAAAAACAGACAAGAAGAAGGCTGAGGTACTTAACAACTTTTTTAACTTGGTCTTCTCTGATAACTGCTCACCACACTGCCTTCAAATGTCTGGTTTGGTAGGAGAGGATAACAGAATCACAGAATGGCCTGGGTTGGAAGGGACCTCAAGGATCATGAATCTCCAACCACCCTGCCACATGCAGGGTCACCAACTTCCCCATTTAATACTAGACCAGGCTGTTCTGGGCCCCTTGCAGCCTGGCCCTGAACCCCTTCAGGGACAGGGCATCCACAGCCTCTCTGAGCAGACTGTTCCAGCACCTCACCACTCTCTCTCTGTAAAGAACTTCCCCCTGACATCCAACCTAAATCTCCCTTCCCTCAACTTAAAACCATTTCCCCTTGTCCTGCTGTTATCAACCCTTTCAAAGAGTTGATTCCCCTCCTGTTTTAGGTTCCCTTTAGGTACTGAAAGGCTGCAATGAGGTCACCCCACAGCCTTCTTTTCTGCAGGCTGAACAAGCCCAGCTCTCTCAGCCTGTCTTTGTAGGGGAGGTGCTCCAGCCCCATGACCATCTTTGCGGCTCTCCTCTGGACCCTCTCCAACAGTTCTCTGTCTTTCTCATACAGGGGGCTCCAGACCTGGACCAGTACTCCAGATGGGGCCTCACAAGAGCAGAGTAGAGAGGGACAGTCACCTCCCTGTCCCTGCTGGCCACCCCTCTTCTGATGGAGCCCAGGATTCCATTTGCTTTTCGAGCTGCAAGAGCACACTGCTGGCTCATGTTAAGTTTTTCATCCAAGACTCCCAGGTCCTTTTCTGCAGGGCTAGATCAGAGAAGCAACATCCCTCTCACTGTAAGCGATGATCAAGTTTGTGACCACCTGAGGAACATGAACATCCACAAGTCTATGGGTCCTGAAGAGATGCGTCCCAGAGTCCTGAGGGAATTGTCTGATTTAGTTGATTTAGTTGCTAAGCCACTCTTAATTATATTTGAAAAGTCATGGTCATCAGGTGAAGTCTCTGGTGACTGGAAAAAAGGCAACATCACACCCATTTTTAAGAAGGCTAAAAAGGATGACCCTGTGAATTACTGACCTATTAGTCTCACCGTTGTGCTGGGAAAGATTATGGAGCAGATCCTCCTGGAAGCTATACTAAGGTAAGTGGAAGGTAGAGAGGTACAGTGTACAGGAGAATCAGCATGCCTTCACCAAGGGCAAATCCTATTTGACCAACCTAGTGGCCTTTTATGAAGGTGTCACTGCATCAATGGCTGAGGGAAGAGCCTCTGTTGTCATTTATCTGGACTTCACTAAGGCCTTTGACATGGTAGTCCACAACATCCTTTTCTCCAAATTGGAAATATATGGATTTCATGGATGGACTGTTTGATGGACAAATAAATTGCTTGCAGGATTGAGTCCAGAGGGTGGTAGTTGAAGGCTTTATGTCTGGATGGAGATCACTGCTGAGTGATGTCCCTCAGTGCTCAGTGCTGGGACCAATACTTATCTTCATCAATTACATTGCCAGTGAGGTCAAGTGCACCCTCAGCAATTTTGCTGATGACAAATGGTGTGGGGTGCAGTTGACACACCAGAGGGACGAGATGCCATCCAGAGGGACCTAGACAGGCTTGAGCAGTGGGCCCAGGAGAAACTCATGAAGTTCAACAAATCCAAATGCAAAAATTCCTTGGGGGCAGCCCTGTGGAGAAAGACTTGGTGGTGAACTAGAAGCTGGACATGAGCCAGCAGTGTGCACTTGCAGACTGGAAGGCCAACTAAACCCTGGGCTGCATTAAAAAAGTGGTAGGCAGCAGGGAGAGGAAGGCTCTTGTAAAACACCATCTGGAGTACTGTGTCCAGGCATGTGGCCCCCAGCACAAGAAAGATGTAGAGCTCTTGGAACAGGTCCAGAGGAGGGACACTAAGATGATCAGAGGGCTGGAGCACTTCTATTATGAGAAAAGATTGAAGGAACTGGGCTTGTTTAGCTTGGAGAAAAGAAGGCTCTGGGGAGACCTAATTGTGGCCTTCCAATACTTGAAAGGGAGCACATAAACAAGAGAAGGAATGGCTGTTTACATGGAAGGGGCAATGGTTTTAAACTGAGACAGGGGAGGTTCAGGTTAGATATTAGGAGGAAGTTTTTCACACAGAGGGTGGTAACACTGGAACAGGTTGCTCAAGGAGGTTGTGGATGCCCCATCCCTGGAGGCATTCAAGGCCAGGCTGGATGTGGCTCTGGGCAGCCTATGGGTCTAGTGGTTGGCGACCCTGCACATAACAGGGGGTTTGAAACTAGATGATCTTTGAGATCCTTTTCAACTGAGGCCATTCTATGATTCTGTGATTTGTTAGAAGATCTTTGTTTAATCCCTTGTGAACATATCTAAATCTGAAGGTAAATATCTCACTGGCACGCTGGGGTTTTCAAGTTTGAATAACATCATCTAATACACTGAAAACAGTGTATTAGAATATGAAATATATTCTGAAATATATTACTTGCATTTTCTTCTGCATATTTTTGCATTGCCAATATTCAGAAGTTTTTGTATACATACATTGTGAAACCAAAATCATCAGATCTTCGTATTCAGGTATTATTCTTCTGTTAGGTCAAATTCACTGGTGTTTTTTAGTAGCAGAAAACATAAGAAATACAGCTTAAATTCATAGACAGATTTGAACATCCTAAATAAGCTAACAACTTATCTATTATAATCATAGAATCACAGAACAGTTAGGTTGGAGGGGAGCTCCCTTGACCGCTTGTCTGCCCCTTTTTTGCTGCAGTCCAGGGTATGGTAGGCTTTCTGGCCTGCAAGCACAGCTGCTGGCTGGTGTTGAACTTTTCATCTGCCAGTCCCCCAAGTCCTTCAACACGGGGCAATTTAAAATAATGTATCCTTTTGCTTAGGAAAAGCAAGGAGGCTGAAAATTGCTCTGCTCACTGTGTTATTGGGATGAAGGCAGGATTTGCTTTAAGCCATTACTATGAAGTGACTGGACTAAGGGCTACGTCCCTGGAGAATATTAGATGTTGAGCTCCTAAAATGGGCACCAGAACTCTGTTTGAATGATGACCTTTGTGCAAATGGCAGGAATCTATACAGAGGAGAGTGACAAACAGCCTGCTGAGCCAGACTGTCCTCTGCCTGAGAAAAGTGCCCTTCTCTGGGGACTCCTTGTACAAAACTCCTGAAAGTATGTGTCTATGCTCATTTTTATTCTAAATAGAGCAAGAGGTCATGCCTGTATGATGCCATCAGAGGAAATGTCTTTCCTCTTCCCCAGTGATAAACTCAGTGCAGTCATCTGTGATGGACAGAAGTTCAGTCCCCTCTCGTCCCTGGTGCAATTCAATGCCATGTCTTCCATCTTTAAGCACCACCAAGTATAGCATATGCCACTCCATGCTGCAGAACCACTTCATTCCTCTTGTACAAAAACTGTTTGTGATCATAACAAAATGTACCCAATGAGCCTCAGTGTAGGATGAGTGCTCTGACTGCATTGTGATGCTTGCTTAATTTCATTATTCTCACGTTTCAAAAAGGAGCAAATAAAACCTGGAGATGTTTAAGGCCAGGTTGGATAGTAACCTGATCAAATACTTGATCTGGTGGCAATGTGATCAGTACTTGTTCTAGTGGTTGGCAGCCCTACTTGTGGCAGGGGGGCTAGAACTTGATGATCCTTGAGGTCCCTCCCAAGCCAAGACATTCTGTGATTCTATGAAAACCATCTGTTTTCTGGAATGGCTACTAGGGTTATGATGGATAAGGAATGACTGTCTGAAGCTGTTAATGTCACTGTGTAAAATGATTTTCTTTTTTTCCCTATCTTGGATGTATATTCTCTTTCCTGGGAAAAAGCTGAAAGGTGTGGCATCTACACAGTTCACCACAAAATAGACAATTCTGGTGTGTTTCTGTTAGATCAAATCCATCAGAGACAGAGGAAGAGGGAACTCCAAAGAACATAGGAAATATCCTGCCAGGATTGACAAGGGTCAGTGCGTCCAAGGGCATGTGCTGTAAGTCTGGTTTCCTCCAGACCCCACTCTTCAGACACCTGGCAATCTGGAACAGCTGTATTAGAGATGTGAGAGGATAGTCATACTTTTAGGGTACACTTCTGGGCCTACAGTCCTTGAATTATTCTAATGTCTTTGGAACCTGCTAATAGTGTCTATCTCTAACATGCTTTCTGGTGGTAGACCTTGAAGAAGTCTGCTACCATCCATGTTACTTGGATTTCCCAAATTCAGGCTGGGGTTACATACATGCTTTGGAGGTGTCCTGCCTGGCTGTAACAAGCCACTGTACCTGTGAGTCCACGTGGGCACAGAGACATTGGGCTCCCAGGGGTTTCATTTCAGCACGTAAAACATGGATAGATGGTTGCTATCTGTAAGGTGAAGTGACAGCCTTGAGATTGTACCTGGGATTACAATTTTGCTTCTAGGATTCTGATTTTTACCTTGGAATTTCTCTCTCCACGTCTCTCCCTGTTCCCATTACTCTCTCTCTAAAGGTGATGCCTTGTTTCCAATTATTCTTTCAACAGGGAGTCAATTAAAGATTCCAACCTCAGCCAATCTGCAGAGCCCTATGATTGTACAGTGTGGACCATCACAGGAAAGAAAGAGAACAAGAAGCAGTTATAACCAATTCGTTGCTAATTAGGCTTGGCTGAGCCTCCTTCAACTGTCTCACACTGCTCTTTGTTCCTATGGGCAGTGGAAAGCAAAAGGGAGAATTTCACTTAAAGATTTGATTCAGTATTCTTTTCTTTTTGATAGAAACAGGGTCAGCATGCAAATGGTATTTTATTTTCTACACTGACAGCATAGCTACACAAAAATATTATGACCTGCTGCTGCCAAATGCAACTGAATGAATTATTCTGAAGCACTCCTGAGCCCGTCTTTGTCACAGTCTCCTATTTCAGTCCCTGTCATGCACTGTGCCTATCATTCATTATAGTTGATGGGCTGAGGGCAGAAAAGTGTCTCTTGTCTTGTTCTCTGGAGAATTTTGTCTTGGCTGTCTCACCTTCAATCACCGCTAATAGCTCTGCTGGCACAAATTCAGAGAGGAGCTGTGAGGAGACAATGAAAATATTTCACAGGGCATTTTATATTTTAATAGCTAGTTTTAAAAAATGAATTTGCTGAAGTAGATGAAAATGAAGATTGCTAAGAGAGATTTTTCTTACAAGCATTTTTTTTGCTGTTATTAATCTTTAAGCCCTCTGCATCCTTTTTACTTTTTCTCGTATGTACTGCTATAGGGATTGGGTTCTACTTTGTTCAACTAATAACCATTTATCTGACAAATTCATTAGGATGGTTTACTGTTCAATAGTACTATGCTGGAGGAAAGAACAAAATATCACTTTGTTGTGTAGGGCACTTTGTTGTGTAGCTTACTCAAATTTTAGCCTGCTGCCTCCACCTGTCTTTACAATGGTATGTGACCACAGGCTGTGCTTGTGGTAGGAATTCTGTCGCAGCTCTGATGTCTTGCAAAGGTCATAGCAAAAGAATGCGATGAAGCTCACCATTTTGGCAGAAGCACAGTGGATAACCCAAGTGAGATTAAAACTGTTGTACGGTCTTTAAGTTTTTTATGTTTTATTTAGTATAGTTTTCTTCTGGACTCCCAGGACTCCCAGTCTGGGTTTCTGATCTCTGATTGGCAGATAGAACTGGTGATCTAGTTCAGCTGGTGGATGAATAAAATATTATGGCAATAGTCTTACGTAGTTCAGTGGGTGTTTTTCCAGACAATGGTAATTAAGTGCATGCAGTAACAGAGACATTTGGTCATCCTTAGGCAAACACTATCAGAAGGCACAATGAAAATAAAATACAGATCTGTACGTACTGTCCAGAGTGGTATATAAAATTTAAATATGGATTGATGAAACTTCTGTTCAATCATTAGTTGCTAAAGATGATTTTTAAGATTATATGGATGATTTAATGATCTATTTCATTAATTGCTGTGTTTTCTTACTACCTATTTAATTGATTCAAATAAAATTATACGTTGTATGTTGAAGCATTTTTGAACTCTCTAATTGAAGTGTTACCTTTTCGATCTTCATTTCCCCCACCTGGATTGCAAGATTAGGGTTCATCTGGGAAGAAAATAGGGCATTTTAATGCTAGAGTTGGTGAAATCATTGTCTGCAACTGTCAACACAAAAATGACTCAAAGACAGATCATCTTGTTATAGAAGACTTGCTTCAGCAGTCTGGAACTTACATCCAATTTAGTTATGTCAAGATATTAAAGTTCCTTTTCAGTGAAGACGAGGTATGAAGTAGTAAAATAAACGTGTTTTATCCAATTTTAATGATCACCAGTTTTTAATTAGTTGCAGAAATGAACAGCAAAGAAATTTTGTTAAACATTTTAGCTGAGTTTAGGGATTGAAATATTGACTTCACAACTCATGGAAGTGTCATGGAATGCTGTGTCCAGGGGCACACCTGGTGAGTTCTGGCTGCTCTTGGGCATTTGGGAACAGGATCTGCAGCAGCTCAAAGCAACTCCCTGACCTGCATGAAGTGTGAGCACAGGTTCCTCCGTACTCAGTTTATAACTCCAGTGCTCCACCATGCTGTTAGCTGATGCAGAGTCCTGCCTGTATGGCAACATATGCTAGTCAGTCTGACTTTCTGCTCACTGTGTGTTATCCCAGCACGGGAATGGCTAACTGACACTTTACCACATGTAGTATGTACTGTTTTTGTTGTAGTTTCCTTGGGGTACTTGCCAATAAGAAGGACAGAGAAGGGTTGTGGAACAACATTTGCCTTTCATGTATGAAACTCAAGAACATGAGAATACATACTTACCTGGTGTAGGGAGCCTGCTTTGGCAGGGGGTTTGAACTTGATGATCTCTGGAGGTCTCTTCCAAGCCCTACAATTCTGTGATTCTGTGATTGATGAAGGTTAATTAGCATGACAGATAAAATACCAAGTTTTTTGGAAAGACAGAGCAGTATTTTTTTTTTCCTTAAAAAAATACTGATCTGTGAATGTCTATTTAAACAAAGATTTCAAGAAACCACGAATATATAAGGCAGCTCTTCTAAATGAAAGTGTTCCAACAAGGAGCAGAATCCCATTCTTTCATTTCTTATGCTCATGAGACCCCTATCTTGTTATGCTCAGCTGCCAGAGAAAACAAGCCCACTCTTTCATTAGTACAGGAGAATGTAGCATCTGTCTGTATGCATTAAAAAAAAAAAATCTATGTTTTTCTGGACTAATCTGGCATGACTTTTTTATCTCCTCACATGAACTCATCTAAGAAAATTTCAGTCTGAATGAGATAGGCAGAGGTTATACTCTCTGGGAAGACCATCAATTTTAGTAACTTCCACGCCCCTTGGCCACGTTTCTAATCTCACTAATGGTATCGTGACCATTTCAGTGCTGACGGACCTCCTAACTGGAATAGCTTGAAGAGAGACAAATTCATGCTTTCAGGCACGAGCAATGCTACTTCTATTTTGGCTGCATTGGAAGGAGCTCAAAATGAGTTATGCTTGTCCTTTTCCATTAAGCATTCCTCTGCTTAGTAGCATAAATGTAATTAACATTGTGGGCCTCATGACTCTTTTTAACTGGATTAGATCTCATGACTCACTTGGGCATTATCTGAAGAAAGTCTCCCTGTACAAAATGACTCAATCACTAAAATTGCTATCTGGCTACATGCCAAGTTATTAGGATCCAAAGAGGTAGCACTTAATCTGATTCAGAAACCTCTTTCATATTTTTTAAACATATGCACAAACCTATTCCAAAGCTCTGCCCCTCCAAAAAAAGAAGTCAAGATTTTATTTTAGGTACACTCTATACTCTGAGACGTCTTACAACATTATTGATCCTTTTAAAGTAATTGCGTTTAATTCTGAAACCACTGCAAAATTTCAGATGAAGAAATAATGCAAACAAATCAGGAAAAAGTTCAGGGCCATGAGAAGGTCACTGAGCACTGGGAGTGGAGACTACTGACAGTTTCATTGGTTTAGCCATTTGCCCATTTATCCTCTCTTGATCTCAGGATTGAGTGAAAGAATTGGGTCAGGCCTCACTTCCTTTGTCTTATCTCCTCCATTATATTCCATAGCTAGCACTTGGGGAAATGTGATGGGAAACAGCAACCTTTCTTGTAGTATGGTCATCCATATTCTGAGCATAGGTAGTAGTGGGTTGTTTTGGCCTGAATGTTGCTTATGTTTAAAATCTCAAAGATCAGTCTATCCTGAATTGAAACAACCATTTTTGACTCCCGTTTAGACTTCCATAGCATTCAAAATACACTTCAGCTCTGTGTCAAAAAGAAGTATACCTCTTGGTTTGAAACCTCCCATCTGAATATTTAATTAGCTTTTTTTTGTTGTAAGAAATAGAAAATAATTGCTTGCTCTTCAGTTTTCCATGTTTTTCTTGACTTTTTGGCCTCTCTGATCCATCTTCTTCCCAGAGATCCGTTTTTCAGTCTGAAGACTCACAGCTTATCTAGTCTATCTCTGAAGAGTGAATGGCCAGAGTGAATGCAGTGCTAGGCTATAGCTGCTTCAGAAACCTTGGGGCAGTGCAGACAAAAACTTGTCTTCCAGTGAGAGGAGAAAATAATATATTCCTAAAACAAGTCATTAATATCTGTCCTGAGATGATTACACTAAAAATTACATTGTTTTTCAATGTAGAAAGCTCATTACTTAAAGCCAATGGAGTAAAGAGAAAGTGTAGGTATTTCACCTCTGCAAAGGTTTCTGATATGCCTTTTTTCAGACATGGATATCCAGACTTAGAAACACTGACCAAGAACTTGAAGGTGTTTTTTCTGTTAAAATTATTATTATTATGTATTATTTCTCTGTTGATTGCCTGGGAGTTGACATTCCTCTCTGTAAAAGGAAGAGGGAATAATTAATAATTAAATTAGCACAACGAATCATTATCAAAATGGTTTTTATCATCTGTAAATTAACTTTCAGCAATAAATGTTGAGCAGTGTCATTCTTTATGCTTGTCCTCGCCTGACAGAGAAAATCTTGTCTTTATTTCCGATAAATCACGAAACATTATACATTGTTAAAATTGGAACTGTGAATTTCCCTTTGTCCAAAATGAAATTGTGTGATATGACACAAATTTATGAAAACTTAGTGGATGTGAAAGTATATAATAATACCTGTCCAGTGGTTGTGTAAGATCCTCTTCATTGCCATAAGAGCTTTGCCATGCTTTGGTGCTGAAATGGCTTCATAGCCTTGAAAGATTTTAAATGTCTATCAGAATGTTCTGGAAAATTTGTTTTCTGAGAGATTAATGTAAGAGGCCTAACTTAGCCACTTGTCATCAAAAATACAAAGAGTCAGTTGTCCAACACACTGTTATTTACTTTTCCCTTTTATCAGTCTACAAAATACTTTATTGATAACTTTAAATGCAGCAGTGATCTGAACCCACTGAAAGACTGTGATGAGTGAGCAGTTTAAATGTTTACCAATGCACTAACAATGCTTTTGCCCTCAATCTATGCTTAGATTTGATTCCAGCAACAGCATTAATATGGACATTTTAAAGAGTGTTTAGTTTTTTGAACCTATGTGGTTGACCTGAGATCAGAATCTTGATTAACCAGAAGGTAAGTACATGGGAGCAGGCATTTTTCTGTAGATGTTAGACTCAACTTTTGGCATTATACCTCACCAAATGTGTGGAAGATGGGAAAGGTCAAAATCTTACTGTTCTCTCTCAGCAGATGAAGATGGCAGGAAGGAAGGAAAGGCCAGTCTTGTAGGCCAAGTTAATATGTTTTCCAGTTTCCAACTGAAGACCCTCCAAAGTGCTGCATTCTTAACACAGTTTCCCATTCCCTACTGTTTATTTGTTGCTGCAAAAGAAAGCATTCAGAAAACATTATAATACATCTAGAAAGAAATCAACGTTCTCTTCAAATGTGTATATATATTTGTATGTACTTTTGTTTATATAAATACACATGTGCACATATGTTTATGTATCTACACAAATACATGCATAAATGTGTGTGTTTAAACATAAACATACCCTACAATATCCTTCTCTCTGAATTGGAGACGTATGGATTTGGGTGGACTGTTCAATAGAAAAAGAACTGGCTGCATTATCAACTCCAGAGAGTGGTGGTCAATGGCTCCATGACTGGATGGAGATTAAGTGACAAGCAGTGTCCCCCAGGGGTCGGTGCTGAGGCTGATACTCTTTAATATCTTCATCAGTGACACTGACAGTGGGGTTGAGTGCGCTCTCAGCAAGTTTGCTGACAGTGCCAAACTGTGGGGTGCATTGTACACACCAGAGGGACAGGATGCCATCCAGAGGGACCTAGACAGGCTTGAGCAGTGGGCCCAGGAGAATCTCATGAAGTTCAACAAATCCAAGAACAAGATCTTGCACCTGGGTCGAGGCAACTCTCACTACCAATACAAGCTGGGGGATGAAAGGACTGAGAACAGCCCTGCCGAAGAAGATCTATGAGTTCTGGTGGATGGCAAGCTGGACATGAGACAACAATCTGCTCTTGTGGCCTAGAAAGCCAACCATATCCTGTGCTGCATCAAAAGCATCATGGCCAAAAGGTCAAGGGAGGTGATCCTGTCCCTCTACTCATCACTGGTGAGGCCTCACCTGGACTACTGCATCTAGATGTGGAGTGGTCCAAGAAAGACATGGACCTCTTGGAGCACATCCAGAGAAGGGCCACAGAAATGATTCTGGGAATGGAACACCTCTCCTATGAGGACAGGCTGAGAAAATTGGGGCTGTTCAGCTTGGAGAAGAGAAGAATGAGAGGTGATCTAATGGCGGCTTTTCAGTATCTAAAGGGGAGCTACAGGAAAGAAGGGGACAGACTCTTCAGCAGGGTCTGTGGTGATAGAACAAGGGGAAATGGTTTCAAAGACGGTAGATTTTTCACGACTTTTCAGTCATGGTAGATTTAGGTTAGATAGAAAGAAAAAATCTTATACAGTGAGGGTGGTGAGGCACTGGAACAGGTTGCCCAGAGTTGTTCTTGATGGCCCATTCCTGGAGACTTTCAAGGTGAGACAGTATAAGGGCCTGGGTAACCTGATCTAGCTGTGCATGTCCCTGTTCATTGGAGGGGAGTTGGATTAGATGGCCTTCAGAGGTCCCTTCCAAATCTAAGGATTCTATGATTCTATATCTGGACCATTACTCATTTCTCAGTGGCACTGTAGGCTCTGTGTGCTTCCAAGTAAGTGGAAGAAAATAGATCAGAGAAAAAAAAAAAGTGAAGGAAAGGAAATATACTCTTCAATTACCAGGACAAATTCCTTTCTTAAAAAACATGATACAAAATATCATTGTAACCTGCACCCACATCTATTCTCTAATTCTGACTTCCTGAATCATTTATGAATCTTACCCTTTTTTTCTTGCACACAGCATGCATTCTTTCTGGAGAAAGTAGTCTGATGCCTCTCCAAAAGCTGAACTTTCCTTATCTGAACACTGTCTGTTCAATCCAACAGATACACCATTCCTTATTAAATTACTTAAAGACACTGACAAAGCCCATAACTATGAATCTTTATCTTAAGGAGCTCACTTGTAATTTGTACAATGGCTTCCACTACATTACCACAGAGAAAGGATAAAGTGAAAAGCTGCCTCTGTGTGCAAGCTAGATTGTGCACAGCAAAAAAATCAATAAAAGCAACAGGAAATCTGCTGCTCTGCTTTAGCTATTTGCTCATGGAGTGAGGGCATTTTTATCATTAAGTTAGCTGGGTTCCAGAGGCAGGCTTTGTTTTATACTGAGTTTTCCCTTTGAAGGAAGAGTTATTTCATTCCGAAAGTGAAATTCCCTTTAACATTAAAATGACATAGCAGGTTTGCAAATGTGATGACAAATCCTTGTGTTTTATCTTGTATTCTTCATAAGAGCAGGTCTAAAAGAGAAAGACAATACGTGTTTTGCAGCTGTTGATCAGCCAGAAAGCACCTCTTCCTGTATGAGAATTTCAGGATGTGCTTTTTTATCAGGACACCTATATATTCCATCCTACAGAGACAGAAAGCTAGAAATGTCATTGTAGTTACTGAAGGTCATTTAAGGCAGGAAATTTTTTTAAACATTACGTAAGATCTGTGACAGTGAAGTCATAGAATGATTCTGGTTAGAGGAGACTTCAGAAAATCTCTAAGTCAACCTGCTTCTCAAAATAGGATTGATACCAAATTCAGGCAGAGCTGCTAGGAATTTTTACTACGATTGACTCTTGGAGGCCACCAAAGCTTGAAATTCCACATTCTCACCGGGCAACCTATTCCAGTGCTTAATTTTCCTCAAAATAAAATCTCTCCCATATATCCCATTGAATTCTCTCGTGTCTGTTTGTGACTACCTTCTACCGCTTTCTCAACATTAACCTCAGTAAAGAGCCTGGTTCTGACTTATCAGTCACCTTCTCTTAGCTACTGTACTGTTGGTTTTAAGTTCCACTCCAACTTCTCTTCTTCAGCCAAGGTAGTCACAGGAGTAAAATGCATTTGTAATTTGAGACTTAATACACATTTGTTACTCTAGTCCCAAAGAAAATTGTTTGTTTATCACACTGACATCCTTATAAACATCAGTAAAAATGAAGTGTCCTTTTGCTGGAATAAAATGTCAACATGGAAAATTAAAGAAAATTACTGCAAAAAAAAAAAAAGAATTTCTTTATATAATCAAATTCTGGAGAACGACTTGATAAGCAATGCAAAGTTGAGGCATAAACATGCAGATGCTTAGTTTCTAGTAAAACTATGGTTTTTTTCTTAAATAAATGTATTTATTATGCATATCTGGACAAAGGACTAGAAGCTAAAACTGAAATCAATTATCTCTAAATTTGTATTAACTTGAGTGGGAATTTTTTTTTTAGACAAACGTATTTCAAGGTGAAGACATTTACTTTTGCAGTTTTTGCTTTTGTTAGGTTGGTTCATGTACGTAGAACACCTTCATACTCACCAGATGTTTTTTTTTCCTCCTAATTTTAGATGCACAGCATTTATTTAACTTCTGATTTAACTACCTGAGGCAGTTCCAAGTACTGTAAATGGAAAGATGCTTACATCTTCAGAGAAGACTTCATTTCATATGAGATGAGTAGATGAAATATATATATATTCATATGTAATATTTAATACATATTATATACATATTATATATATATGGTGTATGTATGTGTATATATATGTATGATGTACTGATGGACAGTTGTCTGAATATGAGCCACAAGTGTGTCCAGGTGGCCAGCAAGGCCTATGGCATCCTGGCTTGTATCAGGAATGAAGTGATGAGCAGGACTACGGAAGTCATCCTGCCCTTGGACTTGACACTGGTGAGGTCTCATCTCGAGTACAGTGTTCAGTTTTGGGCACCTCAGTACAGAAAGGACATTGAGGTGCTGGAGCAGGTCCAAAGAAGGGCAACAAGGCTGGTGAGGGGCTTGGAGAATATGGCCTATGAGGAGACAATGAAGGAACTGGGGCTGTTCAGTCTGGGGAAAAGGAGGCTGAGGGGAGACCTTATTGCTCTCTTCCAGCATCTGAAAGGTGCTTACAGAGAGTGCGGGGCTGGTCTCTTCTCACTGGTGACAGGACGAGGGGAAATGGCCTCAAGTTGCACCAGAGTAAGTTTAGGTTGGATATCAGGAAAAACTTCTTTAGAGAAAGGGTTGTTAAGCACTGGAATTGGCTCCCCAGGGAGGTGGTTGAGTCACCATCCTTAGATATACTTAAAAACTGTTTGGATGTGGTGCTCAGGGACATGATTTAGTGGAGGGCTGTTAGAGTTAGGGTAGGATGGTTAGCTTGTGGTTGGACTCTATGATCTTTAAGATCTTTTCCAACCTGAGTGATTCCATGGTTCTATCATTCTGTGTATGATAATCCACTGTTTCCTCATGCCTTCTTCTCTTTGCTCAAAGCATAAGGAACAGGAGATGACTTAGATATCTAAATTTAAGTGAGTTAAATAATATTTTTTGGATATCAGAAGCTTACATATAGCAATTATTTGCCTTATTCTGCTCTCCTGCACTGAACTGTCAAGCTTAGCTATTACATCACCTATGCTGGAAGAATGATCAGTCACTTCCAAAGAAAGATGCATATATTCATGCTCCATCCACGGATTGGAAGAATCTTGTCTCTTCAGTCTTTTCTATGCTTCCCTCCATTATACCCAGAGCAATTCCTTTAATCTGGAAAGCTTTGGAAATGTTGATATGTGACAGTTGTGGACTGACTGGTAGAGTATAAAGGCAGAGCATTTTCTTAGAACTCTGCTATGGAGAGTATTCCAGTTTTGTTGTGCCATGGTCTTGTACAAGTGGATATTATCTATAACGCCTTCTTGAAATTATTTGAAGACTTGTTATAATTTATTTAGACTGGATTTGAAGTATAAGCAGTGTGTTCAACTGTTGTAATCTCCTACTGCAGACAGTGCCTTAACTAGCGTACAGTATATCAGCAGTGGTAGAAAAAGTACTTATAAATAGATTAACCTGACTCCAAAATTTGTATCCTAACTAAGCCAATAGTTGTCTGTGATATGACAATTCCAGTTTTTGTACTATGAGAAATATGGAATATTAGGAGATTGAGGCTACTTAACTTTGCACATTCCCAAACACCTGTGTAGTGTCTGCCTCTATACATCCACATGTTTTAATATTGTTTTTTAAAAGACTTTCACAAAACCAAGAAAAAATTGTATATACAACTTGATAAACAGGCATTAGTAATTTTGTATTATTTCTTATTATACACAGGTCAGTATAAATTTTGTTTTCTACTTCTAACACCAAGACAGTAGCTCAAAGTCACATGCAGGTTCAAAAGGGCACTCTGTGTACTTGGATACTCTTGTAGTACAGAAGCTATAAAAGACCTTAGTTTGTGGTAAATTATGTTAGAGAATGAGATTAATTTATTTGATTGCATTTGCCATTGTGGGGCAAGCATGAGCAATTTAGAGGATTAAACTGGAGCAACACAGAAATGTGAGATGTCCATTTAGTGCTCTCAAAGTTTGATTACTTTGATAACAGAGTGTCTTGTGCCAAATGAACATTGGAGTAGCCTTCCAGTAGCTCTTCAACTGCATGCAGCTACTTCATTAGGGTGACCTTGCATGCAGAATTGTCACAGGCTGACTCTTGTTTGTTAATCTCTGTTATTGCATAAAGAATCAAACTTTGCACTTTTTACTTATTCCTTCCCTACACAGAGTTCTTTTGATTGTCTAAAGCAGGTAGGGTTTTATTCACAACAGGTTTGGGGAAATATACTGATGGAGTATTCAAGCAAGTGACCAACATGGCCACATTAAAGGATGAAATAGACCCGTGTTTGTGCATTTTGGATTAGTCTGGAGGACAACATTATTTTGCTACTCACATTGAGAAGTGAATACAGCTGCTGTTTCAAGTGTTCTACAGCACCCCTGTTTATCTGCAAAGTATAGGACATTGTTAATGCACACCATGATTGCAGCAGGTTTCTGAGCACACAAGAGGGCATTTAAGAATTTCTCATCTGCAAGCCATGCCTCTGTTGTGAGTCATATCCTAAAGTTTTGTATTAATAGGAAGATGCCATTGTGTTTAAGCGCCACTCAGAAAAAAAGAATCTGCAGTTTGCTGTGAGCATACAAATGATGCCATACAGTTTGAGTGGTATATATAAAAGTACTATGTTAAATGCTTAAGCAAGCGTTACATTGGAAAAGAAAAAAAAGTGACCACAAAGTTGTAATCCATCACCCACTTGTAAGAAATTCTGAAGGAATTACATGGGACATCACAGACAGTGAGATTGCAACTTGGAGAAGATTACCTATGGTCTATGTGCTGTGATGAAAAGATCAGTTTAATAAGTACTTCCCTCTTGGAAGGCTCAGTAAGTCAGTTATGGTAGTGATCATTTGGTTCTCTGCTTGACTAAGACACAAGCTAGAATCATCATCCTCTTCTTCACCTAAATATGAATTTGACTGAGTCTGAATATGCACTTCTTTATTAATTTGATGAAATTTACTGCGTCAAAAGATGGGGAACTCATGAGACAACGCGATGTCCATAGCTCTCATAGTGCCTCTGAGCATTAGTGATTTCTTCAGGGTTTTTTTTTTTTTTTTTGGTAGCGGAAGAATGATAATCTGTTCTTTAACACTGAAATGAGTGTCATTATCTCTCTTGTCTATCTGCACACATGATAGTCTACCAAAACACCTCTGAAATACTGTTATTCCTGTGGCACAGAAGCCAGAGGGTTTGCATTTAATCTTAAAAATCTGCCTTAGTGACATGCTATTATGAAGCAGCACAACAGTTAAATCTATCGCAGTTGCTGCTTTTCTTGGTGATTCTTTTGTTTTGAGTGATAAAAAAAATACACAAGGAAATTGCTATCAGCTTGCATTAGGGAAAGTAAACAGTTTACTTTTCTAATTATCCTAGAGATTTATTCCTTTTTTTTTTTTTTTTTTTTTTTGAAGACTACACTCAATATGCCACCCCTTGGTTAATTTTCTGTATGAAATTCGAGTATGAATTTCAAGGAGAACACCTCATCCATCTTTCCCTGAATCTGCCAGAATGCTGTAGATGACTGTGCTACATAGGGTTTATGGGGCTAGATTGAACCATTGATTTTTCTCAAGAAATTCCCCATTGCCCTGAACAAATTGTACCGAGGAAAAGCAAATGGCATAAATATGGCCTGATAGATGAACTAAACCTTGTTTACCTGGCATTTTGTTTTGTTTTCCAGTCTCTGATTAAAACAATTATTTGTTAGTGTCAAACCTTTGATGTTTGCAATTACTAGAGCACCTCTGAGAAAGAAACTCATGCTATAGCCTGAGCCATTTCAGAGGGAGACCATAAATAGCTGCCCTCATATCTCTGCAAAAATAAGATAGGGTACTCTGAATCACTGTTTGTTTGTTAGTCTGTTTTCAAAATGAAGGAAAATGAGATTGACTAGCTGTATACTATGCTTTCTATAGAAACAGGACTCCCACATTTCATGCTCTGTAAAAAAATGAACTCTAGAAGAAAAGAATGGATGTGTGCCAAGGGTGAAGCTATGGGTTTTACCTCTACAGCGGTCTGTGCTCCAGATGGCAAATCTTTTCTCCTGCTCTGCAGGGTGATGGATAGTTTTATCCCTCCTTCTCACTTACACCATAGCCGTTTTCTACCAGTGTCTGGATGGAAGTGTATTAACAGCATAAGACTACTGAAGGTCAAAGTTATCTTGTATCAGAGAGACAAGACTGTGTAAAATGATTAAATAATAATAAAAATATGCAGTTCTCTAACTTTCCACACAAAATGTAAGTTTTAATAAATGCCAGAAGGAAGGGCATGAATACAAGTAAAAGAAAATACATATTCAAGATTTATTTTAAATATAGGATTTCAAAATTCAGGGATGTGAAGCATACATTTTCAACAAACACTTTCAAGTGCTCAGTGAGTGAATGCTCATTCTTTCCCTTGGAAACCAACATTTACAATATTTCCTGATTTCAGAGCTGCTTATTTCAAGAATGTGATAATTTGAATCCTCATTCAAGTAGAAAGAAATTGAACTTTGGCCCCTTAAGGTTTTGTATCAGAGATTCCAAATTCTGCCTCCACAAAATGATAGTTGCCTAAAATGAAGGTCAAGGAATGTTTGCTTATCAATCTATAAATGATTTTATTATTAAGTATGCTATTGGGTATTCTCCTCACTGTTAAATCATAATCAATTTCTTCAATTTCTCAGCATTCTAATAGTTTCTGCATTACATCTTCATTCTGGTTTCCTTGACACTTACTGCAAGGATTCTTTCACAATTTTATTTAGTGAAAACATTTCTATAACTTTCACGTTCTCCCTGAGGCTATGGTGAATATGTCTGCAAAACTTGGGCAGGGGCAAAGAAAACATTTTGAATACTTTCTGCTCGAGGAAAAGAGAATGAAATGCAGATTCATATTGGTTTTTTTTGTCTTTTTTTTTTTCTTATGGACGGGATGATTTCAAGTAATGGTTAACAGTCATTTTGCAGTATAGTACAGAGTGTACTCTTCTCACAGAAGAAGTATGTTGTGATTTGTCCCTTGGTGGCACTGAACACTTGTGGTACTTTCTCCCCCTTTCCCCCAATTCCTCTTTTTGAATGTCTTTGATAGAAGCAGACTTCTTGCTTTACAAGGTCGGAATCTGCTTTTTACCTTCTGGACAGCAATGTGTTTCTGCATCAACATGCCATCACCATGATGTTTGCTGTAGGTTGTCCAGGAGAGCTCAGCACAGTATAGAGGCTGTCCAGACCCATGGAAGAACATGTAAGGTGGTTGACTGACCATCTTTTCAATGGCTGATCACTTCTGGGAGCATTTGCTGGGCAACTGTATGAGTCTAGGACAGAAAAGTGGTAATTGCTTGTCCTCTCCTGATCTGAATTATTTATTCTACAGAAGTGGTTTTCAAGATCATCAAGATCACTGTGCACAGTAAGAACATGATAAATGCAACAAAACTAATGGATTATCCTAGAATTTACTTGAATATTTCCTGCCTTAGACTCAAAAAAGTCACATCAGGACCTCTGCCTAGCCATAGAGACATTAAAAATGTCTCTTTGAAATTAAGTTAATGCTTTATAAACACAATTTTGGAAGACTACAATAAAAGAGAAAGAGATTTCAGTGATCTCATCGTGAGTGTATTGAAATATTTAGAAGATTTCCATTGTTCTTAAGGAAATGTTTAAAACTGCATTTTTTTTTTCTTTTAAATAAGGAGAAAAAAGTTTATAGATCATAAAGGTAAAAAGCTGTTTCTGAATCAGGGACCATTGAAGAGTAGTTATGGATGAAGTGCAGGTAGTGTCAGAAGTATATGAATATGATGTCTATGCAGAGTGCAAGCAAAAGTCTGTGCTTTCTCCTCTGTTGGTCCTTTCTTTGGTGCACTGAACATCATGCCGCCAGATTTCATCCTCTCTTTCTGCAAGTGATCTTCATATACACTCTTTGTTTTAATAAATTTGTCACTCGGCTGTGAGAACAAAATGTCCTTATCAGCCTGTCTCTAGACAAGGCAAGTGACATTGTTGACCCATTGTATTTGCAGGCTTGTTCCCAAAATAACAAATTTTGCATATGATTCCTATTGCTGTTTGGGTTGAAGATAAGAAGTCTGGGAAAAACCACTGGAAAAAAATGTTCTGAGGAATGAAAGAGAAAACTCAAGCAGAGCAATTTCTGTGTTTCTCCTTTGACTAGGATCCAAGACCTTTATATTTTAGGAGACAGCATATGCATTGTGAGTAAATTAAAGCCATTCTTCTACAATATTCTGAATATATAACTACAATGTATTCTATTGCATAGGAAAGAATAATTCTGGAGGATAGTTCTTCTGCCATTCTTAGTTTTCAGAAGAATACTGTCAGAAAATAGCAAGAGAAACAAAACCTGAGTGCACATTCACTGCTTATGTTATATTTGAAGCAGGGATTTGTTTCAGACATTATTCAGTGCTGTTCAATAACTACATCAATCACCTATGAGAAAATAGAAAATAATTGCTTTAAAATTAGCAGATCACCTCAAGCTACTGGATAAATAAATTAAGTCAGGAGCAGGGTTAGTCATGCAGAGTGAGCTGGAATGTTTTGTGGAGTGGGTTGATCTGATCTACAGGCTTTTGGGACCATGGAATGTATGGCTGTAGATTTTCAAAGAATGTAGGTGGAGCTTATGAAAGAAGATGCTGTATCATTGTGTCATTGAAAGGATCAAAGAAGAATGGTACATAATCAGGAGGATAGGCATGTCCATTGAGATAGCTATCCATTGAAGATAATTCTGCTGAAAAAAAATTGAAAAGGATTTAAAAGAATCTGAGCTGTAGTCTGAAAAACAAGGACAAACCTGAACACGTTTATCTTAAATTATTCAAATTGCAGATATCTTCATTGCCTACATGCCTACACCCAGGAAAAGCTTCAGAAAACAAAGAGCTCTTTAATACACCACTGGGAAATATAACAAGACTTCAAGACTGGGATCTTTGCTAGACTAATCAAGATGAAGAGCAGGTATTTTAAATGATGAATATGGCCTATCTCCTGGAGCAATTCAAAGCACATTGCTCTGAAAGTAATGCCTCCTATTTTGTTCCATGAAAACTATAACAAAGAGTACAGTAACACTGTTTCATAGAGAAAATTATCAGTTACAAGACACAATTTTTCAACTTAGTAACTACCATTAACTATGCATTTTTGCCCGTGATGAACATGAGCCTGCACGCAGCACATGTTGAAAGCCTGTATGGCCATCTAGAATATGGCTTGTCTTTCATATTTCTGTTGCCATTGCTGAAACACATTATCCACTGCCTCACTGTGCTCACATCCACTGTTTGGTTTCCACCAGTGTTCAGCAAGTATCAGTGAATGTCACTGGGTGCCATTTTTTTTCCACATGCAGGAGTTAAATGACACACATTTGCTTCATCCTCACTTCCATGTCAGATGCCATTTTGTCAGGCTACCCTTCTGCTGTCATCTGTCACACCATGGCAACAAAGCACAGTGGAATGTTGGTGAAAAGGTTTGACTTCCATTGCCATATCACCAACATCCACGTCTCATATTGTGGACCAACATAATAAAATACAACACTTTATTTTCAGAGCAGCCCTCATAGGTGAGCTCTATTACCATTCCTACAAGTTTAGGAAACCTGTCTGGATGAGTTTCTGAAATACTTGACCTGGATTCATGCAAAAGTGAGAACTAATATGATAAGCATTCATGGAATTCCACTTCTAGGAGTTAAAGATTATTTCTGGCTCAAAGACTGATGAACCATTAGGAAAGTCCAATGTTATTAAGGGATATTATTAATATCCACTGCACTGAAAGTGGTATTACCACGACACTAGTTAGAACTGCAATATTGTCAGACCTTTTAGACAAAGAATTTGTACAGTGTCAGATGCTATGTCTGGGGAGAGGACCTATCTCCATTTTAAGTTCCAGCCAACCCTCTATCCAATTTGAATGGCAAGAGAGGCCATAGAAACTTCCTAATGGGTGCTTCTACACAATAGATCAGATAGATAGATGACAGATAGATAGATGACAGCAGGACTCCATCCACCTCCATCAGTAGCCTAAGTCAGAGGATATGCTGCATCAATGCAACCACACCTACCAATATTTAAGAGTAGTCGGGCGTTGGAACAGGCTATCCAGATAGGTGGTGCAGTCATCCCTGGAGGTGTCCAAGAAGTGTTTAGATGTGGTACTGAGGGACATGGCTTAGTGAGGAAATATTGGTGATATATGGGTGGTTGAACTGGATGATCTTGGAGAACTTTTCCAACTTCGGTGATTCTATCATTCTATGAATTTATGTCTGTTCACCAGTTCTGCTCTGATGTCTTGCTAGGGAGAAAGAAGACTGCCACCACATGAGGTAGAAAAGGAGTAAACGGTAATGAAAACGTGGTGCATAGAACTTAATCCAGTTCTGAGGAGAAGAAAAAAAGAGGAACTGCAGGCAGGAGGTGTTTGGGGACCAGGCAGTCAAGGGCTAGGCAAACTGCTGCATCATGCCTGGAGCTAGAGTATAAAACAGCTCAGCACCTTGTGACTTCGGTATTTATTTATTAATAATCATGGTTGATGTGGTGCAATAAAAGCATTTTGAACATTTCTAAAACCTAACAAGACATGTAGGCAGGAGCATGTGCATATAGAGCAGTCCTCCTAGAAGGAAGAAGGCCTTTGATTCAGGTCTGAATGTGTTGCAGTGTTTTCAGAAAAAGTTTTCTTGGATGCAGTACTCAAAGCTGCTCTGCTAGGGAACTGAGCAATCTGCCACACTGAATCAAGACCTTAGATCTGACCTTCACTCAGTTGAGAAGTTCTGAACTGGGAAAGAGGCCCAGGATCTCAGCTACCTCAGCTATGGGAGTAGTTATACCAGAACAAATATGGAAGGATTGTAAGGAGATTGACAGTAGTTCCAAGCTCATTTGTCCTCAGAAAATAATATCCAGCTGCCACTGTGCCCTCACACAGAGTTGCAGAAACTTCCTTTTCACAGAATCAAAGAATCACAGAACCGCAAGATCACAGAATGGCCTGGGTTGGAAGGGATCTCAAGGATCATGAATCTCCAACCACCCTGCCACATGCAGGGCCACCAACTTCCACATTTAACACTAGACCAGGCTGTCCAGGGTCCCATCCAATCTGGCCTTGAACACCTCCAGGGACGGGGCATCCACAACCTCTCTGGGCAGCCTGTTCCAGCACCTCACCACTCTCTCTGTAAAGAACTTCCCCCTGACATCCAACCTAACTCTTCCCTCACTCAACTTCAAACCATTTCCCCTTGTCCTGCAGTTATCTGCCCTTTCAAAGAGTTGACTCCCCTCCTGTTTGTAGGCTCCCTTTAGGTACTGAAAGGCTGCAATGAGGTCACCCAGCAGCCTTCCTTTCTCCAGGCTGAACAAGCCCAGCTCCCTCAGCCTGTCTTTGTAGGGGAGGTGCTCCAGCCCCCTGATTATCCCCGTTGCTCTCCTCTGGACCCTCTCCAACAGCTCTCTGTCTTTCTTACACTGGAGGCACAACGTGTCCTGATGAAATCCTCTTTGCCTTTCTCCACACGTAATGATGAATAGGAATCCAGAGCAGTCCAGGTCTGATCTATAATGACTCAGCAACCACTTCAGCCAGCTCCTTCAGAACCCTGGCATGCACAACTTCCAGTCCCATAAACTTGTACACATTCAGTCTCCTGAGGCGATCTTGGACCTGCTCTGTCCTCACAGCAGGGGGAGGGATTTACCACCCCAATCGCCAGCTACATGTTTAGGGATGCAGGGCTCAGGGACATGAGAAGTACTGGAATCCTTGCCACCAGTGAAGACCGAGGCAAAGAACTCATTCAGTACCTCAGCTTTCTCTTTGTCCATTGAAACCAGTTCTCCTTTTACATTTACCAGAGGAGGTACACTCACTTTGGCCTGTCTCTTCTGTCCAATGCACTTGTAGAAAGTCTTCCTATTGTTTTTCATGTCCCTCATCAAGTTCAGTTCCACCTGTGCCTCGGCTTTACCTGATCCCACGTCTGCAAGGATGGCATCCCTGTATTCTTTCTAGGTGACATGCCCTTGTTTCCTAGCACTGGTCATCGCAGAGAGAGTAGGAAAGTTGCATCTATCCTGAGATGTGTAGATTCCAGAAAGCACATGGAAAAGCTTTTCTGAACTTAGTCCAAACCTGCAAACATCAGAACTGACATGAGGTTATAGATACATCTCAGTGTAGAGTCTGGATTCCTTGATTCAAAGAGCTTGCCAGAAAAGAAGAACATAACAATTATGTCCATCTCCAGAAAGAAATTATGTACACTCTGTAATTCAATTTTGATGCTATGTTTTGCAGTTACCTCTTTTGGCTCTGAGTCTTTATTTTTAATGGAAATACTGACACATGTAGTAGCTCATAACAACATATGGAAAACAGTGCAAAACCTATCTGTCTTCCCTCAGCTCCTGGTCACCAGAACTCATTCACTAATTATATTTTAGCAGCACAAAACCATTAGACTGCATATAACCACAGCACATTTCTGTGCACCTGAGAAATGTTGAAAAAGTTTATTCTTTAAGTATGGTGATGCTTAGCCAAGCTGAACCTTGTATGTTTGGAGCATCTGAAAGGATATAAGTCTTCTGAATACCAAGGCTTATCAGTGGTGCTTTCCTGATGTCTTTGTAGTTTTGTGTAAGTTGCTCTGTTCTCTCTCTGCATTCTTCCTCTGCTTTCTACACACTTAATACAGATTGGCTGACAAGTGCTCTCACTGGAGCTTATGTTTAATATATATTTTTTCTCTGCAGCCTGAAAACCTGGACAACTATTCCTAATGCATTTTTACAAAATAAGTAAGAGAAAAAGAAATTAATTGCATTGAAAAAAACTGAGAATTGCCTTTGATCTGCCTGTTACAAATTAAGCCAATGTCATTATACTACCTCTGAAGGCAGAAATGGTAACAAAGAGCAAATGAGAGCAGATCTGTTCCAAATTTAGAGAAGCTACCTTCCTTTACTTTCAAATTGGCAGAAACACAGTTTAAACAATGACTTCTTTCATTTTTGTTTCCAGTTTTCAGCATAGATTTGAGCCCAGTTACCTATGTTAAGAATGTAAATCCATATATTGTCAGTAATAAAATGAGTTTCCAATACTTCATTATAGTAATCTGTATTACTTTTTTATTTCACTACTTTCACTTTATTGAATCAAAAGTCAGAGAAAACAGTAAGTAGTGAGGAAGAGGGGGGCTCAGTGAAGGTCGGATGGAAGAAATCGAAGACCTTGTCTATAAAGAGGGAATTAGGTGAAGAAGAGGAAAGGACCTGAAGATCAGTCTAAAAGTACATAACTGTACCATTGAAAGTATTGGTCCAGCTTCAGCAAAACTGGTGGTACAGGTCATTTAACCTTGAAGATGTCAGAACTGCATCTGCAGCATGGGACCAGGATTTCTATGAGAAGTACAAGCTGGTGCTAGAAGGAGTGGGACAAAAAATTGTGAATGTAGGCTAATGAAGCATGATAGCATTGATATAAAGAAGTAAAATGAGGAGAGTGAGCTGGCTGTGGCAATTGATGGGAAATCATGAGGGAACAAATCGTTGACAGTGAAAGGATGGCCAAAAGGAGGAGTTCAGCCACAGTGAATTTAGCAATGCTGGATGGAGGCCAATTCTGGTGAATAGCTTTCAGCTGGAGCACTGAATCTTGATGAAGTATAGATTGTAGGAGACATACATAGAAATAGAATTAGAAGAGGGAGTTGAAAATGCTAAGTATTAATAATAGAAACTGTAAAGACAGAAAGAGAGGGAGAGTGAGTAGCTGACCTCTAGCTGCTAGGCTGTTGGAGCAGATCTCCTTTTGGAAAAGCTTCTTTAATTGTCAAGGCTGTAGCTGTATCTTTTTTTTCCCCCTTCCAGGAATGTTACACTAGAAGTCTTACTTAACACCATAATTATATCATTTTGTGCTCAGTTAGCTTTGTAAGCCTCAGAGGAGGATTACATGCATCTCTTCCACACAACCTCGCATTTCTCTTGCTTATGAAGAGCCTATAAATTTATATTGATTTTTTCCCCCTCCTTGTAGGATTCAGCCACATTAGTATATGGAACAGATGGGAGTCTTTAACTCATTATTGGGAGCCAGTTTAATTCTGACCCCATTAATCTACTCTATTTTTACCTCAGAGAAGGAAGTTTAGCCATAAAGAGTGCAGCTATAATGCACCTGCTCTTGTGTGTGTACCTAGGCACACATGAGGAGTTTAGAAGTTAGTTACTGGGTCAGAACAAAACAAAATGGCAAAGTTGTGGAGTGGAGAAAGTGAAGACCTTGGGTACGCTAACAAGCAGAAAGCATAGCTAAGGCTGAATTTATAGCTGTACTACAGTTACCCAAGGAAAAACAAAGGTGTACAAACAGAGATTCATATGCTCGGAGTTGGATCTGTTAGTCTACGAAAACATTAACTGAAATGATGCATACACTGCCTCTTACAAATTTAATCACTTTGGGACAATTAGGGTAATTTTGTGTTTTCCACTTTAGCACTCCTCTGAAAATTCAGCATCTGGATAGCTTTAAGGGCTGATTTGGCTCAGTAAAACAGAAAGAAAATAATATGTATTTCTGTGATTAACATCTTCTTCTCATCAAGATTCCTTCCTCTTTTTTTCCTTTCTTCCTTTACTTCTTTTCTTTCCCTGTTGTTTTCTAAAATTTAATGTATGAACTAGCACAGGGAAAATACAACTTGGAGGATTACCACGTAAAGCACACATAAAATGGGACTGTAACAGGGAAAATAATAAGACATTCATTTATTAAATAGATTCAATTTCTGCAATGATAATAGCTTTATTTCTTGCAATTAGTGCAGCGTACAAGATAGCAATATTTATTTTGGCTTAATTTGGGAAATTCTCTCAGAAAGATGGCTGAAATGTGTGGCAATGGGATACATTGAACAAAAAAAAATTATTGGATTTTGCAATTTTTATTTCAAGTCCATGGTCTTGAAGACACTTAAGATGACCTGTGTGTGCTCAATTCAGCAGTGAGTAAAACTTGAACAGTGCTTATGTTATTGTAAGTATAATGGAACACAAATCCACAATGACTGCAGAATAAACTTATTTTTTTTTTGGAGCTTAAATTTTTTCATGAATGCAGTAAGGAGATGCTATCCAACATAGAAACAGTTATGTTCATAAACTGGTCAACAGACATATTGTGCCTTTTTCTTCTCATATTTTCAGTTGGTGGGAACAAGATCATAAAACCAGATCTTCTCGTAATGATTTTATCTTGTCCTATTTCTTACAGTGTCATGTGACGTCAGCATAATGTCTGTAGCAGTCAATTGCCATATCCTAGCCAGATGTTCCAGCCAGAGAACCAACAAGCGAAGTGACAAGCCATTAATTCTATTTCAGTAGCTAATCGTGGTGCCTTCCAATACATCTCCAAAATACATTCCTTTTTTACTTTTGCCCTCACAAAAAATTGCCATATGATTTTCTGAATGCTCAGTTTGTTTCCTTTTAGGAAAACTTCCAAGGAAGACAAATGAGCATAATTCCAGCCCACAGCCTGAAGTAAAGAATTAACTGCTAGATCAGATACATTCCTATTTTAGTTTTCATAAAGTAAGTAAATGAAGTAAGAAATTGATGCAAATATTTTTAATAGATGGTTGATTAAATAAATCTCTATATTGGTGCTTCAGATTTTCTAATTGCTTAGTACCAGGCCTTACAAAATATAGATAAGCATCCTAAACAGATTAGTTCTGGCTCCTTTAAATCTGAATTGATTAGTAACATATTTCTTTTTCATGTTGTTTTCTGTAAAGAAAATAACATAGCAGATGATAAGTGAGGGCATTAGTGACTTAAACGATGGATTTTGTAACTAACCATTTCCAAATCATATGTTTATGTTGCCACAAGGGAGAAAAGGCATAGTCAAGTAATGAAACAGAGAGCCTCATTTTTCTTTGTGCTTCGTCAGTAACGAAATCATGAATAAAACACAGTATTGTCAGTGAGTATTGATTTCAGTATTAAGTTTTCACGTTCTGATATTTTAATGGTAAAAAGTGTGATTAACAGTGACACTTGAAAAGAATTACAGATTTGTTAAAATCCAGCATAATCAATCTAGACATTGCTATTCATACCCTGCAGATCACAAACCTGAACCTCAGCCCAAACCTTCATTTCCAGTTTGGTGTTTCCTGCAGCATCCAGGTGAAGTCTGTAGACCTTTGCCATGATGGAGGAGTCTTTATTATTTCCAGTTTGTGGTCTTAACCCAAATATTTTACACACATTTTGGTCCAAAGAAATCCAGAAAAAAAACAAATTAACATGTATCCAAATATTTAAGTAAATAACAATTTCTTATGGTGAAATACCATAAATGGTCCAGACTTGCTGCAAATCCAAGATATGACTATTTAGTGTAAAGTCTTGATGTCAGCACTGGGGAGTTAGCAATACCCAGGATTTCCTCCTTTCTAAACAAGTTTCCTTGCACAGTCCTCCCTGGTGCAGTCAGGAGGCTGGACATATTGCTGAGGCACAGTTTCAGTATAACACCCTCCTTGTTAGCAGCTGATTGAGAGATGACTTTGAGCCATGTTAGATGAATGAGAGGCTGGAATGAACGTCCCACATGTCTTAGGACTTACAACATCAGTGACCCCCAGGAAACCTGAATCTGCCAGTGTATGTTAGGTATTTTGTCTCACAGTGGGCTAGTAGGAGGAAGGTGTGAGAGTACTTCAGAGCTGTGTTTTATCTGGATTTAGATCTGAGATCCCTATCAGTTTGCAAAGAGGGGGTGAGGTACTTGATCTTGGAAACCAGGGGCCTCTGCAACATAGAAAGTGTGTGTGCAGTTGTGACAGCTGCATGGTTAAAACGTTTCCAACGCTCATAACCAGAGGTTTCCAGATGGCACTTCTAGATAAGGTTCCTCTATTCCACCTACTCTGAGACAGAGCTCTTTGCTGCATTTGGATCTAAGCAGCCTGAACAAGTTATGTAAAACAGAACCAGAAGTTGAGTTTTGGGCCTTAAATAACACATTAACCCCCAGGAGAAAATTTATTCAAATGTACTAGTTAAAGCAAACATAACTTTTCTTCAGAAAACAAGTAAAAATAGAGAAATAAGACTTCTAGCTAAGAAAGGACTGCAGATGTTGATCTGCATCTTAGCATGGATCTGAATCAAAATAAATGGTGACCCTGTCACTATCTTCACCTAAGCAAAAAATTCAGCTTTTAAACATATGATTAATGTTCTGCTTGGAGGGTTGAATACTATTTGGGATGATTTCAAACTTGTTTGTAGAACAGATTGCTCATTTAAAATACAAAATACTATTACAAGGTTGAAAAATCAACACATGTTTGTAATGTAAACCGTCTTTAACTGTCTTCCTGAAAATATCTTACAAATGAGAAATCCCAGACTTCCCTTCTGGTAATTTTGAGGCCAGATATCAAACTATGACTATGTGTGTATGTGGCCATACTTTATTCTGTCTTGGGTTACGTTAGGTTGGGTTACAGCAAGGATTCCTTTAACATTTTAGATCACAGAATCATAGAACTGCAAGGGTTAGAAGGGACTTTTGGAGATCATGGAGTCCAATCCCCTGATAAAGCATGTTCCCAAAAGCAGGTTGAGAATGGTAAAGAATCCAGGCAGGTATTGAGTATCTTCAGGTACTCCACAACTCCACAACTGAAGATCACATTCATGGGAATGGAGAATGAGAGAATGAATGGAGAAATTATAATTTGATTTTAGTAAGCTTGATTATCTGCTGATGATTATCTAGTTAGTATGGAAGAAACATGGAGGCAGAGTCATGTTTTTTTCTGTTTTCAAATGTGATACTCTCATATTAGGGTTATGGACAGCTCTGTGTGAAATGGCAAATGATTCATTGCTGGTGGGGTTTTCCTTGATGTCTGCAGTCTGGGGATAAATAATTCTATTGTCAAGCCTGTCAGTTCATTACCTGTCACAAGCAGTAGATTATACTTGCTTGTTTGTTCACTCTTTGCAAGTCTAACGTCTGGACTCCCCTTCCTGAAATATACACAGTATTCCTTCAGGCTATGCTGTCCTTACAAATGATACAGCTGAATTCTTAATGGTTTTTGCATCCTTCTTCTTTAACTTCGTGCCTTAGTTCCATTGCTGGGTTTGGCAGTTCTAGCCATTAAATTAAACCTTTATGTAACTATGCTACACTCCCTAAAACAAAACAAAACAAAGCAGAAAAACAAACAAACAAACAAACAAAAAAAAACCACAAACAAAAAAAGCCCCCAAACCTCCTCTGTTAATGATTTTGAAAAGAGGGCCAGTTTAAATCAGCCCAGAGCCTTTCTGTTTGAACATTAATCACAGATTCAGGACAGAAGTGGATTAGCACTTTTTTGCCATTTACGAACTTGATGTTTCAGTGGTGGTAAAACTTGGTGTTTCAGTAATTTCCTACTCTGTAACTAAGATGTAAGCACTAAAAATAATCATGTGTTCTTTGCAATCTTTTGTTCTTTCCTAAATGGATTAGAATCTGGTGTACAAATGCACATTTTCTAACCTATAGTCATTATAGATCAGACCTGGACTGCTCTGGATTCCTATTCATCACTACGTGTGGAGAAAGGCAAAGAGGATTTCATCAGGACAGGTTGTGCCTCCAGTGTAAGAAAGACAGAGAGCTGTTGGAGAGGGTCCAGAGGAGAGCCACGAGGATAATCAGGGGGCTGGAGCACCTCCCCTACAAAGACAGGCTGAGGGAGCTGGGCTTGTTCAGCCTGGAGAAAGGAAGGCTACTGGGTGACCTCATTGCAGCCTTTCAGTACCTAAAGGGAGCCTACAAACAGGAGGGGATTCAACTCTTTGAAAGGGCAGATAACTGCAGGACAAGGGGAAATGGTTTGAAGTTGAGTGAGGGAAGAGTTAGGTTGGATGTCAGGGGGAAGTTCTTTACAGAGAGAGTGGTGAGGTGCTGGAACAGGCTGCACAGAGAGGCTGTGGATGCCCCGTCCCTGGAGGTATTCAAGGCCAGATTGGATGGGACCCTGGGCAGCCTGGTCTAGTGTTAAATGTGGAAGTTGGTGGCCCTGCATGTGGCAGGGGGGTTGGAGATTCATGATCCTTGAGATCCCTTCCAACCCTGGCCATTCTGTGATTCTGTGATTCTGTGATTCTGTGTAGCTGTCCTCCAGAATGACCAGAATGCACTGTTTTCAATGGAAACATTCTACAAAACTTATCCTAAAGGAATGTGTGGATAAGAGTAAGAATGACCAAGTGAGAGTTGCACGTAAACATCCTTATGTCAAGGTCCTTGAGCAAATCTTCCAGGATTTACGAAGGATAGAGGGCCTTGTGTTCATGGAAAAAGGTTTTCAGTGTGTTTGCAAGTGCATCCTGAAGTGCTCAGCGCTATGAGAGAGATGCACTCTGCCTAACTTCAGGCAATCTGCATCCTATAATAGGATGACATCTGACATCCAAAGGTCATCTGGATCCCACCCAGAAGGTCTGCATCACATCTGCAAAGCACCTGAGGTCAGTCTGCTTATTGGTGGCCTTGGCCAAGCACTTCTTATTAACTTTCCAGGCAGCACTTAGGGAACTTGACTTTTCCTCTGATTTAGCATCCCCTCCCAAGAGTAAGACCACAAATGTCTGGCCCAACTCCACAGGCGTCCCATTAACATCTGAGTTCCATTCCACTGCTCTGTTCATTTTTTCTGTCTCATTTCCCTCTCCAGTGAAAAAAAAAAGCCCTGAAACAAGAGGAGAGAGCCCTGTACCTTGTAAAAGTTTTCCAGTCTCTGAAGTGGCTTCGTTATTGCTTTTGTTTTGGTTATAAAAGACATTTCTTAGATGACCTTGTCATCAAGGTGACCTTCCCTGCCAGACAAATATTTACTTCAATAGGAAGTAGCGTGTTGTCTAGGTTCATTACTTTCAAACAGTGCAGGATTTCATGCAAGAGCCTCCTCTGAGACATCTCATACTGATGTGTGTGAAGGTGCTGCAGAGAAGGCCACGAGTTCAGTAAAAATAGTAAAAGCTAGACATCCAACACATGCCTGGTAGCTAGGGAAAAGTACAAACAAGGAGTTTTTAATTAATTCTCATATATCTTGTAAATTGAAGAGAAACTCCCCAATAGTTTGCACTTTGATGATGTATATAGGGCCTTTTATTTCCTACTACGAAAATGATTTTAGTCTTTTGTGGTGGAAATTAGGAGTATATCTGCTATATGTTTTTCTGTGGTCTTCCTCAAGCAGAAGAGAGTGAGCTCTGCCCATCTCCTGACCCAGCCAGATACTGCACATGCACATTCACTCGGCGTCAAGTCTGAGTGCATCACTTATTTTATGTTATGTTATATTTTATATTATATATGACTTCTTGCTTATGCTCTTATCTCACTCACTTAATATTCCAGGACCTCCAGTGACTAAAATGGTGAGTTCAAACCATTCTGAAGCCATATTGTGGAAGGAGGGAATTATGGGAAGTAAAGAAAAGGAAACAAAACATTTGTATTCTTCAGTAAAAACTCTATAAAATAAATAACTTAAAATAACAGTTTAAAATTCTTACAGATTTATTAGTGACAGTAAGCAATAAATTACATTACAAACTCTACTGTAGCAGAGGATGGTTTTTTTACTACTCCCATCTTTAACCAGACTTTCTAAGCTATGGAAGATATTAAATTCTGCATAGATTGTCTATTGGTACATCTGCTTGACCATCTTTCAAATAAAGCCTTCTTTTAAGTCCCAAACTGACTGTTAGCTCTTCCTAATTGACATGAGGCACAAATCACAACTATGCCATCAATATGCATTAAGGATGCCACTAATGATAGCTATCAGACATTAGTCAAACTGCTGAAAAATGCAGCCATCTCAAAATATTTGCCATTGATTAAAAAGAGCCAGGTCAGATCTTGTATTGAGTAATGGCTATGTTGGTATTTGCAACCAGAAATTCAGATGGTAATCACCAGTTAAAGTCACAAGACTGTGTTTCTGGTTTGGATAAAAGCAGATATATCCAGAATACAGAGCAGCTACAAAATGAAAATAACTATCAAAGACATTCACATCAAAACTTAATTGAAAAATAGACCAGAATGTTTTCTTGGCAAGCATACTGAGATCTTTAGCCAGCATATATCAGCATAGCTCTGTTGTCTTCAGGAGTGATTTACACCAACTGAAGAATCTTACCTAGTATTTAAAAAAAATGGTTTCCTGTGAATCCATTCTTCTCAGGCACACGATCATGTTTAGTAGTCTCATGTGTGACATTTCCTTTAGTCTGTTTAAAGGTCAACTTTGTGTACTACCTAACCTCAGTTTCTCTTGTGTGTTCATAGTTTACCAGTAATTAAAAGGATTAGGATTTTCTGCACTGGTCAAGATTAATGTCATTTGCTACACAGATTGGCCTCTATGGGGCATCTAAAGGTTGCTGCCCCAGACACTCTGCATTTAGCTCAAAAAGGAGAAAATTAGGCTGTGAGTGGGAAGATCCTGAGTTATATTCCCATCTTTGCCCACAGTGGAGGAAGATTTTTCAAGACTGTTCCAAAAAGCACAGTATGCTTCATGGGCTCCCTAGGAATATAAATCCCTGGCTCTGGAGTTGCTTACTGCTTAATTCCTCATTTCTTGACTTCCTGCTGTGCCTGCTGTGCTGGCCATTGGAGAGAGGGGATAGCAAATGGTCAGCAACAAACAGGATTTTCACGGAAATCACTCTCAAGTCTGTTGGACGTTTTGTCAAAACATTCCCTAAAATATTTCAGTTCTGATAAGTCTGGCATTTCTGTCAGAAAAATGAAAACTCTAGAAAAACTTCTGCTGCATCAGCTGCATTTTTCACTACATGTCTATTTACATTGAAGCTTTTCTTTGACTCACTGTTGCTTTTCAGTTGGAATTAATTGAGATCACTGAAAAAGCTGCTTAGAAGAAGCGACCCTGAAAGGCACATGTGTTTATGCTAACCATAATAGAAAGGTTTGGGTGGTGGTGGAGGCATTATACAGAGTTGTCATTGAATTGGTGCTAGACAATGGACAGGAGAGCTTGTTAGTCCTGATGGCTGGTCACAGTTTTGCAAAGAAGGACTGTCATATTCATCTGCTGCCTAGAACAAAAAGAATTTTGTGGTGGCAGTGGTCACATAAAGAGCGAAGTTCCATCATGAGTATGGTACACACAACAGTTGGTGTGTGCAGATAGTTTAAGTTGGTTTACTGCTTTATAAAATGCACAATGACTGATGTGCAAATAGAAGAGGCAGCTTAGGTATGAGCTATGTTACTCGGCTTTCTCTAGAGAAAATTGGTTTATCTTTCACTGGCCCATAAATTCAATTTGCCTCTTCGACTTCCTGTATTGATACAAATGGAGTAAATCAGAAGATGGCTTAAGCAGGCATGTTGAGGTAAGCGTTTTTCATTCCCTTTTCTCAATTAAACGAGCTGCAATTGCATTACGGACTACTCTGCTCCTACAGCTCATAAATATTCCTAATGCATTCTGTCTAGCAAAACCTGTGGTGACGCAAACAACTGCCCCCTGACCCATTCTTTCCATTCTTTGACATATGTTTGGAGAGCTACATTTTTATTTGGAGATATTACTAGCTGGGATATGGAAATGTCGAGAGTTCTTTGTGTATCCATTTTCTTTCATATGTGAGTACAGACTGTCTGATTGTCAGATAGCCATTAGACATCAACAAATTGTAGCTTGAAGCAGGATTTTATAGTACAGGCTGGCTTTTAAGAGCCATTCTGGTACTGGTTGAAAATTAACATTCAAGACATTTTATAGGCCATTTTCTTGCCTTAGAGAAGAGTGCAGCTGGAATGAAGAGGAGGTTTAAGGAGTGGAAATGCATTTTGCAAAGACATACAGAAAAAAAAAGAAAAAATCTCCTGAATGATACTGCTCTACATATGCCTAGTACACAGATAGAAAAAACTGCAAAGAAGAGGTATATAAAAAAACACCAGCATTTTTGTGATTTTGATTTCACAGAAACTCATTTTTATTATGAAAAATGATTTTCTACTAACCTCTGTAGGAGTACTTCAACATGCATTCAGCATCCTACCCATGAACCAGTTATTCACTGGATTACAAACAAAGAGAACATCAGCTCTTTCAGCAGTGATGCGCTTTGTTTCTCTTTTCTTTTTTTAAAGTGCTTTGTCTGTAAGTTTATAAAAGGATGATTTTCTTTTTAAAGAGTAAAGATTCTGGGTTGCTGAAATGCTCTGATACTGCTTACTAAAAGTATGGAACAGACATATTCAAGGACTGTCTGATTTAATCCAGAGTTTTGGAGCCAGCATGAGAACCAGTTAATGCTTTCTTATTTTACAGTTTCTGACAGTGAATTAAATAAATCTTGTTTGAATATCTGTATCATTACACATCCAGTAAGGAGAAGACTAATATGGATATTTTAGTTTTCTGTTCTAATTCAGGCAAGTATTCCAGTTTGTAAAGACTTGCTACACTGCTTTGGAAAGGAGATCTAGAAGTATTATTTTTATTCTATACATATAGCCCACATTACTTGCACTGTAATATTTGAGTTTACTTTTCCACTTGAGACATCATAGAAGCTGGAAGTATTTCTAGAAGATCAGATGCTCAAAAGTCTTTCCTACCAGTGCTGTGAAGATCTAATGGGCATTTCTTTTTAATTTACCCTGCCCTACAGGATCACTGTAGTCCAGACATTCTGAGATTACTTGGCAAGACCACTGATACTGTAAACCAAAGACCAGGCTTTCCACCCTCCAGGTTAATGTCACAGTCATTAGGCTACATAGTAAGATACTTGCATTTCTCCTCTCAGCCTTGAAAACTCTTGCTTTGTTTGCTGCTGAGATGCAGATTTTTAATAGGTATTTCTGTCACATCATATAGACATATCCGAGGGCCTGCTCCTCAGAGAAACTCATTGTTGACACAGTTCAGGACCTAAGCTTTCTGAAAGCATCTTGATGTCTTTACCACTATCAGATGGCATTTCAAATTATATTGCAAATAGACCATACTTTTACTCTAGAAAGGAGGTGGGGATTTTAATTAGCTATAATTTCTTGGCTTTCTGAGCAGTGCATGGGATATTTTTGGAGTGCCCTTTGCAGCTGGCTTATTCTCTCCATTAACTATGTTTGTCAGATGCCGGCACATCTGACCTTGTTTTTCTGAGTTGCATTGCGCAAGTTAAAAGTGCTCAAACATTTGCTGTGGATCTTGCCTCCAACCTGCAACTTTGGGTCTATTAGAAAAGTAGAAAGTCAACTTTTTTAAAACTACCATCAGTGATAATCGTAGAATCATTGAATCACCAAGGTTGGAAAAGATCTCCAAGATCATCCAGTCCAACCATCCACCTATCACCAACACTTCTTCACTGAACAATGTTCCTCAGTACAACTAAGTACATCTAAACATTCTTTGAACATCTCCAAGGGTGGCGACTCCACCACCTGTGCCACTGCCTCACCACTCTTCCTGAGAATGAACTTATCCTAACATCCAACTTGAACCTACCCTGGTGCAACTTGAGGCCATTCCCTCTCATCCTATCACTAGTGGAGATAGGATGTGGGAGAAGAGGCCAGCTCCCACCTCACCACAACCTCCTTCCAGGTTGTTCTAGAGAGCAATAAGGTCTCCTCTGAGCTTCTTCTCCAGAAGAAGCTTCAATCTCATAAGACTTATGCTCCAGACTCATCACAGCTTTATTTCTCTTCTCTGGACAAGCTCTAGAATCTCCATGTCTTTCTTATAGTGAGGGGCCCAAACTGAAGACAGTACTTAAGATATGGCTTCACCAGTGCAGAGTACAGAGCACCATAGTTAAACTTGTTTGCTATGTCCTTGCTCCAAGAAATTCTTGTTCAGGTTATCATCATACTGATCACACTCAGAGCTGCTGAGGAGCACAGGAAATGAAAGGATGATGTTAGTGAGAACAAAGTCAAGCCTGGGGAGACACTGTAATACACCAGCCAAAGGAGAAGACACTCCTGGAAGCTTCTCACTGCATGGTATTTACTGGGATGAGAGCTTCGCTGCTTGCCATCAGTTCCCGATGAAAGAGGCTTCAGATTCTGAACTTCTTTGAGCTCCCTCATCAGTACTGACAAACTTAGTTTTAGAAGCAGAAAACTGCTAATGTGACAGGATGACTTGTTGGAACCGGGTTTAACAGGGGCTAGAGAGCTCTTTGCAGTGAGTACCAGAGTTGCTCTTTAACTGAATATGGTAGTCAGTATCAGTAATGTGATTTGAGAAAACTAGAAGTAATTAGTTACCTGATTTCACTAAGATATGGCCCCAGTTGTGCAGGTGAATTTGTATCCTTCCACTTGAAAATTCTAGAAATTATCTGCTGGGTTGATCTGATAGATCATTGCTCTCTTCTGAAGCCTGCATAGAACAATATTGGAATACTCATTCTTAATTTATATTTATTCTAATAATTTTGAGAACACTTTTTGTATGTGGAACATTTTTTAAACATTAAAAAAACCCAACATAGATATTACCTAATTCTTAACCTCAATTCTAATCCTAACTCTAATAATAAGCCTTTTTTTTTTTGTTTTTTTTTTTTCAAAATTAAGTTTGTAGGAATGCATTACATGTATTTCAGATAACTATACTGAAAGAAAACAATGAATTATATGAAGTTTGACAGATAAAGGAATAGAAAGCTCCCAGAAAGCACTACATGAAATACACTTGAAATTCTAGTTTGTCTCAGATTATTCAGAGCTGCACTTAATATCAGAGTAGAAGTTAGCCCAGTTTATTCCTAATGGATCTGACTGGGGGTAGAGAGGGCTTATATTCCTCATTCTTATCAGAAGAGTGGCAGGGTTCCAACATCTCACGAAATTAATATTTCTGGTTTTGTCCTGCAGATTTTCCTATTCTTCTGTCTGCATGCCAAAAATAATAAAGCACTTAAGCTGACAATGTGAACTGCTTAAGACCTCAGCATGAGTTATGCTGCTGTGACAAGAAGCACGGAGCGATATGAGGTCTCTTCCAGCTCTCTGCCCCCACAGGGCACCAGAAGAGCTTACTAGTTTTAAACAGTCCAAGTAAACATCTGTCTTTGCGTGAATTTGGTGGAACTGTGTGATTGACCGGTGAGGATTAAGGGTAACACTGAGCCTCCTCAGTGAGGACTGCATCCTTCTCAGATTCCAGCAGACAGAAAATGCTCCTTGCAGTTCAAAGGTTGTAAATATCTCAGTGCTACTCATTTTAACTGAGAGGCAGTGGGAGTTTTTGAAAATCATCATAGTGATTTTTGGTACCTTGCTTTGCTATGAAAGCTGTCATTCACTGTCAGCAATAGCTGTTGTGCACTGATGGTAGGAAGCAGAGTCCTTCATTAAGGACTGTACAAAGAGTAAGAAATTAAAATTCTTGAGGGTTTTTTTGTGGCTTTCCATCTTTCCTATTCCCATCTTTAGGACACTAAATAACTCCAGCTTACAACAATGCACTTTAGGTTTCTTGCATCTGTGACTATCAGTGAACACATATTAAAATATAATTACCTGCACATTAAACCCAGATTTATTCCTCCTTCTGGAAGTTACAGAACCAGTGGCTGGTTGGTTGGACAAATGAAATGATTTTTTAGCCTTACTATTAAGAAAAAATTTCTTGTAGGAAGAATCCCAGGGTGCCTACTTGGATTCCATTATTGCAATCAGCAAAGCACTCAAGGTTGCGTCTTTGAAATTCTGGACATTTCAACTGTTCTTTTCATCTGCATAATCTGTTTACAATATTTTAATTGTCTGAGGCAACAAGCCATGCTCTTGTCTGTGTCCATATTGTGGGCACAGATCCTTTCCAACATAAGACATTCCATAATCCTACGATAAATACATCCTTACACAGTGCTTTGATGGAGTAAATCCAGTCCATCAGTGGCCAGATACTAGATCATTATGCAGTTAGACAAAAGTTTAGTACTACTGTGGAAGATATTAGTTTAGCTTTGTAAGTGTTGTATGTGTCTGCAAAAATAGTCATCTGATTGCTGTGACTTTCACTTCATCAGATGCATGGGGATCAATTAATTCCTTCTTTATCATATAGTATTTGGACATTGCAGCAATTAAGATAATGAGATTTACTATGGATCATATGACATGTAACCAAACACACACAAAAAAATTACCTTAGACTGGTGTGGCATGGAGCAGCTGTCTTGATTTATATCCCCCTCTCTGTTGGCTTATTTACAAGATTCATTATTCATTCTTGGTGCAGCTAATGGCTTTATCCATAATATTTCTGCATATCTAACTGTAAAAGGCATTAATAAATGCACTTAGTAAATCAAGATCATTAAGGTAACACGTCAGATGTTCTGTAGGTTCACTAATTAGCAGTTACGAATCTCCAGAACCTATTTCAAGAAATTTGGTATGCAAGAAGATTAATCAGATGACTATAAAGCTCAGATGGTGAATAAAAATGTTCACTGGAGAAATTAAATCCCTCTAGGAAACCATACCCTGTTCCCACAGTCGTCACTTGCCTATTTGTTTATTTAAGAGAGTAAATTACCATTCCTGCTTCACCATAGCTTGCTTACTTGAAGATGAAAGACCCCCAGCCATCTCTACCCTTAGGCAGCACAGCAAAGTGCTGGCACAGAGCTTGGGTTCAAATAAAACGTTTTCAAGAGAGCATTTACTTATTTTTCTTCACTGTGAAAGGAATAAAAACTGCATGTGACATAAAGGACCCAGTGGGTTTGTGAAGACTGTAAGAATCTTATGTTTCACTTTCACTCAGTAATGTTCTTTTCTCATTTCTGTGTTGATTTCAATTGGCATGTGGAGGAAAAAAGTGTGCAGTAGACAGTGAAGTACATTACCAGAAATAGCATGAAAGCAGCTTTGCAGAGAAGGACCTGGGTGTTCTAGAAGGCAATGAAATTGACTTTGAGCCAGCAGTATGCTCCTGTGGCATAGAAAACCAGTGGCATCCTAGGCTGAATTAGGAGGAGTGTTGCCAAGTTGAGATATGTCTCACTGGTACTGAGTAGAAGAATGTTGCCTTTTACTCAATACTGGTGAGACATATCTTGAGTACCAGGCTCCTCAGCACTAGAAAGGCCTGGACATACTGAACTGGCTCCAGTGAAGAGCCCCAAAGATGATTATGGTCCTGAAGTCTCTGGCATATGAAGAGAGGCTGAGAGAGCTGGAGAAGAGGAAGCTCAGGCAGATCTTATCCGTGTATGTACGTACCTAATTTGTCAGTAGGGAGGTGAAATGAAGGCGAAGCCAAGCTCCTCTTGATGGTATCCAGTGACAGGACAAAAGGTGATGGGCACAAACTGAAACACAAGAAATCCCATTTAAATTCAAGTAAAAATATTTTTACAATGAAAGAGGTCAAACACTGGACCAGTTACCCAGAGGAGTGTCTTCATTGTTGGAGGCATCCAAATCCCAGATGGATTTGATCCTGGGTAACCTCCTCCAGCTGACTGATTGAGCAGGGTCTTGGAGTAGGCAATCCCTAGACATGCCTTCCAACCTCAGTGGCTGGCTCCTCCTGTCCAGCATGACATTTCCTTTAATACACACCTCTTTGCAGATCATGCATGCATTTCAGAAGGCAGAGAGAGAAGAAGCATCATCGAGGATGTAGGGTTTTCTAATCTGATACAAATTACATATTCAGAACAGGAGGAAGCCTCTCTGATTATGACTGTCAGCTTGTGTTAAGCAGCAGAATATATTTTATAATTTTGTTGGGCAACTATATAACTGATTTTTTGCCCTTTCCAGAAAAAAATGCATGACTAATGACTTAGATTGTGTAATATGGCAAAATTAAACACACAGTCATGTTAGCAAAAGACATTTTTCTCCTCTTCTTCTAATGTTTATGGTAAATGCCTCTGTGTCTAGCTGTAAATAAATAATGACTAATCCACTAAATTAACTGTAGTAATTTAAGATGGATTACAGCAACATCAATCAAGCAATAGATATGCTTGTAAACAAACAAACAAACAATCACAGTGAGTTCATTTCTCTTCTATATTTTAAGGTTTTACATAGGATCATATCTCCTATAATCTCCCTAGGATTCCTTTCAATAAACTCATGTCCTCAAGCCCCTATATAAGCAAGAGCTATTGTGGAAAAAGTCAGGGCATCTGGACTCTGTCTGACATAATGCAATTTTCTTTTCCTTCAAAAGGTCAGTTGAGTTCACTGCAGAAAACCAGCCCAGCTATTAGCCATTGGGAAGATTACCTTCTGAAATCTATTCTTTCAGGAAGGCATGAAACCAGATGTCACTTTCTGGAAATGTAGTTGGGTTAAAATTTAGTAACAGCCTTTTCTTCTCACTTTTTATAAAATAATAGAGCTTATGAGCAAAGAAAACATTACATTCTCAGTGAGGAAGAAGCGCAGTCATATTTATCACGTCAGTAATGTGCGGCTTCCAATAAATTTCATGTGCTGTCAGTGTGGAGGATAATGTGTCCCTGAAAGAACAGGTATTGTACAACTGAAGAGCTTCTCCTCTGAGAAGCACAGAAAAACACTTTCAGTTCAAGATAATGTAAAGCTGTGTTTTCAAATGTACATGTTATCTTGAGGGAATTATTAAGCAGCAGAAGAAAAGTGCCTTTAGTACTATTTTTTAACTTACCGAAATGCAGAATTCTCTGGGGGTTATGGCTGGTAGCCTTGGCAAACTTAGCTTTATAGGCAAATCCAAAGAGACATTAAAGAGAAAGCTAGCAAATGACTATCACTAATGCCCCTTTAAGACAGTAGATACATTTTTAGCACTAGATAGCATTACTTGGACTGAGGAGATATGTGCTCCCTTTATCACCAAAGGGTGTATGCAAAATTGTCTGAATTTTCTTTTTATTTATAGAGCAAAACAAAACAAAACGCTTTCCAAACCAACTCAAAGGATCACTTTTTGAAAGGGTGGATCTAGATTCAACCTGACAGGGTGGGAATAGACAATAAAAGATTGTACATTTAGGAATCTTCATGGTTTGTGGTAAAAACTGCTGAGAATTGTCATGACTTAGTATCCTTATTCCTGTCTGACTCAGAGTAAGATGTTAACCCATGGTCCTTGCCTTGCAACTGTATCTTCTTTCTTGTGGTCCTCTTGGTGTGGGTCAGGCTTCTGTGTCTATGCTTATATGATAGATAATTTGAACTGGTGACTGATTTTTTACACATGCCATTGAAAACCATAGGCCAGTATTTATTAAACTGTGTAAGATAGTGTCAATCACCATGCAATATGGCCAAAGAGTACAAAGCTCTACGCATTTCTATACATAGAAGCTTACACGCAATGTAAGCTTACACAGGCAGTGTATAAGCTTTCAAATTAAATATGATTTCTCCTTGGTTGTTTTTATTTACAACCATGGAGACGGTACCGTATCAGCTGGTCTGTACAATTTTTACAGAGATATGTTGACTTTCTAATGAAAAGAGGCTGAGAAGCACAGAAACGGGTGATATTTTGGCAATCAGGATGAGTAAATTATTTCTCCATGTAATCTGTATTGTTAGCTAATAAGATTGCCTATGAACTGCCTGTAGTGTCTAAGTGTCTAAGACACATCATTTGTTCTTGCTGTAAAATGCTTTCCAGCTGGTAAAGCTGTGAGTGGAAACTGAAGCAATAGGAACACACATTGTGACAGGATGAGGAGAAGGCTGCATTTTTGGGGACATTTGAGGATTCTAGATTCATAGCAAGATCTAGTGCATTTTGATTATTTTGCAAGAATTATTATAGTGCAAAATAAAGCAATAGCCGTCAGTACTGTGAGAGAACACTGGATACAGAGAGTTCAGTAGATTTGTCCAAGTTTTTTTGTGTTCACCATGAGTGAGTTTGCATGCCCTGAGGCATCAGTTTCCAAGCCAGCAGGTGATTACAGATTCTCTGAAACACTTGTGGCTCACTGATGTAGAATCATAGAATCATTAAGGTTGGAAAAGACCTCTGAGATCATCTGGTCCAAACATCCACCTACCATTACACAACAGAATATACCTTACATATATTATTGGTAATCCTTGAACTACCTGTCATCTTCTGACTGCAGTATATCCACCTCCACATATCACTTCCAGTAGAAAGTTTAGGAAGATTTTAAGTGAAATGGATGTCTTGGATGTTTCCATGTACATTGCTTAAAGGAGATGTGATAACAAAAGGTGTAGGTATCTGCATTATAACTTTCAAACTTACAGTACAGTAACAGCATTTCTAGGCTGTAAGTACCTGGTGATAGACACAAAACTAGCTGAATTACTGAGGTGCTTGGTGCATTTGAACAGGATGGGAACATGCCCTAAATTTTACATTGTTTTGTCTTCAGAAAAGAGGTGTTTGTTTCATTAAGATTAGCTTCAAGTTTTTTTTATTCTTAACAAAAAAAAAAACAAACAAAACAAAACCCGGACACACAAGAATTATGAAGTTAATAAAAGAGTTTCTTATGTGAAGCTTAACGATAAAAAAATAACATTGCAAATACAGAAAAATTGTCCACATAATCAGGCATGTAATTTCCTCAAAAAAGTCTAAACTGGTTTGGATATAAATCATAGATTGCTGCAGATACCTTGATGATCAATCAATAACAATTTTTTACAGGAAGCAAAATCTTCAGAGAAAAAAAATCACCACATTCAGTTCTGCTGTTGTTATCATCATTATCATCACAACCCATATTTCAGCTGAAGAACTGGAATGCAAAGTAGAGAAGAAACAGAAAACAGAAAAACAGATAACACTCCGGAAATCATACCTAAGGAATGGGGAGGGAGAAATGGAGGAAAGTAAATAGTTGTCTTATTGTTTAGGTCAATATATTAAGGGAAATTCTGCTGCAACTATGAACCAGATGTGGAAAAGGAGTAGGCATTGTGCTTGTTAGGGATGTAGGAGAACAAGAATTAAGGCAAGTCACAAATCCAGGCACATGTGTATTTCCCTTACGTACATCTAACTTCTGCATATGTACACCAAAAATGTACATAAAAGCTGGCTTCACAACACAAGAAGCCAAATCAGATAAATATTTAGCCACATACACGAGTCTGTTAACTTTAACATCCACACGTGTATGCCTACAGACATATGCATACTCAGGTGAATATGAAGATTTATTTGCTTGGTCTGAGTGTATTTATTCCCACAGTAGGTATAAAGCAGTACATGAGGGAAAACATGCACTTTCACTTGCTTGTCAGCCCGATGTACACTTACTAAAAACAGCAATGACCAATATAGAAAATGTGGAGACTCGAGACTGCAAGAAGCAGCTTGCTGCTAGTGCAAATCACAGAATCATAGAATCATTATAGATGAAAAAGAGCACTAAGATCGCCTAGTCCAACCGACATCCCATCCTCAACATGACCACTGACCATGCTCCTGCAGTGCCACATCCACACGGTTCTTGAACACTTCCAGGGACAGTGACTCCACCACCTCCCTGGGCAGGCTGTGCCACTGCCTCAACACTCCTTCTGAGAACAAATTTTTTCCTAATATCCAACTTGAACCTCTCCTGGTGCAATTTGAGATTATTCCCTTTCATCCTGTTGCTATTATCTGGGAGAAGAGGCTGACTCCGCAAGTCATCACAACCTCTTTTCGGGTCATTGTAGAGATTGATATAGTCTCCCCTGAGCCTTCTCTTCTTCAGACTAAGTGACTAAATGTGACCATACTGGAAAAAAAATATCAGCTGATTTGCAAGTCTGAAATCAGCACAGTGTACAAAACATTCTCTATAGTACTACAGAAATGACGACTGTATTAAATGTGTGGAAAACAGCTTCTTGACACGCTAATAAAATAGCCTACCAGAGGAGGTGCACCACTAGACCTGCTGTTCACAAACACAAGGATTTGCAGGAGATGTGGAGGTCAGAAGCTGTCTTGGACAGAGTGACCATGAAATAGTTGAGTTCTCTATTTTTGGTGAAGTCAGGAGGGCAATCTGCAAAACTGCTACCTTGGAGTTCTGGAGGGCAGACTTTGAACTATTCAGGACATTGGCAGGGAGTGTCCCTTGGGATTCAGTCCTGAAGTGTAAAGGGATCCAGGAAGTCTGGTTGCTCCTCAAGAAGGAAGTCTTTGAGATGAAGGGCTGTCTCCCTGTGCTGTAAGATGAGCTGGCAGGGAAGAAGACCAGTGCGCATGAACAGGGAGTATTTCCTGAGGCTCCATGATAAATCAAGAGTCTGCCTCCTGTGGAAGAAGGGATGGGCAACTCAAGGAGAGTACAGAGTTGCTCGGATACGCAAGGAAAAAATTAGAAAGGCAAAAGGCAAGTGCTGGGACCTGCACTTTGATTACAACAACCCCATGCAATGTTACAGGCTTTGAGCAGAGTGGCTGGAAGACTGTGCAGAGGAAAAGGACCTGGGGGTGTTGATGCTTGGCTGAACATGAACCAGCAGTGTGTTCAGTTGGGCAAGAAGGCCAATGGCATCTTGGCTTGTAGCAGAAACAGTGCAGCCATTAGGAGCAGGGAGGTGATTGTCCTGCTGTACTCAGCACTGCTGAAGCTGCACCTTGAATATTGTATTCATTTCTGGGCCTCTCAATACAAGAAGAACACTGAGAGCCTGGAGCATGTCCAGAGAAGGACAATGATGCTGTGAGGGATCTGGAACATAAGCTTTACGGGGAATGCCTAAAGACTGTTTAGTCTGGAGGGGAGGAGGCTCAGGGGAGACCTTATTGCTCTCTACAACTTCCTCAAAGGAGGTTGTAGTAAGCTGTGGGGGTTGCTCTCATTTCCTACATAACTAGTGATAGGAAGAGAGGGAATGGCCTCAAGTCACACCAGGGGAGGCTCAGGTTGGATGTTAGGAAAAGTATGTTCTCAGAAAGAGTGGTGAGGCAGTGGAGTCATCATCCCCAAAGATGTTCAAGAAACGTAGATGTGGTACTAAGGCACATGGTGTGGTGGGCAATGCTGGCAGTAGGTGAGTGGTTGGACTAGATAATCTTAGTGGTGTTTTCCAGCCTAAATGAACCTATGATTCTAAGATAGACTAGTGTGATTAGAATAGGAGAAGAAAGTATTACAGATAGCTGTGGGACCGAAACCAGGGCTTGTACTCAAGGGATCTCTGCTCAGCTCCCAGCTATGATAAGGCTTAGGAAGACTGCCTAAGATTTTGCCTGCTGTATAGTTCCTCATCATATCACTTTGTACTGCCCACTGTCATATACATATACTCCCTGTGCTGAAGGTTCTGAAGATTTTAATGTTCAATGGAAGCCTCAGATATCAACGGAAGTAAATGCCTAGCTAAAGGAAAAATGTTTCTGGTTCTTGACATTCAGATCTTGGTCAATCTATGCGCTGAGCAAGAGACTTGCTTTTTTTGTCTCACAAGAGACTGCCTTCTTCATGGGAGCCAAGGACTTTCATCCTCCTGTCCACTGGGGTCATATGAACATGAAACTCTGCAATAGGTTTATGTTATACAACCAGGGGACAACAGCTGTCATCACAGACAAGAATCTAGAATTTAAGTCAAAGAAGAAGTCCTTCTAGAAGCACAAGGCTTCTGTTAAAGATCATTAACTCTAATGAAAATGCACATTTTTCATTAGACTCTAATAGCCTACTGCAAAGTAGGGTAACTGCTGTGCAGTCTTTGTAGAAACAAATTGCTAATCAGTCAATAAAAACCTTTACCGTGCACTCCACTACAGCCAGCTTTTAAGCATTTTCAGCTACATTGAATTATTTTAACTCATTGAATTGTTAATCACTGAAAATGAAAATATGTTTAATTTATGGAGTATTCAACATGGTAATGCATAGTGAATTTTGCATCTTTAGTCCATTTTCTTAATGTTTATACAAGTTACTTATTATGATTTTTATTAGCTTTATGGCTAGGGTTTGAATAGTTTTTATTTTATATTGAAAGATGGTAATGAATAGAATCAATAGGTTTTTTTATAAATAGATATTATAATTCCATTACAAGTACCCCATGCACCCTAAATCTTACTGACAGGAGCTGCTGCTACTGAAGCACAAAATGCTGCTGATCGGTGTCGAGTGAATTACTCTCATACAAAAAGTTCTCAGGATTAGAATCACCACATGTGTATGCATATGTATATGTACATATATACATATCAAACCACATGGATGTTTTTTGTATTGCTGTTTGCTACTGGTAAAAATATTTTATCTCCTACTGAAGCTCTGACTCACTCTGATTCAGTCAGGTTAATATTACCAGGCACAGCAAACAGAATCAAAGAATCACAGAATCAAAGAATCACAGTATGGCCATGGTTAGAAGGGACCTCAAGGACCATGGATCTGCAACCCCCCTGTCACATGCACCAACTCCACATTTAATACTAGACCAGGCTGCTCAGGGCCCCATGCAGCCTGGCCTTGAACACCTCCAGGGATGGGGCATCCACAACCTCTCTGGGCAGCCTGTTCCAGCACCTCACCACTCTCTCTGTAAAGAACTTCTACCTGACATCCAATCTAAATCTTCCCTCCCTCAACTTAAAAGTATTTCTCCTTGTCCTGCTATTATCTACTCTTTCAAAGAGTTGATTCACCTCCTGTTTGTAGGCTCCCTTAAAGTACTGAAAGGCTGCAATGAGGTCACCCCACAGCCTTCTTTTCTCCAGGCTGAAAAAGATCTGGATGGTATTTTTCCCATCTAGAATATGCAATAGTTTCCACATATATTTTTTTGGAGGAGGACGGCAGTATGAGTCCCTACTGAGTATGAATCCAGATGCTCCACCATTTCACGATGAATGAAAATATGGCATACTATATATATCTGTATTTTTTGTGAATGGAATATGAAAGAATTCTTTATTACTAATGATAATCTTAAACACCACTGTGTCTTTCTGAAGAAAGGAGTGAGGTCTCTAGTGCTGAATTTGAGGGAAAGGTAGAATTAAATGCCTGTGGCTTGGAAACTAAAGCTGGGTCTTGGAGAAATGTGTTAATTGTCTACAGATACTTGAATGTTTTCAGGATAAAGAATTAGTTTTATTTTAAATTTTCGGCCTTCAGATAGGCTTACATGAGAGGAAAATTGTGTAGTACATGGCAAAAAAACACTGAATATGAAGGATATCCCAGCAAGAAATCTTAGAACTCTGTATTTTCAAGGAAAGCTCCGCGCTAAGATACATTCGATACTAAGGAAGAAGAAAAGCCACATATATATTTGGGATAAATTGATATAATAATTATATCATTATGTCTACATAGAAACTTGATTATTACCATGATAAGCTTGAGAAATACTTGATTCTTCACGTTATGATCATGTTGTATGTCGTTATTTTGTATTGGATTAGACTATTCATTACAAAGACATGTCGTACTTGGTTCTCTGTAAAAGAAGTTATAAACCATAGAATAAACCAGATGGAGACCAAATTGCACAAGCTTAAAGCAAAATGCTTTTAACTTTTTCTCTGTGAAACGTGACTGTATTTTGAAGTGTTTGGGGAGCTTTTTATTACAGCATGATGAATGGCATCGTTATTATATTGGCTGGATGAACGCCATCAAATCAGTGTATCCAATATTTTCTGCTCAATCCAGCAGAACTATGGGATGCGTATAAACCACATTTCATTGAAGGTGGTTCCTATGACAGGCTTTTGGAAACGAGTCTGACTTCTGAACACTGATAATGAAGTTAACCCTACCCTTCCGAGAAGCACACATGCCAAGGAATATTGAATTATGCCCCCGGTTTTGAAATGAATGGTAAAAGCAGACTACTTAAAGCCACAAGAGCTCAACGTGGATTTAAGACTACAGGGTAGCAAGGTAAGATAGAGTGAAAGCCTTGTACTTTCTGCTTCATTGTTTTGAGGAGTCTGGAAAAAATTTACTAACACATGGTGTTCATAAACTAACTCTCTTTACTCTTCTTCATCTTACACAAATTCAAAAGCGGCCTCAGCAGAAGGAAATCAGTCCAAGAAACAAACCAAGGATTACTTTGACTCTTGCTGAGCCCCATTTAATGTGTTTAGGAACAGTATCTGCTTTAATTGATCCTTGGACCTCTCAGATCCATATTCTTCCAGTCAGCTTTGTGCGTCTAATGGCAGTAACTTTGTCCATTGGGTCTGTAAATAAATTTAGTTTGATGAACTACAAGTACCACATGTGAGGGTGACAGTGATCTATTAAACTATTAAACTGATATAAGCACACTTGTTCCAATATAAATATTTCCACTGACTGATTACTTGTAATTGAATCTGTTTTTCTGAAATACGTTTACTAAAATTTAAACACAAGTTCAGTTTTATCACAATGATCTGTTCATACAAACTGATTTTTTCACTTTAACTTTTCATCCCCTGAGGGAATTTTTTCTGAGCTCTTGATCCTGAGGAGGTAGCACTGTGTCTGTTAAATGAGTGATGTATTGTGTTCAACAGAATGGATCAGAGAGAGAATAACATGATAAGGAACATTTGGAGTTCCAAACTTTGGAGATGTGAGATTTAATGTGTTCAAGTTAATGATGTGTTAAATATGTGTTCAAGTTAACCTTATAGAAACTTCTCCAACAGCTGAATATGAGAGACCTGAGGAACCTAACTGATAGCTCTACATCTTATGTCTCAATATTGCAGAGAGACACTTGGAGCTCCAATGAGGCATTTTTTGCCTGCTGGACACGTGGGAGGTCTATAGTTCCCATCAACCATCTCGATTTCTTCATCTCACTCTTTCTTCATGGATTTTTGCTCTCCTGCCTAATCACACTTGTGCATCTTGGGTAACAAGTCTTGCTAGCTCTAGGCACAACAATAGGAATATTAATTTACAGGTAAATGACTGCTGAAAGCAACTTTATCCAACAAGAAGTTACATTATCTTGGGCAGTGTGCTCTCTAGGATTGCTCTATGGATTGCTTCTGTTGCCACACTCATTTGTTCAGGCTATAAGAAGTGTCTCAAAATATCACCACATTGTTCAAAATAGGCTTATTCAAAGAAGTATACCCACCTGTAAGAAGCTGTGAAGCTGCACCAGAGCTCTGAATGCGCGTGATGCCATCTCCCAACAATACAGTATGAACAAAGAGCTTCTACTTAGACATCCCCTTGAAAGTGATGCTAGCACTTTAGATGAAAAGTTAAATTTTGCCCGGGAATATAATTCTGCTTGTTTATTTGAGTCAGATTTTAAAAAAAGTTGCAATGTTTGGCACAAGCCAAACAGGTGCAGTGTTAATGTATTCTCTAATTTGTCCAGAAGGGTTTTGCTAAAACATAAGAGACTCCGGGTTACTGGAGATACTTTCAACTTCAGTAAGAAGAAATAATCTGAAGAAGATGGAAGGCCTGGCTGACAACCAGCTGGCTTTCCAAAAGCTTGGGACAGCTTAAAGCCAAATCTCCTAACCTTTAAAGGACACAATGAAAACACGCTTTTGGACTAAAATGAACATCCTGTTTCTTCCATGGTTATACACTGAAGTACATCCCAAGGCATGAGGTCAGTTGCCTGGAATAGAAAACAGACGAGAGTATAACATAGCTCTTGCCTACCTAGAGCAATTTGTTTTTCTTTCTGTGTAAACCCATGCATGCTGGAGAGGAAGAAGGCTGCGTGCCTGTGTCTTATTCTGATAGGTAGGCAGCAGTCAATAAGGGCACAGATAGCAGAGTGCAGATGCTTGGAAGCATTCCCAAGCCTATCAGCTTAGAGATTGCCAGTAGAAGCTTAGATAATAACAATAATATACTTTAATGGCTTATTAAACTATTAGTTACTCATAGCAAAACATGAAACAAAGGAACTAAATGAAAGATACAACATTTTATGATGAATATTATTTACAGGAATAAAGAGAAGTAACTATGAACAAGGTAAAATAACACTATCCAGATGCTGCCTTCCTAAGCACAGTAGTGAGCTCATAGCTGGACTTCTATTGGAAATACACATGCATACTTTCCTCCCAAGAGACCATTCAAACCAATGGAAATTAAGATTATTGCTTCTCTCTTCTCCCATTTTTATTTTTATTTTTACTATTTTGAGCAATAAAGACAGTGTTATTTCTTTGGCTCTTTCAGTCTGACCTTGGCTTTGAAAGCCAGTAAAATTTTAGGTGATAGTTTATGCATTTTTATTTCAGTAAGCAAGTCATCAAAACTACTGTGTCCCATACAATTTACTGCTGAAATAATATTTTTTCCTGTCAGACTATGCAGCATAATATCAGACCTCCTTCCTTTAACTCAGTAACACAAGGAAGAACTGAAGTGATTCACTGCAAGAAAACACTCTACATGTGTCAGGCAGTGATCTCTGTCTCAACATATAGATACAATGGTATTTTTTTTTTTAATGTTTTTTATATTTTTCCCAGTATCAGAGGTATCTGAAGTCCTGCAGGTCCAATTTATATCTGCTTTCACCCTTTCTTACTTTTATATTAGCCAAAGATCATTGTACACCACATCTAACTGTTTGTAGTGGGATGCAGTCACAGTTTCAGTCACTGCTTGCTTGGTCTTCCGATTTCTAGGGAAGTGAGAGATCTCTGAACTATTAATGTCCTGAGCAAAGCCAGCTATGGCAAATTCTATCACATGTGATTCCTTCTGGTGAAAGGGAAGAAGGGATGGGCAAACTGAGAACAGAGTCCAGCTGATGAATGAAAATAGGAGGCTTAGATATTTGGGACTAATTCATTGAGTCATGCCCTTTCATTACGGGTTTGCTCTACAAATTCAGAAAAGAGATGAAGAAAGTCTGAAGGATATTACACCATATGGAGAGAAGATACCACGATTTATTCAACTTTTAGGAAAAGTAAACATTTGAGAAAACCCTGTGGCAATGCCTTTAAGAAGGCATCTGCTGTCCGATTTTGCCCAAAATTATTTTTTTCCATGTGAAACTTCTGCACTGCTCTTTATTGTTCAAGGAGCAACAGAAATTGATGGGCAGAAACAGAGAGGCTAGTATGTGCTGACTTCTATCTGTTTTACAGTTATCATGGCAGGATCTCATTCCCCTGTGTGATCTGAAATTGTGGAGCCACAAGAAAATGATGTGTGACACATATTTCTATTATCCCGCAGCCCAAGGAAAACGAAGAAGAAAGCACAAGCAGATCATGTGAAGAATGAGACCGGGGTCCATTTGAGTTTTTATATCAAAATTTTGAAGTGAGAGAATCACTGCCATTTTAACCTCCAGTACTGGTGTTAGGAGTGTTCTATCAGATTCTTTGCCCTCCCCAAGGGGAAGGAGAATTTAATCTTCAGGGCTCATACCAAGCTCTCTAGAACTTCTTGTATTGTTTTTTCAACAGTGTTTCTCTTCTTCTAGACTAAAATACTTACAGATACTTTTAAGTCAGCCAGAAAGCAATGCCTCCTATTTGTTTCTATGGAAACTACAACAGCTATGAAGAACACAGTAACGCTATTTGATACTCAGCACAAAACACTCTTTTGCAGCACAGTCACCACTGTTTGGCCTCCATAAATGTTCAGCAAGCATTGATGAATGTCCATGGGTGCCATTTTATTCCACATGGAGAAATTCATTGACACACCTTTACTTCATCTGCACTTCTATATCAGACTGTTTTGTCAGAGCTCCCCTCTGCTGCCATTTGTCACACGGCAACACCATGTGATGGAATATTGATGGGAAGGTTCAGCCTTTACTGCCATATCACCATCATCTGCCTCTGACATTGTGGGCCAACATCTTAACCTAGGAGGCATAATTTTAATAGCAGCCTGCATATATGTATACAGACACAGAAACACAGACAAAGTACTTAAAGGTAGGTCCATTTCTGCAGTGGTGAACAGCAGAATTCTTCTTTTTTTTTTTTTTTTTTTTTTTTTTAATCTTATTTTCCCTTATTTGCCCTTCCTAGGATTACTGAGTTCCAACATCAGCCTGTGCAAGCATCATTTGAGCTGTGTGCACTGATGACTTACAGCAGTAAGCAACACTGTCATTCATCTGCTTGTTTGCTCCAGGTCCATTTTAGAAACTAGTTTAAGATATGCTGTCTTGAACAGTTAATTAAATTCAGGAGGCTGCGCAATTTGCCCAGTAATATTTTAGGAAGGTCTGTTAACACTGGCTGTTGAAGGAATGGGCATTTTTATAGAACATAAAGCAGGGATGAAGTCAGAACTAATTCAAGGTCCCTGGTGCCTTATAACATGGTATATTGGATCAGCTAATGGATATCAATAATTCAGTCTGCAGAAGGTGGGTGGGACTGCAAAGGTAATGGTCACATTTTACAAAAAAAAAAAAAAAAAAAAAAAAAAGAAGGAGAAAGAAGGATGTATATCTTTCCCTAAGTAACAAAACTATTACCCCTGTAACAGAACTGCAAAACAGGAAGGAACGAGGGCAGCATGAGGGTTCATTTCATGAACCACTTTGAGAAGCTGAGATTTCTCTCCTACCATCAAGCTGAGCATTTCTTTACCTCAGCATCAGCTGTAATATCCTTACACAGAATAGCAGAAAAGAAGAGGAATCACTTTCTTCTCAGAGAGTTATCTGCTGCTTATGCTTCTCATACACCTTCTTACTACTGAAATTACCTGAAATCTGCAGACTGATGGGGACTATCAGCAGCAGCAAGGGCTCTTCACACAGGGAGGCCTTGTGTTTGTGACATCTGTGAAACAGTCTCTGTTTCTGCAGACAGGACTTCTGCCTTTAGAGGGACACTTTGACAGGGGGCTGGGGAAGATCTTCAGGTGCATCCTTGTTGTCCAGAATTTTCAAAACTGGTGAGAGAGTTTCTGTTCTGGTATAGAGAGGATCTTCCTTACAGCAGTGAGCTTATGCGTGAGATACCTTCAAAACAAACACCTTGAATAAAAGAAATATACGATAATGCTGTACTTTCCAGTTACATTTTTCCCTAACAGTTTTGAGGCGTGCACTTCAGTTCTTACCTGGCATACTCAGAGTCTGTAGCAGCAGTATTCCACTATGATGTTAGAACTATCATTAAAGAAAATTTGAATAAATGCTATAAAAATTGCCAGGTATACCAGGTACCAAATTAACCAAAATAAATACAAAAACAAAACTAAGCAATTCTGGAAATAATTTAAAAAAAAAATCCAAACATTTTTTCACAGCTGAACAGGGAAAATATTTAACTGGATGGAGCCAAAAGAAAATACCACATCAGTTTGCAGAATGCAGATTACTTGATTCCAAGAAGACTTCCTCTACAGCACAATAAATAAGTCTTTATTCCGCATATACTATTTTGTTTAATGTTTCCATTACTGGAATGTCTTCTGTGTTATGGATTATCCAGCACTGGTATGCTTAGTATCCATCCACATCTTGAGAAATTTCATCTTTGGGTACAGACAAGAAATGAGAGGGACAATGGGGGCTTTTCTCTAGGTTTTCAGACTTCACTTGCAAGAATATGAAGGTATGACAAAATATATTTTCAAACCAGGTTTGACACTTAGATATTCCAGTGTCACAACCTTGATAATGTGGTAGAAATACTCATATTTCTTTAGGCTCTGAGTTTATGTGCCTTAAACACCTGGACTTGCTTTGATTGTTGAAATGAACATAAATGACGTGAAATATATTATTTAAGCAGTTGACATAGGAAGTAGCATGACAGAATCATAGAATCATTAAGGTTAGAAACCATTAAGAAGGTAGTCAGAGCATCCTTGTATCTTATTGATATTCAACAAAATAAGCCACATCTATGTATTTTTGGAAGTCCTATTCCAACACCAGAAAAACAAAGCAGACATTCATAGTTATGGAAAAATGGCCCTGAACATTTGCTCAAATGCCAGGTATGAACACCGATAGCTCTGTGCCCATAGAGCTTTTCTGTACTTCTCTTTTATCTTCATTGATATTGGTGTTAAATGGGCGGTTTGGGGGAATCAAAACTGCAGAGCTGATTCATTGCAGTGATTTCATACCTCAGGCAGCAATAGCTTGAATTTAAAGGCAATCTCCCCTCCTCCAAAGAATAAAGCGTACATGGAGACAGATCAATGTCCACCTCTTCCATTTGCAATAATTCATTTAGTTACATTAATAAGAGCTATCTGTTCGATTTGTCAAATTGCATTATAGAACCTATTGAAGCTGAGGGAATTATCTTGTCTCCTACCCTAATGCCTGGCTGCCAAATCAGTGGGGTGGAGGTTAAGATCAATTTTGCCATGGCTCATTTACTTCGGCTGTGCTGTTTTATTCCATTTAGTCATAAGTAGTAGGAAGGGACACAGGCTGCAGCCAACCTGCTCTGTACTAGAATACAGCCCTTAAGAGCTGGAGGTACAAGTAGCAGAGCCACGGATCATGAAATCTGGCCAAACAATTGCTTCTGATTTGCTGGCTAGACTTCTGTACATGAAATCAGCTCCTGAAGTTGATAGCTCACACCTCCAACATCGAATTGAAATGGTCATAAATGAAATTGGAAACTTAAGAGTGTAGGTTTAAAAAATATATCAAAACTTATTCATGTGCAGCATTGCTAGAAATCCAAGCAGGCATAAAAAAAATCAGCTGGTGCATCAGAGACAACAGCACTACTATTAGAAGTATTTTTGGTCTCCTTATTTTTTCGCCTTGAAATATATGTGTATGCAAATAATGATATTGGCATGCTCACTTGGTGTTGATTGCTCTCTCCCCTGCATTCTGTTGTTTTGTTTGTTTGTTTGAACTGATCTGACTTGTTTCTCTTCTTAGGCAGAGCCTAATTAGAAATAATATCATGCAAATGATGGCAAGATTGTGAAAAGCACAGCATGTTTTAGTTCTCTGCACGTCACTTTACTGTAACTACAGAATACAGCCTAACCACCTATACAGATGTCAGCATTCCTTAGCATGAAGCTGGGAACCAGACAGAAAGGTTGTTGTCAAATATATTGCCAAATGTCCTGTGCAATCACATTTCTTTCATTCCTTCCCTTGGCATACAGGCTATGTACAACTTGGTGCTATACACTGTAGGCCCAACACCATCCCCTGTTTTCTGCAGAAGACAGTTTTCTCTTTCCCAGCTTCAGTTATTAGGAGAAAAGATTCCTTCCTCCATGTCTCAGTTTAACAGTTACCCAGGTTTTCTGTACTGTCCCACACATCTCGTGGAGCATCTGACTCATAGAATGCTTGGGTTGCTGAGAAGAAATTCAAAAGGAAAAAGAGAAAAAACAGCTCATGTCACTGGGACCCTTGGAGGAAGTTCTCTTCAGGTCTTTTAAAAATGTTCAGCAGGATGCTCACAGAACAAGCCTTGAAATGCATCACATATGTGGAGATAATCTGACTTGCAAGGAGAACTAGGATACTCAGTACTTCTCAGATTAAAGCACAAAATCAGAGAATATTTTAAGCTGGAAGGAACCCACAAAGATCATTGAGTCCAACTCCTAAAACTGTAGTTGTCACAGCTTTTGGTGAGTTGCTTAACAGGGAGATGTCCCAGCATATTTTCAGCTTTATTTGTTTAAAGATTTATATTTCTTAGAAAACAATAAGAAAAATAAAATATTTCTGTCTGATATGTTTTCTTCCACAAGAAGAACCAACATGGTAACTCTGTGCGTTTACAATGTGTGAGACCTGACACCAGGCTGTGGTTTAGCAGATATTGTATTTCTGTGTAGGAGTAGCTAAATTTTTCAGATCAAACACTATCCACTTACACAGATCCTGCTGAAACGTGCAAGGTTTCTGAAAGCCATTTTTGTGGTTAAAGACTGAACAGAACAACAATCTGTAAAACTTTCCTTGTTTGAAGAGTTTGCATTACTACAGGAATGACTAGAAAACAAAATGTCACTCTGAGTAAATATAATCTCTGTCTTGCTCAGCCTTACTTTGGTAAGTCCTACTCTGTGTGGCAGCAATCATGACATGACATTTGTCGATGTTAAGCCTGAAGAGAAACACAGCCACGTGATTCCTCTGCCATCACACTGTCTGCCCCCAGGCAGGTATTCAGGTTTTGTAAGTGATGAGCTCGTTAAGATTTCTGCTTCTTAAAAGCCCTTCAGGGAGACATTTGACTGTTTGCCATTCTGTATTTAAAGTCTGCAACTGCAGAAATTGTTGCAATGTCCTCATTTAGGTACCAGTATAGTATCAACAGCTTGGATTTATATGTGACACACACACCATACTATGGATGGTTAACAATGAATCAGCTTTGGCAATCAAACAGAAATAATTATGAGGAATCTTTTAAGAGCAGAAGCACTTTTGATTGCATGACTGTTTATCTGCTTTGACAATGTTACTCTTTCAGTTGTGGTTTTGTGAAGTTTGCTTGCAACCCAGAGGCATGCTTAGTCCAGTGTTTGCATGGGCAGATCATCCAAGAATAGTGGTTGTAATGGCAGGAGACTTAGAAGAATGAGCCCATGAGAATAAAGCAAGTAACATCAGAAACCAGCAAGGAGAATGTCTGCAATAAAGTATTCAGCAAGAAATTATTTTTAGGAGAAAACTAAAATAGCTTTTGGCTGCAACAGAAGTTCTGGACACAGTTCTGCAATCACTTCAAACTAGTGTGCAGGACATGCAAATGCCAAGTGTATCTGTCTCTCTGTATTGCATTTTGATATCTAAACTGCCTGATTAGTACAGTATTTCATCCCAGATGATATTTCCAGCTGAAGAATACTGATTTTTATAAGAAACATATACAGAAATCTAGACAGACAAAAATACTCACCAAAAAAACCCAACCCTACCAAACCAAAACAAACTCCACAACCTCTTTGTGCAAAGAGGATTCAATTTTTCTTTTATTATAACGTAGTATGTGTCCAGGACTTCCTATGTTGTCTGAAAACTCTTTGTAAACTGGTAAGCTACACTGTGTACAGCATCACACTGCAGCCTTAGAACAGGACAGCTGCTTGAAGTGACTAATAAATCCAGTATTGTAGAATGCCAGAATAAGCAAATACAGGGTCCAGTGATAAAGAAGGTTGCGAGAGTTCAACTTTCTCTTGATGTGAGTAAAGAACTCAACTGGCCTTAAAATGGCCATATGTGTTGCTTGCCTTTGCTGTGTTGAAAAGACTGGCCTGTAGGAAGGAACCTCTCATGACATCCACTTATAAGGAAATGTAGCCTGCAGGAGCCTGTCAGAGAAGAAAAGAAAGGCTTGGCATGTGTACCACAAATAATAAATTTTTATTCAACATGGTGACACACATCTTGGAACTGAGGGCCCGATACAAAGCATTCTGAATATCGTGTTTTGCAGTTCTGCAGAGGTGCTTCAGAGGATTTCCTTCATTCTGATTTCTAACTACCTACTTTTTCTTCTGCCTGTGGTAAGATGACTGGAATCATTCCTTCCTATTTTGCTTAAATAGTAGGTCTTTTGAAGCAAGGCTTTACTGTTCATACTGCTCTCTAATTTTCTTGACACTTTCAGAATTTTGGGTTTGGATATGTGATGTAGATCAGTGTGAGCTAAATTGCAGAGTAGGGAACATAGGAAAGACCTATAAACTGATTAACTTATTTTATACGTTGATACCTGAGCATTGTATAAGCAACACTCAGGGTCTTCCTGATGCTTTAAATAAATCAGAGATTAAATATTACCCTATTTTATCTAACAGTCTGTTTCTAATGCCTGCAGAGACGTTGTCATAGCTTTGGATATCTTTGATTAACTAGCCTGGAAAATGAAAAAAAATACCAAACAACCAGAAGTATTAAATGATTTTTCTTTTGACAACGTAATAATAAGGATTTAAAAATATGCTTGAAGGTTTAGGTTGGGAAAAGCTCATGAGGCTGCTGCAAATTTGTTTTGTTACGCCTTGACTTAGTTCTACTTTGTTACATGAATGTGATGTGAACAGATGCGTCTTGCCATCTATATAAATACTGACAATGGAGTGCTTTTAGAACACAGACCTGGAAGGGAACAGGAAATATGATACTAATGTCACACCAGGACTTTGTGCTGAAAGTCTCCAGGCCTCTTTGTCCACTCAAGACAATGCAGCTACTGAGTAGTACCTTATCTACCTTTACTCAGTGCTTTACTCAAGCAGATATTCCAATCTTCATTAAACATAAGATGACTGAAGTGTTTTAATTTTTCTGATCTATTTCAAATACCACCGATTTGCTCAGGTTTATTTTCAAATTGTTTTGCAAAAACAAGCTTAACTTAAACCTGCCTGAAATATTAGATTCAGGCAGAGCTGGTTAATGTCAGAGTGGTCAGGCAAAAGCCTGTCTAAAAGTAAATCAGCATACCCCAGAACCCTCTATGAGCTGCTGGTGGCAGCAGTGTAATAATGCCAGTTCTATCAAGGCACAACAGGAGGAAAATAATACGCACCAAATTTTATTTATTTGAAGCAAGACCTTCAGCACCTGAAGTTTCTCATTTCCACTTGCACTGACCTTGCATTTGAGATTTTGAATGCAGAAAGCTCAGAATTGAAGGTGGTGATTTACACTCTACTCTCCCTCTTGATTTTACTTTGATGCCCATACAAAATGATTGACTTACAAAATAGTTCTTTTTTAGGTGGGTCTTTAAAATGGAAGAAAAAAAAACATGGAGGTTTTGCTCTAAGAAAAATATCTTCATATTATCCATACCATTTTGGAAGAAGATATTCCAACAATGAAACAAAATCATAGAATCATAGAGTCACACCATGTCTTGGGTTGGAAGGGACCTCAAGGATCATCAAGTTCTAACCCCTGTCACAGGCAGGGTTACCAGCTGCTAGATCAAGCACTAGATTAGATTGTCCAGGACCCCATCCAACCTATCGTTAAACACTTCCAGGGACGGGGCATTCACAGCCTCTCTGGGCAAACTGTTCCAGCACCTCACCACTTTCTCAGTGAAAAACTTCCCCTGCATCTAATCTAAATCTCCCTTCCTTTAGTTTAAAACAATTCCCCCTTGTCCTATCACTATCCACCCATGTAAAAAGTTCATTTCCCTCCTGTTTATAAACTCCCTTTAAATATCGGAAAGCCACAGTGAGGTTTTCCTGTAGCCTTCTCCTTTCAATGCTGAACAAACCCAGTTCCTTCAGCCTATCTTCACAGAGGTGCTCCAGCCCTTGGATCACTTCATGGCCCTCTCTGGATCCCCTCCAAAAGTTCCACATCTTCCCTGTGTTGGGAGTCCCAGACTTGGTCGCAGTAATTTTATGTGTATTTACTTACAGTTTACTATGGAATTCCTGATAGTTATTTTGAATATGCCTTTGGAATGTCACTTATGTATACTTAGACAATTTTAAAAAATCTACAAGCATATGGCACTGAGGTATGGATTGAGATGGCTATGAATGAAATATTTTTGTTCTGTTATTATGCCAATGTATTTCAAAGATTACACATTTCAGCTCCTTCTAAAGAGACTTAAAATGTTCTAATTGAGTTACTGCTCTGTATATGCAGTTATATGTACTTACAAGATTATGTGTATGTATACAATTAATTAATCACTTTTTCTGCATTGCTATTAGAACTGCTTCACTGTTTTTGGTATTATTTTGCCAGTCATCTGCAAAACTCAGGCCAAGGTTTACAAAAAAAACATTAAGTTTTAGCCAGTTAGGTAGCTAATCTAGGAATCATGTGAAAAATGCTTCTGTACTTAGCTAATTTTTTTTTGGTAAAAATATTTGGCCCAGAGCAGAGGACAAGTGTATATGAAAGTCTTGGCTTAAAGAGCTTACAATTTAAACCCCTTCAGAAGATTACTTACATGCATACAAAAAATCCAATTAAAATTACAGTTATGCACTGTAAAATCCAAGGAATGGATGTTTTCTAGCACAGGATTAGTATTAATATATGATACATGAAGCGTATGTTTGACAAATTGTTGAAGTGATGTTGTTACTTGGGGATTCTTTAGTAATTGGCTTCAAAAACACGTTACACTATTTGAAAGAGAGAACAGTTCTGAATGTGCCAGCAGTGGAACTCAAGTAGCTATGAGATTAGGTGTACACAGTAAACCCTGAGATTTAGATAACAAAAACACAAATAAATTATAAAAGCAATAACCCAGCTCTTAAAAGCAGCCTGGAGAAATGATCAACTGCAAAGTTCATTACTGGCTAATCCTACAGGATTCACATTTAATTAGAGAGAAGAACATTTCCAGCACAGACACGTAGCACTGAATGTATGAGATTCTAAGATGCTCATGGCTTCCCTATCATAGGCAGGAATTTTGGAAAAGGGAAGGCAGCTTATGTGAAATGAAATAGGGTGTTAAGCAAAGTATTACATTAAATTAGCAATTATTATTTTAGTACAAATACAGTGTTTGACTGAAGGGGGGGGGGAGGGGTGTCTTTGTACAGCAACATGGCAGTTTTATAAATACTCTACTACAGAAAATTCTTCTACATGTCTAATTGTTAACACCACATGGTATTCACAAGGTTATATAAAAGCTGCCAAACATTATTCATAACATGTAGGAGCCAAAGAACACTTAGCATTTGAGTTACTATTTGTAATAGAATCATAGAATCATAGAATCACCAAGGTTGGAAAAGACCTAAAAGATCATCCAGTCCAACCGTCCACCTATTACCAATAGCTCCTACTAAACCATGTCCCTTAACACAACATCCAGTCTTTCCTTGAACACCCCCAGGGTCGGTGACTCCACCACCTCCCTGGGCAGTCCATTCCAGTGCCTGACCACCCCTTCTGAAAAGTAATACTTCCTAATTTCCAGCCTGAATCTCCCCTGCCATAGCTTGAAACCATTCCCTCTGGTCCTATCACTAATGACACGAGAGAAGAGGCCGACCCCCAGCCACTACAACCTCCCTTCAGGAAGTTATAGAGAGCAAATAGTGTTGTACCAGAGAAATGTCTGACAAAGCAGAGGTCTAGGAACAGATCTATTGTTTCCATCATTATTTATATTACGGGAGTGCACAGGCATTCCAGACAAACATAGGCCTCCGTAGGCACACTGCAGACAGATATGAAGAGATGTTGTCTGTGAGAGGCTAAGTCTGAACAAGATGGATGAGATGAGGAAAAGAAGGGACAAAGAGAGGCATACTGCCTTCCTTCTGGTCAGGCAGCAGGTGAAGAACAGGCCATTTAGTCAAGCCCATTCCCCTTGCCTTCTGCGGAGCAATTGAGGCCAGCTGTTCTAGCTGCCCAGAACTAGAACTGTGGCATCAAACACCTGCTTTTCAAAGGTGTCCATGATGAAAACAGTCAGGAAGAGAATTTTGGATAAATCTGCCAGCTTTCCAGTCCTTTGTTACTGCAGGCATTGATACTGCCTCCCTGGCCCCACTACTTCCGTTAGGTATACGAGACAGGCATTTGAGAGGCATTTAGCCTAACCTGGAATTTATTATTTTATTTCTATAAGCTATAATATAAGCTGAAGCTCAGGAGTTGCATGCCTACCTACCTTGCCCTGGTCCTACCATTTTATCTGTCGTAGCTTTACACATATTCTCTTCTCTGGGTGTACGTGAATAAGTCTCCAGAAGGACTATATCTCCTTTCATGTTATGTTCTTCAGCACAGTGAAGAGGAAGAATATAGACTTGGAAATAATTGCAAAAATCAACATATAAGCATAGTGAGAAGTTGTATAAACTATAGAAATGGGACTAAATGCACTTTTATAATAGTCCAATGCAAATGTTTGTTATGGTAGAACAAATCACAGAATCACACAGAATCACAGAATGGCCATGGTTGGAAGGGACCTCAAGGATCATGAATCTCCAACCCCCCGCCACATGCAGGGCCACCAACCTCTCCATTTAATGCTAGACAAGGCTGCCCAGGGCCTCATTCAACCTGGCCTCGAACACCACCCACAACCTCTCTGGGCAGCCTGTTTCAGCACCTCAGCACTCTCATAGTGGTAAATAAATATGCATGATCTAAATCCTTCAATTTTCTGTCCTTAATACAGCTTGAGAGGACAAATCTGAGACAGAAATTGTGAGTGGACTTGAAAGAAATAACTTTCTTCCAAGGCTGTTGCAGCTCTCTCTAATGCTTCTTCTAATGTAATGCAAAGCTATGCCAGTCCTGTTACAGATCCTCAGTTCTAACCACATGCATACACCTGGTGGAGCTGTATTTAGGAAATTTCTTGATGAATTTCCTAATGAAATTTATTGATTTCTTAATGACTGTGAGTTGCAAAACTCCACTACCTACTGGAAGTTGCATCTCTACTCATACAAAATATTTACATACAGGCCACTTCTATTTACCACATAGGCTAGAAGATTTGCAGCACAAGCACAAATGATGTATCAATTACTGTCTTCATTTGTTGGAAGTGCCTTGTTTTAGGAACCAAAGTTAGTTTGATGTTGATGCTTGTTTATTTTTTATTATTCCCACCTGGCTCAAAGACTTTAGATACATACTGTTTAGTAAGACGCAACATATTTTTATGTGTGGAGATTGTTGTTGTTTTATAGTTTTGGTTTTTTTTTTCTTGATATAAGCATTTGTTGCCCTCTGTTCACTGTGATTAAGAACGATCCTAGCCCATGCATTTCAAATAGGCTGAAAAATCAGATGCTCTGCACTGATAACGTTTGTCACAATGGCTCACTATGTGATTAATAATAACCTATTATTAATGTGACTTTTATTTCTTAATATTCAATTGCAATTTGTATTTTTTAACTGCATACCCACTATTTGTTTTCAGGACTGCTTTGGCATACAGTGACAGCAGAGATAGGACCATTAGCCTCAGTTAATAAATTCAGTAATGGAGACACTTAGCATTGCTCTGTTAATGCCATTTAGTGTCACGTTGTCAAATTCCTATTTTCTCTGCCATTTCTGTTCATAACTGCAGACACTATAATTGCTATGAGACTTCTGAATTTTTTTTTGCTCTTATTTCAAATTACGATGTTGTGAAATATGTCTGTTTACTGTTAGTTCCACCATTGAAAACCTTTTCAGGATTCCTTAGGTTGTTGTACAACAACATAAATGCAGGAGGTGACACACTGAGAGGGAAATGGGTGAGAGGTACAACTTGAAATGCTTTACTAGGTTAGGTAAAAGAGAATGACATAAGAAATCCCTTAGACAAAGCCCTTCTTTTAGAACATTAGAGCCACAAAACTTATCTCATTTTTGTTTGTGCCTTGCCAATGACACGTTGTGTATCTGAATAGAAACTGCTGATGAATGAAAATTAGAGTTTAAAAAAGGATTGCTAGCCATCCCAAATTTTGAGGCAAGCATTCATACAAGATGAGTTAAGTGTACATTTTAGTCAGTTCACTAGGCATAGGGCTGAACTGCTTGAGCAGCCCAGATTTTCTTAAGTTTATATGTCATATCTACTTTGAAGTAGCTTAAATAGATTTAATATTCAAGTAGCTAACATTCAGCAACCTCTGAAAAATAAGCTGTCTGAAAATGAGTTAGTAGTGAAATTCTGTGAGAGGTCCTGCTCAGGAATGAAGGTTCCATCTGTGCCCTTTAAGTAGCAAACTAAGCTTCTTATGAAAATCTATCTTACTTATTTTCATATTCAAACATTACATTATGCTGCTATAAAGACATTCCCATTATATTATAAGCAATTTTGATAAGTGAAATGCTCGAGGGTAGTTCACCAAAAGCAGAGAGATATATTTTAGATACATGGAAAATATAAAGTTGTCTTTCAAATCCAAAATGTGGATGATTGTGCTTGCTACTCAACTTGGAGTCATTACACGGATGCCTGCTGTAGAGAGTGCATAAACAAATATCAGACAGTGTGCAAATATCCTAATTTATGTGGAACTGAGAGGAAAACCAGTCAACCCTTGGTAGTAACCACTCCTGGATGACTAGGTCACTGAATGGATCACTGGATGACTATACTTTTAACTTCTCCGGTCTGAACATTTCCTTTTCTTCCATGATAAGTGACTCTACAAATTCTGACCCCGCATGTGCGAATGACCCTGCCCACCAGCATGTTTCTTGTGTGATGGCTACAATCCAGAGGCTCCATTGAGATGATTGAGATGATTTTTCAGACTTTTTATTGACAGTAGTCTTGACAATGCTTAGGGCAAAATAGTGTCCCATTAGAAGCAGGATTCATATCTAATTTTTCCTGTTAGTGTGGACTAATAAGCCAGAACCTAGTGCACTGCGCAGATTGAATAATTCAATAGGCTACCTTAAAACATATGACATAGTAGCTGTCCTCTTGAGGTTTTCTGCTTGCATCTAGTTGATGAAGTTTATCACCAATCTGCAGTTACTATTGTTTACAGGGCATAAAGCAGACATTTTACAATATCCTGCAGAACAGACAATAGATATATAAGTACATCAACTCCTCAAATATTAGTTTCCTCATGGGCAGTACGTAGAAATGAAGCAGAAGAACTTATTAGTTTCTTGCTTTGCTGGAACATAATATTTTTTTCCAAGTCACACAGTATAATAAAGTCTACATAGCTCTCTGGAATTCTAGCTCAGGCCAATTATTTTATTTCTGGCACTCACTTTGCCTCTCTATCATATTTCTGTCAAATCTACTCTATGTGGAAGAAGAATACAAACTGTGCAGGCTAGAAATCTTTTTTATTGCTGACTACTTATATGCTGAGTAATTCAGCTTGCACTTCCTGTGATGACAACAGTAACAGTAGATCAGTTCTGAGGTGAAAACATCATTGTGGAAGAAGGCAAATTAAGATACTCTGGTATCTTTCAAGGATGTAGGATGTAGGAGGAAATAAAAACCATCTTAAAATTTGTTACAACAATATCATGTGGAACTGCTCAGTACTGCATACAACTTAACCCAATACTATTTTTTAACCCTATATATATATGTAGGGTTAATATATATAATATATATACTTGCTATTCTGTGAGATGACATGATCTTATAAAGGCAGCTCTCTCCCATAACTGACCATACAGCCTACTTTATGCAAGTTCACACTAAGAACACCCACTGTGGTGCTGAGTATAGACTAAATCACTATATCACTACACAACCATAATCCAGAATAGCACAAGCATCACATACAAGACAGAGGGAAGACCTGGAGGCTAGTGGATAGCAGGCACCATTAATTCCTTTCACCATGTCCATACTCCTGCCCACTCTCAGAGGAGAAGATTTTTGCAGTCATGAGTCTGTAGCACTTACTGGCATAGCTAACATAAAGCAGACATCTCTGTTGTCAAAATATCATCAAAGATAATCTGTGTTTTACACAATCATGCTGAAATCATGGGATAGGAACAGAAAACCAGGTAACCGGAGCTGCCTCACACCTTGATGACAGGCCTGCAGTAATCCAGCATTTCTGGGAGGATCTTTCCCTTTAAATCCTCTGAAAATTGTGTCCAACATTTTGATGGATGTGAACAGCTGAATAACACAAAGTGCATTGCAGCACTCCACTCAGTTATTAATATACAGATAATAATTACATTCCATTAGTAAATTGGCTGGATGTATTCAAATCCAATATTTGCAATTAAATTTACTACTAGCCTGGCAAAATATGCCTCGTCCATTTCCAAATTAGTAAGTGAATTTCAGTGCTTCAGTCACAACCACAGAAAACTCTGGGATGAATTAACAAGTGGCTAAAATTGACTTGCTACTGCCATTTACACTGAAGGATAGTTACCAATATCATCAGTAATTTACACTTGAGGTTTGCTTAGACTCCAGTATGATGCATGTTAGGATCAAGAGCAACATGGGATTTAGCCCTATAACATGTACAAAACCAGACCATTGTTGCATAGGATCTGTTTTTTAGCACTACTTCTTTCAATCTGCAACATTCCAATGGGGAGACTATTTCAGAGATGCAATCATTAGATGAGGAATTTTCTCCTAATTTCCATTCCAGGTTCATTCTTTGCTATTGTATACTCATTTGAATTAATATATTTTAATATATTTTAGCATAAATATGTCCTCTCACTGCTCTTTGTATATAAGGATAATCTAATCACTCTCAGCTATCAGTACAAGCTTTTTCTTTTCGTCAAATCTTTCACAATGTTTTATGCATTAACTCAGAGCTGAAATAGCACCTCTTCATGTCTGTACATTGATTGAAGAAGAAATCTATTATCCTTAGGGCCCAAAGTGCTTTGTTTTCTGCCATTGTAACAGCCTTTTTTTTTCCCCAGTCTCCAGCAGAGTTCAAATATTTGCATGATCACGCAATTTGAAGTACCATTTTCATCACTAATAGTATTAAAAGGGTTTCTGTCCACATTCAAGTTGAATTCCTTGGGCCTATATAACCCAGCACATAAATTCAGCAAAAGCTCTTTAAAAATCTCTTTTCATCTTGAGAACTACTCTATCATTCTTCCCTTAGTATGTATGAGAGATCATCACATCTTGCTTCAGTCATTTTAGTTCTTCCACCTCATTACCCAGGTTTCCTGCATTAGTCCAGAAACAGTTTCATTGCTTCCTTCTGACCTCATGATATTTCCTAAATCAATTAAGTATAGCCAACGTGATCAATTCTCTCATCCATAGGCAAAACTTTCCTTTTTTTTTTTTCCTCTGCTGTCTATTACCTTGTCTATTAAGGCCTTACCCCTGACCACAGCCTCATGTACATTGTGTTTCACCTGTTATTTATTAACATCAATTTAGGAGATTGGGTAAATTTCTCCCAACCACAACAAAAACCCTTGCAACCTAGATGGATGTTTCTCATATCTATTTTTCTAATCTTGGTTGCAGAAGATCAGTGCACCAGGCAGAAAGGTGTAGATCCTCCCCTGGGAATTATACTTTTTCTGTGAGAACTTCCTAAATTCTAAATACCCCAAAGTCCTCTTCCTCACACCTGTTCCTGAGCCATCTGTTTGCTGTGATGGTATTCATGGCTTCAACCTCCTCCTCGAGGAGCAAGGAGCAAGAATTAGTGGCCACATCTCACCAACATTCAGATATCTGTATGGTCATTTCTAGGATGTGATCCATTTCAAGCACTCAGGTGAGGTTAGTCATGTTTTGTAAGTATCAGCTTCTCCCTTTGACAGCCAAGTAAAACCAAAAAGCTCATTTCAGGAGTGGAGAACTGCTTGGTTTCTCTCTGAGGCTATACACACACCACCAAATTGAAAGTGCTCAGGCATGCTCTTGAGCTGTGCTTGGAGGCCTGAATGGGAGAATGATGCTGGTCTTGAGAAAAAAGGCAGGCTGGAGACCACCTAATGCCTGGAAACAATTCTAGGTGTTGTTTCATATATTAACATTGCCTTCTTTAAAACTCTTTTAAGTTTATCATACACCTGGTCTAATTCTCCAGCCTTTCCAAGAGAGAAATACTGTCTCAGGTAGAAGGAATTAATGGCATTTTGATGCACCCAGGTTCACGCTTTTCAAGTGGAAAACTACTCAGTATTTACGGTCTTTTCAGTTCCTTTTGTGGGTTTTAAACTACACTTGGCAACTAAATATGCTCTAAGGAGGTAGAGATCATATACTCCTTGTTTGATGTAATTGCTTGGTGTTAACTGTGGTCAGTCCTTGAGTGGCTGTGGTGAAAAGTGACTGGTTCAATATTCCTTGATAAAAAATGCTTACATTGAAGGGCTTAATTTCTTTCTCTACTTGTTTGCTTTTTCATTATTTGTTTTTATGCCCACTTTCCTTTTGTGAATTTGACAGAAAGGCGGGGAATAATCTAATCTTTTTTTCACAAGAAGTATACCTTTTTTTTCTTTTCTTTTTTCTTTTTTTCTTCTTCTGCATTTCCAATGGTTCCTAAACAGAGTCTCTTTAGCAGGTTTTTGATGTGGTTCTGGCCACAGCTGGCCTGCGCATGGCATTTACCTGTTTTGTTAGGCGCTGAAGCACTAACGCTTCTGAAGAAATCATCACTGTGCCCTTACTTTAAGGTTATTCTTGCCTTTTTGACTTGGCAGAATTCTGGAGTTGCTTTTACTCTGAGATACAAATGAAAGAATATCAGGGTGCTTGTCTTAAAATGTGCACTAGTTTTTTGAAGGTGCAAGTGGGGATCCAAGCCAAGACTTGCAAGGGGGGCCAGAGCTCTTCGTTCTCAAAGGAACCTCTGAGCTGTGTTACGCTGAAAATCCCATGCTGTGCTTTGCTTCCTGAACGAGTGCCTCTGCCTCCATTGCTCATCCAGGAGTGGATAGTGTTGCCTATGTATTTTTATAATGCAGCTAGGGGATAAATACATTGTATCTTTGGCATGTGTTGTTACAGTAACATTTACAATAGACGCCCATTTGTGTCTTTGGATATTAAATTAAGCTGTTAGTAGGATAGTAGATGTTAGTAGAAAGCTAAAGAGCTTTCATTTTTGGTCAGCCAAAATTTTGATTTCTAAATAACAGCATTCGTAACAAATTCAATGCCTAGGATGACTTTATGGTCCTCTACAAAGGGCTCTTCTCATGTATGAAGAACTGCTAAGCCCTTGCTCTAGTCTACACCCACGAATAGTGAAACCCAGATGCAGTTCTAGGCACATGCATTCCTGCTCCTTTACCAGGAATTCCTGCTTCCTGTGCCCATCACCAACCCTGCAGCCCAAGCCACAGCTCCTATTCAGGACCCATCCTCCCATACTCCAGAATAATACCTGCGAGTCAGAGATCTCTCCCAGGAGGTCCTGTTGGACTCCAGCCCCATTTATGAATTTCCCCTGGGCTCCAGGCTCTCTGCTCTACTTCGTGGCTGTGAGGGTGAGGTGGAGATGACTGAAATAAGAACTCTATTTCCAACACGAGGACCAGACTTTGGGGAAGGGTACAGGGATGCCTCCCTGCAGCACCAATAATCCCCCACGTGAGGGATCTCACTTCTGTCTCTGTGACACAAAACCTCATACGATGCTCAGTGATAATAAAATAAACATCTTTATTTTTAATAGATGGACAAAACAGACCCAAAACTAGACAATATTTTCCTGAATTGCATGGGCACTATTGGAGACAATACAAATGAAATTAAAACATACATATATCCATATTATGCTTTCTATCTTTTGTTAGTAGTAGTTTTAATATATCATTTCTGACACAGACAAAAATATACTTTTTTTTTTTAAACAACAGCCACAAATACTGCTCTGATTAATAGCAGACTTACAATAACGTACTGTCTAATTGCACATGGTACTTGATCAAATATGCTCAAAGGGCAGAAGGAAAAATGAGTAACAGTTTTTTTTTTCCCCTATGATACTTATATTTGAAATACTAAATTATTGTCCTATGAAAATAAAAGACTAAATCTGACTTTTACTTTATTTGATCCACTTAATGTTTACATTCAGTTCAGGTTCACAAAAGCATGTGTTATTTATAGTACATATACCATCCTATATAGACAAATATAGATGAAATTGTAATTCTTTTGATGTATCAGCTATGTATTAACTTTGATTTTATGAATGTATCTCATGCAAAGAGGTAAAAAACCCTGTTGAATAAGTGTTATTCACAAATGTTAAGAATCAGAAAGTGAAATGCACGAACATGATATAAATATTTTATTCAGAAATGATTGGCTCAGAAACAATAACCTCTGTGTTTGAAGATGAGTTCTTTGCTTCACTGACTGTAGATCCAATGCAGTGCACACTACCACTACCTACAAACTGCAAAAGTGGAGAAGGAACGTTTGATGATTCACATGAAAATAAAGTTTACTTGCAGAATCATACTGTTGGTGTTTATCTTGTGGAAACAACTTGGTTGCATTCTGTTATCTTTTTTTCTCTGCAGCTGTCAATCATATGTATGGCTTTGGTTATATGATTCGCTTTGCATAAATCCAATGGCAGGGTAGTTGAACTAAGGCAAGAAAACCAGTAAATGGACATTGCATGGGGTTGTCTTAGTTTGGCTTTCAGAGTCATACAATCCACAGCAAAGCTCACCACTGCAGCTACTGAAACTGTTGCTGGGTTCACACAAAGAAATCCAGAGACTTTACAAGTAGAAAGCAGAGCTAATGTCACACTATGAACAGTCTTCCATGTTTCTTCTCCCTTTTGCATGATAAAGCTTTCATAGTGTGGTACTTGAAACAGTGCAATGAACTCTACATTTTCTCAGAGAGCAATGGAAAACTGTTGGAACAATTTTTTGCCAGAAAAAGCAGTTCCAGCAAAACAGGAAAATATTCAATAAGGTGAACAGTACAAAACATTCTGGTAATACTGAAAGCATCTGGGTTGAAGTTTTTGGGATAACATATTTTGATTTTTCATTTAACTTTTCTGTGAGCATTTTAAAGGCCTTCATATTTTTATGGCAATGAGGGGATACAAGGGAACCAAAATACTTTAAAAGAGCCCAGCTGAATCTTTTTGCCTACTTCCTTCTTCAGCTACTGGAAATTCTGAAATACGCAATGTAGAAATGCTGCTGGCCAATATGCCGCTTCTCACGGTGAAATTCTCTCAACTCTTAGCCAAGACACAAGTAAAAAAATTTTCAGGAAGACTTACTTGGTAGATAAAAATTTGGATCCCCTAACTTAATTTGGAACTGTAGTGTAAAGCACTGGTTCTGGAAGTGGGTAAAAAACTGTGGCTTGGTATTTTCTCATAGAAACAGATTCAGGCTAGTGGATTTGGGACAGATATGGATAATAATTCAGCAGTGGCTCCATTCTCTCCTCTCTCCCTTCCATATGATTGCTTTCCACCTCTCTTTTCAAGGAAAAGGTTAAAGGAAAGATTACAGTGGGCTTGTGTCCAGTTTGTAAGGTCCTCAGCACTCTGAAGTTAGTTCATCAGCAGATTGTTCCCTCACCCCACAGAACTTTCTCTTCTTTTCTTTGCTGTGTTGACTCTTAGCAGATTTGGGGTTGATCCTGATTTTAATTCCCTCCACCCAGGGCACACTCACTGCCTGTTCACGCAGCAGTACTGCAGTTGACAGTGCATATCTGGAACTCAGATGTAATATTATTTCTAATGCAGTGTATGGAGAAAAAAAATAACATCTTTAAAATTAATTTTATCTACATATAGTATATATATATGCCATTAAAACTCCACAAAAGGAGCAAAAACATATCTAAGAATTCAACCTTGTGAAAGTTTATGTTAACGCTGAATGTACACGTTGATGGCTTCTTCCTTTAGCAGCAAAACCTATTCTTACACTTCACCTCCTCCAGTATAGCTCCTCCTGCTGTAAATGTAAAAGAGTAATTTTCACCAGTGATCAGCAACAGGAGAGTATCTGGATTTCAGCTGAATGTTCTGTGACTTGTAGATATTAAAAAGAATTACTGGAGCATAACTCTTAGTAGCATAGAAATCTAGCTATTAGATCTCCCTCTGTGAAAGGCACGTACCAAAGAAGACAGACATAATCGTCTTGGCTGTGGGCAAAATGAATCCAAATTGAATGCTCTCTGCTGGCCAGGCCATAGTTACAAGAGGCTTAATCTTCCCTGCTTTGCTTCTAGCCAGCATTATCAGTTATGAATGGTCTCACTCATGCCTGGATAGTGCTGGTGCCCCACAGGCACCATGCTGGCCCGTGAGAGTGGCTGTCAACGAAGGAGTCCAGCACTTAGCTGAAGACACTGCTACGCATTTTGGTACACTTGTGGGTTCAACTTTCCTTTCAGATTTCCTCCAAGCTGCTGCTGCTTCTGGAGGTAAATACAGGCATGCAAAGATCTTTTCTCATGGGAAATCAAATTTTTGAGAAAATGTGATTTTCCATGGAAAATCTAGTCTTTTTTTTCAGAGTAATCTCAGGAAGTCCAAGCCAAAAGACTTTCTGTTGTCTTTGAGAATATCTTTTCTTAGTAAGTGAAATCTGGGTATTTTTCCCATCTGTTTTTTTCAAGCAGCCTTCTTGAATCTCTGATTTTTAATATTTCCTCCATTGTTATGATTGCCTGTTGTCAGACTGCTTTGCTTAGTGTTTGTTCATTTTTTTGTGATAAATCAAAATAAAGCTTCCTTCCACAAAAGTTCTGTTTACTTTATAAAAGTTCAGTCTTTTTTTTTTTTTTTTTTTTTTTTCCACAAGTTGAGTTTCTCAACTCCAATTATTGCTTTAAAATTTTTATCCTCCATTGGTGACAGCCAGTAAACACGGGAAAGAAGAAAATTTACAGTAACATACTTTGCTTACAGGTCATCTTACATTAGGCACACCATCACTTTAACTGCTGATTTCATTTTAACTTCTTTTAAGAGTATAAGATGTTCAGCACATCTATAAAAGAATTTGTTACTATTTGCATATTCTGCTGTTTTATGCAAATAATAACAATATACTAGATTTGCATTCTTTGAAATCTGTTATGAGGAAAAAAATTCCAGAACAAAAACCTAGGGAAGTTATCCATCTGTCTTTGTGAAGGCATTTAGTTCTTTAGAAATAAATCACTTACAGCTGTGACAATGTACTTTCACTTAATGCCAACAAAATGTTGGCTTGTAGTACTTCAGATTGACTGTATTATAATCTCTTCATATGATGTCCTACCTAAATAGCTGTTGCACTTTTCTGCTACTTATATTTTCAATCGTAAATATATATTTTTTAATTACATAGTTTATAGCTGTGGGTGAAAAGAATAGGATCTAAGTGCATCTTTCAGTAAACACTCTGTGATCTAATCGAACATGTTAGATAATAACAGGAAAGAGTTCTGCCCGTGGATGCTCCTGCTTGTAGAACCAATTAGAGATTGTGCAGTGGCATTTCATTCCTAAGTTTTGCTTTTCTTTCCATAAAATGCCTCTTACTATTCTTTGTAGAATATTGTGTTTTGCATTGCTTCGTCTGTGGGTGCCACGCTTTTTAATTATCTTCAGTGTTGGACAGATCTGGACTTGAATCAACATAATTAAAGGCTTCCTTGTTTGTGAAAGTTGAGCTCAAAGTTAGACTGTGTCGTGGATTCACAGGTGCGAGTTCATTTAATACAATATTGTCACTCTTTACAAGTGTTGCTTTGTCCATATGTTCTCTACTGTACCTCGCAACCACAGCATCAAGGAAATCCAGCTTTGGTGGCAAAGTCCCACTCTCAAATAAGTATTTGGCTAAGTAGGAGACTATAATGTTAGTAAAGAAGGAGGTAAGCATTGCAAGTGTTTTAAATGGGAATCGCTGGACGTAGATATTATTTTCATCAGGATAGCAACCAGGATAGTAGATCAAGGGCTGAAGGTAGAGGTATGGTTCTCCTCCAGTTATTCTGAGAACAAGGCCAAATAAGTATCCTGCAATGGCACCATAGGTGTTGGTTCCTTTAATAAACAGCACACACAAGAGCTGGGGGAATATGATGATATAAACAAGATCAGAGCTGAGGTACCACAGGCCGTACACTGATGATGCCAGCAGCGCCATTGCTGTCGCTGATGCTCCAAAGAGAAAAACAGTGATTCTCATGACCCATACGATTTCCCTGTCTGAGGCCTGCAAAAAAAAAGTGCAGTGTTATGGTGGTATGTGTACGCTTTCGTTTATGAACACAGTCTGTGTAAGTCGTGATATTGTAAGAGAGAATGATGCCTGACATTCAGCAATATTCACAAGCTAATAATTCTATCTCAAGCATAGGAGAAAAAAACAAGGGCTATGGTTGAAAAAGTCATTAACCTTTGCACACATGGAAAAATTTGATAGAGTCAGAGAAAAAGCAACAATTGTAGAAATAACTTTTGAAAATAAAATAAATATAGATCAACCAGAAAAAACTTTCAGTGTCCAATTTTTTTCTTCTTCATTTCCTAAGAAAAACTATGACCACAAGCCTACTCTGCACCTTTCTTGAGTGCCACGTGATTTCCTAATAAACCAGTAAGTCAGAAAGATGTCTCAGTTCATTAAGGATTTAAGTAAAACTTATGGTTGCAACAATAATTAGGAGCTATTTAGAATAAACTGCAATGCCATGGGAACACTTGAAGTCTGCTTTTCAGGATCTTTTTCAACTGTTTCACCACTCACAACCATGAACGTTTTAAACCTTCAGTTTAGTCAATACACTCTTAGCAAAAAAATACTGTACTTTTTCTAGTCATAGGCAGGAACATGGAGTAAATGTTTCACTAAGTGAAACATAAGGCAGTATATGCTTTACCTAGTAAAGATCTGTCACTGACAATTTTTTCTAAAAGTAAAAATGGAAATACAATCTCACATTTTGCCGAAATGAGAGCTGGTAAATGTTCCGAGCAAACATAGAACTTGCTGATAAAATTGAAGAGTCAGCTGATGACATGACAGCAGCAGATACAGCACCGAGGCCAAAGAATGATATGTAGACTGGGCAAAGATACTGGAGCACAATTGGTAAAATCATATCCGCTTCTTTATTAGCAATAGGGTCAGGAACACCATATTCAGTCTGGTTCCAGGCTGAAATATAGACACAAGTGTATTGTGAGTAACATTATTAGTCACTCATTAACATCAGTAACATCAGTAGGTGATTTTAGCTTGCTTTTAGTTCTTACTGCTCTAGTCTACTATCAATAGGCAATAAATCATATTAATCTCCCAATACTGAGTTCGTTCTGCCTGTGGTGATAGCTGGTGGGTGATCTCTCTGCCCTTGTCTCAAACTATATACTTTCCTCTGTTTTATTTTCTGCTCCTGTTATTTGAGGGTCGGGAGTGACAGAGCAATGTAGTGGAGCTTAGTTATCCTTTGTTGTTGAACCACCACAATGGAGCTACCTCCCTTGGGAAAAACATACTCTAAAAGTATTTTTCAGTGCAGTCTCCTGTTGATGAAGTCATGGGTTGATCAATGATGTTACCTGTGCAATGCGAGATTTTCACACACCTATTATATTACTCATTTTTTTAATAATTCACCTGTGGATGCTCCAATTGCGCCGATGAGTACTGCAGGAATCGCCATCACAATGCAGCCAAAAGCAGCCAGAAATGACAAAACTTGAGCATATGTGGCAGAAGATGAGGAAAGAACTCGCTGGAAATATGCTTGCCATGGGATACCTCCGAATGTCTGCAAACACAATAAGCAGTGTTCCATTACTGGGAGCTGACACCAGATTTCTTTGCTATCATCATATAGAGAACACATAGAAGCATCACTTGAATGCTGCATTGTTGCTCTTTCATTTACGGCTTATCAGTCAGATAGTAACAGCTGTAACCTCCATTCTCACAAGTAATGTTAGATCTTTGTAAGCCCACTTAAATCCCACTCTTTTAGTGAACTTACACTCTGCACAGTTAGAAACAATGCTACATAGTTTCTGTAATCCTAAAGCATTGTGAGCTCTGTAAATATTTTATAAAGCCTTACAAAAAAATTATAAAAATACTATTGACATATCTCATATTTGCAGAATTTGACCGCCAGCATCCTTTTCTCCCCAGAATTACATTAATTAGGATTGGAAAGCAAGATTTTATCTCCTTCTATGAATGTATATAACTATCTAAACAAGCAACAAGTTCTGTAGGTATTCAGCATGAGAATATGAAAAATGTTCCTCTCATTATCTAAACCAATTATGATACCAATATAAGTTATGGATGAAGTAGTAAAAAAGAATGTGGGGTTTTTTTCTGCTGTTGTTTTAATTCTTTTTTTTTAATGGTGGCAACTCTTCTCTTGTTGTGTGGATGTAACAGTGAAGATGAGACTTAAAATTACACCCACAAAATATAACATAAAAGACTATTATCAAAGGCGGAAAAAACATGCAAAATTCCTCTCTTCAGAGCAGGATTTGAGTAGGCTCCACTAATTAAATAAATGCCTATGACTAAGCACTGCAGAAAGAGAACAAAGCAAACCACTCACTAAAAGTGCACAGTCCAGTTTAACATGATAAATGAGGCAGGAGGTGTTTATTCCTAAGCATGTGTATACAAGTGTTTCATATATGCTTCATGCACACAAGGGACCAAATGAATGCTTCACAAGCAACTCAGATTTTGGCACACTATTTATGAGTGCTTCCCTGTACAACCTTAATAACATTATTTTAACAAAGCTTTCCAAGCACATGTAAATTTCTTGAAATGTAATGAAACAAACAGGATGAAAAGGAAATGTGTCACAATTTGGCAGCATCAGAGCTTTCCTTTGGTCATCCGCAGAAATGAAACCTTCAGCCTTATGGTACAGAATTCAGCCACGTGTGCTAGTGTCATATTTTGACTCTCTAACAATCTCTAAGCAACCTGTGCTGGATAAATTGTTGCATTTTATTAGCTGTATTGTCAGAAAACTCCAAGGATTTTTGGCTGAGGTTATTTAGGAAAAAAAATAGAGAGAAAGAAATCCCAAATTAGAATATGATAATAAAAATGTTATAAAGTTGCCCAGGGACGTCGAGAATGGAAAATGTTAGCACGTGTTGCTAGATCTTCTAATGGAAAGCACTTAATAACCACCAATCCCATGTGTAATAAACGAGTATTAAATAATGAAAACCCTCAGCTCATTCTGGCACGGATGAATTCATCCATCCATCTCTGCAAAGCTCTTTCTACATCACCTACACCTAAGGCATATTTAATCATTTGTATAATGTATTTATTGCCTTTCTTTGCCAAGAATGACATCACTTAAGTGTTAGCCACACACTTTTAATTAATTTTAGCATAAGGCAAATCTTTCTGTCTGACAATATTTAAACAGTCTTCCTGACAATGCTGATATTGACAGCTGTGCTACAGTATTCTACTGGTATTTCTCTGAAATCATTCAAATGTTCAGAAATACAAGGAAAAAATGGAAGGAAAGGAAAAAGGAAAAAATGACACCCACTGACATTCAATGACACTTGCATTTACAGAGAACAAACCAAGGATATGAGCAGTGATGCAGTGGGTGGTGTGTTTCAAGCGGTGATGACAGTGACAGTGAGTCAGTTCCACTGGTGCAGAGTGCAGCATGCAGGCTTCTTGTTTACAGCTGGTGAAAATGCATAGCTGATGGTGGTGACTGTGTTGAAAAAGAGTGTTTTGTAGCTGAGAATTTGTTCTATCAAAAAGTGTCATTGTGCTCTTTGTATCTGTTTTAGTTTCCATGGAAATAAATATGAGGCATTACTTTCAGAGTGATCTACGTATTTAACAGGAATGAAGAAGATAGAAGGTTTCATGTTACTGGAAACTCTTAACTAGATTCTGCTCTTTCTAGTTGTTACAATAACACAGTGCTAAGGTGCTTCAGTCTTTAATATAAGCCATCACTTACCAGCAAAAGGAAATTGTCCAGCCAGGTGTAAATGTTAAGTGAGCCAATAGTTCCAAGCCAAGGTGCTTGGTGCACCTCATGCACAGCTGTGAAACCAATGTCTGTCACTGCAGGATTGGACAATGCAAAGGGTACGCTGATCCACTGTAACCAAAGAATAATAGTTTGTTCAGGTCTAATGGAGGCATGATAAACCTATAAGTGTTGGTCTGTTTCTCTTCTTGCATGCTGCAGATCAAATGTCAAGCTGACTTGCAGAATAGCTAGAAAATATGCCAGAACACCTCCAAACTCCAGAAAGTACTGGATATTTTACCTTTTTCCTGGACAGTATGAGTGTGAGGACAAAATTTATCAGTGGAAGTCATATCATCAGCAGGAGAAGCATATTTGTACATATTCACTACATTTTCCCTAGCTCTATACATAGTCTTTACACCCTTTCTTGGACTGCATTGCAGAGAAACGTCTACATATAAACCTGCAACAAAAGCAACAGGATTTGTGAGTATACAAGCACAAGGCATCAAACCTGAAAGCTTGGGAATTTCATTTGAAATCAAGAAAACGTAGAATTTATGCTTCTAATGGGAAAAGAGGGCTGTGAGGCATTGGAACAGCTGCCCAGAGAAACTGTGGTGCTTCATCCCTGGGCAGCTGAGCTGGGGGGGGGGCAGACCTGCCTACAACAGGGGGTTGGAACTCAATGATCTTTAAGTTCTCTTCCAACTTAAGCCATTCTATGATTCTGTGATTCTACAAAAACTGTATCATGGCAAGAGAGGGATGCTGCTGGAGCATCTTTCTTGCTCCAGAATACTCCAGTTTATTACAGTACCCAGTGTGTTAAAGCACTTTTCTACCTTGAGAATAATTTTACTCTGAGCTCTTGGCTGTTTTGATCTGAGCCAAAAAATCAATTGTGAAACAGTTTCTACCGGAGGATGGATTTTCTTCACCAACACTCTTTTTGTGTATTTGTCAACCAGTTCATTTTTCAACTCATTAACTCCCTGTGAGGAGGACCTTGGCACTTCCTACTAAGAAGAAAACAAGGCTTAGTAATCCATGGGATAGACAACTGCAAGCACAGCACCCTGAAGCCTTTATTATGCAGATTACTATAGCCCAAATGAACATGTGTAAGTGCACAGAGGTGCAAGGAGGTGAAACTTCAAATATCTTCCTCTACCTTGTTGCACAATTACTGTATCAGTTTGTGAAGAAGACATGAATTATTGCTGTTTATTGCAGCAAGTTGCTTATCAAATTGTTTATCAAATACAGTTTCTCAGTTACATATTAAACTTTTCCAATTTAAGCACCTGGGAAGAAAATTTCCCTTCTCAGTGTTTGCTTAGGCTGTTCTGCAAAATATCACCAAAATGTTTTAGCCATCTCCAAGAGATTTTGAGGGAAAGACAAACATTACCAAAATGATAGGATACTAATACTCTTCTATTTATTTATTTATTTTTTTTAATTTGCAGAGAAAGATGAAGTGGATTTTTCATTCTTCTTTGTGAATCTCAAATCTCAAACATGTCAAAGTGATGAATTTATGAAGAGCTGTAGTTCGCACATATTCAGCTGAGATTTTCGGTAGGGAAAATTTCTGAAGGTCCATCTGCAGCCTTGAAGATACAGCCCAGGATTTAATAGGGAGTAAATTGCAAACACATTACTAGCTTTTGTAATCCATTCCAGCTCCTGACAACAATATAGCTCTTTGTGATCTCAAAGACTACCACTATCTTAGTAAACAGAACTAATCAAGACATTTTCTCTGGTTCCACAGATCACTGATATTTCCATACATATAGACTTCCTTTTCCTGTCAAACAGAACAGCCTTGACCTGATCCTGGGGATTATCTCTCCTGGGGAGAGTACTACCTGGCATGGGCCAAAACAGTGCCAGGACTGTATCAACAATAAAATAGAACAGATGATCTTTTATTTTTACCTTGGCACTGTACAACTTGCTAACATGGACGCAGTCTCGAATTTTCTCCTATTGTCCTCTCTGAGCTGTTAATACTTGGAGTAGGAAATTCACTGTTTTGAATGGAGCAAAAATAAAACAATGGCTTGTGGAAGTGAAACAGATTTGGGGGCTTTATGCTGTGAGTAGTTCAGGGAAGAAGAGGAATTAGAAGGATCTGGAACTCATGGGATTGGAAACCAGAAAAAAAAAAAAGAAAAAAAAAAAAAGTACTCCTATATGACAGCAAAGATTTTAGAATGAAGAACTAATAATACAGTTGAGATGAAGAGACAAATAGTTGGGGACAGAGTACAGAATCAGGCAAAGAATGACTGGGCAAAATAAAGTCAGAGACTGGAGCTGAGTGTTGCAACTGTGGGTAGAGGAGAAGAGGGTAGAAAGGAAACTATCTGGGATTGGAAGGAGAAAACCAGGGAAGTATGTGATTACCTAGACCGGGATAGGGTTTATGAAGACATAAGGATGAGACTGTGTCTGAAATGAAGAGCCAGCACAGGGAACAGAAGTGTTTAGAACATGTATCATGTCTCCGGCAAGGAAGAGACATTAAGAGTAGTGGGCAGTAATACTCTATGCCAGTGGGTAAACAGACTGCGCCAAAGTCTGGAGGGGAAGTTGGGACACCAAGCCTGTCATATCTGCTGTGACACTTGCTGTGAAAGTATCCTATCTCATCTGAAATCCCTCACCTAAGCATGCCTGTTTAAGTGTTATCTGAAGCTTCTCATCACTCCTAAGGTTATGTATACAGTTCTTTCTACATGACAGCGATACTGTTTATTTTAAAAGTGAAATTACATGAAGAGACCAATCTGGATTAAAAGAACACTACTAAAACTACAGATCCAACCATTTAAAAGACCGCTTTACCACTTTTGTTTGTCTTCCCCTGCCTGTTCATGGCGATTTTAATCATGGGTTCACGTTGCTATTCCCATAGAATGAGGGTCTGTAGTAGTGCATGAGTGATTTACTTTATTTGGGGAATTTCTGTAATGCACACCATCTGTGAAAACTGAATAGTTCACAAATGCTAACATGCACCTTAGGGAAGGAGACAGCATTTACCCCACTGTGCAGATGAAGAAAATAAGTGTGAGAGTTGTTGTTCTGGAATAACTTCTCATTGGAGGTGGCCAGCTGGAACTTGTATTTGCTTTGTCAGAGTATTTAGCACAATTCCCATGAAGTCAGTTACAAATGGGAATGCTTAGCACTTCTGCAAATAAGGTTACAGGCCTCACAGTAGGACACCACAGAGTGAGGTCTCACACAAGGTTAGTTAGTAGCCATCTGTGCAAGCTCTGGCAGAAGCAATTTCCCTAGGGCTGCATGAGAACTCTGGTGAAAGCAGAGAATCAACGCAGGGTCCCCAAGGTGTCATTCAGCTCCAACACCTTGAGCCACCCCTTCTATTTCAGCCTGTCTCAGATCTCTGCACACCTGTGACAATCTATTACTAGCACTGGCAAGCAAAAACAAGCAGCTTCTTTGACTGCACCCTTGTGATCTGACCCCTGCTGCACTGATGTTTTTCTGAGTACATTCAAGGAATAGCAGTAAGTAAGGGGAAGGCAACCCACTGTCGTATCACTGATAACTGATGGGTGAATCATAACACCATATTCAGACAGCACGGTCATCTTGTGAGACTCCCCAGTCTCCAAGGTTAGTGGAGGGAAATGAGAAAAAACCCACATGATAATTTACAGCAGAAGGTTATCTAAGCTGCATAGGTGATAGCTATAGGAAGGAGAAACTGGAGAATGCTGGCTGTACAGGTCCAGTTCCAGTGTTTCTGGATTGCTTGATTGACTGCTCTCTGCATCTGATGCCTCCTTCCACTGCTTTAGCTACAGCCTGATGGACAGACAGTCAATCTTCTCTAGTCCTGTTCTGAATTAGAGATATACTCAGAATGAAAAGTAAAAGAGTGCCCTATCAGACTGGTAGGAAGAAAGCCAAGAATTGTGCCTTGTGTCAGCAGTATTGCCAAAGCATGGGCTGTATACTGATGCAAATACAGACTCTTTAAAACCATTGGTCTGTAAGTGGAGATATTCCTTCACCTCACCTTGAGAGAAGCCACAATTCCAGAATTTCAGCTGAGCAATAGGTCTCTGCATTTGTTATTTGTCATAAAGCTCAAGGCAAAATTTTCAAGAAAGTGAAAAAAACCAAACTTACCAGCCCAAGGAAGATGCAGAACAACTGAACGACGTCAGTGTAGGCCACAGAATAAAGCCCACCCACGAGAGTGTACAGAGTTGCAATCAGGGCAGAAATAATGACTGAAAGATTGATATTAATGTCAATGATCACACTTATTGTGGCACCTATGGAAAAAAAAAATAACAAAACAACAACACAAAAACAACACTATGTTAGTGTATGTCAAATAATGATGAGAAGGAATTGGATCCCGTTGCCCAAGTCATTAATGAAGTTGTTACACAGCTCACTATTGACCCCCAGGGTACTCTGGTGGATGACTGGCCACCAGCTGGACTCCACGCTCTGGTCACAGCCCTCTGTGCTCAGCAGCTTTCTAAGTTTTCATCTTCCTCACTGCCCACTTAGTTTGTCTATGCACATATTATGGGAGCCAGCATCAAAAGGCTTGGTTGGCCTACACATTACTTTAATTTGTGTACTTGTAGGGACAACTCTTGTTGCTCTTTATGGCCATATTCAAACCCAGGTGGACTTCGGCTGCTCAGACCCCATCCTAGTATTTTCAGACAGCATCTTCATATTCCTTCCAGGTCACTCGCTCCTTCTTCTACCTCTTGTATGCTTCCTTTTTATATATCTGTAGACAGCAGCTTCTTTTTCATCCATGCAGGCCTTCTGACACTTTCTTGTTTTCATGATTGCCAGAGTGGACTGTTTTGAAGCTTAGAGGAGGTGATCCCTGAATATCATCCAGTTCTCCTGAATCTCACTGCCATCTTCCAAGGGATTCTTCCAAGCAGATCCCAGAAGAGACCAAACTCTACTCTTCTGGAATCTGCTGCTGTGGTCCTGCTTTTTGCCTTGTTCCTTTCTCTCAGGTCTCTAAACTCTATCATCTTCAGAACACTACACCCAAGGTTGCCTCTGGCTTTTACATCCCTAACATTAATTCTTCCATGTTTGCAAGTATTAGGCTCAGAAGAGCAACTCTCTTCATCATATCCCTTAATCAGTCATGCAATTATCAGAGCACTCTAGAAACATCCCAAATTGCTTGTGTTCTGTACTGTGCCTCCAATAGCTGTCAAGGTGTTTGTATACTTCCCATAGATATACTAGCTATTTCAAATGATTGTAGTATTTTAACACATTGTTTTAAAAATTCATCTCCTTCCAATTAGGCCAATTTAGATGAAATATGTTAGAATAACTTTTAGTCCTTGTGGTACAGCAGGTGGATATTCTTGAACACATGGGTGGAAAGTATCTGGCAGTAACACCCAGAATAACTTGTAGTATGTAAGAGTTGCAGAGAGCTGACAGGTAGCTTTTTATTGTACAATGAGCCCTCAAGATTCTGGTATTTCAGAATTATAGGATCAAAAATCTTGCAGAAGTTGGAAGTCCTGTCTTTCCCTTCTACAGCCCTGCCAAGCCAGGAATCATGAGAAGATCAGCAGATGAAGAATGCATCGGTGAAGATAGGTGTGCAAATCAGGGGTTGTAATACAAGTGTGTCTATTCACAGAACAGTTTAAATTATAACTCTCTGTGACCTTTATAGTCTTTAGCCGCCAGTGGTTAATATGAAGCTCCAAGAAAGGCATTCACATCATTTACTTTGAATTATCACATATTAGCTTGTCCTCAATCAAAAAGAAAGTATATTTTAAATACTTAAAGAGTTCTTCAAGCTATTCAACTCCTATCACCTCAGCGTGTAGTTTGTTCTTAGTCCTTTAAGGGTTTTGTGATGAAATTGTGGTAAACAAGCTCCCCATTGCTTTGCAGTTCATCAGAGCACAGTTGGAGAGTACCTTCAAAGTTTATTTTCTGTTTAAAATAGCTGTGCTAGAAAGCATTACCACATGCATGTGCACTATGAGTATGATTAGCTGGTAAAAGTCAACTACTGGTGCTTCAGCTCAAGGACTTTCTCAGTTCTTGAAGGGATTGCTAAATTCAAAACTGAAATATAATTAAAAACCCTGGAAACTGACTTATTTTTCAGGACTGGATGAGTAGTTGAGTGATTTTCTATTGAGTCACACTTCCACTAATTCTCTGCATCCTTTCTTGAATCCTAAGTATTTTCTTTATTTTGTCAAGAGGAAAGTCAGTCAAATTGAATAATACTTAAATGTATTTATCTGAACCTTGTTTTACTTCTATTATTTGTGCTATGGAAAGCTGTGTTTATTTAGACACTTTTTATGTAAAGGATTATTTTGTTCAGATGCATTGGCAATGATGTTTCATATATTTCACAAAATTCTGTCTGTCCCCTGTGATCTCAGTGGTGCAGAAGAGAAGCTGGGGCAGCCGTGATGCAAAAGGGATACTTGCAATCATTCACCTCACCCTCTCTGTTAAAGTAAATTTGTTGCTCAATCTTTCCATGCTGTTTTGACAAGAAACCACTTCAAGGTACATTTTCAAAAGTAACAGTTCAAGGAAGGAGTCTGGATTTCTCTTTAAACATCTAGATATGTCTTTCCATTACCAAAATAATCAATGAGGTACCATTATTGTGTACAACTACTGTTTACCGTAGGTCTGAGACAACTGCCACACTCTGGGCTGTTTGGCTAAGATAGCTGAAATTTGAAGCCATTTTTTATGCATTTCTAATTTTCTTAATCCCTTATACCTATTTCAAGTTAATTTTTAAAATGATGTTTCCTTACCTAAGGCAGAGAAGATGGCAGCAGCCCAAAACATTTCTCCCATTAGAGCTGGAATAAACAGGAGTCCTCCCATCCTTTTTCCATAAAGCTGCTGAAAAGGGTCTAACATTGTCACATAGCCTTTGGATCGCATAGGTTTTGCAAAAAACAGACCACCTACAAAGAAAAGTAGCGCAAGACACCAACTGTAGTGGAGTTTAATGCACTGACATTAAAGGGTAAAACACTGATTGTCAAGTAAAGGTATAACAGTATCAGTATTACTGTGTTTTGTTTCTTTAAAGAAATAAGTACAAGTAAAATATTTCCTAGGATCTCCCATTTTACATCTAACTATAGATTTACATAAGCAAAATCACATTATTTATGTCTATAATATAGTAATGGAAAAAAAAAAATAATTTTGTTGGTTCAGTTAACTTGATTTCCACTATGATGATGTCAGAGTTTTGTCTCAGTTTAGATCAGCCTAAGGGAATGTCTTTGGTACCGAAGTCTGTTCAAACATAGAGAAGAACCCAGTATGGGTATAGGTCTTATTTTTCACATAGAGCTACACCAGTAACAAAACAGTCTGGGAATCTGGATCAGAAATATGGATTCACACATGGCATAGAATGCACTCAGTAAAACTGAACCTTTCAGGACAACTCAGATTTATAATTCATGCTTAGATCAACATTACTACACCTGCAGGATAGGTCAAATGCTTTCTGGGCTCTGCAGGTGTCAGGTTCCCTGAACATCTGTCATGCGCTTATTTCTGTGCACTTTCAGGACATTTGATGTATCACAATTCTGCTCTGCCTGGCTCACGTATGTACTGAGTATGCATGTAACTGTGGAAAGTCCTCACATTCCTAACTAATTTCTAATATACAGTTGTCAAATTCTTTCTGTCTGGGAAAAAAAAAAAAAAGAAAAAAAAAAAAGAAAAGAAAAGAAAAGAAAAGAAAAGAAAAGAAAAGAAAAGAAAAGAAAAGAAAAGAAAAGAAAAGAAAAGAAAAGAAAAGAAAAGAAAAGAAAAGAAAAGAAAAGAAAAGAAAAGAAAAGAAAAGAAAAGAAAAGAAAAGAAAAGAAAAGAAAAGAAAAGAAAAGAAAAGAAGGGATAAATCTCACTAAAATCAAAATAGACACTCTATGGAAATCTTTGTAGTTGACATCAGATGCCTACAGATAAGAAGACTTCTCTCACAATAACACTGCTGAAATGCAATCCATAAGCTACACTACACTAGAAAATCAGGGAGACCCTAATAAAATCAACTGTACAGTATTTGGAGATCCTTAGGTTCTTCATCATAGGGAATCTATTTGTTGTATTGCACAGAAGATTTTCCATTTAACTCTGTTGTGTCTGATATTTCTTCAATTCATTAAGTTCCCTGAACAGAAAGCTCTAGCTTACCAATCACAATTTATGCCCTTTGTATTATGCTGTCTTTAGATAAGTAGTTTACATGCAGAAGGCCTCCAGAAACTTTTCGTCTATTTTTTCATTGTTCATGACTCCTATACCTATTCTATTCGTTACATCATCATTACAAAATACAACTAAAGCAGGAAAAAAATAGTCACTGGTAGCATAACCTATTAGACTATTCAAACATCCATCAAAGGTAATAGGAGATATTGTAACCATTGGAACTTGAAAAATTGAAGAAATACAGCAGATTATTGAATTAGTGGGAAGGTTAAATTAATCTTAAATCTTTCCAGCCTGAAGCAATAATATTTCTTTTGTTATTTGTTCTTGTATATATATATATATTTTTAAAGGACAAACAACACCTCCTCCCAAATCTGCATGTACATATCATGCATACAGAAATGCTTTTCTTGCTGTGTTCTGAAGAGAGATGTACGGTCACACAGCACAAAATTTTTCTCTGCAGAGGCCAATGTTTATCAGTCCAAGGATGGAGCCTGGATTTCTTCGTAAATAGCTGGAAATGAGAGGAGTAACTAACTCAGCCTCTTGTGGGCTATTGATTTGGGACAATTCTACAATGGCTACAAACCTGGAAGATGCTTATGGCTATAATTCTAATGACCACTTAATGACACAGATCGATCATAACCATCATGACCTGATAATGACATCAACTTATCTCTAGGCAGTTCTACTATTAATGTCTTCCTTACAGGATTCGGAATTCCTCTCAGGGATGGGATTTACTATTGGAACTAGAGCTGGCCTGCATACAACAGAGAGGAATACATACAATGTGGAACTGTTCCACCTGGGAACAGAGGAGAACCAGGACAAGCCATAGTTTCTGAGGGGAAACTGAGTTGTATAGGAAGAAATAGAAGGAGCAAGAAGATCTAGAAAAGCAACCCAAAGGGAAAAAAGTAGCACAGACTAGCTGGGAGGACCAGGAGGAAAAGGCTCAAAATAGACTGCAAGGGTAAGTAGTATCAAAAATCTAGTAAACCAGCCATATTAATACAAGATGAAAAATACAGGATCATTTCTGGAAAAATATCCTTTCTAAGCAGTTGCACCAGCACTCGTCTAAGGGCCGTGATCTGTTCAAAACCTGAAAGCATGTATTTGACAGCTTTGTAGAGCATTCATCATAGCTCACAAGGCAATATTTCTGTTAAGAGCTGCTCCATGCAGATGAAACATGACAAGATATTTTTTATTGCTGTTATTTTGGAGAAAGGTAAGAAGGTCTGATTGAATTTTGGGAATTAGAGAACAGAACATTAATAATTACAGCACTGTCTGTATTTTACACACTGAACCTGCACATGGAAGGATTCATTATTTTCATTTTGACCATGATTTTGAGTTTCACACTACATATAAAAAGAAATTTAGTTCAACTTTACAGCAACAAAATGGCTCTCCTCCAGACTTCATGCATGAAATTCGGAAATTAGTCTGTCAGTGGAGAGTTTCTAAAATTTAAGCAATTCCCTAAGCTGTGAGGATATTTGCTGCATTTGAAGTCCAAGATTTAGACACTATCAGAGAAGCCAGTAATATTTTGCAGATTATATAGGCTCTTAAAAACAGCAAAGCAAAACAAAACAAAAGGAAAACCCTGAATATATAAAACCTAGTATATACAGTTAAAAAAAAAAGAACAACAACACATCCAAAAATAAAAACCAACAAAAGCAACAGTTTTTCTCAGTGTCATTTCATCAAACCCGCTTGATGTTATTTCAGATGATGGCCTTGACATCAGAACTCCAAAATCAGTGAGTATCACCTTCATTTCCTTGCTTACCTAAGACCAGACTAAGGGAATATCCGATAGGTGCCTGAGCCCAAGCTAGACCATAGCCTGGGACATACACAGCTTCTGCAGTCCCGTTGATGTAACCTCCTCCAACCCATGTGGCTGAAAAAGAAGAGGTAGAAAAGCCCTTAATGCACTCAGAGAACAAAAACCTTCCACACTGAAGAGCAAAATTGTCATCACTTATAATACTGCTGTTTTTTACTATGTGTACTATACAAGTACCAGACATAGCATCCTTTTATAGAAGGTAGTCCTAATCCAAAAAAATTTACAACTTAAGCATATGAAAGAGAAACCAGATGACTCTGTACAATCAGTGAATATGTGGGGCCCAAGTTCCCCTTCATACAGAGAATGAAGCATAATAACTCATGAAACATGATCATTTCCTTAGTTTGTTCAAATGAAAGCAAGAGGTAAAGGAGAGGCAAGGAAGAATAACCATGTAATGATTAAGTCATCCCAGTTCAGAAAACTCAGAGCACTGAAATTACACAGTAATTTAATGCAGGCATGTCCAACCTGCAGCCTGCAGGCCACGTGCAGTCTGGTTCAACCCATACTGCAGCCATATCCCTACAGCATCATGGTGGCAGCTCTGCCCTGCCAACTGGCCCAGCCCCATTAATAGGGAAATCACCATGTAGGTATGTGATGGTGCTGCTATTTAAGTTCTAAAAACTGACTTATGTATTTTTGCACTCCCTGCAGGCATATTCTAGAAGAGGATTGTAATATCGTTAATGTTATCATTTCTATATAAACCACCAGTATTTTTAATATACTGAACTCAGACCTTTAATGAATTCTCTTCCTTAAAGAAAAGTTTCTACGCTTGAGAATTTTGGACCTTGAGCATGTCTGACCAAAAATCTCAAACACAGAATATTTCTGTGATTGAATCTGTAAAAATCATTGATTATGAATTATGTAATGAAGTTTATCTCTTTGTTTGCAGATTCCATGCAAAAAAGTCTTTTATTTCCTCAGATGTATAATGAGTGAATTTTATGAACCTGAGCCTGTAGTTTGAAGAATGGCAGGCAAGTCATTATGTTTTTGCAAAGCCAATTTGATTTGCCACAAAATCTTTGCCTTCTTACACAACATGCACAGTTCAAACTTCCTGTGTAAAAACTTACAATTGCAAGAAAGTTATTTTCCTTACTCAGTATTCAGACTTCTGATGTATTAGATAAACAAGTGGAGGTGGATACAACCAATGGAGATACAATTAAAATCCCAAAGAGTTTCAATGTAAATCTATCTGACTACTCTTCCACTTACATGTAATACCTCTTAACTACAACAAAATGGTATTTTTAAACTTGATGCTAAATTACACCATGGCTTTGAAATCAAAGATCTCTGGAAATTTGAGCATTGCAATTGCAGCTGATTCTGGATTATGAAGAACAGGAATGGACCATTCAGTTGTTGGAAATAGCGAAATGGACTTGTACACAGGATGTGCATGCGGAGAATATCTTCAGCAAAAGGACTGACACTGTATACCCTGACTTTTCAGTACTGAGAATTTCTGTGCATTACGGAGACGAGTGATGACCATGTGAAACAACATGGAGCAGATGGGTGAACACTGATTCTTGACAGGAAGATTCAGGGATACAGAATGTATATAGAAAATCATCAGACTTTTGGAATTTTTTGCTTCTTAAGAATGTGAATGCATTGAAGCAGCTGGAAATATGATACTTTGGTTACCAGAGTCCCTGTGCACTTGGGATATGTGTTCCTTGTTGTTTCTCAAGTAGTATATACTTACGGAATGTGTCACGATCACCTGCGTACCGTAGCAAAAGTCACTGAGTAAATTTTTAGAAATATATTTGTATATGTCTGTTTCCCTGGAAAAATTAGAAGAATGAACTCTGAATGAATGACACCCACTTCCAGGTAGGAAGAATCCCATAGGCAAGGACAGATATCTAGTAGAACTCCTGCTGTGGTACAAGAAGGCTTTGGTGGCTGGCATTGATTTGCCTGACGCTGACACTGAAAGTGTCTCTGTTTTCCAAGGAGAACTTGGATGCTGTGCCTTGCTCCTTTATTTTTGTCTGGAAGTGACCAAGCAATTTCAATCCTGTAGATGTGGGAGGGGCCATTGCCCTCCCCTGGCCGGGGATGAGAAAGATGCCCCATGGACAGGTATTGGTGAATAAGCTAGAATGGAGGATTTAGCACTCTTTCATAATTTCATCATTTGTTTTCTTGATAGGGAGTTTGAAAATTAGCTGCTGATCAATTTTTGTATGTACACAACTCTTCTAGAACATCTGCAAGGAACCCCAGAGCTTTAGAAAGGTGTTACACAGTTTTTTGTCAGGGGGTTAAGAGCTACCCTGTCATCAGTAAATACATTTGGAAGAAAATAATGGGATATGGTAGGAAGGGATTTCATCCTTAGATATTAATGTTCTGATCCTCAGTTTTTTAAGCCACAATTTAAAGTTAATTTTTTTTTTTTTTTTTGTGAAATTCTTCCCCCCTCCCCCCCCCCCCCCCAAATCAGACAAAAGGAATATAAAATTTAATAATCTATAGAAACACTTGCAGTAATCCATTTTAATCCTCTCTTTCCCTTCCAACTGAAGGGCCCCAAAATGCTGCAAATAGAAACGTCCATTTGAAGCAAATGCCCTACAAATAATCAGACAAATACTTAGGATATGGAGCATAATTTGGTTTCTAGTTCATATGAGGAACATAAAAATACATTTCAGAAATCTCTATATATTTCAGTGTATATTAATAAGACAGATTTTCTGATACTTCTTTGTAAATGATCCCTTGTCTAAACACACAAATTATTGAATCAGCTCATCATGTTCTATAAAACGAAATTTCCAACCCAAGGATTACAAAAAAAAATCAGAATACTGATAATATTGGTAATACTGATAATATTTATTTTATTTTTGTGAAACAATACAAAGCTTCATCCAAGTAAAATGAAAAATGCTGTCAATAGATTATGATATTTTTAGTTGCACTTGCAAGAATTTTGATTATGTAATTTCAAATATTTCCTCTGGGGTTCAATCTCAACCACTAAAATCAGGATAGCCTCAAGTCTGTCACAGGTATCACTGCTTAAAATTGCCACCCCACAAATTAAGGAATATTTATATTTAATTCAACATTTTACATATACTCACGAAAAATTAATACATGAATTGAAGTCTTGCCTACTGCTGCACTATGTTAGGAGAACTGTTGTAATCCATTGAGAATTCAAGATTTTCACTCTTTTTTGATAATTGCAGACACATTCAACCTTCAATAGGCTTCATGTTCAGGCATTCCAATAACAAGTTCCTAAAACAGTTTGCTCAGGATCACAGTACCAATCCAAATATGTCCATATTCATAAGACGTACTTTAAAGCTTTGAAATACAATTCAGAAAATCAACTAAATACTTACAAATCTTGAATCTATCCTATGAAGTCATGATGGTTACACTTTCAACTTGATTTTAAATTTACAACCTAAGTTCTGCCATCCTCCCCACCAAGCAGCCTTAGAAAACAAAGCTGTTTTTGTAGCTAATACACATGGACCACAGTAGAATTTGTCTCAAGCAAGAAAAACAGAATTGAGCCTTATCTCATAACCCAAAGTATTTCATGTACATATAAAAAATATCATTTCTGGGGATATTTTAAAAATCCAGCTTTGCTTAGACAACTCAAGTTGTGACATATTAAGAGCATGTCTGAACAGCCATCTAGTTCTGGAGATGTTGTTGTGATGCGTAAAATCTAGCCTACGGTTTTTAAAGAACCGTCAAACTATTTTGTAAAAGTTGTTGTGGATTTTGATCAGCTTGCACTCACATAACAATGGTTTTGTTATGTTTTCACAAAAGGCATGTGCCAATCAACTCACTTTTGTTACTGAGACAAAAACTGAATTAGTTCTTGGTTCTACCGTATTGTGCGTGCAGCTCCTATCTCTACATGCCAGGTGCTCCCATAGTGAAAGCGGAATTTACTTGCTGTCTCAAACTGTGTCTGCTGTATTTATGAAGGCAGAGGTTAGAAAGCATGTAAACCCTGATGGTATAGTCTGTGAGTGTTCCATCTGAGCAAAAACTTGAGGACCAATCTGATGTTCTACCAGAGAAATGATACACTACGTCATCTTCAGAGGTGGCATGAAATGAGGCAAATGTGTGTGGGTGTGAATTCTGGCAGTTATAGAAACTGCCTGTAATACAGGGAGCCCAAATTCAAGTCTCATCTGTTCTTCAACTTTTATGAAAAGTATTACTGTAAAATGGGATTAAGGAGACCAAATTTATGCCTCCTTCCACCGGCAAGGCAGTTCATCATAGCCACTTCTGTGGAGAATATAATTTCATCTCCTCTTTTCCAATCTAACGATTATAGCTTTGTGGCAAGCAGCATCTCCACAAAATATTCTTGTATCAGTGCCCTTGAAAACATTTGATTTAGCAGAAAACAGACAAACTAGCTCTTGTCATGAGTAGAATCTGGTCATATCTGAAGTTTCAGTAGCTGATGAATACATGGCTACTGATGCACCATCATCTGATGTGCTCCAGTATGTTATAGCAAAGTGGTAAAAGTAGAACATATACCTGGATTCAAACTTCAATGACATTTACAAGAATCCTTTACTCATGATCTAAATATTCAACCTTTCAATGAGCAAAATGACTCTGCAGGGTGATGGAAAAGAACACACAATTCCTGGCCCAAGTTTTTATGCATCTCCTATATATTACATCTTGAAAAACCAGGCAGGAGAAAACAAAACAAAAGTCATAACTTGATGAATTCAATTTGGGAACTGAAAGCGCTTTGCCAGAATTTAATTTAGAATATAAAAAAAATAATGAAACATGCTTAAATAAAATTATATTTCTTAAATCAAAAATGGTGGGTCAATTCACTCTTCTTCAATGTACTTTTGTTCTGATCCCCGATGTTAGCTTCAAGAGCTGAGATTTTGGACCTTGCTGCAAACCTTTTGTTTACCCATGCAACTTAGCAGGTTCGACTGGCTTTGGGAGTCAAACAGCATTGCTAAGAAAATTAGTGAGCTTATTCTTCACTGAGGCTTTTCCTTCTGATACTAATTTTCACAGAAATGTATTATTTCATCAAGATGCCACAAAAGATGTTACAGAATTCACAAAGTAAGTTTGCAGAAATCAGTGAGCTTGAGAGTTTAGATTTATGCCAGTTTTCTTTGTGAGACTAATTCTGAACTGATGCTGCCTCGCATCTTTTTTTACATATAAATTTTGCTTTACTCAGACTTAGCAAAAATAACTCATGAATTTGGATGGCTTTAACAACAGCAACAGTTATTTTAAAATTAGTTTTCCTATTAGTCTATAAAGCTCCTATATTTCTGTTCCAAACATGCCTGATCTACAAATGAATATGAAAGCAGTGAGTAAGATATGAAATATCTTACTGTACAATTTTAAAAATTTGTTGTTTTTATCTACATGCTACACTTCGTTCACTACACAACTTCAGCAGCAATTGGGGAACAAAATATAGGTATATCCTCCACAATGCATTATTTAGTTTACAGATTATAATTCTCTTTCACTCTGATGGAACACTAACAAGCTATAAGCTGGTTAGGGATAAAAAAGAAAGGGAAAAAAGACCTTTTACATACCGGTCATTGTAAATCCACCAACTAGCAAGCCAATGTCTCTTCCGCCGACGATAATAGCTTCGCTGCGATCTCCATCGCTGCCGGTGTTCTTGGTTTTCCAAGCAGCCCATATCCCAACTGCCAGGATAGCCAGGTAAAACACAGCTATGGCCACCAGTCCCTCCACATGGAAAGGCATGTTGGAGTCCCGACTGGTTTTTTTGATCGTTATTTCATTAAGGCTGCTGGAGAGAATGCAATAATATGTCTGCGTTTAGCAAACCTAGCAAGATGCTTTTCAGAATCAATCTACGAAGAAAACTCAGATCGTTATTGAAAAGGCTGTTGTGGTGAATTTATTAAATGAGCATTTCAGATGTAACTGAAATTAAGCTTACGTGCCAATTGAAATGCCTGTGGAGCAATGAGCAACAGCTGTAACCTGTGATTACAATGGAAAGTGAATGATGTGGCCGAAAGCTACGCAATTCTTATAAATCAGTTCCTGAATACGGAATTCTTACAGTCACGGAGTTGCCGCTGTTAGAACTCTTTAGACAAGAAATAGCTTGGTACATGGAATAGTAGAAAAGAGCTTGGCCATGTGCTTTGTTACAGAAGTCTCTATTTAGTCAGAATATAAAAACTGCACAGAAGTAACAACAACAAAAGGTATCTTTTGATGTATTGGAATGCTGCATCCTTTCCACCCTCGGCCCCCTCCTGTATTTAAAAATCTCCACTTTCTTTTTAGTGACAGGCTTAATTTCCCAGCGTTAAAAGTACCGATCAATTCACGATCGCGCTTTCATCTGGAAAGCGCAAAAGCTGTCGGACGACAGCAAACACCAGCTCCCCGACCTACAGCCCGGAGCCCTCCCGGGCGACCCCCCCAGTCTTCCCCGCGTTTCTCAGCTCTCATCCGCCCGCTCCGTGCTCGCCTCCCCCCAGCAGCTCCGGCAACAGCCTCCCACCGCCCCGACGGCTCCGCGGGAACCCCTCGCTCCATCCCGCGGAGCCGCCCTACCTGCCGCTCTCCGCGGAGCTCCTCGGGGCTCCGCCCGCCCCGCCCGGCCGCGCACCCTCTCCTCGCCTCCCGCTCCGCTCCCTCCCGCCGCACCGTCGGGGAGCAGAGACCGCTGCGCTGCGCCCGCCGCCCCACCTGGGATCCGGCGACCCGGCCGTCCATCCCTGGGGCGCTGTCGGGGCTGAGCCCGGGGGCCGTGCCCCCACCAGGGGTCTGCCCGCAGGGGGTGGGAGTGAAGCGCAAAGGCGGCTGTTCCCCTCTCGGTGCGCCGAATGGTGAGGTTGCAACGGTGGGCTGGTGAATTAAAAAGAGGAAAATCCCTTTATAAAGGAGGAGGGTCGAGTGGGATGAGAGGACCGTGTCCGTCAGAGATGGGGGGGAGGATGGGGGAAAGACGTCAGAGTGCTAGGGGACGTTGGGGGGAAGTAAGGATGACTCAAGGGAGAGTGATTGTCGTGTCATGGTAGAGAAACAGGGTTAGGAAGTAAAAGTGGGGAGAAAAAATGAAAGGGAACAAGGGGGAGAAAGGAAGGAACAGGTTCATGTGAGACCAAAGGGAGAGAGGAAGAAAAGAACGAGCCGATCAGAAAAGGAGTGCTGAAAAGAGGGATGAATGAAAGGGAGAGAACAGAGGGAAGAAGAGGGAAGGTGTGCTCTGTGCTCTCAGTGCCCCCCAGCACCCCACCTGCACCTCCCACAGGCCTGACACCAAGGCTGGGCTCTCCAGGGCTGGTCAGAACCACCTTTCCCCTTAGCTCCCTCCATGCTGTGCATCCCTCCCTAGCATGCAGCTGGGTTCCCACCCACAGTGCTGCTAAATCTTGGGGCTCTCCCTTTTTGATGTGCCGCTCATAAACTTGACCTGCAGCCCAACAGTCATACCAACCTTGCTTTAAAAGGTTTCCTGCCCTTTCCCTCCAAATGATGCTGGACAGTGGGCCCCTCAGAGCTGAGAATGGTATTGCATGTGCAAAAAGGACCCATGCACACTGTTGCCTCAGTTTTTATTGAGAGAAGGCCTTGCTGAGCTGTATCAGTCACTATTAGCCCAAAAGAAGCAGACAACATGGGCTGCAGGTTCAAATAGGATGGAAAAGTGGAAATAAAAAGCCTGTGGGAGCGTAGAGATGAGATTGATACAAGCCACAATCAAGCAGACAGTATAGAAGCATCTTAGAATCAAGAGGAAAACCGTGATCAAGGAGGATATAAGGACAGAGAAGGCAGAGGTTGCAGGCCAGCAGGGGTCATCACCCAGTAAGGAAGGAAACATGGACTGTCCCAAGTCTGCTATCAGCCGGCTGCCCAGCCTGCAGAGAGCCTCTGCTGCCTACTGGCAGACTGATGAGCCCATCATGCCAAGCAGCATATCAGCCCAGCCACTTAATATATACATTATGTGCAATCAATTATTATTGCATATCTGTAAAGTGCGTAACAATGCTTTCAAATATCTGGGCTTGGTTGAAGAAGCCCAAATAAAGGTGACCAGTGAATTAAAAGCTATAAAATGTACTATTTTTGTCAGCCAATCATCTTGTGGACTGTTGAGTGACGCTACTGATGAATGTTTGCCTTGGGAGTTGGCAGTAAAAACTCTTCCCAGTAAAAAACAGAGATGCACTTCATACACAAGGGAGCATCGTAGCACCTTCTCAGTAGCACTCCTGTCGTAATTAAACATAACACCAATGATAAGTAGAAGTCATGGACTTTGGAAACAGCACTGAATGTCCCTGTTAGAAGCAAATAAATGAATTTCAGCAAGTAAAACATGTTAGAAAATTCTTGGGTGATATAATGGATGTTAAATTAGATTTACAGAAAAAATTAATTACGTGTTAGTCTGTTTTTCTCTGGCTCAGTGCAGAGGAACACGTGACAAAACAAAGTATAGAAAATTCTGATGAAAACTGCTATCCAAGAGTCTTTCTTAGCATATTGAACTAGCTAACTAGCCTGCTAACTACATCTTAAATTGTAGCTTTAGTCTTCATTGAAGACTGTGGCAAAATTCCTGTTGTCCTTAGTGGCCCTAGTTGAACCTGTTCTAGAATGGGGAAACAATATTTTGATTCATTTTTAAAACTTGAATAATTTAAGTGAATTACATTTGAATGAAATTCATTAAAATGAATTAAAACTATTAATTTTGATTTATTTAACCTCCTGGGACAAGTTTCTTGCATATTTCATAAGAATGGTTTTCAGACTTCCACCCAGTGGAACAACTATACTGACCAAGTTTTACTTTCCACCTGAATCTACTCTAACTACAAATAAGTTAAATCATACATTTTCTCTCTCATGAGATACTCATCTAAGGTATACGTTCCTTAAGCTGATATAGCTTTGGATTTTGAAGCTGCCTTTGGATGTATCTGGAAAAGACCGAGGCAATCATTTTAGTGAGGTGTGACCATTATTTGGTTTAATAATTTAGTATTCCTTCCTTGCTCTTCCGCTGGTACCACTTCAGGCAGTTTTTTAGTCTTTGTCTTGGGTAAAGACCTACTGGATTCCTCTGTGGATTATGCCAGTTGCACTTCATCAGCAGCCTTCAAGAGGTGGCACAGAGAGAAGGTTGTAAACTGAGAGAGGAGAGGTTAGACTTTAGGAGGAAGTTTTTCACACAGAGGGTGTTGAAGCACTGGAACAGGTTGCCCAAGGAGGCTGTGGATGCCCCATCCCTGGAGGCATTCAAGGCCAGGCTGGATGTGGCTCTGGGCAGCCTGGTCTGGTGGTTGGTGACCCTGCACATAGCAGGGGGTTGAAACCAGATGATCATTGTAGTCCTTTTCAACCCAGACCACTCTATGATTCTGTGAACCACAGCCATATGCAATGTTCATGTCTTAGGGTGTGCATAAATGGGTTCCAGTAAAATTTACAGCTTTTGTGAAAATATGTACCATGGTGCCAATTACTTATTGCAGCTACAGAGTTACTTATTGCAGCCACACTAGACCTGACCACATTTCCAAAGAGATTTTTGTGTAGTATAATAGGGCTGAGTTTGTGTTTTACAGGAAAGAGAACCAGACAGTTCCATTGGCAGTTTGCCACTTTTAAGATAATCGTTCTTTGCTTCGACATTATTTTCTCCTTTTCTTTTTAAAGAACATAGCTTGAAAATGCACTTTTTATTCAAAAAATAACCTTGAAACTTAATTTTCATTAAGAAATGAAGAAGAAATAATAAATAAGAAATTTGATCCAATTTACTCACCTTGAATCACATTCAAGTTTATTTGTGTGTTGGATGGTGGCTTCTCATCACCATAACCTGCCTCTGCCCAAAGGGAAAGCCCTGCCTTGAAGAGTAACAGCACTGGACTTGATAACCCTGTAGAGTAGGGCAGTCCAATGTCCAAGACAGGATGGCAGAAGAACACATACTGCTCTTCCATTTTGGTTAAGTTAGCTGAATGAATGCTCAGCACTAAAGAGTAACCTGATAAATGGTGGTAAGTTTTTGGGCTCCCCAGTACAAAAAAGACAGGGATCTCTTGGAAAGAGTCCAGTGGGGGGCCACAAAGATGGTGAAGGGCCTGGAGCATCTCTCCTATGAGGAAAGGCTGAGTGAACTGGGAGAGGAGACCTGATCCAGGTCTATAAATATCTAAGGTGGGGGGGGCAGAATGGCGAGGCCAGACTGTTTTCAGAGGTGAGTGGAGACAGGACAAGGGGAAACGGCTGGAAACTGCAGCATAGGAAGTTCTGCGCAAATGTGTGCAAGAACTTCTTTACAGTGAGGTGACGGAGCACTGGAACAGGCTGCCCAGGGAGGTGGTGGAGTCTCCTTCTCTGGAGATGTTCAAGACCTGCCTGGATGCCTACCTGTACGACCTGCTGTAGGGAACCTGCTTTGGCAGGGGGTTGGACTCGATGATCTCTGGAGGTCCCTTCCAACCCCTACAATTCTGTGAATTCTGTGAATTTTTTTGTGGTAAGTTTTGGAGCTTTTTCTTCCCCCAGTAAGTCCAGACTGCTGCAAGCTTCCAAGGTCTCGCTCTGCACTGGGCTGTCAGTTCTACCTTATGTGTCTTGTGAAACATGGATAAAGGGTCAGGTTTTACTTTAAAGAAACACAGCGCAAACCTGGAGCAATTCAAGCTAAATGGCTTGAATGCACTTGAGATTTACTTCACTAACAGAAACTGGCCTCAAATCTCATTTGTGTGTGTGCGTGTATGTGTGTGTGTGTGGCAATTTTTTATAGTAAAAAGAATGTTTATTTCAGTGACAGTCGAATTCTTTGCTTTTTTTTTTTTTTTTTTTTTTTTTTTTTTTTTTTTTAAATGAATAGTGCGTACAGAGACAGGGTACATATCAAGGGGCAGAAAGCTAATGGTACAGATCCCTACTCAGGTTGTTTCAAAACACTGTATTTCATCTCAGATTAGATGGCTTTTGCTTTCACTTTTTAAGCCAGCTGTGTCTCATATGCTATTCTCCTTCATTTCTTTACACAGCTATTAGGGAATAATCTTAGAAAACAACAAAAGTTAGCTTTCATATACACAGTCATTTTTGAAGCAAGGATATTATAATATCTCCACAGATTTTCTGAGCCTGTGTGTACTTATTTGAACTCATTCTTACTAACAGTAAAGATTTTTTGGTTTTCAGACCTATGTGCATCCCTGGGACCTAGTTTAGAGAAAGATGCATTTGATCAATACAAATCCACCTGGTTAAAGCAAGGAAGGCTATTTGCCACCTTGATTCTTTTTCTTAGTGCTTCTTGCTTTCTTTCAGAGAAAGTGAGGAAGTGATTGTCCCCCTCTACTGTGCCCTCATGAGGCCCCAGGCTGGAGTACTGTGTCCCAGCGTGGGGCCCCCAACACAGAAGGGATGTGGAAAATTTGGAGAGGGTCCAGGGGAAGGTTTGAAGGAACTGGGCTTGTTCAGCCTTGAAAAGGGAAGGCTGAGGGGAGATCTCATTATGGCTTTCCACCTCTTACAGGGAGTTTATAAACACGAGGAAAATCAACTTTTTACAAGGGTGGATAGTGATGCAACAAGAGCAAATGGTTTTAAAGTAAAATAGGGGAGATTTAACGAGATGCTGGGGGGAAGCATTTTACTGAGTGAGTGGTGAAGTCTTGGAACAGGTTGCCAGAGAAGCTGTGGATGTCCCGACCCTGAAGGCATTTAAGGACAGGTTGGATGGAGCCCTGGGCAGCCTGGTCCGGTAACAGATCTGGAGGTTGGTGGCCCTGCATGTGGTGGGGGTTGGAACTTGATCCTCGAGTCCCTTCCAACTGAAGCCATTCTACAATTCTGTGATTCTATGATTCTATGGGGTAAATACATGTTTTGTAAGATTGGATGACAGAGTTTAAAAGAAAAAAGAAAGAAACAATGGAAGTCATTAGTTTCCTTAACGCCCTCATCTCCTCAAAAAACAACTAACCAACCAACCGAAAAACAAACAAACAAACAAACAAACAAAAAACCACCAATTTTTTTATAAAAGTTTCCTGTGTGAGGAGTATTTTATTACAGCATGGTGTAAACTCTAATAAAAGCTTTCCTCAGACAGATGTTAGATAAATGTTTATGGCAAAATCATTCTATAAAAGGGCCTCACAATGAGTTTGTGGTTTGGTGAATAGTATGCATCTTAGATTCCCCTGTGCAGTTTCTTTATTAACCATGGAGTCCCCAAAGAAATCATCCATCCATTTGCTTAACAGCTCAGAAAGAACACCTGGATGAGAACTCTTTTGGAAGATATATTTGGAAGATATTAACAGTCCCTTGTTACCTTGAGGGAAGGTACAGATTCACCGGCTGTTTTGAACTTTCAGGATTCCAGGCTGGTAGACCACTGATATGATTCTTTTGATAGTAAACTGGATAGGATTTTGAATAAATAGTTCTTTTTCCTACTGTCACAAATAGTACGTGTGACATACTATTTAACAGTGTGGCATAGTTTTTTCAGTCTATAATATACTTTAAAAAAAAAACAACTGTAAAGTTCTTAAAAAAGCAAAGTTAGGACTGTGTGAAATGTTAACACAGTTCCTTTGTCTTTATAATCATATATTGCATGATCATATACTACTTTTTTCTTGAGGTGCTCGTTTTGCTATTTCAGTCTATCTTCCTTATTAGTCATGCAGCCTTATGTATTACACTTCATTTAAACTTCTCAAGGAAAACAAAATTGGAGACTTTCTCCAAGTGTTTCTTCAGTGCAGAGTATCAGCACTCCACAGATTCATGTCATTTTATCTGCATAACATACTAACGGGATGCGTGGAATTCTTATACTGCTTTCTGTATTTAAGATGTAGCTCTGGTCAATTTCTGTTTCTCCTTTACTCCATGTTTACGCAAATCACAGATGCAACTAAAACTTTTTCAGGTTTTCCTGAAATGCTGAAGAACAGAAAATCAATATTTCATCTAAGTCAGACATCCAGCATGAAAAATTTCATCAGATTCCTGGCAAAGTTTTATGCAATTGTAAGTAAGGATTTCGTTGTGAAAAAATTTAAGCAAGCTGAACTAAACTGGCTTCTTAACACCTGTTGTAAGGAAGCTATCATAACAATTTTGAAATGAGGAGAAAAGATTGAAAGATAAAATAGAATGTGTTCATTTTTTTCTCACTGTTTTACACCAGCTCTATTGCATTATTGCTGTTTACTTTAGGGTAAATAAGAATGAATCAGATCTAAGATATGCTGCCTTATGGTGAAGTGGTATACTGGAACTGTGCTGAATAGATAATTAAAGTGAAGCAAGGGAGGAAGTTGTATACTGTTATCTTTATTTAATACTAATATTTCCAGCAGTTCCCTGAAGCCAGTCACATCTAAACTCCATTGTGCTAAGTGCTATGTAAACATATTATTATCCTGACACAGAAACTACATATTTTTCTTTGGGTTTTTATGCACTACAGATCAACACCAGTGAACTACATAAGGAGTAAATATATATATATATATATATATATCTGTAGCAAAATAAAAAATATAATAAAAATGAGTGATTCTTAATATAGGATATAGTGCAAAACAGCTATTTGGCAAGCTACTTGGAGATAGTGCTTGTCATTCTTTTTTATCTACTTTTTTGAAAAAGGTGGTGAGATGAGACCAGCAAAGGGAAACAGACAAAACAAAGATCTGGCTTTCTTTGGGGTGCCTTGAACTAAGCAAGATCATGCTGGTTGAAATGCTTATTGGATTTCGGGGAAATCTATCTCTGAGCAATAAATCTGTCTGAACAGAGACCTACCATTTATCAAGCTTACAGCAAAAGGCCTTTGAACTGGTGGACAGTTGCATAGGAACACTCTCAGTTGAGCTAGAGCTTGTGTCAATTATAATTTATGACTTATAGTATGTCAGTGACTAGCCACATATCTGAGAAGGTAAGAGTTATGCTTGCCTGGGTATACCACATTAGAGATTTGTGTCCACTTGGAAAACAGAAGTCCACATATAAACCAAGGCTGAAAAAGTGCTCTTGGTAAATGGGAGGGTACAAGGGCTCTACTCCAGCAAATAGGATCACAAAGTCTGTGTGAACTGGTACAGAATTGGGTCACATGTCTGCTCAGCTGCCATAGTGCAGTTTCTGAAACACATTTAAAGCTATTTCTGGCTATATTAATATTTTTGAAATAAGCTGAAGATGGCCTGTAGTCCTAAGTTTGGCTATGAATTGGAAGGCACACAAGAAAAAAGACAATTATTTCAGTTGAAAAGAGTAGCAGATGAGTGTAAGTCACCTTTGGATATTGTTTAAAATCTTCTGTATTGTCCCAGTACAGCAATAATGTAGAGTAATTCAGTGCCAATAATGAGGTATTTCTGTTAATGTGAATTCAGATTGTCCACTATTTACTAGCTGATTTCCTATTGCTGTCTTGGCAAGAAATGAAGGATCTGAGAAAGGTTTTCAAGAGCACTAGGACTCCAAATTTCCATTTAGGTAGCTTTGTATGTGTGTGTGTATGTGTGTGTGTGATAGCACGGAGATTATCTTTACAAAAGCAGTTTCAGAAAATTTACAAAGATATTCTTCTGTACCATCACTGAAATAATACAACAGCTCAGGTTCGTGCTATCCCATCTTTACTCTAACTGAATTTGAGTCTTTAGGAAATCTGTGAAAATATTTGGTAAAACTTCTGAATCCCTTCATAGATCCACGTATGCCACCTTCTATTAAGAAATCAGAAAGCCAACCAAATTCAATGCAACAAAATATGGTAAAGTTGCTGAGCACTGAATGAAACCACACATAAATTGTATTTTGTCATCTACAATCTGAAGATATTGTCAAAATTTACTATGAATTATACTATTATTAATAGGTATGGTGCTTCTGGTTTCACTGAAGAGATATTTAGGAAAACCCTGTGATAATTTTCATTGTATAATTTTGACCAGATGAAAACAGGCAAAATCATGGCCTAAAAAGTTGAAGAAAATCTCCTTGTTATTTCACCATGGGAATTTCCTTGAAAACATCTAGTTAGAGCATTATGATCCACTACTATTCATGAGCAACATAAAATCATTTTCTCTGTGGCACTGGGTAGGCTGATATATCAAAAACTTGTGCTGCTTGGTTTCAGTTTCTCTGTGCTCATGTGTACATGTTTCAGTGAAAGAATCGATGATTTCTTCAGAGAAAAAATGAAAAATATTGACTCTGTGAGGCTTTTAGGATTGCATAAATCAAGCCTTCTTTTAACAGTGATAGCTTTTCAGTAGTATGGCTGAAATATCCACACAATATGAAGTCATTTACCCATATCTGGGCAAAAAGTAGAAAAAGTTGAAACTAGTATCAGCTGATTTCAAAGTATTGAGAGAAAAAAAACATATATCAGATTTAAATCACTTTTTAATGGAACCCTTGCCAGAACAATTTACAGATCTTCTATACAATAGTTACAGAAAACAGCTATTAAAGTCTATGCTTTCTTGGATTTTATATAAGATGTATGAAATGTGTTTTAAACCAACATGTTTTGTTTCACACCAGAAGTGAAATGCATGTTTATGGTCAGTCATTAACAGGCAGTGGCAAATAGGCATACCTCTGTGCCTGTTCATGCTTCTAAAGCTATCAGAATAAATGAGAATTGTCTTATGCAGTGGTTTAAAAATTATTCTCTTTTGAAAGTTAGCCAGGATCTCTTTAAGCATCTATACTGTTTTACTTGTTCCCTGCTCCTTTCCTTCAGGAAAATCACTTACTCACCGATATCTTAAAAAGCAAGCACAAGACAAAATATGTGAGCAAACAGGATAATTAGAATAGTAATTCTTATTGTAGGAGCCACGCATACTACCAAAAAAAGTGTAAGCTTCTCAGTGGCCAACCACCTGCATACCACTATTCAGTCATTTTCAGGATTCTGTGATCTAATTTATAAATGATCTATGAGAAATATAATTTTCTCTTTTAAATTAAATCATCTGGCTACATAAAAATGGAAAATGTATCATTTCATTATCGGTAAGCCAGAGAACTTAAAATAATATCTGCTGGTAAAATGAAAACAAATTAATATGATTCTGATTTTATTCCCTTCTAAGTCACTGTTCTCATCAGCTTCACCTGATAGGTGGCTATACAAGCACCTCAACTGCTACCAGGAATTTTTAAACAGTTTATTATTATTATTTATTATTATTTTTCAGCAGAGTTTATAATTTATGTGGGAAAAGATTATCACAGTAGAATATCACATTCCTTTATTTTCCTTCACATTCCTTGATTGTGAAGGAAATATGCTATTTAGAGTGTTTAGGAGTTTATAAAAATCATGTTTCACTATAAACTCTGGAATAATTAGATATAATGAAAGATGCTCTATATTTATTTATAACTGTGAAATTACTAAGTGTGCACATTTGATGACAAGGTTCAGAGATTCATTACTTCTGGCCTGAAATACTGTCTATTTGCAGTAGGGTAATTTTTTATGGCCACAAATTATGACACCTGAGTGATCTCAAAACTCACAGAAGTATATTTATATATTTTTTTCATTTTCTAATGCACATTCATAACTGCTGTCTAGCGGAGTGCCATAACACTGGTCTGAAGCTGACTGTAGAATTTTTATATCTTTTAGAACAAATTGGTTGAAATTCAGAGATTTGAAAAACAAACAAACATCTTTCACTTCAAGAACAGAAAAGAACAGAACAGAGTTTTTTCTGGTTTGTTTATCACTTCATTGTTTGTTTCAGTCTTCACTACCTCCATACAAGTATTCCTTACCATATCTATAATTAAAATATTTAAATTCAAACCAAATATTATTTCTGTATTTTGGTGTCCATTACCACTATTCATGAACTGGTCTCTGCTTTCAGTTGTTTGGGTTTTTGTATGGATAACTACTTGCTAATCAGGCTAATCCAACAGATTTCTGTGGTTGCACTAATGTGTGGAAAAAATTTAAACTGAGAGTTTCAGTAACTATTTGAAATTGATAGTCAAAGTTAAAAAGTACTTTCAATTGAAAGTTCTCAACCGTAGACAAAAATGTCTTAGATTCTCTTGAGAATGCGTTATCAAAAAAGCAATTATTTCTTTTTTTTTAATTTCTCTTATCCAAGTATTAGTGATTTAAATGCAGTCAGAAAGCGTTTGGCATACAAATCCATAATGGTAAAAGTCTGAATGTCTCTTGTAGCTTCTATGTATCAGTAAGCATGTAATCTCAGCTCAAGGGGATTGCTCCAGTGCCTGACAGAATTATTACCACTGACATCAGTGAAATTTGGATCAGGATGTAAAAAATAAACAAACAGGTGATTTAGCGAAAGAAAACTGAGTACTCAAATGCCATAGATTTATTACAGAAGTAGAATATAAATGACCAGAATGATTCTACATTGTGAGATATTGTGAGAAATACTTGGTAAAAGAGCATCTGATCACTGCAAGAAGACTTCAGGATTAGAATGTCTGATATAGACCATGTGATATACTTTAGAAATAAGCAGGATAGGAACAAACATTGACCAAAAAACTTTTTTGCCCACAGGTACTTCTTGGGCCCTTTATGCTGTTTACAAGACATTCTGGGAGTCTCTGTGTGTCTTCATGTCAAAAAAAGCCCACTTCATTACCAGAATTGATGTCAGGTACTATTCCTGATATACTTAAGGAGCATATGACCTTTTAAAACCCTTCAGACCTAGGTCAGAACAACACAAGTAAGTAACTTGCATAAACTTGCTAAATACGTCTCTAAATTTGAAAGAAGCTTAGGTTTCTTATTTAGAATATCTAATTGTTACTGAAGCACAGGTGCAATTGATGCTGTCATAACTACTTTGTCAGTTTTGAATAATTCATTTTTTAATTAGAACAATCATTTATATTGCTTTATTTATGAAAAAAAAAACACAAATAAATGAGTTCATATTTGTAAAATAATCCCTAAGGTATTAGTGTTTTCACACATTTGGGAAGAAAATATAAATAGTATGAAAGATGGTTGTTTTCTATGATTTGTTTGTTATTCATTGCACTTGAAGTTAGAAAATGAGAAGTTGAACTAAACTAGGTGACAATTCCTTAGATGCTGTTCACTTGGGGAATTCACTAAGAATGTGCTTTGGAGCATGATTTTGGAAAGGGCTCATAAATTAGCAGAGGTGAAAAATTAGAAAATAAGAAAGGAAAAGAAGCTATGCTCCATTACCCAGTACTCCAGCAGATTTATTGGGAAGTCATGCTTTCAGCTAGTGTTTTTATAACTTAAACAAATTGCAAGTAAACATCATATTTGTATGTGACTTTTCATAAAAGCAATGTTTCAAAGTGATTCATTATTTATTACATACTCTGTGGTATACAGGCTATTCATCCTGCAGTTCTTAGATGTAATGAGAACAAGAAGAAGACTTTGTGTGCTTTAGCAGAAGATAGAAAACCTGAAGCAGTTTTTCAGTGATATGCATAAATAAGATTTTTACATATAAAACTCAGAAAACTTATCTCAATAAAGGAAAGGTGCTTCTGAAATTCAGTAGGCCTTGCCAGTTGTCTCCTGACTCTGACTTACTGCTTCAATATAGTGCTTTGAGTTTAAATACTGATTTTTAATGAATCTGTATAAAAGTATTAGAAATGCATTTTCAATCATGGTGTAATGTACTGATTTTGAATGGGACAGAGTTAATTTTCTTCATCAGAACTCATAATATCTTTTGGTTTTGTGCTGAAAACTGTGCTGATAACACACTGATGTTTCTGTTATTGCTGAGCAATGCTTACAGATCATCAAGGTCTTTTCTGTTTCTCACATTGCCCAATCAGAGAGCAGGCTGGGCATGCACAAAAATCTGTCAGAGGGGCAGATGACTCAAACTGATTGTCTTAGTTTCAGCTGGAAAGGAATTGTTTTCTTCAGAGTGTTTGGTGCAATGCTATGTATTGGTTCTAACAGAAAAACAGTGTTGATAACACACTGACATTTATAGTTGCCTCCTAAGCAGTACTGTACAGAGCCATGGCTGTTTCAGTTTCTCCAGAAAAGGCTGGGTGGAAACAACTGATTTAAACTGGCCAAAGGGATATTCCATATCATATAACATCATGCAGAAGGAGTTATGAAGGGGGTGGGAGTGCATCTCGTTCTCTTCTGCTGCTCAGGAGCTAGCTGGGCAGCAGTCGGGAGTTGGTGAGCAATTCCTTGTGCACCACTTGTTGCATACATATACATATACATATACATATACATATACATATACATATACATATACATATACATATACATATACATATACATACACACACATATATCTATCTTAATTGTTATCTATTTTAGTAAATAACTTCATCATAACACAAACTGTACTTTGCTTATTTTGATTCTCTCCTCCATCCCAGTGGGAAGGGGAGAAATGAGTGAATGAATGTGTCGTGCTGAGCCAACTGCTGGATAAAACCATAATACTGATTGAAGGAATACACTATACCATACAACCTCATGCTCAGCAATAAAACTGGGAGAATGGAAGTTGGAGAAGGACATGATGACTGAGGAGAGGTGGACATCTGGAGTTATGGTGTTTGCCTATTACGTATGATGAAGCTCTGCTTTCCTGGAAATGGCTAAACACAAGCCTGTTGATTGGATACTGAATGAATTCTTTATTTCGCTATTTTGCTTGTGTGCACAGCTTTTGCTTTACCTATTGAACTATACTATCCCAAAGAACAATTTTTTTTTTTTTCACATTTCTCTTTCTGATTCTTTTCACTATGTCACTAAGGAGTGAGCTATGGCTATGTGGAGCTTACCTGCCTGCTGAGTTAAATCACAACAAATCATCAAAAATATTAGTTTATGGAAGAAAACTGAGAGGCATATATTTATGGAATTTTTGGTTTTGTTAACTTTTTTTTTTTTTTTTTAATTTCTAGACAAGTTTTTCTGCGAGTGTTGTGATTCCAAGACATGAAAAAATGGCAGAAGGTTGTGCAGTAATGTTTAGAATGCTATATTCATGATTAAGCATCATGTTAATGATTGTCGTATTTATTAATTTAATACTCCACAGTTTCACTGAATTTCGAAAAAGAAAGGAAAAGAAAAGAAAAAGAAAAGGAGAAACCTATTATTTTTGCCTTGTCATGGCTCTCTGAGACGGTTTACAGAAGCAGGCTTCTGAAGCGATCAGCACCATGGACAGAAACAGAACCACCTTGCGCTCAGTTGCCATCTGAGAAATCTGCATGGGCATGTTGGAAATCCTCCCCAGGGGCTGATTACCGAGACAAATCGTAGCCTGCAGCATCACTGGGATCATATACCAGCTTCAGTCATCCACATATATGTATATCTCTGTGCTATAAGAACAGATTAAGAAAAAGCAATTGTTGCAATAGCCACATTGTGGTTCTCTTCTACATTGCTTCAGAGGAGATTCTTTGTGACAGTCTTTAATTTATGTCTAGACAACATTTCATTCTTGAATCATCAGTGTGTACTGAGTGTCCATTTTCTCCTTTTTTTCCCCCTCCAATTTTGTTAATCACTTTTTCTTAGTTTTCTCTGCAGATTAGCAGACCACAGAAATGCCATTATTTTATGTGACAAGGCCTGCAACACTAGAAGTCAATTTGATGAAGCAAAATGGTATTATATTGCCCTATACTGCATTATGTAGCTGCAAGATACATTCTTAAAGAAAAGTTAGTTGTTAATTTACAGTTTTCTCAAATATTAGCCAAGCACAATATATTGTCCAGTCATCATTTACAATTTATTGCCCTACATAATTTAAGGAATGATCTATTGCTACTCAGGGAACTGAACACTTGCTATCTTTTAAATTCATGAAACTCATGTCTTACAATTGTTGAACTCTGAGTATGCAAGCTGTCTGAGGACAGAGCAGGTGCGTAGGTGCACGATGGGGCACAGCAAAAGAAGCAAACCCTCCCAACTCAGGCTCTTGGTTTGTTCCCATTTGCTATCTGTCTGGACAAACAGCAGAAATAGTATGCTTGGATAGTTGATGTGAGTGATATGACAATCCCTTACCCATTCTCCTGGACAGCAGGAGAGCTAATCAACAACTACTTGCCCTGGAAGCCCAAACTGTGCATGTCTCCTTAGCAAAAATGTGATTTGGATTACAATCCAACACAGATCTAGCAACACAGATCTAGCAAGATCTAGATCAAGAAGACCTTCAATGTGGTCTATTTCATGTAATATTTCTTATGGAGGAGTAAGATGACAATATTGTTGTAAATAATATGTGTGTATATTTATATATACATATATTCATATATATATGCATATATAAGGCCAAAGAATTGGGAATTTAATGAATTTCTTGCTTCTTGTAATTTTCAGTGCATTTTAATTGTAACTATGTTAAAAATATAGGTGTATTTCCTGCAAGAGAAATACCGTATCAGTATTTTCAAATTGAAACAAAATTGCAGTAATGACTCACTGATGTATGACCCTATAGGAACAATTAAATGCATGTAATCATGAAAACTGAGCATGTAATCATGGAAAGACTGAGCAAAATCACTGGCAGCAAAGAAATTATTTCCTGCAGATCTGATGTTGACTTTTGACCTTTCTGTCCCTCTTCCCTGTGTTTCCCCTTTTTCATCTGTCTTGAAAGGGCTACATGGAAAATGCAACTCACTGTTAAATGAGCTGAGAAAACAGGAAGAAAAATGAAAAGGGCAAGGTAATTTCACATGTATAAATGAGCAGAGAGAAAGACAACAACAAAACAATCAATTGAGCAAACAGAAGCTGTGACAGTAACTCAAGTTTGTTATGTTTACATCATTCTCAAAATCTGAGATGCAAACAATTTTGTAGGGAAGATATTAATAAAAAAATAGCTCAAATAAATTTACTTATAGAAGGACATCTATATGGGCCTATAAACCACTGAAATGATGAACAAGATCAAAAATCCTTTTCCACAATGCACAGTTTGTAAATCATAGCAGAGTCCTGTTTTCCCATTCAGTTACAGTTTTAGGATAGCTCTTTCACTGTTTCCAATTTCCATGCTTCCATGGTGTTTGTGGCACTTCGTTGATGCACACTACTCGAACTCAGGAGACCATTTTAATACAAATTAAAGATCCACTGAAGTAGGAAAATATTATACTTAACATTGAGTGTCGAATCACAGGAAAAACTATGACCTTCCATTCCATGTTCCATGTTTCATTTTACTTAGATCTCCTCTGAAAAATGTTTAGGCAATATTTTCTAAAGATCTGAGAATGATTTGATAATCTTTCCATGAAATCTATTCCAAGGCTTTTTTGTGCTGTTACAAGTTTTTCTCTAATGTCTAAATGTGATTTTTTAAAAAATTATTTAAAGACATTACTGTCCACCAGTCAAAAGGAAATTCTTCCTTTCCAAGGTAAATTTTTTTGTACTGTGAAGTACATATTGATTTTCACTTATGTTTGTTTTCTTCAGAAGTTTCCTTACATGACCTTTGGTGATGTTTCACTTTTCCCTATTTGGTGGGTTGATAACTTCCTCAAAATGTTGTATCCAGAGCAGTGTCATACCACAGTAGGGTTTCTACCAGAGATTAGTACATCAGGTAGATTACTTCACTATTTCAAAGGCTGTAATCTCATTTTAGTATTTGCCAGAATGGGACTTGTCTATTTGAAGCTGTATCAGGTGCTTATATGCCTTGCAGTTGTTTTATTATTTTAGTTCTTTTGCATTTTTATTCTTTCTTTTTACATTTATACTTCTTTTTTTCAGACAGCTAAAAATTAAAAAAAATCTGCCATAATGTTCATCATTTTTGTTATTTTTTTCAGTGTACCTTAGAATTGGTCAAGGTAGCCCAAAGAGAGTTAATCATAAGAACATTTCCTTCAAATGTAATAAATGTTAAGCCTTTCGTACTTATTTTTTTCTTAACAGCCATAAAATACTATTTTTGTATAAGTATTTGCTGTACTTTCTACTAAATGCTTGAGAATTATGTTCATTAGTAGCACATATATGCATTTCAAAGAAAGCTACTTATTTATATTTATTAGATAGATGTTGTTGTTCTAGATACACTTTATAAACCTCAAAAATAATACAGATCTCAAAAGAAGTGAAGTAGGAGTTACCTCATTTCAGCAGAAAAAAAAATCAGAACAAGAGGATTTTTTTGACTGAGAGCAAGAGCAGTGGAGTTGTGAGACATGGGAGAAGTGTTCTGCATGTTGATAATTCACATGACAAAATATACAGAAGTTAGCTGACAGAGATATGCTTGTTAAACATGAACAGTAAAAGTGTATTAATAGTAGCAATTGCCAGCTATATTGAAAACAGTTCTTTATTATGCAGTATTAGTAACATTTTTTAGTCATACAGACTAACAATGATTGTGGCACTAAGTCTCATGTTACAAAAGGCCACAAAAAATGGATGTTATAATTGTTTGATCATGTAGAAACATAAATATGGCCCATTTTGAAAACAGACTGCATTTCCTCTAAAATGATTAAGAAATACTTGATGATTCTCAAAATCTTTGCAATACCTTATTCTTCAGAATGAAATACGCTTTCTCCATTACAGTTAGACTGAGAATCAATAGAAACATGCATTAAGTTATATATGCAAGAATTGATTGTTGCAATCAGTTTAATTCCAGTTTAAGAAAGGATTATAAGGAAATGCATTTTACAACAAATGGTTTTATTTCCTGGCATCAATCAACACTTCTCAGTGAACAAGTTGTACAAATGGAAATGGCCTTATGGACATTTAAGGAAGATGTTCTCATGAACTTTGAATAAAATACAGCTAATTGTAGAATCACAGAATATCTTGAGTTGGATATCTTTGCAGCCCTCCTTTGGACACTTCAGTAGTTAAATGCCCTTTTCGTACTGAGATACCCCAAACCTCACACAGTACTCAATGTGAAGCCACACAGCACAGAGCAGAGCAGGGCAGCCCACCCCCTCATCCGGTGGCTGCACTGGACCTGATGCACCCCAGGATACAGCTGGCCAACCTGGCTGCCTGAGCACACTGTTGGCTCACATTCAATTTGCTTTTGACCAAGATCCTGAATCTGTTTCCACAGGGCCTCTTGCCAGCATCTCATCCACTAGCCTGTACTTATACCTAGAGCTGTCCAACCACAGGTGCAGAATGCAGCACTTTCTCTTGTTAAACTTCACGCAGTTGGTGATTCCTCAGCCCTCTAATTTGTCTAGATCACTTGGGAAGGTCTCTCCACACTAGATGGAGTCACTAGCTCTTCCTAATTTAGTATCGTCAGCGAACTTACCCAAAACACCTTCTAGTCCTATATCCAAGTCATTTATGAAAACATTAAAGAGCAGGTAAGTTTTCATCTGTCACCTAGTTGTAGAGTTTCAGTGCTGTTTAATAAATGACTCAACTTCCATCCCATAAAGGGAGCTTATATTCAGACACATGCAACATACCTACTTACATTTTATAACATTATTTGTTTTCCATTTCTGTGATGAACCTACCAGTTAATATTACCCACTGCCGCTGGGTAATGCCATATTTAGTAAGGAGTTAAAGAACAATATTGCAGTGTAGATTTTAGACTAGCTGTGACAAAAAAGAACTGCAGATCAATTTGAAAACCTATTTTATTTTTTTTTTAAAATCACCTTTGATTCTTCAGCTTTTTTAAAGGCATTTTATTCAGGAAATCTGAACACGCTCCCGTTAGCAACATGTTCAGCCAAGAGAATCTGTGAAAATATATTTGTTGCATTAAAAAAACAGATAAATATTCCCACGTTTGCTTCGTAGGCGATAGCACAGAACAGCTGTACTGCAAAACCTCATGCTTTGCAGAACGCAGTCCATCAGCAGAGACGTGTTTTGGTTCATCTGAAAGAGAGAACTATAAATCACCGGCTGGTAATGGGCACTGTCTGGGAAAGCTCTGCTCAGCAACAGAAAGATGGAGGTGCAGAGGAGAGCTCAGTGGGAGAACAGCTCCCTGTGTGCTTGTCACTCTTTGCCTGTGCCCCATTCAGCCCCTATTTTATCTTCCTGCCGAGTCAGAGAAGATTCTCCCCTGAACTATGAATCCCACAGTGAAGCTTCCACCTCTCCAAGCAGAGATGTCTTCAGCTCACTTCACTTGCCTTTGCCTCTGAAGAGAAGTGCCATCCATCTCTTTCCTACCTTCCACTTCCATAAGCAAGCTGGAGTGACTTTAATTACTGATACCATACTAAACAGCTGCCCACCTGCTAAAAGGTGTGATTTCTTCACCCCTTAAATCCTCCCTGCTTTCCACTTGGGCACATGCAACAGTCAGCATAAGTGGGAATGAGTTCTTAAGTGTCATAAAAGGGTTTTCTAATGGAGGTCCAGACCTCGGAGGCAGTGAGTAGAGTTTGATGCTGGATCTGGCTGTATATCTGCTTTATATTTTAGGGAGGTGCTGAAATAGTGTGATTAGCTCCCAGCAGGGTAAATGGAGGCGCTTTCCAGAGTTCCACTAGGATAATTCAGCTTCTTCATCAATTCCCCATGTTTCTGGAAAATTAAGTTTCTTTGTAGCTACATGATCATTTTTTCAGCTCGTTAGATAGGCAAAGGTGTTTAGAAACCATTTATTTCTTCCTTTACTTTCCTTTTGTCTTCCTCTCACTTTCAGATTTCTCTCTTATTATTTTTTTTTTTTCAAGTATGAATCCTGTCTATCTAATCAGTCAATGCCATGCCATCTGGTTTTGCTAAATATTTCTCTAGCTGATGTTTCTTACAAAATGTGGATTATAAACAAATAAACATATTTGGTCTCTTTTGTCTTATGCTCAAGATAGAGAACCCAAGACTGGTCCACAAATACTGATGTTACAATATATCACCATAAAATCTCTGAGGTAATTCCATTTGATTTGCTTCCAATATTGGCAGATATTGGCAGATAAGCCCCACATAGTGCAGCAATAAGGTACTAGAGGCACTGTAATCAAGCAGTGGAGATGCTATCAGAGAGCCTTTCATTCTGCTGCCTTGCGTTTTTGAACCCCAACAGGTTTTTTTATATACTATGTTGTTGGGAAGTGATGTTGCAGCCTGATGTTTGCAGAGGTCAGGTGTGCATTTGTGGTGTTGATCCTGTGGCCAAGGCAGGTTTGTTACTGAGGAACACATCACTGTGTACTGCCATATCTCAGACTCATTCAGGAGTAGAAAAAGAAAGGTATACACTAGAATGGTAGAGTGACTCCAAACCTTTTGTGTGAGAACAGGCACTTGAGACTAGTAAAGATTACAGCTGAGCAGGCAGTATCTGTGGGAGCATGAAAATCTTAGTTAAAGCAGCTCCTGCAGTTTGGGGAAGGGAATCTACTCCATGTGTCATGCAGCAATAACCTCCGAGAGAGCCCTGGGGAGAGAAAGCAATCCTCTCCTCAGCATTTGATGGAAACAGAGAGGCCTTCCCATGAATGAGGGCAAGGGGTCACTAGATGGAAGTCCACACTTTAATTCTCTTGCCAGGAATCACAAGATAACCTGATATAACTTCTATTCATTGGTTCACTCAAAGGAGAGCAGAGAGAGAAGGGATATTGTTTGCAATCCCACTAAATATAGTTATTTAGAAGATGTGCTGAGAGAAATAGATTCTATTGTTCAGGTTTTTAAGCCCTTTATTCTCTCTGTTACTGGGATAACAAGATCATACAGACATGCTTTTATATCTTTCCAATGGGGTGATCAGGATTGTGGTATATAAAGATTGTGCAGATTCTCCTGTAGGCAGTTCTTCTCGCTTTTATTATGGCCATTTTTAAATGGAAAGAATACAACGAATTTTTGGCTGCTTTATGAAAATATGAAATTTAGAACATGGTTAATAATGAACAGTGCATACAGCACGTAATTAGTGAATAGAAACTAGTCTAGACCTGATTACAACTATCCTTTTATTTATCTGTGGATAGAGATGTGCCCTTGACTAAACAAAAACATCAGAAGTTACTACCAGTCTTGTGACTTTAAAAGGATACCCCATGAATTCATTAGTATAAACCTTTTATTTCACCAATATTCTTCACTTGGCAATTGACACTGCAGTAGCATCACTGTAAAGGGACAAAATTGCCCACATCTGGAACTTTACAATCCAGGGAGTTTGCCATCTCCCCACATACAACTGGTGTAGGCATGGGATGCAATGAATGCTACAAAAACATATGCTTTCTCCAATGAATGCTTCTTTCTAGGACACAGAGTGCAATCTCTCTTGTACTGGCCCCCTCAATATAAGAAAGACCTGAATGCACTGCCAAGATCTTAAACACAGGATGTCTGAGATGATGAAGGGACTAGAGCACCTCTGCTATGAGGAGGGTCTGGGAGCTAGGACTACAAATACCTGAGGGAAAGATGCAAAGAGGACACAGCTTTTCGATGGTGCCTAGTGCCAGGACAAGGGACCATGGGTGCATATTGGAACACAGGAGGCAAAGAAAGCAGACCAGTTTCCTCCAAGGTCCCATCAGCAGCCATCAGTACTGTTAATGTTTCTGCAGTCATTACAGCAGTGTCCGGACCTCTTGCTTGCTGTGCAGAAGTGATGAAAATGAAATCTCTAGCTTTATGTGTTGTTAACCTGGCTTTTCACTATTTCCTTTAATAACAAGTTTGCATCTCACCTAATATGCAAATGGAAAGGCAAAAGGGAAAGAACCACATTATTTACTTTGTGCCCTGTCTCTAATCCTAATGGCAGCAAACAGCCATTTACAACAAAATAAGACAGAACAATATAATTGAGGAAAATTATTAGCTTCCAATTCACAATTCAAGCCTAACATCAGGAGAAGTTATTAATATATTGCAAACACTGATTGCCTATTATGAGTGAGATGGTGCGCTCAGCATAGAATTTCACTGACCTGGGAAGAAAACTGCACCCACAGCCTGCTACTGAAGATGAGCACTTTTTTCCAGTTGTGCTTAGACACTGATACATCCTAATCATCAAGGATTTTGTATGCATCTCAGGAGGTCTTTACAGGCATGGATACCTCATTCAGGATGGTGAGGATTAACTGTTAGCTGCTTTGCTCGCTGCTATTGCTTCCTGACATACCTTGCCTTCCCAGTAAACCTGAGGCAGCTTTATCTCCCTTTCTCTAAGGGATAAGTAACCTTTCAGCTGTTCTGTGGTAAACACAAGCAGTTACCACAGCGAAGCTGACATGTGACAAATCAATATCTTCATCTGCACAGCACTATCTTACTCTTGTGCATGAAACCAAAATGATATCTGCCGTCTGTCATGCCTAGCTCTTCCTTTCCCTTGCAAGTGACTTCAATTTCAGGAGAGACACTGTTATTTGAGGGCTGTATTCACAGAATGTATCTAGCTTTCCTGATATGATCTCTGCTCTTTGTTTACATAGTGTATCTCCCTGTGGAGCTGAAAGGATTCATACCTTGGTACAGAAGAGAAAGGAAGAACCAGACTTATTGCAGCAGAGCCATGGAAGGTATCATACTGATGTTGCTACATGTGAGGCTTACTGTGTGACTAAATACAGATGCTGCCAGTTAAAGACCTTTTACAAATTCAGAACTCACAGAAATACCAAAAGATAAAATAGATGGAGGGTCAGAGCTGGCCATGCCTGCCAACAAACAAGTGGAGGTCAAGCCAACATGAAACCTGAGGTCATGCTCAGAGACCTGTGATCATTTGTAACAGAGGCTAGGGAGTTTTTGACCTGCTGGAGGGGAGATTGTGGATAACAATAGGTTGGCTGTGAGCCAGCAGTGAGCCCTGGTGTCCAAGAAGACCAACAGTATCCTAGTGTGCACTAAAAGGACTGTGGCCAGAAGGTTGAGGGAGGGGGTCTTCCCCTTCTACTGCATCCTGGCAAGGCCACATTTAGAACACTGTGTACAGTTCTGGGCTCCCTATTGAAGTGAAGACAGAGATCTCCTAGGAGTCCAGCAGAGGGCCACAATGATGATTCAGGGCTGGAGCATCTTTGCCAGGAAAGGCTGACTTAACCTGGGTCTGCTCTGCCTGGAGAAAAAAACACTGAGGGGGGATGTGATTAATGTTTATAAATATCTCAAGGGAGGAGGGAGGCAAACGGATGAGGCCAGGCTCTTCTCAGTGGTGTGTGTAGCAATGGCCTAAAACTTGAATATAGGAAGTTCCATATAAACATGCAGAAGAACTTGTTTACAATGAGGGTGACAGAGCACTGGAACAGATTGCCCAGAGAGGCTGTGGAGTCTCCTTCTGTGGAGATATTCAAGATCTGTCTGGATGCCTACTCGTGTGACCTGCTGTAGGAAACCTGCTTTAGCAGGACAGTTGGACTCGATGAACTCTTGAAGTCTCTTCCAACCCCTGCAATTCTGTGATTTGCTAGTTCCTTGTAATTTAATATTTCTAGATAATTATTGAAATAACATTTGTGTATCATGAATATACACTTTTTTCACCAAATATACATCATACTTCACTAAGTATATAAATGTGAACGTATTTTTTCACCTCTTTCACAAAAACTGTCTTTACACTTGAGTAATATTATTCTTAAGACAATCCTTGGGCACATCACAGGAAATGAGCTCCAGTCTGTAGTAGTCATAGAAGATCATAGATGGGAAGTGAAATATTTTACCTATAAATACCTCCTAACCAAATGATAAAGACCTAGTCCTATTATTTCAGTTTTGGGGGAAAAAAAATTGGGAAACATAAAAAGAAAAAAACATCAGATCAGTACAGAATTAGTTGTGCTGCATTTTCTTTTATGAAAAAATATAATACTTTTAAAGCAAGACATAACAGCCCACTATATAAAAATACAAAATAGTTTGTAAAATACAAAGTAAAAAAAACCAAAACACATTAAACTAATGTGTGGTGAGAAAATGAAGATTCTGATATAAGGCTGCATAAACTACTTACATATGATATGCCTTATGTGTACCTGTTTAAACTTCAATAGCTGAACTTCAATATCTAAAAATAAAATGCTCATTCATGAAGAATAATGAATAACATAACAAAAATTCCAAAAGGGCCTGAAACTTATGTCTCTCATTCTCTACATCATCTGTTCTTTTGAGGCAACCCAGGGAGTGACAGGTCTGTCTGAGAAAAGAAAGGAGAATAACTAAAAGAGGAATAGGACTGTTTAACCCTTGGCAGTGAAAGAGCGTCCCAGAAAGGGGACTGGAGTTGTTGCCTGGAGTTGTTTGGCTAGATGTTCCCTGAATCATTGCAGATATTAGGTATCTAAACAAGAATGACAGAAAGGAGCCTCAGCCCTGGCTGTGATCGTCATCTAATTTTTGCAGAGTAAGAGATCCTGTGTTTATGGATGGGGCATTGGTGTTAGGTGGGATCCATGTGCCCAAAGGTCTCCTTCCCAGATACTGTGTACTGCTGGAAAAGATGGTGCTGGAAACACCTTTGGAGATCTCCAACAGCTGGAGCTGAGCACCCTGCTCTGGCTGATCTTGCTGGAGCTGGGGTTGGGCCTGAGGGACCCAGAGCACCTTGCCAGCCTCAGCCATTCCATGGTTCTGTGATCCTGTGAGAGGCATGTAGCTAAGACGGAAAAAAAATGAAGAAGGTGGCTTGAATCACAGAATGGCCTGGATTGGAAGAGGCCTCAAGGATCATCAGGCTCCAACTCCCTCACCACAGGCAGGGCCACCAAACCCCCCATTTAATGCTAGACCAGGCTGCCCAATTGGCCATCCAATCTGGCCTTGAACACCACAAGGGACGGGGCATCCGCAACCTCTCTGGGCAGCCTGTTCCAGCACCTCACCACTCTCTCTGTAAAGAACTTACCCCTGAATCTCTTCTGAAAATAACATATGGCTTCATATGATTCTATGATTCTATGATTCTATAAGTGACCTACTTGCCTGTAGACAGGAGGGAAAACAAGCACACATTTGTCCAAAGAGCTTAAAATCTTGTTCTGTTTTTATGGCTTTACAGAACTTCATTTGCTGTCAAGCACTGAAAAGCAACCCACAGGAGGCAACTTTATTCCCTCTTTCCTTTTTAAAAGCTCTATACATTCATAGAGGATGCTGAGCAGGGCGCTACACCCTAGCCCAGCTAGACTGGCTCTCTGCTGCTGTCAAGCCAATCTGCCGCAGAAAAAGAAGTAGCAGGGTTCCACCTACCGGACAAACAGTTAAACCTGAAATATGGATGAAAGTTTCCGTCCGCAATTCTGTGTTTTTCCCTGTGTGAGGCAGAGGGAGACCAGAGACAGAGGTCTGGCTTCCCATCCCCAACAGCAGTCAGATCTGTGTACAGTGAGGATTGGATTATTCTTGCAATGATTTTCTCTTGAAGTTAGTAGATTGGAATCAGAGTTTTCTGGATTTCTAACTAGAGAACTGAAAGCAATCACTTCAATTCTGTGCACTTGTCTAAAGAACACTGCCCTGCCAATTCCACTTCTATCTGCTGAAATCAGTAATACAGCTCCTAAGGAGCCTTCTCTCTTGTGCTTAAAGGTGCTGAGAATTGCAGGGCACAAAGTGCATCACCAAATAGAAGGGTGGTTTTTTTGTTGTTGTTGTTTTCCTTGTTTGTTTGTTTGTTTTGTTTTTTTCCCATGTGAGTCAGAGTCAACCCAAAGCTCCCAAATGCAAAAAGAGGCACTGCTTATTTATTACAGAAAACAGAGATTTGATTTCAGAAGCTGAAACTTTGAACTTTGATAAAAAATTACTGCTTTTTGTTGTCCTTTCAAATGTTGTCCAAAATATCACTGCAACTGGTTGAACTTCTTGCAAATCCCACCTAATATCAAATGTGACCTTGCCTGTTGACACAGATAGGAAAACCAAGGAGCATCTTTTTGCCTCTTCGTGATTTTTTCTCTGATTGCGTTGTTTGCTCTTCGACATCCTGGGGCAGGAATTGCTCCTACACTGAAGGTCTGAGCTTCTCCAAGCTCTTCTACAGCACTGGCAATACCATTGGCAGGAACTGGTCACCATGCAGGGATTCTTCTGAAAGAAATAATGCATGTGTATATATAATATACGCAGATCACTTGGAAAATAATGTCTTATATTTATTTGGAAATTACAACAGATATAAAGAACACAATAACATTATTTGATAGAGAAAATTCTCAGCTACAAAACACTATTTTTCAACATAGTCACCATCTCTAGCCAATTCTCATGGACATGCTGATTAGTATGTTCTTCATTTCATGGTGTGATAGCTGTGCATGAACGTCTGGAATGCTGCCTGTCTTTCACATTACTGTCACCACTGCTGAAACACACCACCCACCGCCTCCCTGTGCTCACACTCACTGTTTGATCTCCATAACATTCAGCAAATATTGAAGAATGTCAGTGAGTGCCATTTTTTCTGCATGGAGGAATTCAATTACACACCTTTGCTTCATCTGCACTTCCATGTTAGACACCATTGTGTCAGAGTGCCCCTCTGCTGCACTTCAAGGTTCAACCTCTACTGTCATCCCACCGACATCCACCTCTGATATTGTGGGCTAACAGAATAAAATAGGAGGCATTACTTTCAGAGCAGCCATTGTTTTATGTGAGTATAGGTACATAGTATGTACACATACTACATATAGCATATAATACTTCAGTTAGTAATATTATTTACACTGATTTTTCACCCAGTTTCTTTTTTCAGACTCTTTTTGAATATTGACTTGAACACAGAGTGGAAGACATTGAAAAGTGGTGTACAGACTTCTAGAAACTGATTGAAAGAATTAAAAGATTACCAATGATAGTGAATGGACACAATTTTGTAACACAGGAACAGCACCAGAAGAGAAAAAAAAAAAATAAAAAAAATCCAAACCCCCCAAAAAAACAAACCAAAAAAAAAAAAAAAAACGACCAGCAATCTGTGGAATGCAAATTTGCATAAGTCAGATATGCCTGTAGTTGGAGTATGTAAGCAGAGCCTAGTTCTGTGGCAGGACTGATTAGAAGCACCACTTGTCCCCAGAAGAGCCAGCTTGCACATTTTAAAACCAATCTGTATAGGAATAAAAGTACAATTGAAAAGGCTCATCAAATCTCCAGGCTTAAATGGATTTGTGTTACAGGTTAACCACGATGTAAAGGTAGCATTAGACCTCCCTCATCGCTCTCGTGGGACTCCCTTTCTCACCTGCCATATATCAATCCCACGCTTGAAAAGGGAGAGAGATGCCACCTTCTGGAGCTGGTTAAGTGTTCCCTCTCGATTTTAGATTTATTATCTCAGTGAAACACTGCACTTCTGCGGGATGTAAAGATAAAACCAAACCTCCTCTGCTCAGAACTGCCAGGATGTGACTGATGAGCACGCAGCTTAGAACAACCAACCAGCAATTCAGTGTGTAAGTGAAGGACCAGTCCAAAATGCAGATTTGGAGCTGCAGATTTGGGAAGGCATATTACTCTCCCAATGTGAAATACTGTTTTTGACATGCTGTAGCATCAGAAGATCATGTCAGCGGGATGTAAATAACTGCACTGTCTGCTGGTCTCTGTGCTGCTACTTTCTACAACATAAAATTAATTGAGATGCAGTGAACAGAGGGACCCAAATCCAAACATCCTCCAGGAACTCTTCAGAGTGGAAGAACCACATCTCGTTTCCCAGTCAGATTGAAGACAGGACTGACAACAGCTGCCTTGGCGCTATCACCAGAATTTATTAATTCATCCATCTTTCTTAAGTTTTGTTAGAACAGCTAACTGCTGAATGATTTTTCTTTTTTAAAAGAATTTAGAGCCTTGCAGATGCCAGGCAGAGCTCTGTCACTTGCGTGCCTGCAAGCAGAACGAGTTTGGGAAGAGCAGCAGCTGCAAGGTTTTGCGCGCTGCAGAGTTCCTCTAGAAGAAGAGAATCACAGAATATCCAGAGCTGGGAAAGACTTTCAATGGCCACCGGCTCCAACCCTTGGCTCCGCACAGGACCACCTCAAAACCAAACCCTGTGCGTGAGAGCGGTGTCCAAACGCTCCTTGAACTCCTGCAGCTCGGGGGCATTGCCCGCTGTTGGGCAGCCCGCTCCCGCGAGGGGGCGCCGGAGCGCTGCCTCGGGACGCCCGCCTGGCGAACAGGACGCGACCTACGGTATACGGATCAGTTTAGTAGGCCGGCAGCGTGCCAGGTCGTGGGATAATTTCTCCCTTATTCCTGCTAGGGAATGGATGACTGGGCGTTTGTACGGCGTTTGTGAACGGAGGAAGTTTCTCTTAAGGGCCAGGCAGGGAGCTGGCATCTGCAGTTTGCATTCCCTTGTGTTGTTTCGCCAATGCTGCCCCACCAGCCTTTATAAGGGCGAAAGGCAATCTGAGAATAGTAGAATTGCCCTCTTAAATAAAATAAACCAAGAACAACAGGTTAAGCTGTCAGCACAAACCCTGCTTGTTCTAGTCATGGGGTAACAGTCGCCTTGTGGCTGCCCTGCCCAAAGAGGTCCAAGTATAGAAGAAGGGTGGATTTATGGTGAGGGTCTCGGTTTCTGAATAATACCTCTGTTCAGGGAGTGGAAGAGTGGAGGAGTCAAGCACTTGTGGCTGAGATGAATGGTGGTGCAGTCACCATCCCTGGAGGTGTTCCAGAACTGTGTGGACGTGGCACTGAGGGATGTGGTCAGTAGGCATGGTGGGGATGGGCTAGTAGTTGGACTAGGTGATCTGAGAGGTCTTTTCCAACCTTTATGATTCTATGATAGGGAAAATGAGATGAGGGCAGCACCCTATGGGGAGTGCTGTGCTCTCCTTGGGACATGTAGTGCAGATGGAACCATGGCTCTGGGATGTGTGGAAAGAGCTCAGGTGAGTGAGCAGTAAGAGGAAGGGGGGAGGAGGAGGTACGGGGTACACTATGCTCTTTGAAGAAGGGGAAAATGAGGCAATATGGAACTGAACTAGAGGGGGAAGGTGCAATCAAGTGTGTCATTGCAACTAGGAGCAGTGAGAAATTTCTTCATCTTTTTTTTTTCTTTTTCTTTTTTTTTTTTTCAAATTACAGAACAATCAGTATTTCATTTCAAACTGGAAAGCTGTTCCTTAGTCATTAAAAATGTATGTTCCATAAAATATGGATCAGCAGCAGGCCCCTCTGGTGAACAGTAAGCTACAGTCCTCCCAATTTGAACTAAATCATTTGTGTTGGTTTTACGATCTGGAATGCAAAGTCATGTGTTCTTGTACTTCTTTCCAAAGATTTTGAGCAATTTTATTATAATACTTGCAGCTTTTTAATGTCTGAACAAAGTAATTCATTCAGGGGTTATAAGGGGAAAAGAGGAAAGGAGACCAGGAAAGTGCTGCTTGTAATGGAAAATAATAATAAAAAAGCCATAAAACACTCTTGTGTAGAGAGAGGGGGAGAAGGAAACAGGATCTAGTAATGGAACCTCAAAGTATAATGTCTTCAAATTTTAAGTCCTTTGTACTGAATCATTTGAGTTGAATCTGAACCTAAAGCTGTAATTATAGGTCAGGTCTGAGACATGAAGGGCCTTGTTGCCTTGTACAGATACAGACAACTTTGCCTAAGGATCCTCATTTCAAACACAATCTCAGTTCAGCACAGGCTTGTATTGAAACTCAACTGACCTTACATGACATGCGTCATTAGTTATAGCCATGAAAGAACGTCAGAAGAACAAGGAGAAACAGTGTCTTCTGTCACTGTTCAGCAGAATCAAGCCCCATCCTAACCTGATCTGAGATTTGAATTAAAAACATTTATCCTTTAGAATCAAAAGTAGAGGGGCTCTTGGGCTGTCCTGCATTGAAAACAGCTATAACTTCTGAGCCTTAATTCAGAACCAGGATACAAAATATGTGCATTCAGATTTTCTTTCAAAGCATGCGAAGTCTCCATTTATTCATTGCTGGGGAAAGAAATCTCACTTTTACTCCTTACCTAAAACATGTTGTTTTTCTTTCATTTTTTGTGAAGAAAAAAAAAAAAAAAAGTGTATTGAAAAGAACTCCCTTCTTTTCTGATTAATGAAGGCATAAGCTTGAAATCCATCCATGAAGATTAAGGGCACTGACTTCTCTGTGGAGTCACACCAAATTGAATGTTATTTATAATTTATAGGAATGCTGATTAAGAGGAGACTCCTGCAATATATAAGCTTTCATCCATTAAGAGGAGACTCCTGCAATATAAGGACTTTCATCCATTAATTTCATGAATATAATTATTCCCTAAATCTTATGCATCGTTCTTTCCACATTGGATGAGCACTCTGCACAGAGTTTTCAGAGTATTACCACTAAACCTCCTTAAAATTCCCTCAACTTATTTTATTTGAGATGCAGTGATGTGCCTGGGTACTGCATTACTATTGGGGTTACAACAGCCTGAAGCTAGATGAGGAGAGTTCAGATTGGATATTAGGAAAAATTTCTTCCCACATAAAGCAGCAAGGCAGTGGCACAGGCTGCACAGGAAGGTGCAGGAGTCACTGTCCCTGGAGGTGTTCAAGAACTGTTTGGATGCAGCACTGAGGGACGTGGGCAGTTGGCATGGTGGGGATGGGCAGGTGATTGTACTTGGTGATCTTAGAGGTTTTTTCCAACCTTAGTGATTCCTATGATTCTATGATCCACAAATTCTGTATACAACACATTATAAAGAACTACTCACAAACCTGACATAGGTGAATTTACTCTTAAGGCCTGAACTGTGTTATGCTGATCACCCTTCCTCTACCTGTAAATTGATTAAATGTCTTTGATGTTCAGGGGTGGTCATTGGTGCCTGATGAAGCTGCCACTGAGCTCAGAGTGGCTGTTCCTATTGATCTCAGGGAAGGATATTTCTGCTCTTTGCAGCAGATACTGAGGTTCTTTGTGAAGGAGCAATGATGTCAGGTGCAGGCCCAGAGCTCTTCCACCACCTTGGCTGGACTTTGATTGATTTGTTTTTTCTATCTCGACACAGGGATGTGATACCTCCTGATGAGACAAATTCTCAGCTGGTGGAAGTGTTACTGTTGTTTCTGTTAAGGAATGTGTCTCAAAAAATCAAGGCCAAGAGCTGCCCATTTGAGTAAGCAAAGTGTAACTCAAAACTCTTGGCAGATCTTTGAAGATATTAAGGATAGCAAACCATCTAGTAGATTAATCCACTTGAATGCCACAGATATCCAAGCACGAACCTGCATCATAATTTCATTATAAGGCCAATAATTGTGCTCTACAACACACAGCTATAACTTTTAATATTTAAGCCATTGATTCTGTGATCATTAGAGCATCATAGACGTAATATGCTTAGCATAAACCAATTTTTGTAAACAATCTGCTTGCAATAGGCAAAGCTGCTAGTCCCTGAACAAGAATAATTACGGCTTCAACTTTGCTCCATTCACAGGAATCTGTGAGTTCTCTCTTCAGAATAATACCTTTTACAGGGTATGCCTAATTTTCACTGCCACAGACTTCTGTTGCTGTCTCTTTGAAATGTCTCTCATTTACACATTTAATCTTCTTTTCAAGGGTTTAACACTTGGCTGTATACATTCACAGCTGTGACAAATTTAACCTCTAAGTCTTAGAGGTTTTTTTTTCCACTGGTATTTTGCAGAAATCTATACAGTTGTCCTTAACTTGAAGGAGTACAGAAGCAGCAGTTTATGAAATCCAGATATTTCTCTGCGTTTCTGCAGCCCACAACAGACGCCTAGGTGATTACTGTTGGGATCTTTTCCAAGTGAAGGCACGGACAGAAATTTCAGCAGTAGTGTTTTCAAGCTCCCTGCCAGTCCACTGAAATTTGCTGGAGCTGAGGTTTTTGGGTACTTCTGATGGTGGTAAGAGGAATTGGAGAATACAGAATCACATAATGGTTTGAATTGGAAGGGACCTCACAGCCCACCCAGCCCCAACCCTTGCCATGGGCAGGGTTGTCCCCCACCAGTTCAGGCTGCTCAGCTAGCCTTGAGCACCTCCAGGGATGGGGCACCACAGCTTCTCTGGGCAGCTGTGCCAGTGCCTCACCACCTTCTCAGAGAGAACTGCCTCGTAGCATGTAACCTATATCTCCTCTCTTTTAGTTTAAAGCCATTTTCCCTTGTCATATCACAATCAGACCATGTAAAAAGTCGGTCTCCCTACTGTTTATAAGTTTCCTTTAAGTACTGGAAGGCCACAGTGAGGTCTCTCCGGAGCCTTCTCTTCTACAAGCTAAACAATTCCAGCTCCCTCAACCTTTCTTCATGGGAGGGATACTCCAGCCCTCTGATTTGCCTCTTTTCCTACTTTTCCTGTGTCAGCAGCATGCCCAGTGACTGTTCTTCAAATAAAGAGTTTGGAAAGGGCAGAGCCATTGAGAGATGGAAACATCTTGTAAAAACTTGAGACCTGGGATCTGGAGCAGGGAGTGAAATTGATGCCTGGTGAGCTGCCTGTTCCCCTGACTGCTTTTGCTGCCTCCTGCTCTGCTGTCCTGACACCTGATGCACCTTTTTCTCAGTTTAGGGCTATAGGCACCTGAGCATGCACTTTCCCCTACTCTGCACACTCCTTTCTAATACCCTAGGCCCTCCATTAAGTCTGACTGCTTGAGAACTCATATTGGACTTATAATAATTTTGGGCAGCAGCAGGAGTGTCTTGCTGAAATTACAGTTGGTTAATGTGAGGTGAAGTAAATGACTGGTTCTGCTGTATGAATCTAAACCACTCCCCGGGCTCTCCTTTACCTCATTTGTGAGGAGTCTCACCACTTTTCATCCACAGCTCTTTGCAAAGATATCTGTCATCCCCCTCCTTGCATTAAGGAAATGAAAACGTACAAGCCCACAAAAGCACCTACATGTCACTACACTCAGCAGGAACCACAAGCTGCAGAGTAAACAGGTGGATATTTCTGTTTGTGGGTCTATCTGAATGACATACAGATTATTAGCATGACATTATTACAGACCTGAAGGTAGATTCAGGCCTTTACTGCTGAATACTGCTGCTCAGGCACATATAGGAGACTAAGTGATAAATGGATGTCAGTGTACTCAAATGGAACTTCCCACTTCATAATACCTTTATAATTGTCCTTTTGAGATTTTAATGGCAGAAAATTGACAGTGAGGTATAAACAAACGGGGGAAAAAAAAGTGCTTATGACTGAAAAGCAATTGGATAAAAAACGGAAGAAAGAAAAGCTGTGACAAAAAGATGTAAACCAACAGCTGAATCCAGTATGGACAACTATCTTGGGTGTTCTGACTGTACTTAAGCCTCCTCCTGGTTGCAAACGGTTGCTGGAGTATGTGCACATATTTGAAGGAAAATTAATTTCAGGGTTGGGCACCTGAAGTCTGCAAAACAAATCCAGGCCAAATTGTCTGAAAACCACACGGTGAAAGGTCAGGTCCCAGCACTTTCCTCCCATAGATTAGTTCCAGGGCTTCACACGTTTTTATCATTCACTGGGAGGAAAATCAGGTTGGGTTGCTTAGGAGAGGGGGATGTAGTGATCTGCTTCCACCAGAACAGAGCAGCTGTGCCCTTTGGTTCAGAATCTGTCCAGCCTTAATCCTGAGGGAGTTAACCTCACCTGCCTGTACACAGTTATACCCTACATTTATTGGAGCTACATGTTTTTTTTCTACTTTCCAAAAAAGACAGGAACTCAGAGAAGCCAGGTCTATATTTTCATTCAGAATTAAAGCAGATTCTGGGCCAATTTCCTAGATTTTCCTAATCTTTTTTGTTGTTTTGGTGAAAACGCCCTAATGCCAGCACATACACAACACTGATATCCTCCAATAACTGAATCACACCTGGCTCATTCACTGTATTAGTGATGTAAAGTATCGAGATTGTTGATAAAAAAAAATAAATTGTCCCTAGTCTGAAACTTGGAAAAACATCTGCAATAGCATATATCCTGACAGCATGGCTACCTTCAGAAGCCGAGATGCTTAGAATAACAAAGCCTCAGCAGCATGCGTGCATGATTTTAACAAGTGAGTTTTGTGCTGAAGTCAGTGGGAGAAACCAGAGAGCAGCACCTCCAGAAAAAAGGAGAAAAAAGAGAAAGAGAGAGAGAGAGTTACTCCATATGTTTTCAATTGGAGGCCAGTACATAAAAGAATGGAATGTGAATCTTCCCAAAGCTTAAAGAATACAGAAAGAATGGTTCTTACTAATTATCTTTGAAATTGGCTAATATGTCATCTGGTGAGTATATGCCTCTCTGGGCCACCTGGGAGTTTAGAATCTGTATGAGACATTAGGTTACATTACAGAACACACAGGAATTCATTAGCTGGGGTGATTTTCTATCAGCCATCAAGCTATTCTTCCTACTTGCAGCCAATGATTTTACTTTCCCATGAAACCTGCTCTTTATTCACTCCCTAAAATAAGTACTAATTAGCTAAAGATAACAGTCAAATAAACCACTTTAATTGGGAAACAGAAATTGGCAGTTAAACATTAAAGTGTGTATGTAAATATGCTGATTATCCTTGATGTTTGATAAATCATCTCTTTTCTCTGCAGAACACAGGTATTTCTTCCTTCTAAACTGTGAGAACAGTGCTATCGTCTTATTGCCTTAATTATGTAAATTATAAACAAGTCCCAAATAATTAAACTGACACCATTTTGCCTATCTGAGAGATGTGGGTCTTTATCTTTTTGCCTTAGTAATACACTCCTTCAAATACCTCTAGTTAAAAAAACAAAATATTCTACCTTTAATTATTTCTCCACATTGTGAATTACAATTAATTTTTTCTACACAGAGCAAGTTATAAAGCATGAGAAAAACTGACATGACTTTACTTAAAGGCTCCCCTCTACACATTTTTGCTTTCAAAATTGCATCTTGTGCATCTCAAATCCTGACGCACCAGTTCAAAGAGAGCTTTGTGATCACATTAATTGCAAAGTTATTCAAACCAACTTCAATAATTTTGTGTGAAAATCTTCTGGACCATTTTTATGCTCTTGCATACAGCGTCTCAGTTTTGGGATTGCTCTCTTATGGAAAAGAGACAGAAAAAGGTTCTACCAGAACCTTTTCAACCACCTCTACACTCCAATCTTACAAGGTCATTCACTGTGAAGCAGCAAGGTTGTGGAGTAATTATCCTCTCTAGACACCTTTGTTTGATTAGCATGAGTGGAGTTATTACTGAGATGCTTTTCTCTATTTTGTCACAGAATTAACATATGTAAATATGACAGTAGGTTACATCTACTTGGAATGAGTTTAATCTGATGCAGGGCCAGATTTTGAGGTCCTTAAGCATGCATTAAAATTTAAATAGTGCAGAATTGCTACAGCTGAGCAGGTATTTCACTATTTGCAGGAATGACGCCATCCACAAAGCCAACAGTACTGCATTTCTGTGAAACTAGAAAGGGATCAGCATGGAGAATCTAGGTTTCCTGGTGGGAAAAAAAAGCTTACCTCAAACTTGTCTGGTCAAAATATAAATTCTGTTCAATCATTTATTTTGAAAGTGGAAATCCAAAACAACTACTAAACAATGCAGATTCCTCGTAGAGTAAGTGACAAGTAGGAGTATGCCTTAAAAAATATCTATGAGCTTTAGGGCCAGATCAATATTAAGATTACTTTAATTTTAGTAAATGGCAGGTGACCTCTTTTCTTTCTGTCTGAGAGGAGACTCAGAGATCTCTCAGGACCTCTATTTTTCCTCACTTGGGATAGACAGTGGCCTCTTCAAAGACCTCACTGGAAGAATCCCATGGAATATGGCCCTGGAGATTCCAGGAAAGCTGGACAGATAAACAAGGAGATCCAGGTGAAATTTAGACATAAAGTATACAAGAGGTGGAAGCAGAGACAAGAAAGTCAGGAGGAATATAGAAACATAGTCTGAATGGGATGGGTACTTCTAAGCTGCTTCTAAGCTGGCCTCGAGCCCTTACAGCCAGACCTCCAGGAGGGGGGATTCTCCCAGGGTCTCACACAGGGATGGAGTTTGGAAAGCCAAAGCCCATCTGAGCTGTGAAAGGCTGTATAGATATATCAGCTGCAGGTTAAATGTAATATCCTATTCAGACAGGAGGAATTATTTTTGCATATTCCTAACACAAGGAGATGGTCAGTTACAAAAAAAGACAAAACACATTCTCACCTTTCCTGTTCTCTCCCATTTTTCCCTTTCTTTAACTTCCTCCTTGTGCTTGAAAGCCAACTCTCACACCTGATTTGGAGAAACTAACAGTCTGAACTACCCTCTCCTGGACAAGGAACAAGCAGACTTTGGTCTTCCAGTTTTCTGCAAAACGTTACCTGCCAGTAATTAGCAAAGACCATCATGTGACTGCATCAGAATGAGAAAGGGCTTTTCCCTCACTTTTGTGTGCGTAAAGGTAAACAGGTGGCAAGGCCTATTGAACACTGAAAATCGACTGCATGTCTCTTAAAAACCTCTGCAGGTCACTGTAAGCTTGGGCAGAAGGCCAAGTATGTGGCATCAGCTTTTAATTGCAACTCTTAAAATTAACATGTAGTCTTCTTCTCCTAAATAGCTGTATGCCTGCTTCAAGCCTGTGGTGTCATTGTTGAATTCATTTAAAAGCTTTTACTTCCAAATCCTTAAACCTATCTTTATTTGCCAATTACCAAAAAACAGAAAACAGCTATTTGTGTGAACACAGAGGAAGGATGATGGCAAGAAATCAGAGTAGAAACACTGCTGGTACAGGAGACAGACTCACAGGGTGGCTGAAGATGGCAGGGCCCTCAGGGTCCCTCTGGCTCACCACCTCTCCAGCAGGGCAACCCAGAGCAGGGTGTCCAGGGCCACAGCCAGGCAGCTGCTGGAGATCCTCAGGAAGGAAAAACTCCAAGGTGAGAGACATTGAACTTGCACCAGCTTGCAGAGCAGCTGCAGGCCTTGGGATGTGTGCCCCTAGAAACATATCTATTAGAATCTGCAGAACACTGAATATAAAAGCTATTTTACCAGAATTCCAGTTGCTTAATAGGTTAAAAACACTTGAAAAGTTACATACCCAGCAGTATGTATTCTGTGGTGAGGAGGCACTGCTGGAATTAATGGGGCTGTATTTTCAACTGTGCAGTTTTCCAAAGATTTATACCATTATCTGTGGTCTGCACTCCTGTTTCCAGTTACAGTTCTTTATTTTTCCTCATTCCACTGAGGAAATGTGTTCCCAACATGAATGTCACCAGCAAAGCTGACTGAAAAATTCCAAAATCTGGTGACAATTAAAAAAGAAAAAAACTGAATGAATTAAAAAAGAATCTTCTGTTTCTTGAGCCAGCAGAGAACAAATGTTAAGAAAAGGGAGTTAATATTTGAGCAGACTGTGTTTTTCAGCTCACTCTGCTCTGTACATCAGTGCTTAAATAAGGTACCACAGATGTCAATTGTTTCCAGTCATAAATACATTGGCCCTTCTGCTTTCCAGAGAAACGTATGAAGAAATGTGATTGCAGCAGAGGGGATTCTGCAGTCTGTAGCTCCAGTCATGAGAAAAGCCAACAAGATGCTATTGCTAGTACCAATGTGAAAGCAAAATTCCTACTGGCAGGGTGAACTGTACTACCAACTGATTTATCAGCTCCGTGTTGTATCTGTTCCTATCTTACATTCTAAGACCTCTGCCCTAAGAAGTGACCAACTTTTCTGCAGGCAAAGACACAGCAATAAGGAGAAACTCCCAAATGTTGGAAGAGTTGAATGAGACTGCAGTGCTATCAGCAGCCTTGCACAACACACAACCATTTCACATGCATGGAAACTCTCAAAGATCAAAATCCAATCAAACAGCAACAACAAATAAACTGCAGAATGACACTGAATCCCACCTCCTGTGGCTAGCAAAAGCTCTCATACAACTGCATTTAAATACATCAGCAGCATAACACAGCAACAAAGTGGGCTCATAATTTTCATTGTTCTTTAATGGAAAAAACGCTCACTTCAGAGAAATATCAGAGGCCCTCCTCAGTTCCTGATGTTACAAATCTGTCTCTCGTGGATACCCCCAGGCTCTGGAGCAGGTATTGAGGGCAGAGAGGAGGTGGGCAGATAGGAACACCTCACCTTCCTGCCTGAAAAGCCTCATAGAGAGCTGCCTTAAACAGGTCTCAGCTTTTACTTGTGTCCAGGACCCCTTTAGCATCAGGCTTCGTGTATGGGCATAGCATGGAGCCAATTAGTGATCTCCTCGGGGCCATGGGCACAGCGTGAGCATTCACACTTACATTTTTAGAGCAGACAGCCAGAGATGATCACAAAACACTAAGCCGGCAGGAGGACTGCTGCATGCATAGCTGGCAACGAGGCATTTGGATTTCTGTTAGTGTGTGGCTGGATGTTTACTTCCTCGGGTTGTTTTCGAAGTTTTCTTTTTTGTTTTGGTCTTTTTTTTTTCCGTTGTGTCAGAATTGATTTTTGGTCTCAGCCAGGTGAAGGTGTCCATTAAACAGAAGCACGCCGGGTGCAAGCGCAGCGCAGCGCTCTGAGGAGTGCAGGCACAGGGCAGCACTGCCTTGCTTCACCACTCTGCTGCTTCATTGTGAAAGCAAAGCATAATTGAAGATAGTCTTTAATGAATAAAGCCCTCTGTAATTTCCAGTTGTGGTCATGTAATCGGCAATAACAAACGTTAAAAAGATTTTGCTGTGCCCGTATTTCATTTTGAGGTGCATCTGTGCCCGTTTTTTGCCTTTCTTCTGATGGGGCTGACAGCTTTCATCTTCATTAGTTCTGTCTTTCACTTCTGTCTTGACGTTTGTGTTAGAAAACAGAAACAAAGCCCCAGAAAGCCCCATGGAGATTGCATTATATAATAGTTTATTAGAGTGCTCCTCTGACCTTGATCGTTTGAATTAATTAAATTCTGTTTGTTTTTGCCTGCTATCCTCCAAATCACTTTGTTGTAGTACATTACATCTTTTCTATCCTGTTATTTTTGGTCACTCTCTCCACAGCACCACTGTGCCACTGCAACACACTTTTTAATTAGTTTCACCACAGTCATCAGCTTTGTGATTATCTCTGCATCTTGAACACCTGGTCTGACTTCAGAAATGACTTGCCATCTGGTCAAATGCTGGGTAATTATAACAGTTTAATGGCAGGATAAAATAGTGTTGGTTAAGGGGTTTGATTGTTCCCTCTGTTCCTTTCCCTCACGCATTTTTGGTTGCATTACTTCAAATTAAATTAAAATGCTATCATCAAATTATCATTCTTGAGTTTTTTGTTTTTTTTTTTCTTCATTCACAATACTCATAAATATCTCCTGGAGTTAGTTTTAAAGTCTCCAAACACTAAGTCTTTAAGAACTGCATGAGTTACTGCCTTAGATTCACTGATACGATACTTATTTTACAAATTCCACTGCTTATCAATAAATGAAGCAGTTTAAATGGGTCCTCTCTGGCAAGGAAATGCTGAGACAACTGCAGGGGAGCCATTTGTCAGGAACACACACCGATGGAATCTCACTAATATGCTGCAAAATGTTTTGGTTTTTGGTTTTGTTTTTTTTTTTTCCTGTACAGTTTAATACTACTCTATGCAGAGAGTTGGCAGCTGATGTGCTGCACTGTGCTGTAAATAAGCTGATTCTCGTGAAAAAGTCAGTGGATTGGATAATGAACTTCATGCAGTCTGGTCATTTTATGATGGGCTCATTTTATGACACTTGGGTGAGTAAGGTTTTTTCCCATTTGATACTGGCTGAGAAGCAACTTCTCAAGCTTTTTTAGTATACTAATAGCAGTTGGCTTGGAAAAGTAAATAGATGTGGTTTATGTAACTTGTTTTTACGTTATGCAAAGGAGAAAATGGTATCTACTTTTTTTTTTTTTTTTTTTAACCTTATCTCCTTTCAGCATTTGTAATTTTCCAAAATGTATTGTTGTAATTATTCAGAATGCAGGGTGGTAACTACAGTGACATTGTAAAGTATCTTTCCACTTGGAAATGAATGAGAAGAACTCTTCTGCAGGTCTTTTTTTTTTTTTTTTCCTTCTTCATCCCAGGTGCTATTGTCAAGAAGGAAACACATAAGGAAACACATATTTGATTTTCTAGGGATTTTTTTTTTTTTTTTTTTTTTTTTTTTTTGGTACAAATACCAAAGAGATTAGATGGATTTTTCATCCAGGTCCCCGAGAAATACTTTTTTTCATGCAATACTTCCTCCTAGCAAACACTAAGCTTAGTCTATAAAAGAATCAAGTCTATGAAACAAAGAAAACATTACTGGAGATGAAGAATTGAAGGAGACATGGAATAAATCTGGAAAGACGATTATAATCAACAGTGTCATGGACATATCAAATAAAAATCCCCTTGCTATGCACAATACACACAAGGTGTGACAGGGCAGTTTGAAACTTCATTCTCTTCCTCTGATGAGAAGACTGCATCACCATTCATTGTGGCCCTGCTCACTTAAGAGGGGTGGAGCTCAGGTTTGGCCTCAACACTGCAACCCCCATCATCTGCAAACTGGGCTGCTGCTTCACCTCTGCTCTCAAGTACTCTCTCTTCTGCTGCAGTGTGGGGGGGGTCCATGCAGACTGTCCCCATGGTGCTGCTTTCTGCTTCCCTGCTGCTTTGACAAATGGCCTCTGAGGTTTTGTCCACCTGAAAACTACTCCTTGCTTGGAAAAACTACCTTTTTACAACACTGTATTTGCAGAGGAACTGTTGGAGAGCTGTTTGAAACTTGAAAGGCAAGCTGCCTTCCTCCTATGCCCATCTCACTTTTTGCTGCCCAGTATTCCTGTGGGGCACAACTCCTCCTCATCCTAGGCACACTTGCTGAAAGACTTGAGTGTGTCCCTCTCCTTTACTTTCTCAGGGAGATACTTTTTTTCCAAATTCTTAATGCCTAATAGCAGGCCAAAATACCACTAAACGTGTAGGAGAGACCTGGCACATGCAACAGATGGTGACAGAATATCAGCCTCTCCAGGAGCCCAACTTGCTTTTCCCAGCTTACCCAAAGGTGTCAAACTTCTCATTCTTCAAGGTCTCGGGGCTTCTGTTTGTAAAAATAAAAGTCCTTGAAAGCCTCACAGAACTAACTGGGAGACAAGGAAAAAAAAAAAAAAAAAAAGAGGCTTTTTTTAGTATAAATGTACATCATGAGTACAATCTTGGCTTTTCAGAAGAGGGAAATTATTTCTGTAATAACTAGTATAACCAATCAAAATCCACCCTACTCTCCTTTAATAACAATTCCCAGAGAAACAGAGGGTGTAACTAAGGTTTCTTCATCAGGACCTTGCCACAGTGTGTAAGCACTGTAACTGGTAAATTTAAGTCTTGACTCTGCAATCAGTTCCACTCGGATAAGCTCTTGCACAGACCGACACTGGTGACTGATTGCAGAACCAGGGTCACAGCAATACAGCTCAACGCGGCCCCAGGTTCTTCATAGCATAGTCCTGAATGACAAATACCTTAATCTTCACGTTGTAATTGACTTATATTACCTAGGATTTCTGAGAAACAAAACCTCAAGGTCATATCAAGATAATTGCTATTGGTTTGCGTAAAGATGTGGTAGCAAGACTTTTTAAAATTAATTTTGAATATACATTTCCTTCATAAATAAAACACTTTCTGCTGCAAGATAATAAAAGATGTGATCTCATCTGTCTCACTTAGGTATCCAACTATATACATTCTTTTAGAATTTAAGTGAAGTGGCAGTGAGGTCTTCCCAATATCAGTGAACATTTCTAGGTAATGTGAGAGATGTACTGCAGAGAAGAGCAACCCTGTGTTCCACATATGCTCCTGCTATTCACAAGCAGCCACAGCCCAATTCTTTCTCCTCTTGGGTTTTCTGTAATCATACTTCCCATATCTTTCATTTCATTTCTGAAAAGATATAACTTTCAAAACTTAGTAATTTGAAGCCACTAAGTCTAATTTCATTTCCAAAAATAAGATACAGATTGAAAGTTTCATATAGTTGATCATGTTATTTTCAGTGAAACATGGGGCAGTGAAACATTCATAGCAGAGGACAAGTATAAGAACAAGTTGTCGATCTGTGAGTATATAAATTTACGTAGTATATATATATATAAATAAATAAAGAACTAACATTACTTGCAAAGACCACAGACCTTACAGACAAACTAGAAAAAAATAAGCCACATTTGGAAATACCAGCATGTAAGCATAACTTTATGCCTTAATATATCTAAAGATGTTCTGGTTGATCTTGGCCGAAACTAACAGTGCATACAGAGAACTGAAAAAAACCATATTCCTTATTCTGTATTTTCTATCCCCATAAGTGTTGTGGCTATGCCAGCACGGAGGACTGTCCTTGCAGTTTTCCCTTATCATTTTCTGTGACAAAAGGATGATGGGAAACTGAAAAATATGAGGGAAGGAGCTGAGTCATACAGCTTATCACTGGATATGACATTAGGATCGCAGCAGCAGAATGAGGAGATACATGCTCTGCCCTTAGCTACAGTAAATCATTTCCCAGGGAAATCTGCACTGGAATTACAAGAGAGCATCGTATGCTCCCTTGCATAAGGAACTTTTCTGAGTGTTCCTCAAAGGGTGGCTTCAGACTTACTTTCTTCTGCTTCCCTGGTCCACTCATACACATTTTGCTCATGTTGCCAATGTGCCAGCAGATTTGGCTGGGCCACAAACAGAGGTTGCACCTAGAAGCTCAAGGTGACAGACCATGACAAGTAAGTTAAAAGAATAATTACTTCACAGGTAGCAGCAGATTCAGAGCTCCAGGAGGAGTCTAACCACTCCTGGAAGAAAAACAGTGATATTAGTGGTATTAGCATCTCTGTAAAAAGAATCAAAGAAAAACAGCTAGCACATCTATAGACAAACAATGGATGCGTTGTATATAGCTCCAGCTGAGCCACAGGAAAGTTCTGTTAAACTTGATGTTCTTCTGGTTCAAACTCAGTAACAATAAGAATGAGTATGAAAGAAAATCTTTTTGTCAATTTTATCCTCAAGCAAAATTTCTTTGTGTATACATGTGTGCAGGTACATAAACATTACCATTATGGATTTGATCAGTGATTCATGTAGTCTGATAGGGCTCTGGGAAAATGCCAAATACTACCAATAAAAGGTTAAATATACATGTTAGTATTTTGTAGTAACCTATTAATTCCTCTCAAAGAGTAGTAGCCCTGTGCTACAAAACAGGAGCTTTTATTGTTCTCTGTTGAAATTTCCAACTGTTGTATCAGTGCCACCAGATGATATCAGTGCACAACCTTTTGTATGTCCTTAGTGTTTTAGCAAGATTTTCATCTTTCAGTTACCGAATTTATAGTGCAGTGAGATGCAGCTGATGAAGATTTTCTGTTTTGTTTTCTGTATCCATAGGCAATTCTCCAGAAAGAGCAGTTTCCCAGGAACCAGGAGATGCTGGCTCACTTGAGACTTCCATAAAAGTTTTTTTCCTATGGTTGGTTTTATATAATTCATATATGAACGCAGAACAAAGCAAGATGGACTACATCACTGACTTCTACTCATTCTTAAATTAATACAGTGTTCCCAAATTCCACCATTTTGTACGTAGGTGGTGATCACGCCAGAAGCATCAGTGGAAATAGTGTCTAGGTAAGGGTCAGCATAAGGCTGAGCATCAGTATTCTTTCACAGATAACTGAGTCCAGTTGCTCGAGAATCCGACTCACCACATCAGATCGACAGTGAGAATTACAGCACTGCTGCTAAAACCCTTCTGATGAAGGTCACATCAGACATCTGCACTAGATGGAATCATTACAGGCCGATGGCAGGAGCATGGTTGCCTGCCCACACTGCACACTGTGTCAAAGCAAAGTTGGTCTTTGTTTCCCCATTGTTTGCTCCCCTGGCCAGATGCAGTCCATCATCCCTGTGATAAGCCACCAGTCCTCATTCAGAGGAATGCTGAGTAACTCGCTCTTCCTGTTGCAGCCGTCCTAGCTACAGCTAGCCAGACTTTAGCAAACAGGTTCCAAGAGAACAATGCAGTCTTTGTTGGGTGTCAGGAGCATTTGAACAAGCGGCAATTCCATAGCAATATAGCCCCCAAATAAAGCGTGGCTGTGCTGAGGCCCAAACAGAATCTCTCATTCACACCCAATTTCAACAGCTAAAGATAGAACCCAGTGTTTACATTTCATATACAGGCAAGACGTCTGGAACTCTTATAAAAACATCATTGTGTTTATATTCCGTGTATGCAGAACCATAGGCTCATTATGTCAAAGCAAGGCCAAATCAGAGACTAACACCTACACCTGATTATGAAGCAATAATATTTTTTGCTAAAAAATATTTATGTTATATATGGTATTTCCATCATGTCTACAATAGCACCAGTGATCAATTATAAGTTTTGCAAAGCTTACCTGCCTCGCTTGTCAAGTGGATTATTGTGAAAAGGTCCCTAAAGATCATAAGGTGACATAAGTTATTTCACATTAAATGGAAAATGGATCTACTGGCTAAAGAAGCTGACTTTGTGATGTTTTCTGCACAAGGAATATTGAATATTCAGCTTGCTACAGTTTAGAAAGAAATACACTGCATTTCATAATGACGCTATGTTATTTTCTAATGACTGTTACTGTAAAAAAAATTCTTTTTGACAGTTTTAATGCACTTATTTTGATTTTACTAATAAACTGTATATACAGATAAAAATAATTCCTAAACATTGAACCATCTGTCTTCATTTTCCTTGAAGCATTTGAAAACATCCTGGGAGGTTTTCTTGTTTGTAGTGTGATGTGCTGCTATACTGATGCTTCCTTTCCACCACAAAGGCAGAGCTCCTCGTTGTGCGCAGTGCCAGCTCTGTGACCTTGGGTATCTGTACTGACAGTAAGACCCTGTCAGTTTGTAGCAGGCTGGATCTCTCACTAACTCTTGCTGACATACAGACTGTATTCAAAACTTCAGAGCCAAATCTTTTTTTTTTCCTTAGGTATTTTTGCTTCAGTTTTCAAGGATACACAAATAAGTCTGTTTTGGTAAAGGTCAAAGTAATAATAGAAAGAAGATGCTTTGTAATTTAACAGAAAGAGGAGCATAATGTTGATGTTTTAGTAGTCATCCAGTGACCATCAGGGTGCAAAGAGGATATTTGAGCATCTGTCTTTTTGGCAGTGACAAAGACTGCAGCTTTTCTGTAGACACAGTCTGTCAATGCAGCTGGTAAGAATGAAAGAGTTGTTAATATGCTCAGTAACTATCCTGTGTCCTGACTGCTGTATCCTTGATGTCTGATAATAAAAATTAATTTATAAAACAGGTGCTGTAAGCAAAACCAGTGAAATATACAAGACTTTTATTTTCCAGAAAGTATGAAGTATTTATGGCATCTTACTGAATGAACAGCCATGAACTTTTAAATCTGTATATGATTTAATATTTGCAGAGCTGTTATATATGTAGTTAGCTCTGAATGTAATGCCTCCTATTTATTTTCATGGAAACTACAACAAATAGCACAATCACACTATTTAATAGAGCAAATTCTCAGCAACAAAACATTTTTCAATGCAGTCACCACCATTAGCTATGCATTTTCACCAGTGATAAACAAGAGCCTGCATATCGTCTCATAACAATTTGCACCAGAAGTGACCCACTGTCACTGTCACCACTGCTGAAACACACCATCCACCTCTTCACTGTGTTCACATCCATTGTTTGGTCTCCATGAATGTTCAGCATTCATGTCAGTGGGTGCCATTTTTTTCCTCATGAAGAAATTCAGTAACACACTTTTGCTTCATGTGCATTTCCATGTCAGATACAATGTGTCAGAGTGCTCCTCTGCTGCCATCTGTAACACAGCAACAACTTTTGATGGATGCCATTCAGAGGGACCTCAAGAAGCTAGAAAGGTGGGCCCAGGTGAACCTAGTGAGGTTCAACACAGCAAAGTGCATGGTTTTTCCACTTCGGCTGGAGGAATCCCAGGCATCCATACAGACTGGAAGGATTGGTCCTCGAGAGCAGCCCTGCGGAGAAGTACCTGGGGGTCTTGATGGATGAAAACCTGACCATGAGCCAGCAGTGTGCTCCTGCAGCTTGGAAAGCAAATGGTATCCTGGGGTCCATCAGAAGAGGGGTGGCCAGAAAGGTGATTGTCCCTCTCTGCTCTGCTCTTGTGAGGCCCCATCTGGAGTACTGTGTCCAGGTCTGGAGACCCAGTACAAGAAAGACAGGGAGCTGTTGGAGAGGGTCCAGAGGAGAGCTACAAAGATGATCAGGGGACTGGAGCACCTATGTCCTATGACCTATGAGGATAGGCTGAGGGAGCTGGGCTTGTTCAGCCTGGAGAAAAGGTGGCTGCGGGGTGACCTCATTGCAGCCTTTCAGTACCTAAAGGGAGCCTACAAACAGGAGGGGAATCAATTCTTTGAAAGGATAGAAAACAGTGGGACAAAGGGAAATGGTTTTAAGCTTAACCTGGTTTAAGTTAAACCTGGTCTAGGGAACCTGCTACCTGGTGCAGGGAACCTGCATTGGCAGGGGGGTTGGACTCGATGATCTCCGGAGGTCCCTTCCAACCCCTACAATTCTGTGATTCTGTGATTGTGAAGTTGAGGGAGGGAAGATTTAGGTTGATGTCAAGGGGAAGTTCTTTACTATGAGAATGGTGAGGTGCTGCAACAGGTTGTGGATGCCCCATCCCTGGAGAGGTTCAAGGTCAGATTGGATGGGGCCCTAGGCAATCTTGTCTAGCATTAAATGGGGAGGTTGGTGGCCCTGCAGGTGGCGGGGGAGTTGGACATCCATGATCCTTGAGGTCCCTTTCAACCCTGGCCATTCTGTGATTCTGTGATTCTGTGAATATTGGTGGGAAGGCTCAGCCTCTACTGCGATACCACCAACATCCACTTCTGATGTCGAGGGCCAATATCATAGAGGACATTGCTTTCAGAGCAGCCCTCATACATACACAGGGGAAAAGAGTATCCATAGTGAAATGTGAGCTAATAATTGCCATAGAAAGTTAGAGAGATTCATATATTTCTCAAGAAAATCCCTCTTAGGATCCAATTAGATACCTGAAATGTTACCTGCTTAATGACGTGCATAGTTAACTCAGTAGCTCAGCTACTCTTACCTGCTCCCAAGCCATTGCTTAAACAGCTCTGGCACAGTGTGAGGTGCTCCTTGTTAATGGTGTCAGACTCCTGAGCAGTTTAAAATAGAGCTAAAGAATGTTATTAAAATCTTATCATACCCTCATTAGGGCTTGAATTTAATAGCCACTGTTTTCCTTAGAAGTGTTTTGCAGTGTAGACAGGGCCTAATCAAACAAAGACTGTTTATCTGATCTATGCTGTGGCCATCCATCGCTCTGTATCAGGCTCTGAACAGTGGCATAATTCTCTCTCTCACCTTTCACTCAGATGTACACCTTGTGCCTAGCAAGCAGTATCTCTGTAATTTACTTTGTCCAAGAGCTCTCAATTTTATCTTTTTTAATTTGATAAATACTTTCAAAGAAGAATAATATCACATTAAAGAGATAAGAAACAAGCAGACAAACAAAAAGAAATTATTACATCCCCCTGTTTTGACAGGCATTAAGGTATTGTGTTTTTCTGGATGCAGATGCTCCTTTCTTTTGGAATCTGAACAATGCTGGCTTTAATATTTGCAGTTGCTGTTATTTTTTGTTACATATTTATGTGGTTCAATTGAAAATGGAGAAAATGTGGCCAAGCAAAGCACAAGCTAGAAAACTTACAGAGGAGGCACACAAATGCAGAGATGTTGGAAGACCTGAATAAATGTAATAGATGTTATAGCTACCCAAAGTTGGTGAACCATGAAATGTTCTTGATTACAGATCAGAAGACAAGCAGCCATTTCATTTGATATGTGGCATCCTCAGTGAATGCTGTTTTGCAGTGACTATTTGTTGTGCACTTTTGGATAGTGCCCCTAAAAGGCTGGTAAGCCAATATACAACCTCCATGAAGTTACACCCAGGAGATTCCCACAGGGACCTGGGAAGAGCCTGTACCAGTTCAGCACACCACACCATGGCCATCTCAGCAGTGTAGATGACTGGTCCAGTCGTAGACTGATTGATGAACCAGAGGTTGCCTCCAAATGCTTACTGTAAAACAGCAACTGTGTATTGCTGATTGCAAGGAAGTGATTCTGATCCTAAGGGCAAAACAGTCAGAAGGCAGCTACTACTTCATTGTTAGTCTCTTAAACACTGCTATTATTCTTATTTCTGATCCATTTGCTCATCAGCTGCTTTTGTGTGGGAAGCATTTCACTTCCCAGGAACACAGCTTTTACCAGCTAAGAAACAGAGGGTTATTGCTAACTAGCTCATTGTTTGCACATTACCTGGGCTTGTGTATTTTGGAGGTCTTTTTTGTTCTTAATATTCTCAGCTGGCAAGGGATGAAAGCTCTTATGGGAGTTACATGGTCGAGTGTCATGCCTTGACATTGCTACTTGGAGTTTGTACCATTTGAATACCACTGAAGAAGCAGAAGCCTCCTTGTGAATTTGTAGCACAGTTAAGGCAGAAACCTGGCTATGCTGTCCCTACCATGCCACCATGAAGTTTCTACCTCCTCCTACTGTCACTGGTGATTGTGTGTCCAAGTGCAAAATCAAATCTACTTCTAACCTTACTTAAATGACTTGAAGATTATTGGAAGCAAAACCTTCATAATTAGATTTTTTTTTTTTTTTTTAACTGGGGTAAGTGCAGATTTGCAGGGGAATCCTTTAATCTGCAAACTGTGTTTACTCAGTTTATTGACTGGCGATGCTGTGGCAATCTGCCTGAAAGTATCATTTCTGTAAAGACCCATAAGAACAGTCTTTACCATTTTGGCCAGTAGGGCAACGTGCCAGGTGGCAACTTACGCTGCTGTCAAGAAAAGAAAAATGGCCATTATCATTGTCTGGAAGCTGAAAGAAAATGGAATCTCTTTTCTGCAGTGATCATAAAGTTAAAAGATAGCAAGAGCACTGCAGGTATGGCTCTTTGAAGTGCTCAATGTTCTAGGAATTTGTAATTTAGCTCAGAAGTGATGTCATCTAAACTGGAAAGAAAATTCTCCGGTATAACAATCACTTCTGCTGTGATATTTTAGATAAACATGTCCTCCTGTCTGAGCTAGGATATTCAGGCAGACAATTGCACTATGTTCTTATTTCTGATGGACTTGTGTGAAGGCTCCCCTCATTTGGTTGCATTAATCAGGTGGAACCAAAGCAGCAAATGGTAGACAGACTGTGGGCTAACCTGATCCTGACCACAGCACAACTGGTTTAATATTAGCTGGTGCTTGCTTTCAGGCTTTCAACTAATGAATGCAAATAGGCTTGCTTTGTGCCAGTAAATTGAGAGTAAAAAGCTATAGCTTTGGTATTATAGCATTTGCAGACAGCACAGAAGTCTCAGCAACATGGATTCTGTCACTGCTCATATGGAAGATTTAACACTTCCTTTACTACTGTGTAGCAAGTTGAAGTTAGTTAATATTAATTCACTGAGATTTACACTGCCCATCAGACAATCAAAAAAGTCTCACCTTTACTGAAAATCCGATATCCAACCCAATGTATATTCAAGTCTCCAGCTGTTAGAATTATAGATGCACATAAGCACAGAATACCCTGAGTTGGAAGGGACCTATAGGGATCATTGGGTCCAATCCCTGACTACACACAGGACGACCCAAGATCCAAACCTGTATTTGAGAGCTCTGTCCAAAGGCTCCTTGAACTCCGGCACTCAGGGCCATGCCCACAGCCCTGTGCATCCCGTTCCCCGCCCACCGCCCTGTGGTGCAGCCCCTTTCCCTGACCCCCAGCTGCTCCTCCCCGACAGCTCCATGCCATTCCCTCGGGCCCTGTCTCTGTCATACAGAGCAGAGCTCAGCGCTGCCCTTCTATCTCCTCATGAGGGGTCAAACAAAATTTAAAGAATCTGAAGAAAACAGGTGGGGTCTTACAGGCAGAGTTTCTCCAATCTCTGTTTATTATTATACACATATGCACGTATTTAAGTATAAATTCAGAAATAATAAGGTGAAAACTCTGTTCTTCTGGCATGTTCCCTATTCTGTCTCACTTTGCTTCTGAAAAAAATGCATGTATACTCTGATTTAATGTAACAGCATGGTACATCAGTGTATGCTGATCCCTTTCAAGCACTGCAGGGATGTCACAGGGAAGTCTACATCCACAAACGTGCTGTTGAGTCCTCTGCATCAGACACACATCAGCTGTGACTCTACACAGCAATTCTGTCATGACTAGATTGGTATCTTCCAAGTGCTACTTTGGAGCTAGGGAGTCTCTAAAAGCTCCATCCAGCAGACTTGTCCCATAAGATGGCCCTGATCCACCCTATACAACATGTCATGGATGCCACTCATTTGCAGATCCCCTGTTTGCCCTGGTGTATCTCTCCAGTATGGGGCTGGCCACTACCAGCTCCCACCTGAATGCTTCATAACTCCCCCAGCAGCACTGCTTCTTCCTCCCTCAGAGTGGAGCACTGATACTCCCCATAATCACCATCCGCAGAGCACAGCATAAGGACAGAAAAACAGAGTGGAAAATTTGCTATAGATTTCATCAGATAGTACACAGAGCACGCTGGTGTAGCTTACGCTCAGTTCTTCAAAGCTGTCCTCAGAGCAGGCACGAAGTCCAACCCACACAGCTGTCAAAAGAGCTACACCCCTTTTTCTAGTGAGGAAATTGCAAAACCTCTGAAGCAGTGTGATGTGATGGGGTATGGCAAGTCACCTTCACCAACAGCATCCTTTTCTGGAAGAGGAGACATGATGAGATGAGCGAGTAAATATAGAAACTCATGGAAAAGCCCCAGACAGCCCAGAAATCACCGCCCACATCTCAGCACGATGTGTCTCTTGCGCAGTCAATTCAATTTCCATAAGGTGAACACAGAAAGAAACTACAAGCACTGGAAATGAGTGGGGGAGTTTAATTCAGCCGCATTTCACTCCCACTGAGGAGGCATACAGATGGCTGCACAGAACTCAGCAAAAACAGAGCCAGGAATCAGGGAGAGGAGACTTCAACTGGGGTTTTGAGTGGAGTTGCTCATTTATTTCCTCCGGAATCAGTCTGTCTCTTAGGATATCACATGGACAGGTACAGGCAAACAGTTCCAAATAAGGGAATGCACGCTGTGCAAGTGTAATGCTCTGCTTTCTTTAGTGGCATGTTTTCATCAAGTTTGCCATGTGCTACAGCTGGCCTAGGCAGGATTTTGCCAAGGGAAAGAAGAATACTCACACTAAGGTCCCTGAAACCACACTTCTGCAAGCTAGCAGCTACCAAAAAGTAAGTAGAAAGGTTCCTAGTTCCCTTTCCACATTAAGAAGGCCATAACCGATTACTTGATGATATATAGTTTGATACGACAAATGCTTTTTGTCTGAAAAAGTAACACTTTTCCAAAAGGGTGCATAGCCATGTATTGTCATGGTAAGTTACTTTTCTGAGTAATTGCTGTCTTCGTAAGATGTCATTCTGTGTGATTTTAATAGATTTAGCTGAAACTATAAAAAGGCAACTGAGGTGATTTTAAATAAAGCAAATAGTGTGTTTTGTGAAGTTTTATTAGTTTCTTTGAAATGCAGATTTGTATTAGCTGAGCATGAAATAAAAGGCCATGGTGGCTGTACATGAGAGATAAGTAGGAGCAGTCACATACTCATGCTTCGCCTCTCATTTTGGGGTGGCTTTTGTATTTACATCATTATGGACACTGTCTGAGGGGCAAGACTATCATCTGCATTTTTAGGCACAGTAAGAAGCATATTAAAGGATTATTTTACTCTTGCTAATTTCTTCTTAGCTTTGCTTTTCAGGCAAATGGCCTGCAGAGTATCTCTTTCCAAAGCAGCAGTTGCTTTCAAGAGAGAAAAATTGAGGTCTTACACGATGTGGCACTGTTTAAAACACTTTTGGCTTTCAATTTTTGTTTGGACCTGAATTCCTGCTAATGGCTCAGCTCAGTCCACTTACTGGAAATACTTTACATAGGAGGTCATATTAACGTTTTAAGTAATATGCATCAAATAAACATACATGAAAGTGTTGATTGGACCTGAGCACAAAGCATTGCTTGATGTCTGCAGCTACTTTGAATTAATTTATAATTTGTGTAGTCAATCAGAACGCCCTCTGGCAGAAGTGACATTTTACATCCACTTGATGCAAGAGTAACTAAATACACAATACACACAGTAATGAAGAGTGAAAGCCCTAATTTTAACACAATTCAGCCAGGACTTTACGTCCAGGCAATCAATGCATTAACGTTGCCCTCATGCATTGCTAGAGCAGAGTAGCATGCAAATGCATAAGTTCAAAAATCTGTTTTCACTTAAGTTTTAAATAGAAATCCCTCCAAACTTTCTATTTGCAGTGATGGTAACTATTGAAAAGCCCATTAAAGTAAAGATGCTGATTCTTCATTGCCTAGTCTAAAAGTCATGCTATGTAAGTCATCACTTCTCCTTCCATTTTTTCCTAAAGAAAAATCCTGGGAGAAAAAAAAAAAAAACACCTAAAATGAAGAATTATAAAGTTTTAGTGTCCCATTTAGCAGCTTTTTTAAATAACTCTTTTAAATAAGCATGCTCCTAAGTGGAAGTCTATGAATAGCTGAAAGCAGGAGCTATAACTCGTATATCTTCCATTCAGCTGTTCTCCCCTTTTCCTCCATTAAAACTGCATTTACAGAAGGGATCAAGCAATACCACACAGAACATTTTTACTAGATTTGAAAAGAAAATCCTCCTGAAAACGGATCTGGTTCTAATTTTTCAAAATACCCCCAGAAAACTCACCTTATAACAGTTTTGTAATCTGTATAGCTCAGGATTTCAAACCAGATCCACTTACTGCTGCAAATACGTTAGTTAATTTCTTTAGATACAGAGACAGTCTATAAACGAGAGACATATCTAGCTGACAAATGAAGCAATCCAAAATAGTTTTGCAATTGAGCTTATACACAGCATGACTTTCTAGCAACAGTAAGGCTCTAGTCCTTTCCATCTTCCTTTCAAAAATCTATTTACTGACTTCGCATTACAAGACACTACTTGGGTCATGAGAGTGTGATTGAGTGGGTCTATGACAACTCCATTAACACTGTATGAGAATTTTCCCTCACATTTTCTTAGAGGATTTCAGAGAACTAGCAGCAGCCCTTACAAGAGAAAGCTGTTGGTATTTTTCCTTTTTGTTTCCAGTGAAATCTATATTGCGAGGGCTTATTTCTCTGTGGAACTGACATTTCTTAGCTATTTCTTTTATGCTTCATGATAGGTTTACAGTAAAGGAAAAGGTATTTTCAACAACATTAAAAAAGAATCTCAACCACTCTGTCTTATTTTTTACTTTTTGAAACTGAGGCTGAAATGAGTAAGTGGCACATTATCTGGGAATTCATTGCTATTTCCCAGCTACCACTGAGCACCGAAATAGAAATTAACTTGTGTAAATACTGGGGTGGACATACACAGTGAGGAAGTGCAGATTTTCTTTCATAAGATCATCTGACATGCATCTTTAAGATATTAGACACATCAGACGCTTTTCTGAGGCTAGACTCAAGAGCATGAAAAACTATGCCTGAATCCCAGTGAGTCCAAATGTGCTTTTCAAATTGTCTGTGAACAGGGACAAAGAGGTTTAGCTGCTCATAGAAAACACCTTTGTGTTAGGAAAGATGGGAAGCAATCTGGGGCAGAATTACTATAAGGAAGTGTGGGAAAGGGGGAAGTTCATTAAAGATTTGGAAGTGCAGAAGAGGAATGAGCAAGAAGATGTATGAGAGCAGTGTGAATATTACCCTAAAGAATGAGGTAGAACATCAGCTATCACTTCAAAATATCATTACAAGACCTATAAACAAAGTTCCCATTTTAGTCTTCTTGCAGTTCAGCTCAGCGATCAGACCCCTCATATCTGCGCTGTTATTTCAAATAGCTGAGAGAGTAAAATTTAATGAAACTGTGTTATTAAAAGTGCATCACATGGTAAAAAATCAAATTAAGGATGTACTGTTTTTATTTCACTCATAGCATACTTAGACTAAACTACCTAGCAGCAGCTTCTTCTAAGATAAGCATGTTTAGTAGCCTGACGATTTATTTGTAATGACTTGCACGCAGAATGGTTCCCCTCTAATGAAAATAGGAAATATGATGAGCGTGAATGAATACATTGCTAGCAGCCTGGGAATAAAAAGCCATCTTACTTTTGTTGGAATGTATGTCTAATAGGTTCAAATAATGGTTATGTTATTTTTGCAGTATCACATGTACTTCTTTGAGCACTCCTTGTTTCACCCTTTGTTCACGGAATGCTGCCAGTATCAGTTCTTGTATCTCACATCTGCGAAAGAGCTCTCCTTGCTCTCTCAAGCAGACTCCTCATTACTATTAGCCTAAAGTTTTAACTGATAGCTCAATGCTATTCAATATTTGAATACCAGTACTCTACCAATTCCAGAAACAACTTACTCGAACACCTGATACATCATGTGCTGCCTCACCAAAGCCACATTTACAGAAATGTCTGGCTGCATGTGGTGGTGGGCGGACAGCACTTCATCAGGCTGAGCAAACTGTCACCTCATTTAACTATGGGGAAAGTGAATTTGGCTATTTCCTTTTGTTGCACCTAGTCGTGTTCCCTGATGAAAGAGTTACACAACCTTTGGATTGTGCAGGTTCCTCCATAAGTTTGGAATGAGTGAATAAGCCAACTGCAACATGTTTGGGTCTGCTTGCATCTCAAAACATTGAAAAACACAGCTGTAACAAATCATGGCAAATCAGGTGCTACAAATACTCTGAACTAGGAAAGTGGTGATGCAACGTTCTGTAATTTGTAAGAGATGCTTGGCTTATGCAACACAGCTTTACAAAATTCACCCCGAATATGTATGCATATGAGAGGTAATGGCTTTTTTTCTCATAGTGTTATGAAATAGTTTGATGGAATTATTTGAAACTAATACTGGAGGTTCCAGTGAAGATGCTGTGCAGAGGCCTCTGTAACAGTTTATGTCACTAAGAGTTGTTAAATATAATAATTAAAGTTGCAACATTTTTGTGCAGTATACTTTGTCATTCATATCTTATGTTAACTGTGACTTGGCCTCCTTATCATAAAGCACAATACCATTACGGTTGTATTTCACCTACAGGATAGTGGTACAAACTACCACAACTTGTATGTATGGTATGCTGTGTTGGTGAAGGGTTACATACATATATATTACATATATATTACACTGGTGGAAATACGCAAAATATCATAAAATCATAGAATCATTCAGGTTGAAAAGACCACTAAGATCACCTAGTCCAACCATCGACCCATCACCACCATGCCCACTAACCATCTTCCTTCCCTTGGTTCCATATCCACGTGGTTCTTCACCACTTCCAGGGACCACCTATGCCAGTGCCTCACCACTCCTTTTGAGAAGAATTTTTTTCTAATACTCAACATGAAACTCCTCTGAAGATGACTTATGGGGGACTTGCAAGAGGAGAGAAAGTAACCCTTTTTGGGATTCACATGATTTCAGTGGACTCCATGTTATTTTTCCCCTGAAGAGTAAATTCACAGCACAGCACTGAAGTCTGCTCTACTGCCAGGTTCTCAGGTTCTGTGGCAACTCACCTCACCAAAGGCAACAGAGAAGCTTTGCTTCCTTTCAAATATAAATATACTGCACACGTCATTTCAGTTGAAGGAAAGAGTAATAGCCGATAAAAAAGCCATTCCAAGCCCGCACATGGCACAATTGTGCACAGCCTTCTTCACCCTGTGATGCATTCAAGCAGCTGTTAGGAAGCATGGCAAAGTCTGGAGCATGCAAAGATTCGCTAGTCACTGTTTCTAGCTAAAATTCAACTTGATCAGAGCCTATAGAGCTGCTATTCAGTGAATTACTGCTAATGACATTTATTACCAGCATTAATAGTAATTTACCCAACATTAATCAGAGTAGCTGGTTACAGTACTTCTCAGTCATCCCGAGTCCTCACTTTGCCAGTTGACTAAAATATTTTATGCTACTGTTAGTCACATAGCCTCAGCAAACAGTCATTAAATTAAGACAGAGCCTGGAATCCTGAAAAGCAACACTCTGCTTGTTTCTAATTTATCATCACCAATTGTATTTGTGCCAAGACTTGGGCTTTCCCATGGTTCAAGATTTGAAATAAATAGTCATAAAATGTTGTCTAGGAGTGGGCTGCTGGATTAGTAGTAGAAAATCATGTTGTGCTTAGTGGATATGTTAGTGTTATTTCCATTACGGAAGAAAGTATATCTTCCAATCTACAAGGCTGGTGAGTATTGCTTGGATCATTTAACCTATGACATACAGAAATTATAATTTGTCCCTGTATTTGTAGAGCTTCAAGATATATTGTATGCATAGTGGTGGAGGAGGCATGTTGGAGATGTCAGAATAAGCTGCCATGGAGAGAGACTCTTGACATCACCCTATGAAGAGTAAAATCCACCACTCCACCTCCTATAGAAATTCCATAGCAAAAATGTCCTTCTGTGTGTCAAGCCATAAAATCAGTGATAATCAGTCTCTACTGAAAAATGGGAGAGCAGGGAGGGTAACATTGAAAGGCAAAATAATTTTAGGTTAGTGCCTCTTTATGTTGTCAGAAAAAGTGTCCTAGCTGGTGATGCATTTGTATTAGGGATGCCCAAAGGGAGGGACAAGGAGGACATGGGTGCTTTTGCTAGCACACCGACCAATTCACTGTTAACTTATGCCAGAAGTGGAGTCTGTGCTCCTTTCACAAAACTATTGTAACAAAAAAGCATTTTAGAAGTTAAATGTTTTCTGGAAGTCATTTTAAGAGGACCACTCAGCTTAATCAGCGTGAAGTTCAGTCCTGCATCAGATTACTAAAACATACCATTAACCCCCGAGGGCTTAAAATTCCTGCAGTTTCATATCAGTCATTTTGCCATGAGCAGTGCAATTCCCATAACATGATCCAGGTCTTGGAAATAAGAGCAGGAACAGTTAAAATATCAACATTAGCTTGTCTGACATAGGCTGCACTGATAAAATATGTATTTCCAGATGCTTGGCTTTAGAGTATTATTTAAAGTGATTTACTGCAAAGATTTATTGTTATCCAGCCTCTATGATACAGCCTGGTCAGACACAACAAAAATGAGAAATCTTTAAATAAAGTGAGATTTTGTGGAAACTTACGAGTGGCAGTCTGGACAGCATTTCACCAAACCTCTAGTTGCCAGCTGCTTCCTATCGAGCCTCAGCAGAAGGTAGGTGCCTGGATGTTTGGTGGCCTAAATGCCAGTGCCCGAGGAGGTTTTGGACTAAGACAGCCAAATGAGATGTGGTTCCTAGAACCCATCTTGCATGGGATACAGCAATTTCTTCTCCGTTACTTCTTTTTTATTTAAACAGCAAAGGTTTTCAAATTAGAACCGAAGCAAAACAGGTGTTTCCTCCTAAAATGGAATTAGTCTCAGCCCAAGTCATAATGTATCAATTTCTGGTTTGTCTGTAGACAGCTAAGTAGTACAGTGTTCAGTAGTCATGACTGTGTCAGGATACAAGCATGTTTGTAGGGAGATGTAATAGTTTTGATTTGATCATTGAACCAGGCTGGGCAAAATAGATAAATTTTTGGGTATTCAGTCCCTTCTTCAGATATAAAACAGAAGTCTAATACTGTGCATAATAAGCTGCCTATAGTTACCTGACTTAAAAAACTGAAACATTTGTAGTCATTTCCAGTGTTCTTCTATTAAATATTTGTGGGTGTCTTTAGTAACAAGAAAGGCTATAATTGCTTTTGTGCATATCTCTGATTGGATCCTGGGTAATTGTTCAATAAGCTGCAGAAAGAGAGTACTATGTTGTGAATTTGAATGTTCTGACATCAAAACACATCATTTCAAAATTAAAATACGAATTTAAGGGTCTGACGGGGTGCTGGTCTTCCCAGTTCATGTTTGTAGAAATATTCCACAGGAGTGTCTTGGTTCTGGCATAGTTTTCAATACCTCACTGCAAGCTAGGGGGGCCTCTTGGATATCCCCTGTTGGTGGCTGTCCATTCTCCTGGCCCCACGAGATCAAGTCATGTCTGTGCCCTCTGTTCTGGAGGTTCCTGACCAACCGGGTAAGCTGGGAAATGTGCTGAGGAGATGAGGCATCTGGTTAAGGTCTCCATCCACCCTGATTTGTAGATATCTGTGCAAACCCCAGGGGAAGGAATGCTTTGCTGTCAGACAAAACTGCTCTTAAATCAAGCCAAGCTAAGACAAAATGGTTGGGGAGAGAGTGGAAAGAATGGATTTACTTAAACAAAAATGACAACACAGCTGCCAATGTTTATAGAAGACATGGGTCAAAAAATGGAAGAAAAGAACATGCTTACTCTATTTAATTTAATCCAGGGTTTTTCTCTCTCTCTGCTGCTGGCTGGTTTGCTGTAGACATTCCTAAGGCTACCTGATTGCAGATTTTGTCCTTCTACATATTTTCTGTCTCAGGTTGCATCCGCTACAGAGAAAAGTACTTCCTGATAGGACATATTTGCTTTCATAGCTAATCTTCTTTTTGGATTTCACTGATTTAATCTTCCTCTCCAGAATGCATTTTTTTTTCTTTCTCTCTCTTTTTTTTCTTTTTCCTTTCTTAAACTTATAACCTTGCTGCTCCCTTCTTAATTAAAATAAAGTTATAGTCAGTCTGCTAAATCAGCTGTCATCCTTCGTTTGATTGTAATTAACCACTGTGTGATAGTTGAACAATGCCATTAATGCACAAACCAGAAATTTCAGACATTTGGATGGACCTACCAGACTTGGATAAGTAGTCAGAAGGCTGACAAATGCAAACGAGAGCAGAAGATAACTTGTATTGAAAAGAGATATTGTTTTTTTTCTTCCAGTGTTTTTTCATTATTATTACTTTTTAATTTGCCATTGAAATAGGGAGGAAAAAATATATATTTAAATATCAGAAAAATATCTGCTGTGTGCAGAGGAGAGATGTAAAAGCAGAAAATTAGAGGAAACTGCACGTCACGGTTTGAAAACAGCCTGTGAGTCAGTGCTATTTCCTTACTCATAGCCAGTGCAGCTTTGGTCATCCCTGTCACTAAAATGTAAAACCATGCTCGAAGTAATGAAGTGATTGCTGATGTGAAAGCTTTCTACATGATCAGTACATATCTCCACATGATAATAGAGTGGGAGCTAGAGAAAAAAAAAAAAAAAAAAAAAGAAGGCTTCTTTTCTTAAAAAGAGAATTATTTTTACAGATGCTTTTTATGTAAACCATTTTTCTGGCTCACTACTGTTATGACTAGTCTGGAGAAGAAATGTATAAGGTGATATTAAACTGTCATCTAAAATGAATGCGAAGATATGGGTTAGAGGCAGGAGCTGAAAAGAAAAAAAAATAATTGAAAAAAGAAACATTTACAAACTAACACTTAAAATCAGAATACACAATTCACTTCTGTAACCCTGTGACAGATACCACTCACAAAAAGCACTATGCAGAAGTCTAAAAAGGATTAGACACAGATAGTGAACAAAATGAATATCACTCCGTTACACTTGTTGAAATCAAACTCATAAGGAAACCAAGTCAGATGCAGGCAAATAGCTCCCTGAAGAAGAAACTTCCCCATTGTCGTATCATAGAGTGCTAGTTTATTACAGGTAGCTTTCACCTTGGCTTAAAGCCCCCACCTTCAGCTGCAGTCAAGCAAAAAATATTGATCAGCAGTTCTTGATTGCTGGGGGTGAGATGGAGGTGACCTGCTGAAATTGCTTTCTTGTCCTTTTTCTTGCATGCATCTTTTTCATCTTTTACTCCTCCCACAATTTCTATCTTATGTCCTCACTTTATTTCTTGTTTTCTATTTCTCCTCCTACAATCCTTCCCCATTCACACTGTTTCTCCCATTCCAACTTCAGACAGTTTGACCTCTCTCAGCAGTTCTTGTCACTACATCCTACTCATGCTGTAAATTTCTCCTACTCTTAGAATAGTTTGTTTTTCTTTTCTGCTGTTGGCACACCTCATGTGTATGTTTGAACAAGCTAATGACATGTCCAAGAAAATAGGTTTCAGAAACACCCTGAAGCAATCAACCTTGAGACTCCATCTCATCCTCAGACTTCTGCTCTTTCTTTACTGTGACCTGTAAAGGACAGGTCACTACAGTCAGTACAGTAGGAAGGTGAAGGTTGGCCTCTTCTCCCACATAGCAGTGATGGGATGAGATGTAGTGGCCTTAAGTTGAGCCAGGGGAGGTTCAGGTTGGATATCAGGAAAAAAAGTGGTGAGGCAGTGGCACAGGCTGCCCTTTTTGATGGTACAGTCACCATCCCTGGGGGTGTTCAAGAACTGTGTGGATGTGGCACTGAGGGATGTGTTTTAGTGGGAAATATTGGTATCAGGTGGATGGTCAGAGTAGATGATTTTAGAGGTCTTTTTAGTGATTCTGTGAGTCTATGATTCTATAATTCTATGATTCTATGAAACAGCACATTATGACTCTTATTTTCAGTTAATGTGGATCAAATGGATCATCACATGGCAGCATCCCCAAAGGCAAATCAGCCAGATCTCCTCAGTTCACAAATCCAGTCCCTGTTCTCTGGCATTTTATGAGAGTCTCAGCTGGTGATGACAAACTCTTCTGTTTATTTTGTTGGTTGCCGCTTATTGGCCCAATAACATTTCAGAGACAGGCAACCTTTTTTGCAAATGGCAACTTCTTTGATATGTATTTCCTGTCTTGCCCATTTGGCTTGAAAACAAAATCACAGTTTTTTTGGTCATTTCCTACTGAAACTCCAACCACATGGAGATACTCTTGAAGAGAGATACTGTTGAGGCAATAGTCTTCTCGTTTATTGATGCCTTAATCCATATCATGACTGTAGCAACTTGCAGCGCAAAGTAAATGTGGATTTTGGGGATGAGAAGCTGAAAAGCTTCTCACTGACACTATCTACACTTTTTCACAGTGTGAGTATGAGTAGACAGATGCTGGTGAGCAGCCTGATGGGAGCGGTGTGTCTCCAGCTGGGCTGTGGTATGAGCAGTGGGTCTGAGGGAGGGTGGGCATGGAAGGAGGACCAGATCCCCTGTCATCCTTCTGCAGAGGAGAGTGTAAGAGCTCAGAGTGCATCACTGTTCACTTGCTGTCCCCAAACAATTTCTCTCACCTGCACAACTGACAGGAATGAACGTGGCTGGCATAATGAGAGGGTTTTAAAAGACCACCAGATATGCAGAGTGAACTACATAAGGGAACATAGGAGCTTTACTACAGAAATTAACCAGTAATTATTCTTTTGGTGTCATTGGGGTTAGTTTGCCCACAGGCTATGTTTATTTGTTTGTTTTTTAATGAACTGAGAGCAAGTGGAAGGAAATAAAAGATGTAAGCAAAATAATTTTCTTCTGACTTCAAAGTAGAAATGGATCTCCTTTGAAAATGTATGCAACTGACAGACAGTGTTAAGATACAGCAGTATAGAGATGCACAAACAGCATTGCGCACCACACGTTCCATACTGTGTGTACCTATACACAGCCTTAAGCAAGGACCAGTCAGAGGCATGCTGCCACTTCACTGCTTTGTTTCAACGAGCCAATTTATAAGAAGTGAGTTTTTTCATCTGAAAGATCTGAGATCTCAAATTATCTGCACAGATTCGTTTTGTCTATACCTGGCATTTTTTTAGAGATGAAATTACATCCAGACAGTTCTGGGCAGATAAGAAGGTTGCTTCCTTGCTCATAGAAGTTACAGTCAAACGACAGACAAATGGACAAAAAATGGAAGGGGAAGCTGATAGACATAGAGCTCAGTATAAATTCAAGAGGTGAATTAAGGAATTGCTTTAAACCCAAACATTTCCCAAACATTCATCTAAAGTTCGTAGTTTTAAGAGCCTGTTTGCCTGCCCCTTGTCTTCTTTTCCACGACTGTTTTTCAGTTTTTGTTTCCTTTTCTTTATCTGGTGCATAGCTAATCCAGTGTGTGCACAAGTGAAAGCGCTTAAGGCAATGGTTCAACCTTAAAAGGAACTCCTACCTGCAATTGGTGACTGCCTGAGAAGGATTTTTCTCTGCCAGTAATTGTTGTTCACCTGTGACCCCTTTTTGGTAAACTCATAGATGTTCCATTACTTCTTTTAAAAAAGGTGCTTTGAATAAGAATGTGTTCCATTAAGCAGGCAAGTCTAAGCAAGTGTCTAACAGCAGTGCCAGTGAAGTTCATCAGAGGAATGCTGATTGATTTTCTTTAAATAGACCAGAGGAGAGGTAGAGCATTAGGCTTGTCTAAACAGTATGCAAGTCAGCATGGGACTACGCATTTTAAAAGAGCAAAAATGGATTCTTTCCAGCAGCACAGTATAGCGCTGAGAATAGCCTAAGTGTGGCAATTTAGGCTCAAACTTTTAAAGGCATATTTTCCATTGGTTTAAAGAGGAAATATTATCATAGACTCATAGGATGGTTTGGGTTGGAAGTGAGACTCAAAGATCATCAGGTTCCAACCTCCCTGCCACTATTTTTCATGATGAGATGCTCATACTTTTAAAATCATGGCATCAGCACCTGGGTGTAGTTCATGCTGCAGAGCTTCTTCACTGCTGGTGCACCTGAGGGTCTTAAAGTGCCTGTCAAACGTTTGCATATAAGGGAGAGTAAAGCAGAGCTGGATTAAATGGATGTCAGACTGATCCCTAAGACTAGAGCCTTACTATATTTTAGTGCTCAGAGATGCATTAAACACCCAGCACAGTTTTCAGGAAGCTGGAGAGTGTCCTGGGCAGCAGACTCTCAGTGCCCGCCTCCTAAAGAAAGGCAGAGTCTAGACTGTGTGCTCCAGAAAGCCCTGTCCTCCACATTCACTCCCCCAGCAATTTTACATCAGGACAGCATCTAGCAAAATGGAATTTCCTATGGAATGGGAAAAGATCCATCATTTGTCTAAGTATATCAAACAATCCTAACCATAATTGACACGGAGCCCTGATCTGTTTGGGACTCCAGCTGTCTGCCTGCACAGCTACTGAGAAGCTCAGCATCTGGAAGCCTTTACCTGCTTTGATTCCCTTTCCAGGTTGCTGGTGCTTTGAAGTTGCCAGGCTTCCCGCTGCAGGGTTGGGCCCCAGCTCTCAGGACAGTCTGGCAGAGAACTGGTCAGGAAATACCCGGTGAAAGCTCCTATCCTTTGACAAGAAAAGGGAGACTTTCTTTTTCTTATTTGACCTGTGCAGGCTAGCCTGTGAGAAAGAGCAGTGACAGCTTGACCAGAACATATCTGCTTAAGGGATATCTGGTGGAAACAGCTGTGTTTTTACGAACAACACTGGTTATCACATTTGGTTACAGGTAGCATTAATACATCTTGAAAAGATGTTTCTGCTGGCACTTCTCCCTGGCACAGAGGAAAGTAAGGGCCCATCCCCTTCATGGCACCCACAGCTGCTAGCTGTGATTGCTGTCAGTAGAGAAAACCCAAACCAAGCTTACACAGATAAATCACTTTCTTTTCCCTTAGAAAACAGTGAGCCCCAGCTCTCATTTTATCGCAATGGAGAACTTTATTCTGGGGCTTTGGGGGACAAATTGGCTTACATATATTGTCAATCAGTTATTCAGCTTTTGTCCTGTCCTTGGCATAACCCAGAGAACTAATATTTCATGAGAACAGGTCGGAGCTATCGCTCTCTTTCAGCTTTCTCACTGCTGCGTTGCCAAGAACTAGGCCTGCAATTGCATCTGCTGTAAACACATACAACTGATACAAATCATCTCAGATTTCTTGAGCTGCCTGGAGGCGAGACAACGTGTCTGTACATCAGCCAGCCCTCCTCTGCTAGTACCCTGCTGCACAGAAAGCAAGGGGTCCCCTCCCAGACAAATGAGAAAGTAAGAGGTACTGCTCAGGTGTAATAGCAGCTTTAATGCTTTCATTTACTGCTGGCAGAGCAGGGACAAAAGCCAAGATTGAGAGCTTCCATCCAACACACATCCCCCCTCAGAGAGGGATGCTGGGAGAGAATGGCAGCTCTGCAAGTGGCATCTCTGTGGAAGGCTTTGCTCTCTGACTGTAGCCAGCTGTGGATTCCTGCTGGCATGGCACAGCACTATGTGGCACTGCTGCACACGTGTGCTGTGACAGTTTGCTCAGAGACAACGCTTAAATGTAATGATGAGAAGTTCTCCAGGCAGCTGCTCCATCTATGCCATAGATGTCCACTTTTTATGTGGGTAGGTAGTAGCAGGATAAGGAGGAACTGTTCTATACTGAAAGAGATTTAGATTAGATGTCGGAGAAGGTTTTGACTCAAGGGGTGGTGAGGTGCTGGCACAGCTGCCCAGAGAAGCTGTGGTGCCCCATCCTTGGAGGTGCTTAAGGTCAGGTTGGATGGGGCCCTGGGCAGCCTCAGCTGGTGGGGGGAAGCCCATAGCAGGGGGGTGGGGCTGGGTGGGCTGTGAGGTTCCTTTCAACCCAAACCATTTTGTGATTCTGTGATTTTGTGTGCCTGTGTGCATGTGTGCTTATGTCTCATCTCTTAGTCTTGGCAAAGACCAGATAATCCCGTGGAAGTCTGAGGAACAGAAGACTGTAGGCTCAGTGTGTGTTGTGGACTTCCAAATGCTTGTTGATTCATTTCAAGTAACACTGTCTGTGCTGTGACAGAAGCTTATCTACAGTCTGTATCTGTAGATTACAAGCACTATCATTTCAGTCTGAAGACGAGGCTCAGACGTGGCTCAGAAACAGTTGCTAAGCGGAGGATGAGGGTTTAAATAAAGTCTGATTTTCAGAAGTGAGGTCAATCTCTGTCTCTTTAGCTGTTTTCCACATTTCTTACTACTTTTGGAAAGTGTGTCCTTATTGCACAAATGCTCTGAAAGAGAAGCACCTTGTCTAGTGCAGCTCATGCAAATGAATTGCCTTTGGCACAAAGTGTATTCTCAGCTATTTCATCAGCTCCTAGTTCCAGAGGCTGTTCTGAGATGACAAAGCAGCATCTCTCTGATATTTATCTTTTTGGTGCTTTGGAAACCTCAAGGAATGAGAAGCTGTACAAATCACTTAAATCCAAAACAATGTGAGACAGATTTCTGTCCTCTGTCAGGACACAGACATCTGCCGTGGGGGAGTCCCAGAGCTGACTTCTTTGGGCACCATCATCACAGATAGAGAAGTGATGTTGCACCATCCCAACATGGGACTGAAGATGCCCCTCCGTATGGGGCTTTGGTGGATGGACCCCCACTTCTGCTCACTCCCCAGGAAGAGTTCATGTGGCAGATTTTTGGGTAACTTTCACTCTGGAGTAGCTTGCCAACTTCAGGGTAATTGGCCACATTTGAGAAAGTCTTGATTTTCCTGTGGTGGGTGTATATGTCTAAAAGGTGGTTGTTAGCACAGTGTTTGTCGTTCCAGCAGTTATAAAATAAAGACACACAGCTGGAGGATCCTTTTCCATCTTTTACAGCTGCCAAATTCACAATTCCTTATTGCCCTTATCACAGTCAGTAACATCAAAATTGAAATAATACACACTGGGCTGAGGGTGCAGAAAAAGATGAATTTAGATACCCATGGAAGGGGGTAGAAATGTTTGCAAAGAATTTTCCTACCTTTGGATTTTATCTCTTTTGAAAAGTAATGCAAAGATAGAGTTCAGTCTATTATATCACACAATTGAGGAAATTCTCCACAGGCATTTTTTCTTTTTTTTCTTTTTTTTCTCAAAAATAAATTATATTCTTTTTCACTAAGATTTCATTTTTGTCCCTGTGTTTTCATGCACCATTTTGTTATCTGCTGCTCTAGAAAAATAGCAGATTCTTTGATTCAGGGCTTCACAAGTACTTGAGGAATAAAAGTGCCTCAAGGCTCTTCTGTTTTTATGTGTAATGTTTTTATAGTTCTAATGAATTGAGAATGAGCAAATCAAACCCCCAAATAATCCTCATAAATCGAGAGGTGACATCATTCAAAATTAAGAGAAAAGGCATTTTAGAGAAAGAAATTACCCACCTCTCCGCATAAAGTAACTCTTAAAAAGTCACTCATCTCTTAGCTCACAAACCTTTCATGTAAGAATACACATTTCAAAGAGATGGTTCTGAGTGTCTGTTCTCCTTCACTGCACTCACAGATTTTACAGCAAACTCTCAGGATCTGCCAAAATGTGTACTAGCATATTTCCCTTACCTGTCAGATTTGGCGGCTCTTTAGTCGGGGACATTTTAAAATTTAAGCCTAGTTCAAAAGAGATAAACATTTAAAAAGGAAGAAGAAGAATTTTAAAGTAAAGTGTCTTCCCAAGCTTTTAAAGTTTTCAGGTATAAATCTGCTTGCATTTTCTAGATCTCCTTTATTGTTTTCTGGCAAAACTTCAATGCAAAAGAGTCCAAGATAGTAACTATATAGCAAACTCTAACTACAGAAAGAAGCAATGTTGTTAGAAAGTCACTTAACAATACACATCTGCCTCAGTCATGATACCTTCAACTGACTCACTAAGCAGTGACTCCCACTTCCTCCTGAGAAGTTGTATTTTTGAATTTCACCATGGCTGTATCTTTGTGAAGCATGTGATGGAGTGCTGCTCCTTCAGTGGTTTTTATACAGTGTTCCACATGAAAAAATTTGAGAGCATCAGCATTCAGCATTTTACGTTTTCCACATGGCATCTTCCCTTCAACCCTTAGAGGTTCTGGAGGAGATTAGGGATTTCAGTCCAAATATTCTCAAAATCTGGTACTGTAATAAGTTGAATCTCTGGGACTTATTTTACACTTACATTCTGGCTGTTACTACTGTTTGGAGCCCAGTTGGAGCTGTGGTACATCTGTACTGAGCTTTGCAGGCATAGACAGCAAGCCCAGTGCTTCTGGGAAACGTCATACTAGCTTCACTGTACTTTCATTCTCACAGGCAGCAGATTTGGACAGGTTAGAAGAGAACTGATGGACCTGCTTAGAATGCTGCTTCTAGTATGTTCTGAGAACATCCTCAAGGTAGTTAGTTCCTAGGGAGTTTGGTGCTTCCCTCAATTCCCTCACTGACTTATCACGAGCTCTACATGCAAGGATTACTTCCTAAGCAGATGCTAGCTGCTCTTTTAGAAAACCAGGTTCTAGGCCTTCCTCCCAGGCATAGAGTGCTTGCAGATGGGCTGCACTGTAGTGGTGGAGGCCAAGGGGAAAAGCGTGACTTATGGGAATCCAAGTAGTAGAAGTGATGCAGTATCATGAAAGGGAGCCAAGCCCTAACGAGGCATCCATGGATCAATATGTGGTATGTCACATGTGTTGTTGAAAAATAGAAACTCAGTAAGATAAATATCCAAAATGACTGCAAGCATGATATATTTCATGGAAGAATCCTTCTTGGCATAAGCCCTGTCAAAATTGTCTGCTCCTGCCCAAGTGCTGAATAGATGCTCTGGCATTAGAATCCTTAAAATGTGCATACTATCTAATGGATATGGTTACAGGATTCTAATCCAAACCTATAAATACTGAAAGGAATGACAATAAACCTAGCTTGACTTTAGAAAATCAGAATTGTTTTTAAATAAAGCATTAAAAGTGTGTAGCATCCACGATGGTGCAGAAGATGTCTGAATTTTGTGAGCAACTATTTGTGTAGTGATTCAGACATATAATACTTCAGACATATGCTTATCCCCTGCTGCATCAGGGACAATAATGACCAGATTCCAGGACCAGTTCTATCAGAAAACAAAAATACAGTAACAAGAAAGTGAACAAATGTGAAGACACTTAGAAACAACTTCACCATCACATGTGCTACTATACAATACAAACAATACAATCATGGTGTGTAGAAATGGTTACTGTTGGGTTGCTGCATATGTACAAAATCTGAATTTGTCAGCTTATTTAATATAAGCTTTTATAATGAGAAAAACTAAAAAAAAATCTGCTGTGTGCAAAATCCTTTTTTGTTATTTTACCTTCTATGATGGTGATCTAGACCTTAATCTAACTTGTGTGGTTTCCATGAGTGTATTAACTGTCATTGGAATTAGCATTATGATATAGGTACTAAATTGAATCACCAGAAATAAAATCTGAAGCCATAAATAGTGGTGCTAGGCTCTCTTTTAAACTTCTTCTTTGAGAAAAAGTACCCAGATTGTTCTACTCTACAGCAAAGTATTAGGATCTTTATTTACACTAGGGAACAGAAAGTATGTGAACTGGTAATAATGAGGAAATGTCCTTGACGGGGTAAACTGTCAAATATAATGATATTTGATCAGTTTAAGAAAGAGAAGAGATGAAGCAGAAATAACTTAGGGTCGCACCTCAGAACCATATTTAAGCTTCTTTCTTAGTGGATTTGCTGAAATTCAAGCCACTCTGGACTCCAGATTAAATTATGTTTTCTTTCTTGCATGCAGCACATATGAGGGCTGCTCTGAAAGTATTTATTATATTGGCGCACGATGGCAGAGGTGGATGTTGAACCTTGGCTTGGGAGCAGGTAAGAGGAGCAGAGCTACTGAGTTAACTATGCACATCATTAAGCAGGTAATATTTCAGGTATCTAATTGGATCCTAAGAGGGATTTTCTTGAGAAATATATGTATCTCTCTAACTTTCTATGGCAATTATTAGCTCACATTTTACTATGGATACTCTTTTCCCCTGTGTATGTATGAGGGCTGCTCTGAAAGCAATGTCCTCTATGTTACGATATTGGCCCACTACATCAGAGATGGATGTTGGTGGTTCAGCAGTAGAGGCTGAGCCTTCCCACCGATATTCCATCACAGGTTGTTGTTGTTCGACAGATGGCAGCAGAGGGGCACTCTGACACAATGTATCTGACATGGAAGTGCAGATGAAGCAAAGCTTTGACAGTGAATTCCTCCATAAGGCATCCATTGACATTCATTGATACTTGTTGAACATTCATGAAGACCAAACAGTGGACATGAGCACAGCATGTTGAAAAATAACTTTTGTAGCTGAGAATTTTCTGTATCAAATAATGTTATTGTGCTCTGTATCTGTTGTAGTTTCCATGGAAATAAATAGAAGGCATTATTTTTGGAGAGACCTGTGTTCAATTTTCCTTTTTCCAGAGGACGAGCAAGCTGTCATTTATCCAAGGGATGACGCCTGTTTGCACAACAATATTTTTGCAGAGGTCAAAGCAGTTTTATATATATATTCAGCCCTCAAAATGGTGTTTTGAGGGAGTGTACTGAAAAAATCTGCAATGTTTTTTTTATTTACTGTATACTCAGTGGCAAGCCAGGCCATCCTAGCAGACTTATCTGAAGAAACAGCATGCTGTAGTTTCACCTGCTGCAGTGATTTCCTGAAGCTAGTCCAGAATAGTAAAAAAATATGCAAACCACATTTAGGTCACAGCTGACTGTGTTTGCATTGTACCTTGCTATATACTGATCACCATGCTGCATTTTCCTGCGGATTTAGCAGATCCTTGCTAAGGAAGAATAGGTTAAGATGAACAGTGCTTCTGGCCATTAAAAGAACAGCCTTCCAGTTAACAGAGAAGATATGAAATAGCTTCATGAGAACACTTCCCAACAGTATTTTTGTGACAAGGTGAAAGTAATTCTGGAATTTGTTACTCAAGCCCGTGATTAAAGTTTCCAGTGTTGCTTTTGGTAACTTTGGTACCCTTATTGGTACTTGTGAAGAAGGATTAAACAAATTTGGTCAAGTGTGCTTGTTCCATGTACTGCTAGTGCTTTTATCTTACATTTCCTGTAGAAGAAGTGGTTTTACTTGTTTATTTATTTATGTTACACCAGATAAATGATTTGACTTTGGGGAAGAGCAAGGAGGAATATGGTGTTTTACTTTCTTTGGAGGACTGTAAACCAGACACAAATAGCAAAGGGATATTTCATGAGCATTTGCTCTTAGTGATAGCAAGATATCTGTTCTATGGCCAGTGGTGTGTCTTGTTTAATGCTAAGTGTTAAATCAATTGTGTGATTGGATACTGAAGGGATGCCCTCCCTGTTCTACAAGCAGGGACCTCTGATTTGTGTTTTTTGCTTTCTGAAATATGATACATGGTCCAATTTCTCAATATTTCCCCATTTTGTGTCCTCTCTTAGGTATTTGGCTTTTTTTTTTTCCTTTTGTGAGATTATAGTCATTGTACAAACTGGTTGAGGACTGTTATAATAGTGCCAGGGAAGGTTTGATACCTTTTAGTATGGGAGTACCTGTTGATCAAGGTGGTCTCCTACTGTTCCTTACAGCAAGGCAAAGGTTGCAAACAGAGTTAGGGCCATCACTATTGGAACAGAAGAAATTAAAAGGTCATGAGCCTTAAACCATTCCCACTTTTGGATACTGCTCCTGAATGTGTGGGTACTATATTTAATCAAATATTCATCTTAGTTTAAAATACAGACCATTGTCAGCTGTAGCTGTCGATTCTGATTTCTAAAAAGTGTAGTTACAGTTATGCCTGAATTCAAAGGCCTGAGCTAAAAACCTTTGATCTATGAGTTTCTCAGTGGGGTTATCAAAGCAGTGCTTCATAGTCTGGGTTGGTCTGCTCAGTTTTGGAAAACTGTGACATGTTTGTTTAGATTAACAATAATCAGGTCATTGAGATTACTCATGTTCAAACTAGACATATATCAGGATTCAAGCTTCTTGCATCAAAGAATTTGAAGCTTGCTTACCTAACAGGCTGCCAGCATCATTTGATGGAGATATTTAGGCTATTGGTCTCTTGGCAAAAAATACAGGGAACTGGTTTCAGGACAATACTTATGAAAATTCTGGCTCTGAAGTCACTTTCAGCTTTAGTCCAAAAAAGCTGGGTGTTGGTCCTTAAAACCACACTGAAAAGTGGATCTTTGCTTCTATTCGGAGGAATATGAAAAGCTACAAAACAACAGCAGGTATTTTCAGCTAAATGATTTGAAGTTCATAATGGGAGGTAGTTTATTTTTCTTTGGTTCTATTGACCATGTATTTTAGATGTATTTTATATAGACATAATAGTTATATGAAGTATAAATGTCTCAATAATTACACGTATATGTACATGCACGTATACTACCCACCTGTTCCATATAACAGACTTTGTAGTAATTCTAGATAGGCTTCAAGTTATAATTACAGAAGCCGTGATTCAAAATAGTCTGAAATATTGAACTATTGATGCTGGTTTTGTGTCTACCTCTTCATTATCAAATATATTGAAGATAATATAGAATGATGCCAACCAGTCAGGCTGCACATGTAAATATTGCTTCCTGATTCACCAAGTTTGATGAAAACAGCAGCTATCACTGACGAAACCATCCAGTGAACACAATTCTCTTCCTGACTAGTTTTGTGATGAACAGTAGTTCTCCACTGCCCTTCCCACCAATGTTTTCAGGAGCACTCCTACACACAAAAACATAATTTTAGTGGGGAGATTTCATTGCCTTCTAATGAAAATACTCAGCAGCCAATTCCTCAGCGCTTTTCATAAACTGTTCAGTACATGTCAAACCAGAGCTCTGTACTGAGATTCATTACAGGACATGGCCCAGAGAATGGGTTAAATATATATATTTGTATATATATTATGTATATATATGTTTGGAGACATGCCAGAGGATAGGGAGCAGGTTACTGTGTACTAACTCTAGCTAGTGTGTGCTAATATGTGCTGTATTAAGACAGCCAGAGATGCAAGGAAGCCAGACATATTAGTTAGGCATCTTTTCCATGGTCACAGCCTGTGTCTGAGGTGTAAAGGACATAAAAGTAGCTCGCTGATGGTCCTGCACCTGCTGGGAATTTGTCCATACGAATTGAATCCCAGGGGCCTAGTTAAGGCTGCTTTAAATCTGCTTCACAGTTTTGAGGGAGGCTCAAAACGTGTACCTCTGACCCTCGGCTTTAAAGAACATAAAATTTATTATGCCTTAGCTAGTGTTTGGACAGTATTTGTTTTCTGGGTTAATAAATTTTAGCAAAAAAGCGAATGTTTAAAGAATAATTTGTTTCCTTGAGTATGACAAATAAATATGCATATCAAGAAGAATTCCACATAACCCTTTTCTTCAATTTGCAAAAAATAATCTATATCAGAGCTGAAGCTTTAATGTATGCTCATAAAATCTTTCATTTATTTTTATATAATTATTTGCAGAGGGATGTTGCCATGGCAACTTTTGCACAGTGAGATAAATCCATACATATACAGTAATCACGACTCCAAGCACTATCAAATCCAGATAAGTCTGTGTGGACATTTCAGGGTGTGCCAAGTTTTTTTTAAGTAGTTATTGACACTAAAATGATTTCCTTATGCTAAATTAGAGCGAAGATGTTTTTAACCCAATTTCCTTAAGAAACAAGGTTTGGGCAATCATCTTCACAGTCCATCTGTCTCCTTGTCCCCTTCTAATATCTTTCAAATCCGCTGGCATAATTTCAGCTACCTTTCACCAAGATAGTTAAACATGATGTATTTCATGGAAAGTGGTTGGATGAAGAAGTAAGAGCCCTAAAATAATGTGTCACCCGGGGAAATGTTTCACCATGAGCTTGAAAGTGGTGGCCTTTTGTTGGCCTGTTGTCCAAAGTGGTCGTAGTGTGTACTAATTTTTCTACAGCTAAGGGGAAATGAGGCAGAAGAGGTGGAATTGTGGGTGGGTGGAGGGATGATGACTTGTAGTGGACACTGGCAATGTTGAAAGCAGGATGTGTGAAATTCTTTGTAATAATGGGAGTGTGGTCTTGAAGGGCACGAGTGAAATAAGGTATTTGATGATACTAATGCTCAAAAGCAAAGGTTTCCAAATTCTACAACCTAGAGTAGCCTCCAGTTGGGGAACTTTGAGCGTTGCAAAGTGTGAGTATATCTGGACTGTTTCACTTCTGCAACCTGTCTCTTTGTATTAGATGCTTCTAAATGTAAGGAATTACAACATATGTGCAAGTATTAGTAAGCCTGTCATCTGGCAAACCAGCCTGGTGCTTTGATACCCTTGTTGCACGACATACTCTATCTTAGAACAACCTGGGCTGAAATGGATTTTGACCCATGGACTGAAAGTGATCAAGCTCTAGTAATTTTCACAGCTCATCACCATTCAATAGGGGTAGCAAGAGCTTTAGAGTCCCTCCGGGTTCCTCAGTAGCTCTTGGATTATGGGATCGTGTTTCATACTTGAAAACACAACACAATTACACTTGAAAACACAGTATCATACCAGCAATTAGACTGTTAAGCCAGATTCTGTTAACTGAGAAATTTTATGTAGTATAGCCATGCATGCATAACATGAGTTATTCTAAAGTGGCAGTGTGGAGGTAAAGAGACAGAGTTTTGGTGTGCTTAGTTTTGGCCAATTCCAATCACAACATTCCAAAGCAAATGAAAAATAAGGTCATTATTTTGCACAATAATGCCTACAAGTATTCAGTGTTTTCTGTATCTATACACTCAACTAACTTCATTACTGAAGGTTGTGACCTCTCTTTTGTCAATGATTCTGACTCAGCATCTTTAAATGTTATTCCAGATTTAGGTGCCTGAATATAGAAGTTTGATGTCTGTGTTCAAACATTACATTTAAATTTAATTATTGTTTATAATAGAACAGGTCAAAAGCCTTAGAGAAAGTCAGAGAACTGGAAAATAGCTGTAGAATGCTGTTTGTCATTATGGACAGAAGCTTTAATAGTATTTTTTTTAAAATTTAATTATCTAAGAGACACAAAGTCATTCTTTTTACCCTGAATCTAAGTACAACTGTCAGTTTGTACTGCTTATAAGAGGTTACAAGGAGATAAAATACTAAAAAGAAGAATGAAGTTTTTTAATACTTTCAGAAAAATAGTTCTCAGAAACTCCTGTTCAGTTTGTATGTCAGAAGACATGTTTGTGCCATCAGAGGACAAGGTAAAAGACAGTGTCTAACTTAATAACTGAATTTAGTGTGTGCTTTTCTTTTATTTGTGTGTAGATTAGACCAAGGGAGGTAAGTGTCACAGAGAAGGAAGCCCTGAATGATAATGGAGGAATCCAGGTTTTGTGTTTTAAATTTACTTATTTGTTTTTCATTGTAACCTACCTCTCTACTCTTTAAATTCTGCCTTACATCAATCACATCTTTCTCTTCTTCTCTAAAAGAAGGCTTGACAGTTAAGGATGAGAGATTCATGCACTGCATGATTTTTTCAATAAAATTTTCAACATTCAAATGGAGTTAAATAAAACATTTTCCAAGAGTACAAACTAATCCAAACAGACAAACAGCAATGTGAAAGATTTGCAGGCAGTGCAAAAATAGCCAATGAAACGAGTCAGTCAAAGCTGCCAAAAAGCCAGATGCTGTGAGGGGAAGAGCATTTTTCAGAGCTTTCAGTCAGTGCCATGTGATTTCCAGCTGAGGAAAAGAAGACACTCTGACAGTATTTATTAGTTAAAATTGGTGACAACATGTTTAATTTCATAACAACTTTTAAAAAGTTTAATGTCAAGATAAGAATAATTAAAAACTTTTCTGATGCCTGGGCTTGATTTTGGTGGCCTCATCCTAATCCTCTCCTGTTTATGTTACCAAGCCATCATACATGTGATCATTGTTCATTATTTAGGCATTCACTGATCAAGAGAGAGTGAGGACAGAAGTAGAAAGGATTTTGGACATTAAGCTATAGGCTCTTCAGCAAGCTTCTCCCTGTAGCTCTTCCACAGTTTGTTGGCACACTGCCTGGCTCGAGCTAGTACTGATAGTTCATTTTCGTAAGTGCCATCTTCACTTATAGCTTTGTCCAAAACAAAGCAGGATTCATAATCAGTAAGTGGAAAGCATCTTGTATATGAATATTTTCATTCCTCTCTGTATGCAACATGTGAATGGACAAATATAATTAATATTTTGACATGAGATTTGTGCAAAATATTTGCAACAATATACAACAGCAGATGATTTTAATCTGTTTTTTGAAGTAACTATAATTATAATGATGGTATCTTTGATTTCATGTATTGCTTGTGCCATTGGGAATGTCATAGAACTTAAAGAAGCAAATAATGAAAGAAGGAAAGTGGAAAGTAGATGGAACTACTTGTTCTCACAGACATGACACCTCATTAAATTTGCTTGCTATGTAAGGGGCCTGCCTCCTTAGGAATATTTCTGAGGGTGATCGTGATTCTAGGATTGAAGGTGATCGTGATCGGGATTCTAGGTCAGAGGACACCACTTTGATAGACAGCAAGTCTGCTGGAAAACAGTACTGCTTCAGGAAAGGGAAAAACTGTTCTAGAACAGTGATTTTTCTAAAAGTGTCAACAGAAGTAGTAAATGTCTCTCCTCTCCTCTCCTCTCCTCTCCTCTCCTCTCCTCTCCTCTCCTCTCCTCTCCTCTCCTCTCCTCTCCTCTCCTCTCCTCTCCTCTCCTCTCCTCTCCTTTCCTCTCCTCTCCTCTCCTCTCCTCTCCTCTCCTCTCCTCTCCTCTCCTCTCCTCTCTTAAAAAGAAAGGCTGAAGGAATTGGGCTTGTTCATCCTGGAGAAGAGAGGGCTCCTCTTCGCATCCTTCCAGTACTTAGAAGGAGCTTGTGGACAGGAAGAAAACTGACTTTTTACATGTTCTGATTGTGATAGTACAAGGCGGAATGGCTTAAAATTAAAGGAGGGGTGATTTAGGTTATATATTGAGGAAGTTTTTCACTGAGAGGGCAGTGAGGCACTGGCACAGCTGTCCAGAGAAGCTGTGGTGTCCCATCCCTGCAGGTACTCAAGGCCAGGTTGGATGGGGCCCTGGGCAGCCTGAGCTGGTGAGGGGCTGCGCTGCCCATGGCAGGGGTGAAGCTGGGTGGGCTGTGAGGTCCTTTCCAGCCCAAACTATTCTGTGATTCTAAGTTTCTATGAAATAACAAATATAAGGGAATGGCTTTGATTTTCTTATTTGCCTTCCCACTACTTACACAATTTCCAGTACTAGCAACCTTCCACTTCTCTCTCCAAAAGAAACCCAAAGGCAGCACATGCTGGAATCACCATGTTGGCATGCTACTGCAAAATGGTAATCTAAGTGCTATGTTCTGCCAATTAAATTAATATACCAGGTAATCTATATGGTCATATATTTGGTCATTATGGTATTTTCTGGTCTTTTATCTAATCAGTTGCTGTAGCTATAGGTCTCTGTTGTAATTTCCATGGAAATAAGTAGGAGGCATTATTCTGGAGTTATTATGTAACATGGGGATCTCACTGCTGGGCACTGCTGGTTGAATGCTACTACATGGGGCACTAACTGCTGCAGGTCATAATGAATCTCATATGGTTTCAGTTCAGCATTAAATTTGTATGTCTGAAAGAAAATCTATTGGTTCACCTGGTGCAATCCCTCAGCCACAAGGCACATTAGTGACACTCATCTGTATTCTTTAAGAATATTATCCTTCCCAAAACAACTCAGTTCATTTCTTCTTCATTCCTAGAAAAGATTTTGTATAACATTACTTCCATCTTCCTGCTGTTTAAATCCATTACTTCTTGTATTATCTACTCTGGTCATGGAGCACAGGTTCTTCTCTTTGCCCTTTCTGTAACCCTTTTCCATCTTTGAAAATTGTTTTCACATTTTCCCTCAAGCTCCTCTTTGTAAGCTAAAATGCCTAAAGTTCAGATTTTTGTTGTAAGTCATGAATCATTTCCATTTGTCTTGACAAAACTGAAAAAGACCATTTGATGCAGCAATTCTGGAAAAGTTCATTTCAAACAAAGGATCGTTTCAGCATTTTCAAAGTAGTTTTGTCTTTTTGTGTGTGTTAATGTTATGAGTAATTTATGAATTACTTTCCAGATATGAGATGGAAACAAACACGACAATATCTCATTTTCACGTAGATATTAAATTCTAGAATCCATTTCACACTAGTTACTGATTTGCCTCCCTGGGTCTGGAGCTAAGAGGATGATGTAAATGTACGTGCAGGTTGTTAGGCTAAAACTGAAAGATGGAACAAATGACTGAAATGCAAAACATCTGTTCTGTTGATTGATACTTTAATAGACAAGTTATTATAGATTAAATGTCAAATCTGTTTTAGAGAAGTATTCTTCATGTGGAATTCATCTACACCCATACCTTCATTATGCATACATTGGCAGCACAATCTGAAGACGTTGTCTTGTAGCTCCCTGATGTTCTGATTACCTTTGTATCTGGCTAAGGGCCTTGACCTGGGTCAGCTGTTCATTTCAATGATAGTGTTCCTAAGCTTGAGCTCTGACTATTCTGATCCTACTGTTTCAGTTTCATGATTGGCATATACATTTATATTGCTGCTGACAGGGCCTCTTCTGCTTCTATAAATCTGAATTTTGATTCTACTCATCTTTTTTTTCTTAACATTTAACACCAATGGTAAAGGGAGAAATATTGTATATCTTCTGACTGTGATCCAATATAATGTCTTCCAGGAACCTCAGCTGGCCAGAAATTAATCATTTGCTGATGTTTTTAGGTTAGTCTTTAGGTCTGCAGATATAACTCAAGCTCACAAATGTGAAGTGATGAGGACATATAACTGGAAATGGGATGGAGCAGAAAGCTTTTCTGGTGAAAGCTGTGAGTTTGACTTAGGTTGTTTTATGACATTTACATTAACAGTTAGCTTACAGTTTATCCTTTTGCATTTTTGCCTCTTGTTGTGTCTCGTTCCTTGCAGAATCATTCCCATATGCTAATACATCAGAAAATCATCTGAGAATTCAGGTACTTCTCTGAAGCATTTTGGCAGTGTTGGAAAGTAATAAAACAGTCTGAAAAGGGAATGAGATAGTGGTACAAGTCAGCTTTCCTTCTTTGAGCCTTCATTTGTAGATTGAGAATGAATCCAAGTCCAGAACTTTACAGACACCAGCATCAAAGTAAGAGTTTGTTTATGGCCCTTATATGCAATGTGCTCATGCTAGTGTAAGGAGGATTGCATTGAGATACCCTCAATCTCTATATTTTTATTTGCTACCTTTTTTCTGCTTTTTCTTCACTTCCCACCTTTCCATTTATAAAAAATACTTCACATTCCTTCATTTCATACTTACTCCTGGACACCATTTACTTCTCAACCTCCTCAGTACTCACCTGCCAACTCATGTGATGTCAAATGGTTGGAATAACTGTTCTCATAATAATAGAAATAAGTCCCTGTAGAGTTCTAAACTAAATAGCAGCAGGTAAATGTAAGTCAGTAACAATGTGCTTAACCAGGGATGTGCAAAAAGGAGTGATTTGAGACTAATTGCTTAAAAAGAATGGCTGAAAGATTTCCTTCAGCAATTTTTATATACACTTATAATTTCTTTTTAGATGCAAACAAAACAACAGAGTATTTTTGGGATTCATCTGATGATTAAGTGTAAATTTATATATCAGATGTGGTCACTGTAGACTTCCTGTATATGCTTAATGCAGAGAAATTACCCTGCCCAGAGACCAATTGATAACATTCTTAATTGGATGTCTAAAATGGAGGTCATCTGAATGGCATCCTTAAATGATGTTGCCTATAATGGAAACCTGTATCAGCTAGTATAGGTATAGTGGCATTTTACTGTGGTGGTATAAAGGCAGAGAGAGACAAGATAAGACTTTTTAAGAGAAAGAATCCCATTCATTAGACCAGTCAGTTTAGTTGCTAAATTACACCAAATATTGAGAGTGTGAGATATTTTTTTCAAGTATGAAATAAAGCAAGTATTTTTTAGAACTCCAGAAGAAGTGAGGACAGATTGTAATGATGCTATGCGTTTCTGAACGATAGGACTAGGCTTAGAAAGCAAATGAACGTGAAATCTCAGGGCTGTGTAATCATGTGCCCACTGGGAGCTGTGACACTTACTAAAGATGCTCTGTGGAGGCAGCTAGGCATGCAGAAGTGCACCAGACTGTGGCTTGGAGAAGTGAAGTCCGTCTGCCTAAGGAGGAATCTGTCTGAAATGCCTCTGCACTCCCCAGTTGCTTGTTAGACAGCAAACCTCCCAAAACATCAAAACAAACGTGACTTGTTTGAGTCCATAACCCAAGCTACGATATAATTTACGTCTAATAAATGTTTGTCAATTGTTAATGAGATAACAGTTGGTAAATATGAATTATTTAAGACCTGACAAATATGATTTGATGGCTAGCTGGCCAAATTTTCATGGGAACAATTATACAGCTAGTGAATCAGAGCAATCTGCGTGTTTTTGTCCATAGAGTTTGGCTAATCAGAAGGCTAACTAAAGAAACTGTAAGTGTAAATCTGACCACATGTAACTTTGGCTATCTGTGGCTCTGTAAACAGTTTGTAAAGCCTGCATGTGAAAGAATGTTATTTTATGAAGAAATAAAAGAAGAAATTAAGAAATTATATTTTAATTTCTATAATTAAATGATCTCACTTCAGCACTTTTCACTTAAGCAGACTGTGTTTTGTTATATGTATTTTTTCTGTGTTATTATTTTGGAGGAAATATGTTCTCTGATGTAGAGAGTTTATTTTATATGAGTTAAATATCTTAATAAATCTAAGTTAAATGTACCTAAAGCATTTAAGTGCTACTAAAGTAAAAGGCAAATAAAATCTATTTGAAAAGGTGTAATCCCAAATTGTGTTTATTTTGAGCACAGTATTTCTTATATTTTTATCACCATTTTTGCATACTAATACTTCCAATGGGTTTCAAGAACATGCCATATACTCATCTGAGAGGTTGAGTATCTTCTACAATGAATCTTTTACATCTGCTAGCCCTGTGATTCCACTACTTGCTACTGAATAATGTATTAAGCTTTTCCAGGCTCCTTCTGTTTGTCAGATGAGAGCTGCAATGGTTGCTTCATGTTCATTTATTTTCTGTGTTTAATAATGTCTAATACTACAGCCACAATGCTGCCATTTTTAGGCAAAGGAAAAAATAATAATCAATAAATCAGAGCCCGTCTGGCATTACCTCTCCAGATAAAACAAAGGAAAAGCATCTGGCCCATCTATGATATCTGTGCACATCTTATCCCTATCTACATGGATATAAAATACTAGCTATTATGTGTGGAGAGGTGCTTCTCTACCTAAAAAAAATTAATTTCTGAAGGAGAGGTATCAGATGTTTTTGCAATGGCACTTGTTCTGTGCTCAAGCCCTCTTGCCTTTACCATAATTTTCAAGCAAGCTTGAATCCAGTGGTTTGTAAGTATTGTAATGGAAATCAATTACACTCTGTAAACTTGCTTTCCTATTAATATTATGCTTTTCATTATGATTTAGAGTGCTAAGGAGGGCGCACAGATATCCTGTTACTTCAGTGGTTGCAAATGAGGCTGTAGATGTAGATGAGACGTTAGTAAAGCTGATTGGAATTAGAAGCAGCGAGGGTACAGCACAGCAAAGCAGTCACTTTGTCACTCAGCATATCTGCATGAATAATAGGTGGATAACTTGGGAGGACTAGTAAAAGTTCAGTTTTGCAAAGCAAAAGTGTGGCTGATACACGTGTGAAGGAAGGGGATCTGATTTTTAGCTATATGGATGGAAAATAAGATTCAAATCTACTGAGTGCTGTAGAGGTGATTACATCTAGTGTTAAAAGTGATCTAAATAGCCACAGACATGTAAGAGAGTACACTACACAGCAGATTAGAGCAGATCTGTGTCATCAGAGCATAAGCATCTTAATAGCAATTCATGAGAAATACTTCAATTCAGTGCCCAAAACAGAAAATATTTCTCAGAGGACAATGGAGATTTCTCCAGCCACAGAGTTAGTAACATCTTTGACAGTGTGCAAAGGTATTCATCTATTCTGTGAACCCAGCTAGAAGACTTAATGCAATCCCAGAGACTGAAAAATGACTAGCATCTGGAGATCAAGAAAAGAGATATAGAGGTCTCAAGAACATCCATACACCCAATGTGTATGTGCATATCCTGAATATGTTAAAAGCTAAGCAGAATAGGACATTTTTTTATTTGCTTTTGAATGCCAAATTTCATCAAGGAGTAGTCTCTCTCTCTCTTTTTTTTTTTTTTTTTTTTAATTTCCATGCAGAAACTACCACTATGAAAGAGCATAATTTTTCAAAATTCTAATCTGAGCAAACAGATGCTGTTTTTTGTAGCTATTGCATCACATTGCATTAGCACAGCTGATCATTTATGATGGCCTCTCTTGAAGGGGACAGAAAGGCCACAATAAACTAGGGTAAAATGTCCTCTTGGGTCTGAAGAAATTTTACAGCTCTAGAATCATTTATCAGTGGTAACTCAGGGCTAATAGCTGTGAAATTTCTAAAGGGAATACTTTGCTTCAACATTTGAATGACCTAAGGTTTGACAGTGTTTCTGTGAGGCTGAATTAAATGTTTTGATATGTGGAGAAAGGATGCAAAACCTTTCCTTAACTCCTGTGCTGCCCTTTCTGTAGATATATGTTAATGCTGTTAGCTTAAATTAGAGATTTTTGGATGTGTAGATTTTCTCACAAAACAAAACAAAACAAGCAACCAAACAAAACAAACAGCAGTGAAAAAAAATCCACAAAAATAAACCCTAACCAACAGTCCATCCGTAGTCCCAAGTTTCTGTTGTTTTTTAATGAAAATATCCCAAAGCTTAAAAATATGTATCCAAGAAAACTACCGTATGTAGGTCACTGTATAGTCCTGGAAACGTGTTTTCTAATTCTGTTGAGTTAAAAAAAAAAATAAAAAATTATACACAGCTATTCTGCTGATGTGTGCTTTCTGGAGATGATAAAAATCTTTTGAGGAAAATTCAAAGGGACTGTTTCCAAGAAGATGAAACAAAACTACCCTGTCTCATGGAATTATCACTAGTCAATTCTTGTTCATTTGTTTTCAATCAGACCTTGCTGATAAAGTCTACCTCTCTCCTATCAGTTATCTTCTACTCCTGAAGCTGCCCCACCTGAAGACTGAATGGAAGCAATGATGCAAACCTGTCTGTACAAACACAGTGAAGTCTTAAGAAAAGTAACCTTCTTGCCTCTGCTGTTTTCCCTCCCCTTCAGCACATAAGAAGCAAGTATGGCTGCAGTAGAGTCTTTCCACCAAAATCTGAAATTATTATTGGTGGCATCAGTGTAGGATTGAAGTTCAGACAGTTGGAAGGACAAGTTTTGTGTGTGCTGTTTTTCAAAGCACTTGCATTCACTTTTCTCATTGCTCATAACACTGCAACATTGAACAGACCATTCATGTATCTTAATGAGGGCTTTGCATGAAGGATGAAATCCTTTGAACTCTACACGCTTCTTTTCAGCACAGGATCCATCCTTGGTGGCTAGTGTACTGATCACTAGGAAAATAGAGACAAAAGAACATTAGGGCAAATTAGGGTATTCTGGTGGAAGACAAACTTTGTCTTCTACCACCAGTGAAGATTATATTTTATTTGATGAATACAAATTGTGTTGCTGAAGTAATGTAATTGTGGATCTGCAGGCAGTTCTTTTTTTCTACAAGCTCTGTCTCATTTACAGAAACATAATCCAGGAAGCTAAGGGCTCTAATCAGCATGTATAAAAGTGGGGAGAAAATGAGAAATTATAGTCATCTGTCCAAGCTCAGAGCAAGGTATACCAAACTTCTTCCTAGAGTTTGGAGATATTTTGCTGCAGAATTTTGCTTGCCAAGTAACAGGTGATCTTTTATTAGGGCAGTGATAGCTTCAGACCTTTGTTAGGTTTCTTACAAGAACAGTCATCATTGAATTAAAGATATGGCAGAAATCAAAGCAAAGCACTAATAAAAAAAGGCAATACTGTGGAAGCACAAAAAGAAGAAAGTATGAGTACAAAAGAAACACGTTGGAACATGGCAGGGGAATTTTTCTTGATGTGAGACCAGTTTAATTTGTATGAGATGCTGTCCCCAGAGCAATTTTTTCCATTGCCCTGACTTCACTGTAGCATCGTACCAAATGTGACCATGTTAACCCATTACAGTTTCTTTGCACATTTCTGAGGAACTGAACTGAGAGCACTCTCATAGCCTAGGGATTTAGTGATCCTAATTAGCTTAATTAAGTGATACTTTTACATGTAGAGCACAGGAAAGAGGACAGCATGTTTGCATCTATTTTTAACTAGAAACCATCTTTAATTTCAAAGCTCTGCGGAAATACACCTCTGACACAATGCTTTTCACTGCTGCTGGCCATTTTTTCAGAGAGATCTTTATGATTCCCATGTACTGCAGAATGGGAGTTCAGATGGCTATCCCAGCTGTACAAAAAACACTATGAAATCCCTACCATTTTAACAAACCATACAGGAGCACTTTCTTTTCCTGTAATCTACAGAAACATATGCCTCTGCAGGATGAAATTTCAAATGGGATAATAAATAACGTCTTTTTATGGGCAATGTGACCAGTATTTTTAATTTATTTCCTTTTAGGGTGGTCATCTATGGCTCTCTTAATACTAAGTCACACCCAGGGAACCTTGCCCAGCCATTTCAGAGCAAGCCCTTGAGCAAGGATTTTATTATTTGGCTTCCCAATGGAGAACTCTGTGCCCAGAATGAGCTGAAGAACAATAAAAGAAGTTTTTATCGTCACTGATGGAAAAAATGATAAAACAGACCAACTGTTGTTATCCTCGTAGGAAAAGAATGAGAGAATATGGCTTCTTTTTACTGTATTGGCAATAATTTCTCTTTTTGAAAACTTTTGATGACCAGAAAACTAGACTAGAGAAAATTTTAGCTTAGGCTTGAGTATTTAACCATGTAGACAGGGCATAATACAAACCCAATCTAGAGATCAAGTTTACCTTGTGATAGAGCAATACTACAGGTTTTTTTTTTGCCTTTAGATGTGCTTTATCACGCATCATTTAGTTTTGTGTACTCCTTGGCTCCTGATACGTCATGTTTCTTTTTCAGTTCCTTTCTCTGAACAAATTAGCCTTTTCTTGAAAGTCTTTGACTAAATATTGACAAAGGTAGGGGGCTGACAGCAATTTTTAAGTAGAAATATAAGGAAAGATCACTACAAATTCACATTTGCACTAGATTTGACTAGCTGTAAAGTAATTTCTCTTTTTACTGGGACTGGCAGTGGAAGTTGGAAGAGTTATCGCTATCATTTACCATCCACAGCAATTAGGTTGTATTATCAAGGGAAAAGGGTAAACCACAGTTCATTATGCTCTAAGACAAAGAATTGGAAGACACTGAATAGAAGAATTTTAGACAAACCCAAAACAGATGTTGGAAGCATAGGCAAAAAAGGTACAAGGAAATTCAAACCCCCTAAAAGTGCTGACTAATAGATTCAGTGACGGATAAGAAGCCAAACCTAAACAAAAGTCCAAACATGAACCATGCATGCCAATAGAAGGAGAAAGGTCCTGGAATGACAGAAGCTTTTAGGTGACCTGACCTTAGCTCTGTTCTAGTCTGATTTAAGGAGACAGCCTACTAATTTATTTCAATGGATGCTAAAATGAACAGTGTGGATTAAATGGAAAGACTCCTTCTCTACTATCGCATCAGTGGTGTGCTACACGTGCATGCACCATGGACTCAAAATGAGAATTTGAAGCATTTAAGTAGAAATGACTGTTAAAGGTATAGGTCAGTTTAAGGTGGTTCAAAACAGACCCCAAAACAAGAGTGTAGCATCCCTTCTGCCTATATGAAGTCACAGACAAAAAGCTTTTTAGTTTTTACTATTTGCTTATTTATTTGCTAATTATTTTTTTTAAGAAAAGATAGAAAAATAAAAGAATGTAACTATCCAGAGTATTCTGAACATGCTATCTTCCGCTACTTTCTGCTGTTTTCTTTTTTTATGCATGGACTGTCCTGTTTAAATGTGAATAAGTGCCACATAGACTGACAGGTGCTCAGAAAATACGATTTTTTCTGGGAATGTAACAGACTTATAGAGTTCAGTCTGTTTAGCTTATCAAAAAGAAGACTGAGAAGTGATTTGATTACAGAATATGAGTACTCTCATAGGGAGAAAATACCAAAGGGCTCTTTTGTACAGCAGAGAAAAGATTTTGCAAGAATCAGTGCTGGAAGTGAAAGACAGATGAATTCACATTGGCAATAAAACATTTTTTTGAAAGTAAGGCTACCTGAGCACTGGAGCAAAATCCTAACTGGAGCTGAGGCCTCCATTCTTTTATTTTTCAACTAAGATAGTAGCTTTGTTTGTTTGCTGTGTGTACTTTAGCTAGTGGGAAGAATGAGGGAAAGAGGGGTGCAATCTACATGGCATTGTAAGTTTGTGACTGTACAGATTAGCTGACTTTTTAATTTAACTATCAAAATGTGGACTATGGTGGACCCAGGTGAACATCATGAGGTTCAATAAATGCAAGTGCAAGATCTTGTACCTGCATCATGGCAACCTCTGCTATCAGTACAAGCTGGGGGATGTAAGGCACAGCTCTACCAAAAAGACCTGAGGGTACTGGTGGATGAGAAGCTGGACATAAGCCAGCAGTGTGCCCTTACAGCCCAGAAATACAACTGTATCCTAAGCTGCATCGAAAGAAGCATGGTTGGCAGATTGAGGAAGGTGATCCTGCCCCTCTGTGCTAGTGAGAACTCAACTAGAGTACTGCGTCCAGATGTGGAGTTCTCAGTACAGGGGAGACACAGACCTGCTGGAGTGCATCCAGAGAAGGGCCATAAAAATGACCCAAAGCATGGAATGTTTACCCTATGAGGACAGGCTGAGAGAGCTGGGGCTGTTCAACCTGGAGAAGAGAAGTCTGGGTGGAGACCTGAGAGCAGTCTTTAAGTACCTAAAAGGGGGGCTGTAAGAAAGAACAGGACAGACTCTTTAACAGAGTCTGTTGTGATGGGACGAGGGGGTGAAAAATGGTTTCAAACTAAAAGAGGGGAGATTTAGATTGGATGTGAGAAAGAAGTTTTGTATAATAAGAGTGGTGAGACACTGGCACAGGCTGCCCAGATAGGTAGTGGAAGCCCACTCCTTGCAGATATTCAAAGTCAGGTTGGACCACCCTCTGAGCAAGCTGACCTAGCTGTAGGTTCATGGTAGGGGAGTAGGACTAGAAGACATTTAAAAGTCCCTTCCAACTCAAAAGATTCTATAAGATTTCTGTAGGAAAACCAAGGCCATTTCCTGGCTCTTATTTCCGTGACTATAAGTTGAGGTAAAGGGACATGTCCTGTTGTTTTCCATCGCTAAGTAAAACTTGTTAATATGAATTAAATGATTTCCATCACTTTCTGTCCTTCATTCACATCAACTAGGTCACAGTTTACTCTTGTCTCCACATGCGTCATTGAAGGAAGATGCTTTCCTTTGAGAAAGGATGCACTCCTTTGCTGGTGTTTACAAATCACAATCACTTTTTCCCACTGAGCTTTTGGAATTCTGGCCACTGGATCTTAAAGACAGAAACGTGAAAGCATTTTCCACTAGAATGTCTTGGGATTATTCCTCTCACCCAAGCAGACTCATTCAAATACCTACATGTGGCATTCTTGCCTAGTATAGGCAAGAAGAATATTTGTTGAATTTATGCACGTTACTTCTGATATGCAAATTTCTCATAACACTATAACACAACAGCCACACATGACACTTTGTTCCTACAGAAGTGCGCAGTGCCTAAGGGAGAGGAAAAAGCTCTTCACAGATCTGCATTGGGTTGTATAGCATAATTTACAGGGAGGGAATGTAATTGGCACAATTATGTCTAGGACTACTACTGTTTTTTATTGTAACAGAATGGCAGACACTGATTCTCTGGAATAATAGAATCATAGACTGGCTTATGTTGGAGAAGACCATAAAGATCATCTAGTTCCAATCCCCTGCTGTGGCCAGGGCTGCCAACCACCAGATCAAGCTGTCTAGAACCCATCCAACCTAGCCTTGCATGCCTCCAGAGATGGGGCATCCACAGCCTCTCTGGGCAGGTTGTTCCAGCATCTCAGCACTCACTGAGTAAAAAATTTCTTCCTAGTACCTATCTAAGTCTCCCCTCTTTTAGTTTAAAGCCATTTCCCCTTGTCCTACCTCTATCAGACTGTGTAAAAAGTTGGTCCTCCTCCTAATTGTAAGTTCCATTCAAGTACTGCAAAGCTGCAGTGAGGTCTCCCCAGAGCCTTTTCTTCTACAGGCTAAACAATCCTAATTCTCTCAACCTTTCTTCATAGGAGAGATTCTCCAGCCTTTTGATAATCTTCGTGGCCTTCCTGTGGACCTGATCCAACAGCTCCACATCCCTCCTGTACTGGAAGCCCCAGGCTTGGACATAGTACTCAGCTGGGGCTCCACAAGGGCAGAGAAGAGGGAGACAGTAATCTCCCTGCTAGCCACCCCTCTTTTGATGGAACCCAGGATACTGTTGGCATTCTGGGCTGCAAGAGCACATTGCTGGCTCATGTCCAGCTTTTTGTCCATCAGGACCCCTAAGTCCTTCTCTGTAGGGCTGCTCTCAATGAGTTCTTCTCCCAGTCAGTACTCATGTTTAGGATTTTTTTTTACCCAAGGGGCACATCTTGCATTTATCTTGTTAAGCCTCATTAGATTCTCATGTGCCCAATTTCTGAGCATACCCTCTGGATGGCATCCCTCTCTTCTATTGTATCAACAGCAACACTCAGTTTAGTGTCACTGTCAACACGCTTAGAATATACTCATTCCCACTAAGTCAGTGATAAAGATGTTGAAGAACACTGGTTCCAAAATGTGGCCCTGGGGGACACCACTCATGACTGGCCTTCACCTGGAGATATAACTGTTCACAACAACCCTCTGGCTATGACCATCCAACCAATTATTTATCCATCTAATAGTCCAGCCTTCAAATCTGTATCTATCCAATTTAGAGATAAAAATGTGGTGTGGGATCACATCAAAGGCCTTGGAGAAGTCCAGGTTGATTACTTTAGTTGCCCTATCTTGGTCCACTGATGCCATCACTTCATAATAGAAGGCCCCAGATTGGTCAGGTACAATCTGCCCTTGGTGAAGCCATTCTGGCTGTCTCAGGTCACCTCCTCATCTCACATGTGCCTTAATATCCCTCCTAGGAGGATCTACTCCATGATCTTCCCAGGAACAGAGGTGAGGCTTGCCAGCCTGTTGTTCCTCATGTGTGATGTTTCCCTGTTTCCAGTCACCATGAACTTTGCCGGACAGCCATGATTTTTCAAATGTAATGAAGAGCAAATTGGCAACCATATCAGGCAGTTCCTTCAAGACCTTGGGTTGCATGCCATCTGTCCCGATAGACTTATACATATTCAGCCTCATGAAGTGGTGTCAGACTTGCTCCACTCTTAATGCTGGGAGGGATTCTGCTCACTGACTCCTGCTTAGAAGGTCAAGGACATGCGAGGCTTGAGAAGACTGACTGGCTGTGAATACTGAGGCAAAGAACTTGCTAAGTATCTCAGCCTTCTCCATGGGTGAGGAGGCCAGCACTTCCTTTTCACTTATCAGAGAGAGTACACTCTCTTTTGCCTTTCTCTTCTACCCAGTGTATCTAAAGAATCCCATTTTGTTGTTTTTCACATCCCTTGCAAAGTTCAATTCCATCTACACCTTGATTATAGTGGCTTCATCTCTGCACATCCAGACAGCAACCCTATATTCTTCCCAGGCCATCCGACCTCACTTTCACTACTTATATTTTTCCTTCTTTTTTTCCCTCATCCTTGCCGAAGGTCCTTGCTAAGCAATGCTGATTTTCTGCTTCTTCTGCCTGATTTCTTGTTCTGGGAGATGGAGAACTCTTGTGCTCTCAGAAGGGCGTCCTTAAAGTACTGCCAGACCTGTTCCATTCCTTTGTCCCCTAAGGACAGTTTCCCAGGGGATCTTATCCAACTATTCCTTAAACAGCCTGAAGTTCTCCTTCCTGAAGTTCAGGCTCCTGACTCCACTCTTTGCCAGGTCAGTGTTCCTCTAGATCACGAACTCAACTAGGGCACTGCCTTTGATCTTAACCTTTTTAATAATTTCTTCATGTGGGTGAGCACCAGACCCAGCAGTGCTTCACATCTGGTGGATCTGTCCAATACCTGAACCGGGAAGTTGTCATCGGTGGACTCCAGGAGTCTCCTAAATCTCTTCTAGCGTGCTGTCATGCTGTGTTTTTTTCCCAGTAGATACCTGGATGACAAGAAGGCTTTATCAGCAGGCTCCCCTTAATCAGGCGGCCTGTTGTAGACCATGACCACCAGATGTCCTTTATTGGTCTGGTCCTTAATAAGCTCTAGTAACTTTTTCTCAGAAGCAGCTCTTCACAGTCTGTCCACTTCTTAACACAGAGGGCAATTGGCCTACCCACTCTTTCCTTGCCTATCCCTTCTAAAAAGCTTGTAGCCTTCAGTCATGGTATTCCAGTTATGTGAGTCATCCCATCATGTTTCTGTGATAACAAGGAGATTATAGTTTTCCAATTGCACCAAGGTTTCCAACTCCTCCTGCTTATTTTCCATGATGTGGGCATTGGTATAAAGGCACTGCAGTGGCCTTTTAGCCACATTACTTTCTTGGAGGAGCCCTCCCAAAAACCTTCTGGACAGATCTGAGGTCTTCTCCACTTCCTAAAGTGACAGCGTTCCCTGACTCTTCTCTGTTCCTCAGTAGTACATCACCTTCTCCCAACAAATCTAGTTTAAAGCCCTGGTGATGAGCCTTGTCAGGTTGCTGCCTAGTACATTCTTGCCTGTTCTTATCACTTGTGTCCCATCCCACATCAGCCCTCCCAGTCTATTGAAGGTGTGTCCAGATCATAGAAGCCAAAGCCCTGTGCATGACACCATCCATGATGAAGTCTGTATGAACTTCATCCAGTTGTGGACTTCCCATTCATTTAATCAATAAGAAAAACAATGAGGAGAATTTCCATGTCTAAGAGCAATTGTGTTGCACTTTCCAGATGAAATGCTTCTTACCTCAAAATCATGTTCCTCTCAGTGATATTCTGGCTAATGAAATCATATTTAATCAGGCTCACGATGACTAGACTGGAGTTTCTCACTATCTCGGTCACAGTCAAAAAATTTGAGTGAAAAGACAGGGATCAAGCTAGTAAGCTGCATCTTTGTAAACGGGATTGAGTGATTGATCAGACATATAAAATAGATGTCAATTAGTACAGCGAAGCATATGTTACTGTAGTGGGTGGTGGGGAGAATTTGTGATGGGTTGGTGGTTCGGAGCCTAGCTGAATGGGATAACTTGGAGAAAAGGTACAAGGGACAGGTAAGAGAAGAACACTTTGGGGGATTTAAGTTGCTACTGGGAAAGAAAAGCAATAGATTTCTATTTGTTGATTTACATGTTTGACTGATATAATGAGAAAATGAGTGGATGTAATTCTTTGAGTTGCATGAATGTGCCTGGAATATCTCTCTGCATTGTGATAGAAAGGTCAGGAGAAGGGGATGTTTTATGTATAACAAGCCAAGAAGCATGTCAAATCTTAGAATGTAACTGAAAGTTTTCCTCCAAAAGAAAATACATGTGCAAGAAACTGATTATAAAAGGCAAACACACTGAAGTCTAGTCTACTTTCTTTGAAATAGATTCATTATGTAAGGCTTTGATGAAAAAAAAAAATTTTTTTCTAGGACTTACATACTCTCCTCAAGCAGTTCTCCAACAGAAACTAACCAGAGTCATAATTCTTTGGCATTCATCACACTTTTTCATGAATACCTACAATAGGTGCATTAAAGTCTGAGACAGGTGCCTAGATTTTGTGCCTTCTCAGCAAAGAGAAATCAACAGTTACAGGACACAAGCCATTTCCTAAGTGGATAGCTGGAAAAGATCAGATGAATCATAAGCCAAAAGTGCCTATTTCTCTTTATTAAGGGAACTGACAATGATATAGGCTAAGAACTTATCCAGATGCTGCTATTTATGTTCTGCTTTCTGAGAACTGAGCTAACAACGTATTAATCAAATTATAGCCACCCTACAATTATCAGTAAAAGAAATAAGCAGAGAATATTTTTTGGAACACTCAGATATGAGGTTCATTCTAACTGGAAGTGAAGACCAAAGTGTCAGAATTGTATGTAAAAAAAGAATGGAGATTCTTCAGAGAGCATATATATATTACAGAGGCTTTCAGATGGACTGCTAAAAGGCTGATGATGTCCGTGTCCTGCTGGGAAACCATAGCAGTAAAAATCTTCCCTTTTTGATGCTGCTGATTATGTTTTGATTTATTTCATCTTTTGAATAGTGGTTATGGTATCCTACCAAGTCCATTGTCAACACCGTGTTTGCTTCCAGAATCAAGACAGTTTTAAAAATGTGCAAGACTTCACCTGGAAATTGGAACATGTAGTGGTGATATTCCTGGACTGTATCTCCTCCCAGAGGACCCCCACCTTAGAATCATAGAATCATAGAATGGTTTGAGTTGGAAGAGGTCTTTAAGATCTAGTTCCAACCCCCCTGCTATAGGCAGGGACTCCTCCCTCTAGACAAGGTTGTTCAAAACCCCACCCAGCCTGGCCTTGAATTCTTCCAGGGAGTGAACAGTCACAACATCATTGGGCAGCCTGTTCCAGTGTCTCACCAGCCTCACACTAAATAATTTCTTCCTAATATCTAGTCTAAATCTAACCTTTTCCAGTTTAAAACCATTTCCCCTTGCCCTGCCACTACATGTCACCTAAAAAAAAGTCCCTCCCCATCTTTCCTGTGTGCCCCTTCAGATACTGGAAGGCTGCTATAAAGTCCCTCTAGAGCCTTCGCTTCTGCAGGCTGAAGACTCTAACTTTCTCAGCCGGTCCTCAAAGGGAAGGTTCTCCAGCTCTCTGATCATCTTTGTGGCCCTCCTCTGGACCTTCTCCAATAGCTCCATGTTCTTCTTGTGTTGAGGGCAGTAATCCAGCTGGGGTCTCACGAGAGCAGAGTAGAGGGGTATCTCCCTTGACCTGCTGGTCACATTTCTCTTGATGCAACACAGGATATGGTTGGCCTTCTGGCCTGCAAGTGCACACTGCCGGCTCATGTTGAATCTTTCATCAGTCAGTACTCCAAAACCCTTCTCCTCATCAGTCCATACTCTCAAATCCTTCTTCTCAGGGCTGCTCTCAATCCATTCTCCACCCAACCTGTATCTTTGCTTGGGACTGTCCCCACCCAGATGCAGGACCTTGCACTTGGCCTCGTTGAACTTCATGGGGTTGACATGGGCCCACCTCTCAAGGTAGCCCCTGGAGCCCTAGAGTATAGCCACTGCTTTTTGTCTCTCACATGTCACTGAGGAGTCAGCATGGGGTCAGGAAACTGGCAGCTGGAAAAGTCACACCAAGCTCCCTGTTGCATGATGTTGATGATGAGTGGATTGCTAGCAGCCTTCAGTCTGGACTCCCAGATGTAACGTGCATCACTGAAGCCTTCTATGGCCCTACAGCTAGAGGCTACAGAAGAGTCATTGCAATCGATGAATATTGTACAGAATAGAGTTGTAGAGGTGTTAAGAGATCAGTAAGGCTGTGAGCCCTCATAGAGGAGATCTCATAGAGACCATCTGAGCTGACATAAGAAAAAGGCAAAAAGCACTATCTACCTCATAGTCCTACCTAAGAAATCTGTGCTGCTATTCTGTCCCTCCACAACTTTCTTTTATACATGAAAGTTTAAGTAGGAACAAAGCATGTGATTAACATTATCTAAGGCTAGTATATCTAGTAGTAGACCTTCAATAGTTCAGACATAGTTTCTATTTGGAGAGACTGCTTTGCCTATCAAGGGTATCCCATGTGCTGTCTACAATATTTCCCTGTGGTTGTTTCTTCACTGTGGTGTTTTTCTTTATCCAGTCATTTGATACAGGTGGTAAAGATTAGATGGAAATGCTCACATTTTCTCCTCAGGAACCCCACAATCAAGTCTTATAGTGGAGCATAGGCTATATGGATGATTATGGCACCATCAATCAGACACAAAGTCAAGAGCCCGTTAACATGGATAAGTTATTCATCTGCATGGCAGCACAGCTGCACTTACAGAGCTTCAGCAAAGCATTATGTACCACTGCCAGTAACTCAGGCTGAATTTTTCTCCAAATCACAGTTTGAAAGCTGAGATTAGAATTCAGTAATGTCTTTAATTCCCTATGATTCAACTACTGTACCTGTGGAGGGAATGGAAAAGAAGATGGATAGCAGTGGAAACAATTAGGAAAAAAAGGTGAGAAGCATGACAGGACTGCAGTAATAGCCACAAAGAAGTAGACTGTGTTGATATATTTCTGATGTAATCTTGTGTCCCTGGAAAAATCTAGGTCTCCCCACTGAAATGGGGAGAAGTAGTTCTGCAGGTATAAGCACAAAATCCTTTACTCAAGCCTCTCATTTGTCTATTCAAACACCATTTCAGATGACCATTACAGTTCAGTGAATGCAATAATGCAGCCTGAATGTAAATGGAGTAAGAAGAAAATCTACATAGAAAAATGTAACAAACATGTGGGAGGAGAAGATGCAAATAGGCAAAAGGGCATATCTCATTTAACATGAATAATTCTAAGGACCATCTGGATGGTATACTGAGGTTCTGTTTGTTGGGAAGGGTACATACTCAGCTCCAACAGAGTATGGTACATCTGACCTTTCTGTATAGGATTCAAAGAGAGTCGCTAAGCTTGGCACACCTCTGGGCCAAGTATCAAATAATGGACAAGGAGAGAAATTAGGAAAATACTGTAGCCAAAAGTGGATATACCAGGACAAAGACTTTAGGGAAATTACCCTCTCTATCCTGGCTTTTTGTCTAGCTGAAATAAGTAATAAAATTGTCTGAATTTTCCTCACAACTAGAGCTATTAAGAATAAAATTGCTTAACAACTGGCAAGGGTTTTTTGTATGCTTGGATTCAAAGGAAAAAGTCAAACCACACCATTATATGCTGTGGAAATCCATCTTAAAATAAATCCAGACTAGGGTCTCATTCTCAGGTTTCCAGCTAATGTAGCTTCCACTCCAGAATGCAGCAACTCTTTGGTTTTTCAGTGAATTGATAACAGAGGTAGTATTTATACACCTCAATATCCCTAAAAGTAGTTAAAAACTTTTCATAATTGAAGTTTTTATTCCTGTTGCTAGTCTTGATCATTTTTCATTTGGAAAAGTGCTTGCAAAACTCTCGTGAGACCCAAAAATCAGAGTAATTATGTTACAATAATATTTGATATGTGAATTCAAATGGAATTGAAACTCCCTAAAGAATGACAATGAAGTTATTCCTTACTTTTTTGTTTGTTTAAGCACATTGATCACCCTATTTACAAACGACATGAGGATTAAATAAAAATGGTCATACATTCCTAGTGCAGAAAAAAGAAAGGAGAGGGTGAGGGAAAGGGAGAGGGAGAAGGAAGGGTGGGGAAGGGGAAGGGGAAAAGGAAGGGAAGGGAAGGGAAGGGAAGGGAAGGGAAGGGAAGGGAAGGGAAGGGAAGGGAAGGGAAGGGAAGGGAAGGGAAGGGAAGGGAAGGAAAAGGTTTTCAGTGGATAGGGCAAACTGAAGGCATAGCATGTGACTTTCTGTTTTGTTCCCTGACATTAGTGGACTTGTATTGGCAGGAGACACCAAGATTGACAGGATACATCAAGATTGAAGATAAGCTATGAACTATTTAATACTGCTTGGCAGTCCAAGACAACAATGGAATAAAGGCTATATGGCAGAAGATATGGGTGGAGTAAATTCATTGCCATTCTCTTTCTAGGTGTAGATTAAGAAGTCGGCACATTCTAACTCAGTGCTGTAGAGCACTAGCACCTGTGGTGTTGGTGGGGAGAATTTTCTGCAACTATCACCTGAAAGCTAGGTCTACCGAAGGAGACTGCAGCTCCAATAGATGAGTTTTGGAAAATTCTCTCAACTGTGCTTGTTCCTGTGACTTCTTAACTTTTCATCTCCTTCCTGGTACTCTTAACAGTGCCACTGTTGGTAAGTTTCCTTCCTAGCAGAGAAAAGTGATGTAGAACAGGCGCATAATTGGCTCAAGAAAAAGCCAGCAGTACCTAAGTGTAAGCATTGTTCTATCTGTGGGACAAGGATTCTCCAAAGTTTTCAGAGAGAGCCTGAGGGAAATTCTAAAGCTGTTCAGTTCATTTAGGCCGGTGTGGACACTGAGATCCTCTCAGACTCCTGAACATCTATTCTGAGTTGCAGAAGACAATTGACACCGAAGATGTGTGTAAAGTCACATGGCTGAGAAAACAGAACCCTTACAGAATGGGTGTAGCTTTTCAGAAACCACCATTTCATATGGAGGACTTATTTCAGCCTATTCTTTATGCATACTTCCCATTCGTGGGTTTCTTTTAAGACTGGATTTTGAATGTTCCTTAAAACGCTAAAACTAGAGAAGCTCTGTCAAATAAATCAGCACCATTTCCTGCTTTTGCATAGGAAGCATGAAAATTAAAGGCTTTGACAGAACTCAGCAGACAGTTTCATAACTTTTCTGACCTTAGGGAAGAAACTGGATTTTTACCACTAATCATACTCACTGCATTTTGATAATATGACATCATATTGGAGTTGAGTCATTGGGAAGAGGATCTTGCCTCTCCTGAAGAGTATATGAATGTTTCAGTGAACCACTGTTAAATTTTGCTGGTTTGGCAGAGAAAGTTGATATTAAGTAGCATAGCAACAAAATGAGTTAATATGTGCCAGAGACATGAAAGAAAAGCAAGAGATTTTGATAGTTTACCAGAGGGAAGAAAGCAGGTCTTATATATAAGGAAGACATGAAATTAATAATGTCTCAGAAGTGACTCAGATAACTTACAGAGGTATCAAGCCTGTCATCAGTAAGAATATACATCAAAAAGGCTGAAATATTATGATCAGAAAGAAACTACTCAAATAGTTTGGAAAATATGAATGCATGTAATCCAGCTGGTCTTGATCATATCTTAGGGCATTCACCTCCCAAAGCTATATAATCTATAGCCCACATCTACACCTGAAAGTTACAAAAATATAATGGATGATGTGGCTCTATAATTGAGCATGATTGAATTACTGCAGGTAAGCAAGTTACAGCATGCCAGCTGAGCCATGGTAACTGGCTGCCTGCACTTTCAAATAAGTAATGTCTGTTCATTTTCAGTAAGAATATAAAACCAATTCACAGAAACCAAAGCAAAAAGAGCAGGTTCTCTTATTTCAGTTCAAGAGCAGCATATTTCACTTTGACACCAGTAGATTCACAGTTTGTCTTGGGTAAACTAAACTGTTGATATAAGTTGAGATGAATAAAAAGCTAAGGTAAGATAAAAGTAATTTGCCCAACAACTGGGCAGAAGCCAATACTATATGGTGACTTTCAGATGAGCAAGGAGAATACGAAAATACTCTGTAAAAATGTATTATTTTAGGAATTAAAGGGAGGGAAAATATATGTAAGAAGCAGCTCACAGGGCTGGATTCATCTGTATTTACATCATGAATATATCTCTATTTTCAGAGGGGTCCTCTTGATTTTCACTTAGCAATTTGAAGCATAAAACATTCTTTAATGTCAGTGAATGAATCAAAATAAAGCTCCAGTGAATTCCGTACTCCGCAGTATATGGAATGATAGACAAATACTGGCCAGCAATCTTCATTTCATAAACATGTTAAGATGAAAATAAGGAGCACAGCAGATACTTGTTAATTTAACTTAGTATCAAGCATTACATTCACAACGTATTATCTGGAATAAAAAGTCTCTGGATAGAACCTATCTTCTGGATTGAAAACCTGAAAAGAAGTGATAAATGCCATAATGCATTTGAGAATAATTGGCTGTACACTGCTGATGTTAGACAAGTTTTTCTTAAAAGCCCTATTAATGAACAAATAAGAAGCACATTATTGAAAACCTGAATATCATACTACACAGAGACATGTGCTACTGTAACCAAATCAAGTATTAGCTTTCATAAAAGGGATTTAGAGAGATTTAAACAATTCAGTTGAAGACTACCCCTACTAATCGAACACACGTTTAGAATGAAAAGCAAAAATGGTGAAGGTTGTGCTGAAAGGTAGAGGTGACAGAAAACACCATGCATGTATTCAAAATGTGTGACTATAGCAAAAAAAAAAAAAAAAAAAAAAAAAAAAGGTACAAATTAATGTTCTATATGTTTGTACTTGTTGAACGGAACAAGAGATAGTTCACTTTGTGCTCTCATGTTCATCTTGGAGGTATCAGATCCACTTCATGCACCCTAAGAACAGAAGGATACCAGTAAGATTGAGGAAGCCGAAGAGAGATTGTGGAATTGAAGGATTAAGGATATGATTATATTATTATCATTAAATATCATTAAATGAAGCAAGAACAAGCCAGGGAAGAGTGGTAAAGAAGGGTAACAAATATGAACTACTAGAAACCAGAAAGACCGTAGAAACCCACAGAAGGCAAATGCAGCAAAGAAGTGAGAAAACAGATTAGGCACTAGGAATGTAAAATGGTAAATAGGTTTGGTTTTTGTTGTTGTCTTATTTTTAGTTTCTGGAACAATGTGTGAGTAGTCAGAGTTCTTTGTCTTCTTGTTTTCCATACTGGTGGCCAGAACCCATTAAAATTGATTGGTATGAGCCATGTATTGGCAGTGAGCAGGTTAATGGGATCTAACAAATCTTCATTTTTCCACTAATTCTATGCACGCTTTTTCTCGCTCTGTACCAAAGTTTCCTCATAGCTCTGTTTATGAGATATATAAAATAAACTGTTGGTGTTTTTTCTGGATAACCAATGGTTCTGTGAATATGCATTGCATGATATATAAAGTCTTCCCCGCATGGGAAAGCTGTGTTTCCAATTGGTTGCATAAAGTTAGGTTATTTTTCCTCTTTTGCTTGCCAGCAGGTACAGAAAGGCTAAATGTTCCAAATCCACACTTCATTAACTTTTCCTTCTTCAGCACTTCTTTCAGGTTCTCAAACCACATCTTCTGTACCTTATGCAGAGACAGTAGTTTCCTCATAGTTGTGTAACTAAGATTGATTTTCTCCTTTACTATTTTTCCCAAACTCAACAAATCTGTCTGAAATTTCACACACAATTTTTTCTAGCAGAGAAGACTTTAAAAACAGTTCTTAAGGAAGTCAGCCAGATTATTTATTAGAATTTGTAACTTGTAAAAAGATCAAGAAGACCGAGCTCTGAAAAAAAATAAAAGAAAAAAAAAGCATAATAGTATTGAAGAACTATTCTATCTCCAAACAAACAAACAAAATCTCTTTGACTCAGGAAATTCTAATCAAGTTCTGGTGCCTCTGGCTGTGTTGAAATAGTTGAGAAATCATCTTTCAAAGTTAAATAGTCCAGACTTCATGAATGTGTCTCCAGTGAAACAGGTTAGAAATGATGTCAATTTGTTTTATAGGCTCTGGCCATTTTAAGAAAGGCAGTGCAGTCATGGGGGTTGAGGACAGATTCTCTAGAGCAGTCTAGACTAAAACCAGTTCAGCATTTCCTGGTTCCTCTGACCTGACTAGCAAGGGATTTTTCATTCACTCTAGCTATCTAACAGATGTTATATGAGCTGAATCACACGTGGAGTGCCCAGTAGTTACTTCTACTTACATATTAAAATAATGTGTTTATTTTTTAGTCATGATATTTCCCGGTGTTGACATGTTCAAAATGTTGATGTTCAAATGTTCAAAAAATGAGTGACACCACAAAGATGGCTGCTGACTAGAGTTTAAGCTTTACATGTTTGTTTCTTCCTCTGCAAAGAAGGTTTACGCACTCTGGCCTCTTGCTGAGACAGGCTTGTATTCTCAAATTGCTTTTGCTGAGGATTTTCATGCTCCAGTAATGACATGCAGCTTCTCATTCATTAATCATTTTCCATAAAGAGTACCAATAGAGTAGTCCAATATTTATCGGGTATTTGTCTTGATTTCTCCACACTTATTCTGGAGAATAATTATTTTACTGGAAAAAATAGTGACTTTGGAAAATATTTTAGTACATACACAAAATAAGGACTGGAGTCTTCTTCCTTTGAGGCTCAGGGCAAAACTTACCAAGCAGAAGTAGATTAGAGCTAAAACCCAGATATAGCACTACAAGAGCTATCTAAAGAAAGCATTGCCCATTAGTTACTGAGCCTCCATTTCTTCTCTCACCTCTATAGCATTAAAATAAAGCACAGATATCTAATTGAAAAATAGTCTCTAGTTCAAGGTTTGTTTTACCTTAATACTGAAGACAGTCTTTAGGGATACATAATATAGGCTGATAATTCAGGGAACACACACTATAAATTAGAACCATCCTTTTGCATTAAGTAAATATAAATGATATCCCCAGGATATCATTTCCTCATCTGCAGCACAACTGATGACATTGGCTGTTTGCTTTGCTAGCTGTAAGCTTGGTGGCCACGCCTGCCCCGCTGACCAGATGGCAGGAAGACATCTGCTGCCCTTCAGTGAGAAATGGATCTTCTTATTTCAGTGTCAGTCCTGCCCTTTGTGTGGTGGGATGGCATGGAGATGGGAAAAATGCTTTGTCAGTAAGAACCTCTGTTCAAAGTACATGTAAACATTCTCATCAGAACACCACTTAGTTATGGAGGCAGTTGACAGTGATACAAATCAGTTCAACCGTTCACCAAGAATGAGGAACAGCATTTAAAAACAGATTTGTCAAATGAGCTTAGAAATACTTTCTATGTGGGAGATTCAAATATTTCATATCATAAAATCATAGAATGGTTTGGGTTGGAAGAGATCTTTAAGATCACCTAGTTCCAACCCCCCTGCTATAGACTCATGTTGAGTCTTTCATCAGTCCATACTCTCAAATCCTTCTTCTCAGGGCTGCTCTCAATCCATTCTCCACTGAACCTGTATCTGTGCTTGGGATTGCCCCAACCCAGATGCAGGACCTTGCACTTGGCATTACTGAACTTCATGAGGTTGACATGGGCCCACCTCTCAAGGCTGTCCACATCCCTCAGGATGGCATTCCTCCCCTCTAGTGTATCAACTGTACCACTCAGCTTGGTGTCATAGAATCATAGAATTGCTCAGGTTGGAAAAGGCCTTCAAGATCAAGATTTTGGCCACAACAACCCCATGCAGCGTTACAGGCTTGGGGATGAGTGGCTGGATGAGTGTGAAGAAGAGAAGGACCTGGGGGTGTTGGTTGATGCTCGGCTGAACATGAGCCCACAGTGTGCCCAGGTGGCCAAGAGGGCCAGCGGCATCCTGGCCTGCATTAGAAATAGTGTGGCCAGCAGGAGCAGGGAGGTGATCATCCCTCTGTTCTCAGCATTGGTGAGGCAGAACCTGGAGTACTGTGTTCAGTTTTGGGCTCCTCACTGCAGGAAAGATGTTGAGGTCCTGGAGCATGTCCAGGGAAGGGTAGCAAAACTGAAGAGGGTTCTGGAGCACAAATCTTATGAGGAGCGGCTGAGGGAGCTGGGATTGTTCAGTCTGGAGAAGAGGAGGCTCAGGGGAGACCTCATTGCACTCTACAACTTCCTGAAGGGAGGCTGTGGTGAAGAGAGATTTGGCCTCTTTTCCCAGGCAACGAGCAGGACACGGGGAAATGGCCGCAAGTTGTATCAGAGGAGGTTTAGGTTGGACATAAGGAAGAAGTTTTTCTCTCAGAGAGTGGTCAGGCACTGGAATGGCTGCCCAGAGAGGTGGTGGAGTTGCCGTCCCTGGCAGTGTTCAAGAGGCGTCTGGATGAGGAGCTGCAAGATATGGTTTAGTACCAGTGGTGGCAATGGTGATGAGGAGACGGTTGGACTGGATGATCTTATAGCTCGCTTCCAACCTTGTGATTCTATGATTCTATGATCATCAAGTTCAACTGCACTCAATCCCAGTGTCCATGTCACCTCCAAAGATGTGAAATAACACCAATCTCAGCACTGATCCCTGAGAAATGCCACTCATGACTGGTCTCCACTTGGCCATTGAGCTGCTGACCACAACTCTGAATGTGACTATCCAGCCAATTCCTTATCCAGCCACTGGTCCATCCATCACATCCATTTTTGTCCAATTTGACAACCAGTATGTTGTGCATGACAGTGTAATATAAACATATATAATTCAGTAAGAATTTGTTACTTTCTGCTTGCTTGCCCCATTATTTTTTTACTGTTAGTTATTAAGACAGTAATAACTTTTATTTATCTATGAGACTGAGACAATGTCTATTTTTAAATGCTACTTTAGAAAAAACACAAGAAGCAGTGACTGAACTAGCAACTATACTGTATCTTCAGCTGTGCGTTATCACCTAGTCCTTTGAACTAAAAACCTACACAGATTTTGTTAGACAGCTCTCCAGTGGTTCAACATTCATTTTTTCAGTGACATTATGGGAGCTGAAAGTGGGAGAAACTCTGTGAGAGAAACCCTTGGAATTTCCATTACAACTCTTTAACTCAGTAAGTACTACTTCCCATTGCTTGAAGCAGGACCCAGGTTTTGTACTAAGCTGACAGCACAAGCTCCATTACTTCTCAGGCTTTGTCTTTTTTTGACTTTAGCTTAATTTGGTGCAACTGTCTGGTATAACACATAAGACTACCTGTACACTTACAATACCAGCTACTAAGAGTTAGTAGAAATAAGTAGTGCTTTCATGCAGAATGATGCTTGAGCCTAGAATGAAATACAGTTTACAGGATTCCAGGCCTGGGATGGGACTACAGGCAGATGCCTTGAAGGCGTATGAGCAGGATAGCAACCAGTTTGGCTTGCGGAACAAACTCTATAACCACAAAGTAGTTATAAAACAGGTATGTTTATTCAGTGCCTGGGGCAGAGGGGATAACTCCTTCCTGGCCTGTACACCAAAAGCAGGTAAACTATTTATAGAAATAATACTTGCATATTCATGCTATTTCTAGACAAGGAGTAGTTATTATAATTAATGTTAGGAATTCATTACAATATTCCATGCCCATTCTATGCCCCAAACTCCACCCCTAATAATGTTTCTACACACGCACGGTGCCTCCTGGTGGTTGCTCCAGTAGTTGTGGGGATGAAGGCTGTATGTCATCCTCGTAGTGTACTTCTGATAGCGGTGTAGTTTGAGGAGGTATTGCAGCTTCAACTGGTTCAGTCTGTAGAATGGTTTCTAGGATATGGCTCCTTGGACCAACCAGCAAGTTTCTTGGGTTACAGTTGATGTACCCCATATCTCTCCTATTGTTCGTGCTCAACTACTTTTACAATTTTAACAATATAACAAATTAGCCCTTTATTCAAGTTGTCAATTACTAGCCATTAAAGGAGTATTACACTTGGAGCTGGGTAAAATGGTTTAAAAGTAACAGAAAAAAAAAGTACAGGTATTTGATGTATGTATGGTGTGCCACGTATAGTAAATTTAGGTATAACACGGGCTAAGACAGTGAATAAAGAGAACAGGTTAAAGGTTGTTAGCAAATATGCAAAAATGACCCTGAATCACAGAATCACACAATTGCAGGGGTTGGAAGGGACCTCAAGAGATCATAATCTCCAATCCTCCTGCTGAAGCAGGTACCCTACATTATGTTGCACAGGTTGGCATCCAGATAGTCTTCAGTATCTCCATGGAAGGTGACTCCACAACCTCTCTGGGCAACCTGTTCCAGTGCTCAATCACCCTTACTGTAAAGAAGTTCTTCATGTGTTAATATTCCATGTGTTAATATGCAACTTCCTGTGTTCAGTTTTTAGGCTGTTACTCATTGTCCTATACCTCTGCACCACCAAGAAGAGCCTGGCCTCATCCAGTTACTACAGAATATTTAGAATAATAATATAAAATAGAATATAGAAAAATTAGTATAGAATAATGCTGAGATCGAGGAAGATCAATATTGCATTCCTGGAGAAGAACTTGCTTGTTAGTGTCATCATAGCTGGACTGATAATTCTTTGAGTAAACTGTTAGGACAAATTAGAAAAGCAATAAACTATTGGCTTTGTTTGCTGTATTCATTTGCATGTGAAAAGAGGAGCATTAATAGTGAGAATTCAAGTAGAGTGGTGCAGCTTGCTATACACTAACTAGGCAACAGAGACACTGTAAAGTCTCTAAACTTTAAGTAAAAGGAGAAGCAAGAGACTGGATAAGTGCCCACTTTTAGTTGCCACAGTCCTAATATTGACATATTTTGCTGGTTAGTGCAAATGGAGCAAAAGTATGGATGCCTGCCGAAGATCTGCCACACTATGCTTTTTTTCAAGGTACAATAACAGCAACCCCATCTTGAGCATGCTATGCTCCAGCTGCATATTGCTCTGAGGCAAGCTGTGAGGCTGTGGAGGAGCAGGGTCACTGCAGTGAGTAAGCACTGACTATGAAGCAGCAACACACATATTTTTAGGCCTTTACTCAGTCCAGTATTAGTTAAAAAGTCTTCTCAAGAGAATGGCCAGGCTCAACTCTTTTTAGACTATGCCCATGGATTTGTATTTGGTGATTTGACTTTGTCATTGTAATGAGGTGCACAGTGTCATATGCCTTGTCTGTGGTCCACAACGCTCTGGGCATCGTTTAGGAAGAGCGTCCTACTCAGCTCTGCTGGGATGTTTGTGGGAGAAATAGCCTGCCCCTGCACATCAGGGGTGGGGAAGGGCAGTAGAAGACCACAACAGTCACAGTTGTGAAGGGCCAAAGCCTCACTAACCATAGGGAGAAATGGATTTTAGTAATGTGGAGTCTTCCTTTTAAGATGAAACACAATTTTATTCTTGTACATAAGATTGGTGCAAAGAGTGTGATCATACTCTAAGCTCAGTAGTGGTATTTACTTGCTATGCAGTAACAGATGGTGCCTGATCCATGGATCTCTGCCAGGAGTTCATCAGGCATGTGGCTGAGTAGCTCAAGTCACTGCCTGTGAGATCATACTGCTGGCAAAGTGCATCTTCTTCACCATGACCTGCTGCACATATCACACACTGCTAGTGACTGATGTGGCTGAAGGTAGGCCAGGTGCTCCACTGGTCCCAGTTAGCCTCAGGAAGATATGAGGCACTCTTTAAGGAACAACAGTGTCTGGGAAAGGAAGGGACATCTGAAATACATCTGCATGTAAGTGCAATGCAGTATACATTCCACAAATACCTACTGATTAATGTCTCTGCCTTGTCACCTATATTGGAAGGAGAGTCACTATCTTCCCCTAATCATTCCCAATCTCTTACTGAATATCTATTTTTTAATTATTATTTTTTTTCCTATCACATCTTTTGCTCCATTTTGGGCAGACGCAAATATTTGCTCAGGAGTTTGTCTGAAAATCATTATAACCAAGAGCTCAAGGCAAAGATGACAGTTGGCAATACTCCTAAAGTCTGGGCAAGTTCATGGATTCTCACTGTACCCTAAATCATGTGAGTCAGTGCATCCATCATCATCCTGACATGCTGCAGGAGGCTGCAGACTGGATGCAGATTTTGCCAACGAGCTCCCTAGACAAGCATAACTCGTAAATGGGTGATTCTTGCATCTGCTTCACTCGTAAGGGCAATGGGGAAAAAAGTATCAAGGGGCTGGACTAATATTGGAGGCTAATCTACTTAATTTCTGTCCAAGACAAGCATAGTCAGAATATGAGGCATGAGAAAGCTATTGTTCTTCCAAGAGAAAGTAAGATGGCAGACGTGTACATCAGGCAGCCAAACTACAGATAGCAGCTAGATTAAACGGGATATTTGTGCCACTGGAGGGATAACGAAGCTCAGAAAAGGTTTTGTTTTGTTCTGATTTTGGCATTAATACCCACCCCTTTTTCACAGGACACTGCTGAGATTATTTTTTTTCTTATTTTGATTGAGTTTTGAATAAAGGTCACTCTTTCTAGGATTAGTTGGGTCTTTATTTCCACAGGGATAACTGATTACCAGGCAAACTATCTTTGATTAGGCCAGCTTGAGTAAGGCCAGCTCATATTAGTCATAGTCACAGTCAGATGGGGCTGTTGCAGCATCATCTAGAATTCACTCAAAATATTCACTCAGAATAGCAACAAATCTGCACTCCCTTGCTGGCTTTCTGCAAGGGAAGCAAAAGCAGATCCCTTGTTTTTATTAGCAAAAAATTTGTTCTGGAACTGGTATTGGCACAAAAGACCTCTGTGCCCTAGATAGATAAAAACTACTCATAGCTGGAGGGAGACATGTGACATCTGAATATGACATCTGATGCATTTATTCACCAGACGATCTCTGGAAGAGATGAGGCAACATTATTTTAGATGTGGTTTGGAAGACTCATGATCATGCAGGAGATGGTTATGGAGGATAGTTTTGGATTAAGAGACTATTTCTTTTTTAAAAAGAATAAACTTTGGTTATCCAGGAAAAGTGATTAGGAAATTTGAATGACCTCAGAAATCAGGACTTGAGTTGACTTACTTAAGATTTCTTTAGATCAAAGTTACTAAAAAGTGTCAGGAATGTCCATGACAAGCAAGCTGCAGGATTCCATACATTACTAACCTCCTTTGCCTTCCCAAAGAAGCAGAGAACTTGGAAAGAGTAAAAAAAGTCAGCTCAGCTCAGGCTGTGACTTTATGACTTGGCTGGGAGTGTTTCCAAGTCCCTTGGTCTGAGTGTATGCCTTTGATGTATCCCAATTCCTGTCCCTTCTTCTTCCCCGAAAAAAAACACAGTGATAACTATGATGAAGCAAGTTTAAACAAATATTTGATCCAAACCAACTGGATAAGGATCTCTAAAAATGTTGCAAGTAAATATGTGCATATTCAAAGAAATCTGGAGCCAGGTATTATGTTGACTCACTATGATGGAGCCGAAGTAGTTTTAGTTTATAATATTAAATCAAGAAACAGAAGATTGTTTAATTATCAGACAAGAGAAATGGTATGGTAATGCAATAATGATACATGAAAAATAGTTAGCTTCTTTCAGATGCCGGTTGACCGCTAGCACTGGCTTAAAATGCCCATAAGTTGCCCTTCTGAGTTGGAACAGGGGTAGGTTACGCTCAGTTGGCTCAGAGATGCTTACCCCAGGGGCAGACATGGCCCTAAAAACCCTATCAGATCAACTCTGACATAATTTCTATTGCAGTTTCTTGTAGGCTCAGCTTGGAAGATATGCAGAGGAACCAATTCAGTTTTGAATTAGTCTTACATTGACCTAGGTTTCTCTGCACAACAGGAATAAACCAGAATAGCTCTAGCATGAGGCTGGGAAGCAGTGAAGGTTGATACAGGAGTCAGCTGACAGCCTAGAATTTCCATGGATTTTCATTCCTTTTGTCTATATGCTTTTAAGTTTATTAGAGTTAGAAAATTACTTTTTTCCTTCCTACATGAGATGTGAGAATTGGTGAAATAAAAAGCCTTGTGGAGGTTGTTGTGTTAAAGTCAAAATTGCTACAAACCACTTTGGCTGCACTCTGTTAAATTGATTGCCTGCTGTTTCTTGTATTGGTCTTCACAAGTTTGTTTCCTATCAAGCAAAGAAATAGACTGCAAGAGGAGATTCAGGCTCCTCACAGTCCCCTGATTCTCTGTGGCTCCCTGGACTTGGTCCATGGGAATGGAGAACTGAAGAAAGCCTAGGAAAAGAGCAGGAAAGCAGGAATCTGAAGTTTGGTGATAGAGAATAGAATCCAAATAAGCTGCTTTCACACACATTTGCTAAGTGAAATCATATTTAAAATAATTCCTTTTATTTAGTACAGTAGCTTATGCTGAACGGGCTAATGGGTTTGCAAAAAAAAAAAAAATAAATGTCAGTAGCAATAAAGAACTGAATGGTATTGTCATAAATGATAGTGATTCATCAGCTGATTCTTTATTTAATGAGACAGCATCTCTATTGACCATTTTCCTTCATGGATGTGACCTTAGTTGCTTCCCAGTGTATTATTCATTAGGCTGATGCAAAAAGTTAAGATCCCCAAATCCCCTTTGCAGACAGGCTGGAGAAATTTTCTTTCACACTCAAGCTTTATAATGAGCTCCCAGCTCACATAATGGCCAAGATATTAATATCAAGATTTACTTTCTATTATTGTAGAATGCACTCTCACCTATACGTTAAGTAGTATGAGTCCATTTATTTCAGTCTTCTCCCACGTATTCAAAATGGAACCAAAGTCATACAGAGCCTGTGGACACCTCCTATTCTAGTCAGAGACACAGATTTCTGTTTTAGCCAGTTGAAAAAAATGCCAAAATGTAGCTTATTCTGAGTTACAATAGCTTTCGAAAACAACCACACTGCATGTCTGAGAACCTATCTCTGCTTTCCTGTTGGTGTTTTATACATCATGTATCCTCAGACAACAGGCTAAGATTGTCTGCCATCCTCTCAAAGGTTAGCATTATAAGTCTTCAGGAGACGAAGTTTCCTGTTAGTTGTAATCCATTCCAATAATTTGCTAGAGTCCTAATATACTTATTAGTCATATTTTGTAAGAATTTAACCCATCCAACAGAATATATAATTAAATCATCACACTAATTTTATGTAAGAACACTGAAGAAAACCCTACTGTACTAAATTGAGTTTCACAGATTTCAAAGCAATTTCTGCCCTCTAAAGTTTTATTTTAAGAAAATGTCTTTGGACATACAGACAAGGCTCTGAATTTCAACAGGCTTCCAAGACAGAAAATACCACATTTCCATCAGCTACTCCACACATTCCTTTAATTCTTTGGTGTAAATTTGATTAATTAGTAAGTCTACTGAGTCCCATTTCTGAGATATGGATCAAACCTTGTATGGATTGCTGCTACTCAATATCTAGCTAATGTTCATATAGGGAAGAAAAAATTATCTCAGACACCATCCAGCTTGATTCCTTAGACTGATAATACTGTGCAAGATTGAATTTTTCATAATCTATTGAATTTTACTGTCACAACCACACTTTAACTTTACCTGTATTATTAAAGGAATATGTCTGTGCTTTTGCAATATATCATTATGCAAAACAGTGAATTCGCACATCTGCGTCTTTGAAGGCTAAGCTGGCTTCCCACATGTTAGTATTTCATTAATTACTGTAGGCCAGGACCAGTCAGTACTCGCATGTGAAAGCTTCAGGAAAAAAACGGATGACCACAAATTCAGTGCTAAAAATCAGAATTGATAAGGTGTCCAAGAACAGCAGAGGGAAGCTCTCAACAGCCAGAAATGCTCTGCTGGGTAATGTTTTACCCTCACTCCTGCTCATGTGGAACCCCATCAAAAGTAGCATTTCTACAAAAATAGACTGGTTCTTTTCAGGTTTATGACTAAGTTCAGCCTTTGTCATGATAAAATTGGCAAGAAGAGGGTGTATCTTTTATTAGTCAAATTGGCATAGTTAGAAAACGGAGAAGCAAATCTTTCAGATACACCAATTCTTTTTGGGTTTCAAACATAAATGAAAGTCCTTCTCCTCCCTGATGATTCAGTGTCGTAAACCTTCTTCTGCAACAGCAGATCAGCTTGCAAAGGATCTGTAGGCAGATGGGGGATCACTGCTTATTTCATTCCTCTGGATATTTTCTGCAGAGGATACAGTGTTAAGCAAATAAATTAATCATCCCATACATTGCATATTAGGGGACTGAGTTGGACTTGGAGTTCTGCAGAGGTATTTTTAAACTTTCTTTTTTTGCAACTCCATTCTCCCCTACCCATCACCGATTACCAGCAGTTATGTAGGAATGTCTTGAAGTGGAATACAGAAAAATAGATTTCCTTGAGATTTTCCATTTACTTTACTGAATTTGAGGCTGAAAATAATGCATAGAAGAGGCCTTGCAAAGACATTTTTACTAGAAGTATTAAATCTTACAAGTTGGGCTGAGTTATGAATCACTACGTATGTATTTTTAAAAGAGATATTCTCAAAAGCCTGAGGGATTCAATGTATTTTTTTTTCCTGTTAGTGGCAAATAGGTACCAAAATTTGGCATAATTACACTTCTAAACTGTTAGTATATGCAAAAAAGTGAAAAAAAAAAAATCTTTTTTTTTTTTCCTGAGGGTATTTTGGAGTTAAAAGACAACTCTGACAAAGATAGCAGATTTGAATTGATTACCTAGATATATCCTTTTTCTCCTCCTTCCCTGCAGCTTTTACAGAAATATGTTGCAGGCAGATTTCAGAGACTGAGCCCACAAACAAATCACCAAGGCAACCTTGACACTGATGTCTGGAACTTAGTATAGAGAGAAACAATAAGCACCTTGTATCAGCATCCCGAGTCTGAACTCCGTTCAATATTTTGTAGCGCACACAGTGAAATTGGCTTCTGAGTCAGTTGCCTGTATTCTTGTATGCTCACTGTTGTTTTTTCTTTAAAAAGCTTTTGCTGCTACTTCAGAGATCATAGACACTTCTTGAATGCTGTACATCCGTGGGCTCTTATTAGAAATAAAAATCTTTTCCATTAATCTTACAGAGAGATTTTAATTAAAAAAGAAGCCTCCCTCCTTGAAATCTTCTGTTGCTAATCTGCCAGTGCTAGCATCTCCAGTAGTATAATTGGAAATGTGTATTTTGAATCAAAAGAAATGGATGATCAAATCAAATGCATTCAACTTATTGTAAAGTGGTAGATAATGAAAAGCAGCCAGTAGACCAACTGAATAGTATTTTGGTTGGTTGTTTTCTCAGCATGAAAGCTACATACTCTTGCCTCAGTAATCTTATCTTTAAATAAGTTCATTCAGAAAATCTGTCACGCTATTTTATGCAACTATATCTTTATTTAGCCAGACTGGAAAAAAGAGAGTACAGAGTAAGAATGCTCTTATCAATTCATTTGTCTGCTTGTGTTAGATTCTGGGTTATATGCTGCAGTTCTAGTATCACATTTGGGATGTGTAAGCTCTTCTCAGGAGTGCATGGAGCTTTGCAACAACAGCCTACAACTCTTTCAGCTGTGTCTTTGATTTCCTTTAAATATGTAATCAAAGAATATTTTGAAGTATAAATTTATGTTAGCAGTGTTTCAGGGTGCATTTAAATAAAAGTTGGGAATATATAGGACTTAATTTGTTTGAAATGAGAAATTTTGCTTGAGGAGTACCTGTAAGCCATTGGAGGGATATGTTTATTTGAAACCAGGACAAATGCCAATTTGCCTTTCAAAACAAGCTCTTCGCTAGGTCTCGCAGAGGTTTTAATATTGTATTGGCACATTCCATGCTCCTATACATCTTAACTAACATTCAGAAAGCTCAATTCAAGCGAGATGTATTGTTAAAAGCATTTTTTTTCCTGCAAAGCTGTGATTCATGAATATAGAATTCACATTGTGTGGAATACAAGGTACTATTTTTTCTATTCTTTCAGCACTCACCACTGTTGATAAGGTAAATATATTTGTTTTGTCTTTCTTTCTTTCTTGTTTTTTTCTTGCTACCCTGGAGCAAATAAAAGTGAAATGAAAAAGTTTCTCTTGTTGTCTGGATTGCACCCTTGTATAAAATCCTTCCACATAGAAGGTCATTTAAGAAAGCAGCAGGCTCCCGCTTAAAATCAGCTGCTAATTGCTTTCTGGAGTGACTCACCCTGCAAAGCAGTGTGCCTTATTGTTGAGACTTCAGCTTTTGATTTTTTCTCAAGTTACTCTGAATGCTCAGAGGTGAGCCTAAGAAATCTGGCTATATACATCTCGTGTTGTTGGATGACATCCATTTTTATGGGATAATGGATGGCTTTTCAGGTGTCACTCTCATTGCTGCTGATGGCAGGAATATGTTATTCTCTCCTCATCATCTCTTCCTATTATGTTTTCCATCAGTCCTTCCACTGAGCAGTAATCCAGTTAACTTCAGGAACAGGAGAGTTGATGGCTTTTTAGCACAGGTGTGTGGCTTGGCATATGGGGGCTTAAATTTTTCTGTCTCAGGATCTAAGTGCATGCAAGTACATGTGTACTGTATGTATTTACCTGTGCATGTTTAAAACACACTCCAAGAGACCCTCGTGTGTGCATTCTGTGCATTCCTGCACAGTTCAGGACACACATTACAGCAATGACTGAGACCACTCCTAGGCCACTGGCAGATCTTGTAGAAGGGATTTCCTCATCTGTCCCTGTGACAGATGGTTCACACTTACCTGCTCTCAGTCCAGCAGCCAGACCTCTTCTAGCTGCCAATCAACCAGCCCTCTAGCCCCATCATGGAAGCGTCTCCCAGAGTTAAAATCAAAGGTCCCCTCTGACTCTTCCCTCCAGCCTACACTGGGGCAGAGATTTTTCTCTGTCCCTCCTGCATGCATAAGAAATGCAATAGAATGGATCAGTCCTCACAGGAATTTCTCACTTTTGTGGCTGGAAGCATCTATACCCTGTCACAAGCAGAGCTTATGGGGAGGGAATTCTGAAGACCCATTAAATTCATTCATAAGGACCCAGAAGTGCTTTCTACCATGCTGTTCTTTACTGAGGCATGGGAACTAATTATTGATACCCACAATTTTTATGTGTAGCTTGCAGGAAAATGTGGTCCTCTAACAGCTCCCTTTATTCACTCTGTCAGGCATCTTTCCTACGTTCTCATCATTTTTCTGACAACAGTCTGAAAGAAGGAAGGTCTCTCTTTCCCAAATGCAGGACAGCCATTTAAAATCTGTTCTTTATTGCAAAAGTTTACATTCCACCTACTGTTCTTTTTAACTAAACTTCTTATCTGAAGGACCTTAAATAATCTTCCCTATGGAATTGCATAGCAGGACTTAGGAGGAAAATGAAGTTTTGCTCCATACAGCATGGTTTTGCTTGAGTCCATGCATCAGCACCTCTCTCTCAATTGCTATACTTATTTGCAAAGCAGATGAGTGCAAACTCTTGCTGTGTTCTGAACTCTCAAGTGTTTATGGCAGTGGGAAGAAAAGGCTCTGCTCAGGGCAGGAAAAGGCTCTGTTCAAGGCCCGCCTTCCTTCCCAGTGATGGGTCAGCTATTAAAGTGTCAGGAGAAAGCAGTGTGCTTTCAGAGAAGCCCAGAAGATTGCTTATATTCTCAGTTGCTGTGACTTCGTCTTAGAGTAGTGAGATAATTTTTATCCTTCTCACTTTTTTCAGGTGACATGATTCTTGCGTTTCCTCAAGATGGCTGATAATAAAAGATAGATGGCTCAAGGAGCAAGAAAAAATCCCTGAGTGACAGAGTTCTTTACAAACACAACAAGATGTGTCTTTGTTTCCCAAATGTAAACCTAATAGGAAAGCCAGATGGGAAAGGACTGTCAGTGGAACTAGTATCTGACTGCAAGTAAAGCAGATAGCAATAAATGTCACCCAGACATGTACACGAACGAAGCGGGGGAGAGGGATGAGTCATTCTGGAGCACAAGCAGAAGCAGTCTTAGTTATGCATTTTAATATCATCTGCGGTGGACTTTCTCCTTTTTTTTTTTTAGTGGGGGGAGGGGGTGAGGAAACGCTCAGCATTTTATACTGGATCTTAGCTTTGTATACAAGTGGTAACTATTACCTTAAGAAGATTTGAATGAAATATTAGCCCATTTAAAACTACGTTCCACAGAAGGACACAGAGTTTATGGATGGCTGAGGTGCCAAGAAAATTTCAGTATCTCCAAACTGTCTGACAGACTGGGACTGGAGCATGGATATGCAAAGTGCTGCTTGAGAGAGGATCGATAGCAATGTTCAGCTTTAAGTTAGGCCTTGCTGCATAACCCAGTCAAAATTCCATCAAACTTTTATATGTTAATGGCTGAGATCTGGAAATGAAAGTTTTCATAGTATGAAAAATGGCAGTTGCTTCCTCTAGGAGTATTTAATCAACATTTGAACAACAGAATTATTTAAACGTGCTTTACACTTGCTATGCAGAAACTCCTCAAGCAATGTTCTGCTCAATGGCTCTAGCTCTGAAATCCATCTGTGTTGCAGTCAAAGACATGATGGAAGGTTTTGTAAACACCCAAGCTAGCTTTACAAAATGCAGTTGAATGTTGATATTTGTCTTCCAAATACTTTGCTCAAGTCTCAGTAGACTTATAGCCTTCACTACATCACATATTGTCGCAGAAACCCTTGTTCCATAGGCTCCTTTGCTATTGTAAGCTAAACATGGACACTTACATTATGCTGAGGTCACAGTTTGCAGCATAAACCTGCTGTAAAGCAGTAAGGATAGATAATCAAGAAAGTCCTTGTCATGGACACTGAGCAGTCCAGCTCAGCAGACTGCCAGCTATGAGGATGCTTGGAATGATGTCCAGAGCTCACATGTCCTGATTTTTAAGGCCTGACTACCACGGGGAACTTTGCCCAAGCATAGTATTTGTAATGTTGAAGTGAGACTAGACTTCCATTCTGCAAAATGAGAAAGCAAACGGCCCCCGTGAATGTTTGTTCTTCACCAATTCAGTATATCTACAGTTAGGATTGCAATTGGAAAAGCAGTGAGAGATTTTTTCTACAGTCTTCAAGCCCGTCATCTTGACATGTAACTAATAATCAGACCCTGAAGTGTTTCCGAAATGAAGGCTCTAGATCAAATGTATTAAATACAGTTGGCTAATAAAAGTTAGGAATCCAGTTTGCATTCATTCTTCTCTGTGGTTTTTGCTTCATTTATTGTAACTGCTATGAAGGATTTCTCCAGGCTTCAGCTTTACAAGCTGCAAGGTTACACCAGAAATGTGAAAGGGGAGTTTTTATTATTTTAACCATTCTATTTATGGCAATTTGAAGTTAAGATTTTAATCCACTAGCACATTTGACAATGTTTGGTTATGAGATAACAGTGTCTTGAGGTAGTAGTTTTGCCATGATGGTTGGCATCTGTATTCCCTCCTGGAGCTACCACGGGCTTTTGATGTCACCAAACAGGGGAACACAGGCCCATGTTGCATTTCCACCAGCATTAGCTAGGTTGGTTCAGAACAACTCATGTGGTGGAACATTTGGAGCCATTCCATCTTACATATATTTATTGCCTGCTTCACCCCCGGCAAGTACCTCTGTACAACAGGTATGAGGTCCTGGATGTGGAAGGCCATCTGAGAATGGAAACAGCCCACTTGGTCAAGTTGAAAAGCAAACCAGGAGAAGTCTTCCCTCAGCGCTAAGGCTACTGAATTGAACAAGAAGAGATGGATATTGGTTATAGGTGATTCTTCCGTATAGAGACATGAACATCCAATATGCTGAGCAGACCCCTTTTTTAGAGAAGTCTGCTGCCTTCCTAGGGCTGGAGGGGGGAACAACACTGGGAAACTACCGAGCCTGGTATGGCCAACAGACTACAATCCTTTACTGCTTTTCCAAGTAGGGAGTGATAATGCAGCGAGTCAAGGGCTATCAAAAGGGCTTTCAGGGCCTTGGGACAACGGCTAAAGGAATTGAACACACAGATAATCTTTTCTTCTCTGCCTCCTGTGTTGGGTAAGGGCACAGAAACAAATCAAAGGGCCATATCTTTAAATACCTGTTTTTTTTTGGCTGGTGCCATCATCAGAACTTTGTTTTTTTGATGACCAATTAGCCTACATGGTATTGGGTTTGTGGGATGGGGTACCAAATAGGGTTTGCCTTTCTCAAAGGGGGAGAAGAGTTCTTGGGTAAAGCTAGTGGGGCTCGTTGGGAGAGCTTTAAACTAGGTGTTAAGGGGGATGGAGAGGATAGTGAGCCTAATGATAAGGTGTGGGAAGGCAGAACTATTTTAGAGAGGAAGGGTACTGACAGGGACCTCGAAGGACCCACTGCCTTGAGAGGTGCTGGCAACACTGCAGCACATATCTAACTCTATGATGATGAGGCAGTGAGTGCTGGGGCAAGATGTTAGTAATTGTTGTTTGATATAGTTTTATCAAATGACATGAGGGGCTCCCCTGGCTCTTTCCATTCTTCCCATAGAGGACCTGCAGGTCATAGAACGACAGAAGTGAAGGCATTAGAAGGGATCTATATAGATCACTGAGTCCAGCGCCCCTGCCAAAGCAGATCACACAAACAGGTGTGCAGGTCTTAACTATCTCCATAGAAGGAGACTCCACAACCTCTCTGGGCAACCTGGTTCCTGTGCTCCATCACCTTTACATAAAGAACATAAAGAAGTTATTCTGCTTGTTTGTACGAACTTCCTATGCTAAAGTTTTAGGCCACTGTTCCTTGTCTGATCACTACATACCACTGACAAGAGCCTGGCCCCATCTGTTTGTTTCCCACCTCCCTTTAGATATTTATAAACATTAATCAGAACCTCCTAGTCTTCTTTTCTCCAGGCTGAACATACCCAGATTATTTAGCTTTTCCTCATACAGGACATGCTCCAAGCCTTTTATAATCTTTGTGGGCCTCTGCTGGACTCCTTCTGGGAGACCCCTGTCTTTTTTGAACTGAAGAGCCCAGAATTGGACACAGTATTCCAAATGTGGGGTGCAGAGTAGAGAGGGAGGATCACCTCCCTTGACCTGCTGGCCATGCTCTTTCTAATGCACCCCAGGATCCCACTGGCCTTCTTGGCCACCAGGGCACACTGCTGGCTCATGGCCAACCTGTTGCCAACCAGGACACTCAGGTCTTCTCTGAAGAGATCCACACATCTTCCACAAACACCCTTAGCAATTGCTACAAGAGGAGCAAGACAGGAACAATTTCATATCACCACTGAACACACTGACCTGCAAAAGTTTCAGAAACTTCTAGTATAGCTTGCTAGGTTTAAGCAGTCCCATCTGCAATGTTTCTGACTTCTTAGCTGCTCTCTTATTTAGTGCTCCTGCCAGTCCCTTGTTTTACCAACTTCTCTCTTGCTGACCAAGCCCAGCTGAAAAAACCCATATACTTTCTCCTTCAGTGAAGAAGAACATACTGGCCATGTCTAGCCTTTGCTCCCAGTTTCTGTCACTAACCCCACCATCCCTCCTGTGTGGCTGACACTCTATTATGACCATGACACTGGACAAGACCACCTTTTTCTAGCTGAAATCCTCTTTCCTGCACTGGTCTGTATGAATCTGTACCTTTCTTCCAAAATACAACTCTTTTCTGTGGTACTGCAGCTCAGTATCAGGTTTAGTAGTCCCTGGTTTCAGTATATATGTGTATATACATGTATAATCCTGTGTGTGCAGGAACTTACCTGATGGCTTTGTGTGCTTTTTATTGTGTGGCATTCCTGGTTTGGAGCATGGAGACACCAGGAATTCTGCTAGTCACAATTCAGGGGACTAGGTCACCTGAAATGCCAACGTACTTATAATTTTCCACTTCTGTTGCAATGTTTGCATAAGGTAATTTATCTATATTTTGTTTTCTCCAAATTTTTGTTTTATCCAGTTTGGATTAACCAAAAATTCCTCCTTCTATGTTTCTTCCTCCTTTTTTTAATTTCATCCTCTTTTCCAAAGACAAATTAAACTGCGTAGAAAACTGATGAGATTCTGTTACTCTTACAAGTGAATTTAGCTTTCATAAGGGTATATTATCTGTAGGAGCAGGGGAGTTACTGACTGTAAAGTTTGTTTATGTGAGTGAGGATGGGCAGGATGTTGGAACTGACCCATGAGGAGAAAATCAAAGAGATGTGATCAGTTTGCTTATGAATATCAGTTTCAGTGTTCACAGAGGTAGTGAAACCTGCTTTCTAGTGGGTGCATATATCACTGTCAGTTGACTTTTTAATTAAATTATACAAAGGCTGCAACATGAACTCAATTTTTTTAAGACACTGGTGAATCTCTACAGAAGATTCTACCTGACTCAAGCCTCACATACCTAACAAATTAAGAACTGAGACCTAAAAACTCTTCCCTGCCTAATTGACCACGGAGTTAATAATCTTCTACACTTAAATTCCTTTGTAAGCCAAGTTAAAATATGGTAATTAAAATCCAAATGAATAAATAATAAAACTCTGTTTACTAAGATGATCCCTTGGGTTATGTATTATATCTGCTCACATCATCCTTTCTCTCTTTTCCTTTTGACTGTACAATCTGCGGGAGAAAACACTGTCTTCTGATGGTTTGAGAAGCACCCAGAGTACTCTGAGTCTTGGCAGATTAAAAATAGAACTGATAATGCTAGAGACCAGGACTTGTACTTCAAAACCCTAGAAGTGATGGATCTCAAGTATATGCTATTGACCAGAAGCGTATTCAATTTGCAACCCTATGTGTCCAGACTAGATCCATTATTTTTTGCAGAGTTATCTCAGAGGGCTTTAAATTTTCACCTGGGTTGCTGAAATCATAATTTGACCCAGGCTGATGGATTTTTTAGAACCAGAAAGCAGGAATAAGAGAGCAATAAATCATATAATACAAAGCAGAAGGGAGCCAGCCTCTAACTGGCAAATTTAAGAAACTGTACACTGTAGTAGGGGGTCTCCTGTATGTTATTCACTTTTCATTAGATGATTTTCCCATTAGACATCCTCACACGTTCCTGCTGGCATGAAAGCTACACCCACTTTTGTCTGCTGTGCTTTGAGAGAAAAATAGATCTTTCTCAGACCTGTGCAGAACTGAAGTACTGTAGATTTAAAAGAGGAATCTGACACCTTTCTCCTAATGTAAACATGTAAGTGACTGCATTTTATAGTTTATGGCATCTGTGCCTAGAAATGTATCAGGGTTGCCGTCTCCAGGTGCCCTTGCACAGTGACAGGCTTAGTTGTGCATTCTACCCTAGCCCTAATTTCCTTTCCTTAAACTACACAGGTACCATTCACACTTACTCAATAAGGTACAATTTATTATCCCCACCAGTCCTTTCCCCTCCATACCCCAGATGCTGAGGAGCAGTTGAAAGAGCTTTGAGTTAAATAAACAAACATGTGAAGTCAGCTGGGAAAGGAAGAATCTCTTTGCAGATGCCTCACAGATGCAGTAACCTCCTTACTTTCACGGAGTCTGAGGGCTGGAGGGCAAGCAAATGAGAACTTGCTGTTTTATTGATGTGTTTACATCTCACTGGCATTTTCAGAGACCGTGCTTGATAGCCGTGAATACTGATTATTGGCCACATTAAGTTGCTTTTTTTAATATCCCTTGACCTTATTCATGAGTGTGCTCTCATTTTCAAGCAAAGAACAGCAGCTGAGAGGAAACCCTTTGCAAAGAGAATATGAGATGAAAAAAAGGGGATAGGTTTTATGTTTATGCACTCTCTTCAATATGGTATATAAAACACGCAGCACAAAAACATTGAAAAAAACGTTGAAAAAAGCAGAGAAGCAAGAAGTAACTGTCTTTTTTTTTTCTCATTCAATATCATAAATACAGAGAGAGAAGAAAATACATCTTTGCGTTTAATTCCCTTGGCTGATTCAGCTGATTAAAACTGCATAAATCTGCTTTCCCTAGTTTCTTCAGTTTTGCAACACTGACCCATCACCTCACCTTGAACTTTGCTGCAGCATAATCAAAAATCATGAATAATTCGTCTGGAATTTCAGTAGTAGAAAGTGTTTTATGGGTCTTCATTACTTTCACCTGTATGTTGTCCAGCCACTCATTTTTCATGGGACCTATCTTTTGTATACTGTAGACATGCCTCTTCATCTTGCCATACACACCATGTACAAGAGTGAAGAGCAAAACCTGTGTACTTAATGATAATGAGGTTCGGAATACACAGACAAACCTAAATGTCATGAGAATTCTCCCTGATGACAAAGGTGACTTAGGATTGATGAAAATATAGACATTCATAGGAACCTCAAGAAAAAACAGTGACCTTTTTTGGGGGGATGGTTGGATCTAGAGGAATGGACTAAGACTTCTGAGTTAAGTTTCTGACTTGGTCATAAGGTTACCTGATCCTAAACTGTGTCAGAAGGTTATAAGTAAAGCACTCAGCAAAGTATTTTGGTGTCTTACATTCATGGTCAAGACAGAACTAGAAACTTACCAATATAGACCTTGATCCTCCTCTTTTATTTTTAAATTGGTAGAATTTTTAACTCTTATGAATCCAGGTTCTGTCCCATGTATGAAAGATGAAATACATTTGAAAATTAATTTATGTGACCAGAAAAAGCTATCTAGTGCAGCAGTGTACACACAGAATTTCTAAATATGCTGGTGTCAGAAAATTATGTATGTCACAGAGTTTGTGCAGCACAAAAACATTGCAAGTTCTCAGGAAGAATAATTTGCCTCACTAAATGCAATATATCATTGTCACATGCGTGGCCTGTATACTGAGTTCTGAAAGGCACCAAATGCCACCAAGAAGGTGCTGATAGTCTTGATTCAACCCAAAAGATTGTGGGCTGACAGGCTGGTTCTTTTAAAGGCACTTAAATCACTGAATCGCGTAAGCTGTCATTATACACCGTTCTCTAAAACAATATTTTCCTGCCCCTAAATACTTTTAATTAGCCTTTAGCTTCCTGGACTGGGACTCTAAAGAAAAATCATTAGCAAGAGTTCATGTTTTTTTTTGTCAGTGTCAGTGATTTCCAAACTGAATATCTGTGTAGAAAACTTTAGACTCATGCCCATAATGCCCATGCAAATAGAACAAATCAGTAGGAAAAGCTGAGTGACCATGCTCTGCTACAATTCATATCAAACAGTGGTTTGATCTTACGGCTCTAACTCTCATAACTTATCCTGTAGCTGTATAACCTAACAGCGGCTGGACGGAGACCAAGAACCTGGGCACTGGATCGATCTGCAAGAGCTTCTCTTGAAAGCCTCCAGAAGGGAGTAAACACAGTTGGCTCAAAGAAGGGAAGTGCTGCAATCCTTCCACTAGGGTCTGTGTCGTATGTGCTATGACACTGACTCTGATCCTCCAGGCATAACTGCACTCTTGTCCTTCTGCCATTTATGCTGAGTTGTCTCCAGCGGGCTGCACCTACACCAGCTTGAGGTTAATCCCTAAATCTGATCCTTTAAACTTCCCCAGTGCTGAACGTCCCTCTGTAATTGCATAGTTCATCACCTCACCCCTTCTAGAATGCAGAGTGCACCTTTTTACTTGCCTATAGCAACACAGATACTTTGTATTTCAGCCTGACTCCTGTGTAATATGCACCCTGTGACCATCAGCATGCAACTTTGTGCAGCAGGCATTACTGGCCTCCTATAATTATGCAACTTGCCTTGCATCAAAAGGAGTATGTGGGTTTAAATAATAAAAATAATGGCTTGGGTCAAAGTCAAATCCCAGCCTACTAGCATTTCTCAGTGTTCATAGCAGGTGGCACGGACAGGACTTGGTCCATTTGACCTTAATTCTACTTTCAAGACTCTTCGGGATTTGGGCATGTCAGATGCACAAAGTATACAGTGCTTTAAGTGCATAGTACAGGACTTACATAATGGGAGATTTGGTAGTTTGTGTTCTTTCCTGGTTACAGAAGGAGGCAAGATGACATCATAGATGCATACTTCCCTTACAAGTCGTCTTTAGTTTTCTTGGCCAGCAGGTCATCTGCAAAGACTAGCTGAAGCCTTGGTTGTCTATTCTGTAGGTCAGATGAGACTCTCAATAGAGGGCTCTCTCCATCTCCTTGAAAGTGGAGCTCTAACTACAGCCAGGCTCTATTCCGTGGGAAGGTAACAAAGAACTTCCTATCGTTATGTATTTGGGAACCCTCTGTCTTTTTTGCCAGTAAGTTTTGTCTCTAAACACAGACTGTGGGCTGAAACACACTCACCTGAGGGGCACCACAGGGTACAGAGACATGCCAAGGGAGAAGGTGAGATCACTGGGATCTATTTATTATGCAGCACACTGGGTAAATAGAGATTTTTTGAAGAGGCATTTCAAACATACGTGTAATGTGCACAGGGGAAGGGAGGGTGTGTGTCTAACTATTTGGACTATGTAATGGCTTGTGCAGTTTTGCAGGTACGTGGAGTTCTAAATACCTTGCTGAATCACCTTGAAGGACATCACAAGGCCCAAAGTTTATTTTTCAAAACACATGAAGATTATCCCCGAAGATCCCTATGGACAACCAATGGGCTTCTAAAACTCAGAAGAAAACATCATTAAAATAATCTTACTAGATCTCTTTAAAATAAACATGGAAGTATTTGCAGACTCTCTATTAAAGCCGGGTTCATCGTGTGATTAACTGTGTTCGTTCCAGTAGGGGCAAAAACATTTGGTTGATTAGACTTTGCTTAGAAGATGTTTGTGCTAAGTTTCATGCAAATGCTGAGGGGACCAGTGGGAAATAGAGGCACAAAACACATTTCAAAAGCTAGCTTCTTTCAGTGGATTTTTTAACTTACTTTGGGGAAAAAAAACAACAACCATAAAGCTTATTTGTTATGTTACCATGGGGTGATGTTTTGAGGAGCTGTAGAACAAACTGAGAAATACAACCAGTCTGCAGTAAAATGAAGTGCTGAGGCAATGTAGCATCGTTAAAAAGCTCTGACAGCATAAAACTAGAGTCAGCATGAAAAGTGCAGGGTTTGCCTATTACCTATTATGAATTTATAATGAACAAAGAATAATTCTATTGTAGGTACCTATTTAATGAATATTCTCAGTACACAGCTGTTCAGTTTGCCTTTGAGAAGATGATCTGTTTATCTTCTCATCTGTAGTAGTGCACAAGAAATCTACAGCTCTGTGCATGTCAGGTGGGAATATTACTCATTACATGAAATATAGCTAAGTGGAACATTTTTTAAAACAAAGAAATAAAAAAACTTCCGAAACACTGAGGGACTCCATCGTTTCCTTACCTTTACATCACTGACTTTTACTTCCTCTGACTTTTCAATTTTTCTTGTGAAATATCCTACCTGCCATCATAGTTCACTGTGATGTCTCCAGAGAAAACTGCCACTGGATAATAGTTACAGAGGCAGTGAGTATATGCATCCAGTTGTTTTTTGTTTGTGTTTTGTTTGTGTTATTTCTGTTGTGTTGGGTTTTTTTTTACTTGTCATTTCACTGTTGAGATTTGACCATCCTGTAATTAGATCCACTTCCACACCAGTTTCTTTGACCATCATTGCCTTGTTTCCTGTTTTTCATTAGCAAAACTGTTTTCACTAAAACTCAGTTGAGGGAAAGACTTGTGAGTTTCTGACTTGAGTTGGCTCAACTGGAAGACTGATTTGCAAGCGCTTTCAGGCAGAAGCTGTCTGTCACACCATTTGTGTGAGTTGTGTTGTAGTGAGTGGTAAGAGCATTCAGAGAATGATCCATATTACTCAACCTAACTGCTGCAATCACTCCAAGCTTGACGTTAATGGCTGGTGTAACAGAAAGATCCATAACACAGATATGATTTCACATTGGCCAAGAGCCATAGTGTAATGCAACTACTTAAAGGTTCCTTACAATACCCTGCCCCTCAACAGTTGTCACAGTGTACCCTGATATGCAGTGTCATACTATGATACGGTATGAGAATATGTCCTGATATTGTGTGTTGTATAGCGGTGGTTGGTAGTGGAACAGTGCATGCCAAGATGTGTAGGATTTGGAAGCAAGAGTTGGAAGAGAATGAAATTTCTTTACGGTCAAACTTGGATTTTATATGCTACGCTATATGCTTTTATACTCACCACCTTCAAGCAAACAAAAACCTGTGTAAGTTATAACAAGATTTTTCTATAGATGGGAAATTATACAGAGAACTTCACAGAAAATGATGCCTTTTTTGTGGCAAATTTAATAATAATAAAAAAATAGAAACAGTATTCTTTCATAAGTAGAGAGCCTCACTTAAGAATAAGAAAATGAACAAGAAAATAATTGCATCTCTTCTGTGTATATAATTGTATCACAATTACATAATCCAGGTTTTATAATATGTTAGCAGTCTTCTGCATAAGAACATACAGGTATTTTAAGATCTTTCTGATTGATAGATTGCCATTTTGGAAGTACTTCTCCATTTAAAAGTAACAACTTTTCTCAAAAATCGTGTCTTTACTTTTCATTTTTAATGAACCATTCTTTAATGGCTTACCTGTTTCTTCCCAGCACAAGTCTTATGGGGAATGGCTGAGGGGACTGGGGTGGTTCAGTCTGGAGAAGAGGAGGCTCAGGGGAGACCTTATTGCACTCTATAATGATCTGAAAGAAGACTGTGATGAGGTGGGGATTGGTCTTTTTTCCAGGGCAACAGTGATAGGACGAGAGGGAATGGCCTCACGTTGCATCAGGAGATATTCAAGTTGGATATTAGGAAACAATTCTTCTCAGAAAAAGCAGTGAGGCAGTGGTACAGGCTGCTCTGGGAGGAGGTAGAGTTACCGTCCCTCGAGGTGTTTAAGGAAAGGGCACAAGTAGTAATTAGGAACGTGGTTTAGTGGGCAGTAGTGGTGGTAGGTGGATGGTAGGACTAGATGATCTTGGAGATCTTTTCCAACCTTAATGATTCTATAATCTCACAGTCTTTCTTTATGTAAAAATTCTCTGTGGTGTAACTGTCCTCCTATGTCTGGGCTGTGCTTTCCTTCATCCCTCCTGCACTTGGATCTCTATCTTAACAACAGGATGCTACCTTTACCTCCAGGCTGTTCTTCTGAAGCTGTGTGCAAACCCATTCTGACAACAAAGCGCTGTTACATAGCAGATCTGTTTGTTATTAATATATGTAGCATAAGAAATTAATCATTTTTATTAGGTGATGTTGCATCTTGTTTGGTCTAATTTCTTGTGGATTTTACCCAATTAGAAAAGAAATATTAACTGAGCTGGAGAGTCAACACAATTTTTGTGCAAAGAGTCTGGCCTCATCCAGGGCATGCCTCCAAGTGCTGCTCCTTGAAGGCTGCTGGTGGAGATGAAAGGGTAGGTAAAGGCTCGTTCAATTTTTGGCTTCCTCTTTTAGAGTGTACAACATAGTTCAACTTAGTGAAGCACATGCAGACTCTTCCAAGTTCATCATAAAAGGTCTACTAAGTGTATGCTGCTGAGGGAATAATCGACACATCTTCCCATCCATGCTTTCATTACCACCCCTCACTGCACAGCTCATTCTTTGCAACAGTCCAGCCAGCTGAGGGCTTGCCAGCAAAGGGAATTTTGCAGCTGTTTTGTAGAGCTGAAATCTCCAGCAGTGTCTCTGGCTGACCTCAAGGTCCCTCTGAAAATCTCTGCTGTCAGATGCCAGCCAGGAGACTAGAAAGAAAGGCAATTAGAACTGAGAAATACCACTTTGCCTGGAAAATGGGAAGGAGGGAATTCTTGTCCAGGTTCAATGAATGAGTGTTACACTCAGAGCACATGCTGGCTGTAAAATCTTTGCTTTCCAGGCCCATCTCATTGCATGGCTCCTTCATTTCAAGTGTTCTAATAAATGATCAGTTTGACGATAGAACAATTAGCACATCACATTGACAAGCACATCTTCTGAAGGAGCTAAGTAGGTAGAACAGGACTTACTAATTTCAGACAATTTTTGACGAGGATTTAAGCCTTTATGAGCAAGAGTTTTAAAATCTTTCTCCAAAATAGTGTCTGATGCACTGGGAATACAAAGATTTAACATTTCAGCGAGCATGGATTGAAGGACATGAGTCTTACTGAACCATTTGCTACATGTTTCCTGCCTGATGGGATATTTTGATGAACATAAAGCATAGTGATGAGGATGTTAACAGAATAAAATGGAGAATGTGATCTCCATAGTATAAACTAGGTCTCAGAGATGACATTGCCACCTTTAGATTTTTCTGAACAACTGAAATAAAATGCAATTTTCTGTCTTTTACAATGGAATCTACGAGGACACTAAAAATGCAGTTATAAACCAAGCCAGATGAACTTGCTGCTCTCACCAATTCTCACTTTTACAATGCAACCTTTTCCTCTGGGGCAGTATCTTTAGAAGCACTCAGTATTAGTGTGAATCTTGCCTTAGTAAAAATAAAAGCAGACATAAATTTGTTTAGAGGGAATGTGGGAAATGGTGAGGAAGAAGGGATATAACCTCATGCCCATGTGCACGTGCAGAGCAGTGTGTTCTATGTCACATGGAAAAAAAACACTTTTTCCTCCCTCATCCATGCTCTGCCTGCGTCTTTGTATGCAGCTGTAGAAACTGAGCTGGACACAATAATGAAGCTATTTGTAAATCTCTAAGAGCATTGATAACACAGCTGGGTAAATGCATGTGCAGGCACCTAGTGCAAATAATCTGCGATGAAAATGAAGTGAACTCAAAGTGATCTATGGCCATACAAACTTGCCATAATTTTACACTCTCCTGCCTTTTTCAAGTTCACCTGTGAAATTTCAATTCTTTTAAGGTATAGTTTCTCCTTTTGAAGCTGTTACAAGAAAAGGCTTAAAAGGCTCTTGCATCCCTTTATAGTATATCTTTTGTCTAAATGGCTGTATTTCAGATCTACTTGTAAAAGGGACCTTAATGGTGATCTTCTGTAGTGCAAAATGAAGCTAGTTTAAGTTTTTCACAATATAGATACATCTTATCAATGCTGTGTAATAAGTAAGAAACTTTGTGGAGCTGCAGTGACGGGGTGGATGTTCAGGATGGTATCACAGAATGCCTATCATGAACCTTAGCAGATGCTGTCCTTTAAAATAATGTATTAGGCTATACCTAAGAACATAGCTGGAAGTGTCTCCCAGGCTTCATCATATATGAGCATTTATTTATAAAGCATCCTTATCTCCTCAGCATATTATGGGAAGCCATCCAGAGGGATCTATACAGGCTGGAGAAGTGGTCCCACATGAACGTAATGAGATTCAACAAGGCCAAGGGCAAGGTGTTGCACTTGGATCAGGGCAATACCAGGTATTTATACAAACTGGGAGAAGAACTCTTTTCAGAGCAGCCCTGCAGAAAAGGACTTAGGGGTCCTGATGGATGAAAAGCTGGATATGAGCCAGCAGTGTGCGCTTGCAGCCTGGAAGGCCAACTGTGTCCTGGGCTGCATTAAAAAAGGGGTGGCCAGCAGGGAGGGGGAGGAGATTGTCCCCCTCTACTCGTATCTTGTGAGGCCCCATCTGGAGTACTGCATCCAGGCCTGGGGACCCGTTGTCCCCGTTTTGAAGGTTCAGTCCGCCTAGGACTAGCAAATGGCTAGGGCCATTGCAACACTGACACCAATGTGAGAATGTAGCAAATGGCATTTATTGCAACTACACAGCGGTTTACATGCCCTACGTGCTTCGTCTACGCCCCTAAAGCATGCATCATAAATCCATCATAGAGCAGGGGAGGTCCTGACGCGTCACATCCCGATACCTCATTCACACCTACTACAACAGGAGACCGTAACACAAGGAAGATGCAGAGCTCTTGGAATGAGTACAGAGGAGAGCCACAAAGATGATCAGAGGACTGAGGCACCTCTCCTATGAAGAACGATTGAGGGAACTGGGATTGCTTAGCTTGGAGAAGGCTCTGAGGAGAACACATTGTGGCCTTCCAGTACTTGAAGGGAGCATATGATCAGGAAGGGGAATGGCTGTTTATGAGGGTGGATAGTGATAGGACAAGAAATAATGGTCTTAAGCTGGGAAAGGGGAGGTTTAGGTTAGATATTAGGAGGAAGTTTTTCACACAGAAGGTGGTGACACACTGGAACAGGTTGCCCAAGGAGGCTGTGGATGCCCCATGCCTGGAGGCATTCAAGGCCAGGCTGGATGTAGCTCTGGGCAGCCTGGTCTGGTGTTTGGTGACCCTGCACATAGCAGGGGGTTGAAACCAGATAATCATTGTGGTCCTTTTCAACCCAGGCCATTCTATGATTCTATGATTGTATGATTCTGTGATTTCTACCAAGATGGAAATTCTTTCTTTAAGGACACCTATTCTTCAAACAATCCCATGTTATGTACTTTCTTTGTTCTTGAGATCTGCTTTTGTTCTTCTGCACAAAGCAAGCACTTCTAAGATTGCATTTCCCTCGTCTTCTATTTTCTGGTCACTCCTGCTACATGAGTCAAGATCAAATGACATCATATAACTAGTAGCCTTCAAAATAAAATCAAGTTGAAGAGACTACAGAAGGAGCTAGCTGTCTTACAGTGCACAAAATGCTACCCCTGTCTATAAAGTGTCATTTTAATGAGTCATCTTGTCATCATTACATACAAAATGACTAAGTTTGTTAAATATGCCAGTTAATCTATTGAAGTTTGATTTAATGGCAATCAGTATAATCTATTACACATCACATTAATCCATTAATGAAAGCATCATCTGCAAGTCAGCTGTCTCTGCTTTTTATCTGCATCCAGACAGTGCATTTAGCAAGAGTGCCCAATAAAATTTGACTATTTATCAAGCTGTCAGTATTCTGTTCAGAATTTAAGGAATCACTTTTTAATGCTCTTCCATTGTGCACCTTAATTAAGGCACTGAGTAGATGAGTGGCACCTACATAGAGTGATTAAGCAACACTTTTTCAGCCACAATTTCAACCACATCACATAAATGTCTGAAAGTTTTCCTTTCATAATGAATACAGGTACCTGTGTAACTTCTGCAGCCGCAGAGCTCTTAGTTATATGCAAAGAAGCCTTATCCATTTCAGTCAGGTAAAACAGCGTAATCGAAATGACTCTTCTGTCTCATTTGATTAAGTTGAGGAGATGCTATCTGTGACTGAAGCTGATGAATTCCAGACTACTCCTTCACTTAAAAAAGAGAACATATCTGACATGCTTGACTCTGAATGACTAAGAAGGTGAGCTGAGAAGGTTAGGTTCACCTCACCAAGATAGAAGTACCTGGCCAAATCTGAGTTTCCTCTAGAGATAACAAGGGAGAACAGGCGCTTTCAAGGTATGACTCATCATACTATAAGTAACTAAAATAGCTTGTGCACTAATAATGCCTCTTTCTTTTAACTGTGAATGCATAGCATCTGACTAGAGTAGATAAAAGCTAGTCACTGAAGCTGTTTAAAATGAATGATAAGCCTAAGAATGCTGTTGGATAAGTGACGTGGTTATTATTTGTCTTGGAGCACTAATTGGTGTCACAACGGGAAGCCAGGGCACTGACTATAGGTGTATGTGAAGTGCGGCTTTTCCTTCCACTCCAGCTTGGCTGCCATGGTCCTGCAATCTGTTGTGTTGGTCACAGCTTTGCTTTCATCTTGCAGCCAAATGGATTCCTTTTTTACCATTTCCCTCTGACTTATGTCATCTTCTCCTGACATCGCTTGCAGTTCTGGGGAATCTTCACTTTCCTCATACCTCTCAAACAGTGTTATCTGCCACCACCTCCCCTTTCACCAGGCCCCATACTTCTGATAGTGTCAGTTTTGGAGCTTTTCTCATGGAGATACCAGCTCCCTTCCTCCCAGTGACCAGCAGGTACAGATTCTGCATCAGAAAAGCCGTGTATGAATGTAGTAGTTCTTCCTCATCCTAAATATGACCACCAGTTTCCCAGTCCCTAGATTTTCAGGTGCGTTGCCAGGATGTTTGTTAAACAAAATGCTTCCACAGAGTCTCTGTCCCTACCTTTTCACTCTCTCTCCCCACTCACCCCAACTGTTTCTCCATATTCATTGTCATGCTGTTCTTATTAGATGATGGTACAGTTCTGGTAAGATTGCTAACATAATTAGGAACATATATACACATGCAGATTGCTTCCTGCTGAGGAATGTTTGTGGGGAGATGATATTATCTTTTATTAGAGCAACTAATGCAGCTGAAAAAGTACATAAAATTTTGGGCACATAGTTCTTTCTTGGATCTTCTCTTCAGGTTACGTATTATTGGTGATGTAATAATAAAAGGAAAAACAGCAGAGATTTCATCATTAGCCTTTGTTCCAGGGCTTTCACTCCCCATCACTTTAAGAAACAGTCAATGGTAATGTGCCCCCACCTCTGAAGGAGTATGTAGTCAAAGCTAATTTGTTTCCCCAAAATAATCTTCTCTTCTTTGTCTTTCTTCCTTCCTCTCTAATCTTCTGTGATCTGTTAGCACAAGAAAGAATTAATGGTTTAATTTAAGCTTTGGGCCTTCCTTTCATAAATTCTTAATTTAATGTGAATTTCAGGAAAATGAGGAATGCAAAATATTTTTTTTTCACCCATAAGCACGAGGTAGAAAGATCCCAGTCTGATTTTCAACTAGTGTAAATTAACACAGTTATGAATAGGTGTTTGTGGGAAGTTACGCATGTTTACATTAGATAGTTTTGCTTTTTGTCCATTCTCCTATTTGTAGGATACTGTGGGCATTTTACAGGTATGGAAGTATGCAGATTCTGTGGGCACTGGAAAATGCTGTTTTTCACAGATGATCCAGTGAGGTCGCTCAGCCTAAGCACTCACCAGCAGTGGTGCAGTTTTATTTTGTATTGTAGGAGCACACAGCACACCGAGTGAATCTTTGAATTTGCTTTGGTTGCAGACAATATTCCTGTAGTATTCTTGTGCTGCTGTTGCAGTGGGACAGGATAGGAAGAGAATTGGGAATCAGAAATATCCAGTAACTAAATGTATACCCCAGAGGTTAATACTGGGTTTAGTCCTGTTTAACATCTTCATTAATGGTCAGTATGATGGGGCATTGTGTAAGCACAGCAAATTTGCAGATGACATCAAACTGGGAGGAAGGATTGATATACCAGGGAGCTGTGCTGCCGTTCAAAAGGAATTGGATAGGCTGGAGAAACTGGCTAACAGGAACCTTGTGAAGTTCAATGAGGAGAAATGCGAAGTCCTGCACCTTGGGAAGAATAGCCCCAGGCAACTGTACATTTTGAGGACCACTCAGCTGGAAAGTAGCTCTGCAGAAAAGGACCTACGTGTTCTGGCAGACACCAGGCTGAACATGAGACAGCTTTTGCCTTTGTGGCAAAGCAGATTAATGCCATCCTGAAGTGCATCAAGCAAAGCATTGCCAGCAGGTTGAGGGAGATGATCCTCTCTACTCAGCACTGGTAAGGCCATGCTTCAAGTGCTGTGTTCAGTTTTGGGCACCTCAGTACCAGAGAAAACTGGACATATAGCAGCCTTCTAGTATCCAAAAGGGTCCTAGAGGAAAGATGGGGAGGTATTTTTCATGAGGGTATGCAGTGACAGGACAAGGGGGAATAGTTTTAAACTGAAAGAGGGTAGATTTAGACTAGATATTAGGAGGAAATTCTTTACAGTGATGGTGGTGAGACACTGGAACAGGTTGCCCAGTGAGGTTGTGGGTGCCTCCACCCAGGAAGCCCCCCCAGGACGGGGCTTTGAGCAAGCTGGTCTAGAGGGACGTGTCCCTGCCTACAGCAGGGGTTGGAACTAGGTGATCTTAAAGGTCCCTTCCAACCCAAACCATTCTATGATTCTGTGATTCTATGACCCTGGGGAGACTCCAATGAGAGATGGCATCTCCAGAGATCATGGAACAGAAGCTTGGAGTCCTGAGACTGTTCATTGTGGAGAAGAGGTGGCTCAGGGGGATCTTGTCAGTGTCTGTAAATATCTGAAGGAACAGGGCAAAGAGAAGGTAGCCAGACTCTTTTCCAGTGGGGCCCGGTGCCAAGAGAGGAGGAAATGGGCACAGACTGAAACACATGTGATTACCTCTGAAAGTCAGGAAGCGTGAAAATTGCACAGGATCTTTTGCTTAATAGTGAGGAATGAGAGAGGAAACATGTTTTCTGTCACATGCATGTCTTCTCTGTGTTTCATTCCTCATCAGTTCTTCACTCCCTTCACCTGTTCTGTTTTCCTTTCATCTCCCAGTGCTTTCCACTTAGGTTCCCTCTTTCTATGTGATCTCATCTCAAAAGTAAAAAGGCAATGCAGAGTGATGTGCTACCTCAACCATAATTCTTTATTTTGCTGTATGCTGCCCTTCTCCCAAGACAGACTTGACTTATCTGTTCCAGATTGCTCCCTATTCCAGTGTCCACTGAAGGTCCACTCATGGATGTCCTACCTTCATGATCATAAGTTATGCTAGTAAAAATCCTAATTTTATAAATGAGTAAACAAAGATTAAAGGAATCAATAGTTTACAGGCCGGTTTGGTCCAGTTCTGTGGCTAATGGGCTGGGGGGGATCCATGGACCCACACACTGGGAAAAGGGGAAGGGGAAAAAAGAAAAGGCTAGAGAGATGGCCCTAAAAGCAAAACAGCATAGATGATCTGAGGAGGAAAGTTAAATTACTAAATATAATATTGGAAAAAAATATAACACAATATAATACAATATAATTAAAATTGAGGCTAATAAATGAAATGAAATGAGAGAGTGTCCAAAACCAAAGGCCTTACTCTAATGCTGAAGGCGAGATGATTAGGGAGCACACACACTGCAGAGATGAGCAGAAAGGGAAAAGGGACATCTCCTGATTTGCAAACAGTTTTATCTTTCTCTCTGAATGGAAAATGGGAACAGAACAGTGAAAAGTCCTCTGGGAGACAGAGTTCTTCTCTTCTGAGAATCAGGTACTTGGAAAATCAACAGTCCATGAAACTGGAGCATTACCTCAAGTGCACTACATGATGTTATGATGTGGAATACTGAAAAAAATATCATAAAACCATGACAAAAGGCTTTTATCTTCACTATCTCAGATGAAGACTAGCCCCTGTGGCTTGAGAATGCTCCCAGATCCTGGGTTTTAGTGTCTGCCCTAGCCAAGGTTCAGCTCTATGTTTGGATGAGATCTAGGTGCATACTGTCTTTTCCCTTTAGTATCACAAAATACACAATGTAAGCAAGTCTTCAGGCTTGAAGTGAACCATGTTGCCCTCCAAAAGCCTCTCAGTATATTCAGGTGGAGAAGAAGAACTAGGATGGTAAGCTGCCCCACATTTCTCAGAATAGTTCTTGCTCTGATGGATGATAATGGTAATGACCAAAATAATATTGATATGTCTCTCAGTTCACAGCTCCGTGCTTCTGTGTCCAGTCTGCACTGGCCTGACCTTGGAGGCACTGAGAAGCCACTTAGTAGATATCAACTGCAATAGGAAATGGTCAGCTCTGTTCCCAGTCAACCCTAAGCATCTGGACTCAGGTCCATCCATATGAGAACCCACAGTTGGCTGACAACATTTTGGCATTCTTTATTAATTAACTTCTGGAAGTCTGCAGATAGCAGAGACACAGAGAAAACACAGATCATTTTGATATTGAGTTCATCTGCTCTGACATCAATGCCTTTCTTTATTTCCAAAGTCCTTTACCTTACTCTCAGAAAACCTCTTAATAGCTGCATTCACTGCACAATAGGTATGGATTCCTGGATAGCATCTGTTCTGTGTGCTGAATAAAGCAGGTGTCTTTGGAAGCATAGGATGTTACAGGGCAATTAAGCCTGTATTATAGATACAGAAAAGGTGAAGGCAGCATGAAAACCTTCATTTGGCATTTGATAATTTTCAGGTTTGTGATTTGGCAGCTTATGCTTAGAGTAAGTGTTGATGTTAGTGTAATTTCCTCTATTGTTTCAGTAGAAAATAACACTAGGTTGCATATTATAAAGTGAAGTTGGATATTAGGAAAAATTTCTTCTCTGAAAGTGTGATGAGGCAGTGGCACAGGCTGCTCAGGGAAGTGGTGGAGTCACCATCCCTGGAGGTATTTGAGAAATATGTGGATGTGGCACTGAGGGATGTGGCCAGTGGACATGGCGGGGGTGGGCTGGTGGTTGAACTATAGATAATCTCAGTGGTCTTTTCCAACCTTAATTATTCTATGATTACATGATTCTATGAAGCTTAGCAATACATAAGCATATGCCATCATCTGAACTTGAATTTTCCAAATAAACTACTACTACCAAACAGGCTAAGTGAAAACAGAAGAGGAAGCCATTGATTCCAGGGTAGATAAAACCCTGTAAAAGATCAGGAGATCAGAAGTAAGGAACTCCTCCTTTTTCCTGTGTTGTCCGACAGACAAAGACTCTACTATACCATGAAATTCTCCTGGAAAGGGAAAAGACTGCTACTGCAGCTCTGTGATAAGGAAAGAGGGCTGCTGAGCTTCCTGTGGAACTGTCACCCTGCACCATGATGAGCTGCTGAGCCGCCCACACGCGGAAAGCATAATGGTATTCCTTTGGTGGCCTTTATGGACTCAGGCTGAAACTGGAATATTTATGTCAGGTTACTCTCTGTCATAAGCTGAAAAAAATTTCATGGGGTATCTCCTTGGTATAGGGGCTTCTTGCTGATTTTGAAAGGCCTAACTGATGCACACTATGGGAGTTTCTTCAGAAAATATCAAGAATCTTTTCTAACAGAAAATATTAGGTAATTTATATTTATGGGTTGTAATCATCTTTTCCAGTAAGAAATATATTGTAAGTAAATGGAATTATCCTGGTGTAAAGTTGGAGAAACATGATGACAAGGTGTATCTGTGCTGTTACACCCCAGTTCTCTCTATCATAAGAAATATACACTGCAATTCAAACTAAAACAAATGAGTGAATATTTCCAAGTAGGTGGTTTAAAGCTATGTTTCCTCCAGAAGCTGTAACTCAGACCCTCTTCTGCATATGCAATACTTCCTGTCATTGCACCTAATCTTAACTACTGTGCCTTTGATTTTCACTTTTCAGCTAATTGTTTTTTAAAAGTATTTACTTTTGAGCTTATTACAACAGGCTTATCTGCACTCCTGGTTGCACATGCGTTAGTTGAAAACAGGAAGATTACTGCACTGAGCTTAGAAATGTCCTTAGAACTCCACAACTCCCCAACATGCCTTTTATAGCACTGTGATTTAGCCAGTCATCTTGCCTCAAGCAAAGACAGAAGGAGAAAACTTGCATTGTGTCCTGAAGGTCAATGTTTCTCATTGGTAGTATTGAGCTAAAAAAGATTTTTGCATATCTTTTTTTATTTTTTAATTTTTTTTCTGTTTCACAAAAATTAGATGATATCTTTTCATGTTGGTGATGGTATTAGATGTAATGCCCTATCTGCTAGCAGTTAAATACTGCTATGTTAAACTGCTTGGATTTCCATACTTGCAGTTGCTATATATAAAATACAAGCCTGTGCAGGCTTTATCTGGATGACAGTCTGCAGCAAGTGCAACAAAGATAACTGATGTAAAGTTCTGATATCATCCTTCACAGACTTATGAACAAATGATTAACTTAAATTTATAATAACCAAATAATTTGATTGGAAAAACACCAAATTTTATATGATATTCAAAATGGGTAGACAAGATCAATATCAAGAACAAAACAAAACAAAGCAAAACAACCCCCTCACTATTTTTGGCTAAGCAGAGGTTTCTGTAGTATATGACAATTAAAAGTGCCATAGAGATGTCCAGATCATGCTGGCAGTAATGGATCAACAGCACACCAGTGCAACTAGTATTCTTACAGACCTGGGCTTGCACAACTATTACTGTTGTGATGCTTGGTTTGAACTTTCCTGTGCAATCAGTGTAAATGAGCGGTAGCTGAATTGCTGGATGTAGATATCCTGAATTGCAGGATGATCCCTGCTCTGATGCACCGACAGTATTGGTTAGTAGGTAAAGGATACTACAGAATAAATGAATAGGAACAAAACACATTAAGCTAGATGTTTGAATGTCAGGTTGAAAAAATCTTTATGGGATAAGTAGGCTTTTTAAGGAGATTATGTTTTCTTGTTGTGACATATGTTGCAAAAATACAAATGCTTAAGACAATACTTGTCTTAATACTGCATACATTTGATTGTGCAGGGGTATGGTGAAAAGCCTGGTGGGTCTCTGAATGTGCCTTACTGTGCCTCAGCCAGCCTCACTGTTCTCACCAGGCATGGGAAGCCAGGAACAGGCATCTCTCTCCCTGCCCACGTGTCCAGGAGCTCCATTTAATTCAGCCCTGTATCCAGTCCCTGCCTGCTATATTACAGGGATGCTGGTTTTTAACTCAGCTGTAGCCATGCACTTTGTTTGCCCATGGACCCTACTGATCTGGATCCTGACTCATCCCAGCTTTACCTAGGGCCTTTCTTGTCACTATCAGGTGTGACCGGTCTGTGTCATCACAAGTCATCACAACCCTGGCATCAGACCTGATCTCAGCATATTGATCGACTTCCCAGTTTGGCAGCATACCTGCCTCATCACTACAACTTGCCTAATGATCTGGTCTTTTGAGTGAAGCTGGCTGCTGTTTCTGGACCTGTCCTGCTCACCTCACTTGGGTACTGCTCTGCAGGCTGTATTTAGTTCCTTAGCTTCCTGATCTGTAGGAAGTAGCCAGACCTCACTACTCTACACTGCAGCACATTAGTCAAACTTTGGTCTTTAAGAAGTGGAAAGTAGCAGTAAAATTTCATTTTATAGGACATTTTTTTTTCATGGTAGGTAAAAGTATTTGAAGTTAGGGAATTAAAAGTGCACTTTCAATCACAATTACAGCATCACTACTGTGAAGTTATAGTCATAGTAAGAACAATTGTTTCATAAATCCTATTATAGAGCAACTCATTTGAGCCAATTAATTGAAGAAAACTGTTGAGTTGTAAAATCAGAGCTTCTATTATGAAGAGCAAACCAATCAAATATTCAAGACTTCTCAGTTTATTTCCAGCATAGTGGTTTGGACACAGTATGAACCCAATAAATTGTACGAAACATCCACATCTTGAAGCTGCTTGGTTATTAACAAAGTAGGTTAAACTAAACCAGCAACCAGCAACCTCATCCAGTCTCTCCAGCCATCCATTCCCCAAAGGTCTCCTCAGCCGAGGTATTACTGGTCCTCTCATGATGCAAAATCTGAGTCTGAGCATCATGATCTTCTCACCATCCAAACGGCATTGCCAACGCAGCAGCGGAGCCCATCCTAGAACTGTCACTGCCGATATTTCATGAGAGATCTAATTGCTTTTAGTTATTTCATGCTGTGGGGATTACAGAAAGAAAACAGCAGCCCACTGCTCTATGTTTGCCTGTCTCTCCCCCAAAGGCACCTAGATTAAATTTTTTAGAAGCTGAAGGTACAGCTTTAATAATGTCTTGCAGCTAAAGGTACTGCGCAGTTAGCTGCAGAGCTGTGGCTGTTTATCAGCCCTGCTTCCTCTCCCTGCTCTAGCTTTTGGCAAGATCACTATCTTCTTACAGTGATGAAAGAGAATATTAAGCACATACATCAAAATGAAAGACAGGATAAGTCGTTTTTTATCTTACTGTTTATTAAGACTCTTCATCCCTGATTTATTAAGAGTGGTGCTTTTAATTGATAGTAGTGCAAATTAAAGCTCTGTTGTAATAGATTAAATCAATATCCACTTGTATCCAAGACTAAAACCTAAAAACAATTATTTACTTCTTGTAATGAACACCAAACTACATGTTTTCATACAGGAATCCAGTCCCTTAGGTCATACTTGTAAACTTAGAGTGGCAGCTCAGAAATGTGGGGTCCCACATATGTTGGGACAACAAGAAGTGAAGAATTAGGCAGACAGATGAGTAAATGCTAGGAGGGAGAAGAATTGAGTTGTAATTCTCAGGCAGATATGCAGAGGGATAAGTGAATGTGACTTGAAAACCAGCAGTCTGGTTCTTTACACCATCACAGGAGCAATCTTTTCTCTCTGACAACACTTTCCCTGTTCTTCACTCAAATTTCAAGTCTAGAGCCTCTCAGTAAGAATAATGCAGTGAGAATAGAACTTGCAGGGGAAAAGTCCTCTGAAAAACATGCAGGGTCCAAGGAATTGAGGCATTCAGAGATTTGTTTTAGTGTCCAAACTTCAAACACAGCTGAGAGTGAGCCTCTGTCTCACACGTGCGATGTTCTCACTTAACTGGAAAGGTGAACACCTGTGCCCATGGTCATCTTTAGGTGGCAGTAGGGTTTCTTCTTTGTTTCCAGCATTGTTCCGCTGTGCTTAGAACACAGCCCCACTTACCTATGTCAGTGGCTTAGAAAAACAGATGGTTTCCAGTGTGCTTGCTGCCATCAAGATATGGATTTGAACTATTTGAAACAGTGGCTACCCCTGTTGCATCCTCTTGCCAAAGTTTCTGCTTTAACCTTCTTACTTCCCAACAGGCATGAAAGCAGCAAACTAAACTCTGTAGGCTTTCCTCCTGGTGACCTCATGTTTTCTGGCACACCAAGGCTCACTCCTGTGCAGGTCCTAGGCTCATCCTTAATCAACAACATCCAAGTTTGCTTACCCAGCAGAGCAGACTCAGCTCAGGGAGTGACATCAACACCATTACACCTTTCATGTGGCATTTTCAAACTGTAGCTGTATACTTATTTCCAATACTAAGTACCAAGACTTGTTCTTCTGTCACAGTGCTGCTACTGGCAATTGTTGCTGGCAAAACAGTTTTGACTACAGCATTTTTAAATTAATTTAATCTTTTTTCACACAATAATACCATTACTGTCTTTAATTAATACAAGCTTCTGATCACTGATTTTGGTTAAAAAAAAAAGAAAGAAAAAAGAAAAAAAAAGAAAAAAAAGAAAAAAGAACGTAATGAAAAATCAAACATTTAAATGAACAAAATTTTTCCTTCTCTCCAAGGCTGATTTTTAGTCAGACACTTTTATCTCCACTTCTAATCTTGTTTCCATCCCTAGAGTGTATGCCCCATCCCTAGAGGTGTTCAAGGCCAGATTGGATGGCGCCCTGGGCAGCCTGGTCTACTATTGTATATAGAGCTTGGTGGTCCTGCATGCTGCAGGGGGTTGGAACTTGATGAGCCTTGAGGTCCCTTCCAACCCAAGTCATTCCATGATTCTATGATTCTGTGATTCTATGATTTCCCTTATTTACACTGTATTTACACTCAGTTTTGCCAGGTTCCTTCTGTGAAGAGACCAGCAACACATGAAGTTTGAATTTGTGTGTGTAATATTTTCTGCCTGCTGCTCCAGACACATGGCTTTCTTTCTGCTGATCTCTGTTTTGTATTGTCTTTCCTCTACTTTGCTGAGGGTCGCCAATGGTTGCAGCCCCTAAAAGTCCCCTGTTATTGGTTACCCATGAGATAGATCATCACACGTGTCCTCAAGGGCATCTCCTCACATCTCCCACTCCAGTGTCTGCCACTCTTTGCCAAATAAGTCTGAGCTGGGAAGACTGGTTCTCTACTGACAGGCTGTGGTTTTAGTGTCAGTTGAGATGCTCACCCTGGTGCTGGAAATGGCTAGACCCAATAAGATCATCTCTGCAGTTCCTGCCTCCTCCCACACAGGGCACTTGCAGCATTGCTCTTCAAACCTGCCTGTTATGTCCACTACTGGTGTTTACTTCAGAGCAGCATATTCCTGAGGTTACATTTTTTGTTTCTCCTTTTGTCTTAGCCCTGTTAATGTCTGGTATGTTCTTTACCAATTGTTGCCCTTTAATGGCTTTCTGCCCTCCCAAGTGTTCATCTGGACAAAAACCAAATGAGAGAGCAGGAAATTTCCATGAAATCCCAAAATCTATTTTTTCAACAGGTCTCCATATTGCAAGCCACTTTTCAGTTGTTCAGTTTTTGCTGCACAGTGGGATCTGAGTTATTGGCTATTTTTCCATGCCCAATAGTTTAAGTATCATAGTAGCTTTGTGGTAACAGTTTATTAGGGCTGGTCACTGAACTGCTAGGAATGCCTCAGTGGAGAATATCACAACAATTAAATGACTTTAAGAGAAAGTGGTTACAACAGGGATCACTGGGAACAACAACATGTTCACAGAATCCTTGTGGTTTGATAAAAGATGTTGGAAGCATTATCAGGGCCAAAATTTGAAAAAGAAAATCCCTAAAATAGCAAAGTAAATTATAAAAAAAAATCTTTATGAAAATTGTATGCTGAAAGAAACACATCATGGAGTGCCATGCCTTATTCTCTTTTATATCTTTAGCAGTTAAGGCACATATTCTGCCTTTTACCAGTGATTTCTTACACACGCTGACAATAAGACAGAACTTAAGTGTCCCTGTCTGCCTTGTTTTTGTTTTTGTACTTAATTTTGCCATTGTGATTGAAGTGGAATAATATGTATTGGCGTAGATTGTATTTTCTGTTACTTGTGATTACTCACCAAAATCATTTTGAAGCCTACTTTTTATTTCTTCCCCTAATTATTGGGTTTGATCTCAGCGTGGGGAGTAGGGCATTCTTTCCTGTGCTGTCCTGAAAATAATTGCATTTGCAGTGATTGTTTTCTAATAACAGTTCTGTAAAATAAGTGCTTTGGGGCCAAATCCAGCTTTACTTATAAGAACAAAAGAATTTTACTTGAATAATAAATCCGTAAGGACTTTGTGTGTTGGGTCATTATCTGCAAAATATTTATACAGCTTATGGCAGTTTTACGTAACTCCAGTACAATAAGGAACAACCATCGTGCCAGAACAGTACCTATTATAAAACATCATCATCTGATTTGGGCAGCACAGTGCCTTGGTTTGGATGAGAGGATTTCACAGATATTCATTAAGGCTGATGGCTCAGACAGGGGAAAGATAACTAGAATAAAAGTCATGTGTAAGATTCATCTTTATTATTTTTCCTATTGACATCCCTATTTTATTGATGGTCAGAGTGTGACACTTTCAACAACAGTGAAGAGCTACTAGCTTTCCCCAAAATACTCTATTTTGTTTCATTCAAGCTGACGATTCATGGTTATAAAAAGCTAATGAATAAGAATGGGAGTAACTTCACCAGATCCTCAGTAATTATGTGGGATTTGTCAAATATGCAGTAATTACGTGGCATTCAAGATACTCCACACATTGTCTATTTGTCTTGCAGTTCTGCCATTCCTGATGCTCACTTTTCCTGATGCTCATATGCAAAGTTCATAGCAGTTTAGCCAAAAGGTTCCAACAGATAGTAATTGTAGAATCACAAAATCATTAAAGTTGGAAAGACCACTAAGATTGTTGAGTCCAGTCATCAACTCATGCCTGTGACTGTTCTAGGCCATGCCCCTCAGAGCTGCATAGACAAGATTCCTCAACAGTGACTCCAGCACCTCTCTGAGCAGCCTGTTCCAATGCACAACCAATCTTTCTGAGAACAGATATCTTTTAATATCCAGCCTGAACCTTCCATGCTGCAACTTGAGGCTACTACCTCTTGTCCTATCAGTTGTCTGGGAGAAGAAGTCAACATCTACCTTGCTACAGTGGTGAGCATGAGCAGGCAAATCCTGCACACGACAAAGATGATATCATCCTTCAGCTCCTTTTTATTCTTACATTGTGATTAACATTCAAAGCAATCTTTTCCACAATGTAGTCCTCCTTCTGGATTTACACTTTGTGGAATATTGACTGTTTTGCAACAGTCACTTTTTTTTTTTTTTTTTTTTTTTTTTAGAGTTTTCTCCTCCTAGCTGCATAAATCTAACACACAGACTCCATGCCATATTCCATGGGTTTAATCTTCTTTTTCCTATTTCAGTGTAATATTACAGATTAAGAATTTTAAAAATTTATGTCTAGAAGTAGTGTTTGCTTCTGTGAGGAGGCAAAAATTGAGTATTATATTTAGTGTTATATCTGGAGAATTATAACTCTGGAGAATGATTGTGGCATGCTGTAAAATAAATGAAATAGGTAAAGATCAAATATCCTGGTTTTGAGTGCAGGAAATAAAAACCATGCAAACAGAACTGCTATCACTCAGTTCTTCAGATGGTGTCAATTTGTGCAGCACCATGAGGTGACAGAGCATCATCACTCTTTTAAACAGCAATTGTTAAACTAACATTTACACACATATGTGTACATTAAGTTACAAGCTCATATTTACATTGCAGTTCCAAGGTGATTGTAATAGCAGATCAGTGACTCTTAGACAGTTTAGTGACAAAATGCACTCCAAATGCAATGTAATGCAATGCCATTACTCTGACATCCACTAACATATCTGTCTCCATGTCCAAAATTCAGATACTGTATTGCATGGATTAATGTGCACTATTTAATAAAGTGCAGTGGCTATCTGCAACCCCCAAATCAGTAAGATTTAATGGGAACTGTAGTCTATGTCTTTTCCTCTCCCCTCCTCTCCCCCTTGGCTACTCCTTTTACTCTTTTCTCCTGCATTTCACATGTGATTTCCTGTATCTTACAACCTCAAAAATCCTGCCTGCCTTCATCTAGCAGGGAGTTGTAGCCTGTAAGGAGAGAGCTTCTGCCTTTGAACTGTTTATAAGGTAACTCTCATTAATGTTCATGGTGCTCTACAAAAGGAGGACAAACCATTAAATGCTTAAGAATGCATTATTTATGTAAGTCTTCCACTGACATAATTCAACACAAAATACATCAACCAAACAGAGAAAATAGGATGGTTGGATTCAATGTTGCTTTTTTTGCTGGCATCACTAATTACTGCCGTGGTCAGAGCCCTGCTGATACGCACCTGGTTGATATTCTCCAGCCTGGTGAGTCTGCTACCTGAATAGTGTGAACTGTGATTGTCAATTCCCTTCACTGAGGCCAAGTTCTTCTAGTTCTACTTAGGCTCCTCCAGCGCTTCTCTTTTCACAAAGCTCAGATCATAAACTCTGCTTGTTTATCTCCTAACTCCAGTCGTGATCACTGGAGTCTCCCCGGGATTAAAGCATTCTTTTTTTTTACTGCTTCCTCCTCTGTTTTATAGCTCATCCTATCAACAGAGGATTAAATCACGCAATATAGTGAATTTGTAGTGATTTCTAACATGTTTAATTTTTGATTTAGATGAAGCAAAAGACATAAAGGTCCATCAAAGTAACTACGTTCTCTGTGCTTTTGCCTCAATTTCCTTGGAGTTTTGGAGCACTCCTTGGGTTAATGTGGGAGACATTTGTAGTATCTGTCCTTCTCTCTGCTTCTGCTTTCTTCTCTCAAAGAAAAGTGCACACTGAGATACATCTCTTCTTCTTTGAGGAGCTTATGTGTTTTCTGATTAGTCCTCCTAACTTTAGAACAAAACAAACAAGCCAGTACCTGGGCATTCGTGTAGCACAGCGTATGAGATACAAATACAAACTCCTTCTTTGCTGAGGAGGGATACAATTTGAATAGAATAAATATAACAATACTCTGCTGTCAGCTGTGGCTAAAGGTAAGCATTCCTCCCTACATAGCTTTCATCCTAGAAGATAATAGGGAAGGTTTCATGTGTACATTCAAAATGCTCTCAGGATACAAAGCAGAGTTTTGTTTGTAATTTGAAGAAATATCAAGAAATCCATTAATAAATCAGATGACTTCCACTTCAACCTATTGAAGAAACAAACATGCGCTTTTACGTAGTTCCTTGAAATGCTATAATACATTGCTCATGAAATTTTGCCACTTTTTTTTTGGTTGAATATTGTAATTTTAATGCAAATATTTCTGATAGGTTTTGACCATGACTGTACCTGGTCAATTACTATTCACTGAATAATTTATTTAAAAATTAATGGCAAAAAAGATCTCATAAATTATGTGATGAATATTTTTTTCAGTGTAGTCAACTGGCCATAAAAGGCCTTACAGACTTTCATTTATAATACATATGGTTCTTTAGATAATAAATTAACAAGCACTGTGAATTGCAGAGCTACAGTTTTGTCTAAGGCTTATAGGGATACCATAAACCTCAAAAATGAGGCTCAGGCAGTTTGTAGAGATGTGAGTATTCAAAAGTGGAGTGATAGCCCCATAACTCAAAGTGCTTTTGCATTTTAATTAATACTGGGATTCGATGAAACAGTAAATCTTTTCATTCTTTCATTACCTCCCCTTATTCCTCCTCTTTCTACTTCAGTCCCTCTCTGCACAACCACTTTTCTTCTCTTCCTCCCAGTTGTGACGTTGCCCCCTGCTAGCTTCAACACAACACTCTCATCAATAGCAATGTGTGTGAAGACTGATTTAAGCTCTGCCTAAGAAAAATACTCAAATGCTTGTTTATAAAGCAGGGGAGTTCTCAGAGAAGTTGTGGAATCTCTTCCTGCAGAAATATTCAAGACTTGTCTGGAAGCCTACCTATGTGACCTGTTGGAGGGAACTTGCTTTAGCAGTGCGGTTGGACTTGATGATCTCTAGTGGTTCCTTCTAATCCCTGCAATTCTGTGATTCTTTGAGGAGTCCCTTTCTTATGAGAGTATGACACGCTTGAGCATGGGCAGTGCTCAAGGGACCAGATGTCGCTCAGCATGGCTCTACTGAGTGGCCCTGTTGTCTTTGCCCTTTCCACATCCCTTTCACAAGCTATGCCCACCTTGGATGCCTGAAGCCGTTTATTCATGTGCTAAATTATTACAATAAACGAGATAAACGATTCTCTCCTCCTACTCACATTGGCAATTAGTTTTCAGTAATCTGGCTGATTTTGAATTTGGGTAATATACATGATTTTAAAAATGGAAGGTAGCCAGTGTTTTGCTGTAGTTTAGAAAAGATGATTTTCTACCCTCTCTAAATGATTGTAGGTTTCTGAATATCTATCATTTTACCTCAAACTGGCCAGGAAACACTGCCAAACTCAAGTTTTGAGTGTTTAGGTTGTCAGTGGGCTCATGGGATTGTAAATAAAATTTGGAAAGGAAATCATATGCCTTGATGCTCAAAAAGAGAACTCAGTTCCATCACATAAAGTACATCTGTTGCGAGCACATCAGGAAAAGTACTTTGCCAGTAGTGCCTTTTGAAAAACTACACTGAGTCCCTGTCCATTATTCATGTGTGCTTTTTCAGCAATTGGATTAATCCTGTTTTATTGATGGAAATTCTGAAATACAAAACGGAGAAGGAATATGCCCAGATTTTAGAAATTGTATGTAATGCTTCCTAATTTTCTTCCTCTTGCTCCTTTTCCTCAGTCTTTATACCACATTTGTTGTTTCAACCTCTTTTCTGGCAGACTGTGGCCAAATGTTGGGATATGAAGCACAGGACTTCTGACCAGGTGTATGGTGTGCCAGGCACGGAGGAAAATGCTTCCCAAACTGAAATTATCCAATTTTCATTCAAAAAAAGGGGACCATCTTGAAGTCAGAACTACCAGAAGATTTTAATTCTATTTAGAAAACACATCCTGTGAGCACTGAGTTTGACTACTACAACAGGTACCATGATGTGATAGCTTCCTGTATTTTTTTTTGCCAAGCTCGTTTTATAACAGATGAAGTAATTCACTTTGCAGTGTGTCCCATTGGTAAAAATAGCATCTCAGAATTCTGTCCTTTTCAGCTTTCTTGTTAAGAGGATTCCTCATTTAATCAACAGGTTTCAGCTATACTCAAGATCCTGTTGGAGAGTGGCATATTGTTAATCTGATTCCAGATTAATAAAATTACTGTCTCAAATGGAGTTTTTTTCTCCTCTTTCAGTTTTCAGCATTCCACATTTACTTGCAGTGTTGAGTACTTGGAAAGTGACAGACACTGCTCTCTTGTATTTTCTTAAGGAGAGATACATATCTATCTTAAAAATCCAAGGTCTGATTAAGTACTGGCAAGTGTAAATGAATGTGATTAAGACAAAACTATTTTGGATAACAGAGTGGTCTAAGTTTGAAAAATGGTGATGTTGTGATCTAAGTTGGATCTACCTTTAGTGGAGGGCCTGAACAAGGTGACTCCAAACTGAGTTACTCTTTTAGTTTATCAATTCTTCACTCTAGTAAAAAATAATAATTAAATAAATAAAAGAAACTGCTTCCTTTCACTGATAGCACTCCTCTTGAACGTGTTTCCTGGTGTTGTATGATCTCAGCTTTCTTCACTATTGATGATGCCCACCGGTATCACACCACTCTATGTTGGATATGTATCAAAACTAGATGTTCACTAATTAAGGAATAAATTTCCTTGCGTTTGTGAAATTCAAGAATAAATGAACAGTGCTTTATTCACTGAAGTACAAGATCCAATAAACTGAACAGTAGCAATACTGACTGAAAGAACAGGAACATGTAAGTGTCTGTCATAAGACTCTGGCAGAATTTTATTTGTTCCTTTATCCTACCTATTCTCAGTCATGGAAGCAAAGACTTCAGAGACGAAAGCTATAGCAAACTGATTTACAAGCTGTAAATGACAGCAGTGGGTCTTATTATCACAACACACTCCAAAAGGCACTATTCCCACCTTCAGCAATCTGTGGTGGTTGAAATTTTTAAAAATAGTTGGAAGGAAGGACATTATGCTTCTTGATATCAAAGTTCATCAGCATCAGGCACTGTGAGAGAATGTCCCAGCTGCAAATGTGTGAACTTTAATTCTTATGAAGCTGTTTCATCTTTTAACAGAGTATTGTTCCCTTCATCCTCCTTTGCTCAGCTTTTTTTTAAAGCCCCTTTCCTGTCATATGAAATACAATTTCACAAACTTAATGACAGCAGACATTGAATCCTAAGGCTCTTCTACTCTGAAAGACAAAAATAAAGTAGAACATTCACCCCCAAAGCACCTAAACTGCCACAAAATGATTTTGACTACAGCAGCTATCTCTTATCTATTGTACTTTTAGAATAGCATTTTATTTTCTTAAAATGGTAGAAAAGCTATCAGACGTTTTAACCTTTTTGTCAAGCAATGTCTGTTGCCATTCTTGAATGCTTTGAGGGAAATCATACCATCCAGTTATAGATGGGGCACTTGAGAGAGGTCTGTGATTGCACTCCTGGCTGTTCTGTAGACTTTCATTGCGGCTCTTGGCAAGGCAATCCTGCCTGGCTTGTATAAACACTGAGAGCTACAGAGCAGGGGTTGAATGGTAATGGATCTCTTGACAAAAACAAGAGGGCTCCTGTTTTGATGGGAGCCATGAGACACTGACATATTACTGTTAAATCATGTTAATAACATTGTTGGAAAAATGGCAAGTCCCTACCATGCCAAAACACTGAACAAAGCAAAATGCAAAGGCCCCCAGAATGTTTAAGCCTTAGCAACATTTTAGTTGAGAAACAGTTCTGGAAAAGGAATAACTCTTTTTACCAATAAAGCTATATGGTCACAATAAGTGGGGAAAAAAAAAAAAAAAAAATCACTTAAATATTAAGAATATTCTGTATCTGTGTACAGTGATGCTACTCAGAGCCCCTTTTCAAGACCAGACTTGCCTACCATCCACGTTCTGAATTCACAAACCTGTGTTAAGAGGTTGCACCAGACCGAGATCCAAAAAGCTTTTGAGAGACAGAGCTGAAGTTTCTCGGAAGTCTTTGGAAAAGGCCTCAACTTTCATCCATACACACACACACAAACAAAGACAAACGCAGCTTAGGCAGGCCTGAACGTATTTTCTGCTGCAAGCAGCGCAGTTCTTACGTTGCACTGTTCCTAAATCCAAGTCAAAAAAATACACAAATTTCACACTGCTTTTCAACAGAACAAGAAACAGTCTCCATTCAATGAAATTGCATTAACACAATGATTAATAAGTCCAAATCTCTTTTTACAGTTTTTTTACAGACAGTTACACAATTGTCTTGTTGGCTGTCCAGATATTTTGTTAATACTGTTTCCATGCACCTAACTCTCAGGCGGATACCATGATCGTAGGCAAAAGGATTATGGCTCCTCAAGCTCATGCTCTTTCTTGGTAGTTCAGTCATAGGTTATGGATAGGAAACATTGAATTCTTGAAGAAAAGGTCAGCATCTTTGGACCCAGTATAAGAAAGGAGCTACTGGGCCATGAATCTGTTGACGGTGAAGAAATGACTCTAAGAGATTCTTACTTAGAAGTTCATTGTCACAGGACATAACCTGGCCCAACAGTGTTAAACCATGGTCAGAACTGATTTCTCCAGTCAATCCAATCAGAGCACACAGCAGTAAGCTATGTGACTCTAATGCCCTCTGAGCAAGGACCCAAGTGGGGAATGAAGAGGAGGAGCAAAAGTGTGACATTTTCATAAACATTAGATTGGAAGAAATGGTAAATATTAATCTGGATCCATACAAAGGAAGTAAATTAGTCATTTAAGAGATTTGTGGTTCAGTTAAGAACTCTGCAGATTACTCCATTAATGTTAAATTGGGGTGAAAATAGATCTCATACATAGTAATGAAGCTGAAGTTTAGCCTGGAGAGTTAAATGGGGAGGTCTGTCATTTCGCTTTAGTGCGGGTGGAAATCAGGAGGGACAAAGGACAAGCAGACAAAATGATAGTGTTGGCAGACAAAAGCTGTAGCAAGCTGTTCACTAGAAATCCAATTTCTGCTGAGCAAACTCATCACCCAATCACTCTGAAAAAACTCACAAATTCCCTGCCTTTCATCTTATGGATGGGATGAAAGACATGATGGCCAGCTGCCAGGGTTTGATTCATTTTATGTAGGAGTGCAGTAGTGATTCAGGCAGGGAGAGGCAAGGAGTTTGTGTGGACCCAGAAGAGACTTTACATTTTCCTGGGGATTTTTTGTTTGACTCTAACTAATCTCTTCTTACTGGATTTGTATCCCTGAAAACCTTTATTTGAAGAAAGTTTGCTCACCAGGGGAAACTGTCTGGACCATCATAGACTTCAGAAACATTCACTAAAGGGGAAAAAGGTCTTTACTGACCAATGTAAAATCATGAAAGCATTTCTAAAGCCCTATAACAACATGTCTTTTTAGCGTAGCAATGAATACAACATGTGGTGCCAAATCTAGCTAACATCTCTTAGAGCTCTCTCGAGAAAGTGAAGGTTTTTCTGGGGAAAAGAATGCAAATACAGCCTGCTGCTGGCACCTAAGGATGAGGGGTTGGAGAGATCCTTAGGCTCTCTGAGGATGCTAGGAGGAACCTGGGATTATGTTGTTGGTGCTTGAAAGTGCTTCATTTTACTCCATGTCTTTAATCCTGGGGTGGGGGAATTGTACTCCCTGATTTCTGGTTCCACTTTTTTCAAACCTTGTGTGACCTGAAGATACTGAAGCTCAGATGGTTTCACATGAATAGAAAGAAACCACTCATTTTTACACATTTTCCACACAAGGCCATTGACTGAATTTCTATGAAGCTGGATCCAGTATCTCTGCACATTTCCTAATTCCCACAAATCATCAATTGAGTAAAATCCAGTGAGCACTGCGTTTCAGAGGCACTATTTTCCAGTGCTTCACTGACTGTAAACAACCATCTGCAGTGGGCTGACTGCAAGTTTTTTTTATTTTTTTTATTTTTTCTGGAACATTCAGAAAAAAAGGAATTCCTTTGGAAATAGCCACCATTTCTTCACATCACGTGCTTCAATTTGTCTTGGAGCCAGCTCCTTCCTAACTAACCTCCATTTAGTGTAGGTAGATACTTCTGCACAAAGAGTATTTAATCATCCACTGATTAGATTTATCAGAAATTTGTATCTCTTGCACATGGCTGAAAATGTTTTCCCAGTGATGGATCAGAATTCACATCTCTTGGAAGAAGATTCCATCTTTACTCTTCCCCCAGCTGCCTCTATTCAATTGCCTGCACTGCAAATCTATATGAAATCATAAAGCAGTATATCAAAATAAATCTACTATTCAAGTAGCAAAACAGCTAGACTTGGGTTTTGAGTTCATGTAGAGCACTTCTGGTAAGTACTTAATTTGCCTATTCTTTTCTTACTATTCTGATCCAGGTATCTGAAGAGGTTGTATGAGTTAATTAAATGTTATTTTCCTTCCAATCTTCATGCCTCGATTTCACATTCATACTGATGTGCTGTATTTTCCTGACCTTGTGTTTAGAAGTGACAAAATATGAATATTAAATTTATGTGACCTTTACCATCCCTAAATAAAAATTAGTATCATGCTTTTTGTGCTGGCATTTGAGGTGAGAAGATAGCAACTCACTTTCCTTGTGATGATGGTTTAAATTCCTCCCTGAAGTGGTAGCTGGGTACAATGATCTTGTGTGTTTTTCAGTCCAAGAGGGAAAAACAGGGAAGCAGAGGTCAGCATACAGAAAAGCAGTACCCATAAGCTTCTAAATTCATGTACTTATCTGCATGTTTTGGATTTGTTTTAAATACCCCTATGCAAACCGGTGGAGGGAATGTGTGTATGGTGTGTATGTAGCATCCTCAACATTGCCACTAAATAAGGAAGTTTCATTGCAACCTATTGCAACTATAATGTTGCAACTTTCAAATTAGTTGTTTCTTGTAGGTGTCCATGGTTGTCCAGCGGTTCACTGACATTTCATTAATTAACCTGAGATTTTAAGTCTTACATTAAATATAATAGGTAAAATATCACAGTGTTTTTTTAAAGAGAAATTCTTCTGATTATATGATCTTTATACTGATAGTTTTACGAGAGCTACAGGCTGTAACAGCACTTGGAGCCAGTACAAACTTATTTTATGTTCAAAGGTAGGCTTCTGAGTGTATCATTCTTTTTAGTATGATTTCCTAATAAAATCTGTACATTTTCCTTAGTTACACGTGACTACAGCTTTTCTTTTATTCCATTAACCCATTTCAACCAAATTTCACAGGGACAGATTGTTGTCTCAGACATGATAATTACCTGCAAGATTGATCAAGATCAGGGGAAGCTTAAAGGAGAGACATATGTTATTTCTTTGACTGAGGGAAAGACTGGGAGCTCAGCTAGCCCTGCAGCAACACTGACTCAATGTATTTAAATGCTTGGGCTATCACAGCACAGAACATCCCAAAGCTGGTGGGCAAGAGCGGGCCGAGGGATGTGGAAGACATCTAGGGCAGAAGAGTGGAAGGTGTAGGAGATATTGTGGGATATTTTGCTTGAATACAGCAAGGTATTTGGGAGGGGTGTGCAAGACACAGACAGTGGGAGGAAAGATTGCTAGCAAGTGCTGGGTGAGGGTATGGAGAACAAGAGAGAGAAACACACAGTGGAACTACTCTCTCTGAGCTTTGATTTTTACTAAATAATGTTTTTTTCCCCAGTTGTTCTCACTACCCTTCCTCTTCCAGAACAGCTTTCCTACAGCTACTTTGGTAGCTGATCACCTAAGATCTCTGACTGATCTCTTGCCTTAACAGAATCCTGTCACTTCTTACCTGATTTTCACTTTTGCTCTCACACTGTGAAAGCACATTTGTGTTTTCCTTCATCTCCTTTGCTACTGCTGAACTTCATGGATGATTTCAGTCAAAGGTTGTAGGAAGAAAAGAATTTTCAGACACTTTACATTTTTACAACTTTCGTGAAATTTAGCTTCAGGGAAGAGGACATATGCCTTTGAGATGCCCTGACCAAGGAAAGGGACTAGATGACACATCCTCAGACAGTGGAAAATCTCTAAGATAGCAGACCCAACTGTGTGACTGTCTTTGCTACGGAAAATTTTCCATCAGAAGCTGGACTCCAGCCTGAGACACAAACTGGAATGACAAGAGGCTTCTGTGGATTCAGTGCTCAGATGACAAAGTGTTATCTAAGAAAAAAACAAGGCTGAGGAGATACAGAGAAGAACACACAATGCGTTTTTGCAGCACTTTTTTTTCAGAACACTTTTTGTTTCCCTTGACTTGAAATGAATCATTCAATCTATGTCAGTTGTCCACGTTAGATTGCACTAGTTTGATTTTGTTTGATGTGGTGAAGAGGGGAAGAGGCAATGGGATGTGACATGCACTTTATTTTGAGGGTTATTTGTGTCCATGAGGGTGCAGGAAGATGAAACCTCCGTAAGGCCCAGTGTAAGGGACTGCCAATACTTCCTAAGCGCTTACGCAAATGTATTGAAAGATTACATTTGAGAAAAAATGGCTTTTTAGGCTCCACTCACGTTTTCTGTTTGAGAGCTGAGTTAGAGCACACTGACAGATGGGCGGGAAGATGCATATTTGCACATTAGACGCTTGATGTCTGATTGACTGAAAGATGTGAGAACAGTTTCCCAAAATTTTCCATACTTTGGTTAGGGATGAGAGTTTAATTGCAGACTATTTAATGGCAAGTCCTCCTGTAGCATATTTTCATTCAGTGCTATATATTTTATCAAATGAAACAGAAAGTACTGCTTATATTCAGAGAGTACAGATTTATGCATTTGAGAAGAGAGAAGGAAAGAACTGCCTTTTATTTTGGAAAGTGTTAAAACCACAGTAGCCCACAGAAGGTAAAATGGGCTTATACCTATGAAAGCACAAAAGCACAAAAAAACCCAAACCCATACAAACCAGTGCTCTGCACTTAATTGGAAATCTGTAGCAAAACCAAGTGGGATAGAAGGAGAGGAATCTGCAGGAGTTGAGCAAGGATATCTGTGTTCCAAGAGCTGTTCAAAAAGCACTTGTAGTGCTTTTACAATGTGTTAAATCATTTACAAAGATTTCTCTGAGTTATCACCATTATTTTCTAGAGAGCTACATCAGAGCTTTCTTCAGACATTGACTCAAAATTATTGACAACCTTTTAGCAAATTTTACACATGACAGCCTTGAGTCTTAATGCTGCATAATTACTAGAAGTCCTCAAATTTAGGAAGGCTGGACAGTGTTTTAGCAAAAGGATATACTGAGGCATAAATAAAAACAGTTAATTGCAGCAGTGAGCTGTTGTCTCTACTTTACATCATGCCTCCACTTTGGGACTTCGGGCATTAAAATTTCCTGGTAAGTCTCCATAAAATATTTATTTTTCTCCTTGGAAAACTTTCAGCACTCCAGTATTTATTTATTCTTTTGGCACGTCTCCACTTTGTAAAGGTGGTTCTTTTAATCAAGCAATAAAAAATTATACTGTATGAGAGAGCTGACATGATCCAACCAGAGAACTCAAAACAGCAAGCACTCGAAGGAGTGCTCTTTACAGGAGGACTTGGATGTGTTTGGAAAAAGCTATTCATCAGCCAAATAATAAAAAACGCGATCAGTTCACAGATAATTCTCCAACAGAAAAAAAGTCAGATTGGACAAATGAGTTGCTCATGATTGCCATTTTGATGAGCTGTAATTATGTGAGTGAAATCCCTTTGTCCTTTGTCTACTGATTGCATGATAGCCACATAAAAAGAAGAGAGCAGAAGGGAGATTAAGTTCTCGCAGTCAGTAAGAGATGTCGTATTGATTCTAAGTTGTTGCTAGGTAAATAATTAAACTATGACTTCACTGTTGGTTTTATTTGTCTGCTGTGTGTAAAGGCTTCTTAGATGTATGAGTGAAAAAATAATTAATACATTTCGACTACTGTCCAGATAATGGAAACTTCTAATCCATAAAGATAGAATTACTGTAGTGGTTTGAAACCACTCATTAATGATCCATCTCAGCTTCAAAAAGTGTCTCCGAAGTCTAATGGTCCTAATGGATCAGACTATCCATTTTATTTTTTTTTTCTTGAAAGACTTCATTAAGGTTTGTGCAATAAATAGATCTCTGCAAATGGAAGATGTAGCTTAATCATCCAGATTTAATGTGCCACATTTCACTGGGACTATATCCTCACCTGATCTGTTCATCATCCCCTCCCACCCAGATGGAGCTGTTGCCTTTGAAGATCAAAAGCATTAGCTGGCCACTACACTCAAGTCCAGGAAGGGCAATGCTGGACAAGCTAAGGACAGCACACAGTTATCTATGAGATTCATGTACCACATATTTTTTTCCACAATAAAACTTAGCTGCAGTACATGTACCTACAAACTGAAAGAAAAAGACAAACGGCAGGGAAGGTCTGAGTAATGAACCTTCTGAGCAATTAGCATGGTAATACCTGAGGCATATTTGTACGCACCACATCCATGCTAATTGCCCATTTACCAGGCTAATTTAACATCAGTTATTTCTGGGTTCATTCCATCGTCAGTATATTTCTCTTGTTACTAAGCTACTGTAATTTCAGCTTCAACTGTGTTTTGACTTACACACACTCAGTAACCCTTCAATATCCACTGGGGAAGCACAGTTTTCTCTAAGCTTTTCAGTTTAAACGTCTTATATTTAAAAGCTTGTGAATTCACATTTCAGACCCTAATATGCTCCTTTCAGACCTACACCTTTCAAAGGTTCCTAACATAAAAACTCCTGATTACTGCTTGGTAACTAGCCCTAAGCTGTTTGGGCAGGTTTTTTTCTGTTTTTTTCTGATTTAATCCTGAAGTTCAAGCATTCACAAAGGTATTTCAGTCATTAAAGAGATTAGTTTGTTCTATACATATGAATAATCGTGGCACATAAGCAACAGAAAGCATAAATTATATTGTACAGCAGGGAATACCACTTCATTTGGAAGGAGATTAACTAATTGATTTGGAATGTCCTTTCCATTCTTAATGTGTGTGTTCTTCTGTGATATTTATAGACTGGATTTTTTCTTTATCTACCAATAGGGCAAAGGGATTACAGAGAGTTGTTTCTTTTTTTTTATTTTTTCTTCTGAAAGACAGAAGGAGTTGAGAAGATAAATGGTTCTCTGAAAACGTATGGAAATAAGTGAGAGATTTGTATTGATTTTGATGAAAAAAAATTATCACATTTATTTCAGACTTTGAATGGAAATTTTAACCATCCAAAAAAAAAAACAAAAACCAGAAACAAGAGACTGTTGGATTTATTTTTAATTCTCTGGGAAAAAAAAACAAAAAAAACAAAAAAACAAAAAACCAAAAAAACCAAACAAAACAAATCGGGTGGACTCATTAACCATCACACCTATTCTGTAGATTCTGGGGCATAAGCAAACATACAGCACTACAGTGTGGTGTAACCGTTCAGTGATGGATTCCTGCTTGATCATAGAACTTTTTGTTGTGAACAGTGGGAAATAGTTCACATATGTACTTGATATTCATTATATACTCTTGGTTTATGTAGTTCTTACTTATGTCCAAAATTGCGGAGGAGATGACCAGCTCAGGTTGAATAAAAGAAAACAGATTACAATTGCTTATTTAGAAATCAGGCCAAGTTCAAACACAGAACTTAGATCACACTGCTCAGCTGCTGCGTGTTCCTGAAGAAGCTCACAGTGTTTGAGGTTCTGCTATCAGGAATCTACACTTCTGTAAACATCAGCTGATGTAGAGGCCCCAAGTTGCCGAGGTGAGCTCCTTTGTCCACCTTAAATAAATTTTCTAGCCACGAGGGCAGCAACTTAGGAGAGCTTGTTGTATCTCTCATGACTGATATTGTAAGATTTACTGCGAGTCACATCTAAGACATAATTCTAAAGATACTATGGTTTCCTTAGGTAACTAGGTATGAATAATGTTGTAGGGGTTTAGAGGGCGTTCTTTCAGACAGGGTCATATAACACGGGTGAAGCCAAGATTAAAGCCTTCTCTCCAGAGGAGACCCCAGGCTACTATGAATGTTTCACCATATAATAACGAATGGAGCAATTTAAGAGAAAACAAAACAAACAAACAAACAACAAACAAACAACAAATGGAAGGCCGATTCAAAGGCATTCTTTACTTGGCTGCAGAGCACTCTCTTGGCAGCTGGGAGTCATTGCTTGTCAGCTACAGATTGCAAAGACAGAGATGTGTAACCAGTCTTAGGCACAAGCAAGAGGTGTCTCAGAGTGGTGCAGGAAGTTGTCCCTGCAACATTGCCAAGCTGTGTTTGTTTGTTTTTTTAAACTTGTTTGACTCCACCTTCAAGACGAGGTGGGCTTTGTACTGTCTGTCTGCTTCCTTGTGTTTTTCTATGATTTCCAGCTATTTGCTCCTCATTCAGCATCTTTTCTTGAAATAATTTATGCTGAATCTATCAGCTGTTGGGAGAGTGGACAACTTCAGCAGAGATCAAGGCACTTTGCTGGCAATGATCTTGTTCAACATAATGATCTGTGGGCAGTAAACAATGTGAATTTTCTTAGCTTTTCAGAAAACAGCAAACAATTTCAAAAAGAGCCAAAACCTGGATTATTCTCATGTGCCATTTTCTCAAACGTTGAAAATAAGAAAGTAGAGTATGGCAGCAATGAATGCTGCAGACGGACATTTTTTGAACCACTGTCTTATCTGATCACTGAAATTCCTGGTGCAAGTTTTTCATTGTTTTATTAATAGCAGCTCCATTTAAGAAAACAGTTGTGCAGCTGCAAAAGTAAAACCTGAATTAAAACAAGCTTCAAACAAACAAACCTGGAAGGACCACTTAGTGATTATGCTATGAAAAGAGCAGAAAAGTAGAAACTAGGAAAGTTACAACCTTTTCCCATCTTAACATTATCATCAATATAACAGAAAAATGAGAAAAGTAAAGCAATTACTGTGGCAGAAAAAAAAGGCACGAAGGGAACAATGGAGAGCCCAGATATCTCTGCATTTGCATACAGCTACCAGAAGAATCTTGAAATTTGTTTGAAGCATATGGAGGAGTTGATCAAAAACAGTCTGTATATTTTACAAAACAAGGGGCTTTATACAGATGCACTAAAATTTACAAAGGCAACTGAAGGTCGGTTCAGACAGACTTGACAGATTACATGCTGCTGTTGTTACTGTCACAGTCTCTGTGCAAATCTGTTTAACAACAAAGAACTGACACCACACAAGGACAGAAACTGAAAAACAGTTAAGAGGTACAGTAGAACCTTTCCCACTATGAATACCAAGGTAGCCAGATTCAAAGGTCCTTAAACACAAGGGTCAATATTTGAGTCCAAAATAGGGGAAAAAAAAGACACGTCAAATTTTACCTCATGCATCCGAGTGATGGATACATGAAAACATAAGGCGCCTATGATTTTTCTACCCATTTGAAAGGATTCATTTGTCAGCTCAAAATCGCTTGAGTGATTTCAGATATTTTGATTGGAATTTTGTAGTGGTTAAAAGCATAACCAATATCAGAGAAGTGACAAGAATATGAGGGTAAATTGGGCAGGAACTTAAATATTCTATTCTTGTCATTGACTTGGTTTGAAGTGTGAAAGCAAATTCAAAAGATATTACAGTAGTAGTTACTGGAGGATTTCATCTGTCAGACTCCATGAAGGCACTCAAATTTTCTAAGATCTTTAAAAGCAAAAAGCTACAGTCCTTCTCCTCCTAGTGAGCTGTGCTTGCGCAGCTTTATTTTGTCCATTTCTGGAAAGCAGCATCATGAGTCCTGTGCCATTGATTTTATTCTAGGCTGAAGCCACTGCTTCCGAAGTCTTGGAATTTCTTCTGCCTTCAAATATCAGCTGTTTCCTTGCGAATCTCAGTGTCTTCTGCAGGTGATCATCTTTCAAGGCACAGCTTCTTCAGTGCTGTTTGGCACTCTCTGCCTGCCACAGCCACATGGCACTGACCAGATGATGTGAGATGATTACCACTAAAGATCTTCATACATTCCTCAGGTGGAGAAGGAGATTGGCAGTATCATTGTGGATAATATTGCAGCAACCAGAGAAGGAGACTTATGTGCGTGGGTCATTTGAGGTATCAGGAATGCAATGATTGGTGGTGGCTGGGAAGAAGCTGATGGCTGAACTGTGACCTGCAGATAACCAAGGCTTCAGAAAAACAGATTAAATTAACTTTTAAAAACCCTATATAGTTTCTCCATCTGTGGCAAGTCCAGTGACTCCCCATTGGGTTAATTTCCCAGGACATTCTACTGTCTTGTCTCTACTGCACACAAAGTACCACAGGTTGCTGGGAAGCATTGATCCTGCTGCCTGTTGGACCAGTTGCTTAGATGACAACAGCGTGACTTCTCTGCCTTCAGAAGATGTGGTAATGTTTATGGCATGGCTCCTATTTATAACAGCTAGAGATCAACTAATGATTTACAAATGTTGCTTTAATGGTCTAAAGAAACCTAAAGAGTTTATTTTCCCTTTTTCCCTTACTCCACTTCTTTTGTATGCTTTACAAAACACTTGTACTCAGACACATACTCTGTGTGTGCAGAATAAGTAAAGGCTTTTCCATTTACTTATTTGTTCTGTGATATTCATTTTACATTCATTATCGGAAAACTAATCTGGAGTTAATCTGAAAACCACAGGTCATTTACACAACAAAAGGCCCCATTCCTTACAATCTCAATCCTCTGCATCAGGCAATTCTTATATTTATGGCATTTTACACTTTCAGTATGGCTAAAATAACTAACATTAAATGAAAGTTATTAAGACGTATCAACACATTTCCAGACAGAGTAGCAATAAAAATATGTGGAAAAAATAATTTGTATACATCGTGTCTCTTGCTTCTCCAAGAAGAAAAGCTTACCAAAGACCTCAAAGTCTACTCTGAGGTATTTCATTAGAACAACTTTGTGTCATGCTGTTGTTACTCAGCCACACACTAATATACGATACAGAAGTGTTTAGCAAGTATTTTCTACAGCCAGGTTTTCATCTTCCAACACCTATTTTTAAGTGAGAAAATATGAAAATGTTCTGAAGGGAGGCTATGAACCTCTCCTGACAGTTACCACTTCAGAATATTATACGTTTCAGTTTCCCATAAGGTGTGCATAACATTAATGTTGACATCTTTCTGCCTTTCAGTATTGTTTCTGTTACAAAGTATTGAGTCCAAAATTAACTTTTTTTTTAAGTAAGCTCTACTCCCCTAAATTTGGGGCAGTTTAAGTGTAACATAAATGCTTCAGTTCCACATTGCACACAGTCTTGTTAGCCAAGTAATCACTCTACCAACTGGTGAGATCTAGGATAACAGTGATGTTGGGTTGCACTGATGCTAAAAGGTATAAAAAATTTAAAAAAGAATCAAACAGATCTGCTCTTAGTTCTACTGAGGTAAGCCAGAAAATACTTTTGCACATTAAACCACAGCAAGAACCAAGCTTATTTACCACAGTATTTCTGTGCCGCGCAGATCCAGCAGCTCTATTCCTTGGTAACTCTCGTCATGGCAGTTCTTTGCACAGGGAAGGTACTCTCCATGTGATCCATAATTCCAGTCACTTTCTTCACCTTTCCCCAGTGTCCCACTTTATTCCACCTGTGAAGAAATTTCCCTATTACACACCTTTTCCCCAGTTCATATTCCATATTCTCTACTTTCACATCCCTCTTAGCTCTTTTTAATGTTCTGTCATTCAGCTGCGAGCTAGATCATAGAATCATACAATCATAGAATGGTCTGGGTTGAAAAGGACCACAGTGATCATCTGGTTTCAACTCCCTGCTATGTGCAGGGTCACCAACCACCAGACCAGGCTGCCCAGAGCCACATCCAGCCTGGCCTTGAATGCCTCCAGGCATGGGGCATCCACAGCCTCCTTGGGCAACCTGTTCCAGTGTGTGACCACCCTCTGTGTGAAAAACTTCCTCCTAACATCTAACCTAAACCTCCCTTGTCTTAGTTTAAAACCATTCCCCTTGTCCTATCACTATGCACCTTAGGAAGGCAAACAAGTTCTCAGTGTTAGTAATATCTAACTGAAAGTAACAGGAATGTTAAAGCCTACTTGGGAGCCGGGCAATAATCTGTTGTTGCTCCACACATGGCATAAAGTGACTGAATCAGTCACATGCATGGAAACTATAATAATGTGGAAACATTTCCAGCGTTATTAGTCATTACAAGCCAGGTTTTCATTTGGTCTAAATTTTGGATTTAAATCAATGCATTTTTTTAAGTATTTCTGGTGACTGCAGGTTTTGGCCAGTAATATAAGGTTTCTATACTTCCTTTCTCGCAAACTGTGAAGAGTATATATTTTTGGTAACTATTGTTAATGATTGATGAGATCAGGTTCACAAACACAGCTCTTTTAATTATTTCTGCAATAGTTCAGTCTGCACACCAATTACCAGACTCCAAAGTGAAGAAGAGCTTATGTGCTTGAAAGCTTCTCTGCTTTTTTTTTTCTTTTCCAATGATCTCACTGGTCCAGTAAAAGCTATTACCTCTCCCCGTAAACCCATCTTGGCTTATATACTTAAACTGTCACTGTTATAACAACATTATTACAATACTTTATTTATATCAAGCACTTACATTAATGTGAATCATTTTATTCTACCATAAATTTCCTCCCCAACTCCCATTTTCCTGTTCCATAGTACACAAAGGATCACTCCTAATGCTACTAACATAAATTGGAAAAGGATTCATCAGAGTTAGCATTGCTGTCCAATCATTACAACAGTGTAACTGAGTTATCAGTCTTTAAGGCCACCTAGCAAAAATCTTATTAACACACTGCTCTTTGACTGTCCCGAGGTCTCAAAGCATGTAACAGGGGAAATTATAGGATGATCAGATGATTGACTGAAGCACTGAGAGCTGAGAACAGATGTCTAACCTTGTGCCTGTCAGAGGAGCGTGAGGACTTGCCCTGCTTCAGGATGCCTCCTCACATCAGAGCCCGTGTGGCGCAGGACTCAATTTCCAATTTAATTGTACAATCATTTATCAGTACTTGCCTGTAACAAGCAGATAAATTCCTTCATCTCTATTTAGCAGAGGATAACTCACTCACATCTGTTAGCACTGATACTGTCTTTACCACGTCCAGAAGGTTTTCACTTAAGTTCCCATTTAACTCCCCCAATGACTAATTCCCTTTGAAAATAAAGAAGGCTAAGGGTGAGTTAGAGCAGGTAGAAGCTGCTGCTGTTGTCCTGAACCACAATTAACTTTTTTTTGCTCAGACACTTTCTTCTTTAACATCTGGTTTAAATGCTGTGGTCTTCAAGCAGTCCAGTCCCTGTCCCCACCACCCCACACACACATATTTCATGGCCATCATTTAGTCAGTTTATTCTTTTTAAGGTACAGTGCCTGGTCTGGTGCTTTCCAAATGGGCTTCTCTTTTTGTCAGGACACTGTATTGACTCCAGCTAACGGGGCTGAAACATCCAAGTACTTTTAAACTCACGTAATATTGAATTAATCCTACATGTTTCATCTCTTAATCTAGGACATATCAATACTGTCACTGGAGGGCTCTTGGTATCATGTTCAAGTGTATCTGAGTTAGCTGTAAGTTAATTAGCTGGCAAATCAGTATATGCTTATGCTTCAGTTTTGTGATAGCACTGCCCTGGCAGTTTCTCATGGAGGCTATGCACAGTCTTTCAGGAGGGTAGCAAAATATAGGTTTTTCAATTTCTTAGGCCTGAAAAATGTCACTGTTCATTTGTTTGTAAGGAATGCTGTTTACTTATTCCTCTTATTGGAAGTTCTCTATTTTTTTTCAGTGGACTGAAAAATGCGGAATATTTTTTAGTGATTATTTTCCATTTCTCATCACCTTCTATTTTTGTTTTGCTTAGAAAAAGAAAACCATTTTAGATTGAATGGCGCTTTTGTCACAGTTTGATAAAGAATTCTATCTCACATGCCAGAGGGAAAAAATACACTGGAGGTCTGCAAAGCCAGCAGTGCTGTCATCTTAACTTTCTTCGGATCAGTATAGTAAGAAGAGCATTTAAAGCTCTAATCCTTTGAAGAGAGCTCTTTTCATCTTATTCTAACAATCTTACGAAAATTGCAAGATGAAAAATATTTAACTTAATATTAACATATAAAATTATGTTACTGCTATGTTATTTTACTGCGATTCATAAAGTCCTCCCAGTTAATTTTCTTAAGCTATTACTAAACAGTACAGTGTATTTGATGGCATTGAGAACTGAAAGAAATTTTCCTTCTTTTTTCATTTTTCCCTACAATCTGTTTAAAGTCTGAAAGGTATTAACAGCATAATGGAAGTTATACAGATGGATTTTTGAGGACTTGAACAAAAAAGGACTAACTCATCCATGATTGATCAAAGGGATAAGTAGATTTCCCCCATTAAATCTGAAAAGACAAAACCGTGATAACCAGTATCTTACTGAAGCATCAAATCTAAAGGAATAATTTTCCTACTGTTACACTAATAAAATACTATTAAACTCTAAATCAATATGAGTCTACATTTTTATATGATATTAGCCTTTCTATAACATGTAGCTCATATCAAAATGAGATAAATGCTGTGCTTTCATATTGAATGACACATTTTTCAGTTTATTCCAAGATTTCTAGTTTGCCTGCTGCGGTCAGGCAGATTTCATGGGTCATCACTGAGCAGAAAAGTGCATACTTATATATTATAAGGTCTTTTTGCTGTGTAAAAATTTCTCTAGTTGTGGGTAATCTTGCTACTTTAAAACATGATCTTCTCACTATGAATATTTGTCTAGTGATGAAGTTTTCAGAACTGTAGGAGATACTGCACAAAGACTACTAGAGGATAAAAGTTCCGCCTTTGTTCTCTAAGGTGAAATTTCTGAGTGGAGCCTTGGATCATAGTCTTTTTTTGTCTCTGTATTGTATTGCAAACACAGTGGCTCTACTGTATGCTTTCTCTTCAGCCTGGAATATACAGTTGTTTGGCTAATTTTAAAAAATATGGCTAGATGACACCAATTTTGTCGGCTTATAAAAAGCTTCTAATGTTATGTAGGAGAAGCTTTGTTTATTGGAGCAGTCAATTAACTTGCCATTTGATTGAATAGAAGTTTCTTCTTTGTGAAAAAAAAAAAGATCTGTGATGATTATAAGTGAAATGTTTTCAGCCTGAAGAGACTTAAAGAATAGGATGCTCATTCTATCTCAGACAAATTAAAGGCTGTACTACACACTAGTGAGCTTTAAAAAAAATGCATGACAGCACCTGTAAACAGAACAATAACTGTTTTCTTATCAGTTAGGAGAATCATGTGTGAGAAGTGAAATTAGTTTGTTACTTGGATTAGGAAATGTTAAGGTAGACAGAGAGTGCAGGTAGAATGAAGCAGCAATGAAGGAAATTGCAAATATGGCACGGGACATAGAGATGGCTGGGAGTAGGATTAGTGGGATTGACATAATTTTATTTCCTAAAACAATTGCTGGAGGAGACATTTCAGGTTCTAGAAATGTAAATGAAAACAACAATAGACTTCAAATAGAGTAGTAGGGGTATAGTAGAAAGCTGAAATTATTTTCTGGTACATGGCTTATGAGAGGATTGAAGAAGGAGCACATGTATAGAAGAAAGGGCACCATAGGAGTTATGTCACTCAGAAAAATATCTATGCAATAAAGCTACCCAGGAATAGGTTTGTACCATTAAGAAAAAAGGCCAGCAAGATGATGTAGTTGGAAATCAGGAAAACACAACTATTCTGAAATGAAGGGACATCAAGACAATGAAAGTCTTTAGAGATAGCACCCAGGAGAAACAGAATATTCCTGAGATATTTGAAGGCAGGGTGAAGTCCAGGAACAAAAATGAGCTGAAGAAAGAATACCAAAGAGAAAAAGACATCTCTTCATCACTAGAGCCCTAGTACTGAGAAAACTAAGCAAGTTTATGCACATTATGAAACAGAATCAAAAAGGAGCTGTCTCCTGAAAGCGAAGGGCACATTAAGCATACTCAGGACTGAAGAGGAAGCTGACATACAAAAGAAAAGAGGACACTGGTGTTATTCAGCTCAGAGAAGACAGCCAGGTTTTTGCCATCGGTAACAAAATGTTTGATTTGCTTGGGAAACAGTTAAAAAATGGATGTCTCAGGGATTATTTTCATTCTGACAAAAGGGCAAAAAAACCCCAAATTTTGAAGAACAATAGATAATTTCCTGGTGACTATAGCACATTCAACTACTGCTTGAAGAAGAGAAGACTGGGTGGGAAACTCATCAATGTTTATAAATATCTAATGGGTGGGAATCAAGTAGAAAGATAGGGCCAGAATCTTTTCAACAGTGCTGAAGGGGGGCAATAAGCACTGGAACACAGGAAGCTCCATATGAGCATGAGGAAAAACTACTTTCAAGGTGACAGAATAGGCTGCCCAGAGAGACTGGGAGTCTACTTCCCCGGAGGTATTCAAAGCCCACCTGGATGCTTTCCTGTGTAACCTACTGTAGAGAACTTGCTTTAGCATGAGTTGGATTAGATGACCTTAGAAGTCCCTTCCAATCCCGACAGTTCTGTAATTCTGTGAAAGTTTTACCAGTAGTCTAAAGGGACAATGTTCACTTGAATGGTTGACAAAATATTTTTCTGATATCATTCTTCCAAATGGGTATAAACCAGGCAGTTACTGGACAAAGTTGAAAGAGGTATAGATAATCTCTATTCCCTATGAAAAGTTGAAATGATTCATATGCTGTGATTGTGTGATTCTATATCAAGTCTGAACTTTGAGTAAAGAAACATATATTACTGTACCTACTCCAGTTGTGAGCTCAGGTCTGGGTTGGTGGAAACGAGTGTAAGGTTTTATGCTTCCAGAGAGACTGAGCCATAAAATTCTTGGTGAAGGTCAATAAAGTAGATACTGCAGGAAAAGATTAGAAGATGGTGGAAGGGTAGACCTGACTGGAATAAAGCATCAACACATTCAGCAAAGAGAAATGAAGAAGGATGTTGTACTGCGTATTAGCTAAGTAGCTGGTGAAATAAGTTATGTTGTGGTAGAAGGGATAAAATGAAATCTTTTTGGTTAAAGATTACAAGTAAGGAAGATGCTAAAAGCAGTATTACAGACTTTTCAGAGCTGGATATGTATCTAGCTGATACTGTGAAAAATTCATTCAAAGAAATTATATTATTACAGGAAATTTCAGCTTCTCGAATTTATGTATGGGGTGGGGAAAAAAAAAGAAAGAAAAAAAAAAAGCATATTAACCATAAAAAAAACCCAAAGGTGATAAGACCCAAACATGAGAATGATGTCTTTTGCAATGTTTTTTTGACAAATAACCACTGAAACAATCATGATATTTTAGATATTGATTTCATGAACACCAGTGGCCTCATAGAAATGCTTAGAAAACAATCCTGGATTGAGAGAATGCAACAGATTTTTTTTATTTTTAAACTGAAAAAAGAATAATTAGGACAAAATAGTATATAATTTTCTAATTGTAAACATGAAGGAGCAGAGGAATTTAATTTGTAAGATTAATGGGAGTTAAACAAAAGGATTTCAGTGGGAAGGTAGTAGAGTGTCCTTAGACTTGTAGTGCAATACTTTGAATTTTTACAGAGAGGGAAAAATGGTAAAGAAAAACCACATTTTCCCTGGGAAAACTATTTTTGTACTTGAATGTACAGAAAAGGAAGATGCAAAGAAACTGAGATAGGACTTGCAGTGAAAATTAAAATAAATTGCTAGAACTAGGGGAGTATGGAATACTCTGCACACATTTCTGAATGAAATATCTTTTGCACAGTTATTTTGGAGGCCAGATGGTCCCTTCAAACTCTCGCTCTCCTTTCCACTCAATTTCTACACTTTCCGTCGAGCAACATGGTGAGGAAAATAGTGGAAAATTAATTCTAGCATTAGCTAGCTTTTGTCTCCTTGTCTGGCCCCATTAAGTCAGACTGCAGACATGAATGTACCAACAGCTTAGAATAATGTTGCTAGCAGCATTGCCAACAAATACTCTCCTGCTCTCCTGTTAGCGCACAAAAGCTTCATTCTGATGCTAATTAATCCACTAACCATTCAGCAGAGTTGCCTGTATGATACCAGCATCACAGGTATACAGCATAGGAGCTGTATAACATTATCTCCCTTTCATCCTTTCAGAAAGATCCCAAAGGACCAGGATGGTCAAAAGAGTCATTTTCAGCTGTGTCGTCACACGCAGAAGCTTCACAAAGCTGAGTCCTAGGTCCATTCTTGTTCAGTACTTGCAGTAGCCCCTGACAGTGAAATGGACATGATATGTTTATGTGTTTGTCAGGTATCATCCATCCTCTCAGATCATTGGTAAAGGTTTGGTAAAGAGATCATAAAATCATAGAATATTCAGGGTTGGAAGGGACCCACGAGAATCATCGAGTCCAACTTCTGTCGCTGTTACACAGAGCAGAGCTCAGCGCTGCCCCTCTGCTCCCTGTGAGGAGCTGCAGCCGCCATCAGGCCTCCCCTCAGCACCTCTGCTCTGCGTTGAGCACAACCTCAGCTGCTCCTCGCACACCTTGCCCTACAGACCCTTCTCCATCCTTTCCACACTCTAATAGTTTTATGTCTTTCTTCTACTGCAACGATCAACCTGCTTACATTGCTCAAGGTGAGGCTGCAGCAGCACAGAGCAGAACAGGACAACCCCTTCCCCCACCAGATAATTTCTTACTTGCACAGTTCAACCAAATCTTAGCCCCCAAACACAGTAGGAAAACTTTATGAAAAATATCAATGCTTACTAAAGAAAAGTCTCATTTTGCACTGGCATGTTTAAGAAGAGACACTCTTCTATTATTATTATTATTATTATTATTATTAATATTAATATTATAAATCAGCTGCATTTCTGCAGGCTCAGTAGTACCTACTGTACTTGCAAATCTGCATTTTAATTAGTATGCATATTAAAATAATGGCTGGATAAGGAGCACTTTTAAAATTATAGTTCAAAATGACATCTGCTATTTTGTTGTGATTTATCCTCAGCACAAACTCTAGACCTGAAACTACTGTTTTGGGTTGTAATGCAACCAGACAACTTAAATCACCTTAATTAGTGCCTGTATCCTTGATTATTCTCTTCAGTGAAAGAATGTTCATGATTGACATTTAGAAGTGAATAAAGCCATTAGCTTGGTAGCAGAACAAATGAGATAAAGACATTTGTCTTAGAGCCTAAACAGATAACAAATACATTTGAGTTAAAAAGTCATAAACATTTAAAAATTTGATTGATTTGCTTTAAGGAAATAGATGTAATGTCCATCATTCCAGTGAAAGAATGAAATCCCAACTGGAATCAACTGCCTCTATTCATATTTGATAAGCAGTGAGACTATATTTGGCATAAAGTACTCCCAGTAAGTGGAAATATTTCAACTGCCCCTTGACCCTTATATTTGCCATGAATAAATCAAACTCATTAGCTTTGTAAAAGTGCATTTTGTGCACAATATTTACCACTACGTTATATACCTTTGTAAATATATTCGGATGCATTATCGTTATCGTAGTTTTCATTTCTAGAACATCTCAGAGGAGCTGAATAATGATGGATGATCATGGCAAAATTCGTGTTGATAGTTGATATTTCCAATATCTTGTTTCCCAGAACATTTATACAGTTACTTAAATTCCTCTATTAACGTTGACACTGTTATATATGTCTATTCTAAATTCAGGAAAAAAGAAAAAAATTGAATTTGACGTTATAGTCCTGCAATTACAAGGATGAAGCTAAATGCAGAGTGTACCTCATTCCATTTCAGAAAGTTATCCTCCACTTACAGTGGAATTTATCAATATTTTTCCAGGAATCCTGTGTTTCCTTTTTTTCCTCAACTGCAAATACTTGAAGTAGAAATGGTTGAAAAAAAAACCACACCAAAAACCAACAAAAACTCTTGATAATTTCCCTTCATCTTTCTGACAGCAGTTGAATAAGATAAGAATAAGATAATTTCCCATATTTATAAATTTTGGACAGCATAACTTTAACTGCAACAACATTTTTTTTCTTCCTTTCATTCTCTACATGATATGATGGAAAACCTTCAGGAAGAAAACTTAGTACATTTCATATGTACACCCATTTGTGGGCATTTAATAATGTCTAAAATAAAGTGCATTTAATCACTTGATTCTGTCCTACTTTTGAGCAGTGGGAGGTTCTATTTTTTGTTTTTTTTTTCTCCTACTACTGAATAGTGCTTATTAATACCAAAAACCAACACGGAATTTTAAATTGCATGCATTCTGTGCATGTTAATTATTTACCATCAAATCCAGGCTTCCTATGTCAATAGGTTTGGTACTATTCACATCTGAGATTCTGTATTGGAAAATCTATTGCATATTAAAGATAAATTTCTGAATGGATCTTGGATCTTTTTCTGCAAACCTCTTGCTGATATATTTCCAATGTTCACTAAAAGCCAGAGGAATTAATCTCAAGCACAGCAGAACATTCTGTAATGCCACATGAAGAATTTGTCACAGTGACATTCTTGATTCTTTCCGACAGTTGAATGACATACAGCACTGCTAATTCAGAGTAATGTTGGGCACCTTTATGCAATGTGACTTTTCATCTTTCCCACAACTGTTCGTGTTTTGTTCCATATTAAATTGCTTGTATGCTTAACTGATATAATCTCCTTCCTGTACTCATGTGTCTACAAGATTTTGTTATTACCCTGTCTGGAATGAAATCGGGACTTCTCTCTTACAATTAAACAATTATTCTGGCATTTTACATTTCCTTTCGTTATGTACAAAGGAATACATTATAAAATTGCTCTAACGTACCTTAAGGGAGTTTTCCTAGTTTCCATTCCATTACGCTTACCCTGGGTGAAAATGAGATGTCCTGGGCTATGTCCGAATGAAGCAGATGCGGTGATTACTGGCAGGTGTACATATATGATGGAATCAATACACTTTATTAAGGTCTTCCCTAGGCTTGATTTCCTGAAGGTAAAATGTTGGCCATTTTTTAGCACATGATGCAAGATCTGGTTTTTGTTCCTTACTCAGAGTAGGGGTTTGGACCTCCCTGGTGACTAATCTCTAAATCTCCACTCACAGCACTGCTGATGTGGCTTACTTGATAGCAGAGCAGGCATATGATGTGTGCAGCACTATGAAGAAAACTGAGCCGTGAAGAGCATGTTTGTAGCCACATCTGAAGGAAAATTTGAGGCACAGTTACTGTGAAAACCTGCTTTGCTTTCAAGGCATATTCACTTCCATTATTTTTTGCAGACTGTAAGTGTTTGTATCTCTCAAATACTGCAGTGATTTACGTTAATGACAGGAATGAGTCCAGAAATTCCATGTTCTAAATGAGAACAGTAATCTATTAAAGAAAAAGGGCCTTTTAATTCATATTAATAAGGTCTGGCACTAGAAAAGAATTCAAATATCCCTGCCTGTACAAACAAGGGCAAGAAAAAATCAAGCCACAGATAGATACCTATATATGAAATCAAAATGGTTTAGATTTAGAATATTCACTATGAACTACTCACAAATCAGCCACAGATGCAGAGCTTTCACTCGGATTACTTAGCTAGCTTTGAGTGATAGCATACTGAAGAAAATTACAGCTTGATCTTTCAGCATTCTCTAGCCCGTAGAGGTAGTATCTGCTTGATACTTTCAAAGTAGGAATATGTGACAAACTGTCCATTACAAATTCCTTGCTCATCAAGGAAGAGTCTGGCATGTTAGAAATCATGGTCTCCCCAGTTGCAGTGCAGAGTGCTTGGTTCTGAGAGGGTCTTGTTCATATGAATTCAGTTCATGGAGGATGGAGGTTCTCTACAGCAGTGGAATAAGGGCTCTCCAGGTATCATTAAAGTCTGGGATCATTCCATATCTCACATCTGCAACAGCTAATAAGGCCCAGTGACATGTCAAGGGAAACTACACAGGTGCACTGCTCCTCTTTCTCCATTCTTTCTATGTCTCATCTTATTTTGGAAGGGGATATTGGAGAAGGGACAATTCACTCAGTCCCCTGATCTGTTCCTGCGCCAGTGAGCACAAAGTGAGATGGCACAGGAGCTTTGGTAATCAGTTTAAATTGTGTTCTACAAAGTACATTAATGTAATCTGTTTGTGAGTCTCTAGCACATTTATACTTTTGTCTTCTTTTAGTTCATCAACCTCATCTAACCACTTATGCAGAGGAGAAAAGTCAACAAGAATTAACTCGCTTAAATGTCCACTGGTGATGGGGAAGAAAGGAAGCCAGATTCTACATCTAATGTGCCTGGGTGCTAGGAATCACAGCAGAGCGTGTTCCAGCTGCACCACATTAACCCACCATTCACATACTAAAGTTCCTGCCTCTTTTCCATATTGGTTGCCTTAGCACTTGTACTTGACGTAGATTTCTGACTGACTGAAAATCAACTATTGCAAAACACATGGCTCTCACAGATGGTCTAGTAAAGCCAAAGTATTTTCTTTCTCTTAGAGTTTCCACCAATCCCACCGAAGCTGAGTGACAGATGCAGTTACAGCTGGGGTCCTTTTTAGTGGTTACTATATTTTCACTGTCGGCACCAGTTCTTACTGTGCTTCCACATGTAACTTTTCACTGGCTCCTTTGTGCAGTGTGGCGTTCATCAAAGGGAAAGCCATGTCGTCATGAATGAATAATGTCCTCATGGCACATGGTACTCTGCATTTTATTTTGGTTCTCAACAAGAAACTCCTGTAAAGGGATTTTTCTAATATATGATGTTTGTATAATAGCCTTCTCATGGCAGTTTTGAACACATGTAGATGATTTAATTGATTATGCTCCTATTAAAAATAGTCATACACCAGCAACAGTTTTGACAGTCCATCTGTAAACAACAGAAGCTTTTTAAATCCAGCACCATAAAGTTAATTGCTAAAACAGTACTTGTGGCTACACACAAATCTCTTGGGTGAAATCCTTACTCATTCAGCATACAGGATGTATTAGGGGAAAGGACATGAAGTTCCCCTTCAGAAATCTTCCAGGCATGAGGAGCACCTTTGCAAGGCAGCGATCAGTGATAAACAGGGGTGTTTTGGCTTGGCTTTGCTGGCTCGTAGCCTTCCACTGACAGAAGCACAGGCCGGTGATTGCTGCAGCATATGCAGCATATGCCCAGTACAAGCATTGCTCTTTCCCTTTGGTTATTTCCTATCCCACATGCCAGCAGTGAGCAGAAGGGCAGTCATGCAGGCACTTCCAGGTCTATTCAACTGCCACAGTTTCCCCTTAGATTATGGTGATGGTTTGGGGCCAAATAAACAGACTGTACAAGGCAATCTGACTAGGATCTAACTCAAAGTAGGCATAACATAACAGAAAAACCCAAGCATCACAACTGCAGCTTTCTCAGGCACTGTCTCATTCCTTTAAGGAAGCACAGACACTACAAAAAGAATGGGCTGGACTCTGAACAGCCGTAACTTTGCAACTCCCATGACACTACTAGTCAAGAGTGATTGAGGCTAGCTGATGTTATAGACACTCTGAATTCTCTCTTGCATAACTAACAAAAAGGTTTCCTCTTAATCTACTTCAGTCTTTGGTTTTCAGCTTTTACTTTGAGATGATTTTCAGATTTACTGTAAATAAAATGCAAACTCACGGACTTCATGGTAACAAGAATTTTTGGCATCAAGTACACAGCAAAAACTCATTGAAAGCTGCCTCTCTGACTCCTGAACATCAGCTATGGAACCAGCCATGCTTTATGCCTGCCTCAGAGGTGTTCAGTGTCTGTGAAACCCATCAAAAAAAAGACGAGTTATCAGTAACTCCCAAGATCTAGCTTCTAATTGCAAAATGGCTGTTTGAGGGGACATCTCCCTTTATGTCCAAGGCACTTCTTAGTGTAGAAGAAAACCATAGTTCAGTGGCATTCTCTAAATTTCCATTATTTTTTTTTTTATCTGAATTTCATTCTTTGAAAATATGTTTAACAGAAGAACTGTGCATGATTTTCCTGAACTAAGCAGCAGGAAATGTACCTCACACTTAAATGAAATCCTTCAAAATCTGTTAGGAAGTAACTGACTAATGTTATAATATGGATCAATAGTTCTATTACTACTGTAGTACGAAGTGATAAGTCATTTCATGGGATTTCTGTACATTACCGTTTTTGACTACAATGGATCTGTCCCGTTAGTGTAAAGTCACTAATTACAACAAAAGTTTTTATAGATTCATTTGTGTTTTTATGTTGCTTACACACTTCTGTGAAGATAACCCAAGCAAGATTATAATTTTTTAAGAAATCAGAGTACATATTGCTTTATTTTGTTTTATTAATTTAAATGCACTAGAAAATTCACCACAAATCACCACTGTAACATATCATTATGCTTAAATCCACTTTAGTCATCATAGGAACTTACTCATCATTTGATGGTTGGCTGCAGTGCATGCGTATCCGGTACTTACAATTTCTGCTCACTGCTCTCTTTCAGTAATAACTTCATTCTGAACCTTTTCACAGTGTATTATTCAGACTCAAAAAACTTTCCAATATTTTTCCAGCAGTTGCTGCCTTCTATCATCACAACATATGCAAACTATTATGTTTTAAAATCTTTATAGTCACAAGTGATCTAAATCTGTATTTCCCAAGTAGTTTACAAACAATAATGAGCCTCTGTATCCTAAAATCTGTGTACTGGCAGTACATATCTAAAATTCAGTGTTTATGTGGAATTATGCCTATTGATTTAATCATTTTGCTGAGATATGCCAATAACTCACATGGTTCTGCTTATTTCCTTTTATTTTTAATTATGTTAAAACCTTTTTATGTAAGATAAAACATCATGTTTCTCAAGATAAACCTGAAAATTTTCCAACTTCTTTTTTTTTGTGTGTGTGTATGTGTTCTTTTGTTTTGATTTGTGATAGTTTAACTCCTACAGAGCAAGTGGTATATGCTGATCAGGTAGGAATTTTTTTCTTAATGTCCAGTTAAAAGCGTTACTCAAAGCAGCATTCATTAAAACTCATGTCACCTATGCTTTGCCATTCAGACTTTTATTTACTTTTGGCACTTAGCCCCCACCTTCCACTTTAGACCCCTGTCACCTTTAATTACTCACCTCATTTGTCAAAAGGCTAGATTTCTATTTTTTTTAGCCATAACCTTGCCCACAGTTTTTCCCTGAAAGCACACTTCTTGAAAATTAAGCCAGCATTCTATACAAACTCCCCTGGCAAAGTGTTCCTTGAAGGTTCCTGTACATATACTGGAACAGCTGATCAGCTAGCTAGCTGGGCTGGCTACTAGGAGGTGAGAGTTTTCAAAGGTGCCCAACAGCTGGACATTTAGATCCCAATTAAAAAGAACATTTTGGGGCATGTATCTGCTTTTTATTTTATTTTATTTTATTTTATTTTATTTTATTTTATTTTATTTTATTTTATTTTATTTTGTTTTGTTTTGTTTTGTTTTGTTTTGTTTTATTTTTTTCTTTGAAAGCCCAGACTAATAAAAATGTTTAACACAAGTTAATTTTCAATGCCTGTGTACACACACAAAATACCAGTATGTTTAAATGGACACTTTTAATTGAGTTTTTATGTACTTAGGTGGCTTTAGTAAGGTTGTCAAGAAGGTGTTTGCTTTTCCACACCCAGCCCAACCACTGGATATGGTTACTTCCTGCCTGTGCTGCTCATTAATTCTGCATATTTGACATGGAAACTGTCACAGCTGAAATTTCATTCCCCCATGCCAGTAGGATTCTTCTTCTCCTCTTCTGTTTCTTGTTCGTTCCCTCCTTGTACTTCCATCATCACTGTGTCCCCTTCTTGTCTGCGGCTTCCTGATTACCTTCTTTCCTGCTCACTCAATAAGTTATTTTCTACCACGACAAATTTTGTTGCTGTGAAGGAATATTTTCTAGCATTTTCATCACCACCTAGAGAGACCTTAACAGACTGGAGCAACAGATTAACAAGAACATCTTGAAGATCAACAAAGAGAAATATTAAATTCTGCACATGTGAAAGAACAGAACCCTGCACCAGTACATGCTCTGTATTGACTCGTTTGAAAGCAGCTTGGTACTCCTGGCAGATAAGTTGGCTGCAAGCTGGCATTGTACCTTCATGGCAAAGAAGGACAACAGTAATCTGGACCTCATTAGGAGGATCATCACCAACAAGCTGAGGGTGGTGATCCTACAGATATCATTTCTGGATCAGCTCTGGACTCTGCAGTACAAGAAAGGCATAGACAAATTACAGCAAATGAGGCAAAGATTGTGAAAGGGGTGGTGAAGCTCCATGAGAGGGTCTTGAGGGAGCTGACTGCCTGGAGAAGAGGATGCTCATGGGGATATTATCAGAGTTCATACTGAATTCCTGCTGGGAGGGCGTAAATAAGATGAAGGCAGGCTCTTCTCACCGGAGCCCAGTGACAAAACAAGAGGCAATGAGCATAGGTTAAAATTCAGATAATTCCCTCCAGCCGTGAAAGAAAAAAATTACAGTGAGGGAGATCAAATCCTGGAATAGACTATAACCAGAGAGGATGTACGGTCTTGAAGATATTCAAAATCTGACTGACTACGGTCCTGGGAAATCTGCAGTGGCTTGACCCTGCCTAGATCAGTGGCTTGGACAAGACTATCTCCAAAAATGCCTTCAAATTTCAATAATTTTTCAGTCCCATGCTATCTCTTCCTTGGTTTGGACAAATCAGTCACAATCTTCCTGTCTTTCTTGGTTCAATTTTCTAATTTTACAAGGATCACCAGAGCATAAGAAGAGGATTACATCCCTCAAATCCAGTGTTCAAGATGTGGGGTGTCTTTCAGGTTTTGTTTTGTTTTGTTTTCATTTGTGTATTTGTTTCCTGAAGGAAGGGAAAGATTTCCTTTATTTAACTCCAGGGCTCAATTTTAGGGACAACTCTCTTTAATATTTTCATAAACGACTTGGATCTAGTACTCAAAGGTAAACTAAGTAAATTTGTGAACAACACCAAATTTGGAGGAGCTGTTGACTCCCTTGAGGGCAGAGAGGCCTTGCAGAGAGACCTTGACAAATCTGAGGGCTGGGAAGTCACTAAATGCATGAATTTCAACAAGAGCAAGGGCTAGATTCTGCACCTGGGATGAAAAAGCCTTGGATCCAGGTACAGACTTTGAGATGAGAGGCTGGACAGCAGCCCTATGGAAAGGGACCTGCAAGTTCTGGCTGATGGCAAGTTGTATGGCATCCAAAAGAACCAATCGTGTCCTAGGGGTGCACCAGGCTCAGGGGAGCAGCTGTCCTGCTCTGTGGCATCACAGAAAGAAAAAAAGATTCATGGCAACCCTCAAGAGCCTGACATATAACTACCTTTCTCATGCAGAATGACTAAGGGTATGGCTTGATGCCTTTGTTCATGCAAAAAAAAAAAAAAAAAAAAAAAAAAAAAAAACAACTGTGCAATGCCCTGCTGCTTCTTTCAGATGACAAGTTCAGTAGAAAGCTGCTCTGAATCCCAGAATTGGTGCATAGGTCACTTGGTGAGGAAGAGCCGGGAAAAGAGGAACTGGAAGACGCGGATGTCTGGGTACAAGTTGCAGACATTAAGAACAACACATTTCTCTATCACATTTAAAAGCTTATTTATTGGACTACCAAGTCATCACTTTTCCATCTCCTGAATGGAACAGAACTGTATTTAATACTTACCTCTGAACAAGTGAGATCTCTATGGCAAGCTGATTCCTGCAGGCACTGTTCCACTGGGACAGCTACTCGTTTCGGCAGGTGGTCTCAGGAGAAGCTTACAATCCTGCCATGGCTTGTAGGTTTGAGGCATATACTATGCGCATACTATTGTATCCTGGCATTATTCATACAATATAGTAATCCTCCTCATAGTATAATTATGCACACTCTGCTGAATTCCCAAAATGCAATTACCTCCACATGGGGCTGGGTTATGCTCACAAGCTGAGCCTGGGCATGGCTTTCCCTTTTAGGGCGTGGGTCTCAGCCAAGATTAATTTTTCTGTCCTTTCTTGGCAGGTGAATGAGGGAAGGGAAAAGTAAAAAGCTTCCTGATTCTGACATCAGCTGTCCCAAGAAGACTGAAGTATTACTTCTGAACAATGTGATCTTCTGGCATTTAGAGGCTTGAGTAGCTGAAAAATAAATGCACCATGGTTTGAAATGCAAATCTAGACTCCCACACAGCTTTCAATGGCCTGACTGGATTGAGATATAGGGCTTAAGAAAGCTTTTCCAGGGAAAAACAGACAACTTCCGCTGTCCACGTTATAGGGTATAAAGCACTGGCTACACAGGCAGTATCATGAAAGTCTACAGTTAAATCTCATGGGGACAATCTATAAGATTTCTAAAAAAGAACAAGGATTTTCACTTGATCTTTCCTTGTAATTCTTTTTCTCTTACTGCTTATCTTTGCTCCTGTATTCTGTCTGTGCCACTTAGCTTAGGAAGGAAGGACATCTGCCAAGTTTATAAACAGACACAGGTAATTCAGAAGTTTTTTCAACATCTCCTAACACTTTCTCCCCTCGCACACACAACATACTTGGCTGTGGGCCAGGAAAATCCAGAGTGTTTCCAGGGAGATTTGAGCTCTGCAGAATGCTGTATAGTAGAGTAGGCTTGGAAAAAAAAAAAAGAAAAAAAAAAGAAAAAAAAAAAAAAGAATTCAACATTTTTATGTAACATTTTAGGTGCAAGAGCAGGCAAATTGCCACAATAACACATTCTGTGTCTCCAAAGGAGACAAGTAAAATGTTCATTTGGCTTTTAATGAGCTTCCTATCCTTCATCATCAGCCTTCCAGTCAAGGAAATCTGCATGGTGCTAGGTGTAAGCTGTTCGCCTCTGCTGCTGCTGAGCATGCTGAGCTGGGCGCAGCTAGGGCTGCTTGAGGCTATCATCCCTGAGCAGACAGCCTAACCACTTGATTGCTTTGGAGGTACAGACATATGATACTGTGTTGCTCCACAAAGGAGAAAAGGAGAAAAGGGGAAACCTGAGTAGGGCTGAACTGAGAAAGGAAGCTGCTTCTTGTTACTAAGATTGGTTACTTGAGATGATAGAAAGAATCTCACTTACTTTAGGAAGCCAACTACATAGGTGGAAATTAGGGTGTGAATTTTTGCTTCTCTAGGAGACTGTTATAAACAGACATCTTGATATCATGAAGTTGGACTTTATGTTGTCTTTATGGTTAACAGTAAAAGGAATAGCTAATTCCATATTAAAAATAAAACAAAACAAAGAAGCAGCAACAATAAACAAAAGACATATATTTGATCCTCAGGGAGTTGCATTCAGCTGGTAACCACACAATGTCTTATTATAAAAAGCATAAACTCCTTCCTGTTAGTTTTAGCAAAGCCAATAAGGCTTTGATATACTGTTGCATGCCTGAACCACAAGGTAAGTTTTGCCATCACATATTTTTTTTATATCTGGAGCTGAAATGGGGCAGAAGGAGGGTTCCATATTTTCTCCATGCTGCTCCATGGTTTTCTGTGCCTCCACCAAAGTGACACACTGATGTCCTGCTGCAATCCATGAGATTGACGCTTGCTTGAAAAAGTTTCCCCTTCCGAGAACATGGAAGGTAGCTGCGTTCTGTTTTGCAAGCCCTAATAAACCAATTAAATATTGGTTTGAGTTTAATCTGTTTTTTTTTTAAATTATGATTTCATTTTTAAGGAGTATCAGATTCTGTGTGTGTAGGCAAAACTCACAGTCTTCCCTCTATCTCTGAAAGATTCTTCAGGGGGTGATAACCTCAGCAAAGGATGAATGCTGAGGCTGCCTGCTCGTCTGATGGAGGACTTCTACCACATTATGCACCTGTAGATTTCCATTTGCACAACAGAGAAATCTGTTCTTCAAGTACTCCACGGAAGTCAAGATGGACACAGTCTGCTGCACGGTTCTCCTGCAACCAGCATTTTTCCAACCTCTTCTCTTTCAGTTGGCAATCAAGACCAAATTCTATGCAAGGCAATTTTCTACCTCTATATTCTGTGTCAGGCTGAGTATAAAGGCTGTGGTTAAAATGAAACAGTACTTGAAATGGAAAAAAATCAGGTCTTGTTTTCTTAAAGTTTATAAAGCTAACCTTAAAAAAAAATTCTCTTTTGGTTATTGCTCCAGAAATATCTTTTTAGCAGTCCTGACAGCTTTCAGAAACAAAAGAGCCTTCCAAGAGAATTTTAAAGACATTTTCAAAAAACACTTTTGCCTTTGTATTTGAGAGAGGCTTTGGCAGCACTGCAAAACAGCAGCACTTCTCTTTACTCCCTCTTCTCTTTGTCAATCATTTGAATTTACACTGCATTTAGAGTTTGTCACATAAAGTGCTGGAGACTTTAAAGTCATTCCTTCCAAACTGGTAATTTTGTACAAAAAATCCTACTGCGAGGCCTTGTAAATCTGAATCAAACAAATGAATAACTTGGAAAATGATAAAATACTGAACATAAAGATATTAAAGAGCAAGATATCTGGCTGCTCTCCTTTCTAACTAGATATTTTTGTTCCCTTACTGAAGGGTATGCAACTGGTAGGCTCTGCAGAAAGAAACTAGGGACAAGGAAACTGCACACAGTTTTTCCAAAATGGAGTTTTGCTGTAAAGAAAGTGATTAAAGCTCTTGTACAAGAGCAAGAACAAAATTCCTGAATGACTTATATTAGGAGACAATGGACTAGAGAAGCAACTCCATGAATTCAATAGGAATACATAAGGGACACGTAAGATAAGGCCAAAAGAGGCAATACACTCAATTGCACTTAGTGATTCGAATGATGAATTTGTAGCTTACTGGAAATTCATCTTACAGCCTGGTAAGGAAAATGTATCACTTATAAGTCAGTCCTTCCTTCATTGCTTCCCTCCATCCAAGCATGGAACACTGGTGTCAAACGTACAGAAAATAGAAGTGTGGTTCAGCTAGTCAAGCACATATCTAATGTGGCTTAATATCAATTATAAAGCAAAGCCAAACTTCCTGCTTTTGTTCATCTGTACTGTCTTTATTAAATATACACTTAGAAGAGCTTTAAAGCTGTTTACCACAAAATAGTTCATGGAATCTCTGCAGCTTCTGACAGTGTAAACAGTAGGTGAACCGAGTCTGTAAAATACAGGCATTAAAGTGATTGCATGGGAAATGTAGTGACGATGAATGCACATCCTGACAACAGTAAACACATTAATATTTATGTTTTAGCATTTGCATGCATCTCACAGTTTTTAACAGTTTTTTTTGTTAATGTTCTTTACTGAATGTACATCTTTTATGTCTAATTAATAAACCACATTAGAATATTTTTCATATTCTGTGTATGACTAATAAGATGAAATTAGAATGTCACACCAAAAGATTTGTGTAGCTAAACATTTAAAAATGTGAAGATTGTTTTAACCAAAATTTCCCTTTCTGCACACTCAGAGTACAGAAACTGGAAATGTATTCAGACAGACATGCTGAAGTGGCATTTGTCTGATTAAATGTAGATACTTGTATCTGTGCTAGGAGTTTTATATTCCATTTACTGTAAATGGAAAGAAATTGGCATTTCTAGGATGTGATTGAGCCTTTTTAAAGATAGACATCTTAAAAAACCAGACATCTAATATAGGTCAGAAAAATTTTATCCTAGAAATGCTTATTATTTATGGCTTAACAGCAGAAAGAATTTAACTCAAACATAGATACTGGTTAGAGAAGACAACTATCACTCTTTAAAATCTTGCCTGTTCCTCAGGAATAGAAAGAATGAAGTTCCACGCCTCTTGAAGTCCTTGACAAAACTTCCCTTCATTTTGCTAAAGTCAATATTTCAGCCACAATTTATGAAAACTAACAAAAAACTCTTAATAACTACAATTTAGTCCTACTTTTATTGAATAATATTATTTGCATGTTCTTTCCTGTCATTTTTCGTTCTCTTTCTGACTGGACTCTCAGCTTCAAAATTCTGTATTTGGAGCATTTCAGAAGATGCCCAAAGGTTTCTACTTCCATACTTAAAGAGTCACCAAAGCAAGTGATGAGCGAGCTCATGCCAGCTTTCCTAGGGGGAAAAAGAAGATCTCCAAACCCAATAATGTAATTCTAGCATCTTCGGAAAAACTAAAGCCTGGACTGTTGTCTGAAGAAAAAAAAGTGTTGCAATGCAGGCATAAATTCAGCCTTTTTGAGATATTACACGGAAAGAAGACTCCAGAAGAGTAGATGGCCTGTGCCTTCACTTCTCTAGAGAAAGTTGATTTCAGTGCACAGCGTCCAATCCTGTGTCTCTGCCAAGACCTTTGTTGCCCTTAGGTATAATTATTACTCTTGGGAATTTTTTCAACTACACTGTGAGGAATGCATCACAGCCCAACAGAAAAGTCATTTTTGGCATGAACTTGAATTGCATAGCCGAACACATCTAAGATAGAAAAATGCAGAGCAGTCTCAGTCCTCATATCTGGCAGGATCTATTCTTGTTCTGAGCTGTTCCAAAACTCTATGTATCAGTGTTTGTTATGGAAAGCAATTCAAAAAAGGACCTTGAAAGGAACTAACTTGCTTAGACTCCGAGCAGTTAAAGGACTATATAATCCAGAACTAAACTGTGAGATAAGGCTTTTTGGTAAAGTAGAATCAGTGTTTGGTTGAGAACTCCAAGTATGCTAAATTTTGGTGAGTTTATTAACTTAAATAATATGGAATAGGTTGCCCAAGTAGGCTATGGATGCCCCATCCCTGGAGGCATTCAAGGCCAGGCTGGATGTGGCTCCGGGAAGCCTGGTCTGGTGGTTGGCGACCCTGCACATAGCAGGGGGTTGAAACTAGATGAACATTGAGGTCCTTTTCAACCCAGGCCATTTTATGATTCTATGGTTCTGTGATTCTGTGCTTCTATGATCTTTCAGAACATCAAGCCTTCTTAGGTGCTGATTAGTGGCTGTGGCGGCATGAAAATTTCTGTTGTAGGACCTGAAAGAAAGTGCAGGGATCTTTGTGTGTGGACCCCAAATTCTATGACCAGGTTTCTGTCAGCTAAGATGAAACACAGCAAATATGATTTATTTTACTGTGTGTAGAAGCTACTGGTAGAATCTTCTCTGAGGTGAATTTTCATGCTGTGCACAGCATTTAGATAATAAGATGGGGAAAAAAGATGTTCTTAATTTCTCTTTTTAATTATTAATAATATGAGTGTTGTAGAGTTGCATACTTTTCCCCACTGGCTGTAAAAGGTGTCTACAAAGATTAGTTAATAGGGAGATGTCTGTGTTGTGGCATTTTTATTTAATCAAATTACTCCAACACATTTTTTCACTTCCTAATTCTTGCTTAAAATCTGTATATCTTTTGATATTCTGCAAATACAAGGCTATTTCTTAATAGCATATGGTGTTAATTGGTTGATGGATGGACACAGTTCTCTCTGGGTACTGTGAGAATGTGAAACTGCACAATGGGTGTAATGGAGATCAGACGTGAAGTGTGTAGATAGGCTGAAGAAATCAAATGTAGGGCAAAGCATGGAGAAAGATTTTTTATTCTCACAGAATCACAGAATGGCCCGGGTTGGAAGGGACCTCAAGGATCATCAAGATCCAACCCCTCTGCTGCAGACAGAGCCAGCAACCTCCCCATTTAACACTAGACCAGGCTGCCCAGGGCCCCATCCAACCTGGCCTTGAACACCTCCAGGGATGGGGCATCCACAACCTCTCTGGGCAGCCTGTTCCAGCACCTCACCACTCTCTCTGTAAAGAACTTCCCCCTGACATCCAACCTAAATCTTCCCTCCCTCAACTTAAAACCATTTCCCCTTGTCCTGCTATTATCTACCCTTTCAAAGAGTTGACTCACCTCCTGTTTGTAGGCTCCCTTTAGGTACTGAAAGGCTGCAACGAGGTCACCCCTCAGCCTTCTTTTCTCCAGGCTGAACAAGCCCAGCTCCCTCAGCCTGTCCTCATAAGGGAGGTGCTCCAGTTCTCTGATCATCTTTGTGGCTCTCCTCTGGACCCTCTCCAACAGCTCCCTGTCTTTCTTGTACTGGGTCTCCAGACCTGGACACAGTACTCCAGATGGGGCCTCACAAGAGCAGAGTAGAGAGGCACAATCACCTCCCTGTCCCTGCTGGCCACTCCTCTTCTGATGGAGCCCAGGATACCATTTGCTTTCCTAGCTGCAAGGGCACACTGCTGGATCATGTTAAGCTTTTCATATCAAGACCTCCAGGTCCTTCTCTGCACGACTGCTCTCAAGGACCGCTCCTTCCAGTCAACTTTATAACTTCTCATGGTATTCCTTCTCATGGAATTCCTGAAGTTCCATAATAAATAAATGCATTTTAAGCTAAGGGTTTTGTTTCGTTTAATTTTCCAATCAAAATGTGTGAAGAAAATGAAACCTTTGATTTGCTAGAATCATGTTATAAAGATCCTATTAAATACTTCGCTTTGGAAGAAAACCAGGCAGCTCCAATAAAACACGTAGAGCCATACCAATGTGACTACTAATCTCTCTTGTATTCCACTGTGTACATACTAAATTTTCAGGTGGCCTTTTGAGCTATCTGGGCAGTTCTGTCACATTGGAATATGCAGCAGTTGTCACTGGTGATTAGCTAGAATGTCTCAGAAGGAGGTGAGCTCAATCATGTATCTCTACAGTTTGTGCGTTTGGTTCTTACAGAGCCTGACGAAGCACAAAGTGACACAGTGTCTATAGGGAGATATGTTACCTTGGAAACTTTAATGTGTGTCTCAGTTTTATCTGGACTTAAGGCCCAACACTCCTGCTGTAAATGCCTAATTTCAGTATATTCCTTATTCCAGGAAAAATTTTCTCCAAACAAACCCAGTTCAATATATGATTTTGGACTACTACTAATCAGTAGCAATCAAGTATCTTTTATCAAGAGTGCTTTTTCAAACTACCTTTGAGTTGGTATTACCAATGCTACCTGCCCAAGTAGAGGAAAACCTAAAACTGTGTGGAAAAAACAGGTTGAGTACCAGTAGCAGGCAGCTGGTTACTTGTTCTCCTGCCTGCAGTGAAGTTAGGCTGAGACAAAAACCATTATTCAAGAAGCAGACTGAACAATTCACCAGAAGACTGAGACACAAGAGACATCACCATCTCAAAATAATTTGAGAGCATCCCAGTATGCAGAATTACTCTCACCATTAATTGCTATTGCTCATTGCTAATAATAATCACTGAGCTTAAAATAAATCCCTGAACAATGTCCCATCAAATGATTTTTCTTGATTAAGCACATCCCGATTAAGTAGAGTGCACTATGCAGTACTTGAAAAACTGCCCCATTTATGTACAAATGGAATACAAATAGAATACTTATCAGATCCCCATTTAGGAACCATTTGCTGACATCAGAATATTCTCTTACAGGCACTCTGTAGTGATTATAAAGGGGAAAAAAAATGAATGATCTGATTAGGGTAATAAAGTTGAGGCAAAACTAAGTGTGGTTTTATGTCTCCTGTCACCTGCCATAGAACAGGGTAATTTGCAAGGAGTCAGTATTCAGGGAGCCCCCGGTGGCTGTTTCAGCTGATAAAGCTAACAATGAAACCAGTAGGTAATCACTCGGAGATGAGCTTATGGTGCAGAACACTGGAATTTTTACTTCCAATTCTTCAGTTTTAGGTATTTACTGGCACTTCATCAGAACTTTGCAAATAGGTTGAAGACACTTTTTAAAATGTTATAGCTTTGCTCTGTTTTTCTAGCAGATGCTTTTAAATGCATGTAACAGCTAACTTGCTGTCATTTTCATAGTGTATCAGTAATGGTTATAACAAGAAGTGATAGGCTTTTCTTCTAAAGGGTTGAATTGATGCATAGTATAAGTCTCTGAATGCACAGGGAACTATAAACACAAGACAAATTCTTGGTGATGTCATCTGAATTTTATGAGACCTTTACTAGAACTTAAAAGCCTCATGTAATGTTTGTGGGTTGGGTTTTTTTTTGTTTTTGTTTTTTTGAGTACAGGTTCAACTGGGCAGTTTGTTGTTTGGTTGTTTATCAAAAGAAGTCCCGAAGACACTATTGTGTACTTAATTATGTCAGCTAGAAATAACTAGAATGCAAATTGCCCAATTTCTTTGATCCATACGTGTACTTTGTACCCATCACATTCAAACAATATTTTATTCTTCAAGCCTTTTTTCCTTCCCAAGGGGGAATGGTTTTAAACTAAGATAAGGGAGGTTTAGGTTAGATGTTAGGAGGAAGTTTTTCAAACAGAGGGTGTTGACGCACTGGAACAGGTTGCCCAAGGAGGCTGTGGATGCCCCATCCCTGGAGGCATTCAAGGCCAGGCTGGATGTGGCTCTGGGCAGCCTGGTCTGGTGGTTGGTGACCCTGCATGCAGCAGGGGGTTGAAACCAGATGATCATTGTGGTCCTTTTCAACCCAGGCTGATTCTTTTGTATTCCTGGGTAACCTCTAATATTAATGTTTCCATGTTCTTTTTTCTTCTCTGAAGGATGACACAAAACAGATTTTAAGGTAATTTCAGCTATGGTCCATAGCTGTGGAAAGATGGCAGTGCCACAGTTCTATGCATTGCTGCCTCTGGAAGCATTTGACACAGAATGTGACAAAACCAACACGTGATCCATTGTGTGAAATTAGATATGCAGGTTTTCCTCTGAAAGGTGCTGCTCTGGGGTTTGTCTGAGAGAAAAAATGTGCTTTTTAATCTGTTTTATGTGTTTCAGAACTGAAGGTATTGATGGAGCAGAAATGCAGCATGTGGCTGGCCTTTGGCATTTTTTCTAGAGGGGAGAATATCTCTCTAGATATAGCTGGAGGGGAGAAGAGCTTAGCCTTGAACGGAATAGAGCTGCTTCCACCAGAATATTTTAAATTCTAAAATTTAAATAAATTATAATGACAAAAAATAAATAAATAAATAAATAAATAAATCACTGCAACTTTCAACTGTAGATCAAGTCTGCATCTCAGATTCACCGCTTGCTTATACCTTTGGTTTTTCCCGTCTTCAAGAAGATATTTAATGGGTAAGGAAATATGAGCACAATTTGTAATAAGCAACAGTAACAACCCAAACTTAATGAAATAACTTGTACTTATTTTCCAATCCAGTTTTGTAGGCTTGAGAGATTCAAATGGTTCAAGAAATTACTGGGATGTTTATCCAAACCTTACCAGTCTATCAAAACTTTGGAGGTTTAATCACCAATTCCTGCAAACATCCTATTGGAACTTTAAAAACATAGGCCCTAACCTACTCTTATAGTGTGAAATACATGGAGAAGATAAGGAATTTGGCACAGTGTAACACTAGAGAAATTTAAGACACTGACACAGTGCCAACATAACATACTTGAAGTCATAAGTAACGTATTTCTAATTTGACTTAAAGTTGCTATAGTGATGTATATTACATGCTTGACTCCGGTAAAGTGGCATGAAATGCTAAAGAGTACAATGCAGCCTGATGTTATATCAGTGTACAGAAATTTGGAAATGGTTTTCAATGTGGAAATTATGCAAAGAATTGTCAAGTCATGGTAATATCTATGTGCAGAACTTTCTTGGACTGCTCTGCCCACAGTATCTCGGTACTCATAAGCATTGCTGTAAATCAATCGATTTTATTGGATTTTTTTAAACAAATGATTTATTTATTTTACTTAATAGCATTAATATAAGAACTCAAAATACATTCACAATTTTTTGCCTATTCTTTGACTCCAGACAGCCAAAATCAGAAGTATGGAAAGTTCAAGAGGAGCTCATGGAGTTCAGGTATCACTTAAAATCCATGCTTTGCCTGTGCAAGAACTACTCAATAGCAGTTATTATGATACTTGATTGATGTGAAACAGAGCTAACAACCATGGTCTAGATTTGATCTAAGTATCTTTGAAATTTGCTGTGGCTTCTGAAAAGGACGGTTTAAGACCAGCTGAAATACACTAGGAGATCTCCAAAATAGAAGGAAACCAGTCTAACTGAGCAATTATCTCAGCCTTATTCTAACACAGTGATTTTAAAAACAGCAAAAACCCAAACCTATTTTTTTCTCCCTAGAAGCTATCATTATTTATCAGACATGCTTTGTGAACTATTTCCAAAATCAGAGTAGTAAGCAATAAAAAAGTTTTCATTCCGAGGGAACAGAGAGTAGAACAACAGATGCTCAACATTCTGGCAAAAAAAGAAAAACAAAAACAAAAAAATCTTTTCTGTTTCATAAGTTTTCATTACCTATTTATTTAGCTTGTATTTTTCTTTGCTGCTGTAACGCAAAATGCAGAGTAACATAAAAGTCTGGAAATTGTAAAACTCTCACACCAGTACATTGCCACAGATACATATTCTGAGTTTTCTGCTGATTATTTTATAAAATCAACATATCGTGTATGATGTACTATTCTGTCTTGCACTTGCTTCTGTTCTAAGTGATAACAGCTGTTGTTTCTCTTATAGTAACTTGCTATTCTCTGTGGTCTGCCTTAGAAAACAAAATCTGTACGTATATATTGGTGTCATAGAAAAAAAGTGGAGAAAAGCAGTGGGAGAAAACACGTGAAACTCAGTAGAAAAAGTGGGAAGCAGCCCTTAGTTATTGGATACAAAAATAGATCTCACAAAAAAGTATGCTTTTAATAACACTGCACTTCTAACAAAGCAGATCTTAGGTTTCCCAGCAAGGCTGCAGACCACCCATGATTGTGTTCGATTCCCACTCACATAGGCAAAAAGAAATCCTGACACTTCACAGGTTAGTGTCTGGTGGTACATCTTCTTATGTTTCTGCTTTGATACCACAGAATCATAGAACTGCTGAGGCTGGAAGGCACCTTTAGAAATCCAGCCCATCCACCTGCTCAAGCAGAATCAACTACAGCAGGTTACCCAGAGCCATAGCCAGCTGGGCTTTGAAAGTGTGCAGGTATAGGCAGTCCAAAGCCTGTATGGGTAACAGTGCTCCAGTGCTTGCTTGCTCTCGAGTAAAACAGCTTTTTCTTATGTTTAAGATCAGTTATCTGCATTTAATATGTAACTAAAGCCTAGACCTGCTGCTAATATTTATTATTAGGTACAGCCACAGACCAGTAACAAGTGATATAAAAACACATAACAGAGGATATTTACTTCTTGATTATAAGCTATTATACCTAAAGCAGAGATTTAAAATGATCTCCTGAACAGTGAATTTAAAGAGAGCTGCATGGTTTTTGCTGTTTGTTTTTTTGGGATTTTTTTTTTTTTTTTTCCATCAAGTAGATTGCCTGTATTTTTCATTCCTATTCACCGCTCCTGAAGGATTGAAAATACTAATAAATCTCCTGGAAACCACTGTGAGATCTCCATGGTGATACTGGTTGTGTATATGCTGCAGGGAAACTGTTCTGTACACTTGGTCTGCAGGTCGAGACTGCAAACCTTGGCCCTGCCTGACACTGACTCAAGGGGACTTCAGAAAACATAATCTCTGTGTTCTTCAAGAGGAAAAATAGGTTTGCCAAGTGTCGATGTACTCCATTAACTCACTTTATCAGATGATGACTGAGGAATTCGGGTAGGTCTCTCTTTGTCTGAAGAGCTTTTTGCCCCATGGTTTAACCACTGTTAAGATTGGTGGTAAGGCAGCAAGCTTCCCACCTAATGGCTCTGAGTAACTGTAATTACAAGCAATTTAAGTGCCACTCCTGCTGGGACAAGAGTCTGAATGATGATATCTCTTTCTCCATTCACATCAGAAAAACAAGGATCTTCATTACTCAGACCCTGTTTGCAGAGGTGATGACTCCTTAAGACTGCAATGACTGATGTGCTGAGACAACACAGGCTGAAAGATATCTAGTAAACCATTCAACCAATAGTAAACCATATCAATGGATCATCAAGACAAGACCTGAAACTGCACAGAGTCAAAAGACTTGCAGCTTAATCTACAAGTACATAATACAGAATTGTAGAATTATAGACCCATAGAATCATAGAATCATAGAATCGTAGAATCGTAGAATCATAGAATGGCCTGGGTTGAAAAGGACCACAATGATCATCTGGTTTCAACCCCCTGCTATGTGCAGGGTCACCAACCACCAGACCAGGCTGCCCAGAGCCACATCCAGCCTGGCCTTGAATGCCTCCAGGCATGGGGCATCCACAACCTCCTTGGGCAACCTGTTCCAGTACGTCACCACCCTCTGTGTGAAAAAACTTCCTCCTAACATCTAACCTAAACCTCCCTTGTCTTAGTTTAAAACCATTCCCCCTTGTCCTATCACTATCCACTCTCATAAACAGCCATTCCCCCTCCTGTTTATACGCTCCTTTCAAGTACTGGAAGGCCACAATTAGGTCACCCCAGAGCCTTCTCTTCTCCAAGCTAAGCAATCCCAGTTCCCTCAATCGTTCTTCATAGGAGAGGTGCTCCAGCCTTCTGATCATCTTAGTGGCCCTCCTCTGGTGGATCAGTTGTATTTTGAAAATTGATTCAGCTGTGTATTCCATACACCCAAGGAGAAATCAGGAGGAATCTAAGCCAGAAATACTCCAGAATGTCATTTTAGAAAGTTATAAAAGGCTGCAACTGTTACTAATGAAGGAAATTAGATCTTCTCTCCTTCCCTCCTCCCCAGGAATTTATTAGGACAATAGTAAAACTTCAATAATCTTTAGTATCACTTTCCCCAGTCACGTATCTGCAGAAAAGGAGGTATTCCATCAAAATCAGTAGTATCTCTCTGGAATAAAACTAGCATTGATTAGAGATTATGTAGCCCACTTCTTGCCTTGGTTTATCCTGAAAGTATTTTAAACTTACCAATTATACTTCGGTAGTGATTGTTTTGTCATAGAAGTGCTAAGTGAGAAATGCTCTTCTGGGTAGTGACAGCTCTTGTTTTAAGGCACAGGTACATGAACATGGACTAGAAGGAGACACTTTAATGCCAGTCCTTGGATCACAGTTGGCCATTCAATGAATAATGACTTCATAAAATAATTCTTCAGCTCTGTCCTAAGAAAGTGCTTGACTCACTTATTCCTTCGACTCCACTTGGAAGCTTATTCTAGAATATCACTGCTCTAATGGTAGGAAACTTATGATTTCTAGTCTAAATATATCCAGGGGAAATTTCCCCTTGGCAAGAAGAAAAGCTGTTCAAGCACAATAACTGATGTATATTGACATATATTCCCTTATTTACTCAGGTCTTATCCACAGAAGAAGACTATAATTCCTAAAAACCTTCTTCTAGCTTGTTTAAATAACCAAGATCTTTCTGTCTCCCTTTCTTTGCCTTCTTTTATCAATCTCACTACAAATTACTGAAACTACGAGGCATAAATATTAATAATTTTTTTTTTTTTTTTTTTTTTTTTTTTTTTTTTGTGGTTTCTTTAAAGCAAAATTTGGACAAGTGTGACAGGGGCTGGAACTATTGGATGGAAGGTCATACTCAGAGTGATTTTCTATAAAAGATGAAGAGAGTTCATGGATGATTTTTGATGAATCCTATACTTTAAAAAAAACCAACAAATTGTTAACAGCATTTAGCTTGACCTGCCTGCTTCAGTTTAGGTAAAAGCATTATTGTTTCAGGGATGAGAAGAAGGAAACCTTTCAGAAGATGAAACTATCTGCCATAGCACGTAGTCAAAAAATAGCCAAGTTTTCATTTAAAGGATGGAGTCGTGTGTATTTGCCAAAAGTAAGGGGCCCGTGCTGAAGGATTACCGAGGGGAAAAATCTGTAAGAAGGCAGGTCAGTAACCATGGGATCACCTAATTAAAAAAAATAATAAAAAAAATAGACACACACACACACACACACATATATATATATATATATAAAAATTACGTACTCCCATTCCACAAACCACCACTGCTTGGCTTTATGTTGTAAGGTTTTTCTTCCTATGCCAGCCTTTAAATAAGACCTTAGTTTCCACTTAAAGAGAGGTTTCTTTAAAGGAATGCAAAATGGGAAGACTTATTGCATTTTAAATTGGGCATGTGAGGTGTTTTTTTTTTTTGTTTTTGTGTTTTTGTTTTGCTTCTCCGAACTCCTTACAGCATCTCACCCCTACGAAGGAAAGTCTGAAGTGCTTCATGCCAATGCTCAGTTTTCCAGTGTCCACCACAAAGACGAGGTCCTCCCTGTAGAGTGTCGAACCTCTCTGCACTCACACAACATCCATGGGAACTGGCGAGCTCCAGCAAAGATTGTGCAGAGGTATTTCATATTTTACCCTGCTTGTGAGCTTCTGGGCTGTTTTGTTTTGTTCTGTTTTCCTTTTATGTTCTCTTAATAAATCCCTAGGCCTTTCATCACTAATGCAGCACTAGACAAAACAAGTGAGAAGGATTATATGAAATTTGATCAACAGCAACAAAAGGCCAATGTAACTGGGGGGTTTACTGCTCTGCTTGTGATGTTTTAACTTTTGTGACAGGCAGAGGCTTAATTTACACTGGGATTTCCTGCATGATTTACAAAGTAGGAGTGAAACCTCTTATATCCATTCTGATAGATCTCCCCCTTCATCAATCAGTGCTGACAGTGCTAATCTGTGAAGAATTAGTGACCTAGAAGTTCAAGTCAGCTATTCCCTTCATCTGGCTATAACACTATTCATGGCAACTGCGTATTAGAGGTACCAATAAATGTCAGTGTGCAGTGTGAAGAAAAATGACCGATTGCACATTTTTGCATGAGAAAGTGGTTTAGAACAAAAAGCCTGATTATCAAATCATCAGCATGAAAATGGAATGCAGATGACAGAGTAGTCTGTAAAGAACTTGATTTTTGTTAACTAAATTGTTTCTGTTTCCCTTTCAGTTTGTTGGTGTTACTTATAGTGCGCCATAGCTGGTGTCTATCCACAGATCAGCTTGCAGCTTCATGTGAGGCATCCAGTTTCTTGAAGGAGGAAAAGCATAGCTAGTATGCAGCTTTAAGGATTAGCTATGTCCAACTCATAAGTGAATTGGCTTAGCAGCACAGCATGGACTGAAAAGGTCACAGTGATTTTGGATACTCAAAGTGCCTCCACCTGGCTCTTTTCTGATTGAGTTTGGGAATATCTGCTGCCATCAGGTGACCATTTCAAAGGGTACTTACCAATGAAGCTATTGAAGGCATGTGCAGAATACAAAGAAAAGAAATAAATCTTCAGTCCTTCCTTGAAGACCAGCAGCACATTTTCTCAGCAGGCAAATACATGAGGTATGTTTACTGTAATACTCCACTGAGATCAGAAACATAGGTTTTATGACTTCTCCCATCCATGCCTGCAAAATATGCAGAATGAAGAAATGCTTCGAACAAAAGGAAGGTCAATAGTTACTAGGGCTTTTTTTTTTCTTTTTTTGGTCCTTTCATAGTCTGAGTTAGAGTGAAAGGAGTTTAGCAGGTCAGCAACAATGAGATTGCTAATTATATCTAATAGTCATTCAACATTTTTCCCAAAATTATGTACGTTATTGCAAAAGTAGTTCTTCCTATTTATTTCCATGGAAACTACAACAGTCACAAAAAATACAACAACATTATTTGATAGAGCACATTCTCAGCACAAAGCACTACTTTAAAAGCAGTCACCACCAGCAGCTATACATTTATGCCATTAATGAGCAAGAGCCTCCATGTCACACTAGATCAGATTTTTCTGCATCAGTGGAGGTGACCCACCATTTCACAGCTGCTGTGATGGCATCATTGCCTCACTGTGCTGACATCCACTGTTTCATCTCCATCAATGTTCAGCAAGCATCAAGGAATGTGAATGAGTGCCATTTTTTTGTACACGAAGGAATTCAGTGTCACAACTTTGCTTCATACACACTTCCATGTCAGACACTGTTTTGTCAGATTACCCTTCTGCTGCTGTCATACAACAACAAAATGTAGTGGAATATTGGTGGGAATGTTCAACCTCTACTTCTATACCACCAGTATTCACCTCTCATGTTGTGGGCCAACATCATGAAACAGGAGGCGTTACTTTCAGAACAGCCCTTGTAGTTCTCTCGTTGAGATAAGATACAAGAATTCAAATAATTTCAGGTAGCAGTAACTAGGGGATACAGTATGCCAGTACATGCTCATTTTTAAATATCCTTTTGGGCTCATTATGACATTTATTACCATTTGTACCCTACTACCTATTGGAGGGAAGCCAGGAGGACCCTAAATGGGGGAAAATAGCATGTTTGTTCTGGAGCACTGCATTTTACAGGAGGAAATCTCTTGGCTGCTGTTTTTCTGAAAGCTTCTGCTTCCCACACTTGGACCATATTTCTCTCTCTTTTTTGTCAAGAATTTTACCTTTGAGAATGGGCTTGACTTTTAAAGGTCAGTGCAGGCCTGTCCAACGTCTTCAAAACTCTGGACTGGAGTCAGGTGAAGCTGTTCCCGAATGCCATTTAAATGTCAGTTTAAAGAGTTCATAACTTGACAAGGAGGAAATCTTCACAGTGGCACCCAGCTCCTGTGATGATGTGCAGCCAATTTTTTGGAGGAAGCTATAGAAATATACTGGAATATCTCTCATACTGAGATATGGTTTCCTCTTTACAGAGGCCTGCAAGGATCTGGCCACACCTTGCCACAGTGCTTGCTAGTCACCCATAGCCTTTGGTAAATGTGGATTTCTTTAGGCAGTGGAGGAAAAGTCACTCCATACTTCTGCTGTGAACTCCTCCCTTCTCATTGTACCTCTAGTACTGCCTTCATATGATGTATTGAGTTACCATACAATTTAGACTGCCGGGAGCATCGTTACACTTGTATGCTCACTTGCACCAGCCTCACACACCAGTCTCCTGCCGATGAGAAAACATGATGCAATGAGAAGACAGCAGAAAAGTAAGTGTCAAAAAAATGCTGAAAATGAGCTTGAGAACTGCAGACACATTACACATAAAGAGAGGCTGTGCAGGCTGGGAGTCCTTGAAAGCCAGGAAGGGTTTTAAACAATATCCAGTATACATGTCCTATTTCCCATTTGATAGAAGATACCTTACAAGTCCCAGAAAACTGGGTTTAAAAGGAAAAAGGACAAGACTTTATCCACCTAAATCCTATCTCAGGACAAGGTGGAAGTTGAGAAATCATTATCTACTGAGAGAAAATGATGTGACCAGCATATCCCAAGGCAATGTTCACATTTCAAAGGAAGACAAGTTTTTAATGTGTTCACATCTTGACAGTTGCAGTAAGGAGAGATTCTGAGCAGGCTATGTCAGAGAGCAGCACATTTCTGCTATTCTGCTATGCCTCCTGAACGTGCACCCGGGTGGCTTAGTCTGGAAGGAAAAGAGAATGGCTGTCTGTGACAACGAACAGTAGGAAAAGGCCTCTTCTCTATTAGCAATTAACTCATGGTTTGACTTTATGTCTTATTACTGCAGTAATTTGTAAAACTATTTTTAAATATGTGGTGGGAATTGGCATGAGGCAGCAGAAGGAAAGGCAAAAGAATACTTTATGTTTTTAATATTTAACCCAGAATTATTCCCAAAAGAATGAATGTGCTTTCTTAGTTCAATCTAGACAGATTATTTGTAAACATAAGATTCCAAATTCAGTAATGGGTGTAGTTGCACATACATTACAGAACGGTACCCAAACCACAACTCCTGTTTCACATCCCAGTAATCTGAGATTGGTAGCAATGATTTTATTTATCATCACTTTGAAACTGAAGCCTGAAGAATGAAATTTACATTTTCCTAATTAGGTCCCTTAAGAACAGCAAGTTTTCAGACACTCTTTCAGGAGTTGCTCCTTTAAGCTCTAATCACTAAGCTGTGGTTCATTTTATTGGATTTTAAGGCAACTACAAAAATCGATTGGATTAAAAGAATATATCGAAAACATCAAGACAAATCTAGACAGGAAAGCTAGTGTGCCATATCTCCTTCAGTCATAAGTGTGATGATAACATGGGATGAAAGGACATCTTTGCTGCAATTAAAACCTTTACAGAAAGAGGCTACTGGAAAAAAATGTCTTGGAGAAACAAACAAACTAAGGCAACTCAAAGCAGTAACTAATGTCAGTACTCTCATTTCACTGCAACTCAAAGATGATGAATGACCAAACTAGATGACTACTTGATATAATATATCATATAAAGATCATACGATATTATGATCATATTCTTCTAGCCCAAGGACTTCACAATACTTTTCCTTGAGTGCTGCTACAATACCTGTGGCTCTAACAACACACAGAATCCCTCTACATTTACATGGTCAAATCATTCATTTTAGGTAATTGTGCCTTGAGTGGCATATGTGTTCTGTTTCATCTTGATGCCAAAATGCGAACTAATACATTTAAGAAGTAATATATGCACAAAAAAAAAATGGATGCTACATTTTTAGCAGAGTTGATATTCTCAAATAGTAAATGATTGTGATAAAAACCCACAACTGGTACCTAAAGACTTTGCCCAATGTTTAACTGAACGTATGTGGATGAATGTGGATGAACGCATCTTAATATTCTATATCATTTCCTCTGGGAAATCATTCCTAGAATTTCTGTATAACATGCATTTTTTTCCTATCATGTAAGTCCTTAAAAGTGGCATTACAAACTTCCAAGAAACACTGCTTACATCACCATTTGCTCAGAACAGGTTACTGGTCACTGGCAAAATTCTGTTCTCATGGGGGCAGAGGGGAGGCCTGATGGCTGCAGCTCCTCACAGGGAGCGGAGGGGCAGTGCTGAGCTCTGCTCTGTGTGACAGCGACAGGGCCCGAGGGAACGGCATGGAGCTGTCAGGGGAGGGCAGCTGGGGGAAGGGAAAGGGGCTGCAGCACAGCGCGGTGGGCATGGAGCGGGATGCACAGGGCTGTGGGCACAGCCCCAACCTGGCTGAGCTCAAGAAGTGTCTGGACAGCACACCCAGTCATATGGACTGTGCTGTGTGGAGCCAGGGCTTGGACTCGGTGATCCTTATGAGTCCCTTCCAACTGGGGATATTCTACGGTTCTCTGATTCTATATACAGCGATGAGCTTGTAATTAAAAAAAAAAAGCATGCATCTTTAAACTTAATCCACTGCTTGGCACTACCTTCTGGTTTATTTTTTAAAATGTTTTCTTTTCTTCTTTGAAATATTGACTTATGTAACATATAATGCAAACTAGAATAACTGCTTCCGCTAGAAATTCAGATATTCAAATGTCATATTTATTATCTCAACTTCTAGTCATCTGAATCTCATCTCTCTAGATATACACAGGTATACATGAATATGCTCAAATATATGCATACGAACTTGCCTTTGAATTCTCAACTGTCTAGTTCTTGATATATATATATAGTTATAAGAAAGTATACTGTCATAATTTCACGTATGAAATTGAGTAGGCTTGCTATAGGAAACAGGGCCTGAGATAAGTAGCCATAATTCCTTCTACCTTAAGTTCTGATTTTGAGAGAGAAAATGATCATTACAAAGAAAGTAACAAACATTTGGTGTTATTTCTGATAAAGGATACTACAGTTATTAAGTATCTAAACTTAACTGATGGAATTTTTTTGCACAGGGAAATTAGGGATGCCTCATTCCTGTCGGTGTTCAAGGCAAAATAGGATGGGGTCCTTGGCAACCTGATCTAGCGCCTGATTTAGTGATGGGCAACTCTGCACTTCACAGGGGCTTGGAATCTTTAATCCCTTCCAACCCAAGCCATTCTATAATTCTATTGCAATTATTAAATTAAAAGCCATTGGAGTGTGGATTCTTTTCCTTTGTCAATTTGGAGATTTTCATGATCTCTTTATTAAATGAATAATAGAATCACAGAATCACAGAATCACAGACTGGCCCGAGTTGGAATGGACCTCAAGGATTATGAATCTCCAACCTCCCCACCATAGACAGGGCCATCAATTTCCAGGTTTACTACTATACCAGGCTGCCTGCCCAGTGTTCCATCCAACCTGGCCTTGAACACCTCCAGGGACGGGGCATCCACAGCCTCTCTGGGCAGCCTGTTCCAGTACCTCACCACTCTCTCTGTAAAGAACTTGCCCCTGACATCCAACCTAAATCTTCCCTCCCTCAACTTAAAACCATTTCCCCTTGTCCTGCTGTTATCTACCCTTTCAAAGAGTTGATTCCCCTCCTGTCTGTAGGCTCCCTTTAGGTACTGAAAGGCTGCAACGAGGTCACCCCTCAGCCTTCTTTTCTCCAGGCTGAACAGGCCCAAAAGATCTTGAGGCAATAAAATACACTTTTACTACAAACCTGAGAAGTCAACCATTTTTGAAACTTGTAAGGAACAATGCGATATGCTTGCAGACTTTCCAAGCACTGTATTGAGCTATTTTGAAATGTAGTTGAGGCAAAGATATAATTTCAGTGCCATATTGTGCATCCTCCAATGTACTGATGGACTTAATTTGAAATGAGAATCCTGAACACTGGCCTGTAGATGATGATTTACAGAAAAAAATGGTGGTGCTGAGTATGCTTGAAGATAGTTATGTTTTCTAAGTTAAAACGAAGAAAAAGAGAGGCTTGTAGAGAAGATAGATACTATTTGCAGTGAATAACTTGAACAATATGACTACTTCTGTTGCTTGTAAAATTTGAGTTCTGCTGTAACAGTGGGAACAGTTTCGACATACAAAAATTTCTTTTGTGAACATTGACATAGTTTTATCGGATCTACAAATTTGCAACTTCAACTTATATTACACTATAGAAGTTTTTGGAAAGTTTAACCTTGACTTCACTGGAAACAGGACAAGAGGAATTAGGAGACAGTGTAATATAAGTACTTCCCAGTCAAGTCTGAGATTTGTGGTTTACATGCAGTTAATGAGAAATCCATATAGTCATGTTATTTTGTAACAAAAATTACTTGAATTGAGGACCTGAAGAAATATCTACCTGACTCTTTTTGGACAACTGATGGAAAGATATGGAAAATCTATTTCTTCTGGGTTAGTCTTCAAAGCTAGTGAGCTAGCTACTATTTAACATTAAGAAACATATACATCAGGTGCAACTTATTTGTCATTCAAAGCAAAGGAAGTAGGAGAAAGTCTAGACACCAGGTTTCCTGACAGTTGAAGCGTTGCACTATTAGCAATGTCTAAATAAATAATAGATATTGTGAAAATGATCCTGTGAGTGACTAGCGAAAACATTTCAAATTGAGGTAGCTGGGGAGAAAAATGAAAACATTACAGAAATAGTAAAAAAGGATAAGAAGCAACTCAAGGTAGACTGCTAAAAATAGACACAGTCACAATCTACCCAACGACAAACCTTTATATGCTCACAGCATCTTCAGGAAGGGAATGTGCTGTACATTTAAACTTTCCTTCTTTTTACCAAGTGGATTCTTAATTGAGAGGCTCTTTTTTTTTTTTTCCTGATCTTTAACTTAAGATGTATACATATACGTAAACTCTGTGCCCATCTCAAACTTAACAAATTGAAATACATTTTCCAGCAAGTCTTATTAACCAGTGTTATTTGCAATTACTTGCACACGGTCCTAATAAATTTAACTGCCATTCTGTAACCGCTCCACTCCTTCTAATTGGCATGGTATTTTTCTGTGAAGACTGGAAATTTTAGGGAGACTTTACTTCCTCTTGAAGTGAACACTGATTTTCATTTTTAATATTATAGATATTTGCTGCTTCAGTCCAGCCTGCAGCCAAAAGCCATACAGCAATCTCTCTGCAGACAGTGCTCAGAGTAATGTAATGAAATGAATGAGAAACATGGATGGCAGAGAAACCAAATTGCAACCTCAGTCTGAGAGCAAAAGGGGAGGTCATTGGTGGAGCAACATGATTACTTTGACATAATTACAATAGTCAGGAATAAATCAATCTATTTCATTTCAAGTGATGGCAAGACCTCAATCTTTGTATCTACAAGCAAACTGACATATAAAATAAAGTTGGGAGTAAGGGTGGAAGAAGAGATTTTGTTGTCAGAAGGCAATGCAATATATAAAAGCTTCACAGGTAGTATCTAATTAAGTGATTCAGGAAAATTGTCACAGCTTTGCAGACTCAGTCATGTTGAATAAACAGGAAATGTTCTACTTTGGATATAAGTCTGCATTCAGCAACAACAGTATGACTGCTATGAGATGTACTGCAGTAAAAACAGAATAAATTTCATAGAAGGGCATCCTCCCTAATGCAGTGTTTGGTTAGCAACTAAAAAAACTAGTACTGTCACTGAGATACCTTAAGTCAACCTTGAAAATGGGTGAAAAGTATACTAATTAAATCTTCACTAATATTTTAGTATCTGCTTGCTCAAATCAATGCTGTCTTAAAGACAGTTGTGTAAATTGACATGTCTAGGAAAAAAAAAAATCAATCAGAACAGAACTTGATGTAGTATTTTTTCTTTAATGATGATGGCAGGATATCGATCTTCAAGTTTAAATAGCCCAATTATTGGTTTATTACACCAGGCATCACTATGACTCCGGGAAGATGGCACGACAAGAACCAAGGCTGTAAATGAAAATGTGTCCATCAAAATATCTTTTACTCTGGAACTAAAAGTGATCATCATTCATTATTAGTAGCCAAGAACCGGAAGAACAGCTTCCGGGCTGCCATTTACACAGAAGACATTTCTATGTTGGTGAAGCAATTGCTGTGCTGTGTGGGTAGGCTATCCCTCTGTTTCCAGCACTCATAGAGAAGCATGGAGATCTTGAAGAGACCATTTTTTTGACTGTGTGAAGGTCTGCAATGCAATGGATGGAGACCAGAGTTCCCTCATGTTGCAGGAGCTGATGCCTGTGGATGGGAAAAGATCTAGGAGCATTAGAGTAAAAGAAAATTGGAAAAATTGGAAGAGAAAGAGAGAACAAATAAGGAAGACAGTCACCTGGGAATGAAGACAGAAGAGGTTTTAGGGCACAGGGATTTGAGAAAGGTCTGTTCAATAAAGAAGATGAAGAGAACAGCAAAGAAAGAGAAAAAAAAATCAATCTGCAGAGCAGAATGGAACTGTAGAGAAATAGTGTGAGGTGCAAACTGGAAGCAGTAATAAATGCACCAAATAGGAAAAGAACATTCTGGGGTTTAAACTACTGTAATTATGTAACTGTTCTTAATATTGTTGAATTTGCCTTGCAAAAGTTATTAAATATTAGTTTACTTCTGTTGCTAAGTGCAAAATCCAGACAAAAGCAGGCAAGCCACAAGGAAGTGAAGGAGGAGGAATAATTATTTACAACCATAAACCACATTACAATCACTGATGAGAGAAAGAAAGAAGAAGAAGCAAGAAAACCCCTGTGACTCTTCTCTTATTTTGGGAATAGGCTAGAGAGATTCCCCTGTGAGAGGAACAGCTCGCTTCAGCTTCAAACGAAGTCCATACTGACAACATGGTGTAACACACTACTACTCGTAATTCAGACTGAAACAAATTTCTTGCTAGTACTTGAAGGCAGTACTACCCTCAAGACTCAACAGTGTTCTTATGCATTGACAAGGCAAGGCATGCATTGAAGCCACACACATGCAGCCTCCTGAATGTCAGTCATATTTCTAACCTCTGTCAGCATTTTACAGGGATGTCTTTAAAACAGAAGTCTTCCCACATGCTGTTATACTGTGTCTTCAGAGAAGTTTGCACATTGGCAGCTGTGAAAATGAGAAGTAGGGCTTGTCCTGTGTGTATATAAGATCTGGATTAGGGGCTTTACACTCACAGTTTTTGTGTGATTTTCTTACTGTCCAAGAAAATGTCTTTTTGTTATATGGATATCAGCCCTTATTTGCTTTGTGCTGTGTAATCGTTCACTTACTTACCATGCTGGGTAGATGACATCTGGTGAATTTGGCACCACACTGATTCCAAATTGATTGATCCACTGATTTTAAATTGAGGATTGGAAATATAAAAAAGATATAATTGCTAATGTGATAGTAACAGTACTAATATGTTAGTCTAACTCATAACAATGCAGCCAGATCCAGGTAAAACTCAAGTCACAGGAAATTTTTGTGTTGCAATTTCTGTTGCTGTTTCAGTGAGGGCTTTAGTAAAAAAAAATGAGCAGATCCTTCACCACCTGCAGAAGTGGAGCTGCATTTCATTTGAATACTGCTCAAATTTAGTCTAGGCAACAACTCAACTACAGCTTTGTTGTTTCTTCACTAGAAATTGTCTTTCATTTCATTTATGTCAAATCTTATGCCTGAAATTGTATGGGAGCCCCCATTTGTGAAAACAGCTATTTGTCTGATAAGGTGATATTGATTAAAGGCCTTGCTCAATAGTCAAGACGTCTTGGAAAGTGCCAATAGTTCAGTGGCAGAAGTCATCTCTGTTGAAAAGGACCTTCAAAACCATCAAGTCCCTGACCCTTCACTAAATCATGCCCCCTTAGTGCCATATCCACATGTTTCTTAAATACCTCTAGGGACAGGGACTCCACTACATCCTTTTGCAGCCCATTTTATTGTTTGACCACATTCTCTGTGAATAAATTCTTTCTAAAGTTGCTAGCAATAGTCTGGATTAATTCTTATTTTGCTACAGCCTGTATCTGTGAGGTGCAGGGGGCTCCTTATTACAGCGTTAATAAAAGTTGAGGATTCTGGGCATGCCACAGTATCAGACCCATAATAATTTGATTCTAACTACACAATAGATTCTGCACTCACAGCTGTCTGATTCTTCTGATATGTCCATTCCTTTTTCTGGTCCCGGGAGAAGCCTGTGAGAAAATTAGAGATACAGATCTCTAAAAAGCAATTTAACTGAAAAGAGCAAAAGTATGACGACCTTTTCCCCACATGAGCATGACTCAAGGTAGACAGCTACTTTCTTTTATTGGCGTATGTACACACTCAACCTCACTATTCTTTTCCTCATTCACGTGAGCATGCCTCAAAGGATGAGCCAAAATTCTATGGTGTTTTAAAAAAGTGCCTATTTAACCAAAATGTCAGCACCTAAATGGAATACTTCACCTGTTCTGAAAGGGACGTCAGATATAGGGGCACCTGTCTATGTCAGGCAGCTCACAGACCTGGGGTTTTAATTTTTCATCCAGAAAGAGCTTGCTAAATGTCATCATACATTGGCATAGGCCTGCTGATCTCTCCAGACTACTCACCTGAATAATGAGTTAATTTCAGAAGTCTTTAAAAAAAAAAAAAAAAAAAGCAGCAGAATTGAACTTCAGATAGTTTTCAATACTATTGTACTGGGAAAGAATAAAAACTTCTAGAATAAGCTGAACTATTTCTACTCTCGCCCTACTACTATATTCTCATTTCCTTGAGACTGGTCTCTTTAGAAATGTAGCATATTTATTGGAAAATGATAATAATAAAAAACTAAGCCTAGCTAAAGGAATAGTAATTTGTCTATGGCATTTCAGCAAACGTGGTAGTTTTCTCCTGCGTCACTAGTTTATGTTAGCTGTGGGAATACTACCAACCAATAGGTTTCTGAAGCATCAGTGAATAAGAGCCCATAAAAAAATTCATTGGTAAGCTGGGAATCAATCAGTGCTACTGTAATCAAAAACCAGACAGATTCTTCTCATGGTTAAAGATAGTAGTGTGTCAGATTGCTACAGACCCAGAAGTTAAATGTGCTGAAGGCTAAATCCAAGATTAATGTGAATATTTCTAAGGGAATGTAACACATTCTATGAAGAAAGCTTTCCACAACAGTTTAATTAAAATGACTAGCTTTCAGAAGAAAAACAAACAAACAAAAACCAAAGCAACAACAACAAAACCAACAACCACAGGTGTATACATGGCACCATCATGTTAAGGAAAGCTATGAACCTTTTCCTTGTACCTAACGTTTTGCTGAAGGGTGGTGAATGTTCAGTGAGCTATCACCTCTTGTGAACAATTCTGCTTCCTTCACCAGTCTCACAGACCTTCTGGACTCATCAATCTCTGAATGGAGACATATCAACTTGTAGCCTTTGGTGGTATAGGGCTGAGGAGGGAAACCATTTCAACAGTGTTTTCCTCACTTTGTCAGGATTGCCAGTCTCTGAAATTATTTCTCTGTAGGAAGGTATTTGCCTTTCTGGGTGAACCTTTGCTTAATTCTAAAACACAGACAGTGAGATTCTGGTGCCTAAAGATAGAGTTCTGCTATCATACAAGATGCATGATCTGTGATCCTCCCTAAGTGGGGATCTATCTTCCTCCTCCTTCATATGTTTCACTTGCAGCCTTAAGAATGGCTCAAATCCTTTTTCAAAAAACACTGTACAGGTGACTTGTAAGTGGAACTAACAAATACTTAATAAAAATTCATTGGAGTCACACTAAACATCATTCTTTAGCCACAGCCATTTTGTTCTCCCATCGACATGCTGTCTGATTAATCTCTACTCTGTCCTTATTATAAACACAATGAAGATAACTATTAATAATTCTGTGCTGGCACTCATTGTGTAATGATAGCCAGAAAAGCAGTCTTAGTGTCTTGAATTAGTAACAGATTCTCAGAAATGAAAGGTACTTTCTTTGCATGACTGTAGTAGAGGTGTTCAAAGCGGAAACAACTTCCCCTGTCATCTCTAATCTTGTTTTAATCTTACCTTCTCTTGATGCTCTTGGAAATAAACAAAACAAAACAAAATAAAACAAAAAAAGGCAAATCACTGGCTTTACCAGAAAATGTCACAATTATTTTATAAGAATTTTTAAAAGTGACAAATTTATTATTTTTTTTTTACCTGTCCCATAGCACAGTGCTGATTCCAAGTCTGTACATAGACAGAGCACTTGCAGTCTGTTGTAGATGTGCCTGCCTTTACATCTTGACAGTGAAGAGCATGAAGTCATAGCCTCTACCTTTGCTTCCTTGCATGGACTGAATTGACTTGGATACTACTTGAAGCAAGCTAATTATCCCACTGTTCCAGGAACCAGATATTCCTTCTGTGAAAGAATTGATCTTACTGTTTTTCTCCAATGTTTCTAAACTATACTCACAAAACAAAACAAGAAACAACCAAAAAGAACTTCAAACCAAACCAAAACAACAATAACAACAGCAGAAGGGTGATTTCTAAAAATGCAGCTACCATTTATTTTTTTATGGTCATGATAAAATATCCGCAGCCAGATTCTCAGTTGTTTTTCTTCTTTGGTCACTGACATCAAGTTCAAACTTGGTTTAAATTGCTACAGAGAGCTAATACTAACATAATATTTATGTTGTCATTAATGCTTATATAGCAGGCAGGATAACAGGGAACCAGGCACTCTCTGGTTTAGGTGAAAGACACGCAATAGTAAAACTGAAATTGATTTGCTATGCCTCTAAATCAAATTATCAATCCAAAGCTTTACTCGCAAGGATAACTGTTAGACATGTACACCATCCCATTGAAACCAATCGTATGGTTTAGCAGAGGAAAAGTTGGCAGGAACAAGTCTTTCCTTTTTTTTTTTTTTTTTTTTTTTTCCTTTTAAGTGTTGATTTTCTCCTGGGATTAAAATACAGGCAGATAAAGAAACTCCATTAAAAAAGAAAAAAAACAAAACAAAACAAAACAAAAAAACAAAAAAAAAAACCAAAAACCACATTTATTCTTTCATTTTGCTTAAAATGTCTTGCATTGGCTTGGTGAACAACTTGACGCTTCTATAACAGCAGTATAATTTTACAAGTAAGTGCATCTAAAACTGGTGTTCTGCATAAATAAAGAGGCAATAATTAATAGCTGTTAGTTCTTACTATTTTGTACTCCTTTCCTTCAGAATCTCTTTATCTACTTTCTTTTGAACTACTTTCAGCAAATCCATTGAGTAAAAAATAATGGGAGAAAAACAGCCAAGAACCATTCTGAGTCAAGAAAATTGCTCCTGAAAATACAGTGGGACTTACTAGATATAAGAAAGAAAACAAAACAAAACAAAAAAAAAGCACATCATTTAGCATTAGGTTTCAATCACTTTGAACAGCAGACATTAGCAAGTAATATGTTGTTCAGTAAATACTTCTCAATGTCTTGGAGTTAATGTTTTGATCCACAATGACCTGTCATGCAAAGTGTGAGCAGTTGGTCCCAAAGGCATCTCTCTAACTCCAAGGTATAAAGATGAAGTACAGTGAAACCTTATAGTTATTATTAATAGCAGATTATTATTAGTAGTAGCGTGTGCCTGAAAATTCACATCAGAAAGGGCAAAATCATACACACAATCTTGCTATGATTGCCTTTTGCAAGATGTCTCCCCTTGGGCTAGGCCAAAATTTCTCCATGCTTCAATTCAGCAAGACATCCACATACATTTGTCACAGGCTGTTGACGTTAGAGCAACATGCATGTTAGTGTGAGTGCCTCCCAGACGTCTCTGTCAGCATCCAGCTCCTACTGTATTTTGGCTGATGTCTGTACAGGTAAAGCCAGAGACTTCAGAAGCCAGCTCCCCGACTTGCATGGAGATTCTCCATGCTATTGAACTTGATCCCAATCCACTCAACTTTCATTTCCCCATTACTTGTGCATGGCCTTTCATTATCTGCACTTATCAGCGCATTCCCTGGGCACAGAGTAGTTTTTGATTACTTCTTCAGAGAAGTGACATTTTGGAATGTGTGCCCCCTGACCTCAGCCAGCACAGCCTTTTCCCATTCCCATCTCATAGTTCAGTATTTTCTTCAACTCATGGGTACTCTCAGTCCACTCTGAATATCTTCAGGAGCATTTAAAATCTGGAGTCAGCAACACATACAGCCTGTAGGATGGAAAAATGAATTTGCTGATAATGATATTTAAGCCAGTTAGTCTTCCTAGGCTCCAGTTGGCCTGCTGGCTTATCTGGCCCAAATTAAAGATAGCTACCCCTCAGTTCTCCTCAATCACTTAGCAAGCAGAGGGGTCCTACCTCCTGCAACAAATCAACCTTTTCTTCACATCAGCCAGAATTCATAAACTGCATGTAGTTGGATTACCCTGATCATCACATTTCATGCTCCTTTAGGCCAATATCCTTTAGGGAGATCCCAAGGATACCAACCTTTTCTGTCATGTCCTCTACAGCAGAATGCAAACTCCACAACAGGTTGTCTTTGCCAGAGCACTCTTATGTGTCATGAAAGGCAGTGTAGGCATATACAGATCACATCTACTGCTGCTGGCAAGCTTTTTCTACTTCCCTGTGCTGCTGCTTATCCTGAAGCAAAATCCTGCCCTGTCTTTCCTCAGTGGGCTTACTGTTTGTGAAAGAATGTTAAATGGGAGGTTTGCATTCAGGAATTTGTATTTGGCTTTCTTACATACCTTGCATTCAACCTTGCTGCACCTCTGTATGTGCTGAGCACTCAGGAGATTTAGTCATATTCTTGTTAGACCCTGCTAGCAGCTTCTTCACTACTGTGGGCTTCTGCATAGAAAAGAATGAAAGGATCAACCATAAATTATATTTAAAATGTGCAATATATTCAATTATGTTTCTGAGGATTTGTCATTGTTTTCTAAATGCTTTTATTATCTTATCTTTCTATGACTTTTATTCCTCTGTGGACCCAAGTCTGACCAAAAAACAAAAAACAACCCTACACATGAATTCTTTTAGTGGAAATATAAACCCATAGTTAAGTGCATAGCAACATGGTGAATTTAAACCCAATATTTACAAAAATGCCTAGAGCTTTCACAGGCAGTGTTGGGGGACATTATCTGAAAACAAAGCAAGAAACTGATTTATCAATGTTTTGTTCCTCTGTAACTTTTTCTTTTTTTTCCAAATGCATAAATGCTTAACTGCTGCAAACCGGACTAATTCAATTTTTCCCATTTTTATCTTAAGATGCACTCCAAGTACTTTGACTGCCATTATCTTCACGTAAGCAGCATTTCTTCTCTATTTTACCTAGGATTGAGTAAGTGATAAGGAGGACACCTCCTACAATGCCCTATTTGTGTAGTTAGGATAATCTCAAGACTTCTTAGGCTTTAAAAATCTGAAAGAGCTTTCTAGACAGAATGTAGAATGTATTTTGATTTCTACTTGTTCAGAATACAAAACCCCCTGAAGTACTAATGGCTTAATATATATTTCATAGAATAAAAAATGTTAAAAAGTAGGATATTTCAAGCTAAGTAAACCTTTATCAGCTGTTCTCATGCTTTTGGCATTATTTCTTCTCAGCCCTTTCCCTCTGGGAAACAATAAAAATAGCTAATGCTCATTTTCTTCCCCAGTTCCTGCTTTCACTGATTCTGTTCAACTTTTATCTGGCAATCCAGCTTGCATGTTAGTCAGAGTATGATTTTGATACCTATTAGCTTTGTTTCTGAAGGCTGCTAGTCCTTCTCTCTTCCTTTCTGTAGATCTCATTGCATGGCCTTGTGCCATCACTGCCTGTGTCCTGGCTAGAAATACAAAGTATGGTTCAAAGAAAAAGGCAGCTCATTACTGAAACAACTACTTGCTCAAGTATGGCAAAATAGCATTTGCACAGTGAGAGAGACTGACTTCCTTAACTATTCCTCAACTCCTCCTGGTGTTACTTCCTTTAAGCTCATTGCAGAATGCTGTAGTGTCATGAGACAGACACAACAGACGGCTCAGTAATGGCCTAGTAAGGTTTAGTTTGCTTGAGAAGGAAGCAGCCATAGGACACTGGAATACAACAGTCTGTGATGGTGCATCCTGCACTGAAATCAGCCTGGGATACAGAGTTAATCGTGGAAAATTTGTACTTTGTCTAAATGAAAAGAGTTGTTTGGAATGACTGTGCTCTAGCCTATATTGCTTCCGTTTTACATCCACCAGATTTTCAGCTGAATCATGTTCACTTTGACTGTGCATCTGAAGGTACAACTGAGTTCCTGAGCAGAGGTGCATTCTGAAGCTACAACCCAGCATTATACTGAGACAAGACTCTTCTCCCTACATGCCTTCCTTTGTGAATAAAGGAGAGCTGAAAACATGGACGAAAGCTGCAACAAGAGGTAAGTAACTTCTGCCTTCAACTTCTACCACTTATGAACATGCCAAATACCCTTCTTCTCCACTCATCACTTGCACTCCTCTCTCTAAAGCTGAGACTTTCTTGCTGCTCTTCACTTGGGTGACTTGATGGGCCTTGCTCTGTGTTTGATCCATGTCTTTTGATCCATGTCTTTGTGCTCTTTTCATGTGAGGCTAGGCTCAAATTCAGACTGAATTCCTTTCCCAATTTCCCAGCTCCACTGTGTTTGACAAGAACTGGGATAATCACTTACCCTTCACACAACGGGAACAACAGTGAAATCTTGCTTTTACCTTCCACTAGGAAACCAATAAAAACACCATCTAGATCCTGAAGGCTGTAAATTTCTTTTTCTCTAGAGCTTTCCTTTCTGATAATCCAAGGGAATACTCCTGGATATTTAAAAAGTGGGTTGTTGTAGAAATGCCCCATTTCATGAAGCACACTGATTACTGAAGATTAAACATTCTGTAAGGCAGTGTTTAACACAAGAACAATCTTAATGGCATTTGTGACTGCACAGAGTTGCAACATAGTACACTACCCCAGAGGTATTCTCAGGGATAGATTAATGACAGGTTGAGCTTGACCTAATATTTCACTTCTGCTGAAAAATAGAGTTCTCACTCCCTTTCCTGTCCTTCACTCCCTCCTTTCCAGAGAAGCTATGGATACCCCATTCCTGGATGTGTTCAAGGCCAGGTTGGCTGGGGCCCTGAGCAGCCTTATCTAGTGCCTGATTTAGTGGTTTTCAACCTTGCATGTGACAGGGGGTTGGAACTACATGATCTTTGAAGTTCTTTCCAATCCAATCTGCCCGATGATTTTATGTTTCTACTGTCCATCTCCCAGTTGCTGGCTAGGACTCTCTGCTGTACTTGGATCAAAATCATTCTATATCTAACTTAGAGAGCCATCGTCCACTTTATATGATGGGCAAATTTTCTGTCATTTTGTGTCATTTGATTGTCTTGGTGCACAATCAGATGCACATCTCTAGCTCAAGATGCACTGCAAAGGTTACATTAGCGGCAAAGGGGCGGAAGGGGTGACCTGGCTGTCCCTTTGGGCAGAAGCAAACTGGTAATTCACCTCATGCTGTACCATGAAACCACGCACTGTTAGGCACATCCCAGACACTTTAGAGTTGTACCAGTGTTATGGATGGCACTCGAGTCTGGAAGAGATCAGCACAATCACACATTTCAGCACTTTCAAATAAAACAATAAAAGCCGTGTCTGCAGCTTTCTTTGCCTGTCGTGCTTACATGATTTCCTCAGCAAGCACAGCAGCAAGACCCTCACATGCTTATTAGGCACCACCACATCCATCTGGAGCAAGATTTTTCCCCAGTTCCTTTTTGCCGGAAGGGTCTGTCCTTCCAGACAGCTTCTCGATCGCATCAGCATTTTGAGGAACCGTAGAAAATTTGTTAGGGTTTCCTCAGGCTCATAGACAGATTTCCTATTCACCACCACCAAGGCTCTGTTTCTCTAAGCAGTCTCCAGTCTCTCTACTGTACTGAATCTCCTTTCTTGCGGAGCGCTGCTCTCTGCCTTCTCCTTCAACTGCCCCATATTGAATTGTGACCCTTACAGGTATTTTCCTCTCTGACCAGGCTGAAGTGCCTCCCACTAGAAAAAGCTTTCCCTCCTGGAAGCCTCTACCTCCCCCAGTCACTCCTTTTGAAAAAGATGAAATCAGAAACTCTTCACCTCACCCATGCAATCTAAAAGATAGAAAAATCACAGAATCACTGAATCACCGAGTTGGAAGGAATTACAGGTCATCTAGTCCAACACTCCTGCAATGAACAGGGACACCTACAGCTTGATCAGGTTCCCAGAGGCCCATTCAGCCTGACCTTAAGTGTCTCAGGGCAACTTGTGTCTGTGCCTCACCACCCTTATCATAAAAAACTTTTTCCTTATATCCATTCTAAATCTCCTGGATTACAAACTCTGATATAATTCTAATCAGTTAAGAAACATTGTGAACTATGCTCCATTTTGGATGACAGCATTAGTGCTGATAAGCAGTTCAAAAAATTGTCATTTGTCATCAACTTCTTCCACTTATGGAGAAACAGACTGTTCAGAATGAAAGATGCAAAATGCTAGTTGTACAGAGTATGACCTGGAAACCTTGAGAGCGTACAGCCTGACCTTGAGCTTTAGACTCTGTAGTGACATGGCAGAAGTTCCATCTGGACTTTAGAAAGTCTCAAATTCAATACTTAGAGGTACAAAAGTCCAGTGTGTCAGACAAAAGTCTGGTGTGCCAGGCAGCGCAGGTATTTTTTTACATACTATTCTAGATTTGACAGCACTGGCTTGATTAATTTTGTGTAGCAGAACACAGTCAGCACAGGTGGAAATCCGTAGTAACCAAACTTAAATTAGGTTTACCTCAAGGCAAATGAGAAGAGAATACAGCCACTATAATAAAAATTTCCCATCTCTCTTCCATAAGCTGTCTTTAATCAATGGGATAAAATCCAGCACTTATGACTAATGTGTACACTTAGTTTTGGCAAAGTCTAACACAAAAATGACTGTCTGAGAGAAGGCTGTGTTTTTATCTTTGCACTGTAAAATAATTAGAGCTTTGTGAAAAATGACTGAATAGGGATGGTCACATCTGCAGAAATCAATTTTTTCTAAGCCATCACCACAAAGAGTGAAATGCTTTCAGTATGACAGTGTGCCTGTGGTATCACTTGCAGGGCACAATTTGTTTGCATGCAGTGGTTATATATTTCCTTACTTCAGACCATTCAGAATTCTTTTCATTTTAAGAGTTATACCAATTCTGCTAGGTGATGCTGGAATAATTCTTTATGAAATGACATCATTATGAAATGGGCACTGATGCCTACTTTCTTAATATAACCTTTCTGGCCAGTTGGTCCTGCACGGATAATGCTGGGAGGAAGATGAGGAGACAGAGGGAGAATCATCATTATGATATGGTAGAACCAATCAGTACACACCCCACATAGCCAATGTATCAGGTGCCATACTAGACATCTTGTTATTTTCTGATGATAAGCAAGATACCAGAATGTAAATCTCCTTGGTGATAATGATGAAGAGTAGCATCTACACAAGAAATACAAAAACATACATCAACCTTATCCTCTAGTATATTAAATACACATTTCACTTTTGGAGGTGTAGTTAAACAAATATTTTTTCACATTCCATGGAAAACTAGAGCTGTTTCTTTAAAAACCTGCTTCTACCAGAGGTCAATGGCTTTACCATTATGCATTAAAAGTTAAGTAGAATTATTGACAGGCAAACCACAGAAATTGGCTTATGTCAATGAAGAATGGCAAATAGATACATGTATCACGAAAAGAGCCCTAGAGGAAAAGATCTTTGCACAGTGAAATTAGATTCACAGGTCACAGATGATTTGTTAGTTCTTTCTAAGTTGTAAAGCAGTAATTTATGGGAGAGCTCTCATGTCCCTTTACCTGCATTACAAAAAAGGAATCTTTTTTATTAAAGTTTAAGTTGCGTGTCCTCACAAGTGGCAACCCATAGATCTGACGGAATTAATATAATCCCCTCAGAACTGAGCTCTCCTGTCATTCTGGAGGTAATAGCCATTTCTTTGAGCCCTTCGTTTGTATTCTTCTCTGGGAAGCCTCCCTTTAAAAGCCCATATGGAGGAGTAGCTAGGGGGCTGGAAAATTTGCTTTTATTGCAAAAAGGCTTCAAACTGTCATCTATTCAGGTTGCCTTCTTCATGTAAACAGATTTCCACTGCCTACTTGTAATTTCTAGAAATAAGCTTTCTAAAAACAAAAACAAAAATAAATTCAACTAGTGCAGCTCACAAGGCAGAGATGCTCTACCTCAGCAGATACCTGTAACTCTTTCCCAAGATGTATTCTGTTTTGTTGCAGTAGTACAAAGCCAGCTATGAAGATTTATGTCTCTCATGGTCCTGCTGTGACAGTGCTTGTGATGACAGAAGAGTTGGGGCTCTCCTTAAGGTACTGATGGGAAGTCCCAACAGGTCGGACAGAACAGCCCCAACTTTGGGGCTCTCTCCAGCAACACTAGTCTTGCAGCTTGCCAGTTTCCTAGTTGACCTCTGCAGAGGAGGAATAGAGAGACTGAGCTTCTTGTAAGGACAAATTGCCATAGCAAACAATGCTGACAGTGAGATGCTATGAGATACACAACTGATATTCACTCTTCAGATCAGGAAAAACAAAGACCTGGAAGTTGTGTTTGCATCTGCTTCTTTCTATGTTCTCCACTGGAGAGAAGGACGTGACTTCAGAAGCCTCATGAGCCCATCCATGCTGGGATCCTGTTAGGAATGGGAGGTGCCGTCCAGTGCTGGTTTGCAACTTAAACATGAGGTTGTAACCACTGCTGGCTGTCTCTGAGAAGGAAGGAGGCAAAAGCACTGTTGGACAGAATTTTCCATCTTTTCGAGATTTCTGCTGCTAAGTTTGAACTGCAGAAGTAGCATCAGCTTGAGCATTTTATCTTTCATGACCTCCAAATACACTTGGCAAGGCCTCAGAATCATTTGTCCTTGGTGAAGAGTAATTAAACACTAAATATATGCTTCTGAGATTAACAGCTGGACAGCTGTGTGTGAAAACATCCCTTGCAAAAAAGGTTAGCAGGCTGAACAGGAGTGTCACAGAGCATTGTGGAGCGATGAAGTGCTTTAGACAGAGCTGTCAATAATGTATCTCTCTGGTATGACTGCTTTATTAATAGGCTTAATTATTTTCTCCTCCATTCTCCTGATTTCCATCCTTATTAGAGATTTCCTTATGGCTCTGGATAGCGGTGCCAAGGGAAAGTCCCTGAAGTTATTATCAAACTTGGGCTCCACAGAGGAGGCTGCATAGTGCTGGTTGCTTTCATAAAATCACAGGCTCATAGCATCACTGTCTTGAAAGGAACCCTTAAAGGTCATCTAGTCCAACCACCCTGCAATGAACAGCTTGATCAGAGTTCTCCCCTTCCAGCCTAACTTTGAGTATCTTGAGGGACAAGTCATCCACTAGCTCTAAGGGCAGCTTGTGCCAGTGTCTCACCAGCCTTATTGTAGAAAACTTCTTCTTTATATCTGTTCTAAATCTCTCCTCTTTTACTTTGAAACCATTTCCCCTTGTCCTATTACAACAGACCCTGCTTCAGAGTCTTTCCCCTTCTTTGCTTATGGAGGAAATGTCACGTATATACTGTGCTTGATTTCTTCACTCTTTTCTTCACCTACCCTGTAGATGACCATGTGATTGTACTGTACCATGATGAAGAAAAAGCCACTGCTATATGGGGAATAAGACTGTTCATAAATTAAAGATAATTCATGATTGTAATTGCTGATTTTTTCCCCAGTGTTTACTTTTGCTTTTGCACTGTACATTTGTGTATGGATGATCATGATTAAGAGAGGTGGACTGATGGAGAAAAATCATAGAATCATAGAATGGCTTGGATTGGAAAGGACCTCAAGGATCATCAAGCTCCAACCCCGCTGCCCCTAATATCCAACCTAAATCTTCCCTCCTTCAATTTAAAACCATTTCCCTTTATACTGCCATTATCTTCCCTCGTAAACGGTGGACTCCCTTCCCATTTGTAAGCTCCCTTCAGGTACTGGAAAGCTGCAGCAAGGTCACCCTGCAGCCTTCTCTTCTCCAGGCTGAACAAGCCCAGCTCCCTCAGTCTGTCTTCATAGGGGAGGTGCTCCAGCCCTCTGATCATCTTTATGGCCCTCCTCTGGACCCACTCCAATACTTCTTGTATTGGTGGTCCCAAGCCTGGACACAGTATTACAGATGGGGCCTCATGAGGGCCGAGTAGAGAGGGACAATCAACACCCTGTCCCTGCTGGCTACCCCTCCTCTGATGGAGCCCATCTCCTGGAGCACTCCTCTTTTAGTTAAGAAGGAGATATATGTTATATATTATATATAATATAATATATAATATATATATTATATAATAATATAATATAATATATATATATTATATAATATATATAATAATAATATATATAATAATATATAATATATATTATATATATATATATATAATATATGAGATATATATTTTGATCAAAGGTAACATCAGAAGTAATGAAAGGAGAAATAATCTTCAGAGAAAGAGGATTCTTTAATAAAGAAAGGATCTATCTTGGAGATTTAACTTTCTTAAATCTTTCAAATCCTTAAGCCAAACGCTTTAATATTCCAAAATTTTAAGACGGTATTTATTTCATGTGCATTAGGAACAAGTAACCATCACCCCCCTAACTGACAAACTGGACACTCTGTCCATGTGGAATTGGCACACTGGAGCCCTAAACATGCATTTTCTGTAAAATATTTCCAAGTTCCAGACTTCCATTATAAATCTTTCTATTTGCTGACACTCATGGTATTGTTTTGCCCTTAATGGTTTATGTACATATAAAAAGGCACTGGGTTGTATTTACCACCTTCCCAGCTACTGAATTGCTTAGCACAGATACATTCTTTCATGAGTACTGTCATTAAATGCATGAAATTATTGATTTAAACTGCTTTCCTGAGAGGCTGTTCCTTAAAAAGAGCAGAGTCGGGTCTTCTTTTGTCTGCAAACTAGGCTGAATTTCATAATAAAACTTTCATCAATCAAAACTCTGAACAACAATAACCTCCCTATGATACATCAATGACTAAATCTCCAAGAGAGCAGGCTTTATTTTTTTCTTAGGGAAAAAAAAATATGAAAAAGAGAGAGAGAAAGACTAGTAAGGATGCAGTTTTTCTTGTAAGGAACTCCTTTTGAGGAGATCATGCTAAAAAGGCTCCTAAAGGCATCACTTGCTGCTGTAATTTGTAGACGGGAGCTCTCTTAATTACAGCCGGAGTTTATTGCATCTCTCTTTCTCTCTCTCCCCCCATGTGCGTGCACGCAGAGAGCTCGAGAAAGCTGGCAGCACTACCTGAATAGCTATTGAAAGAGTGTGTGACTTCTCAGTGCCTGCTTCATTACTGGGTGCAGCTCTTCCCAGGCGTGAGAGCGCCTAACTGCATTCTCCCATCGCAAAGACCTCGGTAAGTCCCCTCCGCCGGCAGAGCTGCGGGTTAACCCAGCGATGGGGAGGAGGGAGAGGCAGGGGAGGTGGGGGCACTCGGCACAGCTTCACATCTGTTCCATTTCTGTGATAAACGGGTGGGATCTTCTCTGCTTTGCTGGGATGCAAAGGCAGTCGCGTGGAATGTTTTGCGTGCTCGGGAGTGGTGCTAAGTGCCTTCAGGAGTGCTGGAAACTGAGTGGAATTTTTCTATGGGAGATGAGATTGGTGAATGCTTTTCAGAACTGCAAGAAGAGTGTTTGTGTCTCGGTTTGGTTTCCCCTGTAATTACCCTCTTGTTTTCCTCTCCCTCCTTTTATTTATTTTGTGTGTGTGTGTGTGTTTAATATGCTATTAGGGTCAAAAAGAAGAAACTGTGTCTTCCTGCTGATTGATGGCTTTTGAAATGTAGAACTTTTATCAGGAGAGGGATGAGAGCTGCAGATCTAGAGGAGATCTGACTGCTTTTTATTTGCATGTGCCTTCTTGTCCACGTTTCTGGTGCTGATTGTATGGGTTTTACCATGCTCAGAAGTCCAAAAAGCTAGTATATGCACATTTACTTCTGCAGACGCTGATGTTTATGCTTGTTAAATGTGCTCGTGTCACATGTTTTATTAGTCACAGCCTGACAAGTGGCACTCTCCAGGTAGCTCCTTTCAGTAGATGCAGCAGAAAGTACTCCCAGACTCCCTGGCTCTTATTTACCCTGATCCTGTAAGTCAAGCTCATTAGACTCAAAAGAAAATGATAGAGGCCATTGAAGAAGTCAGCCTGTAACTCTCCTGGCCCCAGCTGAGCAATGGCATTAGAAATGAGAGCTGTGAATGATGCAGCTGTTGGAGGATCCCAATGCTCCAGAGCTGGCTGCCTTTCGATTTGAAAAGTGTGAACGAGTTACTCCAGGGATGGGCTGGAGGTTATTGGCTAGCAGTACAAAGTATTAACAGAATGACTGTCTCCTAACTGAACTCACATGCATTTACCCCATATGGAGGTAAATCCAATCTAGAAGAACTGCTTTTTAGTAGCACGATATGTAACCATTGGCTCATATCTTATTGCTAGTCCAGTCCAGATGTCTGTTGGCAACAGCTGTCCATTGGATATACAGATGACACAGACATATTTATGAGGGGGAAAGCTGCTTTTTCTATTTAGAAAACATACACTAGTTGTTTGAAACTGTTGCTTGGTGTCCCCAGACATCACTATCTCTTCTACTGAGCAAACATGATAGCTCAAAGGATTAAGTTTTAAGGTCAGCAATGCTTGCTTTTCAGTTAAAGTGGGTAAATTTATGTCTCTCCTACAGTCAAAAGGACCAGATTGACTTTTTTTTTGTTTTGTTTTCTTTTTGGAAGGCTTCAGTGCATAATATAACTTTTATAAGCTAATATTAAAACAGAGCTCAGATCTGTAGCCAAGAACAAAACAGGTGCGGCTTCTTGAGATCCAGTTATTTTACATTATAGTGATAGGGGAAGGTGTGCAGATGACTACAGAATTGAGACAAGGGAGCTCCTATAGCTTCATACAGTGGAGGCAGTAAGTAGGAATATCCTACATGTTCCAGGTTTTCAGAGGCAACATTACTTCATTGATAAACTAAACTGTTGTCAAAATCACATTGTTACCTGGGACACTTACTGCATCAGATATAACAGTGGGATGCAATACAGAGATGAATAAATCCAGGTAGATGTGTGTGTGTGTGGCGGAGGAGAATTTGTAAGAAAATAACAATTTTTTGTTGCTGTTTTGCTTTATTTTGTATTTGTGTGCAACAGCTCTCTAAGTTTGTTGCTAGAATACTTTCAGTACAACAGTGCATTGCCCTTTCTCTGTTTTGCTTTAATTATCTGCCTGGACATACAGAAAAAGTAGAAAAAAATCAATAAGAAGAATCTCAGTGTGTAGAGGGTAGGAACGTGTACTTCTGCTGAGCTCTGTGCCACAGCCTTCTGTCAAATTCAGCCTTGATCACATTCATTTTAGTAAGGAGGTCTGCTATCGGCATGGCAGGATGTTCACAGAGCAACTTGATAGCAGGTCAGGATGGCAGAAAAATGCTGAGGGCTGTTTGCCAGAAGCCAGATGCCATGACCCTTCTGCCTACTGGAAGTGAGTATTCTGAGTATGTTACAACCAAGAACATGATGAAGAGACAAGGTATCTTGGCTGACAGGTAAAATTTTTGTTTATGTTGTCAGTGTCTGCTCTGTAATGCCTCACCCATGGCACATGGGATCTGGCTTCTCTGTTTGTCTATCCCACCAGGAATTGGATGAGGCTGGAGCCATTTGTCTCTTCCCACACAAGAAACTATAGGCACCTGTCAGACAAGGCTGCCCTACACTTCAATATGCACCCACACATCCATTTAGTAGGAAACATAGTAAGTGGACATACTGACTATGTTTGGACTGCTCTAACACAGTTGAAGTCAGACAGCACATGGAAATACAACTTACATTCCCTCTCATCCAGTTGCGACTACTCTGGAGAAGAGGCCAACACCCTCTCTACCATAATCTCCTTTCAGGTGGTTGTAGAGAGTGACAAGGTCTTCCTGGAACCTCCTCTTTTCCATACTACACAATCATACTTCCCACAACTGCTCCCCATAAAACTCATGCTCCAGACCCTTTGCAGCTTCCTTATCTTTCTTTGGACACATCCCAGGAGGGTTGTGTTTGTAAGAAGGCTGGACTCACTGATAGAAAAAGTCTTCACACTTTGCCAGCAAGAGCTGCTGAGATCTAAATGTACCTTTAAGCCAACCTGGGTTTTCATCAGAAATTCTTTCTGTTGCTCTCTGACTTGAAATGAGCTTGTCTCCCTGTATCCCTGTCCCCCATCAAAGATTACAATTCATGAAGCAGAAAATGCCTGACGCTCAAACACTGGCAGAGTTCTTTTAAATTATGTTTCTAGTTTATCATCCTTTTGTATGTCAAAGTTTCCTATTTCCCCTCTCTATTTTTATATATAGCAAAATGTTTCAATCCAGGCATTTCAATACCCATCAGTAAAGTGTATGTGGCAGTATATCCTAATCTACTGAACAAACAGGGATTTTCAAAGGGCATTCCCTGCACTGGCTGTAGGTTTGGGCTTTTTTTGTTTGTTTGTTTTTTGTTTTGTTTTTTGTTTAACTTCAATTACTCTACAATTAGTAAAGCCAAACTGAAAGGAGCAGAGACTGGTGTAATTAATTGTTCATTGACCTAAAAACCCTCTCTGTTGCCCTCAGACACTTTCCTTCTTCTCTCCCTCTTTCGTGTGGTATCCCTCCGAGTTTAACTTCAACTGAAGCTCTTTGGAACAGCTAACATGTATCCACTCACTGCACACTTTCTTGTCCACCATACTTCATGGAAATATGAAATATTAACCATAGCTGGAGTGTTTGGAGTGGATAAAAACTAATGCAATCTTCTGATCTTAGCTGCATTTTTTTTTTTTTCTATGATTCCTTGCACCTTAGTGTGGTAAAAAGGAGAGAAACATCTTCAAACCTTCTGTGAACTTTTTGTTACTACCCCTGGAGAAGGAACTCAAAACCCAACATCTGTTGTCTTCGACCACTGCATGATCTTGGCAAGGGTGGAAGGACATTGAAAAACCATGCTCATGCAGTGGAAGAACAGTAAGGATGTTTTTCAGCATGGCATTCTTTTGATTAGAATGACTTACAAATTGGTTTTTGTCATTGCTAGGACAAGAGTGGAATTGACATTTAGTAGCATATGAATTCCCCAGAAATTTGTACCCTATAATATAAATTAGGTTAAAAGCAATTAACCAAACCTCGAGACAGCAAGTTTTCATTTTATTATTCTCTGAAAGGAAGAAAATCTACAATGTAAATTCTAGGAAGACAACAGTGGCACAAGAAACATACAACTCTAAATGAAAATAAACTGATGAATTCAATAGGACATTGTAGTCAAAATTCCTCACTAAGCTGAAAAGAATATCTAGATACAGAAGCCACACAGTCTCAGTTTTCCACTTACTCTGTTTTTGTGTTAGCTGTACAAAACAATTAAAGAAGGGGAAGGAGAGCAGAGCAGATAACTGGATAATAGCAGGAATGATCACAACTAGTCTGTACATTTCATTGAACTTCTACCCAAGTTTTACTTGAAATTGATTTTTTTTTTTCACTGAAAAACGATGACAGAATATGTTCCAGCACTACAACAGATGCTATTAAAGCAGCTTCTTTCCATTATGAAAATAAAGCTGAAGCACTATAGCATATGTTGTGTTGATTCATGTCTTAGGAAATACCATCCCATGGAGATATATTTGATAAATGCAATAAGAAAGCAGCTGATTCCTTGGAAAAATGCATTTGACTGCAGCATTAGCCACTTGCATATTGTACTTGACAAACACTCAGAGGTAATATGTTCTAATACATTGCCACAAGACCTAAAAAGTTTCATTCAGATGCAACAGTATTCCTTTATACTCCTGAATGTCTTATAAGATGCTACCTGCAAGATGAAAAGATTGGTAAACAATTCCTTTTATGGTCATCTGGCCCTGATGTTCTGTTGCTAGCACTCAGATAGTACAGTTCCTCATCTGCAAATTCAGATTAGTTTTTCTGCCTCCACCTTCTCCACACATCCTTCATCTGTATCCTTTGCTTGGACTGCATACTGAGGGCAAAGACCCTGCCTTGCTATATGCACATGGTTCTTGGCTGTAGGTGCTTCTGCAAAAGAACTTCCTCCCCCAAGCTAGTAACTAATGTTGTTGGTATCAGCCTCAGCCAATGCCAGTGATGCTGGGAGCACATACCCCAGTTCTGAGCCTGGAAGCACCTGCGGGCTATAGACCCCTTCTGGGTGTGATTGCCCTGTGCTGTGGCCACCAAGGGCTTCAGTTCCCCCTTCTACTACATCAACATTTCTTAGAAAATCCATACTTGAGTGTTTGAAGAAGAGGTCGTGTGTATCAATTCTAGAATCAGCATCTGGGAATGGACGTAGCAATTATATCAGTGACACTGAGAAATACCAAATTCTCTGACAGTTCTGTTAGCTCCACAGAGCTGCCTACAGTAAGTAAGCGTTTGCTTTTGACAGTTAACTAGATAAGGTGACTCTATGGGGAGCTGATAGGTGCCCTAACAAGTTATGTTGTTGCAGCACTTTCTTTCTGACCAGGATTTCACTCACATAACTGACAGCTGGCACCTTTGGTAAAATTCAGCATAAATCAATCAGAACAACAGCCCATCTTCCTGATGCAGATATGTCTTGAGTCTAACCCTGTGTGTTTGGATGCAACAGGCTCTGTGAAACAGGAGCAGGTTTTGGAGCCTGCTCTTAACTTTGTATTTAGTATATTTTATGTTAAAATATAATCTAACAGTACTGATAGAGTGTTCTGTTCTACCTTTAAAGAGCAAAAAACTATCTCTCTATTGAAGTAAGAGCATTCAGTGAATTGATCCTTGATGAATTTCTTTCAATTCAAGGAGGTTTACAGGTGTACAGACAAAGCACGGATCCTGTACAGTGCAGCTGTGCTACATGTTTCCTTGTCTTATTGCTCCATTGTGATCACTAGGAGAAGATAAAAATTAGAGTAGCTCAGCACAGGATAGGGAAAATAATTAAAATATTGCTTCAAAAAGTCCTGCAAAACTCTTATAGGGAATTACTTTTATGTTGCTTTTCTTGAGATAGTATAAAGGTGACCACCACTCTAGACCAACTAAAAGCCTAGTTTCTTACGGAGTCTTAAAAAGAAAACTCAGGTAGTTAAATGTAGAAGATCTCTCTCTTTCACTGTATTCCAATTGAAATAGTTGGAAAATGGCTCCAAATAAAGCTAGATCTGCCCAACTCATAAACCTCTCCTGTCTTTTAGCTGCATTCAACCAAAAGTCAAGTCACAAGGTGACTCAAGACTAGTGTCTAAGTTTCAGCTGGGATGGAATCGTTTTCTTCAGTGTCCGGTATGACGCTGTGTTTTCATTCTAGAAGAAAAGAAATACTGATAACACACCACTGTTCATGGTTGTTGTTTAGTAGTGCTGTGCAGAGCCAAGGCCATTCCGGTTTCTCAGTGAAGAGCTGGGAGGAAACAGAATCAGGACAGCTGACTTAAACTGGCCAAAGGGATATTCCATAGCACATGGCATCATGCAGAAAGAGAGTCTTGAAGGGTGTGGTAGTGCATCTCGCACTTTGGCTTGCTTGGGGGTTAGCTGGGCATTGGTCTGTGCACGAACAATTGTTTGCACATCATTTGTTATATACATTCATATATACATATACACAGTCATAACTATTTTCCTTTTCCTTTTCTCTATCTTAATAAATAGTTTTATCTCAATTCAGTAATTCTACTTTTTTTTTTTTTTTCTTTTTTTCAAGTCTCTCCTCCATCCCACCAGGAAGGGAGGGAGGGAGTGAATGGCTGTGTGGTGCTGAGCCACCTGCTGGGTTAAACCACAACACATAGATTCACTACAGAATAGGAAAATCCCTAAAGCTTTTTCTCCAAGAAACTGTCTACCTCCTAGAGCTGTAATCAGCTCCCTAGAGCTTATTGTCAGAACAAGCACCCTGAATTTGGCTCAGAAAAAGACAGTTATGCCTTTTCTGTACAGCTGGGAGTTCCTGCAGCTCTACATGTTGACATCACATATCTGAGCCTCCTTTGGGCACTGCTGGAGCTCTAGGGAAATAACGGTGGTGTGTGGTTCTTCACTCTCCAGACTTAAAGAGTCCAGGTTTCTTCTTCTGAGTGACACAGGCCGGCAGGCCACTTTCACAGAGTTAAACAAAGTCATTTGGTGGTGAAATCATTCAGCAATGAAGGAGAGAGAACTTATGTATTGACTGAACTCCCCACAGATGTTACGTGACATTGCTGAAGTACAGTTTGCAGGATCAGTTATTTGTGCCAGCAAACTGTAATACTAAAGCTGTAGAAATTGTAAGTAGGTGTAGTGTTATATTTAAAAAATGAAAAATTGATTTCTTCATGAGAATGCTGTGCTATGCAGGCAAGAATTCATTCTGCATTGCTTATTGGGAAGCATTGCTGGATTTTACTTTCCAAGGAACTACAGAGAGCAGTACAGATGTGAGCCTTAATCTCACTACGGATCCCCCTTTGAATTCTCAGAGCATATTTTTTAGCTCAATATCCTACTACCAGGTGTGTCTGAGGTCAGAGCTCAGCACCTCTGCTATTCAGCTAGCTGCCACGGTTTTAGCTTGGCCTCCCAGCAGAAGTGGCTAGTAATAAAACCAAACTAAAAGGCAAAGCATAAGGGTACTTCCATGTCCTTCCTCCCTAGGATTTGATTTTCTTGGCATGGAGCTGGGACAAAAACTGATATTTTTTCAGGCCAGCAGTGGGAAGGAGCGGAGCTGGTAACAGGATAGTGGAGGGAGGAGAGGACATGCATCATTGTAGTGTAGCATTCTGCGTCACTTCTATCATGCTCCAGATAAAATATCTGAAAATTCATCAGGCTTTTGCCATCTGTTCAATTTTTGGAATGCTTCCAGAAAAGGACAGTGCTTATAAAGAGCGTGTCCATTTTAACTAACAGATTCTTCCCTCTCCTCAAATGCAAACAATATACATTTCATTAGTGATTATGGACACAGGTGTATGTGCCTCAGCTCACATGGACACAACAATAACGAGGCTCCTAATTTGCAACTAATCCACCCGGCGACACGCAGACTTCTAAGCAAGCAACTCTACATCCCAGTAATGAGTATGTTATTTATTAGAGTTGACTAAGCTTGCCTGGTTTAAATCTGGATTTAATCTTATCTTAAGGTATTCAGTTCTGGGATTTTGCTTCAGCAAAGTGTCAGCATAGACATACATACTGCGATGTCTGGAAGTACCTACTGGACAGCCGTGCTCCAAAGCTGTTCCCCAAGAAACACGCAACACTTCTATGTCAGTGTATATCTCCTCTTTCATTTTTAACAAGTAGCAACTGAGAGTAAACCATAGTGATCACCTTCTGATTATGCACTGCATGAACTACCAGCCCTGTGCACTGCTGAAACTAGTGACACCCAAAGGAAAAAAATAAGGACCAGCACATTTCCACATAATACATATTAACACCTGACCTCAGGATGAAGTCAGGCAAAATCAGAACATGATTTACAGAAGTGATTTTTCTTCTCAGCTCTGCAGTTATTGAAGGCATTTAGTATACATTAATTAAAATTAAATAATAATAATAAAAAGAAATCTGCTCATGGCTAGCTTAAGGAGCAACATGTGGCACATAATTTGGATTTCTGGGTGATTTAGACAGTAAGCTGCATTACTCATCCCTCTCATTTAAGATATGTTGATTCCATAATCTTCCATTTGGATTTTCATCCAAACTTTGTTTTAGTGTCTGCCAGAGAAGGAGGTACATCGTAGAGTGAGCAGTGCAGGGTGAAAATTGTCCAGCTGAAAAAAGTGAATATGACAGAAAGTGACCCTGAGCAACAGCAGTGTATGGGAGCTTCTAATTTCTTTTTAGTGACAGAACAATTATTTTACTTTTTCTCCAGCAGCAAACAATCCTTCTGTATTTAGTGCAGGATACATTTATAATCAAGTGGCAATTTAGCGTATGACCTTCTCTCCTTGTTTGAGCTGAAAATCATCTCATGGAATCATGAGAGATCAGACTGAGAGAGATCTATGGGCAAACAAATCGAAAGCTTCCACTATCGGGAGGAAAAAATAAAAACAAAATATTTTTTAAAAAGAAGATTAGAGATAGAAAATGCACCATTTTCATCAAATAGCCCTGTGAATCAAATATCATTTATTTGAACATGCAGTAAAAAAATACCCAGCTGCTTGCATGACTGTTGTAGCAGTCCAAATCCATGTGTTCCTTTTCATTAACTAGTGTACTGGGGCTTTCCCCAGACACTATCTATCCATGATTCAGCAGAGACAAACCAATCTGTCAAGCAACCAAGCTAGAGTTAGGTGTGATAAAAAATAATCCTATGATAGGCCTGCAGCTAATACAATGTGATCAATTATGAAATTAAATCATGAAGTTTGAAATAGAAGAGATAAGAATAAAAGAAAGGAAAGGAAGAGGGAGAGGCAGAGTCAGAGGAAGAGGCAGAGGGAGGAGGGAGAGGGAGAGGGAGAGGAGAGGGAGAGGAGGGAGAGGAGAGGAGAGGAGAGGAGAGGAGAGGAGAGGAGAGGAGAGGAGAGGAGAGGAGAGGAGAGGAGAGGAGAGGAGAGGAGAGGAGAGGAGAGGAGAGGAGAGGAGAGGAGAGGAGAGGAGAGGAGAGGAGAGGAGAGGAGAGGAGAGGAGAGGAGAGGAGAGGAGAGGAGAGGAGAGGAGAGGAGAGGAGAGGAGAGGAGAGGAGAGGAGAGGAGAGGAGGGAAAAACTAATGCTCTCCAGAAAGATATGAACTGTGGTGGCATATCTGGCAAAGATAATTAAGTCATGTCCGTATGAAGGTTGAAATTAATCAGAAGAGGAAGAATTAAAGTTTATATAATTTCCTGAGCTTGTAAAAAATTTGTAGCGAAGATCACCAGTAGGAACAGATGCTCCAGGGAGATAGAGAAGTGCATACAATCACTGTTTCCCCTGCTCTGTCGCAAATGAAAGAGCAGTAAATAGGAGTGGCAGATTTTCTGAGCACATTTTTTCCTTGGCAGAAGCCCAACCAGGTTCACTGAAGCATCCTGATAGACTGTGTAGGAACTATGGGAATACCTGTTACTTGAACATGGATCTTGATCTGCAACTTTGTTTTTGGATGGACTAGGGAGGATGCTGGAAAGAGAAAACTGATGACTTCATGGTGAGTACAGTTCAATAGAGCTGACTTCCTAGACAATTGTTTTATAATTCAAAGAAAAGGGATAAGCTTGAGCATGGGAAAAAAATAAGTAACAAAAATCAGTTTGATGGCAAGGAATGCGAGGTAATTTTGGCCTCATTTGTTCATTTAGCCCACTGGCACACTGCAACATGAGATCAGCTTTGTGCAGCTGAAATGTTGGTCTAACATGCTGCCAAATCCCTGGCCACCCTGAAGCTGCTCAAGCCAAAATCTGGAAAAGCTGTGTGTGAGTGACAACACACAAACATTGAGAGCCAAGGGCAGATTCGTGCTGAGAGTTGAGGTGGGCTGCAGGACTTTACAGTGGAAGAGGCTTTACCGAACTAGGAATGATACTAATACAGCCCTTCCGGTGATCTCAGAAGGTTTTCTGTCATCAAGAAAAGATGCTATGGGAAAGAAGAATGCAGCAGTGTTGGCTGGTGGCTCTGTGGGGCCAAGATCACCTTGTAAAGGAGAGCAGATGAAAGTGGTTCTTCTCCATCTCTCCCTCCTACCTCACTGCAGAGAGATCGGCAATGTAGACAAAACCTGTTGGGGATTTGCATTAAGTACAGGAAGACTATTAGCTTACATGATAGGCATTCCTCCTGAGCTGCAGCGAGCATCACTTCACCAGCAAGATCACCAGAAGTTCCAAGATACACATCATGTTTATATCCTAGATTCTGAAGGGAAAATATGTGGAGGATGAAGGTCATTTGTCCTATCATGACAGCCCACAGCAGACAGCAGACAAAGACAAGCCCTAGTGTGGGCCAGAATAGAGCGTAACTTGACCTACCTAAAGGAAACAAAACTTCTGTAAAAAGCATTAGAAACAGATCTGTGAAAAAGCAGCATGACCACATTTGAGCTATTATAGATTAACTAAGAACGGACAAGAAGAATATAGGCTGTTATTCCCTTGGTGTGCCTGTTAATTTGGTGAGCAGAGTTTGGGAGTCGAGGTGGTAGCGAAGCAGGACCAGCAGCAGGAAAACAGGGGCTTCACTCAGAGCACAACTTCTCAGGCCAAGTTGTTTAGAAATTGGCAGCCTCACACATGCAGCAAACACCAACATCAGAATGAATTCAAAGCTGTTATCCCACAGATCCAGAACAACGACAACAAAAATATAGAAAGGTGTTACCAGTGTGAGCCCTGCAGAATTTGTGTTTGGCTTGGCATCAAAAGCATGTTGTGAGATTTTTGACCTGACAGTGTCAGCTGTGGTCTTCTACTGAGAAAATTTATGCAGCCCTGAAAGTGAGGAGTTGGCAATTAACAAGAGCAAGTTTGTCAACTGTGCTGCCTTATTTGGACACTGTAGAAAATTCTGTGCACACCACGTGAAAAAACAGTATCCTATCAGATATTTTCATTGTCAAGAAGGTATAAGCTTTGGATAATCATAGAAGAAGGAAATGCACTGGCAAAAGTGTGAAATATCTCAGTGTTAAAAAATCTAGACAACATTTCACACTCACTTTATTACAATTTCTTCATGGTTTTGTTTTGTTTTTAGAACAGGATTCCCTTTTAAATAGAACACAATCTGTTTGGAAACATTAGGCTGCATGGTGTCTTGCATATTTACAGGGCTAAACTTGCTTTGGCATATTTAAATAGGCTATTTTGAGCAGTGTTAGGTTTTTAGTGCATAAGAACTACCATGGGCAAGGTTCTCAAAAACAGACCTCTGAGAGGAATCTCTATCAACCTTTATATAGAAAACTACTGAATTTTAAATATGGCTTTCTGAACTTATCAACGGGTGCAGAATTGAGGTCCTGGAATTAGGATAGCTCTGCTAGGAGGGCATGTCCACCCGCTGTAGATCTAAACTGCAACATGCAGCTTCAAGAGCATATGCTAGCCTGGATACCTTCATACAGCCCTGTGTTATGCCAGGTAAACATGCCCCACTTGAAAATGTGACATCCAAGTTATCAGCTAATATTTGCTTTTATCATGTCTGTTTGAGGACAGTCATATCCTCAATCTTATTGGCACTGTAGTGGAAATTTAGGAAGTGCAAATGATTTTCCTTCCAGGCTTTGTTCATGTGACTACTTTTTGACAAGTTACAGTACTGTTTCTGCCAATGAAGGTGCCTACTCTATGAATAAAAACATAGGAATACTATGGATAATCTTTAAATTCATAAACAGTACACCCGTTATTTAATTATTTTATTATTACAAATAACTTCTGCTGTTTGTTGTCATTATTGGGTTATATAGAGTCTTCCTTTATTCTCTTTCCAACAGACAGAGTAAACCAGTCCTGACATCTGAAGGAATGTATCTATGGCAGCACATAATGTGTTGCTCTGTAGAATGGCTCACCAGCTTTTTTATTTTTCGCTCCCCCCCCTCCCTCTCCCTTCCCTCCCTGCCCCTTACCCACCTCCCCCTTCCTTCCTTCCTTCCTTCCTTCCTTCCTTCCTTCCTTCCTTCCTTCCTTCCTTCCTTCCTTCCTTCCTTCCTTCCTTCCTTCCTTCCTTCCTTCCTTCCTTCCTTCCTTCCTTCCTTCCTTCCTTCCTTCCTTCCTTCCTTCCTTCCTTCCTTCCTTCCTTCCTTCCTTCCTTCCTTCCTTCCTTCCTTCTCTTTCTCATTTTCACTCTCTCTCCCTTTTTTAAAAGATTTTGAAATGGAACATTAAATATGCTGCTTTGCTTTCACATTGAAAAACAATATCACATACTTGTATGAGGTAACTGAATGTAGCATCCACACTGGATGGATTTTGTCCTTGTCTCCTGTCTTCCCAGAAAGAGAGGAAGCATCAATTGTCACTGCTTTGTAAATTGTTCAATTTTTCCCCTTGGTAAAGAAGCGAGTTTTAAATGCCAACTGGCACAGTTTGCAAGGGCATATAATTTATGAGGAGTGTATGAGAAACTGAAAAGAAAGCTACAATCAGTATGAACATAAGCAAAACACTCAGCCTTCAGTCTCTGCCACAGAATGTAGCTGCCCATGCCTAGTTATCACTCCAAACACATTTCTTACTTTCCTGAACTGTAATTCTCAAGTCACTGGTTTTTTCAGTTGTGTTTTATTTTATTTTATTTTATTTTATTTTATTTTATTTATTTATTGGAAAGAAAATTGTCTTTTTTTTTTTTCTTTTTTTTTTTTTTAAGCTGGAAAGCTTCTCAAGGGAAAGAGGGACAGTCTGGAAAAAAAGAAACAAACAAAAAAGAATGAAAAAGTATAAAAATACATATATCTTGCCACAGACAGATCAACATTGATGAAAACTGTAGAGGATGGAGGGGATGTGAAGGCAAATTCAGGATTCTTACAAAGACAGGTTCTTACTGGAAATGGTAGGAACAAAGATGGGCAGGCAGCCTTTCACAAACAAGAGGGGAAAGGAAATGCAAGCAGGATTGTACAACAATCTTGAATACACAGAGCTCCTGCTATTAATTTTTAACTTTTCTAACCAAGCTATCTGCAGTTCTGGCACTATCTATCTCCAGAACAAAAGCCAGGTGTCTGCAGATTTGCATAGATCTACATATGTTTTGTGATATCTGAGCAGTTTTGCAAAAGCATATCTGATCGTATACAAAAAAGAAAATGGAAATACAGATATACTTCGGGATTTACATTCAGGTTTTTTTGCATATATGTTCACCTTCTTCCCCCATAGCAGGAGAATTTCACTCTAGTATCACAGCATACTGCAAAAGATTCACTTGATGATGATCCCCACAGCCCTATCTCCTCCCTTAAGTTAACTACGCTGCCCAGCTCCCACAGAAAACTACAGTTTATTCTCAAAGTAAACCAGCCTTAAGCTCCATACATCTCAGCCAGGTGTGAACACAGATAATGTTTCTTGGTGTAATACATATCCAATCACTTTATTAAATAACAGTCCTCTGGCTTACATAACACAAAGCACTGATGCCAGCCCTGCTGGGAGGGGTTTGGCAAGGACTATGGTGTCTGTGTTTGGAGGTGCACAAGATGCAGACAAGGATTTATGTTGTCATGTGAAGAGCTCTGGCTCAGCAAACAGGCTGTGCAAATCTCCATTACATACCTTTATTCATGCAAAATTACTTTTATGCGGGGGCAAAGAATGGAGGAAAAGATGGAGAAGACTTCAGCTTAGCATCGTGCTCCTGGTGTGCATGAATATGCACATGCATGAGAAACAATGCCTCAGTCTACACAGAATTGTGGAATCACAGGATGGTTTGGGTTGGAAGGGATCTCACAGCTCACCCAGCCCAAACCCCTGCTATGGGCAGGGCTGCCTCCTAGCAGCTCAGGCTGCCCAGGGCCCCATCCAAACTGGCCTTGAGCACCTCCAGGGATGGGGCACCACAGCTTCTCTGGGCAGCTGTGCCAGCGCCTCACTGCCTCAGCGCCTCACAGACAATGACAACTGTTTGATTCCATCTTCACTATCTTTGGTGGAATAATTGCAAAATCAATTTATTTTGGCTTAATATATGTTTCACGTGTATCCGAATTTCGCTCTTAAGTGAAAATAATGTTCAGGAGTCTCTTGTTTTAAAATCTTATACATATCTTCAGAACAAAAAATACTCACTCTTGAAGACAGATTTGTTGGTCTATCTGTCTTGCTGGAACTATTTCTAACTGGGGCAGCAGACTTAGACTTCAGATTGCAGTCCACAGATTATTTCACTATATCTTACAGCAGTAGCAGGCAGGATGATAGCACACAGAATTATTTATCAGAGTGAATATGATTATGTCCTGAAGTGAAAAGTGCAAGAAAGAAAGAAAGAAATCAGTAGACCAATATGGGTCAGTTATTTACTGAAAAGATATGAGAAAGCACAAAAGGAAATGCGCAGAAGAAAAAAATGATTATCTTCTCTCCAGTACAAGTAATTGTTTTAGCAGATCTCCTGTCAGAAAATGTTTTCCCAACTAGTTTTATTTAAAGATTCTGTGAAAGGGCAAATTGTCTAGTAATCAAGCCATTTCATGACTTAATTTACCTTGATTAGCATGGCACTTCTCAAAAAGTGCTAATCAATTTTAGCTTCTAGTAAACTGGGAACACTGCGCAAATTGCTGTTGCAGCCTCAAACTACTAATCAATTTTGAAAATCTAAATCAGCATGTATCTTATACTATTATTTTTCAGTCACTGGCTGAAATGCCTTCCTTGACCTTGAAGTGAGAAATGCATTTTCATGAAAAATAATTAAAGTATTGCAGTTTCTAGTTAAACTCCTGAGTGTGTAAGAAATATGAAGGGCAAGAATTTTTTTTTTTTTTGTAAATAAGGTCATCATAAGGTTATTTCACTTTTATTTTTTCATCTAATGAAGATCATTCTTACATATTTGGACCCTACACTCTTTCAGCATGCAGTGCATATTTACACTGCATAATGCAGTGTAACTGCTGGGCATGTTATAGTAACAGGTTTTTTAAAAAGCTTCAGCCAAAAAAATGTTTATGTTACATGAGTTTTCTGTTTTGCAAGCATAAATGTATCCCAAAGAATACCATGAGGTAATTGATAACACAATCACATAACAGTTTTCTATATTGTTATGCATCTCTTTCATGTTCTGTGTTACTGCAAATAAACCTATTACAAGTTTTTGGGCAGTTTAACTGTGTCTGAAAATTGTGAATTTTCAGATGTTAAAGGTTGAGACAATTTTTAACAACAAAATCTAATCATCCACCATCTGGAGCTTCTTTCACTTGTATGTTTATTAGAAGAACACAGGGACCTGCTGTCTTTTGGCAAGAAAAAAAATCTTCATTTTAATTCTAAAGACACAGAGATATAGCCTATTGCAGTGTGCCTATGTTTTGTTTTTTTTTTTCCCTCTGCGTGTTTCTGAAACAGACATATAAAACATTGCCAGCAAAAGGCAGGACATCACAAATGACCATCTGATACAAAGGAACTGGCTGGTTCAGGGTGTCATTCCTTGAACTGGAAGGAAAATTGCATAAGATGGGCTAAATTTTGGGAGAAAGAACAGAAGAAAGAAAACAGCTCTCTGTAATACGGAACAGCAGCAGAGTGGAGCTGATTTCCTCCAGAAGACACTGGTATAGATACATGTTTTCTGACTTAAGAATTAGCAATTAAGTCATGGTGTCCAGAGGCCAAATGACTGTGCCCTGTGTTCCTCCAGATGTCACCTGATCAGGAATCTTAAAACTACCTGTAGTTGTATGAATGCCTATATTTAGAAGTAAGTCTCTCTGCTGCTAGAGAGACCAAGAAAATTTCAGAGAAGTTTTTTGAGCTGTATTGCCTTTTGCCTCCCTTTGACTGCACGTAGAGTCTCCTAGGCTCGTACCTGCACCTCGGGTAGGAGTTTGTAGTGGCATGATGCAAAGACTTCTCAGTGCCTGCTCAGGCTGTGCCTTGCACTTCTTTATTGTTTCCTACCACTGTCATGTCCCTTCACTTGCGATAGGTGTTGAATGACTCCACACGGAGTGGAAGTCAACTGTTTTTTGTCTCCTTTGAGCAAAAGGCTGTCACTAAAGTGTCACTAAAACATATTAGGTAACTCAGGATGCTGGCTATTGAAGGTGATAACAATAAGTAGTTAATACTTTGAAGATCTGCCATCATGCTCCTATCAGACAACTAGAAGGTCAAAGAGACACTTACGTCCTGAAGGCCAGTAAGTGCAGGCTCTGTCAGAAAATGAATGGGTGGAGAATACACATTTGGGTAAAGCACTAACACATGAAATGCTCTGCTTCAAATGTCTGTAGACAGAGATTATGAGTCTAAGTGCATTCACTTCTGTCAGCGACATGAGAATGCCAATGAAGATCACATCAAAAGAATCTGCTGGAGCCAAATTAATGATCATTAGACTACAATTCATAGTAGCAAAAATATAAACCTTGTTTATATATGAAGGATGAGACAGAGATAATGAAAGAGAGAAAAGAAATTGAAAAGGAAGGAGGTTAAAAGAGGAGAGGAATTACGAAAAAGTGTATAAGAGCAGAGAAGGTAGGAATTCAAGGGAACAGGCAATATGAAAGTGAGAGAGCAGATGCCAGTATAAGAATTGTCATACCACATCTGAGCCACTACCCTTGATGCTCAGCATCTTGTTTCTTTTAGAAACTAGGACTAAAAAATGCTTCAAAGCATGGTGCAATAAAACTGTCCAGTGAAAATCTATAGTGTTGAGACCATCAAGGAAGTTTTCTTCCTACTGAGATTATTTGAAGCCCTGATTCTCTGAGTTCCACCACTAAGCCATGTTTCTTAGTACCATGTCCACACCTCTCTTAAATGCTTCCAGAGATTGCCACCCCACCATCTCTCTGGGCATCCCCTTCCAGTACCAGACCACCCCCTCCATGAGAAATTCCTCCTGATATCCAATCTAAACCCCCTCTCGTAAAATTTGAGACTACTGAAACATAGGAAGCTACCAAGCAACTCCACTAAAACTTCTCTCCAGCAAAGGGGCAAAGAGTGGTAATTGTCCCAGGACAGCACTACACCTCTTCTGACATTAAAACAGATACTGCTCTCCATGCTTGCACAGTCAGCATTGCCTGTGGTATCTGAAGTAGGATGAAAAAGCTAAGAGGGAATGTAGGAATGCCATTATTCAATAATTTTACTTCAGTAATTCAAGACAATGCAAAACCCAGTAGCCCCTTTTGTTCCTCCAGGTGAGCTCTTATGATGGCTTTAGTACCTAGATGTTAAGTAGTAGTGACAGCTAGACCAGGTCCTGTGCACCTCTGCATGACAGATATTTCTTTAGGAGGAGGAGAACCAGAGGCAAGAAGCTGCTGCCCAGCATTCACCATGAGCACAGAGGAGGGATCATATGTGAATGTTTTAGGTCTTTTCAGGACAGTGAATCATTATATCAGAGGTGTCTGATGTGTCAGTTTTGTCATTCATGGTTGTTCCTTCTGTTGAGACTAAATACAAGATCTACTAATTTTGTGGTATTGTCATCCTTACTGTGGGCATAGGCTTTTATACATGGCTTGGACAGAAAAAAATATAACAAAATGCTTCCTATACACCACCCATATGTCCCAGAGTGCTTCAGGTTGTGCACCTTCACTTTGTAATAGAAACATCACTTTCTGGAGAGTAAATGGAATTCCATCTTAGCAGGAAATCCTACTCCAGAAAACATGCAAATTTTTTCATCTTCAGAGAAATAAAACACTTTAAGGATATGACAAGGTGAAAAAGAGAGTATCTGGCAAGAATTCCCATGCTGCCATAGCAGAGAGACCCTTTACATTGCTGATTTAAATGGCATGCCTCTTTTCATACTGCATTAGTGTTTCAACTTCTGCCTCTCCTTGAGTTTAGCTTCTGAGATTTTGCACTTTATAGTCCAATGTTCTGCTTTTTTTGCTTCTAGTCTCGTGTTGCTGGCTTTGCTCAAGCCTGTAAAACCAGATGACCATCTTGCTCTGATAAATTTGCTCAGGGTCAGCAGGGTAAAAAGTCTGACAGGGGAGTTATAAAAAAAGAAATGCACAAAGACATGGGCAGAATTTCTCCTCAAGCACAGCTAAGTCAGCTCCAGACTCACTCTTTATTTATGGCATAGATGCCACTGTTTGCGCTCTGGGGAGGGAGAGGGAAGAGAAGCAGTGCTGGAGGAATTTGAATATGCAGTACAGAGAGCACACTTGTTTGCCGTGGCACCTGATAGACCCCCTCATCACCCAAATGTCGGAGCGTAACAGATTGCTTTTTCTCTGAGATTCAGATTGGAAATGCTTGGCAGACAAAATAAAGGAATGAATGTTTTCTAAAAATAGTCGATCTGTTTTCCCTATGACAAACAAAGATTTATGTGAACCCAAATTAATAACAACATGTTTCACATTTCCTGGTCTGACTGCTATCTGTATCTCATCAATTGATATCTTTATTCATAGGATACAAAAAATAAAACTTGCAAGAGTAGCATTTTTCAGAGGATGAAAGGAAGAGGCTGGTGTTTCCAGAAAATAAGGCTGTGCTTTGTGCAAGAGAGTGGGAGCACTGGGCAATAGGAAGAGAGACAGTGTGTACCAACTGTCCACCCCCTAAAGTGAGATGTGAACATTTATTTCTGCCTTAGGGCAAAGATTCACGACATATTAGCCCCTTGTAAACTGGGGAAGAAAGGATTAGGTGACAGACCAACACTCCTGTGAAGATTTCCTATGTGATACTAAGCATGTCATTTAGGGACTCAGCTGCCTTTAGCCGTGCACAAGTTAGAGAGCTTTTTAAAACTACTTAAAGTGGAGAGATGAATGAATCCAAGAAGAAATAAGCTCATAATATCAGGCTGATCTGCCTTGCAGACAACCCAGCAACTGCAGCTCAGTGCCTGGTTAAGCCCCACTGTGGTCTGGCTGCAGTGAGGGGTAAATGCCTGGTGCTCAAGACTGGCAGCGTGCTCATGTAGAGCTGAGTCCAAGCCCTGGATCTCCTGTGGGACTGCTAGGCCATTCTGCAGGAATAAGTGAATCATAGCAGCAGTTTCTTGCCTTGGGCATGGAAAACATGGAGCTTTATGGCAGGAGGTATCTTGATCTAGAGAACTGCAGTGTGAACAGGCTTCCTAACTGAGCATCCTATATAGTTTTGTGTTTCAGCTTCTGTAATTTATGAATCCACTGACAATAAAACCAGGAAAGCTGGCTCCACTAAGTGAAATATGCAGTATCCTGTGTCTTTACTTACCATTCATGGATGGAAATCTGGTGTGATCTCTTTAACACAGTAACACTTTTGCAGCTTGTTATATCAATTTCTCTACTGATTCCATCAGCATTCATGAAATCCCACTGTTCCTATAGTATGCCTGGGCATATCCAAAGTTTAATTCTCCTGCTCCACACTGTCATACAGCTGAGCCTGTGAGTATGTAAGCTATAAGTACAACGGTCTGAGTTCCTATGCACCCCTTGCAGCTGTGCTCTGATGCCCTTAGCCCCATGCACAGCTTCTTACAAAAGCATATGGAAACATTTTCAAAGTGAACTACTTCAAAAAGTTCCTGTCTCCAGTACAGATGGGTTTGGAAGACATGTACTTCTCTCAGATTTGACACAAGTTGGCAGAGTTTGCCTCACTCCTCCTGAGCTCTCCTCTCAGGAAGTCCATGGCACTGTGCATTTTGGTTTTGACTCCAAGAAAGAACTTCTTTACTGTCAGGGTGATGGAGAACTGGGACAGGCTGTTGACAGGATCAGTAGTAGAGTCTATTTCTATGGAGATATTCAAAACCAAGCTGGATACTTTCCTGTGCAACCTACTTTAGAGAGTCTGCTTTATCAAGGGATTGGACTCAATGGCCTCCAGAGGTCCAACCTCTACAATTCTGTCATTCTGTAATATGGAAAATGTAAGGGGGGGAACAGCAGTAGATGTTCGGATAGGGCCACTCTAGCAGAATACAAAGGGGAAATTTGTTGTGTTTGTCTGAACTCCTGTATGCTCAATTCTTGTCAGTGGGGTCTGCTCTTCATACTAAAAAACAGGGCATGTGACTTGACCTGAGAAGTACTTGTCCCTGTCATGGAGGAAGATTTCTGATCCTACTCTTTCTCCTGAGCTGGCCTTGAAATTCTCAATCCCTTCTCATGTAAGTTGACATTTACCCTATTTTCCTTCTGCCTCCATTCTTCGAGAAATTAAATTTTACAGAAATAAAATAAGCACATTGAAAATGGACACACGTTTCATTTACTCTAATTATGCAGAGCCAAAAGTTTCCATTTTAACAAACCTCATTGATATTCTACTGTGAACATGACTAGGGGAAGGAAAAAAAGCACACAAAAGGAGATTTTACCAGCCAATCGACTTTACCTTAAGGAAAAAAAAAAAAAAAAAAAAAAAAAAAAGCTTCTGTGGATTAAAAGAAAAATTCATTTTTCACTTAATTTCCTTCCTCTCTCTTTAAGATTGCTGCAGTGACAAGACGCCTCTCGGAATCACCCTAAGATTCTGAAAGGGCTGTGGTACCCTAATATCCTGGTACAGTAGCTAGTGTTATTTTGTGGCTTAATTCCAAGCAGCAGGATATAAAGTGTCAATATTGCACAGGGCTTTGTGCTGGATGTGAACATGCCAGCTCTTAGGCCTCTGGGAGAAATATTTATTTATCTCACAGATGTGGTTAAATCTCTCAATATTTCATGACCCCTGTCACTAATGCACTTAGACTCTACATGATCTTTACAAACAGCGTTTATAAAACTTACATATACAGGGATTTAATAGATCTGAGAGCAAGCTCAAGAATCATGATGTGAGGCATTGAATAATTTATTAGAAAATGTAGAAAACTCCAAGACAAAAAAGAAACAAGAGCATTTTTCCTTACAAACCCCATGAACATTATTTTAGTAGAGGTGGAACCTATTACATTTTGCTGATCTTGGGAGATTTTCTTTATTATTATCAGTAATAAGTAACTTAAAAATAATAGAATTATGATTTCATAAGTGTCAGTATTCTTCCTTCCTTCTCGAGCTAAAACATTGAAATCTGAGCTGAACCTACTGCAGTAACTGTCTGTACCTTGAAAAATATTGGTGTTGTCATGAAAAATACCACACCAAATCACTTCCTGCATTCTTGGACGTGAAAGCCCCTTGTTATGCTTGAATAAAAGTCTTTAATATGTATCAGTGACTTAAGAGAATAAACAATAATAACATCTTATTGCTTAATAGTCTAAAGATCAGGAGTACAAGATGATACCAAAAACTGAAAAAAACTATCAGCTGTACTATGAAAATACAGACAGAGAGAATAGCACAATGGTTTGAACCTGGTCCCTATATATATAGGGATTTTGCTGTTGTTGTTTTTTAAACTCCCAATTTTGTCTGCTTAAGAAATTGGTCAGAATTTCTCTCAAAACATATATGCAGCTAAAAAAGTGAGATGAGTTTGTGAATGTTGTCTACAATATCAGTAGGTTTCTATCTTTGCCCTTCTGAGAGGCACTATGCCATAAACCTCCTACAGGGCGACTTGGCTTGATAGTGGGTTCATACTATCCCCACAACCACTGCTCTGCTGTGTATTCTCCTCCATCATATCTGAATATTTCATCTGTCTCCCCTATCAAGTCTGGGACACTACTATGATAGATGCCAGCATATGTGGCCCATGCCTTAGTTCTCAAGATGGTCACCTTCACACCAACTGCATGAAGAAATAACAGCCTTTCTTCCTTGTTTTCTTGCTCCCTTCTTTTTATTCCCCTTGTATTTTGGCAAAAGAATAGCATTCCCTCAAGGCCAGTATCCCAGTATTAGATAAGATGTACTGATACATGAACCAAGGCTTCCCCTGACAACCAGCTTCATGCATATGTTGGTTTGCTTCTAATCTTTTCATGCACAAATACAATTTTCTCCAGAATTCCCCACTGTGCAAAGCTCTTCACCCATCAGTCCCCTGACTCCACAGAAGCATCAGGGCTGATTTTGCTGCAGATTTAACAAATCCTCATTACATCATTCAAAGCACAAGCTTTGCTAACTCAGTGAAGAAACATTTATGTGTTTCCAAGGAGGCGTGGCTCTCTAGTCTTTATCTGTCTCCAGAGCTCTTTCTCAGCTCTTCCCTTCTGATAGTATTAGCGAAGAGGAGCAAGTAAACTTAAATGGATTTACTAACTTAAACCTACAATAAAGGTTTAGAGGTTGATACTGTACTGTATTACAGTATTGTTACTTTTGATTTTCTTTTTCCACTGCTCCTTGTGCTGGGACATCATTGCACACTACTATAGACTGTCATAGTTACTGTTGTAGCCATAAAAATATTCCTCACTAATACATCTCTTCAGTGGGTGTTGCTGGATGTCAACCAAACGTAAGATGAAAGCAGAAATGAAGCTTTGCGTCTGGCATACGAGACCTGGCCAATGCCAACGGTATTAATGTCTCCATTTGGCCTACTGGTTCCACAGAACACAGGAATAATTTAAAAGAGTTTTATTTAAGCATATACTGTCTAAATAAATAAATAATGCCATTTCAAATGTAAAAGTTGTTTTTAGTCAACTTACAGTAAAAAAAAAAAAACCTGGATGTTACTAGATTATCTAAAGCCCTCTGAAATCAAGAGGTGCTCTTCCATAGGGAAAAACAGCAGGGTAGGATTTTCTCAAAGGCTTCACAGATGGGAAAAAAAAAAAAGAAAAAAAAAAAAGAAATAGGTGTGACAGAAGACACAAAAGCTGCAAAATAAGTACTTTGAGATCATTTGATGGAAAATACTGTGTAAAATAGGGAAATCCATTACTGCCAATAATAGGAAAATATACAGGACATTTAAGAATCTCTGGGCTATTTCTTTGCACCTAACAAATGAAGGAAAAAAAAAAAAAAAGAACCAGAAACAAATCTCCACCATATTCTAGGTGTCACAATAAAAGTGTATTATTTGAAAAAAGAGCAGAAATTTTAAACAGCAGAGCTGGGCACCATTTATAAGTTCAAATTTATTGAGGACCAGCAAATTAGTTATTCCTGGAAGATTACATCAACTCATTTCATTGCATTGCTCTTTTCATGGTCAGAAAACAAAGGAAGAGAAGAAGAGATTTTCTTTTGAATTTTCCAAATGAAATGATTTGAGTTTTCAAACAAGCTTCTCGTTTTGAATTTCCTTTTCTCTCATCTCTTCTTCTGGGGAGAAAAAATGTGCCCGTGTTTCAAAATGATTGCAACTGGAAAGAGCTTCAAGTTAAATATGCTACTTTAATGGGTAAAAAAAAGAAAAAAAGGATTGTCTTTCAATGCAGCAAACTTTTTTGACACAAATTTGTTTTCAGTTTGTTCTGAGATTATTGTTACTTCTGTCTTTCTGCCAACACTACTGTCAAGAATGTTGCATGTTATTAAGACATCACAAAATGCTGTTGTAAAAGATCTCCAGAGAGTTTATGTGAACTCTCTGTGACTGGTAAACAAGGACAAACAGAATCATTTACAATGACAATGCCAAAAATTATACTGACTCCACATTCAGTGTAACCGGATGAATAGTTATGATGAAATAATAACAATAATAGTAATAATAATAAAAATAATAATGAAATACAACTTTTCTGGATCTCATGAATAGCAACACAAAAACCACTTGCTGCCTTGCAACCCAGTATTTTTTGCTCAGCTTTGTATTCTTGCAAAAGGACCAAATGAGCTGTACATACTCTCTCTTCCTCAACAGAGAAATACAATTTGATGACTGTGGCCATACAGAAAACTTTACTTTGTTGTGTTCAAAGCAGAAAGCTTTCCAGCCTTGCTACATTCTGGCAGTCATCTGAGAAGCAGCTTATACGTTGAATATGGGCAGTGTTAAAGGTGTGTCTGCATTGAAGCTGACAGCCCATGGCTTGGGCAGGTATACTCTTTTCTGGCTGGACAAACACATCTAGAGAATGGTGGTGAATGGAGTTAAATTCACTGGTGACAGGTTACTGGTGCTCATCAGGGATCAGTGTTGGGGCCTGTCCCATTTAATATCTTTATTGTTGATCTGGATGAGGGGATTCAGTTAACGTTCACTTCAGTAAGTTTTCAGATGACACTAAGCTGGGAAGTAGTGTCGATCTGCCTGAGGGTAATAAGGTCTTTCAGAGGGATCTGGATAGTTTGGATCACCAAACTGAGTCCAGCAGCATGAGCTTTAATAAGATCATGTGTTGGGTCCTGCGTTTTGTTCACAACAACCCCATGCATTGCTACAGGATTGGGGCAGAGTGGCTGGAAGGCTGAGTGGAGAGGAAGGATCTACAGTAATTGTCAGCACTTGGCCGAACATGAGCCAGCAGTGTGCCCAGGTGGCCAAGAAGCCAGCCTTCCTTGTATCAGAAATAGTATAGCCAGCAGGACCAGGGAGGTGACTGTCCTCCTGTACTCAGCTCTGGTGAGGCTACACCTCAAGTACTGTGTTCAATTCTGGGCCCTCGCTACAAGAAAAACATTGAGGCCCTGGAACGTGCCCAGAGAAGGGCAGTGAAGGTATGAAGGGTCTGGAGCACAGATCTTTGAGGAGCAGCTGAGGGATCTGGAGTTGTTCAGTCTGGAGGCTCAAGGGAGACCTTACTGAGCTCTCAACTGCCTGCAGGGAGGTTGCAGCAAGGTGGGAGTTTGTTTCTTCCCCCAGGTAACAGTGATAGAAAGAGAGGGAATATCAAGTTGTGCCAGTGGAGGTTCGGGCTGTGTATTAGGAAAAATGCCTTCTCAGAAAGAGCGGTGAAGCAGTGGCACAGGCTGCTCAAGCAGGTGAGAAAGCCACCATCCCTGGAAGTGTTCAGAAACAGCATGGACATGACACTGGGGAACATGGTTAGTCATTGGACTAGATGATCTTAAAGGTCTCTTCGAACCTTAACGGTTTTGTGATTCCTGTGTAAAATCTGTAGACCAAATCCTGATGGCATCATTCAGCAGCTGAAAGCTTTTGTCCTCATTGAAATATTTTCCTTGAAGCGCCACTTCTCAGACTGAGTAGAAGTTGAGACAGGATTTCTAAATTTAGTTTTTTGTAATTACTCTCTCTGAAATTGAATTTGGAAATTTGTTTTGGTGTCTCATAAAAAACCGAGCATATTTCTCTTCAGCCACTCATCACTCCCAATTAGGAAAAAATATCATTTCTGTTGCAAACAAGTTGTCTTGTTCTTATGAGATGGACAGATCCGAGAGAGAAGTACTGGAGAACTTATTCTGTAATTCTTCAAAATGTAAATTATTTGTAGCACGTCCTATTAGCGCCAGGGAAACATTATTTAAAACCAGACAAAACAAAAAATTGAACCAACATGAACACAGTTAAAGAAAAGAGAGGTGAGAGGAGAAGGGTAGAAAGGAGGAAAAAAAAAAAAAAGACTTTGCAATAAAGTAATAAAAATTAAATAATAATTTTAAAAAAAGACAAGGCAATAACATAAATGCATCTGTATTGGGTCAGATTGATACCGCTCAGTGTCCAAGAGCCAGAAGGGGATACACTCAGTACAGGAAAAGAGCAAGTGCACATGTTGCTTTGCATAAGCACTCTTGGTTTCCAGACAATTGAAGCTGTTGGACAGCCCATGTGAGTCATGCTTCCTATTTAACTGGTGTGTTGCTTCATGGATTTCTAGATCCAGGTATTTGCCATCTCAGCACCTTTGGGGTTTATGATAAACTGTTTCAAGAAGTTTCTTAGATTAAACACCAGTGTTTAAGAACAGCCTGCTTTTGCTTTGTTTATACTGATTTCCTACTAACTCCATTTGATGCTCCTAATCCCAGAGTGTGAAGTAATAACTGACTGTCTATCTCAGTTTGCTTCTTTTATGCCATCGGTAACTGTAACTCAGATGCTACATTCCAAAGCTGTATGTGTTTATTCATATAATTTTATTTCAAATTAACCACTTCTCATATATGCCATGACAGCTTTCAAAACTGATGAGGAATTGCATCATGTTTGGATTGTGAATACTCTGCACCTCTAAAAATGTAGGTTGCAATAAAATCTGGAAATGCTTCATCTGTAATGCTATGAATATTTAATAAATTCTAACTGAATTCTTCAGCAATGTAAAAACATTGCTAGGATTAACTGTTAGGTTTAAGTATGTTCATTTATGCTGATTCACAGAAATTAAATAGATTTAAGTGTTATCGATGATCGTGTATTAACAGAATGCATTTTATGTAAGCTTAAGTACAATAGAAATAGTAAAGGAGAGAGATCTGAAAGGTCAGAAAAATAGCATATCCCAAACACGTAAAATAACAGCGGATTTAACTCATATCCACAGAAGCCGGAAAAAAAATCAGAGCTAAGCCTACATTTCCTTTCTTAAGTCATCCCATTTTGCTTCAGAATTTCAGAAGCCTTTCAAAATTGATAGTTGATCTTGCAATTACTGCCTCGCTCTTCAATGATGCAGGTTAACATAGCATGGGACAGAGGCTTACCTGCCTGTGGAGATCATCAGGCTCTCAATGGTGCTTTAATGTAGCCTTCCAGGGGGTGTTCTGACATACAATTAATTATCTTGTTTAGATCCATGACAATGCAGCAGTGATAATCAGCATCCCCTTGAGAATGGCAAACTAGAAGTGAAGGGTTATCTTACTTTATACATTGTTCTAAATGCTGAGAACTCGTTCAAACTGGAACATTAATCTCTATCAAAACCTCGCGACAAATGGCCCATTTCCACTAAACTCAGCCACTGTAGCCCACGTTAGCACCACATGACTACTATTAAGGCACTGAACACAGGTAAATTAATTCTGCTGTGCTTCAGTTTCCATCAGACAACTTTTCAACATCTGGGCAACTTTTGTAATAAAATACTTATAAAATGCAGAGGAAAATATAATTACTGTAGAAGTAACCCACCAGTAAGAGTACCTCTGCTAACCACATACATGTTCAAGATGGGCTGGGTTGAATATTACCTGATGAAGTTTTAAATGTTTCACATGTTTTTTATGTGTTGACCCTCTTAAGAAGGCAGGTGCTTCACAGCCTTATATAAAAGAACTCTTCGAAGTCAGAACCATTTCATTTTCAAAGACCATCATTCTTTAAGCCATTTATTTCCTTAACAAGCAGAACTAAATATAACCACAAAACTACTCAAACCAATCAAAACAGCACAGAGTAATCCAATGTTCTATAGTAGTTTACTTTGATAATCCCTTTTGTTTACCCAGGTGAGATTAGTTGCTCATGACAACTCTACTCTTCATCAAAATTCATAGTCCATAAATACGTATTTATACAGCTATGCATCAAGGTTTAATGCATTTATTGGCAAATGTTTGCTCAAGCTGTTCTGATAGGTCAGATCTGTTATTTTGGCATCTCCACAGTAAAGTCATGGAATATTCAGATATCTACTAGCTTGATAACAATGGATTAATTAGCTTTTCAGCTAATTCCATGCCAGTCAACAAACAACAACCCAACAACAAAGGAAAATAAAACACAGGTGTTAGGTGTTCGATTTAGTGCGCTAGAAACTACTGACCAATTAAGGGAAGACAATAAATACTCCCCAGTTCCTTATCTGCATTTTTTATTTATTTATTTATTTATTTTTCTGATGAACTGGGGGGGGGGGAGGAATGGAAGCAGCTTTAGTAGGGTAAGTGTAAGCAAATTATGCCTTCTCTCTAGCTAGGAAACAGTTAAAACTTTTTATCCATCTTTTTTCCTTTAGCACTATTTTTCCTTCCTTTATTGGCATCTGTGGCAGTTTTAGTCATTGTAAGTCTGATAAAGATGATAGACTATTCTTAACGTTCTCTTCTTTACTCAAATAAACAAGTATTACTCTTGCACTTAGTTTATAACTTGACAATTAGAAAACCTTTAATCCTCTTTCCCTTTTTCATAGAGAATTATGAAGAGCTGTATGGGTTTTTACATGTTGCAGCAAACACTCATTTAGAGGCTCAGGTAGGGTTTTTTTGTGTTTTTAAAATTATTTTTATTTTTAATAGAATGATTATTTATGGAATACTGTAGTAAATGATACCATTGCTACAGTCTCTCAGGAGACTGAGAATGTGAAATCTCAAAAAGCATTTCTCAAAGTGGTTCTTGGTAAGATACCATGGATGAAGATGGACTTGCTGTTAATTGCTTTACATATGAATACGGGTAAAAGCTAGTTCATTTTTATAAATCCACAACATAACAATGTTGTAAAACCATTTTATGGTTTGGATTTTATTTTAATGAAGTTGAAGCACAAATGTAGACTCCTGGTCATCTTCACTGTCTCTGTTTCTCCATGGAGTGTTGCACAAAAACACAGGGGAAGCTGAGTCTTTGGAACCTTGTCCAGAATTTAAATAATCTGAGATTCACCACTTGTTCAGCATCTTATCACAGTTTCACTCATCACACCCGCAGAGATTGTTTCTCTGTAATGACTGTTTCTTTGCTCCATCTGTCCGCTTTTCACCCTTTACTTATCAGTGTATGGGTCTGAAGTTTACATCTTGAGATCCTCCTAACTGCAGCTACTGCATTCACAATTGCCAATCCGTCCCAGCAATCACAATGTAGAATAATACAAAACAAAAGCCCTTGGAGAAGTGAGAGGCAGCATACCTTTTAAAATGATTCATATCTGACTTCAAACATACTGCTAGCTTCCATTTGGACAACTTTTTTTTTTTTTTTTTCCATTTCTTTTAAGTTTTTGGATGGGTAAATGGATGTGCTCCACTCTTGGATGAACGCAGACTACTTATACCCCTCACATGGTGCAGGTGTCTATCAGAATCATCACAGTAGAACTTTGAGACATCACATCACACAAGTGCTTTACTATTTTATTTTTTTTTCCTGAAGCATAGATAATTTTTCATGCAGAATTTCTTGAACTGAACTGATTGTAACACTGTCCCCAAGGAGAGAGCAAGAAATAAGATATTACATCCTAAGAAAAGAGAGTTTGTCTGGAAAGTGTACTCATTTCTCAAGTATGTTTCCAGAATCTGAGGATCAGCCTGAGGTCTGCAGGTAACAGCCTGCACATTCACATCTGCACAGGTAGAATTGTGAACCACACTTATGAACAGGACCTTCTTTGTACTAAAATGCAATTACTAAGCCATCAGGCAGGATTTTGAAAGTACAAACACAATACACACTGCTTCATGTACAAATCTGTTGTCACGATCTGAAAATTTTATCTCCAAGTTTTCTTCAATCCTTAACAATCAGTGATCTCTATGAAGACAAATAGAAACCTAATATGACTGTAAATTTTGGCAGCAAGAAGTGGAAAGAAACTATCTCTGCTGGTACTAAATTAAACAAACCAGACCTCTTATACATCTTGATCCTATCATCAATGAAAAGAAAAAAAACCTTAATCCCACTTGTGATACAGGTCAGATTGGCTTTGTGATGGTCAGTTTAAAATCTATTCTCACATAATTCCACTTACATTAAGTAAATAAACAGAAGAAACAAATGCCTGTCTTAATTTCAGATCTAAGCATATTGACTCTAGTTGATATCTCATTTTGATGCACAGAAATACGACACAGCTGAAGCATGCTCAATCTTAGACAAGAAAAGAAAGACCAATGTAGTGAAAAAGGAAGAATTTTTGAGACATGGAGGAACAGTAATAGGAAATCTATGTAGATTCTGTGTAACAAGACTAGATAAGGAAAATCACTCAGATTTATAGATCCAGAGACTTGTTAACTTTCAGAATAGACAATGGTGTTATATCAGCAATCCCTTCAGTGCACTTACACAGGTAATATGACCTTTGTATTCTTGATTAATATCCCTCTGTTTACACGTGGAAGAACAGCATTGAATCTTTCATCTGTCGTCTTTATTGTTCAACATGTTTTACGTAAACTATATCCCCCTAGTGTTGCCTCGCTTTTGTGAAATTAGTGCATCAGTCAGGTTCAATGGCAATAGCTGCAATTCTCAGCTATCCAGGTGTTTGTCAGATTTCTGAAATTTTGTTCTTCCTGTGCTTCATCCTTGAAAACAGTTGTTCACAAATGTATGTGCTGCCAAAAGCAATGACATGAATAAAGTGCGACTGTGATGCAAGGGATATATTTCTCTTATAAAAGTCTGCTAAGACACATCATAAGATCTGAGTCGAATACCTGGTCGAAACTATAAGTTCCATTTGAAAAATGCATTGAATGAATGAAAATGGAGTTGCAAAAAACAAAAAAAAAACAAAAAAAAAAACAAACCTGCCAACAAAAAAGATCGATCTTGAGACCTATTCTCAATTTCTTTTACCACAATGGAAAGTGCAACTGCATATTTTTCTCTGCTCACAGGACTGTATGTAGCCAATGTATCAAAATACATGATGTTATTTGCCATTACTTGAGTTAGCACCGCATTGCACCCTTGCCTGCCCCGATTTCAGTGGAGACAATGCTAACAGCACACTGATGTGTGGTTGTTGCTTAGCAATGGATGTGTGCAGGGATGGGCAGGCAGCCCAGTGGGACAGAGCTATTGCCATGATGACACAGGGCAGGGAATGGTTACAGGATAGGTGGGCTCATGCAGGCCACAGGTTGGACATGGCTGCTTTAATCAGTGATGGTTCTATATATGTATTTCTGGGTTTGCTGGTAAGAATCATAATAATCAACTTACACTGAGATACTTTAGGAACATTTCATCTTCCACTGAACTTGGATGTTGATGAATTGACCTGTTTTAGCTTCCTTACTGTGAGGCACAACAAATTTGCGCTTACCTGTTCTTTCAGATAAAATAAAACACAATACCAATTCATATCCTAACATCTCTCACTGCCCTTATCTTCAGCATTAGCACTTCCAGTCTTATTCCAGTCAACGTGCTGCATTGGTTTTTATGTTGTATTTACTGTAATCACAACAACCGGATTTATTTTTCCAACTCTGCAAGTGAATCTTGTTCAGTTCTTTAAATTTCCTAGTGTACAAAGACTGACAGGAAATCAATATTAAAGGTTCAAGAAGTTCTTCAGCTTCTTTTTAAGCTCTTGGGTACAAGTTATCCAGACTTGATTTAAAAAATACCTGCCTTTAGTAACTGCTGTTTAAGGGAAGCTAGTATTTAAAGATTATTGACATTAAGATATCTCACACACAGAAGAACAACTATATCTATTTAAATGATTGAGTCCTTTCACACCCTTCTCACACAGAATGAGGTAGTCCCAGTTTTCTCCATGTGTGTTTCTTTGCACCAAGGTGTTCTGTTAATGAAGAAGAAAAATTGCTTCTGACAGGATCATGGCAATACCAGGTGAAGCATTTGCTGGTAGGCCAGTAGTCATATACAGAAAGAAGAACAAAACTCACACATCTGTGAAGAAGCTCTCTGGCTATGCAATACTCCTTCACAAGAGGAAGGGTCCACCCCTTCAGGTTACCTGAGGAGCACAGATGCAAACAATTTGCCTGTGTTCCCTGAGCCAACCGCACCACCACACCCCTTCAGCAGATGCTCAATCATCAGTTCAAGCTGTGACCTAACAAGAGTTCTTCTTACTACCAGAGTGGTATGTGACCAGGAAGCTGTTCAAATCTTCATTTCTGAGCACTGAAAAAGTCGGAAAGGCTATGATGACAGTGCTCCCTAATAGGAAGAACAGGTCCTACATGTCAATGTTTTGTTGGCTGCAGAGGTGGAGTACAGTTCCTGAATTAATTTCTGAAGTGCGATTGCAAAGGTTTTACTTTTCCTGGGGGAGAACAGAGGGGAAGGAGGGAAAAAGCACAGTGCAGGTACCTGAGTGGTGGAGAAGTTGATCGTGAGAACAGGGCCAAAATGATGGGCAGTATCTTGGGAAGAGATGCTGGTAAGCTCAGCTAATGCCAAACAGAGACACCTGAGCATCAGCAATGGCTCCTCTGGTGGGAAGAGAGGGCAGTCCCCAAATGGGGAGGGGAAAGGAGGAAATGGTAGCAATTTTAACCTAAGTATAATTAATTTATTGACATCATAAACTTCTGATCATTCACTTAGGTACTTTTAAAGAAAAAAAAAAAAACAACCAAAAACATAATAATTAAATACTTCTCTATTCCCCCTCTTCATCTCAACTTCCCCTGTTTTTACAGAAGATTATTCTTGCTCCATCCCAACTCCTTTAGTGACACACAGGAGGTTTGAGGCTTTGTGCACACGGATTTCCATCTGCTGCCCCATGCACATTGGATTTATCTCTGCTTATCATAGAATGGCTTGGTTTGGAAGGGACCTCACAGCTCACCCAGCCCAAACCCCTGCTGTAGGCAGGGCTGCCCCCTAGCAGCTCAGGCTGCCCAGGGCCCCATCCAACCTGGCCTTGAGCACCTGCAGGGATGGGACACCACAGCTTCTCTGGGTAGCTGTGCCAGCGCCTCACTGCCTTGGTAAAGATACCTGCTTCTTGCTGCTCTCTGTCTGTTGCCTTTTGACTAGAGCCTTCCTGCCCAGCATGGCTCAGTTGCTTCGTGAATGTCCTTGCTCTGAAGGGCCAGTCTGTAGCTTCCCACATTGAGGCTGAGGTGTGATGGTCGCCCTGAGTGAGGCCTCATGACCAGCCCAGAGTGGAGCATCCTGCAGGTGTCAGCTCTCTGCCAGTGTGTTCACCTCAGAGCATTACAGTATGCCAAACAAACTGCCTCCACATCTCTGTACCACACTCCTCCTACCACAAAAGCATGCCCAGACTTGAAAAAGCCTCTGAGAATAACCCTCTTAATGCTCAGAGGAAGGATTGAATTAAGTTATTCTCCTCTGGCATACATGCTGCATGTTGAACTGCATATGTAACGACCTCATCTCTGACTTATGAGTGTCAGTGTTTTAGTGCAGCATATTAACATTTCATTGAAAAAAAATAAATGTGTTAAACGAAGCAGCAGCCACAAATACAGAGAATCAATTTGCTGAACAATAAAAGGTTTATCAACATAATTATAAATAATACTTGCTCTGATGCCAGCTCTGTAAAACTGCATAGATTAGGAGCAAATGTGTTTGGAGATGATCTTGTGGTGAGGTATCGAGGTGACATCTATTACTGAATAATGTGAAGTGTTACCAAGATAAGCTGACGCACCATTGTTCTTAAAAAGCAATAAGAATAGAAGACAAAGAAAAAAAGAAAATGCTTTGCTATGCAGTTCAGATATTTTCAGGGCCAGAGAATGAACAGACATTATAATACCCTCTCTAGATTTTAGATCCCTTATAATCCTGCAGGCGCGTATTCAGATATTTTTCTAAGCAGCTAAATGTGTTGACAGGATTAATTTACAGCTATACATTGTTTTCCTGGCACACATTAGTATAGGAATAGAAGGGCAGAAGGTCAGGCCAGTGAGTCATTGTCTAGAGTGTTCAGGTTAAAAACTTTGCAAAGGTTTTTCCCTAAACCTTAATGAAAACACCTGCAAAATGTAATTAGATATAATCCACAGTCTGATTACATCCATAAACCAATCAGTTTGCTTTGTTTTTTTTTGTTTGTTTGTTTGTTTGTTTTCCCAGGACAGAAAACAGTTTAAAAATGTCCCATATGCTCAGAAATCCATCTGTTCTTGCTATAGGCAGGAATTTGGTACCTGGACTGCCCTCGGAGTTTATGACTGGACTCCTCCATCCTTTGGCACTGGGGCAGAGAAGGGTCTCCTTCTGCTTGGCTGGGCCATGTAGTGCTCTGATCATTTTGTTGTCCTATATAAAGAATAGCAACAACAGGCAGAGCTCTGAAGGTTTTGGATAGCCTTAACTTTAATGGACTTCATAAGTATGCTTTGGAGGGTGGAACAACAACCTCGCAATAGACTCACTCCTAAATCTTTAATTTGCACAAGCTTTTGTGTGGTTGTCAGCCCTAAACCTACAAAACAGGAATAAATTACTCGTTTGCAAGAAAGAAAAGTACTGCATTTTATCAGCTCAGGTGAAAGTAGCACAGCCTACATGCATATGCTAAATGTCATTACCTATAAAGAGAGCACTGATTTAATATCTTTTTCCATTTCTAGCACTATGACACTGCAAACGATGATTTCCCATTTTATTTGTATTAATTGTATACAAACTTTGAAAGACGGTGATAGTGTAAGAGTGATTGCAATTGAACTATAAATTTAGCATAGAGAAATGCCATTCATTTAGGTGGACAGTTCTGTGATGAAATACATTTCTAAAGTACAGGCAGCAGGCAGAGTGTCTGAGATAAAAAATGATAAATGCCTCCTGTTTATAGCTACAGAGAGACTATCCTCAGTAAAAGTGAATAACTCCTGGAAGAGCCACCATAAGTTATTTTCTCTTGATTCTGCACCACAATAAATATTTTTGTGTTAAAATACTATATATAACATGAGTAAAATGCACAAAAGATATGTTCTGAAATCTAAAATGCTGTGTATCCTTTTGTTGCATTGTATGTCACTAACCCGCCAAAAGAAAATACTTTTACATACATCTGATTAAATCAGACTCCTGTTATATGTATACTTGTGAAATAGCATGCTCACAAATGCTCAGAGATGCATATCCACAGCTATTGTACACTGCTGTGATGTCGCTGAAGTCAACAGAGCTTTAATTCCGTATACCAGAATACCTCAGACTGTGCATAAACCTATGTGGGAGCAAATCTTAACATGAATTAAAACATGTTTTGGAGGTGACTATGTAAAGCAGAATTTTCCCACATTTTTGTTTTCCTGCAGAGAAAGGGAATTAATTTCATAAGCAAAACAATTCATCATTTTGGTTTGAAGAACTCTTTAAAGAACGGTAAGAGGATGATTTCTTTATCAAAAAGATAAAAGTTCTCCTGTGAATTTTAAAATTTTATCTGCATGACCAAACTCCCATTCTTGAGTTATTACCTATTTCCGCAAGTATTTCTCTGGGTCTCACCAGCCAGGTGCCTTGGAAAAGATTTAGATTTGGGATGAAGAAAGTGGAAATGGTCCTATAAGAATGGATGGCAGAAAAGCAGACGGTGTTGTTTACATGTGAGAATAGGTTCAGTTGTTGGTCTGTCTTCCATGGTGATATACAAAGGGTTTTGTGTCCTGTAGACATAAATTTCCTACAGTTGGTCAGTGGTATACTGTTGTCCGTGCAATGAAACCCTTAAAGGTGCTAATGGCAATGACTGCAGAAGTTTACCAGACAGAGAGTTCCTATTCAGTGACAAACTTTCTTTCTCTCGTAGAGTTATGAACATACCACATTACTTAACTGCATATTAAGAATTTGTTTTAGGGCTGAATAAAGTTCTGTGTTCTCACCTGCATTAGATACTAGAGATCAGCACAGATAAATAGTTTCACCAGCACAAAGTATACGAAAGGATTGCACAGCACAGAATCATACAGGTTGGAAGGGACCTCTACAGATCATCGAGTTCGAACCGCTGCTAAGGCAGGTTCCCTATAGCAGGTCACACAAGGAAGTGTCCAGGTGGGTTTGGAATATCTGCAGTGAAGGAGGCTCCACAACCTCACTAGGCAGACTGTCCCATAGAATCATAGAATGGTTTGGATTGAAAGGGACCTTCAAGATCACCTGGTTCCAACACTTCTGCAGTAGGCAGGGACACCTCCCTCAAGACCAGGTTGCTCAAAGCCCCATCCAGCCTGGCCTTGAATGCTTCCAGGGAGGGGGCATCCACACTGGGCAACCTGTTCCAGTGTCTCACCACCCTGTAAAAACTTCTGTAAAGAATTTCTTCCCAATATCTAGTCTATGTAGTTCCAGTGCACTGTCATCCTCAAAGTAATGAAATTTTTCTTCATGTTTGTGTAGAACTTTCTGTGTTGCAGTTTTTGACTGTTGCCCTTTGTCCTGTCATTGGGCTTTACTGAAAAGAGCCTGACCCCAACCACTTCACTACCACACTTGAGATATTTACAAACAGTGATAGGTTCACATCTTGGTCTTCACTTCTCCAGACTGAACAGCCCCAGGTGTCTCAGCCTTTCCTCACAAGAGCGATGCTCCAGGCTCCTCATCGTCTTTGTGGTTCTCCACTGGGCCTTCTCCGTCAGGTCCCTGACTTTCTTGAACTGAGGAGCCCAGAAATAGATGTTGTACCCCAGATGGGGCCTCGCCAGGGCAAAGCAGTGCGGAGAATCATCTCCCTCAACCTGCTGGCCACGCTCTTTGTAATGTACCCCAAGATCCTGTTGGCCTTCTTGGCCACAAGGGCACAGTGCTGCTCATGGCCAACATGTTGTCCACCAGGACACCTACAGATATCTTCCATTCAGTCCCCACCAGTCATTACAACCTCAGTACTGGGAGTACAAAGCAGGTATCTCTAGAGATTCCTTCTGCCTATCAGAAAAACAGGAGACTTTTTATTCATATGAAAAATGTTTGCAAAAGAATATAAACAGTAATTTATCTGCAAGAAAACAGTACATACAGTGTTTGAATGAAAAAAAAATGGCCTGTTTTGAACAGGAGTCAAGTGTATTTAAGGTCTTAATGCCTAAATGTTTATTTTGAGTCCATAACCATAACCTATTTTCTTTTGCCAATACTCTACTTGAAGTTCATTAAAAACAGTTAACTGAAGCAGAAAAATAACTTCATACCTGTGCAAAGCACAAGCAAAAGGTAATCTGGTTTGAATGTCAGAAGGTTTGAATATGACCCAGAGTTTTGCTGCTTAATTGACACCACCTTGGTAAAAAGTGATCTGCATTCTAGAAAAGCTGTTTGAAAACTGACTTCTCTTTGGACTTAAAAAAGATATAAATTCTCTGTGTCTTGGCTTCAACTAAAAATGCAAATAATGATGAGGAATTTGGCTTATTCTGCAGTCATCCTGAGCTGTATGGCTCACTGAACTGAATTTGTGCAGATGCTGATCAGTTTGTGTATTCTGCACACATTCGATGCATACAGACCCGGTATTTTGGTTTACTCCTGACATCTAGAATAATAGCTCACGTCTTCTGCCAGAGATGAATGACTGTAAATGACTGCTTAAGAGACTCAACTTCATCATCGATTGTGAAGGCCTTTTCTTTTCTTTTTTTCCTGCTGTTTAGTCTCCACCAAACTCAAACTGCTCTCCAATTTCTGCCCCTTTTCAGTTTGTTTTGCAACAAAAATACATCAACCAGTGTATGCTCCTGAATGTATAAAACACACTACATGTTGTCAGTATTTCAGCAGTAGCTTGTTCTGGGGTGCTTTGCAGGACTTCACAATCTTTGCAATAGTAAAATGTTGTAAGGATAGAAATGTTATACTTTTTATTTGCTTCCTTTGTAAGCAAAATGTCAGCCCAAATTAACTGTATGTCAATGCAGGCAATTATCAGAATGATTGTTTAGAGAAATAGAAAGAATATGTATCAAGGAGATTGGGAAGGGGAGATGAGACAAAAACTTCTGTTAAAGAGCGAAATGACAGGCATCCTGCCTGTCATTTGATGTTTGTTTATAACTACTGCACCCTGGACTTTGGCAACGTTTCAGTTTTCTGACATTTTCCCTCTCTGCCACTGCAGCAGCTCCTTCTGGTTTGGCCAGAAGATGAGTTGGAAGTTGGGAATACATTCTGGGGTCCCCAGCAATGAGTTCTGCCCTTCAGCACAGAAGCAGTATCAGCAGTCCAAGGAGCAAAAAGTCATATATCCCTTAGTTTCTTTTAATGTCTGTGATTCTCCAGTAGCACTGACAGTCAGGGAAGAAAATGACACACCATGGCTTTTATCTTGGTTGGTTATCAGTCATTTCTTGCTAACAGTCCCTCTTCTTGCATTTGCCTTCCTTGTCTTATCTATTTCTCCTCTTTCAGTCTCTGAATTTGTGGTCCTGTAAAGAACAGAAGTTCTACTATTTTCTAATCAAGGGCTCACCTTTCTTCTCAAGTTTTTAAACACAAGTTTCTTGCTTGAGGAACCAATGCAGAAACAAAAGAGCTTGTAGGCTCCTTCTATGTCCCAAATCCATGCCATTACTGAAGGTAAGTGTACTTACTGCAAGTCTGTCATTGCTTCACAGACTACAAATTTGTCACAGTTAATTCAGGATGCTATGATGCGGAGAAATCTTTTAAGGCAGATTGTCTGAAGAAAACCATGTGAACAGATATGTCCCATAAAAAAAAATAAATAAATAAAATAATAATAATAATAATAAAAAAAAGCCAGCTATATACGCAGAGGGAAACTTAGGCAATCATAACTACATAAACTATTTCCTTCATGTTTCTTGGCAGTATTCCACCTGGTCATGTTCTCCTCAGCAACTCCTCCTTTCTTTACACTTTATTTTTGTTTCTTTGTTCTGTGTTTAGTATTTTCTTCTTAGACTTTGGAGCACCCTCCTTCATCTCCCATTTTGGTGTGCTGCGAAAGGGATGTAATACAAATGAGAATCTGGCAGCCCTTCTTTATTGCAAACCAATGTATGGATGAGCCTGCTGCTGGCAACCTCTTTGTAATCACAAAGCTGACAGCTGGTGTGGTAATGAGTCCATCTAAAAAGAGAAAAGTTTGTTACTATTAATGTTGACCAATGATTCATTATGCGCTTTTCAAAAATCAGAAAGTGCTGAATCAAAAAGTGGAGGCAGATCAGGGAAGGATCTAAGAAAAAATAAATACAAACAGTATTAGAAGTTCTTTATTAGCGGCTGTTTTAGTGATCTATTGCTGCCTAATAGAGTAACAGGTCCTAGGTATTTTCAAAGAACAGCAAGGTGAGGTTTGAGGAACATATCTCTGAAAAACATGCAAAACATGAAACATTGGATCCTTTCCTGATGCAGTTAAAACTTCACCAGAGCCAGATTTCTATCTTAAATATTAGACTAATTCTTTGAATTTCATCAAATCATAGAATGGTTTGGGTTGGAAGGGATCTTTAAGATCACCTAGTTCCACCCCCCTGCTATGGGCAGGAACACCTCTCTCTACACCAGGTTGCTCAAAGCCCCATCCAGCCTGGCCTTCAATGCTTCCAGAGAGGGGTCATCCATAGAGGCATTTGTGTCATACTGGATCTCTATAAATCTCTTTAAATTCTGGATAGAGAGTTCTTAAGGACTCAGTTTATAATGAATAATCTGTGCATTCATTTGCCCTTAACATAAGAACCTTGAAAAAATAATTTTATTCCACTCTGATTTTTAATTGAACACCACTCCTTTTTTTCTTATGTGCAGCCAGTTAACAAAACATATATATACAGGCTGTATGTCTGGAGAAAGAATTTCAAGTCAGTGGCCGTGAGTTTCCTCTTACTTGTGGGAGGACTGCTTCTGACTGCTGTGTGTCAAATATTTGAAACTTGGCATCCAAAGCCTGTAATTTGCCTTATGAATATTAATTCCATAGTAACAGTTCTCAGTCTGTTCTGCTTACACAGGACAATTTTGATTTACTTTACTGCTTTGGATTTTTACCCCTCTAGCTGAAAAAAAGGAATGTGTTGGATAGCTAGTTTGCTAGCAAGATTTTTTTCTCTTTCTTACATGTAGAAGGAAAAGCCTGATCTATATTTCCAGAGAATACTCTGTTCTTACACAGATTTACAATTGAAAGATTCTAGAAGAGGCCGATAATAGGATGATGATTTAATAGACAGTTCCAGATGGCGTCTGTACACATGGAGAAAATGCGTACATGCCCCCCCCCTTTTTTTTCCCCAGCTATTATCCCAAATAGCATAAGGGATAGCAAATCTCTGCAGCAACTGGTAACTCTCAAAGCCTTTCATAGTAGGATTTTGTTGGCAGAGAAAAGGTCATGGTTATGGGTACTGACAAAGAATTCCTGGGAGGCCCCTTTTCTTCCAAGAGTCTGGATTTTCTTTTCATCTTGTATCATTGTTCAAACACACTGAAGATCATCACTGCACTGAAGAAAATCCTGAATAGGAGGTGTGTCCAAGTGGAATAGCAATCATTCATTGAAGTTCATGACACAGCAAGTTCTGCAAACCAGAGAAGCTGATAAACTCACTGTGCACAACCAGCCAAGAACTAAAATTGCTGTTTCTTTGGAATTGTTAACAATTCAAGGAGGAAAATACAGTTTGTAATAAGAATAAGGTAACTAAAAATGATACGTCTGCTCTAAAATGAAAATAGTCTGAAAGCATACTTGTGGAATCAAAACATCTGAATTTAGTAGAGTTCAGATGTTTAACTTTGACTTCAATACATCATCATTCTGTTTCAGTTCAATATTTTAAAAAAACTTTAAATGGAATAAAAAGCTTTCATTAGAAAGCAAATCTAAACACATCACATACAATAAATATAAAATGAACAGACAGTATAAATAGATAAATGCATTATATATGTATTCTAAACAAAAATGTATAGAAATACATAATAAGAAAATCCTAAGGAAATGTAGAGTTTTCAGATTTTGCAAAGATAACATTTTTATATTTCCTATTCTGTAATACAAAAAAAAATAATTATGTGTGCATATATATGCATGCATTTATATATTTTAGGTCTAATAAAGCTGTTTGATTTTGGTGGAAAATGGTTAAACTAAAAAATGTTGAAGTAACTCAAGCTGCTCCATTAGACATTTACATTTGGCAATGACAGAATACAACCTTGAGCTGATCTTTGTGCTGACCACTGTGTTTTCTGTAATGCAGTCCTAAATGCCACCAATGCCATCACCATTTCCATGTGATTTTTTGTATTACGGGCACCATCTGCACTAATGAATCAAATAGTGATCAGGAACCTGCTTCCAAGCATGACACTAGATGCTGTGGTGCAGCTTGAGAACATATATCTATCTGCTCTTGCCCTTCATAAATAATCAACTAAATATATTTTGGTCTCTCAAACCATTTCTTTCTGACCCAAGCCAAAACTTTTTCCACAGCTTTTAAAAAATTCAAAAGCATGGAAAGACAAGGGGCAGCATTTTGGACTATGCTTCAGCTCTTTTTTAGTTTGCTCATATGGATGTGGCTGTGAGCCTACTGACTGGGGCTACAATCTCCTTCTCAAATATATGTTTTTGGTAAGAACAAACAGGCCTTGCAACAGTAAAATTGAGAAAGAAATAGCAAAAATCCTTCAGGAAGAGAAATACTGGAAGGACCTATGAAATCTCAAAACATGAACGGGTTTGTTCACATAGCTTTGAATAAACATTAATGGAATTCTTGGGACTGATCTGGCATTAAAAAAGAATTGTGAGATAGACTGCACCAGATTAGATATCCTGAATTGGATTCCTAGACTAAACACAAAAAACTTCCAGACCAACCTTATACTCATCCACCTTCTAGACTTTAAGTCATTTCATAAAACTATTCTTTCAAGCAATATTTAATCGTGAAGCAGTCTTGTTCTTTTCAGAACGAGTGTGTATTGAAGTTATACAATCAGTTCTTTAGCTCCTTTGTAATAATATATACAGCAATTTTGTGACATATCCATTATCACATACATAGAACATTCAGTTGATGATGATTTATGCCTCCCACTGCTGCTGTCAAATCAATGATGACAAGTGTCCTTGTCTTACTCTTCAGTTTTCTGCCATAGCAGCCTTGGTGTAGATCCTTCTGTTTATTTAACAGTGGTAAGGAGAAGGTGCCAGCTGCATCCCATCTGATGGGAACCATTAAGACAAATATTGCCCTAGCATAAGGAGTTCAGTGACAGACCAGGTTATGTTTAAAAAGGTGTAAATATTTTTCTGTATTGACATAATTCTTCAGTGTTTATTCTCCTTTCAAAATAGTTTATAGTTTCAAGTATTGCATTGTGACCCTGAACTAGAAAGCTACTACAGTGAAGTCAGAGAACTGGAGGTGACTTGCCAGGATAACTTTGCTTTCTAGGGTTTGGAGAGAATCCAGGCTCATGCTGCTGTTGCATGCATATAAACTATGCAAATACCTGCACAGACCTAATGCAACAGACTCAAGGGATTCCCAGGTCAGAGAAAGAGTTTTTGCAATGAGAGAAAATAGAGAGAAAGACATTTTGCAATGAGGAAAAATAGAGAATGCAGCTAAGAGAGAAAGAGACTTTGCCACAAGGCTACTAGCAACATCAAAGATGTGTTAAGGACTCTATAGAAGCAGCAGATCTGCTGCAGGTTTAGTTTCCAACTGATAGAGGAGAGTGGGATGAGTGATGGGGCAGAAGAGAATGGAGAGTGTTTGTTTACCAGTTGCAGTTGTGACCACTGACCTTGTTCTTGAATGCAGAGTAGGTTAGAGAGTTTCTCTGAGCACTTTTCTAGTCTAGCCTGTTACAGGGAAAAAAAAATGGAAAAAAATCTTCCTTGATTTAGAAATCTTTCTCAAAAATTGTTCAGTTGTCTCAAAGTCTAATCATTATTACAATTTGAAGGTGCGTCCTATTTGAGTTCTGAGTTTGCTGAACTTCACCTTTCAGCTCAGCTAGATTGTAATCAAGTGTACTGTAAGGTTTTTTTTGAGAAGTGAAATAGGTGAAGCTTCTCATATGTTATACCATGGCGCAACTTCCCATCACTTAATCACAGAGGTTCTCTTCTCAAACTGCTGCTCAGTTTTTACCTTTCAGCTGTAAGTACCAATCCCTCCCACCAACATACTACATGCATTTTCCCACTAGAGTCTAAAACAATAGTAATAGTAAAAATGGTAATAACTTCCAACGCAAGAAACAACTCCATAGGCTACTGCTAACAACAAATCCACTCTGTGATGATTTGCAGTGTTCTGTTATATTTCTGAGAATGTAGTTATTGCATTTTAATACCAGTGTCTACCATGCTGAATTTATGCTGTCCTTCTTTTTGGTCAAATTTTGCACACCACTACAGTCAAATGCTCTGCAGAAGCCTGTCACATGAATACTATTACTGTTATCTGTTCATCAGAAAGAAGAAATTGAGTTATTTTGATGAAATTACTTTTCCCCAAATCTGCACTGACGTATTATTTATAATAAATGTTGTTATCCAGCTGAGAAACATTGAGTGCTATGTCCAAGCACCCTTTCAACTCATTTTTCAGAGTGCAGTTTACTGCCAAACCCACATAACAAAGCAAGACTGTTTTCCTAACTTAGGCACTGCCAGGTCTCAGAAGAGTCGTTTGACTCTCTCCTTATATGCCTTTGGAAACAAATATTTCTTCATGTAATGGCATCAGTCTAGGATCATCTGTGACACCCTAGAGTATATAAAACATCTGTGCAGTGTTTCTGATGTGGCATAGAATCTAATGATAATCTCTACCCTACTGTGAATGTCAGAATGTCAGGCAGGGTGTCTTAGGCACTCTTCTTCCACGTAACTAGAGATAGGACTAGAGGGAATGACCTCAAATTGTGACAGGAGAGGTTCAGGCTGGGTATTAGGAAAAATTTAATCTCTGGAAGATTGGTCAGATACCAGAATGGGCTGCCCAGGGAGGATGGTGGAATCACCATCCTTGGAGGTGTTCAAGAAACGTTTAGATGTGGTACTTAGGGACACAGTTCAGTGGGCAATGTGGTGGTAGGTGGATGTTTGGAATAGATGATCAGAGAAGTATTTTCCAACCTTTATGATTCAATGAAATGGCAGCAAATGCATTCAAAGATAAATTGAGCCCTGAGTACTCTCAGCATGAGCTGGCTGCTTCTAGTCTCTGCAGCCTGTATTGACCAGAATTGACTGGAATGGGAGCTGAAGCATCTATCTTCCATATGGTAAAGCATAGGCAGAATTATTTAAGCACCTTCATGTAGAGCTAAATATTGATTCACTATTTCGACAGCTGGCAATATTTAGGCTGCATCTGAAATAACCAGAAGGTATAAGTTGTTCTGTGCCATGTAGATCTGATTCCTTGCAGGGTCAGAAGGCATGGCTCGCATTCAGCCCACCATGATTTTGAGTTTGCCCTATTTCTTTTCAGAGTGGGAGAACATAAAATTTGAGGAGGTATGGTGGATTTATTGCTGAAAAACAGTGATCAAAATGTTTGCAACATGCTATTTTCAAAACTTCATACTATTTTTTTTCTTTCATGTTTCAGAAAGTCACATGTTTCTTACTGGAAAAACAGGGAATGTCATAGAATCATAGAATCATAGAATCACCAAGGTTGGAAAAGACCTAAAAGATCACCCAGTCCAACCGTTCACCTATTCCCAATAGCTCCTACTAAACCATGTCCCTCAACACAACATCCAGCCTTTCCTTGAACACCCCCAGGGTCGGTGACTCCACCACCTCCCTGGGCAGTCTATTCCAGTGCCTGACCACCCTTTCTGAAAAGTAATACTTCCTCATGTCCAGCCTGAATCTCCCCTGCCGCAGCTTGAAACCATTCCCCCTGGTCCTATCACTAATGACACGAGAGAAGAGGCCGACCCCCAGCTCACTACAGCCTCCCTTCAGGAAGTGATCGAGAGCAATGAGGTCTCCCCTGAGCCTCCTCTTCTCCAGGCTGAACAGTCCCAGCTCCTTCAGCCTCTCCTCATATGGCCTGTGTTCCAGACCCCTCACCAGCTTTGTTGCCCTCCTTTGAACACGTTCCAGGGCCTCAATATCTTTCTTGCAGTGAGGGGCCCAAAACTGGACTCAGTACTCGAGGTGCGGCCTCACCAGTGCTGAATACAGGGGAACAATCACCTCTCTGCTCCTGCTTGCAACACTGTTTCTGATGCAAGCGTCTTAGTAGACGAACATCAAACATCAAACATAAACTGCTCTATTAGCAGCAGTTTGCAACCATGATTTAGCCCATCTGGAAATGCCAACCATAATGGCATTTGAACATTTCATTGCGTGTTTTTTCTGGACAAAGGTATCCATTTCTGTGTACAAGGATGTGTACAAGTGGGCTTGTGTGTATATGTGTGTATGTGTTAGCAACTGAAAAATAATGGAAATAAAATATGTGATAGTCATCTGTTAATAAATGAACTGGCTAAATTCAATTCAAACTTAAGACCCCAAATTACCCAAATTGTTGTGAGAAGAATAAAACAAGTATTAGAAATGTCAACACAGTGGTAAGCTAGAGGAGAGAATGCTATAAACTGCGCAAGTTAGAGCACAAAATGGGAGTACCTCTTCAATGAGGGAAGACCATTTTCTCCCGGCTTTGGCACTGCATTCTTCAGAGATAAATTACGTTCAGAAATTACTTCAAATCTTTTTTTTTTTTTTAAGTATAAAATAAATACGATTATGATAATTAAAATGAGAAAGAACTTCAATAATTTAGATTTTAATCATTTTTAATGTAGAATCTGTCAAAAAAACAGCTGAGAAGAATGTTCAACAGAAAACGCTTTCACAAAGATGACCTTTTATCATAGATCAGATTAAATCAATTAGTGTTATAGTTAACTAGATATTTGTAAATCCAGAGGCAATTTTTATTCATGGGTGAACGGAATGCACTCCATGAATAAATCACATTCATTTTATTTTATGTACTTGAAATATGGCAGAATTGCCACATGTATCATGAGATTTGGTGTTTTTTCCCAGTGTACCAACTTCTGAATGCACTCATTTTTAAACTGCACTGAACAGTGCTATATTTAATTATAATCCATGAATCCTAAGCAGTACTGTTGTTTCTTTACACAAAATTGCTGTAAAGAAATATTCATTGGCTTGATCATTTCCTGCTTCCCATATTTATGTTTTGTCACTCTTGCTGTTACCAAAATACAGCTTTGTTATTTTTCTTTTAGGAATGAATATATGCTATTAACCCATGATAGCAGTGCAGCAGACAAGGAGGGAAATCTGGTTTTGTTTTAGCAGTACTTTTAAATAGTGGAATTCCCTAACTGGCTAAAATGATCAATTCTAAGGTTCAGTAAGATTGTGTTTAGAAACCACCACATTTGTATAATTATTTTCTTAAGTTTGTATGCCATTTGTTCAAAATGTTGAAATCAGCACAAACTTTTGCACTGACTTCCATCAATTTTTGTTCGTGCTCAAGCTGTTCACAAAGGCCTAACCCTAGGTCTTCCATCTCCCATGAAGAATAGGATTTATAACTGAAGATCAGCAACAATTTAGCATTATCTCTCATCATCTAACTTTCTGCAGCTAATGATGGGATAAGACTGTAGATTAGAGCACTGACTGGTGAACACTGGTCATGCAGTCCTGCACTATTGCCTCTGTACAGTTGGCTCTCAGTGTGTGAGTTTCATTTACCCACTGACAGCACAGCTTTCATGTAATATGTCCTCTTGGAATTCCAAACAAAAGACTTTGTGTCAGGCTCCAGATGGAGACTGCAGACCCTCTCTCAACCTAATGATCTTCACCATCCATCCACACATCCAAGCTGTGCTGTCAGTTTCAGCTAATAGTATTCAGCTGCACACTGATCCTCATCAGGACAGTGCATTATCCCCAGCAAAGTTTCTTTTGTGTGTACTGGGAATATATATCCTATCACTCAGCCCTGAAACAACTTCTTTTTCCCTTGCTGATAACCTTTACATTTTTTAACTTTTAATTAATTGCTGAGATGATCACCTTAAAACAGAATTATCTAGGCATGATGGTGAACAGAGTGAAATCTAAAATACTGGGGGAGAAAGAGTGGATAACAACAATTACAAAAGGCCATCAAAATCTGCCTATAACCAATGGGTGAGTTTGTAGAAATAATAAGCTTGAAAAAGGCATCAAGAAACACCAAATGCTGGAACTAGGCTTGCTAATGTTCTGTTTACACTTCAATTAAGTGATGACTAAAGAGCTGAACCAATGAGGAAACTCATTGGGCTAGAAAGACGTAATTTCAGAACACAAATGCCAAGTATATATATAGAGCAATAAATAAATACTACCATCTCCCACCAGTTTGGGAAACACAGCATGCTTCAGCTTTGCTGGAGTCATTTTTGCTTCAAGGTTTCCCTGAATCTTTTTAGGTGTCTTGATATCTTGGTTTAAAGAATTAGCCAGTATCTAATGGTGCCAGCATAAAGTGTTTATTACATAAAGCTCTTGGTTGTTTCATTTGAAAGAAGCTTCTGTGAAGTACTAGAATGAACAGATTCTTCCAATTATTATTCAGTTTCTGAAGTACCTGAATAATTAATAAATGCTTTGCTACAAACAGATATCATGAGATACCAAATTCACTGCAAATACCAAAGACTCCCTCACACCAAGTCTTTTTAACCTTCTGTGCCTGTTCTGTTTCCAGTCCCTCACTAGGCTCTTCAACATGTTCCCATTCTTGAACTCCTTTTAAGATTAGTTCAATTTAAAAAAATTGGAAGCATTTTTCCATTCAGAACGAGGCCCCATTTGCTGGGGAAAAGTATTTGCTGTCTTTTTCGTTTGCTATTCAGTCATGCTGAGGGCTCTCAACTGGGTCTGGAGGACATGGTGAGCATTGCTGCAGGATATACAAATTCTCCTCTGTGAGTAGTTTCCATTTTGTACTCAGGTAATTGAAAGAACTACTGCCTTTTCATTGCCTTCTTTCACATCTGACCATGTCTTTCTGCACACTGGTCTTCCATAATCAAAGTACAACCAGATCTCATGAAGCAGCTACCTCTTATGATCTAGAGATGACTTGTTACATGGCTAGAAGAAGAGGATTTTTTTGTTTCAGGGATAATATGAAAAGGCCTCCTTTTTTTTTCTTTCTTCTGATGAGTGTGACAAGGTAAATGTAAAAGTGAAAGCAAAAAATAAGGTACTATGCCATATTTGAAATTAATTCATTTATGCAATTTGTTTTCCGTCTCATCTGTTCCATCAAAATTACATGAATGAGAATTGCCTGCTAAAACACTGGAATAGATCATAAGGCTCCTTTTTGTCTTCTCACTGCATGTCTTTTAGGTCCATGGTGCCCATCTGCAATTCTATGTAGTTAAGCTAGTGTGTGAGGGAAGCGGAGAAAGATGGACTTGAGTAATTGATTACACTAGCTCAAATCTGGAATAGCTCTTCTAACTTCAGTGGAAGACTTGTCTTTAAAGCAGTGGAGAGTAGATTGTATCTTGATGCCTCACTAGCCTGTCTCTGCCACCACAGGTAATCCTCTGTGACTCACATATGTCTGTATGAAAAGAATTAAGGGGAAGAATAAGTGAGAGACTGTATTTGCAAACAGTGTTGGAAAAAGAGAAGAAAAAAACCCACAAAAGTCTTCCTTTGTATTCTGTTTTACTTTCTGTGAAATGGTGCTCAGAAAAGGTCTCATGCTCTGGAAGACTAATAGCACTGCACAGACTTAGTTGTTAAAGGTCCTTTTTCCTGTGCTAGAACTTGTTAGCATTTTACAGATCAGAGAGAAGTGCCAGCTAGTCATTATTAAAGTTCATTAGCAAATGATTACACATAACAGTTACGAATCTGAGTCAGCATCAGAAACTAATAAATTCATCCTTATCATGAATGAAAATGACTAATGAGTATGGTCTGTACATAACCAAACAATGTAAGGTCATTGTAACTTATTAAGCAAAATAATGGATAATGTGAGATTCTGTTTCTGACCCTGCTCACACTGAAGTCAATCAAAAGGTTCCTGATACTTTTCAGCAAAAGAAAGCATGGCACTGTTTTCTTTGTCATGGAAGACATATATGTATATATAATACATTTGAAACAGTCTTCTGTGACAGATAAAAGATGAATTGATACTCAGGGAATGCCGACAAATAGCTGGATTGAGTTTAGATGTTAGATTCTAGACTTCAGTCTTTCTCAAAACAGCTTTAGGGAGATCAAGAGTGAAACATCCACATGATCAATAAGCTGTTAATGATTAGGGTAATAATTCAGGGATACTTATAAAAGAATAATCTGAGTTTGTTGGGAAAATAAGTGCTGGACATTTACATGAGTCTTGTTACAGCTGTATGCATTTTAGGTTTTTTAAGAGTTTTTTTTTTTTTTTAACTGCTTTTTTCACAGGAGTTTGTATAATAATAATATCAGCAATTAGATTCATAAAATTACAGAACAGTTTTGGTTGGAAGAAACCTTATAGCTTATCTAGTTCCAACCTCCCTGCCATGAGAAGGGGCAGCATCCACTACATGACATTGCCCTTGACCTGCTAGCTGCACCTCTTTTGAGGCGACCTGGGATACAAATGGCATATTAATTACTTATTACTGTTATGATACCACGACATTTCTCAGGAGACAGGATCAGGAAGATGAACAGATTTTCTTCTTCCTAACATTTTAACAAGTAGCAAAATAGGCACCATCCTATTGCTGTTTGGCTATTGATCTGAAGGGATTGTGTGAGAAGGTACCTTGCCTAGGGAATTAAGATCTTCTCTCTACCTTTGAAGGGGTGAAAACATCTTTCCTTTCATGTTGCTTTCATTTATCATTTTTGCTGTGCACCTGCAGTTTGCAGGGAAGTAAGACCGGTGTCAAATCCCAGCTGTGAGTTAGCATCATATGCCTAGTCTTGTTAAGATAGCAAACAAAAGATCACAGCCTTCCAATGATCAAATGTATAGTTACCCTTGGTGCTGTCTAAGTGCTCTGTTTCCATTGGCACAATCTTAGAGTCCATCTTAAAGTTATATTATGAAGCTGAAAGGCAATACAATGGAAGAAGTAATTCATTCAACACATTTGAATTATGTTGGTAATGCAAAACAAACAAGGAGCACTGTGTTGTGTCACAGAGGAAGGAATAAGCAATTGCTGATGTGGTTTAGGATTTAAGTAATCTTTTTGCTCCGAGATACAAAGTTTTATTTTTATTCAGACCTAATCACTTCCTACTGAAACACATTTTCAATTCCACATTGAAGTGTAAGAGCAGAGCAGACCCTCTCCATTTTGTGGGAACCCAGGAGCGATCAACATAGTTTCCACTTTGCCTTGTCCATGGCAAGGTCCAGCTTACAAACTCTCCAGGACCCCAACCTTGGAAGTTTTATTTTCTGTGGAAACAAAGGGAGTTCTACAGAAACTGAGGCTTCAGGTTAACTACCCCCTTTTCTGGTTCCCCCCAGGGTTACTAGAGAGCAATATTAATAAATTGTAGTTTTAATTTTCGTGACGTGCTCTTTGTCTTCATTACTGCTTCTGTAGCAAAGTCCAAGTGGCAAGCCTTTATAGTGCAGGGTCCTGTCCCTAAGGAGTGTCTATGCCAAGGTCAGTCGAAGACTAAGGGAAGCCAAAATAATAGAATGAGGAATTGGTTTTACAGAAAATCCAACTAGATTTAGGGAAACTAGCAAAGTTAGGGCTGCAAGAAGGATTTAATGTGGATTGGCTGGAAGATCTGCAGATGAATTCAGAAAGTTTGGACTATACATAAGAACAAAATTCAAAGTTGATAACATGCCCTCTGCTTTAATTCTGCAAATACTATTCACTTGTGTGGAATTCTTCTGTCTCTTGTAAAACTCACAACTTTTCAGGGTTTCAATTCATCCCACCTCTAGAACAAACTGATTATGCAATATGACTAAGCACCTCTCTGGCTGCGCTGGCAACCTCTCCACCATTTTACTATCATTTCTGGTATTCTGGTGTTTGTATGAGAGGAAAAAGCTGCTCATAGCTATCACTGCAAGGTTACTGCAGGATCGTGAGCTTCCACAGTGCACTGCCTCTTTATCCTATCCTTCATTTATGTGGTGGCTGCAAAGAGGTGGTTCTATCATTTACTGCTTCCTGGATTCTTCTTTGCTCTCGTACCTTCATGACTCTTGGATTTCCTCTATGAAACAAGCAAACATACAAAAGAACAAACAACAATGGAAAAACCTTACAGACTTCTTCCTCAGTAATAGTAGTCAATAGTAGTACTCATTTCTCTTGTTTTCCTGTGCCCCAGAATTGGAGATTTTCCTCTGTTCAATAAAAGGGAATCTATTATCCATAACTTTCTTTCAAATTACTGTATTTTATTCCAGTGATTTGTTTAGCTGACATTTTAATAGTCAGTAATTTGTTCTCTATGGGTTCTAATGCTGGATTTATTGTAAAGTATGTGGTAGGAACAATTAAGCATTTTAAAATTGCAAACATATATCATTTCCTCCATATTTTAGATCAGGTAATGCCTGCAGTTTTCCTTGAAAAAAAGCATTTTCTGCATCAAGGATACAAATACAGAGTTTTGAAGGAGTAGGGAGCTTGTCAAGGACACAAGACTTGGAAAGAATCAACCCCATCAAGGCAAACCAGCCTAGTAAAAGCTAAATGCCTACTTTCTTTCTCAAATTAATCCATTGATCACTGTACTTTTAATCCACAATCCCACTCAGTATTAGAGATTGCATATAAATTCAAAACATGGCTGAAAAAAAGCCCTGTCATCAAAGTAAGTCTTTGCTCTTAAATCTGTGTGGGCTGCACAGAGGGATTAGGTTCCTTTAAACATACAGTAACTGTTGTTCTTGAAGGACTAAAGCACCTTTTCTGGGCATGTGAGTCACAGTGGTTGTGTTGCATTTCTCCAGGATCATGAACATTTTAAAACCTTTGCTGTGGCTTTTAGCATGCTGGAGGCATATTAATAACCCATAATATTGTCCCTCCCTTCTACAAGTTCTTCTACAGGAGAGACAGACTTAATTTCCTATGTGTACCAAGAATAGAAAGTTTGAATGGTTTCCTTTTGCCTTCACAAGCTCAACACCTTTTTTGTTTCATAGGAAATATGAAAAACTAATTTCACAGAATTAACTTGAAAATCCTTCTCTGAATAATTCATTTTGGAACATCTGGCTGACTCACAGAGGCTTTACGGCTGCAAGAAACTTCCAAGCCTCAAAATTGCTCTGAACATATCTGCATTTCCTTTGATTATTAATACCATGGACAAGTTTCACAGCTGTTTGTGCCAACATGGAGTAGCTGCGCAAGAGAAATTTACTCTGAATGTACCTAATGTTGTGTGAACTACAAGTTTTCTCCAACTGAAAGCTTTATTTTCACTGTTGTTGAACTCAAAGAGGGGTATCAATTTTGTTCTCACAACTAAAGCAGCTGTCTTGTCTTACTGTTGTCAGCATTAGGCCATTTGGAATGTTCTTATTACGTATCTTGGATTTAAAATATTTGCTTCTAGTCTAATCAAATGTAAGTTTTATGTAACGTGCAGAAGGAAATTATATGTGTGGTTCTAGGCAGATAAACGGAGAAAAGTAAGAAACTCGAAATGTGCAGGCTGATAAAATTTGATAAGCAAATCATCTTATTGTATGAAGACTTATCTCCTAAGACCCTTGTCCTGAAAGTGCGTTGAACAGCTTTTTAAAAACACCTGCTCAGAAGCACCCAAACCGGCTTACAACATGACATTCAAAATCTAATACATTTCCTTGGGCCCCATTTGTTGTCTCTCAATGTAGTCTTCAAACAAACCATCTTCCATTTGTGGCTGTCTGTATAGACTGCACAAAAACATCCATTGGAAGGTGTGGAAGCGCAGGAATTAAGCAGAGGTATTTAAAAACCTGTCAAGGGAATGTGAGGTACAAAAGTGAGAGTTAATGTATATTAACATTAGGTTTTTTAAGTTCCCACCCAGATTTAGTGTATTAGCTGCAGCCCAGAGAAGCTTCTGATTTCCTCCAGCAATGTGCAGGCCCAGAATCACACAGAATCCCACCTCAGGTCTCACTCATTTACAAGAGCAGGGGCTGAGCCTGCATAGCTCTGTTTTTCACAGCAATCACAATTCCCATGGAAGCAACAGCTACGTTAGTCCTGAACTACTTATGGCCTTCAAGTAGAACTACTGCAGAAGGCCCTACTGAGCCAAGTTCTGCCTTTTTCCCCAGGGGAGCAAAAGGGAGCTACATGAACAGACAGCCTCAGTGACTGAGAAAGGAGCTCAGGATGCTGAGGACTACAAGGATGATTGCGGAGGCTTGGACTTAAAGGCTTTCATTAGAGCTTTTTTTTCTTTTTTCTTTTTTTTTTTTTTTTTTTTTGTAATTGCAAAATGCAACAGCTTGATAATGAGTCAAACTGAACAAAATACTCCCACCTTGAAGAGCTGAAACCTTGAAAAGGCTAGGCCTTGTGAAAAGTCATCCAGACAGCACGGGAGGCTGGCTAAGATAGGATGTGGGAGAAGTCTGCAGCAATTAGCTACAGTGTGAAACAACCTGCCGAAGGCAATGACAACTGCTCCATCCCGTGTTGCTGGAGCCAAAAAATGTCTCTGAATCCAGCCTGTAGACAACATAAGCATTTGGTGTGCGCAGCGCAGAGCAGAGGGGCTGAGGGGAGGCCTGATGGCGGTGCAGCTCCTCACAGGGAGCGGAGGGGCAGCGCTGAGCTCTGCTCTGTGTGACAGCGACAGGGCCCGAGGGAATGGCATGGAGCTGTCAGGGGAGGGCAGCTGGGGGAAGGGAAAGGGGCTGCAGCACAGCGCCGTGGGCATGGAGCGGGATGCACAGGGCTGTGGGCACGGCCCTGAGTGGCAGAGTTCAAGGAGTGATGGACAGTGCTCTCAGACATAGGGTCTGATTTTGGGTGGTCCTGTGTGGGGCCAGGAGCTGGACTCGATTATCCTCATGGATCCCTCCAGACCCAATGATTGTGTGATTCTGCATCTTGCCTTTCTGCATGGCTGTGAATTTTTCTGAAACACTAGCAATGCAAAAGGGAAATTTTCAGACTGGAAAAAGAGATGCCAGCAATTGTTTCATAAATATGTTTATGGGGAGAAATAGGTTAAAGGAGAGGAAGGCTATAAACCTCCAAAAGACGTATTACAGAAATCTTTGTGCAAAGCACTACCTGGACTTTCAAAAAATGATCGTGAAATTGCAAAAATTCTCATTAGGCTGAAATGCTGGCCCAGTAAAGAGCTTCTTATAATAGACTGGTTTCAAGAGTACTGATAAACAGTGAAAGGAAGAAGCTGCAGGAAGAAGAGTTTGAAGTAAATGTGATTTAAGTGCTACCTATTACCGACAAGAAATCTGACAAGTTCAAACGAGAAATGTAAAATGAGCTAACTACACAGGAGCTGGAGAGAGCCATCATAGGCAGAGACTAACAAAAGAATAGCCGACCAAGTACACAAAAGGCTTTGCGATTATGGGCAAGAAATAGCTCAGAGTGATGGGATTTTTTGTCAGAAAGATTGTCAAAATAGCGTATCATACAAGTTCATTAATGTGGTGCAAAATCCATAAGAAATCTTGAGTGGAGCAGGGCTTGTAGTATCCAGTGCTGCTCACAGAACTCTGTCCAGCCACAAACAGTGCTGCCGGAGATAAGGTACTCAAGTGTGAAATCTACAACATATTCAGGGAAAACATGCCAGAGAGTCAGTTGTGCTATGTTTTATTCCTGATTACCCTGAGGCCGTGGATGGCACAGTCCAAATGAAATACTACACATCTTAAACACTTGAATCCGTAGTAAAGGAGTCACAACACCCCTTCCATAATTTTTCTGAGCTAATCAGTTTCAGAAGTTAGGAAAAGGGAAAAAGCATCTTATTAGCATCTTCTGAGAAGCCACATAAACCAAATGTATGCAGCACTGAAATAAAGGTAAAGCTCTATGCCAGGCAGTGGGATTAAAGGACATGAACAGTTGTCATCCTCTGGAAGTAGAAGAGTGAGTTTCAACCAGAAAGTATCAGCACCACGTGTCACTGATGGAGCTTATCATATCTACTTCAAGGCTAACTGGTGGACACTGAAGCAGAATCAAGGAGAGGTTGCAGTAACATTCCTGTAAGCAAATAGAAAGTCTGTGTCACCCATTTAGTGTCTAAAGGGACCAGACATTAAAGAAATAATGTGCTTTGGTTGTGGATATGGGAGCTGACTGCAAGTTAGTGAGTGCAGGGTTAGAGATATAGTGTGTTTTTGACCACTTGTAGAGACAATCTCAATGCCTGTATGCAAACCTAAGCACAGGTTTACTGGGGGTTATTGTAGCTTTATGTGGCATAGTCCTGGCTCTCATGCTGTCCCTATTAGAATATTATGTGCTTAGGAGCGTGGAAAATGAGGGGTATTCAGCTAACACCAAAGTTATGCAGTGTTTTACTGAGCTCAGAACAGCTCTTGACAGCTGCTACTAAAACTATGCAGACTTATGTTTCTGTGTTAGCGGAGGATGCAGTAACACTCCCTGGGTCCCACAATAGGCACAAGTTCGCATCAGCTGCAGAGGGATCACTCACACCAGTGTTTGCACAGTCACACCAGTTGGAGATGCAGCTGGTACGAGCCAGGCTGGAAAGTGTTCTGGCTTTTCTATTGAGTTTATCTGCTCCCTCTGCAATGGATTAGAAACACTGAAACCACAGGGAGTAGCAAGGGGAAAAACCATTCTGAAAATGTCTTCTGTCTGGTCAGAGGACTAAACGTAAAATCACTATACTCCAAAATGGAGAGTATGTGTGAATTTAAAGAAATTCAAATATAACTTTTCATAGAATCCTTTGAGTTGGAAGAGAACTTTAAAGGTCATCTAGACCAACTCCCCTGCAATGAAAAGGGTCATACACAGCTAGATCATGTTGCTCAGACCCTGGTCAAGCCTGATCTTGAGTGTCCCCAGGGATGGGACATCCACCACCTCTCTGGGCAACCTATTCCAGTGCCTCATCCCCTCACTGTAAAATACTTTTTCCTTATATCCAAACTAACTCTCCCCTCTTTAAGTTTGAAACTGTTTTCCCTTGTCCTTTCACCATGGACTCTGCTAAAGAGTCTATTCCCTTCTTTCCCGTAGCTTTCTTTTAGCTACTAACTTTAAGGCCACTATCAGGTCACCCCAGAGCCTTCTCTTCTGCAAACCGAAGAGCCTCAGCTCTCTCAACCTGTACTCACTGGAAAGGTGTCCATCCCCTAGATCATTTTTGGGGCCCTCCTCTGGACACTCTCCAATAAGTCCATGTTTCTTCTGTACTGAGGACTCTGCATCTGGATGCAGTACTTCAGGTGATGCCTCATCAGTGATGAGTAGAGGGGCAGGATCACCTCCCTTGACCTGCTGTCCATGCTCCTTTTGATGCAGCCCAAGTTATGGTTGGCTTTCTGGGCTGCAAGGGCAGATTTTTGGCTCATGTCCTTTTTGCCATCCACTAGCATTCCCAGGTCCTTTTCAGCAGGGCTGCATTCAATCTTTTTATCCCCCAGCTTGCATTGGTAGTGGAGGTTGCCTTGATTCAGGTGCACCTTGCACTTGGATTTATTGACCCTTGTGAGGTTCACCTGGGCCCACTGCTCAAACCTGTCTCTCTGGATAGCATCCTGTCCCTCAGGTGTGTCAACCACACCCCAGAGCTTAGTGCCATCCACAAACTTTCTGAGGGTGCACTTGCCCCCACCCACTGTCAGTGTCATTGGTGAAGGTATCAAAAAGTATCAGCCCCAGCACTGACCCCTGGGGAACACCACTTGTCACTTATCTCCATCCAGACATGGAGCCAGTGACCACCACTCCGGATTCAATCCTGCAACCAGTTCTTTGTCCATTCATCAAATCCATATCTTTCCATTTTGGAGAGAAGAATGTTGTGGGATACCATGTCAAAGGCCGTACTGAAGTCTGGATAGATGACATCAGTGGATCTTCCTGTATCCTTTGATTCAGTTACATCATCATAGAAGTCCACAAGGTTGATTGAGCAGGATTTGCCCTTGGTAAAGCTATGCTTGTTCTCCTGTATCACCTCTCTGCCTTCCATGTGTGTTAGCATAGCTTCCATGGTCTTTCCCAGCATAGAGATGGGACTGACAGGTCAGTAGTTCTCAGGGTCATCCTTTTTACCCTTCTTAAAAGTGGGTGTGATGTTGCCTTTTTCCAGTCACCAGGGGCTTCACCTGATTGCCATGACTTTTAAAATATCCTTGAGAGTGGCTTGGCAACTACATCAGCCAATTCCCTCAGGACCCTGGGATGCTTCTCATCAGGATCCATAGACTCATTAATGTCCATATTCTTTAGGTGGTCACGAACCAGATTTTTACTTACAGCACAAGGGTCATTGCTTCCCCAGTTCCTTCCTTCTAATTTAACTAGGGCTGTGTGATGACCAGGGAAGACCAAGGCAAAAAGATTGTTGAGTACCTCGGCCTTCTCCTTGTCTGTTGTTACCAACAATTTTATTATGCCTTTATAGGTATTTTAGTGAGAAAGGAAAATACATCTCTATTTATTTATTTATGAACAGATAAAATTCCTTGTAGAGACTGTTTTACTGGCATTAAGGTTATCTTTTACTTGTTCCTTTTTCCTGGAACTATTTGCTCTGATATAAGGCAATGGTTATGTCGTTGTACTTGTGCCCATCCTAGGGAAACTGAGTGATTTCTATTATCCTGGTAGCCATGCACTGTCTGCTACTAACCAAGGCCCCGATATTCATATTCTTTTGAATTCATTTCTGAGGACTTGAAATACTTTTTATATCTTTCTTTTTAGTCATATTAGGCAGTTATGTTGGGACAAACTCAAAGAGAATCCCTAATCATCTCCTGCATGAGCATTGGTGAATTCCATTTTGCAGCAAGAGCAGAGGTAGGAGAATCTCTAAATCAGGTTAATGAGATGCCAGAGCCAAAAAAAACTTATCTCCAGGAACAACAACAAAAGCCCCCCTGAAAGATAGTGATGTAAGTGCCAGAGATTTTAAACAAGAAGTCACAGTGATGAATGACATGCTGCTCAAGTAACTGGAAGAGTTTGCAGTACAATCTAAATATTAATTTTCCAGCATTCATATGTATTGCATCAATAAAAGTTTAGAAGAGATGCAGGCAGATCTGACAAGGATCTCAAGTGCAGAGCAGCCTGACTGTGAAGTCCTCATTATGTTGTTTTATTGTAAGCTTTTCTGCATGTGATATATTTTGCTCCTGTGTTGATGCTGTAGTTCAAAAAATCTCCTCTGCCTTCCTCCTGTCTACCTAGAAAGAGGGAAGATACAAACAACAAAGATTCAGATGAGTAAATCTATCATCGTTCATGCAAGTATAAGTGGTAACTTAGGAAATTAGAAAGTTTTTTTGAAAATAACTCAAAAAAGTATTTAATAATCTTGCAAAGTATTATCTCAGTGTAAATTGTATTTGAGGAAGGGTGGCATGAATGAGGTCAAAAAGACAGGCCATTCAATGTCACCATATACATATTGTTAGAGGAATATCTGGCAGTGCTAACACAATCACATTGTTTTGTCAAGTATACCTGAAAAAGGAATCCCCTTTCATTTGAAATTAGTTTTATCAGCCCTCTTTTGTCTTTTATTTACCTTTTCAAAATATGTGGTATCTGAACAATTTTAAAGTATTAAAGAACTAATTGTGGTGGTTTTTTTTTTTTTTTTTTTCTGTCTTCTTCTCTAATTATTCAAAACTGACTTCGATTCTTCTGCTGCCAGGACCCCCTGAGCACATTGGCATCAATGTAGCATTGCTGAATTCACTGCTGAAGAAAATTAAAGTTTCTGCTGTGAAAAATATTTGAACTAGCTGTAGAAGTATAAGGAATTGATAGACTTCAGAAATCTCAACACACTTGAAAGCCAGTTGACTGTACTGATTCATATTAACTAGATCTGATTTATATTGTTCTGCTAAATTAAATAAGCTTTCCTAAACCTTTGGTTTCCACAACACTGTTCACGTGTCAGTGGCTAGTAGCAGATACTTTAGAAAGAGAGGGAACAAACCCTGGAAAAGCTCTTTATGGTAGAAAACACCTCCATAATACCCTGCATCAGTCCCTAGGCAGTGTTCATCCAAAGGAAGAAGGGGTTCTATTGGTGCTATTTAAATTAAAGATGTGGCAAATCACTAAAACTAAAGAAAGATCAATGGATTGGAGTCTGTTCCCTCATTTATCCACACGCTGCCGGTTGGATTTCTTTTTCAGTAGGATAAACCTTTTGAGATTTTACTAGATTTTCCAAGATGAGGTCCAGGTCTCTTATTATACATTTATTACTAATGCATAACCCAGAAGCACGGCTAGGTATTTCAAGTGATCCCCTTCAGTGCTCATTACCTGGCATTTGAGAAGAGCAGAATTTAATTTGGCATCACACTCCCTCAGCACCTCCTTTCTCAAGGTCCTTCTGATATTCTTCAGGCTAGTCTCTATCTTCGAGTAATTCAAATTATTTTGTGTCCCATGCAAATATCATCACCTCAGGCTCCTTGTGGTTTGAAGGGCAAACTGAAAGAAAGATCAGCTTATGCTTTTATATTCTTTCTAAGCATCTACTCTTGGTCACTGTTGAAGCAATGAGCTAAAGAGACATTTTACATTGCTGTTTTTCCAATCTCAAAGTCAGCCATTGTCACCAGTATCCTAAATTATTAAACATTTCACCACAAAAAGTAGGCAAGACCCTAAGATTATGAACATTCACAGTGAATCATAGAATCATAAACTGGCTTGGGTTGGAAGGGACCTCAAGGATCATTAAGCTCCAACCACCTGCCGCAGCAGGGCCGCCAACTTCCACATTTAATACTACACCAGTTTATCCATCCATCCATCCATCCATCCATCCATCCATCCATCCATCCATCCATCCATCCATCCAGTGCCACTGGATAAACTAAGTGGGGGAAGTTGTAATTCAGCAGCAACCACATGTGCGTAGAAACACATAGAAAATACCATGCTGTCTCACCAAAACTAGCTCATACCTCTGATTTGCTAAATTTGCACTGCAAAGCCAAACTGAGAAGATTCAGAACAATCTTTGAAGAAGTTTGAAAACACCCACCGTGGGGCTGCCATGAAAAAGTCGGTGATGCACTGCTCTAGTTTATACCGTATTTTGGTTATGATATTGCCCTGACCGATGGAAAAAATGGTATTTGCAGAGTTGTTCGTGCTGTGTCTGGAAACAGTCACAGGCAAGAAATATTTGAAATATGTTGATATTTTGATATTTTAATTATAAGTGGAGAGGGAAAGTACTGATTCATGACATATATAACATTGGTACCTTCTTGTTTCTGATTTTTACCTATGCTGCCTGTAGACATCTTCAGAAAATCCAGGTGATTGATTGCCATCTTCTTCTAATTAAGAAAAGCATTGTAGAGTTTATTCTGAGCATTTTACACTAACCTCTTCTTCAGCTATCACTGTGAACATAATCTGCTTTCACCCCAAATGGAATACCCAAAGGATACTATTTGTGACTTGTGAAACCCTTGGGAGCAATCTGTGCATCATATTCATAGAATCGTAGAATGGTTTGGGTTGGAAGGAACCTTTAAGATCACCTGGTTCCAACCCCCTGCTATAGGCAGGGACACCTCCCTCTAAACCAAGTTGCTCACAGCCCCATCCAGCCTGGCCTTGAATGCTTCCAGGGAGGGGGCATCCACAGCCGCACTGGGCAGCCTGCTCCACTGTCTCACCACCCTCACTGTAAAGAATTTCTTCCTGATTTCTACCCTCTTCCAGTTATTAGTGACAATGAAACTGATTAACATTTCACAAAGAGCTCTTGTCCAGTCACTATTTGCTATTTAGTTGCTAACCCTTGAGTCATTCTTTTCATACAGATGTAATTGTTCTGCTGAGGTTTCAGACCTGAATTTTTCACAGATTTGACTGTAAGGAGACTGGAATAGAGTATCTCATACAGGGGAACATTCCCCTTCCAAGAAAGGTTTAACAACAGTAATATTTTTGGCTCATGTTAATCCCATTCGATATCAGAGCAAGTATTGTGGTAAAGGAAGGATAGTTCTTTGCTTAGGGAGGTTATTTTTCTAAGTATATGATTTTCAGTTATTCATAAAAAGCAAGTGTTCATGTGATGATAATTATGTTGTTCTGGTATCAGGCATAAAGTACTAATTAACAATTTTACTAAAGATGATACATTTATTTTCACTAATTTTACTTATTTGATAAGTTGTTTCAATGAAGCTCTGATAAATTTTAAAAAAGGTTATTTAAATGGCTGCAAGCCGAATCTATTATCTGCAAGTCACACTTGAATAAATCTTATAGTTTAATTTTTAAAGCTTTGCTACATATTTATCAGAGTCATTATTCACCTAGATTAACAATTTCTTCTGACCTCCTGCAACATGTGTGTATGTTATCTCCTAGACTTTTCTGTCAGCTAGATGCTCACTTCCTATACAAGCAACACTGTATTTGTGTAGAAGCTCTCCATAGCAACTAATGAGCTCCTGAGGGTAAGAAAAGCAATGAAGCTCAACTTTGATTTACAAAAATGAATCAGTCATTCCTCCCCCCCACCCTCCCCTCTCTTTTTTGTTTTTGACAGGGACTTTTAAAAGATTTATAATTCAGCTGTATTGTCATTTGCATCCAGTACAATTGCCATAGGAAATTTAACCCTATCCTTAGCAGAATTTGAGATAATCTCTCTCTCCAGAGCTCCCATATACCTCAGGTACAGCTTCCTCTGCATGATGCTTTCTTTATTCTGTAGTTCAGACAAATTTTGCAAGTCAGATGATCTCCTGTTGAGGAGTGACACAGATCAACTGAGCTGTGAAAGGAAAGACTTTCTATGGCTTTACTAAACCTATTGCACTATTTCTCCTGTGATAGTGGGCACCACTCAGTTTTTCTTTGATTTGCTCTGCTTCTGCTGACATTGACATCTGGTCAAATGCAGGGCACCCTGAATTCTGACCTTGTCTAAACACCGTTTCCATCAGTGTGGAGCAGGGAAGACATGGGAAATTTGCCAAGGAAGGTCCCTTTCTAATAGCTACTAGCAAAACCCCCAAGCTATGTTGTATTTTCCTGATTGTTTTTTTTCCTTTAAAATTCGTTTTTGTTTTTGTTTTAAAAATTGCATCTGAGCCTCAGGAACAGTATTATTAAGTTCCCGCTTCAAAAGGAAACAAAGAGTAGGCATAAGAACATTTCAAAACATTGTGATGAATTAACTGAAGTTCTCTGATTTCACTGCTGACCACTTCATTACACTGACTGATACCTCACTGTGTGCAGTTGGCTTTGTTGTAAATTCTTCATATGTGTCTCAGCGAAATAGGCACATGTTGTTCTTTCATACTTTTCCGCTCTTCCCACAGTATTGTTTTTTTAATTTCACCAGAACAGAGAAGTATCCACTTTATTCCTTTCCCTATGATCATTTTATCCCCAAGATTTCCTGGAGAATAAAAACTAGGCATCCTAAAAGACCAACTCAGACATTGTAAATGCAAAATATCAGCCTCCAACAAGCTTCTCTGTCATTTACTTGCTACCCAATGAACAAGTATTTGTTTTGGGTTACATTCTGAGGTAGAGCCAAATTTTTTGTTCCAGTTCAAAAAAAATGCAATTATTTCACTTTCCAGAAAACGTGAGAAAAGAAAGGGCAGTTCCCTCTGGTTTTCATGTATAACATTCATTTCAGATGTATATTCTTGGTGTCTGGTAATAGAGTTATGATCAGTGGGAGTTCAAATACTCGCTCACCAGCAGTAGTAAGAAGACAATATCTTTTATAAATCTTTCTGCCAGTTAAGTAGAAATTAGTTGATGCATTCCAAAATTATGTCAGGCTGACAGACACAAAAGAACACAGGTAGCAAAGATCTAGTTTCCTTAGATAAATGGGATAAAGGTCCCTTTAGATTCAATCCTCCTTTTATCGTAAAGATTCCTTCTTTTCCTCTCTCTCTCTTATTGCTTTTGAAGTGTGATGGAACAACTAATTTCTTGCTGCAGATCTTTCTACATTCAGTTGTATGGGCACTAGAAATCTGCAGTGAAATCTTCACCACTTTAATGCCAGACTTGCTCAGGTGTTACAGAGAAAAGGGCTAGACTAAGCTAGATGGACAGTTATTTTGTTTCTTTAGGTTATTATTACAAGATAAGCAGTGTTTTCAAATTACTCAACACCCTCCTTTCTAAATCCTAAGTAATCTTTTCTCCAAAGTGCACAAGGCTGTTCTATTCATGACCCTTTATGTGGCTTCTCAGTGTTTAAAATGTATTTGTTATTTATGCAGTTCATTAGCCCAGCAGATTATTATTTACCAACATTATGAATCACGCCTGTACTTTCAGTGTATCACTCAATCAAAATCCCACAGAGTTGTTTTTTTTTTATCTTTCACAAAGAACAGTTTTATTTTTCTCTTGTGAAACATCAAAACTTGAAAACAATTAAAAATAATTCAGTTACTTCAGAACAAATTCACAGAAAACTGGCTGTATTTCATTAAAATTATATAGCTATAATTTCAGCAAGTCATGTACTTGCTGTATTTGTATGAATTTGCCTATCAGTCCAGCTGTGGGGTTTTTTTGTGTAGTATTCCAGCCCAGTTCTGGTTTCAGTTACCTTTAAAACACTCTTGGCTTTCAAGACCCTTGAGAAAGAGATTAAGTGGGCACTTGCATAGACATATCTCTTAGCTATCAATTTTAAACTAATCCAACAGTGTAGTGAATAATGGGATATTTCAGTACACAAAACCTGATGGTGAAAGCATAATGCTGTAGGAGAAGAGAAGCACATGCAGAATGACTTCAAACTTTTGAAAGGGTAAACTTGGCCTGTTGTCTCCCCTGAACTAGAAGAATGCCACTGGAATCAATGGTCTTCCATCACCAAGAAATAGGACCAAACTCAGAGGCAGTTTTATCAAGACCTTCAAACCTTCCTGCAACTTCCACAAAGACCCTAAAATGTGGGCCTTGGCTTTTATTGGTTTTCCTTGCTATGACAATGTTTGGCTGCTATGTCTATTGGAGCATTCTGTAGAGGAATACTAAAACTAGTAAAATACATGTAATTTCTCAGTATTAAAGATAGAGCTTTTTTTCTATGATAACCTAATGACCTTTTTTTTTCTGCTTTTTATCTTGCAAAGAGCATCATTCAGCTATTTTCTTGTCAGAAAACTTATGATCATTTGTGATCATAAGGCATGTGGCATGTGAGATCATGAGGCAGTGCTAATGGATTGTGTATAACAAACTTATTAGCACTGAAACTGTTAGCAGTAAAACTCTTCACGATTTGAGACACATCTGCAAAATTTCTGTTTGATTCTTTTTACTGGAAGCTGAGTAAGGAAATGTCAGGTTTTTTATTTTGAATATCTGATGAAGTTATGTGCATTTTCTTCCTTCTGATGGCTTTTCCTTTTGGGAATATTTGTACTTACTTCTCCTGAGAATGGCAAAGGCAAACGTCATAGTTTTGCAGCTTTACTTTAAAGCAGAGCTAGGAATAGAGATGTTGTATTTGCCAAAATCTGATAGTGCACTTCCATAAATACATGAAATGAAACATTTCCTGAACTGGACCTGTAATGTGTGTGACATCATGCTATTTATATTACTGTGGTAGAGATAACCAATCCACAAGTGTATGGTATGATTCAGATAAGAATCAAGTTGATAAATATTTATCTGAAATTCCTTCATGCTTAGACTAAAAATCACTCCAGTAAAACCAAATTATGCATTGTACATATGGTGCCACTTTTTGTCTGTTCAGTCTCTACACTGGGAAGGACTGGAGATGAAGACCTGGCAGCACTTTGGAGCTCTGATTTTAGACAGATATTATTGCAGAAAAAAATTGAGACATACATATCAGTTCTGCTAAATGTAGATTTCTAGCTGGTGACCTCATCTAAGGGCCAGAGAGAACAGCAGTGTTTGGCCGTAGAATACATGGCAAGATGGCAAGAATCAAATGAAGAAAGAACAAAAATTTAAGTGGAAAATCACAAAGAACATGGAGGGGAGAATGGTGAGAGAACAGTGAATGTTTCAAGCACATTGGGAGCAAGAAGAGAAGAATAGTTTATTGACAAAAGAGGATTTTCTAGACGGTGTGCTTTCTCCAGAAATGGGTTCTTTGTCTGTGTCTGTGTAGGTAGATGGGGAAAAGACAGATACAGACAGGGTCAGAGTAGGGAAAAAGATGAGGTAGATTGAAAAATGAAAATTTCTAAGGGAGGGAGATTAAGTATGCATCTATTACAGGACAATCTAGTGTGTCATATAATATTAACTCTGATGGAAAATGTGTCAATATGGCTTGGATTTAAAGACATTTTTTTTTAGTATGGAAAAACATGCATGTGGAGTCTGAAGACCAAGCTCATGAGAACAAAGCAGAATCTTTCAGCCTCACTGGTCATTGTATTCAATGGTTTATGAATGTGTGCAAGACTTTCCTTGTCAGTATGCTAACATACTAACTTGTCAATATGCTCCACACTACATACTCAATAGCTTGCTTGATGTTAATGTTCAAAGGCTGCTAACTGGATGACAGATGCTGAATGCTCTTCTCTCACATTTTATATCATCTTTAGTGCCATAAGCTCTTTTTCCATGTATGTGTTTTGTTCTTATATGGGTGGAAACGGAGTATCTTGACATTACCATTGGGAGCTGAAAAGTTCCTCTTCAGGAACAAGTAAGATGCTCAACATTAGCCTAGTAGTTGAAACCATCAGTGAGTATGTGTGATCCCTACTCTGCCTGATTTAGACCACAGAAGTGGACATCTTATCTCCCAGAGAAACACCATGACCACAGACCTACTAGCCAGACTGTTGTAGACTTCTTTCATTCCCCTCTGATAAAGATATTGCACATTCAACATTTTTTGTCTCTAAAAAGGAGAGAAAAAGTCTCCCAGTTTCACACTTGCACTACACACAAAGATGTACTGAATGATCCAGTTTTTTTCTACATGTGTTAGTGTTTGTGCATAGTGGCTCTTCTTCAGTATGTTCATAGCCACAAAAACACCATGCAGTAGCCCACTGTTTTGAGCCAACAGGTGCAAGACTGGAGAAACATCTCACTAATGCCACAGGCATGGTGTCACGGAAGATCAATCTGAACTACCTGAACCTCCACTGGAGACCTGAAAGATCTTTTAGAAAAGCAGTTTTGCATTGAAGTGGCACTTTCCAACTTCTGAACTCAGCAGGAACCCGTAGTCCCTAAGAGTTTGCTACTGGGATACAGTCAGCTGTATCCAAGGATTTTTCTGCAGCATGTGCCTACCCTGTGCAACTTTTGGCATATCTGGGACATTTTACCAGAAAAGTAGTCCTCTGATATTACATCTGCTTCCTCTGCACCTGTCTGGGAATCCTTTGATATCTCTAACTGTCTGAAAAGATAGGATTTCTCTTCCATCTTGACAATGCTGCTGGTGCAGCAAATACTCCCCTCTGTTTGCACGAGGTGATCATGCTCAGTGTAAAATTGCCTTTAGTACTCAATGTGGGGAATTCAGCACAGAAAAAAGAAAGAGGAGAATGAAAACAACTCTCAAAGAAAGTAGCTTTGTCAGATCAAAACAAGGAGGTGACAAAAATATTTCAAAATGCAGTATGCACATCTCAGAGATGGGACAATGCAGTCATATTGCTATCAACTACTAAGAGGTATAACACTCATCTAGCGTAGTTTGTATTGATAACACAAAGGAAATATGCAGTCAGTCATGGATCACATCAGTCAAGTCTTATTTTTGCGTGGACTGTTGAAGAGGAATGAGGTAATTAATGCCTTGTTACACAGCAGAAAGAATCACAATATAACTCACCTTTGTGAAGAACAAAGTCAGCATGGTTTCTCCTCCCTTACTGAATGCTTCTCAAGGGAATGAAAGAACTGTAAGCTAGTTTGTATGATTAATAATTACTCAAATGCAATAAAAATAAACCCAGAAATAAAACCAGTGCCCTTCTATAATGATGTAACTGAATCAACAGACAAGGCAAGAGTCATTGATGTCATCTATCTGGAGTTCAGTAAGGCCTTTAACATGGTACCCACAACTTCCTTCTCTCCAATTGGAAAGATATGGATTTGATGGGTGCACTGCTTGATAGACGAAGAACAGGTTGTGAGATCACACCCAGAGAGCTGTGGTCAATGGCTCCATGTCTGGATGGAGATTGGTGATGAGTGGTGTCCCAGTCTTTAACAGAGTGCTTTTTAACATCATCATCAATGACACTGACCATGGGGTCAAGTGCAACCTCAGTAAGTTTGCAGGTGACAGCAAGATGTGCAGCGTGGTTAACACACCAGAGGGATGGGATAACATCCAGAGGGACCTAGACAGTCTTGAGCAATGGACTGAAGGTGAATCTCATGAGGTTCAACAATGCCAAGTGTGAGGTCTTGTAAGGATAGAACACACCCCTGCCAAAAAGTATCTGGGGGATACCAGTGGATGGGAAGCTGGATGTGAATCAGAAATGTGCCCTTGTAGCCCAGAAAACCAACTGTATCATGGCCTGCATCAAAAGAAGCATGGTCAGCAGGGCAAGGGAGGTGTTCCTGCCTCTCTACTCTGCGCTAGTGAGGCCTCATATATAGTACTGCATCCAGATGCAGAATCGTAAGTACAGGAGAGACATGGACCTGTTGAAGCGTGTCCAGAGGAGTGCCCAAAAAATGACCCAAGTGGTGGAAAATTTCCACAAGAACAAGCTGAGAGAGCTGGGGCTGTACAGTCTGCAGAAGAGAAGGCTCTGGGGAGACCTGAGAGTGGCCTTTCATTAACTAAAGTGGAGCTATATGAAAGAAAGGAACAGACTCTTTAGTAGGGTCTGCTCTGATAGGACAAGGGGAAATCACTTCAAACTTAAAGAGGGGAGATTTAGATTTGATATAAGGAAGAGGTTTTTTACTACAAGAGTAGTGAAGCACTGAAACAGGTTGCCCAGAGAAGTGGTGGATGCCCCATCCCTGGAGACACTCAAGGTCATGCTGTACAGGGCTCTGAGCAACCTGATTGAGTTCTTGTTTATTGCAGGGAATTTGGACTAAATGGCCTTTAAAGGTCCCTTCCAATACACACCATTCTATGAATCTATGAAAAATGACTATCTGCTTCAAAAGTTTCAGTGAATTCTAAAGAACTGAAAAAAAAATATTCTGAGTTTTTTGAGTGGGAGACAATTTTCCAAAAATACTGCAGTCTTACAGTAATTTTACTCATGCAAAAACAGGAGAAGTTCGGCTATATATATATATATATATATATATTTTTTTTTTTTTCTCACATACTTGACTGATTATAGCCTGTCCATTGATTGCAGTAATACAGTCCTTTAGGTTTCAAATGGACAATTGGTTCATAGTGCACCATAACCTGATGGCAAAATGCTCTGGCAGAGGCCATTATAACCTGGGGCTGTAGTGCAGCCAAAGCCCTGCACACACTTGTACAGCAGCCCTGAACCAGCTTTGAGCTCCGGCACGACAGCACTGTAACCATGGCAGCACAGCACCCAAGGATGGACCACAAGTCTGTTCTGCGGCTGATGCTGATGCCCATACTACATTGCCTCCATTACTGGTGCCACTCCCACAGTTGCTACATATGGGTAAAATATTAGAGGCTTTGGCAATTGCTGTGATGAGGCAAGTTAAGGTTTGCTTGGATTTGTCTGGACTAGCCACCCTCTGCCCTCTTTGAGGGGATTGCATTTATTAGCTCTGCTGGGATAAGTGGCTGCTTCTCCATTGATGTCAGGGAGACAGCAGAGCTTAACAGCTGGCCTGCTGAGAGCACATCCGTGTGCTCCCAGCCACAGCCTGAACAAGTGGCTTTGTATGCAGCAGCTGCATAGAGATCCAGAAAACAATCCTGGCAGAGGAATCTGAGCTGAGCTCATCACAGCAGGAAGTTTCCCTGTGCACATCTTCCAGTCCACATAAAAGAGCAGCAGTACCTGTTGCTTTGTAGAGTGATCATGAAGAGAGCTTTATATTGCAAATAGGTGGTGTGAGCATCATTCACTTTGAAGTCGAAACCAAAACTCTAGGCTTTGAGGGCAGAAATACCAGGACCATCATTAGCAACATCTCAGTTTCTTCAGCACACAGTTGAAAGGCTGCTGTCACGGCAATTTTTAAACGTCTGCTTTGAAATTATTTCAGATGCTTCTTTTGCACTTAACCTAACAGTTTATTATCTGCTCTGTTTGCAGCTCAAACAGTGTAGCTTTCCTTATATGTAAGTTCCTTATGTTTATTTCCTTATATTTAATTTTGCAACAGGGATCTGGGTTTGGTTTAGCAACGTAAAAACAAAGTGCTGCAAAAATGTTGAGAGTATGATGTGAATGGGTAGACAGACAGATTTATCCTTCTGAGAACTCAGTAAATCAAAACCTGATTAACTTGTTTTCTCCTTCACATCACTTGTAACTTCTGCTCAAGGAAGCAATCTTATTACTTTCTGCTTTGGGGGCAATATCTCAGGACAGTCAGAATGTCAAACAGAACTGCACTCTTTAGCAGGTGCCAGCCAAGAAAATCTTCAGTGACTTTGCTTAAAACAAAGCAAAAAGCTGATAATTTTAAAATAGGGTGGGACTGCTGAAGATATGGGATTCTTCTACGTACAGATAAGCCTTCTGGACTCTGGCCTATTTATATATTAGTGCTGAGTGTGAGTAGCCAAGAAACAATATAACCATGTCTGTTCATGGAAAGCAAACACTTCTGTGTTCAGCTTTTCCTTATGACAGAGCAAAACAGAGATGTGTTTTTGAGGCCCTCACTGGCCATCTCAGGTACAGGAAGGGTGGGAGGTATTTCTTGTGAGCAATGGTGGTTTTACTTAAATTGTGGTGTCTGTTCCAGGTGGCTTCAATTATTGGGGCGTTTGCAATAATAAATATTTCTTTAGCACATAATAAAAGTAGTTCTTTGTATTTTTTTTTTTTAATAGAACTGGATTTCTGGAGAACGCTTCATGGGAAAGCCAGTATATGAACTCAGGCAGCTCCTTGTGAATTATTTCAGCCTGTGGGAAGGGTGGGGATCTGCAGGAAATCCCAGCTCTTCCACCCCTGCCTTTCTGCACAGCTCAGGCTCCTTCTCTGCAGTCCAAGTCAAGCCTCCAGCTTGGTGATGCTGAAAGGGACAGGAGTGAGGTCAAACCCGGCTCCACCTTGCTGATGCTGTAGCAGGGCCTGCCTAGAGGAAGGGAGGAGCAGGTTGGCCTCCTGCTGCTCTCGGTTTCATCAGCAACAAGGAGGTTGTCTTCAGTTGTCTTTTCCCCTACACAGCACAAAGCTGGGTGAAATGCAGATGAGGAAGATCTTGCTCACTGCAAGCTCCTCCTCCTGCCTACTGTTTGTTTACCAGCAATATCCTCCTTTTCTTCTTAGAAAGAAGTCCTCCTTTCTGCAGGAATAGCTTTTCTTGTTAGGGAATGTTTGGTTAGTCTTAAATATCTCCATCCTAAGACTAAACGAGGTAAATTAATAAGTAACGGCAACAAGATTAGCAATAGCTGGGTCATGTGGCTAGAGTTTCTGCTGATCATAGAAATCAAAGCTGAATGGCAGACCTCTGGCACCCCAGCAGAGCTCAAACAGAAGAGTAGGCTAAATAACTAGTGCTTCGTAACAATAACAGTAATTGAAACCACGGCAGGGGATTCTGCCCCCACCTGTGCAGAGCCAGACCTAAGCTCCTTGAAGCGATGGAAATGCTTCCTCTAGTCCAGCTGCTTTCAGTCTGCACTTGAAGAAGCAGTAGTAGAATGGCTTTAAACAAAAGGATGGGAAGTTTAGATTAGTTTTCGGGGGAAGTTTTTCACTGAAAGGGTGGTGAGGTACTGGCACAGGCTGCCCATAGGGGCTGTGGATGCCCCATCCTTGGAAATGTTTAAGGCTAGGATAGATAGGGCCCAGGACAACCTTATCTAGTGCTTGTCTAGCAATTGGCATGATCTTTGAGATCCCTTCCAACCCAAGCCATTCTGATTCTGTGAAAAAGGAACACAGGCTGCCTTGGACAACTGGCAATGGGTGCATGGGGCAAGGCAGGACCACGGTTCTTCTTCCTCAGGAACTCTCCAGGAAAATATCACTATGGGAGTATGTCACCAGCTGACTGCCATCTCCCAGATTCAGCCCATCTGGCTGTTCTCCTCAACTCAGCAAGGACTGACAGCGCAGGTGCCCAGTGGGCTTATTAATGAGAAAAACAAAAAATGTTTTTATTTTACTGCTGCATTTTGTTTTTCAAAATTCAGAGATCTGTGTAGGTTGCCTGCTAGAAGAGTTGGGGAAAACAGCCCAAACAAGTAATATGATTTTTAATAAGATCATCTGATCCTGCAGCAACACTGAGTGGGAGGAAGAGGGTTTTTTGCCTTTTAAAATACAGCAGTGATTATAAAAACATGACAGGAGTGTGTCTTCATATGGGAAAGCCTGTCATCTTTATTATTTCTGCTGGCAACAGGCGCTAGATGTCCCTTCTGAAACATATAAGTGTTTCACTCACAGGCACAGCACTGAAGCATTTCTCTTGCAAAATGTTAGTAGAAAGCCAGAAGTGGATGCAGCTAATTGCACTGGGACAGGCTGTTAGAAGGATCACTCCTTTCCATCTTCATTGCTTACACCACAGCAACACACCTTGGGCCAAGCCCTTCCTTTGCAGTGCATCACAGGAAGGCTGTGATCTTATGGAACAGAGAAGACTACTTTTCTTTCCTGCTAAGTACTTAACCAAAGCCTTAAAAAGCCTGTGTTTTGTTCCTTTGAAAACATTCTTTTTATTTGACACTTTCTGCATCCAGAGTCCCTTGGAGACACTTTAAGATGTGTGTGAAAAACTCTTCATTTTTAAACTCAATTTCCTTTTAACTGGAACAACTAGAAGTTATTCTCACTCTGAGCTACTGGAAAGAAGGAGAATTTCAGAGCAAGGATAAGCAGCAGCAGTAAAAACATACGAAGAAACACAAAGATTTGTGTCAGAATGGATTGCTGAGAAATTGCAGCAGTGTTGCAAGGAGACAAGTTACAATATTTGTGGAAGGACAACAGATGGGGAATGAGAAGAGAGGATCCCCTCTGTGCCACAGTCCCATGTGGCACCTAGGGTGTAGAATGTGGGTAATGCCAGCATTTTTCAGTGCTGTTGTCAGATCTTGAATTTGGTTGGCTAACTGTGACCTATTCACTCCTCATTCATTTCACTCAATGACAAGAATTAGCCTCTTGTTAAACCATTCAGCTCATCCAGCATCAGTGTGAAAATCAGGGTCAGATAGTTGTCTTTCTGCTGGTCCCATCTATGGGGAGTTTGAGCATCTCAAAATCGGCATCTTGGAGAGCTCCAGAAGCCATCTGGACGTGGGCCTTGGCACCTTACTCTGGAGTGTCCCAGCTGTAGAGAGGTTGTGCCAGAGGGACTCAGACGAGATGTACTCTCACTATATACTCACAGAATAACCTTTTGGTTTAGAAGGTTGAATTTCAGCGTGCTAGAGATGAAGACTTTGGAGGCTTTCAAGAGCTTACCACTTAGGAACAACAATAACAAAACAAAACAAAAAAACAGCATAGTTTGAAAGTTTGTTTACATTGACTTTAACAGTGCTTAATTTCAAGCCAATGAGCCTGAAGTGGCATTTGATAATGAGCAAGCTAGCAACTTCTTTTCCCTTAGTCCACAGTGCAAACACCACAAATGACCCTGTGCAATTCTTCTACCATGAGAAAGGGATTATATAGTCTGCATAATTGCACTGAACAATCAGTTGTGATGAACAGCCCAATGTTGCCTGCTTGTTTTATAAATGCAAGAGGGGTTCTAAAATCCTACACATCTGTGTTTTTCTTTTGGGAAGCAGCTTCACCTAGAGGAGACAAAAATAAACAAGAATTTTAAATGAGGTGGAGCTATCTATGTCAGAGCAGTAGGTGGTCTGGGAACAGGCCTCTTTTCTGTGTGTTATCTAATGAATGAACCAATTTGCTTTCTCCTTAGGAGAAAAAAAATCAGAAGAGGATTTCATCCCACTTAATCAATATTAGTCAATATTAGTCTGCCTTGGCGATGCTAAAAGGCAATTAAAGTGCACACACTTCCCACTCTAATTCCACACTCATAAAGATCAAAGCAAATTACCATTAATGATCAGCTTCTCCCATTTGAACACTATGGTCTACCTTTGGCAAAAATGAGCTACTTCAGGCAACCAAATAGCTATCAGAGAAATAAAATCAAACACTGTATTATCTCAACAGCTGTTGACAGTTTCTAGTTGCTTGCATGATGATGTGTCAGCATCTGGTATGGTACATGCCCTCAGAGATAGGGACTGCTACTTATTATTTGGGGAATTAGATTCCAGCACATACCTTTGTTTCTGCAGTTTCAGCAGAGCTTGTCACAAGTGTGAGCTCTGATCCATCTCTTTTGTGCAAAGTGACAAAAAGAGCATAACAGAAGAGACTGGAGGACAGCATAATTCAGATTCTTTGGCTGTAGTGCCTGTAGATCTAGTAGATCTAAAGGAAATGTTTTGATATTTTGGTGGTGTGGATAAAGGCTGCCTAATCTCCTTGCACCTGGTGGAACTGTTCACACACTTGCTGGCATTTCAGTGGCCCACTTATTCTCTGAGATCCCAAATGTCCAGGCATGCAAAAAACACACCATCTGATTTTCAAGTGGTATGACTTTCTGAAAGTTGGAAATGCACAACCAATGCACAAACACAAGAAACACAAAAAGATCCATCTGCTTTTAATTTCTTTTCGTGTCTCATGAATCTCACTCATTCTATCAGTTTCTGTTCTGCTTTCAAGTAGTAATTAAAAATGTTACTATTTTTTAAAGAAGATTGTATTGATCTAGAATCAAAGGGGACCTAACCTGTGTTTAAGCAGAGCTCTTTATTCAAGCTCTCATAGATTGCTGCAGCACAGCCTCCTCACTGTCTCACATTCCTCTCCTCTCCTTCTACCATCACAGACACAGCTAATTAACAGCTAGAAATGGATGCCACTCAGTTGCCATTTACAGATGTTTTTTTCAATGCCTTTGTATTATCCTTGTGGGTCTGATCCAAGTAGTTGGCTACAATCTAGCTAAGTATCCTTTTTAATCCCACTCAGATATATTAGTACACTCTGGCATTATGAGATATTTGGTTCAATGAGGTTTGGGGATGAACCATATGGAGGATCTCTGTACAGTCAAGGTCCATCTTTGAACAGCACTACCTCTGATCTCAAAGAAATGTTATGAGGCTCCTGATCATTCATCTTCCCAATCATATCAATATCCAACAGGGCCAGCACAATTCTTACCATTGCACTGTAAGTGCTTCGCTATAATTAATCTCTTTGTTGCACTCCTTCCTGAGTGATTTCCTTTCTAACTAGATATTTCAAAGTAAGGAAGAAAAATGAGCCTTGAGTTGCAGCTACATTGCTGGCTTTATGAAGATACATTGTACTGCTGCACAACCAAATTCTCCAAACTTGAGCAGCTTTCCTTGAAACTGCAGATATCAAGCAGACACTGTGAAAAACAAAATGATAAATTTTAAGCAAAGGAAATAAAAAGACTTCTTTTAAAGTCATATAAACTAATTATTTCTCATTCAAGCACATGCATTCTTTCTATCCTCATTTTCAACTAAGAGCAGAAGTAAAAGGATCAAGAATAAAAGGCTACTGAATGTGATGTCAAGGGTAAAATATCCAGAATCGAGAAAAAAAAGGCTACTGAATGCGATGTCAAGGGTAAAATATCCTCTTTGCATTTGTTCTCTCCTAGACGTCTCCCAAGGGTTGATAACACTGCATATTGCAAGTCTGACAACGACCCCTCAAAAATTGCTGTGCCTCGAAAATAGTACTAAGCATTGTCTGACTGCCCTGGAAAGTGCTCCAAAATTTTTGCAATCTCAGGACTGCCTGATCTGCAGAATGCAGTGCCTTTGGAAGACCTCCATATAGCTTTAAATTAAGGGTCACAAAGAAGGTCTTCCAGTGAAATGAGAGTCCTCTATTTGCTTGAGTCAGACTCAGCACCAGACTAGACTTGACTCTTCTGGCTCACATGGCATGCAGACCTACGCAGAGTAGTTCTCCTCTATCTGGGACGAGATCCACTATCATGCCCTTAATCCAACAAATGTATAAATTCAGATATTTTTCCTTTTGTTCGGCCTCGTCCCTTTCTTAGACTGATCACATATCCTGAGGGGTCATTATGCAGAATTGCATGCTGTGGCCAGAACAGAAGGTGCATGCAAGGTGATGTGTTGTTCATCACCTTGTTTTGTTGTCTTCTTATCCCTTGCACAGGACAGGATATTATGAGTTATGACATCTGATGCCAAGATTATTCGTAGATGCCATACATCTTTATCTTAGGTACAGAAAAGGTTATGTAGATCTAGCTGGAGCAGCCATTGCCTTTATCTCAATTACTATTCTCATAGCTGAGACATTATTCTGGTAAGTGTGGGCACTCCCAAATTGTTTTTGCTGCAAAATTAGCCATTGCATGACCTCTGGTTTGGGGATCCTTCGGGCTTGGATTTGTGAGAATCACTGTCACCCGGTAATCCTTCAGCTTCCAGCAAGAATATCAAACATCCCATTGTAGTCGAACACATGTGAACAAATAGAACGTATGCTCTGCTTACATTTTTTCTGCATATGTGACTGATACATCTTGATTTTTTCACACTACACCTACCTGCTATGTAACTAAAGTAATTTCTCCAAACTGATATTGTTCTATGTCCATAACGAAAGACACCAAGGAGCTTGATTTGTGGCATGGGCTAAAATGAAACTATACCAGAGCTTTATACTTTGTCTTTTTTTTCTGAGTACTTTCTCATCATTCCTCTGTGTCAGGATCATAAGAGTCAGATGAAGACACCATTTGTGTTTCAACTACATGTGGATGCATGTGCAACATTCTAGAAGAATATCTCTCTGTTCCTTCACATGGAGTCATGCTGCCTACTGTCCTGCTTTTGTGCCAAGAGTGATAGATGAGAAAAGTATTGTGTTAAAAGTTCATCAAACCAGATAGCACAAAGAAGTGCCAACTTGGTTGAGCTTCTTTTTCTCTGAAATTTCTTGAGGATGGTAACCTTTTAGTCTTAAATAGCTATGGTTACTATACCGGTGCTGCATCAGAGAGATAAATCTACCTGTACCTATGTCTTGTTGGCTGTTATTTTTTTCTTTCAGCTAGAAAATGATCTTAGTTTATTCTCACCCTTCAGGGACAAGTATATTCTCATTGTTTTCAGAGCTTTAAAGTATGTTTGTTTAGAGATGTTTTCTCCCGACATGTAAATTTAAAAAATGTTGATTGTGCAGAATGAAAAATGTAGTACTCTATTTCTCTGTTGTCAGATTTCATGGCTTGTGGGGAAAAGTGACAAAATCTACCATTGGACTAACCAGAATCTCAGAGTTATACCCATATTTTTTTCCTTTTTTATTTTTTTTTCATTTTTAACATAAAAATCCTGGAGAAAATCTGTGTGCCCAGATTGTCAGCTGAAGTCACATTCTTCAGACCGCTATAAAGTGCAAAGAACTACTCCAGTTTGCATCAACAGTAGAGCCAGTTTGCAAATGCATTTTCTCACTGCTATCCTATTTTTCTCACATTACTCTAGTTTTATAATATATAATTTTTTTTCTGGCAATATCCACTGTTCTTTAGGCATCTTACTAATACAAGAAGAGGAATTATTTTGACCAATAAAATAAAATAAAATAAAATAAATAAATAAATAAAAGGAGAAGGTGTGCTAATGCATACAAATCATAAGCTCTGCAATTGCTTTTTAAAATTAGAAATTATCACAGATTAGTACACCCCAAGCCATAATTTCCAAGTAACTGCAATTCTGAGAACTGGCTGACTGGCAGAGCGCAGAGGGTCATCGTTGGCGGTGCAGAGTCTGGTTGGAGACTTGTAACTAGCGGTGTTCCTCAGTGGTCGGTGCTGGGTCCGGTCTTGTTCAACATCTTCATCAATGACCTTGATGAGGGGATAGTGGCCACCCTTAGCAAGTATGCTGATGATACGAAGTTGGGAGGATTGGCTGACACGCCTGAAGGCCGTGCTGCTATTCAGCAAGACCTGGACAGGGTGGAGAGCTAGGCAGAAAAAAACCAGATGAGGTTTAACAAAAGCAAGTGTAGAGTCTTGCATCTGGGGAGGAATAATTACATGCACCAGTACAGGTTGGGGGATGACCTGCTGGAGAGGAACTCTGCGGAAAGGGACCTGGGAGTCCTGGTGGACGACAGGTTGGCCATGAGCCAGCAGTGTGCCCTTGTGGCCAAGAGGACCAATGGCATCTTGGGATGCATTAAAAAGAGCGTGGCCAGCAGGTCGAGAGAGGTGATCCTCCCCCTCTACTCTGCCCTGGTAAGGCCTCATCTGGAGTACTGTGTCCAGTTTTGGGCTCCCCAGTACAAAAAAGACAGGGATCTCTTGGGAAGATTCCAGCAGAGGGGCACAAAGATGGTGAAGGGCCTGGAGCATCTCTCCTATGAGGAAAGGCTGAGTGAACTGGGTCTGTTCAGCCTTGAGAAAAGGAGACTGAGAGGGGACCTGATCCAGGTCTATAAATATCTGAGGTGTGGGGGGCAGAATGGCGAGGCCAGACTCTTTTCAGCAGTGTGTGGAGACAGGACAAGGAGAAATGGCTGGAAACTGCAGCATAGGAAGTTCTGCACAAATGTGTGAAGGAACTTCTTTACAGTGAGGTGACGGAGCACTGGAACAGGCTGCCCAGGGAGGTGGTGGAGTCTCCTTCTCTGGAGATGTTCAAGACCTGCCTGGATGCCTACCTGTGCAACCTGGTGTAGGGAGCCTGCTTTGGCAGGAGGTCCCTTGCAACCCCTACAATTCTGTGATTCTGTGTTATTATAAAGATGATAAATTAACATTTTAAAATTGCTGAGAATTCTAGGAAGTATTCAGGAGCCTTGCAAATACATGGCTTAAGTCGTATAAGTAAGACTAGAAGTAAAGTAAGACTATTATAAAGTAAGACTATTATATTACATTAAGTAGCTGTCAAGCCTGTGGTGGAAGTTCTTCCGTGGGTTTAGTTTTGACTGTTGTTTACAATGTTATTGTTTTAATTACTTATTGTGACCCACTGACTTCAAAGCAGTTAAGAAAAAATGACTCGTATGCAAAGATAGTTGATGTCAGTAGATAGGTGTAATGCTCAGATTAGGGATAACTATTCCTTATCCGTAGCCTTTGGACAAGTTCTATCCTAAAATTCATATGCATAGATACCACTGGTGGAGACTTAATTCTTCCCTAACCTCATCATAAGCAGATATCTCTGTCAATGAAGATCTTGCCTTACACTGGAGGTATGAAATAGTGTTGAATGCTGTGAGACAGAGAAAAGACATGTTCAGATAACTCCATCTTGTTTGAAAGCTGCAGATTGAATTATTTTATCTATAATAAACAATAATCAGTATTATATCAATGATTTTTTTCTTTTACATTTTTGGATTTTAGAGTGACTGTCTTCTTCCTGCAGTCCATCAAAAGTATTCCCTTAATATTGTTGCTCTCCTGCACACTTCATACTGGCATGACACAAGCTATGATGTACCTGACCTGAGAAGAAGTTATTCAAAGCAAGGGGACGAATAAAATCACAAATATTCATAACAGAAACAACTGTGCTGTTTCAGTGCAGCAGCTGAGAGCTATCAGGGTGGGTAGGATGCAATACACAGCAGGGTTTTAGACAAACATTGCCCGAGGTGGGCATCAAATGAGAAAGATGGGGAAAAGTGACTGATGAATAAAGAGAAGCAAGAGAGGGAGACAAAATGAATCATAGAATCATAGAATCATCAAATGGCCTGGGTTGGCACAAGGCAGGCCAAGAAACAATATATGTTGTGTCAAACTGTGGGTAAATTAGGAAATTAGATGAATCTATGACAGAGAAAGAAACAAAGACTTGTCACTAAGGAAGATATTCACCAGGAAAAAAAAAAAAAGAAGAAGAAAAAAAAGAAAAAAAAGAAAAAAAAGAAAGAAAACACAAAAAACTAGTTTAATAACAGCCTACAAATTCCATCTGAGATCATTCTTTCTATATTTCAGAAGTGGAAATTGGACAAGTAGAATCAGTTTCACCTAAATGCATGTGTCCAAGTAAGGTCTTTTTCTGGAGGGCCTCAAAAACCTTTAATCTCTCAGCTGAAAATGCAACTAACTGAAGCACCTCTGTCAGATGACTTTTTCACCAGGGAGCTATGTTTATTTATCTATATTAGGCACCTATATAAGATCCCTAAATTAAATGGACAAATCTCATACAGTGGCACTAAGGAAAATGAACAGCATCATGCTGATACTGTCATAAAAATAAAAGAAACCACAGGATATTCTTGTAGTAACAAAGCTGTGAAATACTGGAGGGTTGAACTTTTCTTTGATCTTCTCATACTTCATCAGAAAAGCCCTTCTGGAACAGCAAAGCAGAACAAGGACAGGCAGAACTCTGCCTTGCTCCTCTGCTCCCTACTCCTTCCCTTCCTGCAGTTTTGGTGACTGAAATCAGCTGGGAAGGGAAATCAGATGAGAAGATGTCTAACATCTCTTTTCTACTCCTTTCCCACAAGAGTAAGAAACAGAACTGTTACCCTGTCTGGATGGGTTTATCTTCTTACTGCAAGATTTCAACGCTGAATAACAAAATGAATTTCACTCTACTTGGAAGCACTAACGGAGGTACAACTAATTTAATGCTGGAATACCACAGAATTGGAAACCAGAATCTTAGATTTGCAAAAATATCAGATTGCTTTGGAAAGGAAAAAGTAAGTCAGGCCAGATCACTCCAAATAAGTGCAGGAAAGATTGAGACATGCAAAAAGATTGGGGTTGATATGACAAAATATGGTACCTTCAGAGCAACCTGGGCCTGAGATCATTAAGCTTTTTACTCTGAAGTGGCAGAACAGAAGCATGCCTCTAATCTGCATGGTACAGAATGAATACAGTCACTATTGTACTGAATTTATTTGCTAATTAATGTTATCTGTCTCTTTTGTTCTCCATCTGGAGCTTTGCCAGTGGATTAGCAAAACTTCTGCACAACCTCAAGACCCTGACACAAAAAGCAGATCTGTGTTATAACACAGCACGAAGGGGGATGTTGGCTAAGGAACACAAACTTAGGACACAAACTTGGCAATGAAAGTGTGTGAGGACTTTCCCAGCCAACGCATCTTCCAGGACTCTGACACTTGCTGATGAGAACACCTCAGTGCTGAATATGGACCACAGCAGTGTGCGTCTTCCCTTTCAACAGGGACAAACTTGGCTCCATTATCAACTTAAATAACATTTCACAGCCTTGTGACTTCATGGCCACATCACCTGCCTTGAAACAACTGGTCCTAAAGAAAGAAGTGTTCAAGGCCAGGTTGGATGGGGCCATGGGCAGCCTGGTCTAGTATTAAATGGTAGAGGTTGGAGGACCTGCATGCTGCAGGGGGGTTGGAGCTTGATGATTCTTGAGGTCCCTTCCAACGCAAGCCATTCTATGATTCTATGATTCTATAAAGAGCAACAACTTTTGTCCTATCTCACTCCCTGCCACTGGTAAATCTCTGTCAATAAATTCACACCTGCTTGAAGATCACTAGGCAAATAACACACATACCCAGCCATGTTAAAAATATCTTATAAAAATGGAAACACCTGTTCATTAGTAAAACTCTGAACACTTAAAGTCTTGTTAACTCGGTGAATTCTGATAACCAACCCTGGAACTGCTATTGTGCACATGGCTCCCAAACCCTATGTAGAGCGCAACAGAGATGTAATTCTTACAAACAGGAAAGGTAGCAGTTGCCACAGGTTAGGCATTACCAAGCACTGAAGGGCTTGGAGGTGAAGATAGGTCACCAGTGATAGAAATGAAGGGAAAGGGAGTGTCACTGAGGAAACGTGTTTGAAACAGGAATATGTCTATCACAGCAATATTTACATGAATATAGTTGAGAGGCCCTGAAGAAGGAACTCCCTATCACATTGTTCAGTTGATTTTTTTTCTTAGACACAAGTTATTTTTTCATATGAAGGAGAAAAATTTCACCCTTCTGAGAGCTGAGAAAACTTTCCCCATTTATTTCAGAAAAGCAATTTGGAAGATTCAGGAATCATTTCCAACACAGTTGATGTAACTTTTTTTCTGTTTTACCTAATGTATTTTTATTGATTTAAATATAGCATTACCAAAACTAATTTAGGGGAGAAGGATGTAGAACTGTCTATTATAATTAATTTATCTGTCACAATCTATATACCTGCTACAATCTCTATTTCAATATTCTGGTGTATTGCCACTGGCAGATTATTCTCTGAAGATTCTCCTGTATCGACAGCAAAATGCTCTTGTGATTTATTCTATCACTGCTGGAGAGAAAAAAACACATAGACACAATGCCTAGCTGCAGTTTTTGTGGGGACACCATACAGGCTAAAGGCAATGTTAAACAAGCTGGTGCTTTCCAGAAACCTGACCTTGCAACCATTCACCTGCCTTGCTTATGCACCATCAGCAGTGACTGTTCAGGTGCCAATGAGTAGTAACTCCGACAGTCAAACCACTACTAACAGAGGCAAGTCCTGTCTGTGTCCAAGCACTGACCAATTTGACGTGGCTGATGTACCATGGCTTGGAAACAATTACTTGAGGAAATACTCCATTTCTTCTTCCCTGAGAGGTTCTTGTCAGCTGCAGAGATCTAGGTATTATTTCTTTCAATCTATCTGTTGTCATTAAAGCCAGTACCTTGTGCTTGTTTTCTATAAAGCAGAGGGAATGTGCTTCATGTAGCTCATGACTCCAAAAGGGTAGAATGGGAGTGAACTGTATGCTGGGCCCTTCTGCAGTTTATGGTACAAACATGTCTACAATGATATGCTTTCCCATTTTTGGGACTAGAAAGATGCTACTGGTTCAGACAAGCCAGTTCGTGTTTATTTGTATCTTCCTACACAAAGTGTGCTGAGGTCCCAGTTAACCTTGCCAGTGAGTCAGAAGGTTGCTGACCACAGAGGGGCCCATCCTGTCTACATGATTTAGTTGGAACTCATTGTTCGCTGAGGTGAAAGGTCAACTTTTTGGTTTGTTTGGCAAGGTAGGGCAGTGTCACTGCACTCCCAGAAGGATGAATGACCTTGGGTGTTCCTCACGGTGGCTCCTGAGTGCACAATGAACATTTTGGAAAAGCCAGAAAAGGGTTAAGAAGTCTGCAGCATCTTAGAAATGCTGTATATACTTTAATGGTTGATATTGTTTCCTTCTCTTCTTTTCCAGCTGCCTTGTAAGATCTTTACTGGCTGACTAAGTAATGTAGGAAGAGCAGCATATCTACAGTGACAATAAGATAAAAATTATCCTCACATACATTTACTGAGACAGACGAGACATCCTGGAGGGCAGTGCTCTTGGTGGCACTGGTCCCTGCACCACTGTCACTTCAGCAGAATTACACTCTGTACCAGGGTGTGTGAAATCACACTCATCTCCCATGCCACATCTTCTTCTTTTGCCTTAACTCTCAGAGGCAGTTTCTTGCTTTTACAATTTATTCCTTGCTAAAAGGCAAATGACTTCATGGGTTCTCTCTTCAGCTTGTTAATATCACTTGTGTCTCTATGGGTGGAGGACAGATTTACCCCTTCCACTAAGGAAAGGGATTAAGAAACTCAGATATGGCAGAGTAATGGAAAGAGATTAAAAAATTCAAATAATTGTTACATGGGTTACAGCTCAGTTCCTATAGCATATGAAAGTGCTTTGGAGAGAATTTGAGAGGTCAAATACACAATTACTTTTCACCACGTTTCTAGTTTTCCCTTGCTGCTGTAGAAAAGCACAGTAGAGTACTATTTTCCACTTCTACTTCAAGCAATATTGTTTCTCTCATTACAAAACCACTACACAAAAATCTGTGGTATGCCAGGTCTAATTCTGGTCTCTCTTACATTTCTGAAAAGCAATCACCAACTTGAAGTGCAATAACTCCTAGATTTTATGCCACCATGGAATGTGAGGAATGGGAAGAAAGACAGAGTCCACTGTGCTGGAGGAGAAAGTGTTCACCTTTACCTGTTCAGACTCTTTCCTTTTAAACACAATACTGAAGCAAAGAATTATTTTAAAACAGTTTGACGTTATTATACTGCAGTAATCTTCCAAAATCCATGCTAAATCAAATGCTGAGTGTACAGCCTCTCATAGTTCCTTGCAGCTATGTTTTCTATGATTCTCCAACTGCAGTAATTTCCCCATCTTTCTCTAGAGAAATTTCTTTCTGTATTTCCACACCATTGTTTACAATTACTTCAAAGTGTAGTAACATGGAATAAGCATGAAAGTCTGTGCAAAGATCAAAGAGGACCATCTTAATGTTTGTTTTGTGTGCAGTTAAATCTTACAAAAATATAATTCCAAAAAGTCAGTGTTACAGAAAATGTGCCTCCATTGCAAGCCAGCACTCACAAAGCTTGATGCATGGTCTGTGGCAAGGTCAAGGGAAGTATATTGGAGCCCAGAGGCAGTCATACAACAGCAAATAGACATGCATCACCGCAGCTGATACTGCTTTCACACCACCAGCAGTCCAGGAACTGAGCTGGGGTCACAACGACATGCAGTGTAAAGCAGCACGGAATTCGACCCTTCTTGTTCCAACCTGATGCAAGAATCTCCAGAGAGGAAAGCATTTGTAGTGCACAGTACCATGTTTTTGTCGGTCCAGTAAAGCACAAGAAGCATGGTAAATATTTTCAAATGCCAACTACTGGTACTCTATCCACAATTTACATAAATAGAGCAGATGAAGGACTCTAGAAATTGGATGTCTCGTCAGCTGTCTGGCCAGTGGTTGAGCAGACCTCAAAGATCAATACTGCCATCATTTTGCACACAGCATGGATATCGTACCTCTCTCCTGAGCAGTTCAGAGACCTGCAAACACCAGCTAAATCTTTGTAAATCCATGTGAAGCAGGTGTAACCAGTGAAAGAGCATTCTCAATGCAAGCAGGAGAGCTAAGCCCACCAGAATATTTGTTATTTAATTCTTGGTCCCACTACAGATCTCATGATACGCGTCTTCTGAATGCTTCTGCTCCTTGAGCCAAGAGATTGCACGAGAGTATTTGCCCTTTCAGGAGTGAAATGGTATACTTGTATGTTTCTAGAAGGTGGCATTGGGGACCTGAAAACAGGACTCCCATCAAACTTGGAAGCAAAGAAGGAAAGTGGTCATAAGACTATTTTTGTTTTAGATCTTAAAGAAAGGGAAAGAGGCGGTTAATTAATTTGCATACTTGGACTTGGCAGGACTGTATAAGTTGAAGAAAGAGGCCAGAATCTCACAGGAGCGCTCCGATGCAGCTGGCAAGAAATCCCAGACATTCTTACTACCCAAGCCCTGCATGCAAATTGCTTCACTGATCAGTATGTCTGACTTTTTTCTGAAGATGCATACTGATTACGGGATTGGAGCCTGGGCTATATTTATTTTTGTTTTTGTTTTCTTCTTGTCCTGACACTAATATTTCTGTCACTTCATGTGCCATGTCTCCATATAGCTTGCAGAGCTGAAGTGCCTAGAATGTTGTAAGAAATGATTTTAAATACTTTGAGAGAAAACAAAATGGATTTAATGAAGTCAGAGTGACTCAAGATAGCCATGAGTTTTTAGGATAAATTATTAGTCTTCTACAAAAGCTCCAAACAAGATTTATATATAGCTTGCAGAACTCTCAAGGAGTATTGAGGCTAAGGTCTTACAAACCAGTTTAGAAGAAATTATAAATCTAAGTGAGCACATCTGGACATGAACCTTGTCATTTTTTGGAGATCAAAACAGTATTTATTATGAGAGTTATGAAACTTTGGACCCTATTATGTATTAAAGAAACCTATTTACAACCACAGAGTTAAGTCTGAATTATTGGGCTTATTCCATGCACTGCTTTTGCAAGATTTATGCCTTGGTCACTTTACCACTTCTAGAAACTCGCCATTCATAACCACAGCAGACAAAAAAAATTCTCTTCTGTCTTTTTTGTTTGTTTGTTTGTTTGTTTATTTTTAATACATTCAATCAAGATTCAGAACTACAGAGGTGGAAAAATGTTACTTTTGTTTTAGAAAAAGCTTGCACTTACTGAAAGAGATTGTGACCATGTTTAGCTTTAAAAATGACTGAATTTTAAACCAGTTCTACACATCACGTGCTAAGGTCCCTGAGTTGTTTGGACTCAGTGTTTACAGTACTGTTCTTCTACTGTAAATGGCTAGGAATCATTTCCCACGAAAAGCAATTGTTGCATGTCATCTATAACGAAAAGGGTAATATTCATGAAATTATTTTCTTGCAGCCTGTAGAATTAACTCATTTGAATAAAAATAGTTTCAAATTTTGCCATTGAAATTTGAAAAACATTCAGGTCAACAAAAGCTCTGCTCAAAGCTCAAAGCCATTCCCAACTCAGAATTCCCATCTCCTACTATCCAAAGCTACAAGACATCACATCTTTAGAGAATTAACTGATTGTTGATATCTGCATCACATAACCCCTGGACAAACAATCATTACTTGTCTTTACAGACTGAAGGATAGCCAGGATATAGAAAGCCTGGATTATAGCTAATCCAAGCAATTCACTGCTGTTTTGAAATGAATTACAAATGTGAACCTCACACATTCCCCTGGAACAGCACAATAGTTGTTTTTTAAGTTCAGATGCGAGATTTCTGAGAAGAAAAAAAAAAGCCTGTGGGTTTTAATTAGTGCTTATTGCAAGTAAACATTGTCTGAAAGAATTCTCAGTGTTGTAGATTTGTGTCCTCCTCATATCGTACCTTGACTCTACTAAGCTCAAGTATTTTCACTTTGTGGAACTAAATGTATTTCCCATGGTTTTCTTTTGACAGACAGAAAATCCTCTCGCAATAGGGGCAGTTGGATTTTGTAACAGTGAAAATCGGGAGCTCATCAGTGCCTCAAGCAGATTCACAGACCACTTCGCAGGCAACAAGCGACACTGAACATGTCTGAGCTACACTAATATCCACAACCTGAAGATCTCCTTTCAGGTAATTTTATGTCCTTTCTGTTCCCCTAATGAAGGATCTTTGCTATGCTAACACATGGTGTGATTCTGAAGATGGTTCTGTAAGACCTGGGAGGTTCCCTCAGCACGTAAAATCTACAGGCATGTTCTCAGAATTTCTAACTGAAATTAATCATTTCAGCCCCAATCAAAAACTGAAATTGGGTTGGGTGAAATTGTTCAGCTCTGAAAAAAAGAAAAAGTCTGCAAACTATTGTTCTGAGACAGTGAAAAGGTTCATTTGAGAAATTATTTTTTGAAAGAACAAGCATACTCAACTTGTACACAAACAGAGAAGGACTGGTGGGAGATGTGGAGGTCAGGGACTGTCTTGGGCAGAGCAACCTCAAAATGGTAGAGTTCTCTTTTATTGGTGATCCTATGATTCTATGTTTCTACTGCACTCAGAAGCTCAATCATAATTCCAATGACTTGGAGTCTTTCATTTATTTAATGTCTGAAAGCATGAGCTGAAGGCCTCGGTTTTTCCGTGTGAAAGAAGACTCAGTAGGAAAACTGGGCAAGACATTTGCTGTCTGGATGATCTGACGTGCAGATGTGAAGTGTGTTTGAGTGTTAGTAAGCCAAGTGTCTGGTAAATTCCTTGCTTATCAAGTATAATCTTCTAACTTGGAGAAATTATCCATGGTAGAAAATGTTGATTTTGAGCCCTTAGTTAAAAAAGAACAGCTTCTATATTACTAAACTAGGGCGCACAGAGAATTAAATGTTGGAGCAGGGAGAGGTTAGCTTTATGGCTGTTAAATGTGTGTCAGAATTCCATAGGACTGTGAACCAGATCCAACACCAAGCTCTTCATTTTGAAGGCAGTAGAATTTCTATGGTAAAGCCTTTAATATATTCTTCTACGTCTTCTGTTTCTTTCTTTTGTTCTTTGCACGATTTTGTATTTTGCATGATAATAATAAAAATGTCAATATTCAGACAGCTTATTTCATCTAAGTATCATGTTAGATTTATCAGAATGCTACTGGTGTCAATGTCATGATCCCTATCTATCTAAGCCAAATCTGAGCGAGCTTTGGAGACTGTGCAAGTACAGATTACCTCTGGTTTCCTTCTGATTGGTATCGATGACCATGGAGTTCTTCTGACAGTTTTGATAGCTTCAACAAGGATGTAAAAAACACTGTACATTCAAAGCTCTGTTCTTTCTTGGAAATGATCCTAAAGAGTGTACTGGGCAACTGTTTATCTGTCTTCAGAGCTTGATTGTAAGCTTCAGGGCATTCTAGCTTCCTGTGCATTCCTGATCAGTGTGTGCATCAGGATATCAATTGCACCCACTGTGCATGTAAACCTTGAAGTGGGTTCCCCCATATCCTCTTTCCCCATTTTCCCACATTACTTGTTTACCTATGGCCACATTACTGCAAGAAACAAAATTGTCACATGGGAAAATGAAAGGTGACTTAGTAGGTATTCACAATCTCAAAAATAAAATAATAAAAAATTACGAGACTGCTTTCTCTGACAGTGCAAAATGTCATATCTTTGCGACTTCACCTGGCCTGTGGTTTTGATTTGAATCTGGCATAATGCCTCTCATTGTGTGGCTGACTTTTGAAATGACTAATTTATTTACACTGTAACTGTGCCCTGAGCTCTCTGCAATAGAACCAGCAGGGAAGCTGCCCTAGCTCTCATGCCAGAGGAGGGCTGAGAATGGCAGGAGGTCTCTGAGATCAACTCCTCCGTGATTAAAGGGAGGTCTGAAATGAGAACAAAGCTTCCAGCTACTGTTTAAATGGCCAGGTCCCATGCAGAATTGCAGGTAGAACTGAATGGACAAAAAACTCTCACGCTGTCAGCAGAAGGCTTCAGCTGGTGCCCATGAGGCACTGAAAAAGTTTGGCTGTACTGGCAGGAGAGTGCATAAAACCCATTAGCAAAATATGCCCTGTATGGCATCTGCATATGGCCCAGTGTAGTCATCAACACCTTTGCTGCCAGACCTGCTAAGGGAAGTTCAGCAGTGAGAAGGTTAGACTTAAGTGGATTTAAATAGATTGAAATATATAATAGGAGTATTCATTCTTAATGTAGGCATAATCATTTTCAAACAGAAAAAAATGCTCTTGTAATTGTATGAGAGGTGATTCTCTGTGGAGAGAGTGTTTTTGGAAGTGTGGCTCCAATCCTCATCAAACATTTCATGTGCATGTATGTCTACATCAGTAATTCAGACTAATCAAGTTTGAAAGTCTGCTCACTTCCGCATTTACTTTTGCAAGACCATAACCAGCTTTCCCTTGGAAAGAAACGAGAGCCAAATGGAAGTGAGGTAGTTCTCAAGTTGCATTAACTAGGAGAGCCTTGTGCACAAAAGGACCACTCACAAAGCTGTTCCTATGAGGCATCACACAGAGTTTGGCCCTTTTTATGAAACTCATTACTTAACAATACATTATTGTATTTGATTGAGCTGGCACAGACATGCTTGGCAAGGCTGTGCAAAAAGTCTGTGTTGCCACGCCAAATGTTTTTCAACCTGTGTGCGCCTGTGTTCAGGTCTGATAAGGTTATCTGTAGCGCATATGCTCCTTGTTAAAAGGTTACATTCTTATACTGTCCATACAGGCCTGAGAGAGGTTACGTTCAATGCTGAAAAAGTTCATCTGAAAGGGCAAGTCTACCCTAGCCTATGGGTAGATTGAGGGCTCCCTCCACCATTCTGTTTATGTATCTATGATTTGTGCTTCCCTGGCTGCACCATCTTCCCAACTCAGTACGACAGTGGGATGGGGCCTCATTCAGCCTCATCTGCAGTCCATTTGGCATGGCACTTACGGAAGCAGAAATGTCAGTTTGCATATTATGGGGCTTGATTAAGTGATTGAAGTGACTCCCTCACATCTCACATGCAAGCTTTAACCACTGTACAGAAAAGTGGGCTTTGCCTTTCTCAAAGTTGTTTTTGAATGAGCCTGGACCGAATGAAGGCTGTCCATGTGCACTGAGCAAATGCTGAGCATGCCTATTCACCATGACTGGCTACAGTTCAGTCTTAAAGAGAAGGCTGTAGATAGAACAAGGTATTCAACTCAGCAGTCTTTTTTGTCCATATTTTGTATTACTTTGAATATATCAGTCTTATTAAAACAATGCTTTTCTGACATTATTAGAGACTTCAGAATTGCAACTGCCCAGTTTTTGCATCTGGCACTCTAATAGATATTGTGTACCCAAATGCACATTTCTGTCATTAGAATGGGATTCCTTAAAGACATGTGGTGCAAAATGTCAAGTTTGCTAACTTTACATTAGTTTTCCAGTGATCGAAGAGAAATTTCTTCCTTTACTCTAAAAAATGTTCCAGTTTCTAACCAGCTTATTTTCACCTGCCTTTGTCTCCATCAATCTTCCTTCCACCATTTTGTCTTTTCTGTACATATACGTGTAACTGCAGGGTGCGTCCTGGGTCATCCTGCCTCCTCTTCTTCCAGGATCTCTGTTTCTCTTTTCCCTATTATCCATCCCTAAAAGCAATTCCCTTGCTATCTGGAGGATTCCCAAGTCTCTAATCAGAATTCACTCCTCCCATTCTTTCAATGTCTTCCCCAACCATTTCTGACTGTCTCTGTCTTGGCAAAATAAAATCTCTGAATCTATTGTACCAGTTCTTACCAGGAAGGTCTTGTTTGCCCGCCTGAGGACAGGAAAATACGTGTTTTTTTCTTTTTCCTTTTTATTGCTATATCCCACAGAAAACTGTTGTTAAGAAACAACTTGTTGTTTAGGCACAGCTGCTCTTCCTCGGCAGTAATAGGAGTTTTCCTTCCTTGGTTGAGCAAGACTTTTTTCCACTGAAGAACTGGTACAGAACACTTTGCTAAAAATTTCAGATGCAGGTCCTTTGTGAGTTCTTAGCTTCAAAAGCAGGTTGTGGAGAAGAAGGAGTCTCTGAGTTGTATGCTGACCGGATGCGTGGCTCTCAGTGCCAACTCTGATCGCTCTACGTAAGCAGCTATAGCTGTGAGATGCCTTTCTTGACCCTAGGTTTTCTTGGCCTCCCCTTCAATTATTTGACTGAACTCAAATACATCTCTGCCTTTCTTATTTAAACAACTCCAACCTGTTTGCCCAGGGAGACAATTGCTTTGGTTACTTGATCTGCGTCAGTGGCAACAAGCTGCAGAGGAAAGTGGCTGTGTCTGTTCTGCTGCAGTCTCCTGTGATAAACCCGTATGTCTGTCTGGTGTAACCCTACACAGGCCAAAGAGTGCAGGGCAAGGACTCTTCTTATTCTACAGAATTGATGGCATTCAGACTTACAGAGCAGCTTCATATCTCTTCCTCAGATGAGAGCTGGGCCATCAATTCGTATCTCTTGTGATACACATATTTATGCTTGTACATGACTGTAGCAGCAGTTGCTGACCTTTGAGTACCAAGAGACTTAGCAAAAATGCCTTCAGAAGCAGCATTCTCTGCACTCTTCCCCCACTGCCAGATGTGGCTTACAGCCACAATCCAGTCCTTAGATTGCAAATGACTTGGAGTGGGAATTATGCTTCTCTTCTATGTTAAATAAGAGCAACCTACACTGAGCGTGCTCATTAAAAAATCATGTTGTTCAACACTGATCCCTTGGGCTATGGTTAGAGCTCCACAGTATAACTTGCAAGAGACAAGTTGGATTCTCAGGCTAGCCAGGCTCAGGAAAGGAAGAGCAAAACAGCATTTTGGAAGAATAAATGGCATACCTATGGTGGAACAACAAGGCAGCCTTCTATAGAAGATGTTCTTAAATGACATGATTCTTTAAATTAGTCTAGGAAAGATCCTAACAGGTATGCAAGTGTGACTGTTTCTGTCAACCAGAAAGATAAATTATCGACCAGAGTGCATCACAAATCACATTAAAAACAAATTAAACAGTACCTTATGCCACTGCTACAAGGTATATTTTCCAGCTTTCCCTGTCCAGGAAGCCTATCCATCTATAAAGACCGCATGAGTAGGTGGATAAGTGACACAAGAAAGAGAAAAATGACTATGTAGCTAAGCCTATTGTGCATCATATTAACTTCATAAATGGCTCTAATGATTCTGCTATGGGTGAAACACATGAGGGAACTAGCAGAGATAAAAGATGTTAAACCACATAACAATTTAAGGATACTAGGCATAAAACAGAAGCACCAATTGGGCTGAAAGCAGGATGATGTCCTAGGGAAATCACTGAGGTTTTTTTCATCCAAAATATTAGGAACCTTAAGAAAAGAGAACAAGATCCCATCCATAGTTGCTTCTTCAGCTGTTTTGAAAACCCAGCCTTGTCTGGGACTCTTCTTTCATTAGATATGTTTCTGTGGAAGCCTGCTAATCTGGTTTACCCATCTCTATCTGCATGAGAATCTCAGAAAACAACTAAGGCACAAAAGAGGAAGGAGAGAATATGACAACTTTCTGAGGGAGGGGCTGCCAAACCAATTGCAGTAATACCCTCTGTATTCCCCATTGAACAATTTGTGGGTGATATTAGTTAGGAAAGGTTCTCTGCATCACAGTAATGGTGAGAGAGCACAATAGTTTGAGCCTCAATGCTCCACCAGTGTGAACTGAAGAAGGAAAAGAGAAACTTCTCCATTGTTAAGACTACAAGTGTGTTACTCATTGTTGGGATACAAAAGGCTGAAGCTTTAAAAAGCTGGCAGAGACACAGACATCATAGAAAAGCAATGTCTCTGCTGCAGTCAGAGTGCAAGATTAAAAGGATATGTGTGACACAAGGAGATCTGAGGTAATTTAGAGCTGCATTTCTCCGTCTGTGGTCTGCAGAATAACAACAACCTAATATACTCAGAGGTGACCCTCAGAGAGAATCTATTTAAATGACAGAAACAATATAATTTCTCTTTTTTTTTTTTTTTTTTTTTTTTTCTTCCCAGTTCATGCAGGTAAGTATGATGATGAAATAAGGAGAGAAAGCAAGAAGTATTCAGAAATCCCTCAGAGTGACTCCTGGGCTGTACATAAGCTTGGCTGTGGCAGTGCTGCACAAACCAGGCCATGACTGCCTGCGGAGTAAGCAAGATCAGAAGAAACTCAGAAACACTCAGCCCTGCAAACAGTTTAGCAGCTCATGCTTTTAACTTCTGAGAGGTTTTTTTTCCCTCCAAGAAGTTTATTGCATGGGTATGATTGTATATCCATGAACTCTAGATCACATACTGATGATCATCTGTGCTTTTAGCAACCTGTTGCCTTTATGGTACTCCTTTTCTTCATCCCCCTCAGTGAGGCAGACATAAACCTGCTACTTTCATGGGCCCTGAATACATGAAAGAAAAAACTAGCACCTGTTTTATCAGAGGGCAGGTGAAGGAAAAAGTGACCCAAAGTCACAGCGTTTTTCTTTTGCACCAGCACAACTGCGTTAAGGACATAGAGTTTGCCCTAGGGCCTACAGAGGCAGAGCCTCTGCAATGCGCATGAGGGTCTCATTTGCCCCGCAGAAATGTTGTGGCTCAAAAGCTGACTGACTAGCTAAATCACTCTCTTTGCAGTGGAAAACTGGCATTTTACCAACATTGTTGACCTGATGCTTGGGCAGTTTTGACAGCTGGGGCATGTAAACGGTATTGTCCTAAGAAAACAGCCTGTGCAGCATATGCAGTCATGCTCTGTGTCACCGTCAGCTATCTGACTTTGGACCAGCACACAAGAGATCCTGCTTCTGACTCTGAATCCAGAAGGGTAATGGGGCACACATCCCATCTTCCCTCCTGGAAGCCTCAGGCACAGTCTGAAGGACTTCCTTGCTTGTGACTGCGAAGATAAGTGTTCAGACCTAAAAATACCATCAATTTGGCTTGCCATGGTACCATCTGGAGATCGTTTGTAATTACTATAGCTCATGGGTTAGTGCACACCCCTTCCAATAGCTGGAGGAGAACTACCATGAAAATGGCATCTTTATTTATAGCAATGAAAGTGCTACAAATTTATAGCTAGAAAGTGCTTAATTGGTTAAAAAGCTGCAAAATTGCTTTTCTTAATATAGACTTGAGTTAAACAACAAAACTGGAAATAATTATCAGAAATATGTTTTAGAAATGCAATATTTTATTCATCTGGAAGCAAATAAGTTACTTACTAGTGAATGGAAGGAGAGCAGGGCGTAGTCCTTTCCATGGAGTTCTCTTTCACTGGAGTTATTTTATGCCTCAAATGATAAAAGACATTTTGCTGCTGCTCAATAGGAGAAAGCAAGATTGTAGTTCAGAATATGCAGGCACAAGTGAACCAGTTTTTTCCAGCTGAAACTAGGTTGTTGCTATAGCAACATCCAAATGATAGACAGATTTTTTGAATGTGCAGTGGTCTACTGTGATAACAGAGCTTCCAGGATTTCTACCAAATAGCTTCAAACTTACTAGAGTGCAGTAACACCAAATGCCACGTCTCTGAAATAACACAAGCAAACAAAAGACAGCGCAATAACAAAACCATTTTTCACCTACCTTTCAAATGAAACCCCCCACTTAACACGTAGCGTTTATATTCCTAGACAATATCTTCCTGCCAATCCCTTTTCAGTGCAGTGGCATACCAAAAGACAGACCGCATTCCGAGTTTAACACCACCTACAGACCCATTCAGTGCGATGGCATGCAAGTGATGTGCGTACAAGGTGTGAGTGCCTTCAGTCTTTTTTTAGGCTGCATGCTGCCTGCACATTGCTGAGAATCCCGTTGAGTCGGTGAAGTCACACAAGAGCACACCACTCACTTCATCACTATGTTTTGCAGCAGAGAGACCTTGAGGATTAAACGGCTTAGCACGTGGTGGAACAGATATATTCACAAACAGTCCAAAGACAGGCTACCCTGGGCCACTTCCATGAAGAATAAGACATATCTGCCTTGACCATGTCCCCCTTGTAGACAGTGGGCGCATGGTTTTCACTCAAAGCAACTTTCTCCTCTGCTCATTCTTCCTGCTCTGCTCCAAGGGGGGGGAGGGTCCAGGATTTTGGTTTTCCTGGAAGAAATCCCTTCCTGAGCACAGCCGGGATTCATGAGCATTGCAGAGACTGTTTGACTGTTCCTCTTCATCATCCATTAGCTCTCAGTGGGAGTGCTACTGCACTGTCTGCAGTCTGCAGCTTACAAAGGGTGTTTAATGTCCTTTTGTCCCCAGTACCCAATCCCTCAGGAAGCTTTTCTCCCAAGGAAGCTGCTGCCAATTATATTGGTGAAATCTTTCAGTGAACTTAGCTGAATGTGTGCAAAGTCATTTTTGTCCCTACTGGCACATAGCTGTAAATTCAAGACAAGTTTTGACCTGTCAGTGTGTATGAAATTCAGTTTGTACTTAGATTACCCTCTGCGCCCAATTATTATACTGACTTCATCCTCACAAGAGACATGGAACATAGATATGATAGTAGATTTAGAACAGAATCAATAAACAAAAGAGTAACTTAGTTACTCTATTAAATAGAGTCACATACATTTAAATTTTGGTGTGCTTTTTAGTTAACTTACTACTTGAGGTTGCGATGGATATTTTTTCTGATTGTTTATGTAGTTTATATAGCTTTGATAACGTTCTGCAATAGGGCTCAGCTAAATGAAACGATGAACTGCCTTTATGATTCACAAGCCACTCTGGATAATTAATTACTCAGCATTTGTGGCTTGCCATGTGGTCATCAATCGTTCAAAAAAACTCACATTTGTAAACACATCCTTTGCAGCTGGTCTTATGTCAGACTTCAGAGTGACTAGTGGAGATATCAGAGAGCTATAAATGTTTTCCTTTGAAATTTACTGGTTGTACTCCAGTTTATCTCTTGTGGGAAAAATTAAGCAGCAGATGTGGGAGGACAGGAGCACTGAGGAAGACAGGTAAAGTATCTTGAATGGTTCTCAGATTCACTTTCTTTTCCCAATTTTTTGTCGGTATATCTTGGAATCCATTACCCTCCCTCTTCTGACTTTAGTCTGGGAGCAAATGCTCCTTCTGGTGGCTTTGTGAAAAGTCTGAAATACAGATAGGAGAAAAAAAAAATCCTGAAAAAATCAGTTTATTTTTCTTATAAAACCAATAGTTTACTGACTTACAAAACAAATTTTGTTACATCATCTGATCTAAAATTTGTCATGCTGGGGATGAATTTTGCTACATGAGGCAGTTGGACTGCAACTAACTGACTCCAGCACTGCACAGTCTGAGTTCATCACTACTCAGGGCTGCTCGATGTCCTGAAAGAGGCAGATATCACATGAGGAAAAAAAAAAAAGAGTCTGCTCATACAGTTGAGAACCAGATAGACTTGTCTTCATGTTTACTGAGTGATCTTCATTCTAACATTTCCTAACTTTCAAACAATTTCCATTTCAACCTGTACATTTTGTGCAAAGCTAAGGGCAGTCACTATATGTAAGCATGTATGTATATAAATTCAGACAGTGTATGCAGTATCTATTTTTACAGGTGATACAGGAAACTAATCACCCCTCCTATTTAAATTACAGTGTCTGTTGGTTTCCCCCAGTTGCTTTTCTAAAGAGTATATACTGTTGCTCTTAAAATCTGATACTGGCTACAATGACATAGGACAGAACTCTTATCTGCCTTAAATACAGGCTTCAGCTACAGACCTGTTGAAGGACAGATATTCAGAATAAGAAGGACCTCCCTTGTTGACATGGAGCACGCAAACATCTCCACCGTCTGTACTAGGACAGTAACTACTGTTAGGAAGAACGTTGGAGAAACCAGAACAGAGGTGTTTGGCTACAGGTGCATACTCCTGGCTCATGTTGAGTTTTTCGTCTGCCAGGACCTCTAAGTCCTTCTCCTCAGGACTGCTCTCAAGGAGTTCTCCCAGTCCATATTATACCTGGAATTGCCCCAGTCCAAATGAAACACCTTGTTCTTGGCCCTGTTGAACCTCATTAGGTTCTCGTGGGCCCCCTTTTTCAAGGCTGTCCAGGTCTCCCTGAATGATGTCCCTTCCTTCCTGGTCCACCTGAATAATGTCAACTGCACTACTCAGCTTGGTGTCATCAACAAACTTGATGAGGGTACACTCAATCCCACCACCCAGATCATTAATAAAGATGTCGAAGAGCATCAGCCCCAAGACAGACCTTGGGGGACACCGCTTGTCACTGGCCACCGGCTGGACATAGAGCTGTTGACTACAGCACTCTGGCTGCATCTGTCCAACTAATTCCTTATTCACTGAATAGTCCATCCTTCAAATCCATATGTCTTTAATTTAGAGATAAGGATGTGGTGTGGGACCATGTCTAAGGCCTTGCACAAGTCCAGGTAGATGACATCATTTGCTCTTCCCTTGTCTACTGATGCTGTCACTCCATCATAGAAAGCTATTGGATTGGTTAGGTCTGATCTGCCCTTGGTGAAGCTGTGCTGGCTGTCGTGAATCACCTCCTCATTTTGTATGTGCCTTAACACAGCTTCCAGGATGATCTGTTTTGTGACTTTCCCAGGCACATAAATGAGGTATGCAGACCTGTAATTTCCCAAATATTCCTTATTACTTTCTCAAAAAGGGGAGTGATATTTCCCTTGGTTAACAGGTTAAGAGAGCAGGGTGTTTTGAGGGGAGTCTGGGCAAGCACTGTGCAAAGGAACATGTGGACCTATTAGAACAACAAAAATTTCATGCATACTACTGTAAGACATTTTTTGCTTATGTGGGATGGAGGTCAGAAGCACATTGGTTGTGCTATGCAAGATTCACAGGCTTGTGTGCTCAGAAGCAGTACTGACATATTCAGGAAGGAGAATCCAGGGGGAATACATCAATAGCACTGCTTTATGTGTTACGAAAAACCTTCTGAAAGGTTTAACACAGCTATTTAAATTAATGCAGTGAATGAGTTTCAGCATGAATTATTTCCCACTCCTACTGATGCACATGATAAGGGAAGAGATTTTGCATTTTTGCATTGCTAAATACAGAGGGAATGTGGGTCAGAGATACCTTTGCATATGTGGACTAGAGTTGGCAGAATACAGGAGTCCTGAGTCACTTCCACTCAGAAAGCCACCACTTGTTTGCTTGCCATTTAGGCCTGTCCTATGTTAGAGAAAATTTATCCTGCTAAAGCTATTTTCACTAGTGCATAGTAACAGTTATAATTGGACTGGGACTCAGGGAAGTAAGAATGCCTTCTATACTAGAACAGCTAAAGCTGCAAGACTTGCTAATGTAAGTAAGCCTTTAAGATGCATTTTTCCCTCTCTGGGTGATTCCATCCAAAGCAAAAAGGGACTGTTTTATTACCACTGCAAAATTGTCTGCCCGTGGTCTGAAGGACATTTCAGCTTCAGGTTTGCCAAGTGCACAGCGCCTCAGCATAAAGGGGACAAGAGAGAATTTACTTTAAGTTGAACAAACTTAATTACACAAGGAGAACTTTTCTGGGAAAAGCTCTTGGCTTTTCCTGATTTGGAAATTCTTTTTGCTTGATTTATTTTTATATTCCTTTTAAATATGCATGCCGCAGCTCAGGGCTTGTCTTGTGATAGGTCAGAGCTATATCTACCTGGTCAGCACAAGCCACATCAGCCTAAGCCACACTCTGACAACTCCTTCAATTTCCCAGTTAACTTAAATTCAAGGCTGGTTTCTCACTGCTGCCATTGGTCTACTGAGGACATGTTTGAAGGGGAGCATCCTTGAATCTACCTTTGATCATGCTGAGATTGGACCTAAAGACCACATGTGCCAAATGTGCATGAACAAGCCACTCTCCCACCTTTCTGCCTTTCAAAGTAAAACTTGATAGAAGACCCAAATTCTTGGTTTTGACAGGAAACTCTAATTCTCATTAATCTATCCACTTTTTAAAAAGTGGGCAAACTATTTATCTTGATCCATCTGTTCGAAACACCTTTAAAAAACTATCTTTGTACCAAATTTTCTACCCATGGATGTACGCCAGAAACTCTATAGACACCTACATTCTGGTATCTACAAGTAGGTGTTCATATTTAAGTTAGATCCTTAAACTCCCGTTGTATTCAGTGGAGAGTTAGTCAATAGCGGCAGAGCACAGGGAGTGAGAATCACATCAACCCGAAATAAATACCTATGAGATTCTCAGTGGAATTACCTTCCAGACTCTATTGAGTGTGCAAAGTTAGAGAAGGAGAAAAGAATATGGGCAAATCAGACAAAACAGTACGATAACTATTGAGACACTTTTTCTGACTCAAGGCAAAGAAGGCATTAATTTCCTAGCTTTTTCCCCAAAGTGTGACACCTGTTCCTAACAATAAACAATCGATTTTCAAGCCCTGCAGTTTTTAAGCGAATAGTAAAGTTTTCTGAATTCAGAGAAAGGGGAAGGGAGAAGGGAAGGGAGGAGAGAAGGGGCTGTGTCTGGAGTGTTTGGAGTTAGAGTTAAAATCCATAGCATTCCACACGATGTCCTAAAAATATGCGTTTGAGTCCCCAGAGTGAAAGATGATCTGTCTTGCTTCGCTTAATGTCATTCATTAGTACAAGTTTTGTTTCATTAAAATGGATGCTCCACTCCTGTATGAAAATATATTAGTAAATACATATTCATTTCCTGGACCAGCTCTTTTGTATATGTTGCTCCTAGAGACATTATTATACAAAAGCCTCTCTGAGGACTCTGAAAATATTTGGAAACAATAGATTAAGTGAGTAGAGAAAGTCCACTCCCAACGGATAGCACTCCACACTCCCTGAAACCCCTATGGAGTGTGTGTGGTGTTACTGAATTTGCTGCACGTACAGACTAGGTCCATAGAAATGCTTACTGCTTGATACTGAATCTTGCACATTTAGTAGCTTGTGCAAGCAGAGAAAAAAATTGATTCCCTTCTTTGTCCTGACCTCCAAACACTGAAAGCTGCGCAAAGCCCTTGTGCAGGCTTAACCCCTTCAAGCATTTCATTGTTTGACAAATGTGGCTAGAAGTTACTATGAAAAATAAAGCATATATGGCCACAAACTGTTACTTTTTTTATTATGTACAGAGAAAATATATATTTTTTTAAAAGAGCAAAATCCAATTCTCAGAAAACTGTGGAGCTAAGGAGTAAGATAAGATATTTGAAAGGGATTGAATTATCTTGTATTAGGATGCTGCTGGTTTCTCAGCGAGATGTTGTTCTCACCTGAGCGGTGGCTGTTGTGTGCTGCTAGTCTGTAACAAAGAAATAGCAAAGCTCAAACACCCCGAAGTATGTCAGAAATAAATGGAAAAGCTATTTAATTGTTATCCTTTGATCCAGCTTTGAAAAAAGGCCCACATAGAGCACTGCTGCTGCATTGTGGCTTCATTTTTCCCTACATGCAGGGAGGGAAACATCACGTAGGTTTTTTAGAGATGTCTGAATGGGCATCAGTTTCTTCAGAGGAACGGATTTATCCTCTTGTTTCATGGGCAAATGCAAATAAAGGACTTGAAATTATGTTGATGAAATAGAAAGAAAGATTGCAAGTGTAATTCATATCTCTGCCTCTGAAATCATGTGGCCATGTGTGAGACAGGCCATCTCTGACTTCAAAATGTATTTTCTCTTCTGAAGATCAAAACCCCATGTTTGGATTTAGTGTATATAGAAGCAAAGATTGGTAACTGTGTTTGTAGACCAAAAAGCCCCTTGAACAATTATAATCTTCTTTTAACTATGCTGGAGAACGTAACATGGTGGGATCTTGAGTATGCCTATACTGCTCTGTTTCAATACAATCCCAGTGGAAAATGTCTCACCAAAGTACCTGAGTCACCTCTATCCCTTACAGCTCTGTGGTACTGCCAGGGATGTGGCAAGGCACAGCTGCTACTGCAGACTTGCCAATTTCTTATGTGATACCCAGCAGCTGTTGGAAGCTGTGTGTTAAAACTCATGCTGGGATTTGAATTTCTGTATAATCTTCCCCAGGAAGGGAAAGCTACAAAGCAGTCTTTATGTCCTCCAAGTCCCAATTTGTGCTCCTATATTAAGCAAAATTTCACTCTAGCTGTGGAAGTGCACTATGCAATACCTTATTTTTTCATTCATTTTCTGTGCAAAACTACGTTTTGGCATCTGAACATTCCTTCCACCAGCCTGCTCCACACACAGGTCACTTTCAGTACAAAGCACTCTGATTTTTATCTTGCATGAAAATGCAAAGCATCAGAACCATGTCTCAGTGATACGTGTTGTTTTAGGAGGGTGACTGGCAGTACCTGTGTTCCCCTACCTCAGTCAAGCAGCAAGCAGAGCGCTTGTCTCCAGCACCATCATTAGAGTTAATGGAGATGTTTTCAGACCACTGTTCCATTTTCCAAAGACTGCTGCAAACCTCACCGCTGTCTTCCTGGCTGGAGATGTCAGATCTCCTTGGACAATGTGCAGAGATGAGAGAATGAGAAAGCTGCAGCAAAGCTACTGCTCCCCAGTCTAAAAACATCTCTGCCAAAAAGGCACAAAAAACTGCAGGAAATTCAGAAAAGGTCATCAAAAATTATTTAAAAACACAAGGCATTAATTTCTAGACAAGATTAAAAGAAATAAATATGCTTCCTCCTTAGTTGACTAAGGGGGAATTTGATATCTCTATACAAAAACCTGTGGGTGCAAATAAACTGAGAATCTTTGCTTTAAACAATTTAAGAAATAACAAAAGAATGTTAGTGATCAAAGGAAACATAGACTAAAATCTTGGAAGTCTTTGATGGAGTTGATTGTAACCAAGCAATGGGCCACAGTTCTAGGAATTGATGGAAATCCCAATGTTTCCCCATTTAAAAAAAAAGACTGTAAAGTTTCTCCAGTGCTAGCTGGGAATACACAGCTGAATAAAGACATAGGATAATATATGGGCTTCTTTTAAGAGGTAGAAACAGGGTGCTCCTGTATAACATAGGTGTAATAAAGACTGCAGGGGTTGTCTCAGAAATGTACTGCACCAATAACTGAGCCATGTGACTCAGGCAGTGTACTTATTTCCTCACCTTTGTCTCCTTATTGTTTTAACATCTGCCTTGATGTGTCGTATTTCCTCCCTTTGCTTCCTGACTAAAGTTCCTTTGGTGTTTCTTCAGGATATCAGGGACCGACTACCCTGGTTAATCCACATATGAGTGGCCATGAGATAAAACTTTTTTAGATTTGTTAGTCCCATGCTAACAAACTCCTTTACCCAGAACTCTGTGAAATGCACAAGTGGATTTCAGCTTCTGGGATTAATGCCAGTCCTGGTAGTTCATATTCCAGGCAGGAACTATGTAGGAGGATGGATTCCAACTTCCCCAAGAGCTTTTTCAGCCCTTTTTTTCCTTTTCAACTTCATGTGGTACCAAAGTAACCCTGATCAGCAAAAAGACTGTGCTGGAAAGACTGTTGATGCAGAAAGATGCAAGAATGGAAAGTGCACTTTGTCACAGTGAAAGAATCCAAACTGCAATAAACAGAACTTGAATTACCATTTTTTAGAGCATGTTATAAAATTGCTTACAACTTGTTTCCTTGGTATTGACTATTGTTCAAGTTAGCAAATATCACTAAGCCGGGGAGGGGTAAATAGGAGGAAGAGCCATCATTCAGGGAGACCTTGATGGGCTGGAAGATTGAGCCAACAAGATGTGAATGATGTTTAATAAATAAAAATGTGAATTACATCTGAGATTATTCGAATCCCAGGCAGCAATACAGAATGGGGACGTTTAGCTCTGCTGAAAAGGGTCTGGAGATCCTACCAGGAAGCAAGCTGAACACATGCTAGGAGCCTGTCCTTGTAGCAAGCCATATCCTGGGCTCCTTTAGTGTGAGTACAGCCAGCAGATCAGGGAAAGCGGTTATCCCCAAATCCTTGGCACTTATTAGGCCACAGTGGAGCACTGCGCCCCAGTTTGAATTCCTCGATCCAGAAAAACAGTGAAAAAACAGAGAGGACCCAGAAAGGGCCATGTAGCTCATGCATGAGATGTTTGCAGAACGTGATGTGAAGAAATTGATTTTGCTCATCCCACAGAAGGAAAGGCACTTGGGGTCCGAGGTGGCAGCTTTCCAATACTTAAAAGCTAGTAATAAAGAAAATGGAATTAAACTCTTCATGGAGGTGGACTTCAAGGAAAATTCTGTCTGGGTATAAGAAAAAGTAAAATGTTTCACTGTAAGACTACTGAACACTGGAGAAAATCATCCAGAGAAAGATGGAATATCTCCCACTGGGCTTGGACTGACCCAGGTAATCTAATAATCAGGCCCTGCTTTCACAGAAGGTTGTACCCAAGGTCACTTCCAGGCAAGATTTAGCAAGCTCACTGAAGTGATATGGCAGACTTAGCTGCCCTTTCACATGGGCAGATGATTGTTATTCACTTCCATTGCATATTCACACGTTTCTTTCTCTCTGTAGTTTCCTCCATTAGCTTCCTTCTAAAGGTTATCTGAGCAAAGACCTTGGAAATTTCATTTTTGCTTGTTTGCTTGTTTTTTAAAGGACAGGTGAATTTCTTTTTCTAAGATCTAAAGGGATAGTTCTCAGCATGAGAACTGTCTGTGCTCTCTTAGGTTTCCTCTAACCAGTTTGTTTGCTTTGAGACACGTCACCCATGCATTTGTTTCTAGGAGATGTTTTAACATAAAGGACATGCTTTCAACTCCAAATCAGGCTTAAAACACTTCAACTTCAAACTTTCAAACAGAAATCCAAGAAAATGATACAAATGCGTTCATCTATGAGTTAACTGATCTGTTTTTTTTTATTACAGCTTTCTTAAGCATGTGTTCACCTTTCTGCATGGGAAAGCAAAACAATTTTGAAGCAACATATTTCCAAAGGTTATTTCAACACTCTGGTGTGAATTGGGATATTTAGCAAAGCACTCTCTCTTGTGTGAACCTTTTGAGAGTCAGACAGTATCACTTTCCACTGCTGGACCAAGATACCTTTCCAGAATATTTCCAAGCCACTGAACTGTGGATACTGACTCAGCAGAGCAATCAGTAGAAGTTCAGTACACATTAGAAAGATAAAACAGCTATTTTGTTTTTTTTTTTTTAAATGTTCTGATGGTGCCTTTGCTGACCAGAAGCACTGTAGCCCTTACTTGGCCTTGGCTTATAAAGACTACACACTTTCAAAGAATAAAGATGTGATGGATGAAAGAAGAAAACTGCATGCTAAAAGTTGAATGCTAATGAAGTTACTTAGCCCAACAGGAACAGAGTGTATTGTCTACCATTCTCTGTCAAACTGACATTTCTTTGGGCTTTTAAATTCTGTACTTAATGTTGATATATGTGTGTTTATATGAAAGGGATATTCTTCCTCCTGAGCCAAGTGTATTTAACTGTCCCATGATTTACATTTTAAGAAGCTAGGGATTTGAATGCTTTAAAACATACCAGTGTCTTTTAGGAAGTTCCAGGATAAGTATGATGCAAGCTGGATTTTTACTTATAAAGATATACCTATCCAGTGCTGTTCATTTGAGTGGACTTGCATATTTATAATTAAGATGAAGTTTGATCCATGTGCTGTTGTAACTTGTCATTTAGTGGTGGTGCTGCTAAAAATGACTTACATACTGCGAGCATGAATATTTCAGAATCCTGAACATAATTGTTTAGGCTGCTGTTCACTTTGTAGAAAAACTGAGTTCAAGGAAAGGAAAGGAGTAATAAACTCCTAATTCAGAAAAAAATTAATCAAAGCCAACCTCCATAGGCTTATAATTACACATACATAATGGAGATTAGTGAGAAATTTAATTGTCAGTGTACTGCATTTGAGAGCTTTGCCTGATTCCATATCTTTGATTGTACTGATTTTCTTCTAGCTGATGTCCCTGCCTGAGTTGCTCCTGCAACTAATTCTTGGACTAAATCAAAAGAAGAAAGCTTAATTTTAATGCCCTGGAGACTCTGAAAGAGGCTTTTTCCCTAGAATAATATGGTAAAAAAGCAATTAACTTTGTCAGTAATTTTTTCACTTGCATGTTTGGTATTATTTCAGCAGTGTATTTAAATAAGTTCTCTGTACCCCTCTTTGCTCTATACTTGATTTGCCAGTGAGATAAGATATCAGTGTTAGTCACATCACAATGTCTCTTGGAGGAACTAACCTAAAGACAGTTTTCACTCCTTACTGAACCTATATAAATCTGATGGAAGGAGATATCCAGCCACTTTGCTACTTGGTCAGTAAACTGTAATCTCCTCTAAAGCTACAGAAAAGTTGAACGAATTTGAGTAAAACAAGTTGGTTTCAGTGTAGTATCTGTATATTACAGTAAATCTTTGTGCTTGGGGGATCAGCAGTTTATCATGCTTTAATCAGGTAGGTTTAATCCTGTAATAAGCAGTGATGTCATTGTACTCTTTGTGCAGAGTGTACCTGCGTGTTCTCATCCAGGGCTATGGGCTCCTACATAACTAATAAATCTGCTTTGTGCACCATGAACTGGGAGGCACACTAAGCCTCAGAGAGTATTAATGAGGAGGAAACACAATTCCTTGCACATCCTAGACTTCAGAGTGTGTTTTCATCTCTGCTTCTGGCTCCTGGTAAGGATCGTGGCTCTGTGTTATACCATAGGAAAGCAGGGTGTCAGGACACAGCTGGAAGACTGAAATCATTACAGTCAAAAATAATGAGAAGTTCCTAGTTCAGGCCTCTGGCATAGGCCAGTAGAAGGGTACCTATGCTGACATCAACAGGAGGCATGAAAAATACCATGCCAATGAAAATCGTAATCATGTCAAGGGTACAGTTTTAGTCAAGTTTTGTATTTCCTATTTGCCTTATGTTTTCAGAGACTAGAAGGCATAGTAGCCTCCCTCCTTTCAAGAGTTTCTTGCTAACTGCAGAGGGTAAAGCTGTCTTTTTGAGAGGCTCACAGTGAGGCATAGTTGCTGAAAATTGTTGTTCTCCTGATGCTGGGGAGCTGTGAGAAGCATCTGCACATAATGCCTCTGAAGTGTAACCCATGCCTCATGCTTGCATTGCCCCCGCAGCCCAATACCACCAGCTATTTCCTGATTGTCAGGAGCAGGACCTGATCATTAACCCTTATGTTTCCTGGGTTTTGGTATTTCCAGTCATTTGATGAAATCTCTTGGCTGCATTCTGTGTAAGTGCTGAACAAAATGCCTTTCCCAGAAGAATATTGGTCATGTGTCCCTTCCCAGATTTTCTTATTGGAAAGGAATTGTTGTTTGGAAAGGATCTGATAGACTTGCTGCCATGGGTCCTGTCTCCTCATGCAACTCAAAGTCCAGAGCAGCAGGCACGCAACTGAAGCCTTTATCACCCATCTGCTCTTTGGCTGTATTCATACCTAATCCATTTCCTGAGTTAGTAGTGGTCCATGCACATTCTTTCTCTTGTTTAAATTTCTGTAAAAAGCAGCTGTCAATTAAATACATGTGATTGCATTGCAGTTTTCAAATGAAAACTGTTGATGTCTGTCCTGCATCCTGCTGTCTGTCGGAAACATTTCCCTTGCAATCGATGAAAATCTCGTTTATAATTAAACTGAACACAGAGACAGCCTTTAATTTACTTTATTGTCTGGAATCTTTCTATTCAAGAAGTATCAAGGTGAGAGCAGGAAATAGCTCTTCGGAAAAGGTGTTAAAGAATAACTTTATTGAGTTTAAGCATTGTGTATGTGCCATGGGGAGGAAGAGAATATTTGAATTGGACAGATTCCCTGTGGTTAGAATCATTCCAGGAGACATATGCCCCCAGGTGGACATCCTTTTGATGAAGGACATACAATTGGACCTAGGCCTTGTTTAAGTCTTTGATCTCACCTCAAAGGTTTGTGAAGGCATCCTGGAGCTATAGGAATTGGGGAAGATGTCCTGGAGCTGGGCTGATGTTCCCTTCTGTGCATCTGACTGGAAATACAGCACGTCTAAATTTGGTCTCTGGATGACAAAAATCAAGTTCATTTTTCCTTTTACCTTCACTTTTCCCTAGTTATCAGAGTGATTCTAGGACAACCAGCAAATTACAGATGCTCCATTTCCCAATGAAACGATAAGCCGTAAAACAAGCTTACTGGAACACAGTTGCAATTCCCAGCGTGTCCCTTAAGACCTGAGGAGTAACCAAGTGCTTCCATCCTAAGCAACAGGAACCACTTTGTATGCTGGTCACTCGGGGCATCCACCAGAAAGGATGTTCTCTAGGGTCAAAACATTAGCCAGTGTTTCTTGAGTGTGCTGTGCAGTGATAGGGCAAGTTCAGCCCCCTCAACAAATTTGTAACAAGAGCCAACAGGGAATGACATTTTCCGTTGTCAGAGTATTGCCACTTCAAAGGAAAGGCTAAATAATCAATGCTCCCATCTAGTGGTGAAACTGTACCTTGTGGCCTCATCATATTGGACATAGAGCTGAGCTTTCCAGGGGTTGCAGAGTTGGATGGTTCATGCTGTGGATGGTGCCACTCCTTGGAACTTCTGTAGGGCTTTGCATAGTGGAACAGACACCCACACACATCCAAAAGCTGAGGAGAAATCAACTAATAACCCCAGTTAAAACTACAACATTACAAATAATAAATAAAACAATAACACAGCACCAGGAGTTCTTTCAGGGCAAGGTGAGGGTGAAGTAACATTCTCAAAAATTTTTAAGCAACAATTGCTGAGGTGTGAGTGCCCACATTATTTTTGTTTTGGTTCCTAAATCATGTAGGCTCCTTTCAAAATGTTATCTAAGATTATTAATTAGAAACAGATTCTGATTGTTCTTGTTGTAGAGTTGATTATCATGTAATTAATATGCTAATGTTCTAATACACTGCTGAACTTGTAATTACTGGCCAGAGCAAAAAAAAAAAAAAAAAAAAAGCTTTTTTTTTCTTGTTGTTTACATTAGAAAGCTTACAGTAAGAGGTGAACAATTACCATATGCTCAATTTGTGACATTACTGGGAGTCACCCCATGACACTATTGTAAATCACTTCACGAGGTCTGCTCAGTTCTTCTTAATATGCTTAGTTTCAATTGTTATGCTTGGGAGCTGAGCAGATTAGCAGGAAAATGGTGCTGTTCTTCTAACTGTGTTTTTTTTTTAAAGGCACAGCTGCTGCCTAAAGGGTATACCCAGAAGCAAAATTCATTAATGGTGCTGAGACACCACTTTGTCACAAGAATGAGCTGTACAATTGGGAAAAAACTTTAAAATATCACCTCCTGTTAGACTGTAACTATCACTTCTCTTTTTTGACTTCACTGCCCTTTTTTACTACGCCTAGATATAATAATGCAAATAGCAATATAGTTCTAACACCAATCTCATCTATGCAATTTCCAACAACACGTTTCAGAGTGCTTTGCGCTGCCATAATTCCCATTTTACAGAACCATAATTCCCAAATCTCAACCCAGTGCCGCCTGTGATAGGCTTTACCCTGAGTCAAAGAACAGGACACACAGGAGAGGATGGAATGGCCTGGAGTTCATGTCTTTGACAGCTGAAGGACAGAAAGGCAGCTCTTTGGACAAGCAGTAGGACTTGAAGCAACAGAAGGAGCTCAACTAGCACTTCAGTGGGGCCCACATATGAGGAGGAATTACCAACTTCTTTATTAACCTAAGTAGCAGGGAGAGGGAGAAACAGAGGTAGTACTTGGATGGATATTAGCTGAATGTTAGAATGTTCTCTCTAAAAAAAGTTATTCTCCTATTGGCCAGACGTGAATTCAGCAACTCAATACAAGGTCCAAACTGAATGCTTAGAATGGTTTATGACAGGTTGGTTAATCAAAGATTCTGTTTTTATTGACAGGGATGAAATAATCCAATGGTAGGCACTCTTGAAGACAAATTCAACAAAAATTAAGGCACGTTGACAGGAATTAAGCAAAAAGAACTGCTAAAACTATTCTTGCAAGAGCTGCTAAAATCTTACTCTACTTAGAACATATCTGGCAGCATACACATCTTATGCAAAGCTTATATACCTGTAAATGAAGGGAGAGTTATTGGCAAATGGATGAGAACACAAACCAGATGGATGGCTGTCACAAAAAGTTATGCAAGAAAAATCACTTTGCAAAATGAGAGGAGTGTAAAAGAATGCTTGGATAGCAAAGAAACCCGAGACAGTGCTTTAGTGAAGCAAGAAGTCAGGGAAAGGAAACATCACACTGGAATTAATACCACCTTGTCAACAAGGGTGTTGCTGGTAGAGATCATTCTTAGGATGAAGTGTGTCTGCAAAGTCCCAGCAGAATTCCAGTGCACAAGGCAAAATAGCACAGAAGTGCATAAGCAGTCACAGCTCTCAAAACTTGTGCCAATGTCAGCCAGAGATTTTTTGGTTATGAACAGAATAGCTAGTCATCATGTTGACTGTGTCCATAAGTATATTGCATACAACAACACATACGGGCCTAATTTTCTGGTTGTATAAAACAGCCATTCCAGTAGAAAAACACCTGAGAACTTTCGACTCGCAGGACACAATACGATGCAAATCTGTATCATGCTCCAGACTGCTAAGAAAGGAATGAGTGCATTACTAGAGTAAAATTTTCAGCCTGTTCTTTCATTTTAGGGTAGCCTTAAGAAATTGGCAGCAAGATGTGCTACTGTTAATGTATGTTCAACTTAAAAAAAGATATTAGGGTTGGCAGTTTATCTTGCCAACTTCTTTCCTTACCTTTCGGAAGTCTGGGTAGCACAAACATCTCTTGAAGATTGAGTTTCAACAGGGTGCTGGCAGGAACCCACCCTCATCAAAATGAAGTAACTAATAAAAATTCAGATGGATGCATCCATGCAATGACTTGTGGTTCTGTTACTGCAGTTAGGGCAGTGAGTGGTTTATGTATTCAGGTCTTCCATCTCTATAGTAATAACCTGCGCACAGACTGAAAAAGAGATGTATGCAATTGTGTTCGGTTGCAAGGGTTTCCATTAATATGTGTGTGGGAGAAAGGCAATTGTGGAATCTCATCATACACTACCCATGCTGGCTGTATTGCAAAACCATCTGAAAAAGCTCATCTGTAAATATTTTTATTCCTATTTGGTTTACTATTTGAATAATGTGGCTAGTCATTAAGCACCAGGGCTCTGAAACACATACTTTATGCAAATTTTAATTTTATGTTAATTGAATATGTTTATTTTATCACTGCTAGGAAAGGAGAAGGTCTAAGGAAGCCAAAAGGAGTGTTGCAGTAAACATATTTTGATTCATTTCTGCACAAATTTGATACTACTGCTGACAGAGAATCATCAGTAAATAAGGTGACCTTGAAACCTGCAATTGTATGAGGCATTAAATAGAAAGAAGACATGACAAAAATGACAGAGCATTTGACTGTTTATTTTCACCTCCTATACATTCCATTGTCAAAGGATGAAGAATAAAAAAGTATAGCATCTGAGCTAAGGATGCAGGTATGAGCATTAATTAATTATAATGCCAGGCCAGTGTGTACTGGATGTGGTGTCAGTCTGTCAATAAACACTCTACTCATTCCACTATCATCAGCTCAATTATTTGAGATGCTTCTTGGCAGGTGTATGTGATGCGTTCTTTTAAAAGTCCCTTTGTGATTAAATACTCTCAATGACTTAATGCATATTCCCTTATGCCACAGGTTGTTAAAAGCCCAATCACATACCCAGTTCAAAAACCCGTTGGTAACATTCAAGCTGACAATTTAGCAAAAGTCTGCCAGTGACAAAAAAAAGTGTGACTTCTCTATTGAAGCCAAGCAAACCTCTCAGAAGTATAACACAGCCTTATTGGGCTGAAGTCCATTCTTGCCTTATCCTCCAGCCTTAGGGTGGAGAGTGCAAGGTCAGGGTTGTTTGTGTGGGACCTGCACCCAGGGGGGGAGACTGGAAATGCCTGCAGAGCTGTGGAGGGAGCACATGGAAAAGAGCAGAGCAGTGTGACTTAGAGCCTCCTTTCTAGTGAGCGGGGCTATGGGAGTTGATAGCAGATACTTTGCACAGGTTGACAAATTATTCATTCAGCAGCCTGATGAATATCAACAGACACAGCGATCAGTGGGTTAAGATTGCACCATGCTTAGTTTAATCCTGAGAACTAAAAAAACCAAAATCTCCCTATGCTCTGAGGTTCAAAGGAGATTTTTAGCTCTTGACAAAATTTCCCTGTACCTTTGTGGCAGCAAAACAGCTATCTAAAGCAAGGATTCATCAGACATTTGCACCCCAAAATCAAATCACAAATAGTCAAATGTAGCATTGTTGCCAGTACTGTTGGTGTTGCAATTCCATACCTGGTACCTGGGTGCGTGTGTTTTATTTACTCAAATCATTTTCCCAAAGTAAAATGAGAACTATAGGGGAAAAAAAAAAAAAAATGAAGAAGAAGCTTCCATTAATGCTGGCATCTTGTGCCTATGTCACAGTATCACTCAACAAGTTTTCAGACGATTCACAAATGCAGATGACAGTGCACAGCACTAGAAAATCAACACCTCTTTATTTGTTTCTCTCTTATACCTCATAGAAATCTTCCATTTCCCTACCCACTGCTAAAGATCACTAAGTTTCCATTGTACAAAATGATGAGAAACCTGTAAAGGGGAATTCTGGTTACAGATATCCAGGAAGCTCCCTGCCAAAGGTTGCTCTGTTAATACATATTGCAGTGCATACACTTTACAGATGTGGAATATAATTAATGGGCGTTATTACCTGTGTCCAATTTTAAAGTTGTTGTTTCAAGATGATGTCACATTCAGACAATACTCCCTGGCTAAATTATACTCCCGTGGTAGAAAGGAGGGAAGAAATTTAGGATTATTTGCTAGACAAATACAGGACCCTTTGCTTCATTTTGCAGTAGAAATGATGTGCAAGGAGATTCTGCTCAGAACTCTGTCTTATTTACTGTTCTTTTGTACTCTGTTTTCATATATTGTAGGACAGTCAGACCAAAAACATGTTGTTGTTATAGCTATGTACAATGTGTTCTTCCTCCTTAGTGAATGTTTACTTTATAAGGCTGTTTGTCAGAGAGACAGAGGACAAATAGGAGAAGCCCATTTTATATCGCTAAAACTAAATTCAGACCTGATAGAGACTCACAGAAGTGGTGCAACAGTTCTTCCAATTAGGCGTTTGATCCTGCCTCCATACAAAATAATAAAAAATTCCCATCAAATCCAGGGGTTGAGAGCAGGGCTTAACTTCAAAATATCAGCTGAACAGCTCTTTGGTGAATGGTGACATGGTTGACTGTCAAGCCCTTCATTAGGGTGGCATGCTGTAAGATGTTTGTCTCATATTTAATAAACTTACTGTACAGTCATGATGTAGCTGTGGATGATATACCACCCCATGAGTTCCTGTCAGGAAGTGTAGATGCTCTATATATTTACATTTACTCCCATCCCATCTGGCAGTCACTATGTTTCTTTCTTTGGATTTCAGAACACAGGATTTACGTGCCTTTACATTACTTTAATCTTTTTGTGCTCTTGTATCATCTTTGGCACCAGGCCCACTAACACATCTCCTTGGCTTTACTCATCGTCAGTAGGTGCATGACCTCATTGGTAGCGGCTTCCCACATAATCCCAGACCTTAGAGTGACCCTCTTCTCAAATCCTACCTGCTGTGGTTTTACTTTTGAGTTTACTACCTTCTTCTGGGACCAGCTGATATCTGGAACAAGAGTGCATTCCAGGAGTTGAGGAAAGCTATCACTCTTTGCTTTAGCAAGTACAAGAAATGACTAAGTTGAAATGGAATAGGACCATAAACTCAAACTCATATTTACCAAATGCTTTTCTCATCATTCTGGAGCTTTCTTTATCTTTAGATCCAAGCATTGCTTTGCCTCCCCTTCCCTTACAGCCACTCCTTCAGCTCTCACTTCCAGTTTTGTTTCCCTCTTTCTCCAAATGGCTGATGATAGCTTCCAGTCTTAGCAGCACTTCTATCTGACATGATCTGTTCAGACTTCAGTTACAGACTTAAAGAACTGTCCAATTATTTAAGGCAGAGCAGCCAGTTATTAGCCCAGGAGGATTTCCATGTAATGGAGAAACACAGATGTTCATAAGTTTCCTCTTATGAGGTGTTGTCACTGCTCCCTTAGCATTCTCTGGTGGGCAGGTGGGCCAAATATTCCAAGGGCTGCAATCTGATATGGATATGTACTCACAGTTCCTGAGGACATGTTATACAGAGACCCCAAATTGATACCACAGTTTCCTGCAAAATTCCCAGATGCAGTGATTCAAATGTTTTCATAATGTGGGGAAAAGCAGCACTTTCCCTGCAGTCAAGGGAACTCGAGGGTTTCCAATTATCATCACACACTCAGTCTTATTAGCACAAAATTTAATTTGCGTTAATCAGACTGAGGTGGGTAGAGCGCGAAATTAACTTGACTTTCATTTCGCATTGTACAGTAAACTGACTTGGTGGAATCGCTGTAGAAATCTGAACTGTGAATGATGGATGAGAGGGAAAAAAAAAAAGAAGAATAAACAGTACTGTGTAAACATCACTGAACTAAAAGGGACACAGTATTAATTTCAGTTGTTGGGAGAAAAGCTTTACCTCCCTCGCAAATCAAAGGGCACATTGCCCTCAGCTGCATTGATATTTTGCCATTCAAGCTGAGAATAGAGTTTGGATCCAAAAATCTTTCTATAGCATTCCCTCTATTCTGAGAGCTATTTATGCTCAGATGATCTTGCCAATAATTTTTCAAACTGCTGTTTTTGCCAGAAAACTACAATTTAGTGAAAACAGAAACACATTACATCCAGTGAAATTTCCATTCTCTGTTCAAAACCCAGAGGGAAAGAGGAGCATTTAACAGAGACGAGGCAGTGGTCGTGAGGTCCAGATGCGATATGACTCTGCTCCTGGTGAGGAAGACCTCACACCTGAAATCCTGTGCATCTCAGAGACTGGCTTTTCTGAAAGTGTTTTTCCTTGAGCTCACTTGAAAGGTTTCTGTTTCACCTCAATGAAGAACAAAGGCTTGACATTTTCTTTCTTCAGAACAAAACTCCATTTTCCAGCCAACCCTAACATTAATTCCCTTCTCCCAACTCTCCGCCACCTTTCCTGTGTGGCTAAAATAAATGTTTAGGAGGTGGGAGCTGCCCTACTGGGTCCACAACTGCCTCTACCTGAATCATTTCCTTGTAAGTAACAGGAAAAATAAAACAATACTTCTCAAACATTGGCTTGTTTCAATCAAACTTTTTCAATCGTGTTTTAACAGGTTTTTTTCCACCGGTTGCCATGAACAGAGATTTCTGGCTCAAAGAAAACTGTGAATTTCAGAAGGCCACTGATACAGTGAGAAAGCTGCAGGACAGTTTGGAAGATGTGCAGTCTCTGGTGAAAAAAACAGGATAAAACCTTTAATTTCTGAAAACAGTTTCAGTCCACGGACATAAGGAACCCATTTTAAGGCTTAAGGTCCCAGCAGAGGGTAAATCAGCACTGTTTTTATCCCACCTTTCCCACTAGCTGAAGTGGCAGTGGAGCAGCCACCTGTGGAAGAAGAGAATTGACAGGCAGCAGAGGGCAAGATGGGGACTTGGGCAGCTTCAGTTGGGCCAGGAGAATTGAGAAAAGGGTTATGTGCTTAGTGCATTGGCGATATGTGCCTGAATCCCACAACAATTCCTGCACAAAAAATGGTCTTTTTTTTTTTTTTTTTTTTTTTTTCTCCCAGGGAAAGAGTAAATTTTATCACCAAGTGGGTGATACTACTTACGCTGTTTACTATTTTTAAACTGTGAAATGTGCTGGAAAATAAAGGCTTTAATTAAAGTTGTCTTTCCAAAGCCTGTTCCTTGCAGAAAAGTGACACCATTTCAAAACACAGTTTTTCTTGTATGTTTCTATTTACTTCCCCATTTTGCATGTAATAGCTTCTATTTAAGCAGTTTCTGCAACATATTTAACATTTGCAGATGTAACTACAACATATTGGAGTGAAAGGAGAATGAAGTTGTGTGGTATCTTTTGTGCTGCCAAAAAGGTGGGGAACACAAAGCACACTAAAGGTTATTTTCCCAGATTAATGTCAGAACTCCTGCCTCTATTATTTAAACAAAGCATGTAATGTTTGCACTGTAAAGTTCGAATCTCAAAGTACCAAAGCAAGATAGGAACGGGCTTTGCCAACCCTTCCCTTTTACAATGGAGGATAAAAATTGCTGACTCTTTTTGTGGCAGTAATTGGCCACAAAACAAGAACTTTAATTGTGTTTTTAGCTACCTTGAAAAAATGTATTTGCATGCACAGAACATGATACATAGTCTGGATGTATGCAAATAGCCACTGAACCACAGCACCGTTCATATTTCTTTATTTGTCTTATAGCATTTGGAAAGTATGCATGACGAGAACTGTTTTGCTATGCTGATCTATCTGCACTCTCCTGCCTGAGGAGAACAAGCTTTGTTTTTTTTTAAGGCTGTGTACAGCAGAAAGCAAGGCAGCATTTCCCAGTCCAGCTACAAAGTTACATGAAACAGTATACTAGCAATAACCAGCTCTGCAGCCATGAATAACCAGCAACCAAGCTACTCCTACCCAGGAAAGCTCTCTTGCATTTCAAATTAACAAGAAGGAGCCGACCCATTTTCAAAGTATAAAGCAACTCCTACCAGAAGCCTAACTTTCTTCAGTTCCTAACCAGGTGAAAACTGTGTCTATGGCTTCTGAAATAGTGCTATCACACTTCAGGCTATGAATTCCTTCTTCAATTTGTTGCTGATTCGAGAGATATGCCCCTACCTGTGGGAACTTTCTATGCTGACCTTAAAATGCAAGTGCCCATGGTTTGTGGCCAAATGATGTGATGTGATGAGGGGGGATGCTGGAAGTAGCAGCAGGCACTGAGGATGAACTGTTGAGAGCTTTCCAATCAAATGACACATTTTTTAGTTCTTCCAGTTATGCTGGATAAACCAGCAACCTGCTGCCTTGAGGCTGGTTGTGGTGATGAGGATGGGCTAAAGAACACTATAGACTCCTTCAAACCTGAAGACAAAACATGAGGCTGCTTCTATTCTGAGGAGGCATACAACTTGCTGCACCATGGCATGATGCATAACCTGCAATGGTGACCCCAGCCCTACCTCTGCAGAGGTCAGATTGCCTCTGAGAACGCAGCCTGGAGAAAGGGCAATGAGCCTGCACGAGTCAAGGAATGAATATTTATTTGCTTTCTGCTACAACGCCAGCCTTCTAAATATGTATTTCTTCTATGGAAGGCAGTACCCCACTGTACTTTGAGAGAGCTGTCATTTCAAAGCCATTTCCCCCCCCTATTTTCTCCTTTCTTGATTCCACAGATGTGGCACTTTTTTTTCTTTTTTTTTTTTCTTTTTTCTTTTTTTTTTTTTCCCTTGAAAACCCATTCCATATAAACATGCTTATTTCAGTTAACCTTTTCAATTGAAGAGCCAGCCCACTGCAGCTTGTCAATAACGCTTCCATAAATCACAATCATGCACAGTTCATCCAGAGATTAATTCTGAGCAATTCTGTGTACAAAATTTGCTTCAAAACTCATATATCTCTAGGCATTTATCTGGGTATCTGGAATATCCAGCAAAGTTTTGCAGTGATTGATTTTTAATAAGATTTTTCTAACGGCTACAAGTTAGTTTAGCAACTTCACCTTCTGTTGAAAGCAACAAGGAATCAAGGCACACTCTTACAGATACTAATGGGAGTAAACAGACAAGCTTACAGGATTTCAGCAGAAATGAGGATGAGTTCATTGTCTGAGTTGATCAAAGGAACCAGACTTTGTGAATGTTTTACTGCATGCATCCTTGGGATGCTATGGTCTTTTGCTCATGAAGGCTTTGCTACCTCTTTAATGGGATGGATGGAGCTTCATGTTGTTTGTGGCTTTACCTGAAGGATGTAGGCTGGGCTTGGTGGGGTGGGACACCAGAGGGGACAGAAGGCTTCCAGCCCTGCTCACACTGAAACCCCCACCCTCTTATCAACTGAATTTAACCTTTTACAAAGCTTGCCATTGACATCTGAAATAATAGGAAAACTGGAAGAAAACACAAGCTGAAGGTAGCTCTGGTGTATTTATCTTTTTATTTCAGCTTTTTATCATTTCTTATGAAGCTGGCTCCTTGAAAGAGAGAAACTACAGAAGTGGGCTCTGGCTCAAACTACTGGACTATGCAAGGGGGTAAACAAGTGGACAGGTGACCCTTGTCTGATTTTAAGCCCATGCTGTGGACATGGGAGCTCATGATTCTTTCCTAAGGCAAATACTGGGGGAAGTAAAGCAAAGAAGAATCTGTTACTTGCTTACCCTCTACCACATCTGAGTCAGCACTGAAGGACAGGAATCATTTATTAACACAGGTGAGGCCAGGAGTAAGTTAGCACTTTTTCCTCAAGAGCAGAGAAAACCAGAAAGAAGAAATGTCCCTCTTATCTTTGAGTCCCAGGGCAGCTTTAGAGATGGCTCAGCTTCACTCAGTGGCAACTCTGAACCCAATGCCATTGCATTTCCTACTACACCTTACTCAGGGAGAACAAGCACCAGCCTGTATCTGTGCCAGCCTTCCAGACACATGCGAGAGGACACACATTTCCCTCAGTGATGCTCCATGTCATGCTGGCAAGAACCCTCCCCTTCTTTTCACACATCTGTTCTATGCACAAAGATGGAGATCTTATGGGCACCAGAGCCTTCAGCATGCAGGAACCACCGAGAGCCCCACTGAATGTACATACATCACTAAAACTCAGTCATCTCATCACTGAGCCCATCAGATTGCTTCTGAAGGGCAACAAAACAGCTTTCTTTTGAGTGAAAGCAATTCTACCAGTCATCTGCCATGAGCCCGCACAAGGGCACCTGCTAATTGAACTCAATAGGCTCCGTTCCTAAATCCACATCCTTGTCTGACACTGCAGCATCAAAATGTGTCTTAAATGCACAGAAGCCAACACCAGTACTTGCAGTTTACTGAAAATCTACTTGATAATCAGCACTAATGATGGACTGTGAGTTCCTCAGAAGAGTTCTGGCCAGAGGAACAAGGTCCAGCAGTTAAGCTCTATGATCCAGGCTCACCACCTCCAGGGATGCTGAAAGGATGGGGCTGTGGTGTGCATCTTCCTTCCCTGCTCAAACAGAGAAGGATTTCAGGATTTTCAGAAAGAGAGCAGTAAACTGTCACACACATCCTCTCAGGCTGACAGCTGGCTGAACGTGAGCCAGCAGTGTGCCCAGGTGGCCAAGAAGGCCAATGGCATCCTGGCTTGTATCAGAAATAGTGCAGCCAGCAGCAGAAGGGAGGTGTACTGAGCACTAGTGAAGCCGCACCTCAAGAACTGTGTTCATTTTTGGGCCCCTCACTACAAGAAAGACATTGAGTTCCCGGAGTGTGTGCAGAGGAGGGCAATGAAGCTGTGAAGGGACTGGAGCATAAGTCTTACGGGGAATGGATGAGGGAGCTTGGATTGTTCAGTCTGGAGTCCGGATGCTCAGGGGAAAGCTTATCGCTCTCTACAGTGACCTGAAAGGAGATTGTTTCAAGGTGGGGGTCAGCCTCTTCTCTCAGGGAGCAGTGATAGAGCAAGAGGGAAGGGCCTCAAGTTGCTCCAGGAGAGGTTTGTGTTGGATATTAGGAAACATTTCTTCTCCGAAAAAGTGGTGAGGCACTGGCACAGGTTGCCCAGTAGCTGACCCTGCAGGTGTTCAAGAAAGATGTGGATGTGGCACTGAGGGAAATGATTTAATGGGCAGAGTAGAGATGGGTTGACAGCTAGACTAGATGATCTTAATGGTCCTTCCAACCTTAATGAGTCTATGACTGTATGAACAAGAAACAACAAGAAGCAGGTGATGTGTGGTCTGGAGGTTCCTGCTCACTGCTGCAACCTTATTCGCTCCAATTTTGTTCAGAACAGCATAACACTAAAACAAAATCACAATTACTCAGGTAAAACCTGATAAAGTTGAGAGAAAATTACCCTTCTACTTCAATGGAGCTGTAGTAGCCATGGACATATTTTGAAAGGGCTGAATGAGTTTGTGCCAGGTCTTTAAGGATCTTTGTGTATCATACCCTGCCAGTTTAAATGATGACTGCAAAGATCTGTTATAAAACTTTTTTCCAAGAGAAGCGAAAGCTTACTCTGTATCACAATTTTTAATATACTGTGACTCGTACCCATAGTAAATCAGGTTATTTATCCCATTTATTTATATGCAGTGCTCTAACACTGTAACAAAACAAAGTGATAGATGCACTTATACCAGTAGCTAAACTCAATAACAAAGAAGCAGCATCTGTGTGTAACTTAACCCTATTGTTATCCATTTATACAAAAGACAAATTCCCCAAGCTGTGAACACCTGAGAATGAATTCTTTACTCTCCAGCAATTACTTTGATCTCAGACCTTCCTGCAGGCTGCTTCAGCATCAGCGGGGCCTGATGCTGATCTCACAGACCTTATCCCAGTTCCTTTCCTGATTTCCAGGGAAGACGTTCTTAATTACACCTCTGTAATGGAAGACAGAATCAGGCCAATGGTGAGAAATGCAGAATGCAGAGCTCCTCCATCCAGAGCCTAAGCCAAAAGCAAAATGTCAAAGGCATAAGCAAACCGTAGCAGATTGCAGACTAATTCCACCTGCCTCCTGTAGATAAATTTTACATTTAGATGTGTAGGTACAGCTTCCACTGCAGTCAATAAAAATTGTGCTCAACCGGCATTATCTGCCACCAAGCCAAGAGCTCATTCTGGAGCTGCTGAAAGAGAGGAGAGTCTCTGGGTGACAAAGTCTCCTGATACAGCATTTAAACCATCTTAGTCTCCCACGTAGAATATCTTAGCACTACCGTCTTTCCTGTAGTGTCCATTTAATTTATGCTGTTCATTTACATTCTAGTCCAGATTGAAATTCTATTTCACCTATATTAAAAATATGCCCACTGAAGAACTGCACATTTTTTCAATACCAACAGATGGGAGATTCCGGAGAGCTTTACAAATTTAGATTCCAACTTTAAATTTAATTAAATTGATTAAAAACCTGAGTGAGCTGTACCCACCTTTTCCTTTGTTTCTTCAAACATGTACTTGTGGTTCACTGTATTTTATAAACAACACATACATTTAGATTTTTTGATGGAACTACACAGGACTATCCCTCAAGAAGCAGGGTGTCAATAGAGTCAATATGTGCATCCTACACTGCAGTCCCTATCTACAGCATTTTTGTTGCCTTTATGTTATGTCTGTGAGACAATCAGCCCAGTTGCATCATGGCGTTCATTACACTGATGATGTTCCATCCCTGAAGACACTGAAGGTCAAGCAGAATGAAGCCCTGAGCAACCTGATGTAGCCATAGGTGTCTCTATTCATTGCAGGGGAGTTGGACTAGATGGCCTTTAAGGCTCCCTGCCAACTCAAACGATTCTATGATTCCATGAAACCTGATTTTTATATTTTTGAAGAAATTAGCTCCAGGTTTGAAATCTGGTTTTCCAACGCCCAAGGTTGAGAGGAAAAAAAAAAACATATTATTTTTGTTCATTAATTGTGCAATTCAAGAAACTTTTCAGTTAAGTGGAATAAGTAAGTGGATGAACTCTGGGATTTACAGTCATTTGCTTTTGGCACGGAGGGCTAACTCAACATTCATCTTTTGAAACGTTAACCCATTCCCGACGGTGCTTTCCTTTCACACCCATTTCTTCCCCTTCTATTTGCAAAGCCGCATCTCAGTTCAGCCAACTGCATCGCTTTTGCTTTGCTACTATTTGCGTAGCTCTCCACACTTGCTTCTCACTTTGCAGGCATGCCTTTTGCAGCCGCGTTGTTCTCATCATCTTAGGCTTCGCAAATGTGGGCACAATCAAGCTTCAGTGCCGGATGCCTTTCCCCAAACTTAAAAAACAGACCTGGCGCAATGACTATTACCTAAGTGCTGCAGAGTTATCTGTACGTGAAAACTTACTTAGGCTATTTGCTATTTGCAAAGTAAAACACCATTCGATCCGAACAAAGGCAGTAAAATACGCTGTGGGGTATTAAGTGCTCAGCAAGGCGAGGAAGGATTGCAACAACTGCACTGCCAACAGTTCCCGTTCTGTGGCTGGAAGCACTGCGAGCACAGCAGGGCGATCGGTGTTGGGCACAGCGGGGCGAGCAGCGCTCACCGGAGCTCCTCTAACACCCACTTGAGCTCTCGCTTCCTTTGTGCTCGCCGCTCGAACGGCGCTGCCTCGCCTTGCGTTCCTGCCCGCTTTTACGAACGACTTAACGCGTTTCTTCTCAGGAGACCATTCGGCTTAAAATATTTCCTTAATTAACACAGCCTAATCTACAAGAGCCAAAGCCGTCTGCGGCTCTCCCACGCCGCACGAGTGCCGGAGCCGTTCTCTGCGGCCCGGCAGGGCACATCACCGCGCCTCCAACTTTCCTCCAGGCATCGGAGCCCCGTGACGACCGTCACCCCCATCCCCACGCATCCCCCCGGCGGGAACGGCGGAACCGACCCACGCGGCCCTCGTTGGGGGTAGCCGGGCTGCCCCTCTCCGCAGCGCCCGCCCATCCCGCCGGTGCCGCCCCTCCCCGAACAATGAGCCGGGGCAGCGCCTGCATGCCTGCCTCGGCCGAGAGGTAACGGCGGGCGGGGTGGGGGTGCTCGGGGGGCCGTCCTTTGGCGGGGGGCGGCTCCCGCGGGTGGTTGAGGGGGGTGGCGCGGTGCGGAGTCGCCCGCCTCGCTTCTTTTCCCCTCCCTTCGCGCGTCTCCGCTATCCGGCGGGGAGCCGGGGTGCCGCCCGCCCCCGCGGCCGCCCGCGCCCTGCGCTTTGTGCGTGCGGCCGGCAGCATGCGGGGGGAGCCGCGGCGGGTGGTGGTGGCCGGCGGCCGGGCGGAGCGCCCCGGCGGCTGCTGCTGCTGCTGCTGCTGCTGCGCTTCGGGGGGCGGGCGCCCCGCAGCGCCCTGAGCCCAGCGGTGCGGTACGTGGGGCACCCTCGGCACCTTTATTTGTTCATTTATTTATTTATTTGTTGGTTGGTTGGGGGGGCGGGAGGGGGGGAGGGCAAGGGGGAGGGTTTCTACCGTGCAGCGTTTTCTATGAGGAAAATCCTATAGGCGAAGCCATGTGGGTTCTCGGTGGCACAGCTCAGTGGCTTCGTGGCTGAGCAGCTCCCAGGCGGGGAGCGTGCAGGGTGTGTGTGCGTGCTTCGCAGGGTTCGCCTGCTCCGGGAGCCTGAATAGATACGTTTAGAGGAGCGCTGCTTTCCAGGAATTTAAATGAGAGCTTTTATTCTTTTTTCTTTCTTTCTTTCTTTCTTTCTTTCTTTCCTTTTTTTTTCTTTTTTTTTTTTCTTTTTTTCCTGATGGTTGCTTTTCAGGGGGTATTCTGTTGGTTCCGTGTTGTGTAGACTGCGTTTGTAAGTAATGAGTATATAGAAATCGATAGCCTCAAAGGAGAAAAGAAAGAAGGTCTCTGCGAATTTACCGCTAATAAGAAGCAAGGATCGCTTCTGTGGGCAGCGTGTATCGTTAGATGGAGCTTTATCATTCCTAACGCTCAGCTATCATCTGTAGCGTGTTCCGTCATGGCAATGTATTTCATTTGGTACTGGGGGGGTAGGGGGGAATGCATCGAGGTGACGCGTTCGAGCAGTTTAATTGCTAACTGCTGGGGCAAGGTTTAGGCATCTCATTGCTTCATCTAGGAGGAAATGTTCAGTAGGAGGCTGGGGACAGCGGCAGACTTGGGGGTTAAGGTTTCTGTTGGCTTCTCAGGGTGATTTTTTTTCCTTTTTCCAGTCTTGCAAACTTTCTGATCTTTAACCCTTTGCAATGAAACTTGCCAGACGAGGTGTCTGCATCCAGGTAATTCTAACACGTCTGCATATTTGTTTTGGAAAGCTCACGCAAAAGTAATTCAGCTGGTTTTGATACAGTGGGGGCTTTGGACGGGGCAGGGGGGAAGAATTACTGCAGTTTTCCATATACAGATGAAGTTATTACAAGTTTTCGAAGAGTTTTTTTTTTTTTTTTTTTCTTTATTTTGTTTTATTTTAAATACAGCCTGGAGGCATTTCTTGTTCGTAAGTGCTTTCAGATTGAAATGATATTTGTGGTGGTTACCCATTGGTTTTGTGTGCATCTTGCTAAGACCAGAAGTTGTGCTGTTGGTAGAAGATGTGATGAGAAGCCTATTCAGATAGTTCGGAGGTGAGGGGCTGCCTGTGTGCGCCAACAGGGGGATGGATATTTAGCACCAATTCTGCAGCTGACACACTGGGCATCCTGGCAGACCTTTGCTCTGCTCACCATTTGTTTGGGAAGTGTTGACTTTGAGCTTTTTGTAGGCAGAAGTCTTCAGTGATGGCATTTAGGACCTCCCCAACCCCTGATGCAGTAGCAAGAAAACTATTTTCTCCTACAGTTCATCTGGGCAGAGGACAGGATTTCCCAGCATTGTCCACGCTGCACTTAAAGAGTTGGAGGATGCATTCAAAATGTAGAGCTCTGCTGCTTTGCAACAAATCTCTAGCATCTATGTTTTGTGATGTGTTTCCTGCTGAGGAAAAGGACAGAAAGGCCAAACAAGTAGGAAAAGTATTATAAAAACTTTACAGAATGTGCTTACAGGGATGTCGAGGTTGCGTATGTAAGCATCCTAGCAGCAAAGTATGAAATATGAGTTTGTTGACCTTATCTCTGTCCTCTGAAATCTGCACAGTGACTGTTTCCTTTGCACTCTTAAAGATAGCTGTATATGAATAAAATTGGATGCAGTGTTTTGCAGATAAAAAATTAAGGAAAAAGAAATTAATTCTGTTGAATGGATTTCATTTTCATTTCGCTGATGTGAAATGAAATAAGATCAAGCAGCATCCTGTTGATAGCATCCTAAGGATAGTATTGTGAATTGATGCTGGATGTGTCACTCAGATACTAGTGGGGTTTTACAGAAGTCTTTGGAATACTACTTGCCCATCAGAAATTGTATGTAGATCTCTCTGCAGTAATTTTCAGACTGTGTTTTGGGCGCTTTTCTGTATTTGCTGGGGTCTGTTTGCAATTGGCAGGCAATCTCCAGTGAACTATTTGGGCATATGGCGTTGGCTCGTTTTCCTTGTACTTATCTACTAATGACATTAAAAGGAGCCAAGATGCATTAAGTACCTCTCTAATATTAATTATCTTGATAAGAAGCTGCTTCAGATACTGTTAGAGCTGCAGATGTATACCAGTGATTTGTGATCAATGTGAAGGCGAATGTGGGGAATATGGTCAGAAGGAAACCGGGTACGATCTGTGATGGTCTGTTGAAATGTTATTGCTGCTACAAAAAAATTGAGCACTCGATGACCCGGTAAAGTTGGAACAAAGGCGTAGGCACTTGATTCAAGGAGCACAAAATCTGGCATTACCGCTACTTTTGTTGTGCAGGAATAATTTTTGTCAAGTAAGACTGCTGGGTTCCTCTGAGTAAAGGTTTACAGCCCTTAAATAGCTCTTCCTGACACTGAGCGGTATGCCTTTTGTGCTTTACAAGTGTGCTAGAAAGACTGGCTACCAGCATTGGTACTGATGAATGGGAAAGAAAGAAATTTACGGCATCAGATACTTTCCTAAGTTATTTCCACTGTTGTTAGTTATTTTGAAGCATTAGACTGCCTCGCTTGAATGTAATTAATGTAGTAAATGGTTTGTTAGGCACCATCTGACCTTTTGTCTTGTTTAATTATAGAAGCTTAGCGCAGTGGTCTGTGTACAATATTCGGCCAAAATAATTGCTTTCAGACTTTTATCTGACCATGCCTATTTTTGGAGCAGCTGTGTGCATGGCTTTTTTTTTTTTTTCCCCCCTGAACTTTGCACTTTTTAGGTTCTCGTTTGTAGCTGTGCCACTGCGTGTCCAATTTGCAAAGCCAAAAAGTATTCCCTTGCTGTGTGAGTTTGTTGATAGTCATACAAAGCAATAGTTCTGCGTACTGTCTCACTGTATGTCTCGATCTTCCCTATTTCTTGCCCCTCATATTTAGAATCCATCAAAACTATGGCACAAGTGGGAGAGTTGCTATTGATTTGTTTCTTCTTGAAAGTTTTATAACTCTTACACAGTTACTGAAGTTGAGGTTATTTCTTCCAGCAGATGTCGAAGTAGGAGAGATGAAATCTGCCGTACAAAGAATTTGTGCAAACTCTTCACTATGCAGCAAAAACTTATTTGTGTATTTAATTGCATATATTAATTCCATAATGAATGCCATCTTCCTCCAGTAGGACTCCTGTTGACATATCTAGGATACAAGATCATATGCGAAGCTGAATACAACTACCATCTTATACTTGAGAATAATGGGGAAAAAAACTGATATTTGTTATCAATTGTTTTATATCCAGTCTTTTCTGTGGTGTAAGCACTGAAAACTGTTTTTCCTTCATCTGGGGAAGATGCTGAAAATAAATGATTCTTTCTTTTTATTTGGCCTGGAAATTTTACATAGACTGTAAGCAGCACGGATGTTTGTAAGCAGATACTTGGCCTTGAGGGCAAAGCATGCCAACATCATTATGTTTGCTGTGCACATTTCTCAAAGATTGGCTGTTTCTTGAGGGATAAATGCTGGAAGAGTTAAATGTCAGGGAGCTGTTGTCAGTGTTCTTGATGAGGGTCCTTGACCTTGGGATCTTACTCATAACAGATGCTGTGACAGAGAATGTTTGTCTACATGCCTTCAAAGCCCTCTTCTGTGCCAATTGCTTTGGAGGGGCCAATTCTTCCACGCTGCCAGAAATCCACTGGGAGCTGAGGGACTGCAGCAGAGCTGGGCTCCAGGATGTGGTGGCCCTTCTTGCTGTTACATCTTGGTGAAGAGGTGTCCCTCACAGCTGGTTATGCGTGCGGCTGCCTTATGCTTTCTGGAAGGCTGCATCTCCAAAATGTAAATGAAAAGTGAATGTTGTTCACTGCGTAGCTCTGCGATTGTCATTGTGTGTCATTGTACCCCTCCATTTTGGTACAGTCATCTGTTTATTGTATTGAATTGTATAAAACTGTATGAAATTTGGATGTTTTATAGCTAGGGTTGCAAAGTGACTACGAGTGCTCTCTGGAGGCTGAACACAAAATCATGTGAACCAAATGGTGGTTAACTGTGAGAAGGAAAGCTGCTCCTTCCCTTGTAATGTGTGTTGGTCTGGCTTGAAGATAAATGATGCACCAGGTGTGCAGGGCTTAGTGACATGTGGTGATTTGTTCTGCGGTTTTGTGACTCCGTTTATGTCACCAGGTGTAAAATTTGATAAGGGATCTTTATAGCTTTCTCATTTTCTAGTAACTCTGAGTGCTGTTCCTTATTTTGGTAGTGGAGTTGCCTTTCAGTCTGTTGCTGGAAGGTTAACTTTTGGTCTGGTCAGTCTCACCTGTTCCTCGCCAAAGGCTCTGATACTGTCTACAAAATACCAGTTGTCTTCTACCTGTGATGCTGTCTTTGAAGGTTTGGAGGTTTTAGACAAGAACCAATGTAAACACCTTTTGTCTGCAGATATATAATGATGTGTTCTATAGTAAGGGTCCAAAATGCCCTCATTCTTCAGGTATTTACATCACCAAGAAATGCAGAATTCAACATTCTTTTATCAGTAAAGAAGTATCCACTGTATTCTCATTGTATTAGTCATCAGACTTGTTCCTGAATAAGAAGATGCTGGTTCAAAGCACAATTTTAACAAAATTGCTTGCAAATATGAAAAAAGTTGTTGATGTTTTATGTTTCAGTATGCAGAGCAGTTGTTCAGCTCGAGACTGGAAAGGGGAGATGACGCATCTCACCCTGATGCCGTGGTAGTGAAATGGGTCAGTAATAAATGAAAGCTGTTCCCATCTGATGGCTGTTCAGTCACTTGTGAAATGTGGTTTCTAATAGACAGGTTTCCAGAAGCAGCCGTGGCAATTAGCTGAGCAGAACCAGCCCCCTTGTCAAAGGACTTGTTAAAGTGGCTAACGAGGACATCATGCCTGTCTTAGTCGAAAACCCATCCTGTTAGCTAAGTGTTTCCAAACACTTCCAGCACAGCGAAGTGTGATTGCTAATCGTGCTCTGTCTGCTTGCTGAGAAAGGCCAACAATGCACTGTCTTTCCTATAAAGACTTAATCCATGAAGGTAGAAAGTAGTAGAGTGCACAACTGTGTTGATGAGGTCCTGGCTGCAGCTGGAATTGCTTGCAGACTGTTCAAAGGCTTCTGGGTTTAGGCTTTCAGCTTGTGGAAGCATTAGGGAGGGCATGCTGTATCTCCTGGTGAAGCTGGTCACGTCCAGACTTGATAGTAGTTAGTGATAGTCTGGCGGAGAACTCAGTGATTAATTTTAACAAACGAGTTTCCTTTGAATGTATGCTCATGCATACCAAATACAATAGTATGCCTATGATAAAATTGAGGTTATTTTATTTGTTTAAACTTCAAACCTGGTAGTGGCTGATTATTTTTCAAGTGTCTATGTTCTCTGGGCGACCTCATTGTAGGAGGAAAGAAACAAAACCAAGTGCCCGTTCTTCCCCAAAACAGCCTAAATACCAGTGAAATTTTCACAGTAATTACAAAATATTTTCAAGAGCCTAAGGAATATTAAACATCATGTGTTGTACAGTCTGGAAGGGCTCTAGTATCTTCAGCAAATGCTAGGCCTAATCCTTAGTCCCCTAAAATAGGTAAGAGGTCTCTCACTGACTTCAGGTAGGTTGTGGGTTTAAGTTGTGTTATTCCTGGTTTGTATTCTGGCCGCAGGCTCTTTTCAAAAGGAGACAATAAACTTGGGTGGTAGGAAGCAAAGCTCCTAGGAAGCGTACATGAGTTAGGTCATATTTTGATGTACTGAAAAAGTTGGTTTGAAAGCAAAGCCTGCTTGGGTTAAATATATCATATGGCATTATAGAAGTGTTGAGAGTAAGAGGAGCGCAGGAGTTTATTGAAGAAAATTGTATATTGTTATTATGGAAGAAAGCATTGTACAGTATGGGGTCTTTCTGGAAACTGTAGTTCTAGTATAGAAATTGCATTATAGCTGCATAAACAAGAAACATTATTTCTTATGAATACAAATGTGGTTTGGAGGACCACATGCTTGTAGACTGAACTCTGCTATAGCATAGTACACGGGGGTGCAGGGCCACAATCTGATCCCCTTGACTCCACACACAGCACTGCTGAAGGGCACAGAATATTGAGCAATTTTACACTCATGAGTTTGTGTGACAGTAGCTGTGTGGTGTTGACATTTTCTACATAATATGTCACCTTTTTTCCGGAGCTTATCATTCACCCATAAAACACATGTTCTGATTTAAAGCATAGTTAAAAGGTCTGCTTAGTGGAAGGAGAAGTTTTACAAAATATAAAAATGACTGCTTTGACAAAGTGGAGATATATCCTTTTTCTTTTTTGAACATGCATGGCTCTTAATAGCCTTTGATTTAAAAGACATTTCGGAAAAGATATTTAGAGAACTGGAAGTCCGTTTAAAAGATTTGTTTCTTTCATTATCTCGACAAACCTTGAAAAGTAGTTTCCGTGCCTGCATAGTGATTATGTTTCAGAAAGAGTTCTTAGGGATTTTATTATGTGCTGAAACATATGTTTATAAAAAAGACTATAACCTGGTGGAAAAAGTGTCTTATAATAATAAACCTGTCGATGGGCCATATGCTGCCATCAGTATGTTTGAAAAAATAAATTCTTATACAAGTGTTAAGTAAGTTTACAGCCCAAGTGTTAAGTTGGGGTCAGGCTGTGGCTGGTCCTCTGTGGATTACTGGGGGAGGAAAGCACCTCTCCTCATGTTCTTTTCATTAGCTCATGCACTGAGACAGTGAGGTAGAGCAGTGTAGCATATCCTCCTAGAGGGCACAGGAGCATCCTAGTAGGAGCTCTGTGGGAGACCTGGAGAACCTCTCCTACAGCTCTCCTTGGAGCTCCATAGGTTTGTGCCAATCCGCTCTAAGGTTGTGTATTTTATAAGCCTTAATAGAGATTTGCATGATCTCTCCCAAGAAGCAAAGTGTGGTATCATCAAAGAATTGTAGAGTTTTTGGAAAGGACCTTAAAGATGATTTGGCTCTAAACTGCCTGCCACAGGTAGATACACCTTTCACAAGATTGGGTTGCTTGAAGCCTTATCTGGCTTGATTGTGATCATCAGCATGTAAAAGATGACAAAACAGAGCTCTGACAAATACATAACTGGATGAGAAGTGTGGGAAAAACTTCAATTCTTTCTGTTTTCTGGGCAGATTGTTATATGGACTTCTTTGTGTTCATATTACAAATCTTTAAATGTAGGCGCTGTGGTTGTTGCAAAGCCTTTTGTTTCTGAAGAGCAGAAGTAAGTTGCAGTAGGTCAAAGAATGTGTAGTTGTTAAAAGGCTCTTCTGTGTGGGATCAGTGTTTGGTAAATGTAGGCACTTTCAAGCCTATTCTGCTTTTGATGCACTCGCATAACTCCTATGAATGGGAGTCACGCATTTGTGCATCTCAAAAAGAATAGGCCTCTTTGTAACTGAGACACTGGCTGTGTAGAAACCTACTTCACTCAGAAGTGGTTTTAGTGTCCTGACGTTTTCCACTACTGATCAACTGTGCAATGCTTCTTTTTCCTGGTGACTCTGCAGGTGATACTCATTGTCAAAGGAAATATCAAAGACAGGAGAATTATTTGAAGCAGTTGACCATGCCAAAGGCTATGTCAGGAGATGCATGAGGTTGCCATAGTATCTATTATCGAAATTGAGATTGTGAACAGAGCCATTCCCACCAGGAGCAAATTCCTTACTCAGAATCTTTCCTGGGTTTGTCAGAGCTTTGAGTTTGCTCAGGGGAAATTTGATTCTTGAGGGCTCAGATCTTCCCCTTGGGTTTTCTACCCAGAAGCTTAATGAGGTGTATTGTGACCATGTGTACGTGGCTTCCGATTTTCAGCAGGCCTTCAGAGACTGAGGGAATGGAGCAGAGAGAGGAAATAAGCTGCAGAAGAAGCTCAGAGATCACAGCAAGGAGTTTGCAATTGCTATTGAAATGGAGAATAGATTGAATCAGTAATCCACGGAGAAGAGGGGAACTTTGGAGTTATGGGGATGTTCTGTGGAAAAGTAAGGCTAAGTATGGATTGAAGGAGTGGTGAGTGGACAGCAGCGAGTCTGAGGAGACAAGCGTCAGTGCTTGGCGCTTAGCTTTCCACTGAAGCACTTTGGTATGTTGGCGAAGCTTGGAAGCACCACTGAACCATTTCTCTTCAACCTGGGAAAATGTAGCTCTCCCGTGGAGGCCGTCAAGTCTGGCCAAGTCCTTACACCCTGTTGGACCTGAAGGAAGGGTTGTGGGCTTTGGCACTGCCTCCTGAGCATAGCTGATGAGGTGATGAAGGAGCCTGCATTAGGCCAGACTGACTTGTCTACAGTATATACAAGCCAGCGTGAGGTGTTAACGACTGCAGCGCTCAGAATTTGCACAAACCCACACTGACTAATAAAATAGCCTACAACTACTCCAAGGCACCAGTGGTAGCCAAGCAAATTTGGAATGTCTAAACCAACCATTTTAAAGTTATGATGAGCCAAAAAAAATTAGGAAACAGTCCAAGAAATGGAGAACACTTTTCTGGAACTCTCATATCTCCAAGATGCTTTGGCCAATCTACCTCAAACTTTCCAGAGAAGCTTTCCTTGGCACAAGATCGTGACTGTGAAATTTCATGTGGCTGGGCTTTACTTTGTTGAAGTTATGAAGGTTAAAACTGAAGGCTGTTAAAGAAAGCTGATCTCTCCATTAGAAATATTTCTGCATAGCTGATCTTCATTCCTTCCTAATTGATCACTGCTATTTCTTGTTTAGGCTGATTGTATTTTTCCTATTTATTTTAGATTTCTTTATTTTTGGAGTTCGTCTGTTCTTACCAACATTTTTCCTGATTCTGCAAATGGTTGCTGTCAATGTTGTCAATAGGCTTCCAGAGTGGTAGATAGTGCCACGGATAGTGCCAAGGAAGGGCTGAGAGAACTGGGGTTGTTCTGCCTGGAGATGAGAAGGCTTTGGGAAGGCCTCCTTACAGCCTTTCAGTACTTAAATTTATTAAAAAAAAAAGAGGGAGACTGATTTATTACATGTTTGGGCAGTCATAGAACTAGAGGGAATGTTTTTAAACTAAAAGAGGGAAGATTTTGATTATTTATTAGGAGGAAATTCTTTACCCGGAGAGTGGTGAGACACTGGTGCAGAACTGCCCAGAGAAGCGGTGGATGTCCCATTCCTGGAGGTGTTCAAGGCCAGGATGGATGGGCAGCCTGACTTAGTAGATGTCCCTGCCCACAGCATGGGGTTAGAACTAAATCAATTGTAAGGTCACTTCCAACCTAAGCCATTCTGTGATTAAAGAGAGGAACCTGACGAGATGCCAGCACTGGCTCCAGACAGGCTCATGGGGTATGCAGGCAAGCAGGTGATCGTGCTAAGGAACAGTAGGTTACTCTGTACTCTAGCTACCCAGATACTCCTTGCAACAGCCAGGAGGAAGCCTACACCGACGCCTACTCAGTTGCCAGGATGTCACTAGATGGTGATAAAGGAGAAATAAAGTTTCGGGCATCTTCCTGAAAGGGTGGATGGTGAGAGAATGCATGCCATTGGTGACTTGAGGGAGCTGCTTCTTTTTGTGAGGCAACCCCCAGTGCTCCCCCTGTGCATTCTTCTCTCTGCTGGGGTAGACCATTTCCCTTATCTTCTCCCTCCTTTTCCCCAGGAGAATCATATTCTTCTATGCAGAGCACGCAAAAGATAGGCTTTTTAATGAAATCAGCAGTATTACAAAGAACTGACTGTTGGCTGAAGACCAAAGATGACATAGCAAGCATTTGAAATCCCAATAAAGAATTTTATGAAAATCTTGAAAATTTCACTTGTTGAAGAATTGCAGGGAGGGAATGGGTACTGATTAACTTCAGACTTCAAAGTCAATATTTAAATTGAGAATTTTTCCTTTGGAGATAAAGGCATGTCAAAGACCTCTGCCAACTATCTTAGTAACAAACATATTTTCTGTTCCTCAGTTTCATCTACGGTATCCCATAAATCTAAAAATACCAAGGTTTAGATTCCATTGTCTCTTACGATGGTTAAAATTAGCACCAAATGCTAATTCCACTGATGTATCCCGTGAGGATTAAACCAAAATATTATCCTGTTATTTCAACTTTTATAGCAAAAACAACGAATGCGGCTGTCTCACAGTCCAGCCAGCTCTCTCTCACATTTCACCTCAGTTTCTCGCTGTCGTAATGCTGTCAGAGCTTTCAGAGACCCTGATTTTTTTTGTTTTGTTCAACTTTCCACCTTGTGAAGTCCTTTATACTTTCTAGGGAGTGAATGGCAAGCTCTAGGCAAGAAGATTGGCTATACTTCATGCGCACAGCATGTAGGCACTAATGACTGCACAAAGGGTAAAGCTATGGAAAAGCTAACCAACAATCTTGATCTGGCACTATTCCTTATGCTGGTCCCACGATGGTAGTCCTCAAAGATCCTATTTCTCTGCAAAGTTTCCAGTCAGGTAAAATGCAAGTTCTGGTGTTTAGGATCAGGTTACAAACAGCTGTATCTCCCACAGAAGAGATTTCTGTTGATCTTGTCATAGTTCAAACTAATGTTGTCCTAAGCCAGACATAAAATGGTACCAGAATGGAGGAGGAAAAAGAGTAACAACAACAACAAAAAAAACACACAAAAAACCCCCCCAAAAAACTCCTTAAATACAAATATCACTATATTTTGTTTTGCGAAGCCAAATAAAACATCCCAGCTAGTGTAGGTTGGCTTCTCATTAGCATAGCCATGTTAAGTATTAAAATATACACACAAAAAAAAAGGAGAAAAAATGTTCCAGTCCAGGAAACTTTGGTTTTTGGATTGTATTCGTAATGTAAAAAGGGCTGAACTGACTTCATACTTCAGTTTGGCAGAGCTTCTTCCAGGGTGAAACTTTTCATTCAAATTTCTAGCCTTGAGCAAATAAGCTTGCAGAAGAAATGTTGTTTATAAGTGTGTGAGAATACAGAAATGAAATATTAACAGTGATACTTTTCTGAATGTTCTCTTACAATCTTACAATTATGTTGCTAACATAAATAAATAGGAGTTGGCTTGAGATAGAGTTGAGAAATTGGGAACAATTTATTTACCATTGTTCTTTTTTAGAGTTTTAAAACAAGAGCCTGCTTGCCTGCTTTCTGGAACAAATATAAAAATACAGACCAGAGCCTAATAAAAAAGTAAGTAATAAGGAGCAAAGCAAAACTCCATGCATATAGGACTTGCATTACTGAGTCTTACTGCGTGGATGTGAGGTTTACTGGTATATTGAGATAGAGACGTTCCGCATATCTCAGAAATATTATTGTGTTGGAGTGGAAAGCCAAAGTTCTCAAATCATTCCTGTTTGGAACAGTTTGTGAGTTTGGTTGGGGTTTCTTAGCACTGTTGACACAGATCTTTTGTCACTGTGCTTTCTGTTCGTGTGCACGTTGGTATAAATGCTTTCATCTTTCAGGAAGCAATTCAGATTGCCCTTTTTCAGTGCAATTACTGCTCTGTTAAGTTCAAGTAATGTAGCATCTAAAAACATTTATGGAGCAAAGAAAAGATGTCTTTTATCCTAACCTTGCCAAGAGCAGAAATAAAATGAGCTGTTGTGCTCACGGTGTAGAACTGCATGAGGATTTGTAACATCCTATTTCTTGTGGTTTAGTCCTATGTGCAGTCTGAGATTTGTGTGATTTAATGAGACTGTGATTCGTTTATCCTGTCAAGCTTTAAATAAAACACCCTCAAAGCACTTCCTTCCTTTTTTGAATTATGTGTTTCTGCAAGTACAGTATCAAAAGCTGTCTCTCAAAAATAGTGGGGAGAAGCCAAATATGGTTATATGTACTGTCTCAACTTTTTTCTTATGTTTCATTGGACATTGAGTAAACTATCCATTTCTCTGTCTCTCTGTCTTGTTTCAGGCTGTAAGAAATTGATGCCATCATGTTTGGTTACACGTGACATCAGTATATTGGCATGGGCTGCTCCTAAACTGCAGTTTTGCGGGAGGAAGGGATTAAAACCTCCTATGGGCAGGGAAGGATTAGTTTTGCAGAAACCAGAAACCAGGCTGTGCTGAAGATAGGCAGCAACTCCTGCTTCTGCTTGCAGTCTTGCAGGCCCTAGCTGTAGTTTGGAGCATCTCTGCATGGTGTGTGAAGTGACGTTCACAGGTGGAAGAGGGAAAAATGTGTGCAGCTGTTCTGGATTCTAATCTATTGCAAAGCTCAGTCCCCAGTGTTGCATGGGTTTGCAGAAGAGCAGGGGTCCTGCTGTTCACCCAGACCTCACAGTTGTTACAGGAGCATGCTGGCCGTCTACTGGTTGGGTGACACGGGGCAGGATTCCTGGGACAGACTCTCTGCCAGCATGAAGGGGACTCACCTGATGGATTTGCTGATTCTGATGGGAGGAAGTTTTTCCTTTCAGTTCTCATTCCTTGGTGCTGTGGTACCCCAGCTTTCCTGCCCAGTGCACGACTGGACTTCCTTCCTGCCCATCCCAACCTCTCTCTCTCCCTTCCTCTTGCTTCCTTTCTTCTGTGTGCTCACTTTATCATGCACCTTCCCTTGACAGTAAGAGTAAATACCTTAACAAGGTGCATAGGAATAAATAGAAGATCAGAGAAAAAGTGATGGTCATCAATCCAATGCCTTTGTTTCTATAGTTCTCTCTTATTTCCAGCCAGCTTGCTCTTTCCTGCAAATGCACAGGATTAGGCTTCTCAGGAGCGTGATGCTGATCAGATCCTCTGGGAATGAGTAGTACTCTGCAGTACTACTTGCAGTTTGGGAGTGGGAGGGAGGGGGATTCAAAGATGCACAGTTGTAGTGCAGGGATGAACATAGGCTGCTTTATGGTCTGATCCTGTCATGGAAGCAGGCACTGCTGACATGCAGTGTAGTGTCAAGCAGCCTTGAACCTTTCCATCTTTCTGTGAACAAAGCCAGGGCACTGCAGAGGTTTGATAAGAGCTAATGGCTTAAGAGCTCACATGTAGGTAGGGCTGAGGATACGTAGTACATGGATACATGAGGGGCGCCTGGAAAGGTAGGTACAATAGGTGCCAAGTATGTAATGAGAATTACTTTTCAGTACAACTGTATGATACTTACACCACTTTGCAGTTTTTGGGGAGCCTGGAAGTGATTCACTGCAAAGTTGTTCTGAATGTTAACGTGCATTTCTGTATAAACCCTTAGTTATGAAACCAAGACTGTGGTCAGCTCATAATCAGTCTGTAGAAGATAGAGATGGCATTTTCACTCTCAGGAGTGTTGAATCCCACTGTAAATTGGAGAATGAAAAAAGGTGTGGCAAGTTGGGTGGATGGAGATTGACCTGCAAAGTGCAGGCAGTCCCTGCAGTACCAGGTCTTCCATGGCTGTTGATGCTGTGGTGTTCATTGCCATTGGCAAAGCCTGCATGTGGGGCTAAGAGTGAGTACAGTTATTTCTACTTCCCTGTTGTCAACCCATGCTCACGTATGTGTATGTGATCTCTGGGCTGTGCTGGAGGTGCTGTGTGTGGCCTGTAGGAAAGCAATAGCTGGCCCCAGTGCCAGACAGTTTGAACTTGATGATGGTGTGGAGGGAGGGTATCAGAGGCACAGAAAATAGCTTTGACCTCTCACTAAAACCTGGAGATTTACACTTCTAAGTCCCTGTGCTTCTACAGAATAATCTGGGACGCGTTCCTTGGCAGAAGCCCCACTGAGCATTTCTCCAGCTGCTGGGTTGCCAGCTTGAGTGAATTTTACTGCAAGTCTCACTATGTTTGGTAATTGTTTTACAGCCTGAGCTACTGGAAATGGGTCATAAGTAACAAATGGGGAAAAAAAAAAGAAAGCTCTCCCTACTATCCCTACTATCTCCCTTCAACTCAAAAGCCTAGGTTTTGTCATAGAACCTGAAGACAGGCAACCTGCTTGCCTATGTCCATCCCCAAGAGCAAACTGAAACCTGATGCTACAGCTTGGGATGCTTGCCATGCATTAAACAAATGACTCAGGTTAGCAGTGCTATCATTTGTCCCTCCCAAGGAATCTCCCCTAAGAACAAGATAAACAGATATATTAAAAAGGCACTGAGCAATGTTGAACATAAAAAGAAAAAATCTTAAGTTGTTTTGATGTTTCTTCTTCATTTCAGAAGATGTTTTCTTAAGTTGCCACAAGTAATACAGAATGCAACTTGACTCAGCTGAATTTAACACTGGAGGAAATTGCCAGATTTATTGGGACTAACAAGGAAGTTGTCCAGAAGAGATTCATTAATTAGGAGGCCTCATCACAGCCAATAAGACAAGTGCGTGGGCCATCAAGTGACTAATATACATATTTTGGCAGTCACCATTCCCCACAGGCTTGCCTGTCTGTTGCTGCCTACTGTACAGCTTGCACCACAGATATGATCTGATAATGCTAAAACCGATTTGGTATTTCCCACAGGAGAGGATGAGCGTGCCTCCCCACCCTGGAAATGCAGCCTCCAGCTGTCTTGCCCTGTGCCAGAGGTTTCTTAATACCCTGGAATTAGCTGACTATGACACAGACTAAGGGAGCATTCAGGCTGCCGAAGTCTTCCATCAAATAACTCCCCTCCCCATCTGATTCTCAGTCCTCTGGGAATGGTTGCCCACAACTAACATTTGCTACCCCAAATAACCCTGGGGTGACCTTCTCACTGCAAAGCTGCAGCCAAGAAAAACCCTTTTTAACATAACAGTGTGCAGCTTAGAACATCAACTTGAACCATTCTGACCCCTGAGCCACTGGGGTCTGTACAAATTAATTTAACAATAGACAGCGTTGAAAGGGAGGAATGTTTCAAAGGAATTAAAAAAAAAATCTCCCTCATCCATCTCATCTCACTTAAGAAATAGTCAGGAGGCCCACTTCAGAAAAATCAGGAGTGCTCCTTGTTGCCAAACAATGGTCCATATACAGGGAGTGAGGAATGCATTACCATCTTGCATCTTAGTGTGGGGGAATTCCCTGTAAGCTGGTTCTTTTGCAGAATTGGCCTTTAATTTCCACTGGGGAGGCAGCTTCATTTCCTGGGATACTTTGAATGTGCTCTTGCTGTTTGCCTTTATTTTTCGTACTTGCCAGCAGTACTTGTACTAAGCAGATGCATAGCTCTTTACTGACTGTACTAATTTGTGCCTTAGACTCATGGAATTGTTAAGGTTGGGAAAGACCTCTTAGATCATCTAGTCCAGACATCAGCCCATCCATGCCATGCCTACTGGCCACATCCACGCAATAGTAGAATGCTTCCAGGGACGGTGACTCCACCACCTCCCTGGGCAGCCTGTGCCACTCCATCACCAGTCTCCATGAGAATGTTTCTGATATCCAACCTGCACCTCTCTTGGTGCAACTTGAAGCCATTAGCTCTCATCCTATCGCTGTTACCTGGGAGAAGAGGCTGACCCCCACCTCTCTGCAATCCCCAGAGAGTTTTAGAGAGTAGTACCTTGCCTCATACCTTCCAAGGCTTCCATTGTGATTGAGTAGGAATAACATCTCTGTCCTTATGGTAATTTGGGTTTAAGTCATCTGGTGATTGAAAGACCCTTCTCATATGAGATAATAACAAAATGGTATCTTTACCTCTGTAGTTAATGTGTGCATCACTTCTGCTGAATGAGAACCTGGCTTGGGGTAAGTCATGGGCTTGGGATAAGTGCAAGCCTAACCCTACCCTAACCAGGTTCCTCTGCTGTTCCTTAGCGTAAACTTTGACTTCAGCATTGCCATTTGGTTTAGCAGGCATAATGGTGATGGTTTGATGGATGGACTAGGTGATTTTAGAAGTCTGTTCCAACTTTAATGATTGTATGATTGTTCATAAGCAGGGAGGATTATTATGGCAAGTTGGATATTATGTGAAGGTGGATGCATGAAGCAATGATAATGTGATGTGTCATGTGATGTGATAAGTGAATGATAATTGGAAAATTTTTTGTAGATTTGTTTTGATAACTATAAAACCGTTCAATGAGTGTAGATGAGAGAGACAGAAGCTTCTTCCTGAAGGATCCAGTAGGCTTCAGTAGCTGCGCTCATGAGACCACCTGTTTTTCTTCATTTGGCCAGCATCATTCATTAAGATTGTCATTTCTGGCTTGCTACCCAAAAGTTTGCTGCCTCCAGCAGAGATGTGCTGCCTTCATAAGCATACCCAACACACACCTCAGGTGGTTTTGTGGGAGATTCCCCACGGAGTTCTGCCACCAGCAAGGGGAACGTGAGGAGGGGCTGCCCTCTGCTCCCAAACATTGCTGAGGGCACTGACTGTGAGGTGTGAGAAGCCCCAGGAGCTGAAGGGGAGCTGACTCAGTGTTCCATGTGGAGGGAGATAAGATAAACTGATATTTCTTTGGGCTTAGGGCAGCTTTCCACTTGCAGCCTTCAAGATCCTGTTAGGTTGCAGGGGTCCTCTTGCAACTAATACAGTAATGACCTTGAATTCGCTTCCAGCTCAGCTGTGCTGCTGGAGGACAAGGCTTTTCTTGTGAGTAAAAAACATTAAAGCAGCACAGAGATTTGCCTGCATAGCTCCGGTCTAAAAGAGATTTGAGTATCCTTTTTGAGGCCCCACTTGCAACAAGGGATTGTAGATAAGCTTCTGCAGTAGCTAATGGGTAAAGTTTTCTGATTTATTCTCACTGGTGTCTCTCCTTTTACTTGCAGTATTGACAAATATAGTGGTGTATACTGATAATTTCTTTTATGTGGATGATTTTTTACTGCATAATACATGTAGTCCTGTGCATGCTCACACGTGCATGCTAATCAATACAAGTATGCTTTATGGCTGTCAGCTTATTAGGCAAAAAATCTTTTGCCTCAATTTAAAATTAATTAATGATGCTACTCATGGCTTTCTCAGATTGTAGCCTGAGTATCTGGTGGTGGAGCCCAAACTAACACTTCATGCTGCAGCAGCCTTCTTCACGGAGCACGCATTATCTTAGGCAATTAGAACCTTACCTATTTTCACACCTGAATTAAGGCTAAATCCTTTCCTATCAATTTCTGGTGGTAAGATAAAACAAAACTTGGAAGACCCGAGAAAAACGTGAGGTTTTGTTAAGGTTTGTGCTTGAATTGTGGTTAAGCTTGTTGCATGTGTCAGTGGAAGGTATTAGTGACTTCTTCCTTTGTCGCTTCTACTTCCTACAAGCTTGTCTGTTAGAAAGATTCTGCAAGATGCTTCCTTTGCAGATCCGGTGAGAAATGTGAATTCAGCAGGAGCAACATCTGACTGAGCACAGACCAACTTACACAGCGGTTTGGAAGCCACGTGTTGAAAAGTGCTGGGGAAACACAGCAGGGAAAATGATAAAAAGGGATGAAAGCCGTTCAGACAGGCGAAGAATGCAGCTTTAAAAATGCAAAACATCTGAACGCTGATGAGTGGGCTGGTCGCAATAACTTCAGGGCAGACTGAAGTTGCACACAGTCATATGCTGTGAGTGGGCTCCCACAGGACATCGCCTGGAGTGATTTAAAATTGGAAGCGGGGGGAGAGGGAGGGATTGTCGGGGTCCTGCAGAGAATGATCTTGCGGCAGCAACAGCAGAATGCAGCTGGGAAATGGGTCAGTTGGAGTAATAGCTTTTTCTTTCCATGTAGTTCCCGTGAGCTGAGCCAAACGTGTGCAGAGGCACGGGGTTATCGTATTCATGAATGTTTCTTTCAGCATATTGGGGATTAAATTTAGTCACCCAAGTGTGACACTGAATCTTCTGTGGACGATGCTGTAAGTCCCAAAGTTAGCTTGTTTTTTTTTTTTTTTTTTTTTTTGTTTAAATCCCCCAGTGTTCTAAACTTCGCCTTGATTTTTAATATAGCCTGTGTTAGAAATGTGATGCTGTGGCCTCGCGTTCCAGAGGGGTCAGCAGAAATGCTGGTCTGAAGTATTTTTGCTCATACTACCTGCAATCTGTTCTCGTCCCCGCACTGTGGTAGGTGATCTCCTGGTCTGTGCTGGAACAACTGTGTGTGACCGCAGTGACATGGATAAAGGGGCTGACCCATTTTTTAATCTTTTTTCCTATAAAAAGCAACTTTTAATATGTATTTCCTCAGCTCTCTACCCCTGCTGTATCAGTGTATTGGGACAGACGGTGCTGTGCATAGCTCTGTGCACAGCGGTGTTATATGAGATGGCAGGGCTATGGAGCAAGAATAAGGAGCAGGGCTGAGGACACCTTGCCCCAACATCACCGCTGATTTCCTTTCGATGTGAGAACACAGCCTTCATTCTAAGCTTGACACTCAGCTATGACATACTTCAGCAGCTTGAGGAAAGGTGGCAGTGTACAGTGATCTTGTGTTTGGTCCCTCCTGGCTGTGAGGTGTAACCAGCCAAGGTGTTACCAGAGGTGCATGAAGCCATGTGTGGTGTTTGGGTGGGGTTTAATGCGATGTGTGCTCCTGCAGTGCAGGCTGCTATTGAAATCCACTGCTCCACTTCTCCTTTTCTGATCACAGCTGGCTGGCACAAGTGGCTTTTAAGTGGCACCATTGGTCATTGGAGCAAATGGGGTTAGGAACAAAACTCCAGAAAAAGGGGGCTTATTTTTAAACTGTATTAGCTAAGCCATGTGTCACTAAGTAGAATACAGTTAGTTACACTGTGGTGTTAAAAGTGTGGCTGATGATGAGTATGGTGCAGGGGCAGGGGGGTGGGGGAAATGATAAGGATTATGGTAAGGGAGGGGCAGACTTTCTTCAGCTGGTTTTGCCCCCAAAGCCCGCAAACAGCACTTCATTACACAAGTGGGTTTGTGTAAGGGCATGGTGTGTGTGATGGTCCAGCATTGCATTAGTTTATTTCCCTTGGAACAAAGCCCCTTTCCTCAGACTTGATCTCATTTTGGACAACACAACCCTCCATTAATACACAAGCTGTTCAAAATCCCTGGTATTAGTGGAGCACAGATTTTCATGTCTAGGTCTGACATTCCTCCCCACCCTCCTTATGTAAATCTCCATCGTTATCCTAAAGGCATGTATTTAGCTGGAGGTGCCAGTCAGCACCCTGTTTGGAAAACACTAACTCCTCAAGCTTTGATGTGAAGAACTCTTTCATATCACTTCAGGGCATGCACATCATCCAAGCAGAGCATCTGAACAGCACTTTGCTTATTTGGGTGCAATCCTGGGCTGCCCTCCCCAGCAGAGAATTTTGCTCACTGAGACTGTGTCAGTTCACAGCAGCTAAGAAAAGGCTCCTGAACTGCTGGTGTGATGCTCTTCCCTGCTCCCCCTCTGATATCCACAGAGTACTGTGCCACTTCAGGGGTGTGGGCAGGGGAGGACTGTCCAGATGAGTTTGTGCTCCCTGCTTGGTGCAAAAGAGTAGACAGTTTATATTCTCCCCACTGTGCATGCAGCCAGGCACGGGTTTTGGTTTTGCTTTTCTAATGGTATGTTCTGTTCAACAGAGGCAGGCAGGCACATGATCTCCCTGAAGGCAGGATCCAGTGTTACTGTAGAAACTGGCCACCAGCTTCTTTTGTAGCTAGCAGCTGTCACTGTGTGATTACAGCCAAAGCCTGTCACTCCTACAGTGTCTGTGGGCTCTGGAGTTTGTTCCTGCATCTGAGTGCTCTGTGCTACAGCTTAGAGATTAATTCTGCACCTTCTATCAAAGCTTGTGAAGTTATTTCTGATTTGTATCTATTTTTAAAGCCATTCCTGATCAATATTTGATGTTCTTTACAGGTGTCGTTCTCCTTCGCCAGTACTTCAAGGCACAGAGGAGCTGGTAAAGGCATTGCCATGAAACCTAACTTGAAGCAATGGAAACAACTCATGCTGTTTGGAATCTTTGCATGGGGTCTGCTTTTTCTAGTGATCTTCATCTATTTCACAGACAGCAACAGTGCTGAGCCAGTTCCCAGTTCCTTTTCTTACATTGAAACGAAGAGGCTCCTGCCCCTACAGGGCAAGCAGAGAGTCATCATGGGAGCCATACATGATCCTTCATTCTCTGAAGCCATTGATGGGAATGAGGTACTCCTTAATGAAGATCTTTTAGACACATTTAAATCAGAGACTGGAAGTATTAAGAAATGGACTGATTTGGAAGATGCCTTTAGAAGCGAAGACGAGTTTTTTCCATCACAGGTAGGACGAAAATCAAAAAGTGCTTTCTACCAAGTGAACGATGATTATTTATTCGCTGCTGGTCAGCCTATGTCACACAGCAACTTTCAGGAGGTAGCAAAATTCATCTCAGCCAATGAGGATAATCCAAAAGAAAATATTTTACAGAACAACTGGGGCCGTCAGAGGAGAATGAGGAGAAGGAGCACAAAGCACAGAAGAAGCCAGATGCTTGATGAATCTGATGACTGGGATGGGCTGTATTCTACAATGTCGAAATCCTTTCTTTACAAGCTTTGGAAAGGAGATGTCTCTTCCAAGATGCTAAACCCTCGACTGCAGAAGGCGATGAAAGATTATTTGAGCACCAATAAGCATGGTGTGCGTTTCAAAGGGAAACGAAACTCGAAGCTGACAGGCGACCAGCTTTTCTGCGAGCTGAAAGAAAGGGTGAATGTGAGAACAATAGATGGCAAGGAAGCTCCCTTCTCCACTCTTGGATGGGAGAAGCACGTTCCTCAGATTCCACTGGGCAAATTGTATACACATGGCTTTGGGAGTTGTGCCGTAGTTATGTCTGCTGGTGCAATACTGAACTCCTCTCTAGGGGATGAAATAGGTGGGTGAAATACATCTGTTCATGTGCATAAGTATGTACACATGCGTATTCACATTTGTCTTTCAAAAGATTTATACTTCTCAAGCATTGGCCTCTAAAGGATCTGGTTAATCTCTCCTACCAGCATTATGTGAGTGTGAGCATACAGATCTCAGTGAAGCTGAGTGAAGCTCCCTTTCAGAATATTATAACTGAAAGGAAAATCCAGCCTGAAGTCCTAATTTGATTTAAAGAAAACAATGATTGCTTCTTGTAATATTACAGCTTGTAGTATAAAGGAGGCACCAGTTTCATCAGTTTTGCCGTATTTGACATTTTGCTGCAAACTGTATTTAGTTCTTCAGATTAGAGCCACTTTCAGATTCTGTTCCAAAAAGCTGTGTTGTACCTGTCCATATTTTGGTGTGACTCATCAGGAAACTGCTTGTGGCTTTACTGTTCCAGGCTAAACTTTGTCTCTGTGCCAAGAAGCAATTGAGCATAATCTTAATCTCTTGCACGTTTACAGCTCACAAGCAAATAGAATTCAGGCCCTTCAGTAACTCCATTCTTCAAGATCAAGTCTCCTGACCTCTTTTCTAAGTGTGAATTTAAATGAGTTCAAGTATCTCTTCCCATTGTTTCTCCATTGCTGCAGTGAGTCATTGAGATGTCAACATTATACAATTCCTTGCTTAAAGCAGAGGGTTTTGTGTTGGCTATTCAAAAAAGAATTGGGGAGCCATAAAACAAACTGGGCTCAGTTCTTGTTTTGCCTTTTTTTGTTGTTAGTTTTTTTTCCCCCCAAATTGGGTGTTACAAGTTGTATTAACATCCCAGTAGTTCATTTTAGTGCTATATATGCAGTATGCTAAGAGCACTGAAAGAAGGATGAGATGGATGTCTCAGGTTTTGCTTCTGGAGCAGGAAGAATTATCTCCTTTAGCACTGTAGAAACCTTTTGATGCGCACTTTAATCCTCCCATCTTCCACAACTTCGCATTCCAGTACCTGCTTCATCGCGCTGTATCATCTCTTTGACACAGATGGGTGTCCTTTAAATCTTTGAGATATTTAAGAGCTGCTATCATTATCAAACTACTCTAGTAGGCTTCCAGCACAACCCAGGTGCCCTGATGTCCTACAGCAAAAGTCAGAAGTCAAACTAGGGTAATCCATTATTTCACTCCAGTGGAAGGCTCCACTGATTTAGAAATCTCTGGAGTGAGGTAGCTTTGCATGTTGACCATTCTCCGGTGTGTTATTGTAGACTGAAACAAAATTTCCTTTTATCAAGTGTTTCCCACTGCATCCAGTTTACGCCAGTACAAATGGGTGATGTACTGGAGAATCCGTAGCACGCTGTGACTTGCATTAAAGCAGCATGCGTCGTGGCATGCATGTGCTTGGGTACAGCCCAGGTGTGGGATTTGGGATCCTCTTGCTCCTGTGTTTCCATTCCGTCATAAAAACTCAGGGCATGGAAAGCTTATGCCATTCACTGCAGAACTTTTGGTTTAATTGGAAATGATTCTGATGCTGCCTAAAAGGAAGAGATTCTGCTGTGTAAGGCCTACGCTGATGTTTTTCATCTCCTGCCTGCTTGCTTGACAGGAGAGTGTGTGGGGCAACAAGATTCAATAAAGATTTTTGTAAATGTTGTGCAGGCTTTGAGCAGGTACAACTGATTGAACAGAGAATTCAGCTCCAAACTGTGGGGCCTGACTGACTGCCATCAGACGCACAGGTCCTTGTGGTCACTGTGACTCCTTGGAAGTCTTTTCAGTGTCCACAGAGGCACGGGGAAGACTGTCTCATTGGGGAGTGGGGAGAAACACCCTGCGTGTGAATTCTGGTTTGGAGGCTGTGTGTTGTACTGCCTTGTTTGATGAAGTTGCTATGGACAAAGACTCTTGCTGTTTACTCTCCTGAAAGAAAGATGTAGGTGTAGGAAAGGAGCAGTGCAGGATCATTCTCTTCATAGGCCTTTAGCTCCCTCTTCTGTGTTCCTATTAGAAATGCAGACAAAAATACTGATGTTTCCTTTAGTTACATTAGGAGAGAAATATGGGTAAGGGACACCAAGTGTGGAAATACATGCGATACCACAAATGCTCCCAACGTGATCATGCTACTTAACGGGAGACACAGTTATTTTGGCAAAATCAAAAGGTAGTGGGGATCTATGATCTCACCTCAAACTTTTGGCAACTTTGAAATAGTTATTTTTGACTACTTACTAAGATTAAAATCCCTTAATTTAAAAGCAGTTGTCATCAGTGTTTGACTGCATCCTGATACTTTCTAATCAAGGAAATACTTTCTGATCAAGGAAATGTTTTTTTCATCATGATATGAAAAAAACAGAGTGAACAATCTCGGAAATGCAGTACATTGTCTCTGAGTTAAGTTGTGAAACCATACAGTTCCCATTTCCTAAACCAATTTCTCACTCAAAAGACAGTAAAAAAGTTGTCCGAATTTATTTATATTTTAAATTAATAAGCAGATTTCGGGTATAAAGGGCTTTTGTTTTTCTTTTACATCTCTAGAAATGTGGAGTACTTGCCAGTTCTATTGACTTGGTGTCTTCTAGCTTCTCCACAATCAAGATAATTATGTTTAGGCAGATGGAAGTTAGGTGTTGGGGTGCGTGGGGCTCCTGCATAGCAACGTGGAAGAAGTCTCCACAACCTCCTTGGGCAACCTATTCCACTGCGTCACACAGAGGGTAATGACGCTCTGGAACAGGTTGGCCAAGGAGGTTGTGGATTCTCCATCCCTGGAGGCATTCAAGACCAGGCTGGCTGTGGCTCTGGTCAACCTGGTCTGGTGGTTGGTGACCCTGCACATAGCAGGGGGGTTGAAACTCACTGATCATTGTGGTCCTTTTCAACCCAGGCCATTCTGTGATTCTACGATTAACTGTAAATTTTACAATAGAGATAACAAGTGACTGTGTGTGCTGGATGTACTGATAACATTTCTATGTGAATTTTATCAAATAAACATTTTTAAGTATTGAAAGCTAAATTTACAAATGATGATTTTTTTTTTCCAATGGATAATAATGTATGGCAGATGCAAGTGGATTTTTGTTTGCTTGTAGCAGAATGTTTGTAATCCTTAGAATAGCAAGATCAGGAGAAATGTGCAAGTTTTACTTTAGTTGAGATAATTTGTTTTATTTTAATGTTCAGTCCCATTAAGAAAAATAAAAATGACCCCAATATTTGTGCTCCCAGATTCTCATGATGCTGTTCTAAGATTTAATTCTGCTCCAACACGTGGCTATGAAAAAGATGTTGGAAATAAAACAACGATGCGAATCATTAACTCTCAGGTAAGCTCTTCCTTTTGTGAATTCAAGTCAGTGTCGCTTCTGCATGATACGACATTAAATTAATGACTTCTGAGAAAATGTTGGGTAGTCTGGCAAACAGCTAGTAATTTAACAGTCATGATATAGAACAGGTAAAAGTTCTCCCTTACAGTGATGTTGACACAAGCCGTCAGTTCAGAATGATTGCAGTAGTTACTCGTTATCCGTGTTCCAAGGAATGGGTTTGCAGAGCTTCTCATGTGTTCTGCACCTCTTCAGGCTGTGCAGGATGCCACAGTCCTCAGTAACAAAGAATTTTGCCACACCACTTCCAGGATCTTCATAAAACCTGATCTGTGGGAATCCCAAAGCTTTGTTCTTTTCTCCTGTTCCCCAATTATTTCCTCACCGAAAGGTGAAGAGGATGAGGACTGATTTGTCTGACAGCCATTGTTCTTTAAAAATTTGGAGCTATCTAGTGAAAAACTTCTGTATCCACTGGATGTTACACCTGAGATGAGTCTGTTCATCTGAATAGAAATAGAAAATGGGATTTTCAGCACATCAGTGTCAACAAATGAAGCGTGCATTGAGCTATAGTGACACCTGATGGTTGTATTTTTTTTAATTTTGAAAAACTGTTGCCTTGGGCAAACTAAATGTCTTTCATCTTTATGAAATGCAGCCGAAGTGTAATAACAGAATTGCTAAGAGCTTTATAAAATACTGATATGGTGAGTTTACTTAGTGCCAAGGGTACGGCTGGCCACACAGCATTTTGTGTATGTGCTGATTCATGGTGAAGAACATAAAATCTTACTCTGGGTTTAGTAATATATTGGAGAGTGCTGATGTAACTGATGTACATCTTAGTGTCGTTTATCTCAACTGTGTTTTTGGGGTTTTTTTTTTTCCCCATCTGTTCTTCATTTTGCTTTGGGTTACTTTTTCCCAAAACATCCTAGTTATTGACCATGCCTAAGCCCCTGTCCCAAGGCAAGAAGAAGAGCTTAGAAACTTGATTTAGTTGACTAGTCTAACTGTGGACCTTACAGAGAAAGAGAAAAGTGCCTGCAGGGAGTGATTTGAGCTTTGCTTCTCCAGTCATCTCACACAGCTTCCTTGCAAACATTTGTATTCCCATCACCTTTCTGTTCCTTCAGAGAGATCAGAAGCTTCGTGCTGAGAAACTGGCCTTTCCCTGCCAGGAGAGAAATTTGCACAGGTCACTTAATAGAACTGGCTTTCCTTACCAGTACTGAAGATGTGTAATCCATACTGGTTTTCTGATCCTCCTCCTCTCCTTACTGTAGGAAATTCCTTCATTCAGTTGATTAAAAGGCTGTTGTGGCCCTCTCCTTCCCTCACATTCCCTGCTATGAAAACCCAAAGGATGTGAAGGAAGCCAGTGCAAGCACAACACATATTGTTATTCCAGAGGAAATTCATCTCATACATATGAATGCATGTTCACTAAGAGTGAACTTTCTATGGACAATACCTCTGAAGGTCTCTTGCTTGCTGAAAGGCAAGCAGAGCTCCTTTGTGTGATAACTGTAGAACTGAGCTTTAAAAAGCTTGACCTTTTGGTATGCTTACTCTGTAGTCTTATAAAACAAGTTTATGTTCTCAGGCAAAAACTGCTCTGAGAAATGGAGTTAGGGATGCTGATGGCAGCAAGACTAATTCTGTTCTTATTGTAGAAGGCTGGTGCAAAGTCATTAAGCTCAAAGTTTATGGTAGAAAGAATATTGCTATGGCAACAATATTATTTTTCTGAAGAAAAATATGCATAATCAAATATGGCTCATTGGATCCTAAAGGGAAATGAAAATTAGTATGAATTTGTCTGGAATGTTGATTAGTTTAACAGCTGGAGCTAAATTCATGCTGCATCAACCAGTGCAGAAATCATTCAGTTCAGTCCTTCCATTGGGTTGGATGCACCAGAGCTCAGAGGGATCTGGTTAGACACAGAGTCTGGGTAAGAAGCCAGCAGAAGTGGAAGGGAAACTTCCATCGGGGTGGGAGGATCAAGCAGAGTACTAGAAAATGTGGGATGGAGCTATGAGAGTGCAGTAGATTAGGGCAATATCACAGTTACTTCAAAAATAGTACTATCACACGTCTATTCCTGGAATTCTTTTTCTAGGTATACGAGCTTTTACTGTCATGGTTTAATTTTCCTTTTCAGAGGTACTTCACATGACACTGTGCTGCTGTTGAAGTGAGAAAACAACCAATGGGGGGGGGGGAATAAAAGAAAAATACAAAGACAAGGGTATTCTTCGGGGCTGTAGCTCTTCAAAGAAAGCTAGTCTATGTCCAAAAAGAGGATCCTGCAGGCAGTGTGAAATATCGTAGCTTTCATTGTAATGTTCCGGGACACGCAGTAGTGCTGATGTACAATTATGCAGAATCTCAAGTGGTCTCATCACATCACAGATGGAGAGTAACTCAGAGTACTGCTACTTCAAACTGTCATAGTGCTGTTTATGGCTAGGCTCTTTGTATGTATATATGTGTGTGTGTCTATATATATATGTATGTATGTATAAAAACAACCCTATTTTTGGGTATTATGTATAAAAGGGTCTATATACATATATATGTATATATATATAATGGAACAAGTTGCTTAAAGCCAAATTAAATTAGAACAAAGAGCAGAGTGGGGAGGACTGTTTATTTTAGGGTAGGGTTTTGCCCTTTTACTGGGTCCCATTTGCTTTTAACTGCATTTTTTTTACACGTATATTTGCAGATTCTCACCAACCCAAACCATCACTTTGTCGACAGCTCCTTGTACAAAGATGTTATCTTAGTAGCCTGGGATCCTGCGCCCTACTCTGCGAATTTGAATGTGGTAAGATGTCTCCTTGTTCCTTTCTTCCCAGTCAGTCCCAAAATACTGGGCAAAATTTGTCTATTTAGTACTCCTGTCTCCCTGTTTCTCACCACAGTGAACTTCAAGGTCATTCTCTGAGGAGTAGGGTTCACTACTTATGCCTGAACTGGCCAAAATAAGTTTATTGGTTAAAATGCTTTTTTTGTAGCCAGCACTTGTACTAGAGTGGCTTCCTCTGAGATACTAGAATAGATGAATGATGTGGATTTTTTTCGTTTAGGTATGCTACTATTTTTATGTGGCAGTGAATTTTCTGTATATTTGCAAAGGAGGGATATTGCTAGATCTCAGAAAGAGGCTTTATCAAGAAAGGTGACAAATTGCATCCTTCTTTTCCCACCTTCCCAGACGAAATACAGCACCTCAGTAACAATCTCTCTTGGTGCTTTCCCTGTGTCCCAGGCCTCCCTCTACCAGTTCCCCTTTGCGTCTGCTCCCCCACAGCCATCTGTGCTCTTTGCTGAGAGCAGCCAACGTTCGTCTGGTTGTCACTTGGAGAGCCTCTGCCTAGGCAAGTGCTGCAGCTCCAGTGGACCAGTTGATCTGATGGTTCTTGGCAGGGGGAGCTGGGAGCTGAGCAGGCTGTAAGTAGGAGGAAACCTTCATCTGCTCAACTCCCATGGCAGCAGATGCCAGAAAAGGCCTGCTTCTTGCATAGGCTGTCACAGGGCTGCTTCACGTGCTGATGTTTGATGTGCCTTGTGGGCTTGAGTGGGAGTCGGGGTTGGCTTGTCCTGCTGCACTTAGTTGATTATTGGATGTCTCTGTGTGAAAAAAGGCAGAAGAGTGGCCTAGAATGAGGATTTCTAGGACAAATGTTCACCAATGCCAGCTGCCTTCATAGAATCACTAATGACTTGAATTAGAATGGGCCTCAAAGCCCATGCAGTCCCAACTCTCTGCCATAGGCAGGGCTGCTCCCCACCAGCTCAGGTGACCAGGGCCCCATACAGCTTGGCCTTGAGTGCCTCCAGGGCATTCGAGCTCATTCACATTGTTTCTCATGTAGCATTCAAAATACATTGGATAACATAAGATTTAAGAAAGTTCTTGCTTTTTTCTTCCCAGTGGTATAAGAAGCCGGACTACAATCTGTTCACTCCCTATGTACAGCATCGCAGGAAGAATCCAAACCAGCCTTTTTACATTCTCCATCCAAAGTTTATATGGCAGCTCTGGGACATCATTCAGGAGAACACTAAAGAGAAAATACAGCCCAACCCTCCTTCTTCAGGTTTTATTGGTAGGTGCATCAAGGATGGGCCCAGTCCTATGTTAGATAAAAACAAAACTATAAATGTGTATGTTTCATGAGTATCTCATCTATGTACATCTGTTTTTTGTTCTTGATCGAAACTGGAATAATGACTGTCCAAAATACAAGAAATGAGAACTATAAAACAGTTGGGTGAATTTACTGTTCTGCTGTCTCGCTCTTCATATTCATAGTATATGTATCATACTTCTAAAATACACGCATCTATGAGAAATTTATATTATTCCATATTAATTTATCCATTGACAACCAACTCAATTCTGAAGTTCTTTGTTGAGATCATGTAACAGTGGTGCTCAAGACCGTTAGCACATCATGCTGTGAGGGTGGAGTCACTGATGCAGTGTGACAGACCAGACTGTAATCCCATGCACATGCCTAGGAATGAAATTTCTCTGTCACAGCTTCCAGTGAAGTCTGTAAGAGGCTGAAGCATCTCCTTTCTTCTTACCCTCAAAGCAATAGAATTTCATCATATTTTTCCATCATTTGTTAATATTTATTGGGGGACAGTTTGGCACTGAGGCCACAGTTCATGCTGCCTAATGTCGTAAATGAGAGCATTATCTGGAACATAGCAAGTCCTTATTGTGAATGTTGAAAGGACGCATGTAGTTCAGAGGAGCAAAACCGAGTCAGGATCTTCCTTATTTATGCATCTAGAGGCACAGGAATCAATAGAACTCCAAGTGCCATTGTCTGCCTTGGAAACTTGTCTTTTCATTTGAATCTAAAAGCAATGATATATGACATTTCATCAGCTATGGGAAGACCATTTCTGAGCGCTCATACTAGGCTTCGTATGCAGTAGTGGCATCCTATGGTTTTGTGGAGCTCACCAAGGGCTATAGGGAGAGTGCTTGAGGTTCTGAGAGGGATAACATAAAGGTGCCTGAAAAAGCGTCCATTGATGTCCTGAGTTGGCTGTGCTTGTCTGGATCATGAGTGGAAAAAAGATAAGGGTTGTGTGGGGAAAGGATGGCTTTGCAGTAGGTTACTTCTTGAAGTGAGATTTTTGGTGCCTGTGTGTAGAAATTCATAAGGAGAAGTCTGCTCATGTGGAATGATCTCATCAGCAGCATTCACATTCTGCAAAAGCAATTCTTGGAGTAATGAAGTTGTTGATAAAAATAGGATAACAGCTGCTGATCATAAGAATAGTGGAGAGGATCATTGTGCTGTCAATCTGTACTCTCCACAGTATATAAGAAACACTTCAAAAGCTTTCTTTGAAGAAACATGATTTAATTTCACTGTAAGAATAAAACAGTGATCTTCAACCCCGAACCTAAATGTTCCTGTCAAAAATATACTACAAGCAGAGAATGCTTGGAAAACATTAACTGCTAAAGAAGCAAAAACATTGGCAACAAAAGCTGCACAGTTACATGTAATAAGTGTGTGGAGATTTAGATTAGGCTATTTGCCTATTTTATTTATAATATAAGAATGCCTATTATTTATTTATAATATATTACTTTATCTATCTGGTTCTTGTCCAAAGTAAACTTTTATATATTTTAGCAATGCTAATATTAGCTTCTAGAAAATAAGACAGTAAGACATGCTCACTGAGAGTCATACGCACCTCGTTTGATAACTACCTACTATTTTGATAGATGCATTTTAAATGTGTCATTAGGGAAAGGCTTCCTATTTTAGAAACCTTATTGAATAGATGTCAATCCATTGCACATATAATAAAAACTGGGAGAGCACAGGAACAGCAACTATATCCTTTCGAAGGGCAAGACAAAGCATAGAGCATATAATGCAGCTCGGCAGAAATCTGAAAAGTCATGTTGGTCTTCATGTCAGGTATCTCTCAACAACTCATGCAGCAAATATCCATTTGGAACTGAAGCTGAAAGACACAACTGAGTGCACCTGTACGAAACATGTTCTGACTATCAAACTTCTTCCTATTTATTAGTCCCAGTTTACAAAATTGTATAAATTGTAAAAATTAAAACGTGGATGCATCAGGAGTGTCAGGAAGATTTTAGGGTGGTCTTAGAGAATTACTTCAGCAATTACATCTTGAACCTGAAATTTATATCCATTTCTGGTGCTTAGTATTATTTACAAGAAACTGAGTCTTCCCAAAGGGAGGATTTGGGATGGAAAGTGTTCTCACGGTGTTTCTCTGCAGCACTGAGTCACCCATCCTTCAGCAGTAGAGAGAATCTTTTAACATTCAAGAGATTCAGGAGAATCATTTAACACTGTTAAATAGCTATGTGAAGGTACTTAAGTCACAATATTATTAATCCTTTTGGAAAAGGGGCAAGTGGTTCATTTGTGAGGAAGAGGTAGTCTTGTACATGTTGTTACCTGAGTGGGAAGAGTTGGAACCTTTTTCCTGGTAACTTCACTGCATAGGAGCTGAAGAGGACAAGTTTTGTGCTTATTTTGGGTCATGGGTTGCTCTGTTTCAGCATAACTCTGTCCTGGAGCCCCAAGCTCCCCCAGACCCCACTGTATTAGCTCAGTATGTTGTTGAGTTGAAGCATCCGCACTGCAGTAGCTCAAGGCTAAGGTGAGGTAAGAATAGTGCACATCTTTGCTGGAGGAAAGGGGTGTGGAGGGTCTGTGGGAGGAGCAGGCTTGAATGTGCTACAGGCTACATTGAAAATAAGGCACAAGTCTGGAATGCTTTGATAATATCACATTTTATGTACATTCTCATACAGATTTAAATCTTGCAGTAGTTGCATATGTCACTGCTTCTAGCCACTTCTGAAATGCTAAACTATAATGCATATACTATGGAGGTTTTATTAAAATCAGGTGAAATGAATACTACCCAATACACATCAACTTCATCCAGTTTCTATGGCATCAGGCTGTAGCATGCAGATGTTCCTGCTTTCAGTTTTCTTCCAAGCGAGATGTCACCTTGCAGCAATCCATCCATCACAGATGCCATTCTGCACCTTAGCAGTGCTACAAGTATCTGACTGCAGTCTTTTGCATTGAATTTGCTGTTGGTTTAACAATGCTTCCTGTCCAGCTTAATGATAGATTTAAGTTCAGGACATCATTGAAAACAGACTGAACGCATTGTCAAATTGCATCCAGTTTGTAGTGTAACTTTATGGGTATGCCATCTTTGTATGGCACAGACAAGTCATCCTCTAGTGGAGCTGCCTCAAGGGGTTTGAATAATGACCAAGAACATAGATTTGTTGTTGGATTTTTTGGTTTGTTTTGCTTTGTTTTTGGGGGGGATCAGTGTTCCAAGGGAAAATAAATCTTTTGTTTTAATCTGCGAGTCTTTTGGCTTGTTTTCTGAGACACTGCAAGACACTGATGAAGACTTTTCCTAGCTTGTAACTTTGTCTTTTGGCATGTCATATCTTAGCTAACGTCATTCCTCGTTATAAATTATTCACTCTTTGTGTCCCTAATCTAATCTTAGATGAGCTTTGAGAATCCTTTTCCCAAATATTTTTGCATTGTTTCTGCAGCTGCGCCTTCATGCTTTTAAACAAAAGACTGCCTGGTGTTCTTGTTGTCTTGCATTAGCCCTAGGCAACAAGTTGCCTTGGTGACTTTTTGCAGTTGGCAACACTAGTTCACACTTGGTTGAAAACTGGGTTTGTTAAACGAATATTGATATGTTTACATCCAGTCCTGGACTGTGAACTGCTGCATATTTTTCAGACATGATGAAATGTAGGAGTCCAGCCACCAAATCTCATGTAATCTGGATTATATACAGTTTTGTAATGAAGACCTCTTTGTATGAATTCCTGCTTTCTGTAGTCCATTGGCACATTTTTCTAACTCACCTCTTCAGAAGTGATTTTACCTGAAATTCACATTTGTATACCTGTCACTTTTTTTCAGCAGCTTTTGCCTTTTTGACAGTGTTAGTCTATTGGCTTTTTTAACTCCCAAATCTGAACGTGGTCTGTGTAGGTTTCTACGTTTTATTAGCTTAATAAATGAATCACTGAATGCAAAATGATTACCAAGCCCAGGTTAATTTATTGCAAGGAGAAGGAAGAGGCGCGTTTGAGGCTCTACAGTTCACATTACAGACTCAAAACAGTTCTGCATCATTAATATCATTAATATTTAGTCTTTATGTGCATGCATTGAGACAATCATACAAGCAAGACTACCATTACACTGCAGTAGTAGCAGTTCAGTATATGACTAAGATATTAAATTTAAAATGGCTTCAGAGAGCGTGTTGAAGAGTGCAGCTCATCTCCAGCTCTGCTTAGAAAAACACACTTCCATGAGCTGAAAGAAACAATTCGACTTAGTAAGACTTGCCTTTATCACTTAAATTATCACTTTATTACTTAATCAGCTGTTCTTCAGTGGTTGGTTGAAGAACTGAATGGTGCTTTTCAGCTCAGTATTGTTCAAGTATTTTATGCAGAGAAATAATATTTCCAATACATAATCTTCCAATACATAATTCTTTTCATTTACATTAAAAACATTACAGAGCTTGAGCATCTCCCTTACTTAAACTCCTACTTCCTTACTTACTTACTCCTACTATCTTAAATTACAGACATAAAAAACCAAACTTCTCTCTTCACCCAAATCTCATTAAAACCCAAAAATTAAAAACCAGATCACATTAAAAATCTTCAGTATTCTGGCACATCACCCAAATTTAGATAATGTATTTTAAAAATATATTTTAAAAAATATGTGGATGTTACTGGTCAATATTTTCCAGTCTATGCTCATATTACAGAGTATATTACTGTGATCAATGTATAGATTTTTGCATTCCACATTGTGACAGATGTCATTTTCTAGCTCTAGTACATAATGTGAGTATTATACATCTAAGATGACAAGTATTACACAATTTGTTAGGCTTAGGCATTTGGTAATTATTAAATTCCTTAATAAGTATTTGTTTTTCTGCAAATTTAGGTAATGTTCTATTTCAGTTAGTTTTGTCGTAGTACATCAACGGGTGTAAAAGAACCCATTTGAAGAAACAGAATAGTTTAAAAAATTCAAAGTTTCTTTTTATGTGTGTTCCAAAGAATACCTGAGGCAAATTTGGCCCTGTTTCAAGAAGTAACAGATTTTCCTGTGGTATCTGAAATCCAACAAGCTACTTTGTTTACTCAAGAGTAAAAAAGTAGAGTTGATAGAAGTAGCCTAGCATATAGAGAACTATAGTTTCTAAACACTTTATGTGCATTTGTAATGCTTTCAAGCGCTTGTGTTATCAAACACAGACATATTGGTGCATCTAGCTTTAATTCTTTCCTGTAAATAAACTTGTGCTGTCTGTGAAGTGAGTCACACTGTGAGTGTAATAATCAGATTACGCTTATTCATATTTTTCCAGAGTCTCTTAAATTTTGTTAAAGTGATGCTGAACTTTTGCTGAATGTTTGAGTGGTACATTATTTTAGATGCTTTTGTACAGCATCTGTTGAATTCAGGTCCATTAAGCTATAGGTTATTTTCTTATAATCTAGAGAACATTTTTAAATTAGTGTGCTAACCACAAAGCCTAATTGTACTGTACAAAAGATCTATGCTGGAAATTGGATAACTGTTGGGTCATTAAAATCACCAAGAACAAATCAAGAAACATTTTCTCCTTTTGATTAGAATCCATAATCACAGAGTCATAGAGTCACAGAATGGCTTGTGTTGGAATTTATTTCTGTAAACCATGCAAATAATTTAATTTTGTTTTAAATGTTTTCAGCACAGATTGTAAAATTCCAGGAATTTACTTATGCCACTCAGACTGAGTTAAACCATACCCTAAGCATCCTAACATCATGAAAGTCTGCTGAATAGAAAAAAAAGGAAAAAAAAAGAAAAAAAAAGACACACATCCTTCTGAGGACTTAGAAATATTAATATATCATATTTTGAAAGCCACCATACTTCATTGGCATCTGATATTGTGCTGCTTTAAGAAACTTACACGTTGACTGTTTCTCTAATGTCATTTCTTTGGAGTAATATATTGTAGCATACTTCACAAAGTAAGGCTCACAGTTCTGTATTTTTTCAACACAGTAGTTAGGAGCATTGTCATTCACCTATAAAACATTAATGAAGCACACCTTTGAGTGATTTCTATGAAACAGGTTTCCCCTACGCAAGCAGAATTATTATGCATTTTTCCATCTTATATTTGTAATCCTAAAAGGATTTCTGAAAGATGGAAAATCCAACAAGGGTATTACCGTAGATTAGAAAAGAGAATATTCTTTTCAATGAAGAAATATCTTCAGCTGCAGTTTTGAATGTATGCTTGTACCAGTCACGTTTGCCAAAGCTAAAATTACACGAGATAGCTTGACCTTTTCCTTTCTATGAATTTTTGATTGGATAATTAAGATCTAGCTATTAAAACATAATCATCAGACTTGGAAGAAAAGTCATTTTCCAGCCTGCTTGCTGATTCCACAATCATGCCTATCATGTTATTTTTGAATGCTTCAGTGAACTTTTGAAAATATTTGAGTTTCATTTCTGTTCTTAAAGATACTCAGTGCTGAATTGGGCAAGGCTGCGAGAAAACTGATCTAACTTCAGAGCTGTACTTGATCTGATGGGAGAGATTGTACTCAACAAGTTTGGGAGATCCCTTTCCCTCTGAAGTAATCCATGGGTCCCTCCAGACCACACTGTGATTTCATCACTCAAACTGACAGTATTTCTACTCTTTATACTCTTTGTACAATAATAGGGTCTTGACCAAGGCATGGTAGTAATACTGCTACTAGTAGATTAATTAGATTAATCTAGGTATCTAGATTTTACTGAGATTATTCAGTAAATAAAGGCATTTTTGTGTGTGTGTCCCATGAATTCTACTTGGTATTCACCTTTCTAAGGAGTACTTCTCCATTTTGCTCTTTGCCTGCTGTAGATAGCTCCTTCTGTTTTACTTTTTCTTAAGTCATGCATATCACAGAATCACAGAATGGCCAGGGTTGGAAGGGACCTCAAGGATCATGAATTTCCAACCTCCCTGCCACATGCAGGGCCACCAACCTTCCCATTTAACACTAGACCAAGCTGCCCAGAGCCCCATCCAATCTGGCCTTGTCCTCTGGTCTTCCCTAAATACTTTGTTCTTTTCACTCTGATTCCCATACATCCTTATGAGTGAAAAAAGGCCATCTCCCATCAGCTTGGTCCTTGCACATAAAACTGATTTCTGTCCATAGCCAGGTTAGTCAGAGTGCAGGATTCATATGTCCTAGCTTTAGATGCCTCCACATTATGATTGTGATAGTGTGATTGTCAGCCTCAGACACAGCAGAGCAAAGGGTAAATATGGCTGTTAGACCTGTGCTCCTTTCTACGTGTAAAACTCCTGGCTTACACTGAGAGAGAGGTATAATACAAGAGAAATACAAGTTATCTGTGCTACCATTCCTTTTTTCCCATTGTCATCAGAAGGAACGTCTTCACATGATCCGTGCTTAAGTGCTTACTATAGGATGAGTTGACAGGCACTGCATCCCGAGAATGCACTTTCTTCCACTGATAGCAAAGGAATCTGTGATAGCTATTTGAGGTGTAGATGTCTGCATCATTGAGCAAATTTGGTCAGATGAATCACACTTTGTTTTCATTTCTTCATCCAGTGTTCCTGAAAAAAGTATTTACATGATTTTTCTCTAAGCTAAAGAGCTTTAGATCTAGAAGGGAGAAGGTACAGATATCAAGAACCAGACTGTCTGTTCACTTTCTACCTAGTCACTGAAGAGAAAAAACAACACTTATAAGGATCAATTTCATCCCATCATAAAACAGATATCTAAAATAAGTCTGATGAATTTTACCACAGAAATGCCTGCCTCTTGTCAATGTCTTTAAAGAGGACTGTAGACCATACTGCTTGGAAATGCAAATGTACATCTCTGTGGGATTAATTCTGCCCAGACTACAAGGTTATGGGATAACAACTCTCTTTCCATCTTCCATTAACATCTACTTAGGTTCTGAGTGAGCCAGTTGGTACTGTTTTATATGTAGTAATTGTGCATTGTCTGAAAGCTAACTTAAGGACTGTGAACAGAGACCAGTGTTTGGGTGTATTATATGGAAATTCTTTGCCTTACAGGCTATCAGAAAATTTGTTTATCCTTTATGGTGATGATCAAGGAGGAGTGATGAGATATGAAACAAACTTGTAGATGATATTGCATTGGGCAGTGATGTGAAAATTACATAGATGAAAGAAGCAAATAGATGTACTCTGAGCAGCACAGGGAAAAGAATTAAAGAAGGGAAACCTGGAAACTAAAGTCAGCGTGTGGGGGAGAAAATTTCAGCTGCAGAGGAGAAACCAGGGAAGCAATAACACAAAAAGATGTGTAGAGATAATTGGGATTACAAATGGAAATGAGATTGGACATTCAGAGGAAAGCAGAATAAAATGAGCAAGTTTAGAGAGCAGAGAAAAACTGAATCCATCCTAGTACTAGTGCGAATGTCCTCATGGTTTAAAGTGCTGCTATTGTATTAAAGATGTTTTTTGTAAACTTAGATGGCAATAAGATCTGGAGGTATTCCCATGTGGAGGAAGTTCATATCTTAGAAGGTATGGGACAGTACTGAACCCATTTGTTTTCTATTTTAATTAGGATTCAATTCATACAAAGAAAGCAGCTCACAAATGTTTTTGGTTTTTTTTCCCCCCAAGAAAGAGCATTTTGGGGGGTGTTTTTTGTGTGTCCTGTAGATCAAATGTGTTATCCTGAGTGTCTTGGGTTCTCACTCATCAGCTGTTAGGATGAAAGTGCTGGCTGTACCACACTATTGGTCTCTTTGACTGTGGTGTTAAAGATGCTAAAGAAAAAAAAGTCTGGCACTGACCATCGTTTGGTGGGTTTTTTTTGCTGGATTTGTGCGTTTGACAGGTGCATCAGGTCTGTAAGTCTCAGGATTACTCACATTTCCACCAGGAAAGATAAACCTCTGTGGCCCAAGGACACCTCAGTGTATGATAGTCTCTAGTCATTCACAGATTCATAGAATCACTGAACAGTTTGGGTTGGAAGGGACCTCAGAGCCCAGCAGCCCAAACTCCTGCCTTGGGCAGGGCTGCCCCCCACCAGCTCAGGCTGCCCAGGGCCCCATCCAACCTGGCCTTGAGCGCCTCCAGGGATGGGGCATTGTCAAACTCATCTTCCAGTTCATTTACCTTAGATTTAAATGCAAAGGTGTTGCTGTAAATTAACTGTTACCACTCAGAAACTAGCTCTGAGTCACCGTTTAATCCTTAAAAACATCCTTGTCCAATACAAGCAAAAAATTTTAATTGACTGCCAATACAAGCAAAAAAATTGAATTGACTGCCAGAAATTAGTTATCTGATTTACCTAATTTGAAACCACAAAGAATGGACTGTGTAGAATGACATAGGAAAAGCAAGGAGCTAAATTAGATAGTACATATCTTTTAGATTGATTCTGGAGGACACACATCCACAGGTCACTGAGAACTAAAATGTTACCATTTCTGAGTGCTCCATTAACTAATTTACAGGAAAGTCAGTGGTACTGCTTGGAATTTTGTCATTATGAACCATACCATCTTTGCTGTCACTAAGGAAATGGTAACAGAGTCCCAGTTTTTGTTCTTGACAGCTTTCTTATCCCACAAATGGCAATTTCCTCTAGTAATTTTAAGGTTAGCTGGGTAACGTGACAGTGAAATCAGACATTTTCTGTTTAAGGCTTGTATTTTCCATCAGAATCAATTTTCCTCTTACAGTGGTGGTACAGCTTTTGCAGCTGGCTCCAGGCTGGACTCTGGGTGCAGGAGAGAAGTGACTTTATGGTCTGTTTCTGGACATGGTTCATTATTGCACACCTTTCCAGCGTCTGTTCTCTGATTCAGCTGGATAACGGTTACCTTGGAGTGGCAGGTGGGCTCTCCATCAGTTGAGGAAGGAGGTTCACAGTGGAAAAGCAGGCGAAAGCATTTGTAAAACTGAAACAACAAACAAACAATTCTAGATATATTTGCTAGGCAGGCTAAATATATAGAGCATCTCTGTAAGAGTTTGGAGGCAAGGCAGTGTGGCTTGTGCTTTTTACCCACATTGAAAGCAGACATTTTTTCACCTTGAATTTGTGTATCTTGCTGCTTAAGATTAAAGTTCACTTAAATTTGTGGACTTGTCCTTTGAAATTGGTGTGCTTTGCCTTTCTAAGGCCATAGGCTCTGTAGATTTTAAAGCTGTAGAAGAATGTGAGATGTTTTCAGAACCTTTTATTTGTGATAAAAGAAGATTTAATCACAGAAGTAATTGGTTTTCAGTTACTTCACGCATCAGGCGAGGAAAAATATCATTTTGATAATCTAATGATACACAGCAGGAAGAACATAAGGTTCTTTTCATTAACAAGCCATTGAAATGTTCCCAAACTGCAAACTGAGCTTCAGAAAACAGCTTGCTTAATTAAAGAAGCAAAATAATTTTTTATGTTAATTCATTTCACTTTTGACAATCATCCAAGACACCTTTGATGCTTTTTGATTCCAAAACTGTTGTAATGAAAAAAAAACCCCAATGACTTCAGTTCTCATTTGTATTTGCAAAATGAGCAGAATTAGTCCAGCTGTCTCCTCTGAGAGCTGACGGTCATGTTCAACAGATGCGGTTACCAGCAGTGCAAGAAGTGTTTCAATAAATTTTCTATATGTTTTGATTTTTAAAGTTGCATCTTAAAAAAAAAAAAAAAAAAAGTATCAACAAGGCTTAATCATTTTCCTTTCATATGTTGTATAAAATGGAAGAGGTGGAAGAGGTTCTCGTAAACTGATGTGAAGTTGATGTGAAAGTATTACAGTTTAGGCAGTGCTATTGATCAATATATATTAGTCCCTTCAAAAATGTGCAAATGCCACATATAAGTTTCTCTCAGAGCTATAAAAACCTTCTAGTAGTACAGGTTTACAGTTGTGCCATGGGGAAGCAATGTCTGCCTAAGCACCTGTTTTCCTCCAGATCCTCTATTGGTCTTATTTTTCATCCCAAACACAGGATTAAGGAGAGTAACAACAGCATCTAAGGAGTGCACATAAGGTTAAAGCTAACCTTTGGCTGGCTTTAAAGCTTTAGGGGCTTTAAACATTTCCTTAGGGTCTTTCTATGCAGCTATTGACAATGCAGGTGATTGTCTGCTATTCAGACATGGCAAGAAAGAGTGAGTTAGCATTTTGTAGGTTCCTCCTTGCTGAACAGAAGGTGGAATGAGGTTTTTCCTCTTGAAGACACTGCTCTAAGAGGGACTTCACCTTTCTGAGTCTTTCTCCGTGAAATCCACCAGAAAATTCTGAGAAAGCTCTGGACTTTCACCCACCAATATTGGTTGATGCTTCTTCTGCATGTACTTAGGCTGCTTTCCTTGCAATGTCTTCCTGTCTATAGAGAAGCAGGTGAATAGAAAAAGGGGAGTTGCTTCAATTCCAGGCCAAAAAAGACCAACGTTATAATAAGATGTAGATGTTTCAGTGATTACACTGGTACCCCAATATTGCCAATGATCGGAAGCAACCATTCAAAACTTGCCAAGTGAGGAAACATGGGTGATACTGGATCATTTTTCAGTTTTTGTTTCTCATTGCCGTTATATACAGAAAAAGGAAAGGGCAAATAGTATTCTGCTAGATTCTCCAGAGCCTTGAAGATAAAAATGTATGTAAACGTTTGCAAGACAAATATATCTTAAAGCACAGCATTGGCTGGAAAGGGAATAACTGGAAATTTTTTAGATCTCTTGTGCATAACAGGCCAGAATTTAGCTGTGTGTTTGGTAGAAATATAAAGAAAAGCTCCTTAAAAACATCAGGCAACTGCTCTGCATGTATGCATAATCTGAATTGTCCAAGTGAATGCGTATACCTAGTCTGTCTTGGTAAACAATTTCAAGAATTCATGATACACAATAAAACTATGAAACGTCATCAGTTGGCTTAGTGCACAGCTGCTTTAGATCCTTGATTCTTGTGTAGGATATTTTGTGGACAGGGTGGGGAAAACAGGGAGGAGGGAGAGAGAGCAGTCTTCTCCCTCAAGGAGGCTGATGCGGTGCAAGCACTTAGAGGCCTTTTACTTCGTCCTTATGCTTCATGTACTGCCTTGTCAACTCTATAGGGATCAGTCTGTATAAGTTCACTCTTGTTTTCACTTTTTGCTCCAGGTATCCTCATCATGATGTCCATGTGTAGCGAAGTGCACGTGTATGAATACATCCCTTCAGTCCGACAGACCGACCTATGTCACTACCACGAACTCTACTACGATGCAGCTTGTACCTTAGGGGCTTATCACCCGCTGCTCTATGAGAAGCTGTTGGTGCAGAGGATGAACAAAGGTTTGCAGGACGATCTGTACCGAAAGGGGAAGGTCATTTTGCCAGGGTTCAAGTCTGTCAAATGCCCGGAACGAAATGATTTCCCACCCTTGTAGAAGAGAGTCCTTCACAAACAATGTACAATAAGGTACTACTGTCGTACTATAAACAAGGAGAGAATACTTGAAAAATGTATCTTAGACCAATCCAGTCTTGAGTCTTTAAATTGTAATTAAGTAGCAGGCATGAGAAATACTTCTTTTCTGAGCCTGAGTATTTATTACTGCTTTGCAAATAGTTAAAGAAAACACAAAGCTTAGCTTACAAAAGGTGCAGAGGACATACTTAGGCCGAAATATAATGTATTGTTGTGGGTGTGACCGTCGGAATTTGTCAGTGGTCTCTTATGCCACATATGCTAGATTGTAACTTTTTTTAAATGAACTTATTTAACTGTTAAATCTGGCATTGTGTAGCAGCCTGTATCACTTGTGTACAGAGCTGCCATTTGAACAATGCAGCATTTCTCATGGCTCCATTGGATTTTCACACTCTCCAAGAATGAAGTAATTGCTACTCTGAGCTGAATATTCATTGATTAGAGGAGTCTTTTAATTCCTATTCATACACTGGTTCACTTGCGGGCTTCTAACTGTACAGGAGGCCTTATGGTGGCTATGAAATCAGTGCAGATGTAGATGGCAAAACACGCAGCTAAATCAGTTAAATCACTGGATGCACCCTTGGTGTCACATCCCATTGCTCACACTGAGCGGGGTACAGGGAAAAGAGAAGTTTCTCATTTCTGTAGAAAGCAACAAACATACTGATAACCTGTTCAGAAAAATATTTTCCCTGAGAGGCCTACAAAGAGGGTGTAAGTGAGTGGGAAATGATGCCTTCCCACACTACGCACAGATAAAAACTATCCAGAGAAAGCCAAGGGAGACTGTGTAGCAAACACAAGTTGCACTGCAAGCAAATGTAGAGGGAGCTCACCTTTCTGCAGCAAAGATAGCACTGAGGATTACAGACATCATTTGTGAGGTATTTCACTGTGATCAAAATCAAATTTGTTTGCTCACAACTTACTGCTCTTAAGAAAGTATGGGAGTTGTTTGACAAAAGAGGATATCAGCATTTTTTTACTGCATGTTTGAAAAGCTGTACCCCAGAGAAGCTGTAATGCCTGCAAAAACAAACTGACTGTGGACAGCATGTGGAGATCATTTAATATTTTCCTTCATGACACACAATGAGAACATTCTCTAAAGGCGATTCTGAAAATCGACGTGAACGCTAAGACATCTAAAATATGAAGACTTCAGTTTCAGATTGCCTCCTGAGTGGCAGGAGGATTTTTGTGTGCTGTTTTTCTTTCCATTGATGGCGGTGGTTTTTTTTTTTCACATGACTGTACCTTTTCCCATAGGTCAAATTTAGTAGAACACAGCTGTATCCTCTTCATGTCCATTCAGTGAAAAGGCAGACAGTTCAAAAAGGCACTGAAAAGAGCCACTGAGAGTTTGTGTTGGAAAGTATCTTTTGTGTTTTGTCTTATGCAACAGTGAGACAGTAAGTGTGCAAATGGTATGAATGACTATTTCCACTTTGATAGCAATGTAAGCATCATTGTCTTTTTTTTTTTTTTTCCCTCTGCTCTTAGGGTCTGATGATTTTTTCTCCTCAAAAGGGAAGAATATCTCTTGCATAGGGCTTAGCTTTCTTTTCCCATGTAGCTTCTTAATTTGGGCCTTATGATCCTCTAAGATTCCTCTCGCTGAGAGGAAATATGTCCAGACAGTCTAAAAACTGTACTTCTACATTCTGTGTGTAACTGTGTCCATTAATCATTTTGGTACATATAAAAAGGAACAGATTTTATTTATATTAGCTTCAGACTCTGGATATATTAGCTACTGATGTATGTCAGCAACTTTATTCTTAATAACATTGTTATTTAATCTTCTGGAGGATAAATAACATACTATTCTATTTTTTAGTATGTTTGGTAAGGTGCCTGCAAAATATTTGAAGTCTGAGCAAGTACTACCGAATATATCTGCCTTTCTAGCATGTTGGATTAGCTGCTACATGTGTGTAATGGAAGGGAGATGGTTACCTTTCTAGAACTAGTAACTGCTACTTTCTGTAAGCAAGAAATTCTCAAGTTCTGAAAAAAAGCATATCACTTTGGTCTGCAACCACTAACCTCAAACTCTGATTTCTATTAAAAAAAATGCTAACTGTATTACTCAGCTATCCATAGCAAGATTATGTTGTATTACTTCTTCAGTAAGTTGTCCACATAGCTGTTGCACAGAACAAGGTGGCTTTTGCAGAGTTCCGTGCAGCAAGTGCTATCATACCTACTTAGTGCATCATTTAAGTCATGATGTAGAACCAGGTCTGAGACACCAGAAAACAAGCTATATATTTTCACTGTACTGGACTTTGCACATTTAAGGCCTTTCAGCGGATTTTTTTTCTTTGCTGGTATGCTGATGCTCTTCAACCTTTTGAGATATTTGTGCAACTGTTTCCAGGAGAATTTGATGTATTCTGATTTATATAGCAGTCACTGCTCCACCATAAGTACAGTGTGGATGCCGTGGCACCATCACCTCAGAAGATGCCACAGAACTGTGCTGCTGGCACTTACTTGCTTGCAAAGGGTAGAAGACCAATTTATGATCCCCATCTTCTTGAAAACTCAAGGATCCCTAGAGTGGCTTTGTAGCACTGGTTTCCACTGTGATTTTACATTGGTCTGTCTGGTCAAACAGCTGATGACTGCTTAAAGAGATTTTGTTCCCCTACTGTCTTTCTTGTCCTTTGCTTTTTGATGCAAGTGCAAATACATCTGATTTGCTAACTGAGGGCTCTCCTCCACTTCGTTCAAAAGGGGAAGGGGTAGAAATGGAGAGGGAACATGAAGGACCTGTAGAGGTACTGCTATCACCAGTGCTTACACTCTCTGTGGTTTTGGTGTTGGTGGGTTTCATAGGAGCCCACCAAGTATTTCTTGCATTTATGGGCATTTCACCGTCCTTCACAAGGGCAAAGATCCAGTCAACTTGAAGCAATGAGTGTGTAGTAACACTGAATCTGTGTGTCTTTTAAAAACAGTGATGTGTGAGAGTGCTGTTTATAGATACTTACTAAATGTAGACAGTATGAAAGAAAATGCATCTTCCCACCCAGATCACAGGGTTTTTGGAAGTAGATGTAGGCATGGCTTCATAGCTCTCCTGTGCAGCTATTGCATGCTAGCAGAGAGAAATGGTACCAAGGCAAGGGAGGTCTGCACTGACTCAGCTCTTGACACATGCCATCAGCAAAGCAAACACTGTTATTTGGTGCCTGAGCTCCCTTCAGACTTGATACAGTGATTCAGGTTTCAAATTTGTGGAGTTTTACTGACAAATAGGAATAAATTGCCTTCAAAAGCCAGGGAGCCCCTTTTCTGTGCCCTGGTACTGTGGACAAAAGTTGCACTCAGTTCAAACTAAGCAGAAACACAGCAGCATCTTAAGTAAACATGCTGAGTTTATTTTGAATTTCATTAAGCTCCACTGTGAATTCTTTAGTCTTTCTGACATGTGGTGCTCTATCATTTTATGCATTCAACCTTTGAATGGTTAAGTCAAGGTATTCTTCTGTTTATGAAAGAAAAATTAGGACAGGTTTTGCCTCATTTTGAGCCAAAATCTTTCTGCTATAGGTAAATTATTAATTGTTCCATTCCTTTATAGTTCTAAAGATTACCTGGGCGTAGACTCACAGTTCAGCTCAGTTTAATTCTTAATTAAACTACTGAATACTACTTTTTTTCCTTTTACCTCACTGTGCAGTTTTATGCTAGTGAAACTCTGGTTAAGTTAGGGAAATTACAATGATAAAAGAAATTGTACCTTGAAAGAGAAGGAGCTTGTTTACACACTGTGATCTGCAATCTCTCTGTACAGATGAACAAATTCTGGAGCTTGTTCCTATTGACCTCTTGGCAAAGTCAACAAAACCAAGAGAGCCTTTTACTAAAATGAAGAGTAGTATCTACATACACGAAATGGTTTTGCAGACTGAGCATACTCATTTTAAAGTTGGATTGAACCAAGTAGTTCCAAATAAAAGTCCAATTCACAGTGATTTTTTCATTCCCTTCCTCCTCAGCAGTTCTTAAGGATGGAGAATGCCACTTGAAAGGTGACGCAGGTGTACCATGAAAGGAATATCAAACACATAGACTGCAAAAATAAATGGGTCCTCTTTTTCCTGACATGCTTTTTAAAGTTGACACACATATTAAATAAATGAAATTGCTTTTTGAAGTAGGTGATTCGGAAACCTGTAGTAGGAGCACCGGGCTCTTTGCTGGAAGCTATCCTCTCTCTCACACTGAAGGAGGATACCTGATTTAACTGTTTGAAATTTAAAGTAGCCCGTGTCTGGGCATGCCTGCATCATTAAATGAGCTTTGATACTGCAAATTTCTTCTCTCTGGCTTAGTGATCAGATTCAGAGTTTTGTTCTTTAAATAAGAGTTCTGTGTAAAAGCCTTACGTTTACCCATATCATCGCATCACTCCTAGACTATGTAGTCATTGAACTATTCAAATATAGACTGTGTACTTTTTTAATAGCTTTGAGAATTATTTTGTATGATGATTTTTTTAAATGAATGTGTACTCTAATAACAAAGCTTAAGATTTTACAGGAGTCACATTTTTAAGAAGTGTTTGTATACATTTTAACACTTTCTATATTTTCTATTATGATTTTGTATATTTTTATGTACGCACAGTGTACAGATTTTTTCCTGTAAATAAAGCATTGGTTTTCATTTGTTTAAGAGTGCTTGTCTTTTCATACTGGCTTGCGTGAATGGCACTGAACTGCAGACAGCTAAACAGGGAATGTAACTGTCACTGATCTCAAATTGAAATGGACTGACAGACTGAAAATTTGCTTTCAGTAAACTACAGAAAACAAGGGAACATTCCAAAGGCAGTTTTATTCTTAAATGAATGTGTCTACCCAAGCAGGTAGTTCATTTGGCAGTTCATTTCTTGGGATGTTCAAGCACTCTAAGCATGTCGTGCTCTGGTGATTTGATGCTGTACTTGAAATGCTAATAAACTAAGTAAATAGCTGTGCCATCCATTCAAGGAATCCAACATCATGTCTTAACAAGAATAGGCTTTTTTGTTAACTATTATTTAAGTGAAAAACAACTTAACAAAGGAAAGCATAACTTGTCATTTGATTTGTGATGAAAAACCATATAAAGTGACCACTACAAGTCTACTTCCTTCCATTAAACATGTGATATTACACTGCGTTGGTAGTCTTTGAACAATGTGTTTTGAACAAGCCTCAGCAACAAATCCAAGAGACAGTTAAGCCAAGGGAGGAGCCACGTGTCCCTTGGACTGATGTCCCAACCACTCCTGCAAGGGTCCAGAACAATGCCCAAGAAATGGACAACCATGGGAGGGGGCCTGATGCTGCCTTTGTTGGTTTGACTGGCGTCTCGTGTCTCAACCAAACCTGGAACTGGAGCCAACAGTTCCAAATAAGGGCTAGGGGAGACTTCCCAACCCTTTTTGCTTCGATAATATACATAAGGGCTAGGAGAGGGCCAGCTCAGCCCTTTTTCTTCACTGCTGCTGCCCCTACTTCTTGTTGCTGCTGCTTCTCCTCTTGGTTCTACAGCACATGGAACACTCTTGTTGGTAGCCCCAGATCCATGACTGGTCATCTTTCTCCCACTCTTTATTTCTTTTTTTCTCTCTGTATCTTAAAGTTGTTAATGCAAGGCTCACTTGAGTTCTCTATAAAACCATACAGCTTAGGTAGATAAAAGTGGGAGAGCCAACATACATATGATAACCATTGATCATTTTTCTCTCATATGTACAGAACTTGAGTGTCATTTCATCTTAATTCAACTAGGGGGATTTGCAAATCTGGTCACCCCTCCCTCCTTCATGGGTGGGATGTGACACTGCAGCGGCTGAAATTGGGCTTTTCACCCCAGACAATCACAGTGAGTTTATGCCTACAGTAAACCTGGCTGCACATCAGTGAAAAATTAAACATTATATTGCCATCACATAAACTCCTGTCAGCCAATAATCATACAGTTAATCTCCCAGTGGGCGACTTCAAGGGGATAATCACTATATGTTACAATTTGCAAGTAACACTTCACAGAAAATGCAAAACACCTAGTTACAAGACGGGATAAACTGAATGCTGAGGTGTATTTCATATTCTTCAGTTTTGCTTTTCCTGGGCTTTCTTTTTTCATCAAAAAACTCCCTAAAAACACACAGAACTTAAGGTCACCACGTTCCATATGATAAAACGCTCAGTAAATTGCATTGTCTGCGACATGGGAGAGGAAACCCAAGAACTATATAGTGTTGGACACAGCACATATCTTGCTGTATCCCCTATTCTTTAGCAGTGACAGCTATGGAAGAGGTGTGACACTATCTCTCTGATAGGATGTCAATTAACTTCACAGGCAACTTGTTTTCAAGTTTCAGTCCCCAAACCAGACTTCACCTTTCTGAACAATGTATTTTTGAAGGAGGCACCTTTTGTACTTATTCACAGAAATCAGTGGTGTTTCACTTAAGCAGCTCAAAGGAGCACGGCTTTGACATGTAGAACTTCACACAGGCATTTTGATGTGTTTATATCTATTGCCAGCTGAAAGACTATGTGACTGAAAGACACATCTTAAGATACATATGATAACCATTGATAATTTTTCTCTCATATGTACAGACCTTATGTACATCTTAAGCTCCAACTTGCTGTCTTGACTGCAGCATGCCCCTGTTAGTCAGCTACACAAAGCTAAGGAGGAGACAGTATTTTGCTATAATCACACCCACCACATGCTGCAATGAACTGCACCTGTGGCTATGATGAAGCAATGATTTACCATAGGCCAACATCATCAATCAGGGTGAACGGTCATATGGACAGTCCACTAACACTTGTTGCCCTTTCATCGTCTTGATCTTTTCAAAGTGACTGGTGGGTGATAATTTGATTGTTTCATCAGAATAGCATGGATGTATCTGCTGAACCCTAATATCTACTCAATGTGTGTCTCCTCGTGTATATATTAGATTCTACTTTCTTACAGCGGCAATTTACTGCAGATAGTGCATTTGAAAATGATTAGTGCATTTAAGGAAGGGATTAGTGAACTTAAGGAAGATAAGTACAGCCTGAGCTCAAGCTTCATGCATTGCTATCCAAGGCAAGTTGGAAATGCATGTCCTACTTCTTTTTGCTAAAAATATGCTAATATTCAAGCAAATGCTTATTAAGTTTGATGTATAAGGATGCATTAAGTTCACAAGGAATTAATTGTAATGCAGTCATACTGTGGGCTCTTCTTCCCAGAAGCAGAATTGCCACTAGAGAAATGACAGCACACATAGGTTGTGACAAATCACCGAGGGGATCTTTAGCTGATGAAATCTCTGGGATCTTAAAAGTTACATGAGTGAGGAAAGGAATCCGGGGGAAGGATGAGGAAAAACAAGCACTGATGAAACCCAGCAAGGAAGGAGGGAGAATCACAGAATCACAGAGAATCACAGAAATGTAGAGGTTGGAAGGAATCTCTGGAGATCATCTTGCTAAAACAGGTTCTCTAGAGCAGGTTGCACAGGAAAGCGTCTAGGTGTGTTTTCAGCAGCTCCAGAGAAGAAGACTCCACAACCTCTATGGGCAGCTCTGTCACCTGCTAAGTATTTTTTTTCTAATGTTCATGTGAAATTTCCTATGTTCCAGATTGTGCCCATTACTCCTCCTTTTCCTGTCGCTGGGCACCACTGAAAGGGGCCTTGACTCTCTTGACTCCCACCCATTAGATACGTATTAGCATTCATAAGATCTCCTCTGTTTTTCCCAAGCTGAAAGGCCCCACATCTCTTATCCTTTCCTCTAGAACCCTCACCAACTTTGAGGCCTTCCACTGAACTGTCTCCAGCTGTTTCCTGCCTTTCTTGATCTGAGGAGCACAGAAATGAACACAGTACTCCAGATGCAACCTCATCATGGCAGAGTAAAAGCAGCTAGAAAGATGAGCTGCACCAGATGCAAATGAAGAAATGCTGCTTTTTTTTGCCTAATAATAACTTTGTTTGTTTTGGCTTTTTTCTTATTTTTTTATAGCACTTCTTTTTTAGGGAGAAACCCAACTCATTTGTTGCTCTTGCTGCTGCCAGGCTTAGTGTTGTAGGATGTAATTTTAAAATGAACAACAGTGGTAGAGTTATAAACATTAACTGACTTCTTCTGTGGCTCCCATTAAATTTAGTAAACTCTAATGCCAACAGAGTTAGCATCTCACTGCTACACTTCGAAAAACTTCCTCCACATGCTTCTACTTGTCTCTACAATAACTGCAATAAGAAACCCCATTTCCTCTGATGACTTGTTTCTGTGCATCGACAAATGCAGATCAAATATCCTATTGGTTGCAGGATGCTGACAGATAAGGGATAATTGTTGTAGCCACAGCTCCTTATACACTTCCAAGAAGACTCCAGAAACCCTGAGGGGTTCGGGAGGACAGGCAATAAATACCACATCTGCCTTGGTTTTATGGGAGCAGCCAGAGGGAAAAAATGCTGTCAGTGCTGACTCTAAGCTGTCAGCTGCTGTTAATTGCCTTGCTCCCAGTCATCTGGCTGTGATTGCACTTCATTATTATAATATCTTTCTGGCCTGCCTTCCAAACAGCCTCCCTTTCCAGAATCAATCCTGGAGTGCTGCTGCACGCAGCGTGCTGGCTATATCCTCATCATTGCCACAATGAGCAGCAAGGACATCTTCTGTGTGGGTGAGGTGCCAAGGGAAAACAGGAGGCTGAGGATTGTTTTCCATATTGATGGAAGTCTTGTCAGCATAGTTCCATCATTCTTACAGTAGTTCAAGTAAACATAACATAAATATGCCTCAAGAGTTCGTGACTTGTAGATTGTCCCATGTTTTGTAGACCAAGGTGGAGTTCCTGGCCCAAAGTATTTACAATCTGGATTAAGACAGACAGTAGGAGGGATTTTTTGGCTCGTGATAGCAAGAAACATAACACACCTTTTCTACAAACTAAAAACTCCTGTGGTCTACCCCTAAGCCCAGTATTTCTGCCTACAATGAGTATGAGCCAGGAGGCACATAAGACAGACAACCATGAGGGAAAGGTGGGGAAAATTCTGTTTAGGGCCTGTTTCCGATTCTGCTTTTTCAGAAGAGAGGACAGGAAGCATAAGTGTTCTGCTGGATCAAGCAACCCTATTTTCCTTCCCTAGCAAAATGCCTCCCCAGAGGTGCCGTGTCGTTTTCCAGTAACTTTCAGCACTTCCACCCAAATGAAACCATGAGCTATTTGGCAGACCTAATTTAGACTTTAAAAATGCATGGGGCTGAACAGAGGTATGAGGCCATTAGGCAGTTTAATGAACAGCTGGAGCATCCCAAGAACAGTAGAGAGAAGAAGAAAACAAATCAATAAACTGTTACCAACATAATGCTAACAAAGTTGTTCCACGGTAGAGAAGCAGAGATGGCAGAAACAAAAGAGCACAGCTCAGTATCTGAGAAATATTATCATGTTTTCATAAATACAGTGTACTATTCAAATAATTCTCTTTTAGAAGTACTCTGGAGATAAGTCCTCGTGTAAAATGCACTCTCATAACGTGAACAAAACCAGAGACCAAAGCTGCAGGAATTATAAACTGGGAATAGTTATTTTGCATGAGGAAACAAATTTGGAGAAACTGTTATATTTACTTCAATGTAACAAGCATGACTGCTGAATTTCCAGGAGTCTGGCTGTGCACATGAAAGCACTGCACGAACAACCCTAATATGTTCTCATTGCACATTGTTTTAAGAGAGAACTGATGCTTTCAACAGGGTTTATTGCTGTGGATAAAAAAGATCGATTGTCATATTTATCTCAAGCCAAGTCTTCAGTGCCCTTAAATAGAGCTACTAAAACACATACAAAATACAAAATGGCAACATATGTGAAGTAATTTCCTCCTATCTAAAAGGAACTTAGGGAAGAAGAATTTACTAAAGCAGCAGGAGAAAAAAGAACAGGCAAAGAACCTGGTGAACAGCAAGAAAATGGACCCTGCCTCTGTTTTCTCATTTCAGTAGGTCAGAATTGTTCAGGGCTTTGCAGTGTGATTGATGGATCTTGACTGACAGAGGCAGAAATACATTTACCGGTCTCTATAGTAACATTATGCTTCATGAGAAGAAATGAAGGTTCTATTACTACTGCAATATGCAATGAGAGATTCCAGATCATTTTGAAATAACTCTTATTTTGCTGAAAGTTCAAAACATAACAAAAAAATGTGTTTTGTGTCTTTAAAAATGTATGTGTTTACTTTGTCATCATCAATATGCTTTCCTGTCTACCCTATTTCTTCTTGTACATTTACCCATGCACTCTGAATCAATCCACAAGGCTTAATAAAAAGATTCCAACTAGCTGTGATGGACTTAGATGGATATGTTTCTGACCCAGTTCTGAACAAATAATTATAAAATTGTGATTTTGTTGTCTTTTCGTTGCTCTGAGCACTCTGTCTTTGGCCATAGTCTGTATGCAAAGCATGTTTAGGGAAAAGAGTTCTTCCAGGTATGTCTTACAGAACTCCACTTAGTTTGAAATCAAGAACACGCATGGAAATACAAATCCCTAGTTTTCATTAGATTATTTTTGTAGAGCATCATATCATTATCATCTTTCCTCGTAAATCACTCAAGCTCTTTTTGCTTGAGGCTGTGTCACTGTGTGACATTCTGCTAATACAGACAGACACACAAAACACACATAATAATAGCTGCACCCTATATAGTAGACCCCTATATATTTATCTACATCCATTTCTGTAAATTTGGTCATAATTAAGTCATAGTATAGTGATTTAAGAAGTCATTGTTGAGTTGTTGGTGGTTTTTGCTCAAATTCAGAAGCTTGCAATAATGAAAGTAATTAGACATTGTAGACAAGATGACAGAAACAAGAAATATCTCCTATAGTGTTGGTCCTCTTCTAATATTCAGTGTACTATTAAGATTTTTCCTAGACAAAATACATGGCATCACCTGTGATTAACAATAAGGTTGTATTTTTATTGTTATTATTATTTGAATTTTTCACAATGTTAGAAAGCTAGAAGGTTCATTCAAAGAAAAAATACTCCAGAAATGCTCTATGACACCAGTGCATTGTTCATGGGAGAACTTGCCTTGCTCACTGTGAGCCAGCACCACAAAAAGGGCCCATTGCCTACAAAGTAAGGGAATAAACTGATGTCAGGACATTTGTAGGGCTGTTTTTCTATGACTATTCATTAGTGATGGCAACTGGGCATATTCATGGTCACTGATATTTGCACAGCATTGAGGACACTGTGTACTTTTAAGAATTAGATTTGTTATGTATAAACAAAAGCATTAAAGATGCTTGTAACTCTTTGACATCAGAAGAATGAGGAGCCTTGATCCTTATTGCAAACTAAAAGAACCAAACTGGTTTAGCCCACCAGTATGAAGACAGAAGGTCATTTGATTGCTGTGTCTGAGTATGAAGAAAAGATAACTACCAGAGAACGAGGGTTACTGAGTAAATTCGGGAATAAGGGATTGTAAAGTGGCTATAAATAAATCTAGTTTGGAAGCTAGTGGACCAGTCATCAGAGGAATAAAGTTCTGCAATTGCTTCTACTTCAAGAGACAAGGAACTTCAACTTGTTTTCATATGGACACTGCCAAATTTCTGAATGGGATTAAATGATGCAGTTTAAAGTGAAAAGGGACTTAATCTGAGGAAACAAATTTTATGCTGCGTTTTCCATATTGTGAAAGCCATTATTCTGTTAGTATGGTGGCTTCTTTGCCCTCAAGGGAGAAGGACATAAATCATGAAGTTCTACAGATTTGAGTTATTAATGTTATGCCATGCAAGTTCATAAGTTTTTGAGCACTAATGTAACCTTTGATCCTGAAATTTCTCCTGATGCAAAATTAAGATGATGATCATCCCCAGCTTTACAAGGATAATGAATATTAAATAAACTAATTGAATATTTGTTTGGAGAAAGTTACACAAATGCTGAAAAAAATTTGATTAGTAATCTCATGTTTTTTTCACTTCATCACCTTAATCTGAAATGATAGTTGCTTGAACTGTTAGCTGGATACATGACTACAAAGATGTATCTGGTAGACACAGTAAAACACTGAGAAGTAATGTCAGCTGACAGATGAAATGTACATAAATTTCACTGTCCGAATAAAATTTTACTATTATGCTACAGCCAGATCACAAGACGTGATTCAGTGATCAAACAGGAGAGATAAATGAGAAGTTTTATTACCTCCAGGGTTGTACTTTTTTTTCAAATCTTTGCCATCCATTGAATTTGATCATCTTCAGAAAGTAACTAAAGTCTTTTTTTTATGCAACATATTGCATTGCATTACAGACTGTTTTCTTCAGCTGACCTGTGCCTGTATTCTGCATATATATATATATATATATATGCATATATATATGCAATGATAGGCAGCAGTAAATACATAGCTGGAGGCCTATTTGTAAAATATGGACATTAGAGAGAAGTATAAGCATTAGAATTAACACAGAAATCTGAGGCTAAATTAATGCTTCATTTTAGCGAGACCAAGGCGTGGGCTAAAATTCAGTGTGATTCTTGACTTGTAGCTGTGGCTGAGAGTATTGCAACAGAAGCTCCCACAATGTCTCTTCTGTGTCAGCAGTGCTGACTGGTGGTGTTATTTGACCAACAGCACAAGTTCAGTCTACCTGTAGACCTTGTACACCTTTGCAGGAATTTATTTGTACAGACCAAACTTGGAAATCAGTTCAGAAAAAGACACCCAACTCTCGAGTGCTTACATCCAACTTGTAGATCACCCTAAAGTAATGGCAAGATAGAAACATCATGGTGATTAATACTTTATCCATTTTTTTCCTGCATTTCCCTTAGCACTGACTGAGCTGTTGACCATCCAGACTCTCCCTTGAAGACAAACATGCAAATGAAGATAGCAAGGAAGTAGCGAATTGTTTGAGATTCTGCTGGCATATACTTGCAAGAGCAAATAGGATACCAAGGATTACCTTGCTTGTAAGGATCTTCATGCCTTTTGTTTAGGTGTGAATATACCATACTCCTTGCTTCAGTAGTCATCTCTGGATACTATAATCCTCCATTTAGCTCTCAATCTACCCTGAAGGTTTGATTTTCTGGTTGTGAATCTGGGAAAATGGGTGATTTAAAATGTTTCCCTGAAACGCCCAGTTCAACTGTAGTTTGTTCTTGATAGGCAAGATCACACAATTTGACTGAAGCAGTCTTCCTGTATCACAGAATTTCAGAGATGTAACAACGCATAATCTTTGAATCTTTAAACTGTTCATTGTTTCATTTGTAAAGTGGCAGTGACCAGAGGCCAAATCTTTACCTACAGGTATTTCCTTGCTATCCACCAAAGAGGTACCAATACTAATCTCTTTTCATAAAACCAGTTATCTGATTTCCTGGACTTATCAAAGCTGCCAGAGAGAACTGAGGCTATTCTCAAGTTTAGATTTCAATTGCATTTTTATTTTGAAATTTGACTTGTCCAAAGGAATCACAGTTTTTACTTGATGCAGTTTACCTGCATCATAACCTTTATTCTAAATGACAATGATAACTGAAACCTCTGAAGAAATTTTTTAGTTAAAGCTTACAGAAGAGAAATCATGAAAGAGATAGGAAAAGACCTAGTAAGTCATTCTCTATAACCCTCTCTTTCTGTACGACTTGTCATTTCAAATCTGGCCTCAGCCTAAGCTCCTTTGGAGTCTCCTTTTTTATTTTCTCAGAAATGGCTTCTTTGCTTTTGTAGAGTGGATATGGACTACAAAAGGATCTTACTGTCAATGCTACAAACTCTACCCATTGTATTTTCCCAAAGATGTTCTAATCTGTTCATTACCCTTGTCTAATGTGAAACTCTCTTTCTGCTCCCGTGAAACCCCATGTTGTTCCAGCACTGTGAAAAAAGCAATACAGCAAATGACAGCAACATACTGGTTGATTTTTAAGATGATATATAAGGTAAAGAGATATGACTGCCTGTTGTGGTTTAACTCAGCAGGCAGCTCAGCATCACACAGAAATTAACTCACTTCCCCTAAGTGAGAGATCTTATAGAATAATAGAATAGTTAACGTTGGAAAAGACCTCTCAGATCATCTAATACAACTGTCAGCCCACCCCCACCATGCCCACTGACCATGTCACTCAGTGCCACAACTGAGATAAGGACAGTTCAATATAATAAAAACAAACAAACAAAAAATTAACAATAAAGATAGGAATAAAAATCAAGCAATGCACGATGCCAGCTGACCATAGCCCAGCCAGTCCATGAAGAACAGTAGCCCCTCCAGCCAACACTCCCCAGTTTTATTGCTGAAAACAGCCATATAGTATGGAATATCCCTTTGGCCAGTTCAGGTCATCTACCCCAGTTCTGCCCTCTCACAGCTCCTGATGCTGCCCCAGCTCCCTCTGCTGGCAGGGCAGTAAAAGAAGCTGAAATGTTGGCTTTGCACAGCACTGCTCAGCCACAGCTAAAACACCGGTGTGTTAGCAACAGTATTCTCTCAGTATTCAACACAGCACCATGTCAGCTACTAGAAAGAAAGCTAACTCTGCCCCAGATGAAACCAGGACATTGCCCTTCACCTTCTATGCTTTCCAGAAAGAATGACACCGTAAGTGGACATAATACTTATAATGACACTAATTCGTCAAATAGACACATGCTTACTCTGTGTTTGCATTCATTTGCGTGTAGTTGTTTCCACCTTTGTTAAATATTTTTCTTGCACAAGCATATGATTTTTTACTTCCTTTCTTGCGGAAGTAAGAAAGTCTAAAATTCTTCTGTGATATTGAAGCTGGGCCTGCCCTCAGAGAGCATCCACAGCACAGGCATCACATGGCTGAGCTCATGTTTATATTCAGCTGGGCTGCACAGAGAGTGCAGCCAGGGGTGGCATGAAGCTGGTGGGGCTGATAAACATACTTGTGGCCTTGGTTAAACAGGTTATTTGCCTGAAATGATCTTTTTGTCATAAGCTGAGAGAGAAATACCTACAGTAATTTTGAACTCACTGTGTGAAATGCAGTGACACCTCATGGCTGCAGTGTAAGTGCCCTTGAGACCTCACTTCTCTTTGTCCCTCAACTATAAAAAGTCATATCACTGCATGTTGGGAAAGGAATACAGTCCAAAAGCTTCTGAACCTTACTGTAATGCTCTACTTAGCGTAGACTATTCTGCACTAAGAGGTTATTACTTCGGCTCATTTTCTGCTTAAGATCTTGGGTGCGCAATTCTATTCGGACAAAAATTCTTGTTGTTTCCAGTTGACAGAAAAAGTAATGCAGCATCACTTCCTTATGTTACTGTTATTTACTAAGTCAGCCCGGCTAACAGTGGAGAAAAACAAAACAGCAAAAAACAGATCACGAGTATTAAAACCTACATTAATTTTAATGAAAAATTATAGCAATTTTCGGTAATGTATGTTATGGTGAGCTCACAAACTTCTACAAGTATGTGAACTTAAACAAATACGGTCTACTTCCAGGTCTTAATAGATACATTTCAATTTGTGCATAAAATGAGTCTTGACACAACTGTCTCTTCATCGTGTACTTTCTTCCAGGTCTGTAGTTCTGTGTTCTCATGCAGATAAAATATCTTAGTTTTTTCAAAGTGGAAGAAAAAAATGTCGCATCCATATATTCCTGTTGCTTTAAAAATGAGAAATTAGCTTTTGTGGGAAATACTGAAAACTGCACCATACCAGATGAAAATTGGCTATGAAAATGCAATTGCTGTGCATCCAGGTGGGAAATGTTAAGGTTACTATTTTTTTTTTTTTTTATGACTATTGTTTAACTCCATTTTCCAAAGTGCATGTGCATTTTTCCCTGCTCAGTGAATAAGGTAAAGTCAAGAAGGACTGAGAATAGTTGTAGAAAACATGTAAGTAAAAAGCTTATCCTTAAAGAAGGACTCCTTGTTCCTCAATTCAAGTTCCATGAAGGCATTTGAGAGGCTTTGGCCTGGTACTGATGCATCTGGTGTGAGTTGGGTAGTGATGGTACAGCTTCCTGCTGCAGTTTGTGAAATGTCTAACTTGTGACCTGAGTCAAGGTCAGCTCTCTGAATGATGTGTTATCACGTACCTAGTGCACCTAAATAATGTGAAAATGCCTTCCCTTTTGTTCACAACCCTGTCTTACTGGGGAAACTTAATTTCCCTGCTGGGTTAACTCCTGTTTACCACACATCAGTTTCCAGTACTATTACTCTGCCTCTTTAAAGCCTTTTTATAGAGGTTCCTTGCTTGAGCCCACACACCTATTTTACATTGTGTGTATGAGCAGTGAAGACGTATCTGAAGATCATTCAATATGTGGGCTGCCTCAGTAGAGAAATAACGCTGCATGCCTGAGTAAGTACTCACTTGTGAGAAGCACAGTGCTGGGTCTGGGGTCTTGTTGGGGAACACTCTTTAGTACATTATTATTTGAATCTCATTGTCTACCAGAAACATAAACAAAAATTAAAATGAACAACAATAATAGAAACAGAAGTCTTTGTAGTTGACTTTCTCTGTTTGCTGTATGTAATTCCTCCTTCAGTCAGCCCTATCCCTAACATGATACATTTGGAAAGGTCACAGTATTAATTATCTTCAAATGAGCGTGTATATACTTTTCAACAACAATTCATCAAATCTGTGGGGAAAATGACAAGGTCAGCTTCTATTTTTGCAAGTGCAGTGATTTTAATTCAAGAAGATAGACAGAGTAGAAATCAAACTGGTAATCAGAAACTCCTATTCACATCTAATACAGCCCATCCCTCAGACTCTCCTTCCTTATTTTTGCTCAGAGGCAGTTTCTGACACCAGAAATAGCACAATGGTGATAACAGAGTTTGGATATGGTTTAGTTTTGTTTTTCCTGATTGTGAGACGTAAAACACTGTTAGAGGCATAGTGTGAATTTCAGTAGTCCAGGGAGCTGTAGGTTCCCTGCCTGCGTGAATAAACATGTGGAAGTAACTGCTGAAATCATGTAACTAGTCTGAAACCCATCTGATACAGTGGAGAAATGCTGTTTTACATCAGCAAAGGTTGTGACATTAAATCTCATGAAGGAGACTTCCAAGCAATGTATTCTAGAAATCCTTATATGATAAAGGTTTCCTTTGCTTTAAATTTGGCTGTCAACAGCAATGAGGCAAATTCCTGCTATCTGAGTGCTAATTTGAAATAATGTGAAATAGCAAATGCAGAATGGCACGATCTCAGTACACACATCTTATTCATAACCATAACCTTTCAAGCACTCATTATTCATATCTAGCCTTTCGTATCAATTAAAAGGGAACATCTGACACATAGCCTCACAACCTATGACACCATTATGTTATCCAGCTAACAATGTGTGGTTGTCAGCATATGTCCTCAAGTACAATTACACCAGCACAAAGCTTTTGGGTGTACAGTCTGGGGAAAGGTCTAACAGCTGCTTGTATGTAACACAAAGAAGAGGAGCATCACCGTGGTGAAAGAAGGTAATTGGAGCTGCGATAAGGATCCTGTTCAGGGTGGATACATTGCTGGAAATTTGAAGACATCACTTAAGTTTGTGGTGGTTTTGTGCTTTACAGTTTTGTCAGTGAAACTTAATGTCTACCTGGCATAATGTTATCAGCCCAGCAACAACCCAGCCTCAGAGGTTCAATTCTTTACTCCTGGAGAAGAGCAACAAAAAGACAATGACACAGGCCAGAAATCCACCATTTCCACAGCCATGTTATAGTAGAATCATAGAACGGCCTGGGTTGAAAAGGACAACAATGTTCATCTAGTTTCAACCCCCTGCTACGTGCAGGGTCACCAACCACCAGACCAGGCTGCCCAGAGCCACATCCAGCCTGGCCTTGAATGCCTCCAGGGATGGGGCATCCACAGCCTCCTTGGGCAACCTGTTCCAGTGTGTCACTGCCCTCTGTAGTGGGCAAAAAACTTCCTCCTAATATCTAACCTAAACTTCCCCTCTCTCAGTTTAAGACCATTCCCCCTTGTCCTGTCACTGTCCACCCTTGTAAACAGCAGTTCCCCCTCCTGTTTATACACTCCCTTCAAGTACTGGAAGGCCACAAGGAGGTCTAACCAGTGCCTTCTCTTCTCCAAGCTAAACAATTCTAGTTCCCACAACCTTTCCTCACAGGAGAGGTGCTCCAGCCCTCTGATCATCTTAATGGCCCTAAATCATTCCAGGTCAGTGAAAAACAAAGACTAAACTTTTTCACTGGGGCTTCCAAACCATAAAAGTCACTCAAAGCCTGCAAGAGAGTTAATTTAGAAGAGTGATCTGCAGGATGAGTTTTAAGGCTAGCTCAGAGATGGGTAAATTCCACAATATTCCAAATTAATTTATGACAAATGTAAACTAACACTGTATTTGCAGTCAATCAGCAATGTTTTGCAATCTTCAGAAAACATCCAAAGGAAAAAGGTGAGATTATGCACAGAGAAGTAGAGATTAAGTTCTATGTTCTCTGTGTATTTACAAAGTGCTTGAATAAATAGCCTGCTGTGATATCTAGCACCCAAAAAGACAGAACCATGGAAAATGTGAGCTAGATAATTTCTATGTTGGAAAGCACCAGTATCCTGTGACACTTCTCAGCAAAGAATGAAGCCCAGAGAAGCTGGGAAGAAGAGAATTTTTCCTGAGATGTTAAATGTAAGAAAATGAATGGGAAAAGCTCCAAAATAGCTGAGGTTCTGTGAACACACTTCATACACAGGACAATGGCTTTACTATTTCTCTTGTTTTGAAAGGAAGATGAACAGATGGATGGATGCATTTTGCCTTTTGTGAGTGAAGCTGATTCCCGAGTTTCATATAAAAAATTGCTATTTTGCTACTAATACACAATGGCTGATGAGAACTGAGAATAAATGGCAGGCATTTAATATTATTTTGGTTGTATTAAACTGAAAAGTATTTACCCAAATCTGAAGAAATTCTGTTTAAGAAATTATTTTGCCTTGATTTCTGCAGTAATAAGGAAGCTAACTATGAAAATAATAGAATCCACACACTGGCTACGAGTTGGCAAGAAATGATCTACCCTCCAATATTGATTCAACTTTGCCCCTTTGCATTTTTTTTGTTAAATGATGGCAGCTGTGGAACAGTAGGTAGTAGGAAACAAATGGATTATTCTGAGTTCCAAGGAGAAATCTAATACATCAGTCTTGCAAATGACTGGAGACTAAGCATGGATACTTCAGAATCTGTTTCCAGTTTCCTGCTGCAGTGCTCCTTGTAGAAAAACTTACTGTTTGGGTTGTGCTCTGCCTGTGAAGACAATGCTAAAGTGTGCTTGTCTTCTCTGTTACAGCCTGTTTGGGTGATTATGGCATGGTCAGATGGTCTCATGGAAGTCAAAGGCCTAATCTGTCAAAGAGCTCAGAGAATAAAAAAAGACAAACGCTGCTTTTAGGAAATTTCCCTAAGAAGTGTAAAATGTAAGAGAAAGGAGAAAAAATAGCAATTTTATTTCAGCATGAGCACCTTTCAAACAAAGTTCTCTATCTTTTTCATTGTCAGTTCAATGACAATTGAACTGTTCAACTTTAGAAATGAAGCCCTAGGCTTCAGGAAGGCAATAGTGTCTTCTCCTGATTTCAGGGAAGTTTCAGAGTTTGCCTAGGATCCTACCTTCAGACTGCAAGAGTAGACCTATTCTTTGTTTAAGAACTTTAGGATAGGTTAACCAGATGAAGAATATTCTGAGGCAGTGGCAAAATGATAATATATTTGATCATTCAATTTTTAACTTGTTTAGGTTTCATAGTAATATAATACTGCTGCTACATAGTACTATATAACACTAAATGTAGGCTACAGCATATAACAGGCACTTAAAGGCAAAAGTAAGTAATGCAATGGAAATCATGAAGACAGGAAATTGAGATCAACATCCAACACAATTAATCAAAAAGATAATATGAGCAATGCATATTTTTTGAATTTCTTACTGCAAAACCCATTTTCAAAACTTCCAGATCTGCCCTTATTAAACTTCAGAGTTAGGAACTGCCAACACAGAAACATTAAGAAGTTAACCTCTTGTACTGAAAATGACATTTAGAGAATTGAGGTACCTCAGTTAGATACAGGCATTTTAGAAATCTGTCTTGGCTGTCAAGACACAAAATTAATTTCTTATTTTAGAAAAAAGTGTGGAAGTCCACAAAAACTGTAATTCTCATAACTATTTTCAGATAGATCTATCATGAAAATAGTTAAGTGCAATATATATCCTCCTTCATACTGTTTTAAAGGTCCTGAAATACTTTCCTCTTCTTGCCCCTCTTTTCTTTCCCCCTTCACCCCAATATTCTTCTTTTCAAAATAAATTCCAGTACATTCATCAACTCTGCAGTATGCAAATTAATACACAGTTTGTCCCTCAGAAGAACACAAAAAATTTGAGTAAGCAGATGTGTATCTGTTCTCCTTATCTTACAACATTATGTTGACTACAAACACTTCCATCCCAAGACTCCACTGACATTATTTGGATAAGCTGTGAATGCCTTTCTCACAAGGACACAACAAGACAGGCAGACACAGAAATCAAGAACACCTAACAGAACCTGACGAAAATACAGTTTAAAAATAGCACTTCTTACCTGCTTATTCATAAGTATGTAGATAATGGGATTGCAAACTGTACTGCTTTTTGCTAAGATGGAAGGGATGATGCTTGCAACAGGAGTCACCACACCTGGCTTACCAAATGTTGCAAGTAGTGCTATAACTCCATAGGGAATCCAACATGCAAGATAACAGATAACTGTAGTGATCACCATGAACAGTACGTGGTATTCTCTTTTGCGAGCAGTGCTCTTGTGGATTTTTCCAACCTAGCAAAAGACAAAAATAAAGATGGGATTGGAGAAACTGTGTAGTTGTTTTTATTGCTTTAATAACCTTTTTGGTCTTAGATCAGAAATGACAATCAACACCATATTTCCAGAAGCCAAACAAACTCAAACCCCAAAGTGAACAAATGCAACATGAAGACATAAAAGAAGCCTTTCAGAAGAGACTTAATGAGATTATAAGTGGTTGGATTCACTCTTTACAGACTACTTTTTCCAGGTGGCTCACTACTCTGATAAAACGTCTTCCTGATAATTATCAAAACCAGATTTTTGTGCACTTAGGAAAAGCATGCTAGATACTGATTTAATTCTGTTACTGTGTTATTTGGGGTAAATGGAGAAGAACTGGATAAACACAGATTCAAATTACAATTTTCAGTGCAATGGTATGCTAGCTCATCTTGCTATCATGAATTTACCAACAGTTACACTCTAGTTATAGCTGAGCAAACCCAGCTCAGCTAAGGAAGAATTTAAAGCCCTCTGTCTGTACTTCAAAATATACCTTCCTTTGATCTGTTCTGAGCTAAATCATCATGTCCATTTTGAGTCTAGATCTTCAAGTCAGATGTTAAACATTATAACAGCTCATATCACTGAGTGCACAGGTAATACCCGAAGCCTGTGGAAGCCAGCAGCAAATTTGTTGAGGTACAGATCAGGCATGGGTGCTTAGCCTCAGGTTATTGAAATCATAAAGTTCTTAGAAAATATTTGGAAATGTCAACTCCAGAATAGTGAGGCTGATATTCCTAAGAATCTTTGTAGCCAACAGAGAAAAAAAAATCCTCTGCAAGGAGGTAAATTTTTGTTCCAGTTGCTCTCCAGTGGCTCCAGATAGGGCCTCAGCACACTGGTCTTCCAAAGTTATGGTTAATTCCATAACTTCCTTCCAGAGTGTGTTTAGTAAACCCAGATGTGCCAGCAGGATTTCAGGAAGCATTCAAATGTTTAAAATAAATCAACTGGTTCTTGCACTCAGCCAAATAAAATTTATGTCCACTTTAAAGTCTCTGCCCCCAAGTGCAGTGTTTGAGAATAAACTGCACCCGAGGGAAGGGCAGATGAAACTATAATAAGCAAAAGGGCAGCTCCCTGTAATGTTATGTATCCAAACTTTATCTAATAACAGCAACAAAAATTAAAAGGGGAAGAAGCCACGAATTACCTGAGTTAAATTGTCGTATGTTGCCAGGTGCACAACTTGTACAAGTTCATGCAGTGTGAAAATTCAAAGCTTTACCTACCTCTCTGCTGTGTGGGCATTTTTTTTATAACATACATGTTTATGTATTGGACAGTAAATCTAAAACATACATAGTAATTAACTATGTAAGCATATATGGAAGGCAAAGCAATATGGTGACATTCTTTCCACTTAATTATGTTCTTTTGGAGTGATTGATTCTACCTGGGATTTTGGTAGAAAAGTTTCCATGGGAATTAAACAAAACACACACTAACTTAGTCTGCCAAGAATTACCAAGCATTTTTTTCTGTATAGACTTCAATTGATTTTCTGAGGAAAAAAAAAAAAAATCAACTGCAAAATAAAATGTGTCTATTCTGAGAACACTGGGAACAATTCTTCTGTTTGAAATAACAAAACTTGTACCTCATAATTGCTTTGGCTTGACAAGGGAATTAATAATAGATAATGGTCCAATCTTGTATTGGTTATTTAAGCTTGTGTGTGTGTGTGTGTGTGTGTGTGTGTGTGTGTGACTAATAGAGACCTTCTCTGAAGAATTTAGGGATCCCATGTTAGCTGCAGCTAATATAGCTATGCTACTGTCATTAACTCAGAAATATAAAGCCCCAGCTAGCTACAGCATCCACAATTAAAGATCTTCAATAAGGGTAGAGGCATCAATCAACACATTAGAGTTTACAAGAGTTTACCATCTGCACAGATAAGCTACAGATTAGAAATAAGGGAAGAAGAGATGTGTAAATGGAAAGTGATCGTGTTGAGATTCATTATGCATCCTTCTAGTTTCACATCTTTGTTTCCTTAAGAAAGGAAGCCTATACTGTCACTATGTCTCTGTTACTATGCTAACTCTGACTGTCTGTTGGTTCCAGTATCTTCCTTATAAATTTGACTGTGCTTTTGAAACTGGCAAAGTGGACAGAGGTCTTTGACACTAATTTCTTCATATGTCACTAGAGAATAAGGATCCTTATTAATGTGCTCATTGAGAGGAAAAATGTAATGTGAAATGAACTCAGATACCAGAGAATCCACTCTATTTTGGGTTTTATTTTGTTTTTATTTTTTTCCTCTCGTCTTCCTGTTCTGATAATTAAAAAGGAGAAAAATGATCACAGCTGTTCCTGAAACAAGACATACATATGTCCTCAGTATCTATTAAAGATGACCTTCTGCTGCAGTTTTCTATAATGGAGTTTAAACACTCATTTGCCAAGAGATAAATCTATTGGAAAGCAAATTCTGTTAGCTGTCATGTCCAAAAAGTCTTTCAAATCCATTTTAAACCAGTGTATCAAATCATGATTTTTATGTATACTTCTTACTATAATTGTATAATATGATTTACTTGTAGTCCAAATCCTGGGAATGAGCAAGTTTCATCTCCAGGGTTTTTTGAGAGTATGATTATTTTCAAAAGTACATTTCCATTCTCACTGTTGCAGAGAAGAGATTAAAAGCATGGAACTGCAGGAAGAAAGACAAGCAATGGACCAGAAGTAATGATCATAATGTATTCCCTTCCTTAGTGGCTCTCGATCCCAGATGACCAAGCTGTCTCAGCTTTCCAGAGGGGGCAAGTATGGTAAGTATGGCCCTTGTGGTCAACCAAAAAACGTACTTAATGCTTCTCAATTTTTATTTGATGCTCCAAACTTCTATAGCTATTAACTGCATTTTTTGCTTCATTCATCTACTTCCTTGGTGTCAGTAATGTTATTTTTTCATGGTGTACTGGCCAACAGACTCAGCTTAGTTTTATTCCGTATTGCCTTGGCTTTGTGTTTACGCTTGAGACTCAAAGTTCAGTGCTCTGTATTTGGTACTAAAGCAGGTGGCCAATGTTCAGTTCAAAGACAGAACAGACCATTGTTTTGTCCCTCTCCTCAGTAGTAGCTTATGAAAGGTTCACCATCACAACTGCAGACAGTTGTGACAGCAGTAAGAGTACTGTAACTGGAGTGATGGAGAAAGATCCAACAGCAAGGTCAGATTTGGAGCTGAAACCTGAGATGCCACAGCTGGCCATAAAATGGCAGTTGCTCACTTAGCTATGGGAGAATGAGTAGCATGAATGTTACTGTTTTCATACAAACACTCCAAGATGGAGAAGACATGCTAAAGGTTTGTTTAGCTTGATGCTTAGGACATGTAAGTGCTGGAGTTGTGCCTGCAAAACTGGAACGAAGATGTGGGAGAAGAGTCACATTGCTCAGTGTCTCTGAGCACACTGCTGGACTGTTGCATGACCTCCCTTCTCCTGGCTTTAAGCCTCACTTTGGGAAACAGTTGAGTGTGTGATAATGTTTCCTATTCTGCTACGGCCTGACTGCAGCCCCCTTTTCCCATTCCCCTGCACAGTTCAGAGGGAGAAAGTAGAAGAACCAGGAGTGAAGCTGACCTTGGAAAGAAGGTGGGAAGAGGGAAGATGTTTTTAATTTTGCTTTTAATTACCCTAACCTACTCTGTTATTAATTGGCAATATATTAACTGCTTCTCTAAGTCAATTTTTTTTTTTTTTTTTTTTTTTGCCTGTAATGGTAATTGGTGAGTGACCCCCTGTCATTGACACAAGAGTTTTCTTTGTCTTATTCTCTGCCCCCCGTCCTGCTGAGAAGGGGCACTGAGTGCCTGGGCGAGCACCTGGTGGTGAGACAAAGTCAACCCACCACATTGTGAAATCACCCTGCTTCATTCTGAAATACGTTTCCTTGTTCTGAAACAAGGCAAGAGAAGCTGTGGGATTTCAAGAAGTTTTAGATTACTCTGTAGAAGCGCCCCCAGAGTTCTGCTTTTCAAAGTATGTACTATATTTATCTACACAGTTATGGATTCATTGTCTTTGCAGCTTTGCAGCCTACCTTTAGAAGGTGTTATCTTTAAAAGCTCTCTGTGTAAAGGTGCTGGAATGCCCCAAGCAAAGTACATCTGCAGAAAAATTACATTTTTGTAGATGAAAAAGCAGTATGTAATTTAGCATCAAAATGATTTCGTTTCTTATCTTGAAAGTATTGCACAATTTAACACAGTTGCTACATTGTATTTTCAATAGTTGAATGGAAGTGCCTCCCCGAAATGCTTGGTGTCTGCACAGCCAAGTGATAGGAAACCATTAAACTGTGATAATAAAAAATATTCGAATAATGGACTAGATAGCTGAATTTGTAAAGTCTGATTTAAATGCGAAGACAGAGTGTACATAATATATTTTTAAAATACACAAAAAATCTAACCTATATTTTGAAATGATGTGAAAAATATTAGGCCATTGGGTTCAGAAGGATTATTTACTGTAGGCTGGCTGTAAACCACATGCCTTTGTTGTAAATTCGGGCCTTTTTCCTGGGACAAAGGCCATCTCCTGCAAATCTGAGAGACCTGCTCTTTTATAGGGAAGGCATCAAATTTAAGGAAAAGAAGATTTGGGGGAAGGTGGGAGGTTATTTTTTAATAAAAAATAATAATAATAATGGTGTGTCTTCCCTAATTTCACCCTGGGAAGTAGCAGAATTGGGGGTGGCTTGTTTTTCATAAATTAGCCTGAGGTAGTGACAGGTAAGCTTGTCCAATCTTAAGAATTGAGCAGAAGACTGGCACAATTAGCTCTCATTTTGCCCTGTAGGCAATCTGTAGCTTGCATGTATACTCAGTGCACTCCTCCACCCTCCTTTTCCACTCAATCTGGCATGCAAGACACCATAGTTATGACTGCAGGAGTTTTCTGAGCAGACACATTAGATGTGATATGCCAGAGAGCACGGGGGAAGCCACAGGGGCATGCAGTGAGGAGGAAGGTAACAGCAGAAAAGTGTTCAAAGGGGGCCTGAGTGACACATTACTTGATTGACCTCAAAAGCTGAATCCTCTCCTTTGCCATCTGATGAGATGTAGCAGATGTATTACTCACCAAGTGATGGGCTGCAGTGCTAGTTCATGTATGGGAAAAAAAGGAACTGGCAGCTTTGTGCAGAGTATGGAAAATTTCAGTGGCACTTGTCCAAGACTTCAGGGATCTTCAGCCACTAAAAAATGGATCTTACAGTAGAAAATGGAAGGAGTTACTAACTTTTGCTGTAACTGGAATGTTTGTTAAGGTGGTTGTTTCAGAAAAGAACCCCAAGTATCTGTGGCATGAACTCTGCCAGGAACTCCTGGGAACAGTCTCAGATACTTTGTAGGCAAGTGTATAGGTCTAGAGAAGATTGGCTGACCTTACAGGGGAAAAAAAAAAATAAAAGCAAGAATAGGCCTGACCTTTTCCTTGCAGAAGACTAATCAAGACCTTCCATGTGCATTAATGGTACTAATGTTACAGTTCAATAGCAATGGAAGGAATAGTACAGCTATTGGTAAACCCCTTTCAGCGCCATGTGGATTTAGCCATGAATGGTGGGACCAAAGGAGTACTGGTAGAACTTCATCTGCTCTGAAGAGGCCAAGAAAGACCTTGAGTGATGGGAGTACACAGAGGCTGTGTTGCTGCATCCCAAAGACAACTGCAAAGTCCAAAATGCCAGACGTACATACCCATGTCATCCCTGAGAGGCACTAACATGTACAATTCTCATCATCCATGGGCAAGCTGAGTTCAGTTTTATTTTATACATAAAATAAAGAAGCTGGGCTAGTATTAGCTATTATGAAGGGGGAGAATCATGATTGTTTTCATGATTTCACCTGTGCTTTTTTTTTTTTATTATTTTTTTACATTTACCCCTAGTCTCTATCTCCCAATTGATGTAGTTATGATTTTTTCTCTAATAAAGCCGTTATTTTACACTTTAACAGTTCACTGCTAATTAGTTAACATCTTGAAAGGTGATGAATATATGGTGCTCCATTCACCCAACTGGATGGAGAGAATGTATGGGAAAAATCTGACTTCCAGACCCACTTCAAGGGAGGAAATTGCATATCACTGCATCTTGTCCATGGTTGTGCAGTCATTTTGTCCTTCAAGATCTGTTTATTAGGTAGAAGATAATAGCAATCACATACTCCTTGAACCTCAGTAGTCGATTTTGTGATCATCCTTTGCAACTCTAAAGAAGCAATATGGAAACAGTGTACAGAGTGCTTTGTTTATTTATCATGGCTAATGCATTTTTCCTGCAGTTGCCTTTGCACATTTTACATTCAAAGAGCTGTGTTTTCTTCTCTCTTCCAAAGCTGCACAGTAAAGAGAAGGCTATTTATGAGCAGCAGTGTTTGCTGCCAACCTTCTTAAGTGTCAGTTATGCATGCTTGTTTTGACATGATCAAATATTCAACAGCACTACCAAAACCAGAGATAAATGAAATATTCATAATCATCTGAGGGAAATCTGCCAATCTTTGAGCATTTCATTTGCTACAGTTTCTTAAAATGAACAGAAGGGAACTAGACTTTTTAATGCAAAAGAAACAATAGATGAAAAAGCTGGAAAATGATCATTCTCCTTCCTTTACAGACCAGGCAAATATATATAAGGCAGTCTTCTCTGTTTCTAACATAAGGAAATTAAAAATGCTCTCAATTTATTGGTTTGAGTAACCCTTCAAGAACTCCAGGAGTGTCTCATACTAAGTAGCAACTCAAATGTCAGCAATGATGAGCTCTTTCCCCTGCCATCCTTATGGATTCTATCCTGAAAACAAGGGGGAATAAATCTAAATCTGCAAAAAATAGAAGCTTCAAGTAATCTGCTTCTCAACGTGGGCTATTCCAGAACTGATGCTTCGTGGATTGATACTAAGATGAAGTGCTTTGATTGCTATTTAAGGGACACAGCCACAGGACAGTGGGTCTTACGACCTTAAAATCAAATGCCTTTTTTATTAACATCTAGGTGCTAAAAGCATTTAGTACAAAAAAGGACTGAACACTGAATATATGTACAGACCCTGTGGAAACAAGGACTAAACAGAAACATCTGCTTCAGGTCATCTTACTGTCCACTGAGCTTTGATTCTACAAAGCATTTATACTTGCATCGGGCTAAAGTGGCTAAAGTGAGGCTTAAACAAGCATCTGAGCATTCACTCAGCTGGGGGCACATAATGAGTTAATAAAAACAAACACAGAAGGAGGAAGCCATGAGAGCACACAAGGGACTTTATAGTTAATTATTTGAATGTCACTGTCAAGTTTAGTAACTGAAGTCCACAAGAAGGACATTTTATCAGCTGAAGTCTGGCTTCACTGGGAATTTTTGTTATTGAAGTGAGAGTTGTCATCTTAACGCCTCAAGATGAAGTGAAGATATGTTTTAAATACAAAACTTAGGTCTTCGTACACTGCCTTTGAAGCATGAAAGCTATTGCTGCTAATATCAGCTCTGTCATGGGCGTAAGAAACATTATAATCCTCTTCGTTTCAGGAATTCTTTCCCTGTGCTAGCTGAAGGGCTTTTAGCAACAATTTGACTAACAAAGTGAATGCATTCACATGCACACAAATAAGCAGCTCATGGTTTCACTTCCATCATAGATGGCTCATATTTTCTCCTGATCTTCTTGTAGTGAATTTTCTAGCATCAGCATGCATGAGAAAATTAAAAGTGTATCATGCATGGCTATCATTTTGTTTTTGTAACAGTTCCATTTTAGACAGAGGGGTACATTAGATATTCAAATCCTCAGGACAGACGTCAGCAACTACCCATGGCAACTGGGGCAGCTGTTCCTTGTGAGGACAGTATAAGGCCAGAAGAAATTGTGTGCCAGTGTTGTGCTGTGAGAGCCCACACCAAGCAACCTAGCCCTCAAAAGGTGCTGGCTCATGCATAGTAACTAATTCATTGAATGGTCCAAAGGCATCATGACAACAAGTAAAGTATTTTGGAGCATTACTATTAGCACTACCATTAAAGAAAAAAAAAAAACAAACTCTTCTGAGGTGAATTAAAGATGAAGAACCAATAGCCCTGGCTGCTCATTTAAGCAAATACATTCTTTATGGTGATAATTCACTTTTAAAACCTGTTACTTGTACCTTTATCCTTAAATAATCGTGGCACTGCACAGAGCTGCTATTTCTGATATCTGACATTCCACAGCACTCATCTGTCTGAAACAAGTTGAAGATGTGTGGAAAACAAAATATGTGGAAAATGAAAATGGAATGGGCAGAGAGGTGTGTTTTCTACCTGGAAGATATATTCACCTGATGCAAGAAACATCGGAGTTTATGTCCAAAGTTATTTAAAATATAATTAATATTACATCAAAAAGATTATCAAAAGAGACTGTTCACTCTAAGATGTTGAGGTTGTTTGGGGTTTTATGTGTCTAGTATACCTTACCCTATTTATACAAAGTTTCTGGACAGTTTGGGACACTGTAATAGATAGCAAGACATCTCCTTGGAGCAATCAATTTAAATTTGTCCAAACTGACAGCAGTCACAGAGAGTATTATTTTATTGTATTTGAATTCTTGTTTAAGTCCAATTCCAGTGAGCATCTTATAACCGGCCTTGGTTCACAGTCACTGACATCCCTATCACTGGGCTCAACACAAACATGTTGGCCTGAATTAGCTCAAAATCTCAATGTAACTGGCATATGATAAAGGCTTAAAGGAACCTCAAAGCTTTAAAGGCAAGATATACTACTCAGCTTCCAGCATGCCATGCAGAGTGGATAAATCCCCCTTGCTCAAGGAAAACAACTATTTTGGCCTGGCAAATTGTTGAGTCAAAGGTGACTTTGCTGAGGAGCTCATGAAAGGTGCAATGGCCCCACCATAGGGATTAACATTACAGGTTTAGAACCACGAAGGATTCCAGCTTACCACATGATAAAAGCAATGAATTGCTGTTGTCTACATAGGAAATGGCTGGCATCTAGAGGAGAATTGGTTTTGGTCATAGGTCAACAAAAATATTGTTTTGAAAGACTAGAACTCTGCTACAGCTAATGCTTTAGCTACAGCTACAAATAAATCTAAAATAAAAAAAAAACCACAGACTTATAATTGACAAGAATAATAAATGCAAGAGCCGGAGCAAATGTCAGCTGAGATTGGAAATCTTATTTATCTGGAAACAGAATGCATTGAAACTTTTTCCTCACCCTTCAGGTATGCTTGCAATTTGGTTTATGAGCTGCCCCTTTTCACTGAAAAAGCCAGTGACTGTTTGAGTGTATATAAGTATATAGATTTCTATATGTATATAAAGTTTACAAACTATAGTGTACTCATGATATAAATTCATATACATATGTACTTATACACTGTGTGTTATAAGGTTGGAAAACCTGCACTTATACCATAAGTATGACTCTCTGTTCCATCCACCTTTTGAACAAAATCAACATTTTCTACCTAAATATCAACACTTCCTCTCAATCTGGAGTGTGAATTTTAAAAAGAGGAAGTGTGAGGATAACATTTTCCCACAAAAATGGAGTATGGATATTCTCCCAGATCCATTTTTGCTTGAATACGTAAAGCTCTTAGTTGCAATTAATATTATTTTTCATGGAGACCAACACGTGGGTGAGAACTTGTACTTTCCTTTCCTTTCGGTTGAGAGCTGCTGCCCTTGTAGTGAAATTAGAGACTGAAATCACTCATGCATCAGTATTTCTTTGGTACATAACCAAAATTACCCCTGTGGAGAAGCCAAATTTTCCAATATTTTACTGAGGAATCCCCTCCTAGTTCCCTGAAAATTTCCACTGACGTATAAGATAAAGCAAGGCATCATTAAAAACATCTAGTTATGCCTTTCACGTGGAGCTATTTATATTTAAATAAGCCTAATATGTGTACCTGGCTGTCAAATTCTGTGGATTCTGCACAGTATATAAATTCAAAGTTGTTGAGAGCCTCTCCTCTTGCCGGCATCTTTAAAAATGCAGCATTTATTGTGGAACTGGTATGAAAGCATTCTCCTCCATACTTATGACAGACTTTTTTTGTGATCCTGCCTCTCTACTCTGTACTGGTAAGACTTCACCTGGAGTACTGCATCCAAATGTGGAGTCCTCAATACAGGAGAGATATGGACAAGCTGGAGTGCATCCAGAGGAGGGACATAAAAATGATCCAAGGGATGGATCATTCTCTTAGCTGAGAGAGTTGGGAATGCTCAGCTTGGAGAAGAGAAGGCTCTGGGGAGACCTGGCAGTGGCATTTCAGTATCTGAAGTGGAGGCTATAAGAAAGAACAGGATAGGCTCTTTAGCAGAGTCTGTTGTGATAGGACAAAGGGAAATGGTATCAGACTTAAAAGAGGAGAGATTTAGACTAAGGTGATGAGGCATTGGAACAGGTTGCCCATAGAGGTGGTGGTGGATGCCCAGTCCATGGAGACACTCAAAGTGTTGGACTAAATGGTCTGTAAGTGGCCCTTATGAACACATATGATTATGTACCCAGAATCACGTATCTGGTGTTAGATCTCTCTTGCACTCCCTCTGATTTTATGCCAGCAAGGAGAAATTGGCTTATGAGTTATACCCAGCCTGAGTGCTTACAAGCGTTTACCTTTGCTCATAGAAAATGACGATAAGCTCCTTTTCTATAGCTTGTATGTCACAGGCAATTCTTTATAAATTGTGTATCACTATAAGACTTCCCATTAAGAAACCTATACTTAAGCTGTTGTGAAGTTTACTATTTGTTTTAGATTATCAAAAAGGCAAGACAAGCGTAAACAAACTATTACAAACTGAAACAAATTATTACAAATTTATGAGTTCATTCCTGTAAGGCAGTCTTTGACAGTGCAGAAATTTGTGCTTGTTGAAAACTATGATTAAACACAAAACAATCCAAGGTTAAACAAGACTAAAGTTCTTGGTAAATATTCTCTAATCCTCTCCCCAAGTCCTCTACCATTAGATGGGTGAGGAGGGCAGAATGTCTCCAGAACGTGGTGTGCATGCAGATATGTAATGGTCATTGCAGCCTATCAGGCAAGAACATGAATGTCAGGATGAGGAGGCATTTGCTTTTTAAAAAAGCCAGGGTTTCATGGTACATTATAAATACTTCACTACACCTAGTCAGCATATATGAGCTGATGATATATATCCAGATATGGTAGAATCATATGCAGAGAGATGAAACCAAACACACAATGCAGTGAGAGCAACGCAGTATTTGAAGGCTGACATATACCGAAAATACCCTAATATCTAAAAGGAGATGGGAGGCAAATGGATGAGGTTAGGCTTTTCTCAGTGGTGTGTAGCAATAGGACAAGGAGCAATGACCTAAAACTTGAACAGGAAGTTCCATACAAACATGCAGAGAACTTCTTTATGCTAGGAGTTACATAATACTGCAACAGGTTGCTCAGAGAGGTTGTGGAGTCTCCTTCTATGGAGATATTCAAGACCTGCCTGGATGTCTACTTGTGCAAACTACGGTAGGGAACCTGCTTTAGCAGGGGTGTCTTGTGTCTCTTCCAAGCCCTGCATGAAGAAATTCCTACCAATAAACTAGTTATTTGTACCTGCCATGTTCAGAAACCATACCTCCAATGGCTACTCCAAATACTCAAAGTATATGAGGTACTTTGAGTGTTTTTTTACACCTACCTAAAATAAATATATTTATTAATTAAATTAAAAGATTTTTTTTATATCCAGACAAAATAATGAAAAGTTCTACTGCAGTGAGATATTTACAAGACTGGTACAAAGATCTAACACTTTTTCAGTAGTAGAGTTTATACACGGGAAAAATATTCATGCCCATTCTTAACAGTTCTCCTTGAAATGGGCACCTCATAGGGACTCAAGAACTTGTTTTACAAAACAACTAAAATCAATTAAACAAGGTTACCCATCAGAATGTAAATGAGTACAGTTCAATTCAACAAACTTTTGGCCAACCCATGTTGTCAGTTCTGACCTGACACACTGATCTGCAAAGTGACTGAAGTCCTCGTGTAGTGAGAGCAAGAACAAAAATTATAAGGAAAATAAATTCTGTCTCCTGGTTTCTGTGCCAAAGATGCTGGGAAAATTGCATTAATTCTTTGTGACTTATGTTACTTTATACTGAAGAGGCACTCCTGACTTAATATTTAGCTTCATTGTTTATATATACTTATTTGTGCCTAGAATGACTTTTTTCCACATGTACATTGTTGATAACATGGAAATTAATTAACTCTTCTCTGAAGGCATAAGCCAGAGTTATCTCATCTTGTAGCACATAATGAAGTGGGCAGAAAAATACCTTTCTTTCCTCTCATGATATTTTTGTGTAACTATGTTGAACATGAGATTATACAGATATTACCCTATGAAAACCAGACAATTTTTTAAAATCCCCATAGCACGGAGCATTCATCTGAGAAGAGTATGTCTCCAGAATATTTGCAACTGACTTTGCAACTGGATCTCACTGTTCTTCACTGAAAAAGAATTCACCAAACTTGCTTTAAGGCAGGTCAGCGATTTCTATGGAGACACCAGCATCATTCAGGGAAAAAGTAGCAGTTTTAATAGCAGTAATAGCACTAGAGACCTGCTGGCATTTCTGTGGGAGAGTCACGCATTTGAACAAAGCTATGAGCTGTATTAAGTTCACCATTCTTAAATAAATTCTTGACATCTCTCTGCAGAAAGAATACAGTGCAGATAGCGCTGGAGCACAGTTGTAAAGTACACTTTACAACTTGGCAATGAGCTGTGGTGCTGATATGCAAAAGAGCTGTATGACATGTTGAAACTGGAATTTGCAACTTTGTAAGAATTGATTAGCTGGCAAACTCTGTTTCAATAATATCTCTGGCCTATAATTACATGGAAAGTAAAAAGCAGGAAAGATGGCAACAGCCACTTACATACTGGCTTTGATACCGCTCATGCTTTTGAATCCTGACAGTTCCAAGTTCTCTGAGCTTGTGAATTAGCGTTATTATGACATAGAATCTCAGTAAGAAAAGAATAAAGTAACCACTTATAAATTAGCTGGAGTAACTCTCTGGGGAAATTTAGTTCTAAGTGGTTTTTCTTCATCTCAAAATTGTTTCCAATTTGTAGAAAGGGATGAAGGCGGCAGACATACTTCTATGTTGTTATCAGTCCTCTGCAGGTAGCACTTTGATAAGATTTCTAGAAGTAGCTCAGATCTGTGGGTTATATGGTTACAAGAAGAACAGCACAGCATTGGCAGCAACTAAAACTAGCCAACACAAGTTCCAAATCTTGTATCCAAATCAAAAATTTTTTACCACATTGTAGTGGTTCATTGGAGCTATCTGCCATGCATTCTCACCTAGCCTGAGGGAACTGACATAAAGGCACAGTAGCAGACTTCTGTGAATTAAAATCAGATGATGGCTTTTCTTTGGCATGTTTGAGTATTTCTATGTAGTGGTTAAAGCCCTGTGGGAGTGCAGTGGTGGTTCAGCAGACAGCAAATTGATCTTTTGTCAGTGAAACTACTGACTTTGAAACTAAGAATGTATCAGCTCAGAAGAAAAAAACACCAAATTTAGGGGTTAAAAATACAGTTCTGCTAGAGTTCGTCAGTTGGCAAACATGAACAATTAGCTGTACCAAAATGTACACATGAGTTTGGATGGAATGCTATCAGCATAGGTAACTGAGCATGATGAGGAAGGAGAGAAAAGGAGACAAAAGGAGAATATGGGAAAGGACAGGAAAAGGAGGGGTAGGGAAAGAGGGAAAGAAGGGAAAAAGGAGGGGAAAAAACTGATGAATCTTATCATTGAAGACTATGCTCATGGTAATGCCTGAATTTCTTTACACAACAGAGCTTACTGAATAGCCTGGACAGAAGCGTTATCAGCATTCCACAGTACTTAAAAACCTCAACTTCTTCATAGTACCTGTTTTAGCTTAATGACCTTGTTTTTCCTCTTCTATTTCATACCAGTATTTCTTTACATGTGCAACTATGACACAAGCATCAGAATAAAGGACAAAAAATAAAAAATGCAGATGTAGCACTACAACTGAAAAATTATGATGTTTGAGCAATGGTATACATGGATTTTTTTTTAATTATTATTTCATCTGTCCTTGAAAAGTTCTGTAGCTCTGGTCAAATTAGTTATCCTTCTTTTTTCTTTTTTTTTTTTGCCTTTTCTTCTTCTCTACCTCTTCTATCTCTCTGCAATTTTTAAATTCATACAGTGATACAATAAAAATGGGAATTCTTCTCTGAATCCCTTTCCTACTATTTCCCAGTATTCTATTTATCCTTTTGATTTACCTGAGCACATAAATGATCTTTCTATAAAGTTGCTCAAACTGATTCCTTCAAAGCGATAACTGAGATCACTTCATTATTTGCATATGTATGTGTATGCATATACATTATAAATGTTTCATTGCAGGTGCTGTTGTCCATCTGCTGCCCTTCTGGGCTTACAAACTCTGTTCTCCCCCTCTAGCGGCACAGTAGGTGTAGTTGTTCATTCCACTGTTGATCTACGACACTATTTCCCAATCTTCTTGCTCTCCTTGTTCCTAGATTTCCTGCTTCAGACAGTCATTGCTACTGCCCAGCCAATCCAAGCTGGCCCTGCTTACTTTCCTAATCAACTGCACTCACTCCCCAGCTGATAATTTTCATGGATATTTACTGCAACATGTTTGGTTTCATGCATTCTGATGAGTGCTGTAACAGAACTACAAGGAATGCCAAGTTCTGGGGCTGGAGATCCTGCACAGGGTAAACGATCAGATCTTTGTTTCACTCTCTCAGTCTGTAAATTAGCACTATTTCCAATAGCAAAATGTGTCCTTTATCTTGTAAGGATGAGGCTGGCACTAGGACATATTCTTTTATAGCCCAATTTACTTAAGGTATATTATTCTTGCCTTCCTTTCATAGCCACAACATCCAGGAAAAGCAACACACCTGCATTTGTACCAAGATAAAAGCTAGTCCAGTAATGATTCTCTACCAACCCAATGCCTCTTCAAATCAGTATTTGTTAAATATTTTTAACAAATACTTCAGCTCGCTTGTGCGCAACACTCGCATTTCTCAGTTTTATGGCAGAAGAATCCTTAAGAATGCAACGAGAAAGTAGGGATGGATAAAATCAGAGCCAGTATGAAGTCCAGTGTGAATTTTATCACCTCAGTGAGAGAATGATGATTTAGCCTTATAAAACTCCACAACTCTTCTGTAAAGACAGAAAGTAATTGAGCAATACCTGAACCTCCCCAAGGAAAGGTCAAAGTGAAAAAGAGTGCTGAGTTAACAAGATGATTCAGCAAGCTGGAATCATATTTCTTGTAACTTGACATTTAGATTGAATTACAATCTTGATCTTCCTCAGCAAGCAATGGAGCTCAAAGCAAATCCATTTAGTTTTACAGTGAGAAAATCCAAAATGCGCCAGGTTGATATGACTAAGCACCTGCTGAGCCTTGACCGTGTTGGAGAACGGAAGCATGAGCAGGGCAGAAAAGGTTTTTCAGTATTGGAAAGAGAAACAAAACATGCAAAAAGAAAAGGCTCCCAGACGTCCCATGCAATTAATAAAAGGCCAAGGTGAGACTGCCAACCACAGTTACAAATTGCCTTCATAAAAGGTTTAAAGATTGATGCAGAAAGACCATGTTGAAAAGACGTGAAAGTCAATTCTTTTAACTTGACATTTAGACTGAACAACTGTCTTGAACTTGCTCAGCAACTGAAAGAAAAGTACCAGATAAGGCCTTCAAAGGCTTTCAGTTAGTGCATGCAGGCCATACGAATGGAGTGTAGAGCAGTATTCAGCTGAATTAGTGGGATGAACTTTTCCCAAGATGGGTGTTTTTAAAGGCCCATCTCCTACCTATTCCTACTGTAAGGCAGAGCAGAGAGGATTGCTGTTGGTCTTCAATTAGGGATACATATGATCAGAAAATTTTGGCAATACTCATTTCACGTTCTGTATGAGGCAGTGGCTTGTCTGTAGTGTTTTACAGCTTATAACCAAGCTTTAAACGTGTACAATGGAATTGTAAACAGGAATAAAAAATACTTCAAAATTTGCAGGGGAAGGAAAGCTCCATTCATCATAGGAATATTTGTTTTGTTTAGGTGCACAATATTTATCATTTTCTTCCTTATCTATTTCTGTGCAGGTTGGTTGCTTTCATATTTTGTATTTCATCTCTAATAGGCCAGAAAGAAGTAGCAAGAGATCACTCTAATGGGAATCTTTCTTTTCACTTGTTGGGGTCAAGTGCAGCAGAGGTATTACATTACCAGATAAAATGGATGTTATAGCCTCCTTGAAACTGCAATATTGCACCTCTTCTGTCTCTTATGTGATGAGAAACAAACCAGCTCAATATTATTAAGATCTCCTTAGGTGTTTACCCTGCATGCCTTTTTATTATCTGAGAAGCAGTTTAGTTGACAGATCTCCCATTTGAATTTAGATTACCACTCATAAGTACAAAAGAATGTTTGGAATAGACCCTAAAGGCAGTCCTATCACACACACAGCTGTGATTAATCTAACTGCTTAGTAGATGTTAGTTGTGCTATTGAAAGTCAAACAATTACAATTCATTGTAAATTAGGATGACTCTACCTAAATCCAGAGGCAGTTGTTCATTGTTTAAGATGCATGCAGTGCAGACTTTTATAAAGGATAACCAGGGAGAAGCCTGAGACTCCTAAATCTTAAAAATTGGAACTAAGTATTCTTTTTCACTTTTTAATCATCTTAGTATAAGAAATTGGTTAAATAATAACAGAAAGTAGTTAAGTTATCGTGAAAACTATAAAATAGAAAAGTTGAGGAGCCAACGGATTAAGCATCATCACCTTGAAAATAACTTGAGAAACACAGCAATAAACTTTATGAACATTTCTTTGAAGGCAACATGGGTTACTTATGATCATACCTTTTTCCTTCTTAGCCTTTACCTGTGCGAAGGGATTTTGATTTACTGTCTAAGGATTCCTGAGATTTTTAATCTGAAGATCTCTGTAATCAAGTAGCTGAAGAGTTCACATGACAACTGCACTGTTAATGAACTGAAATTCAAATGAATCATGTGCCTGGAGCAAAATGATGTAAAACTCTGTAGTGTGATGGATTAGTACTATTTCTCCTGGGAAGGTCTGGACAAGTGCTTCTTCACTGAAGGAGGCTCCCTGTAAAACTGAAGTGTCAGGTGCAAACAGTAAAGTGCCTTAACAAACTCTCTTTTATTCCAAAAGAACCAGATGTTTTGAAGAGCCATATGTTAGTACTTAATTAAATAAAAAACCAACAACAAAAAAAAGACAACAAAAAAACCTTGAAAGTCTCTAAATATTTCACAGAGGCTGCTTTCACTCTGCTGGAAGCTGCTCCCCTGTTGGGGTGCTGCATGATCTCCCCTAGATCTGCTCAGCCTGCTGCCAAGTCTCAGGACTCACACTTCCTTTCTCCCATTCCAGCCCGGCCTCTCTACTTTATCCTTCTGCCATGCATGCATGCAATAAAGGTTAACTTTCAGCCCAAAGATTGCCTTCATTCACTGCCTTGTAAACACCAATCTCTTCCTCCCTGCCCCACACAGCTCATCCAGGTGGTAAACGAGGAAAAAGTTCTAATCTTGCTGCTTAAGCATCAGTGTCAAGCCACACAATACTATGTTTGTACTTAATCTGACTGAGTGATGCTCTGTATTGAGACCTATAGGATTCTATCAAGGTTAATAATTAAAGGCTCTTAGACTGTTGCCAATCTATTTTCATTGATACAGACAAGTAAAATGCTGCCTGCTATATGTTTTGCATGTTTAAATTCTTATGGGCTCTATTTATGCCATCATTTTTTACTTTTGACAGTGGCCTTCACTTAACAGATGGCCGACTGAAATGAGTAGAGCCCGTGACCCAGTAAAATACTAGTAAATTGAGGTATGACCCCAGTTTTAATCTAATGGAACACTGCAGGCAATTTCCACTGACCCACTATGTGACATGGCCAAGTATTATGGCCTTTTTCCACCTCTTTTAGCTTAGTTGCAAGAAGTCATACCTTTCCAAAATGCTGTCTCAACAAATAAGTGTTCCAGATAACCCAGCAACAATTTAATAAAGGGGAAGAGTTCCATAAAAGAGCCTGGGTTTTCATTTTAAAAACAGAAAAGAAAACAAGCTTTGACAAAAAAAGAAAAAAAAGTATCAATACTGATTTAAATTGGCAGTATGAACATAAAAAAGAGAGTATCACTGGAACATGTGAAATTTAGCATAATTTTTCAACATTTCTTCACCATACTCATGAGATTCAGTAAACTGAATAGTTATCTTTGCATGTTTGTTCTTGCTAAACAAGAGCAATGAGCAACTACATGAATGTGAGAGCTGCACGTTTATTACCATATCAAATCATGTATACCAAACAAGGTGGTGAAATAGGAGAATGTGAAAAAAGTTTAGGTAGAACCACAGAAACTCCATTGGCTCTTCTGTAACAATAGAATAGAGGTGCTTCACTTGCAGAGGTGAACTATAGATCAGCTAAGCTCAAAGTTATTTCTAGTGTGACATTTTTGCACTGGGAACCTGATTCACTAAGATGCAAACGTTCAGTGGGAAAATGCAAATTTGAGTCACTTCTCTGGAACTCATGTTTCCCTGGACTTCTCTCTTGTTCCTTGACAGTATGACAGAGATCTAAAAAGTCTGCTCTTTTAGAGCCTAGTTACCTCATAGAGCGATGTTGCTCAAGACTGGAGATCTCAAAAGCACTTTAGCTCATCAGCTCCAATGATTATCAGGCTCTTTTTTTCCACATTGTTTAGGCTAACCAACTTCTGTGCACAGGCACCAGGACCTCGAGTGGTTTCAGGGTCAAGAGGACGCTATTTTGTATTATAACAGCTAAATCTTCCAGTGGGGGATTATGTCAAAATAAAATACTACTTGCTTCCTGATCTGTGGAAAATAATGTGGTTTAGACTTTGTTTCAAGAAAAGAAATCATCATCAAAAATCTCAAACTGGGAAAAGACCAGAAAGTCTGTTTCCCAGCCAGCTCTATTTAAAACAGTATTCACAATTGTCTAAAGTCAAGGAAGAAAGCCAGAAACTTACAGATTCCTGTGCACACATGGAACTCCTTTCATACAAAAAGCTGCTTTTAGGGAAGAAATAAAAATTCAAGTTTTTCCTAACTCACATACTAAAATTAAAATCAAATGTCAGTGGAGAAGGAAGTCATGGATTGCGCACATAATTTTAGCAGCATGAATAACTATGTCTGTATCACTAAATAAATTCACTGCATGAAGTGGATCAAGCTCTAATCATTTATCCTGCCCAAGCTTTAGTATGCTTGGCTCCCTAGCACAGATTTGCCTCAGTATCTCTATGACAATACCTTCAGACACTTTATGTAAGACAGAAAGCACCAGTGACAACTCCCAGTAGATGGTATAGACAAGATTGCACCAAGTTTGGCTCCCTCATTACTATCTAGCTCTCTGCCTTGTGACATAGACTTATACTTACCAACACCTCCACTATAAAATCAGTGAATAGCAAGACCCTTAATTCCATGCTATAGGAGCTCTCTTCCATGCTGGAAGGAAGCCCTGGTGATTTTTTTCCAATACTTTTTTTTTGGGCAAATAAATAGAATATGGACTACCGTGTTTGAGGGCCACTGCACAAAGTCCAGTGGATGGGCTAAGCCAAACACAGTGTGATATGGACATAGGCACCATTTACTTCAAGACCAAGGAAGGTCCCTCACCGTGTAAAAACATTTCAAAATTGAGCATGCATTGGAGCATGAGTGCTCCTATGTGCAGCGTCCACACAAGCAAGGATAAAATTGTACCGCTAGAGTATGATTTGAGGGAGTGCTTTGCCTACCCTGCATAAATGCAATGTATGAAAAGACATACTGCAAGGTCATCATAACCTCACATCACTTCCAAAGTGTTGTACTTATTCTCGTTTAACCTGTTATATTTATATTATACCAAGTTTGCCTCAGAAGATAAAATGCAGGTTTCATAGAGGAAGCATAAACGTATCTTTTAAGCCTAAGCCTTTAGTTGTGGACAGCATTCACCATAAAGAAACATAGGACACAGTAGGTAAAAAAAAATTAGAATACGAGTATGATCTCATAATTTTATGCAGCTTAATAAATGTGTACTTTTAAGATAGTGATCATTCACATTCATTTCTGTAATGTGGACTTGCCATTTCCATACTGGCATAGTTCTTCACTATGTGATTAAGTTCTTAGATAAAATTTCCATCTACTACTGCCACTGCAAGCTGCCTCAGTGGCTTTACCTTGAGCCCTCAGGATTTTCAGCAGTGAAAGAGGGGCTAAAACAGGGAACTAATGAATGGTGATAGCTATTATGAAAGTCTTTTGCCATATTCTGGACAAACAGTTCACAGCACTATGTGTAAGATAATCTATTTTGTTCTATGTCTTTTACCAGGGACTCTGCCCAACAGTGAAATTTTGTCCAGTTACAGGAGAGAAAACAAGAGTGACTCAGTTCTTAGTGCTGAAACATATGAAAAATTGCTCCCTATGAAAGAAGGGAGTGGTTATGGAAACAACCAGAAAAAAAATCAGAAAGAAAAGCTATTGATATACTGAAATGTTTATGTTCATCTAAGACCATTTACAGTTTGTAAAGCCTTAATCTTAAAACAAACGAAAAAAAAACAACCCCAATATATTCAACATAATCCCCTCTCAAGGAAGAATGACAAGAACAATGATTTTCTGACTTTTTTTTTTCTTTTATAATAAAAGTCCATGACCCTTTTATTAATAATTTGCAAAGTAGAAAGAAAGTAGTTGCCTCTACCATTGCCTCCTCTACCCGTTTCTGAGAAATTTCACCATGGCAGAAGTTAAGAAGACTTGAACACAACCATATCTTCAGAAAACAGAACACTTATATAGACTACATGGAGTCAAGTGGATTTCAGTACTCCTTTTTCTCAAAGAAAATTATTTTTAAAAGAATATCAGCTGCCATGTTTTTCTACTTGACTAATTGGCTAGATGCAAAGAGGATATATTATTACATAGGAATGTCAATCACTCATGATTAGAATCCTGTTCTTAGTCCCAAAATCCTAAAACCCATCCATAAAAAGGCATGTTCTGGGTGTTGTTATCACAGAATCAAAAATGGTGCGTTACCATCTGTGTGCTTTAGCTGTGCAGTGGGCAAAGGTCATACAACTGCTCAATAAAATGATGCATGCCTATTAAAGAATATACAGCACTTTTACAGACATTTATTTTGAGAATTTTATTGCTGATTTTGACTATAAGATACACAACCAAATTACTTTCTAACATTTGATAACCTGGCAGATGTCTCATTATATTTTGCTAAGATTTATCACATCTCTCTCAGCCTAACATGAGATTTATATTTCAATTAAGTTCCCATAACCTCCTAATGATGCAAAAGAATACATCTATCCATTCAAATGCTAGCTGAATAGTTTTTTTGCTTGTGAATTATACGTAGCTGTGATACTTTTACAGCAAATCTCAAGATGGAAACGCCAAGAATTTCTTCCTCTATAATACTAGAAGACTGGAGAGAAAGTGCACGTGAAGGCCAAAAGGGAAGAAACAACAATTATGAATAGAGAGTAATAAATAAACTGATAAGATTATCTAAAGAGAATAATCATCTGTCTCAGCATAGATGCAGTTATGATCAAATACACTTGCAACTATCTCAGGCCACAAATGTACCAAATCACATTTGAAAAAGATGAGCTATGGTCACAAAGGGACTAGATCTACATCATCTTCACCTGAATTATATTTCTTGGATCTTGTTTGTTTCATTAAATAACTGGAAAGATTTTGAGCTTTGCTTCTAAAAGGCCTATGACTACCAGTCTGTTTTTATCTGGGGCTTTTAGAAGACAGAGATAATGGTACATAATTGCTTTACCAGTTTTCTCACTGTAAGTCATAACTTCAGTGCCAACAACAATAAAGTTTCAGAAAATTGAGTTTCCCTATAAATAGACATATGAAGCATATGAAGGAATGATGGAACAATTATTGCTTTTCCATCCTACTCTTTGTATAATGTGAAGATAATTTATTTTCAGTTGAAATCACTGAGCATTCTGTCCTAATGCATTGTCTTCCTACAAATAATCATTTTCAAATGAGCTTCAGAAATGGAAGGGAAATTTAAATTAGACGCTAGGAGGAAATTATTTACCCAGAGTGCAGTGAGACACTGGAACAAATGACCCAGAGAAGCTGTGGTGCCCCTGGCACACAAGGCCAGGTTGAATGGGCCCTGGGCAGCCTGAGCTGGTGGGGGCATCTCTGGAGAGATGGAGATTGGAACAAGGTGGACTTTAAGATCTCTTCCAACCCAAGTCACTCTATTATTATAAGACAAGAGCAATCTTTCTGCTTTGTAAAGCAGTCTTTTCCTGACTATCTTAATGAATGATGCAAAAAATTGCTCTTACAGATAATTTCAGCTGTTCCAAATAGTAGACATAAAACAGGATTAAGGAATCTGAAGTCGTAAAATCCACACTTCCTCTTTTCTTTTTCCCAGAATTTCTCTGTGAGCATAGGAGATTTCAAAATCATTACAGTTATTTTTTATTAAATGATTTTTAGAAATATACTGGAGTGGAAATCTCACTACACAGAAATTTAAATTAGTTTCTTCAGATTTATAATTGAGTCACAATTTCACTCTGGGAGCATTACTCTGTGAAAGAGAGACCTGAGATTTTTCCTCTACTAAATTTTGTAACTTGAAGTCCAGAAAGAGTAAGAGAGAGAGAAGATCAGGTGGAAGGACTCTGAAAGGTCAGCAGATGGGATAAAATGAGGTTACCCGATCCTCCTATGAAACCTGCAAGTCAGAAATTATGTTGAACTTTTCAAAAAAAACCCAAGTTGTTTCAAAAGAAAAAAAGTTGCTGTGGAGGAAATAGGTTCATTTCACTACTTGAATCTACATTTTGGTTTCTGAACAATTAAATGTGAGTAGATGAATCATGAGATGGAGGACAAGGTATACTGAAAAAGCAAGTTCCTTCCTCCTCTGAATTAGTCTTAATTTCTTCATTGTTTTTTATTTTCTTTTGTGTTTACAAAAAGGGAACTTTTTCACAGTGTGAAATGTAAAAAAAATGCAGAAATGAGGTAATGACATGTAAGAATGTAATAAATGTTCTTCATTTTACTTTTTCCTCAAGGGAAAAGAGAACAAAACCATGCAGCAGGGCTATCAGGTCAGATCACAAAACCATCTGCTCCAAAACTCCATCTTTACTACTTCTCTGTTAAAAGGTGAGTGGGGGAAGATCAAATATGCTTCAAAATCAAAATAGAATAAGCAATACAGATCTCAGAAAATCAGCCAAAATCAAATTGAAAATCACAGTGTGTGTTCCTTGTTTCACTTAGCTCCAAAGTTGGATGGTATGACCCCTGGCTCTTCGCCCATTTTAACACACGGACTGCTACCCTGAGCAAGAATTGCATGCTCAGAGATACATCACACTTAGTATTTAAGCCTCTGTGCTCTGCTTAGAATCCTTTTTGTTGTTCTCAATGTCCTAGCTACATTCTATAAAGACCATCTGAGTTTTGCTCAGGCACAGTTTCTTCTAATTTTCATTAGGCTGGTTCATATGAGTTCTTTGGGTGCCTCAGTGGAGGATTTTAATCATATTGTGCTCTCTGTGCTACAGTGATCGCAACGCTAATCTCTGTAATTCCACATTTGGGATCTCACTTTTCAAAGTGTAAACAACTGACTCTGACTGTATAACGAACATTTTTCCATAGGGAATACAAAGATAGAGTCATAGAGAAGCATCATAAGCAAGGAGCTGAAAAAAAAAACAAATCTAATCACAATAGGAGAAGTAAGTTATTGTCAGTTTCTTTTCCTTGTTCTGTAGAATGTGTACGAATAAAATATGTATGAATAATATGTTGTAAGGGAGAAAACTTTGCCCCTTTCTACTTATAAACATCAGACACACCATCTTTATAGGAAAACTTGAAGGAGAAACTGAATCTCAGCATTTATAACAATGGAAGAACAGGTCAGGAACATCTCAAAAAAACAGGAAAAAAGATTAGCATAAATAGAATGTGGACTCAGAGGGAAGAATAAAAGTCTAATAAAATATTTATGCTTCTGTCCATCTTAAAATCTGATGCACTGCTAAGATCACTAGCAGCTTTTCAAATCACATGTTTTAATTTTGTTTTTCTGATTTCAGAGTTACTTTGTTTACCACCTCTGAAATTCTCTTATTATTAAGAGCTAAAAATTTCCAGTGACTCGTTTACCCAGCTCCATCTCTCAGCTCTTCCAAGTGTGTTGCACAAACACAGAGGCAACAGGACTCAGCTGTTCAGATAAAGCTAGTCTGGGAAAAAAAAAAGGATATTTTAAGAGAAAATAACTTCAGCAATTCCTAGTGGTCTTTGAGCTTCATAAACAGTAAGAACTGTGAGACAATCGTGCAATCATGTTGTAATACTATTTAATGGCCTTTGCTGTTACCATTATTCATACAGGAATTATATTGACTTGTAATTCCTTGAAAAGAAGATCCTTTATAAAATCTGTATTACTGAAATCCTTGAAATCTTTTACCATTACTCAGATTGCTGATGAATTCATAGGATTTATGAATGCCTCAAGTGTCAGAATGCTTCAGCATGAGACTAAATTTAGAGAAGAAAAAGAGAAAAGCAGACCTATAATTACAGTTCTGCAAAGAGAAAATGCAGGCTTCGTGCCAATTCCTGCATTAACTATCCTAAATCTATTAAGGTATTTATTCCACCTCAATTAATTTGCACTGTGGCATTAATAACGGCGCAACTCCTGTACTCTTGATCTCAGGGTGCAGCACCATTAACTCTGCAATGTTCTAACATAAAAAATGTCTAAATATCCTATGAAAATATGCGTATTTTAGAAAATTTACCAAGCAGATGAAGCTTGGGATAATGCAGTTATTATGTTTGCAATGCTCTTACATATCATCTAATACATTACAGAAAGGGTCACAGAAGGACCGTTTTTAAGCGATGAGGCCAGAATAAAATCTTGTTGCAAGATAACAAATTTTTGCCCATGCCAGAAATTAACAGCATTACAATGGATATAATATCCTCTCTTAACTATTCTTTTTCACGTTATCACACCAATGCTATTTTTATATGAGAAGTAATATATTTTATTTAGCTATTGTTCATCTCTTCCTCCAGTTTGAAACACAACATACTTTAGCATTTCATAATCTACCCTGTTTATTACAGAATACAGACTTATGACTGAAGGAAATCCTGTGTTTCAGTGACTTTGTCATGATATGTTCTTTGAAATTCTACACAGGAAATTTATTAAATGCAAAATTTCATGATTAAGTATGTACTGCATGGAAAGATGAGGATTGATGGTTAAAGAGATTCTTCTAGCTGAAATATAACTTCTCAAGTAAATCTTTTACGAAATCCAGGAAAGAGTTAAATGCTTTTTGTAAAAAATCAGCTAATCAAGACTTTCCAAATGCTTAGGCAGCTTCTATGAACTTGGATCACAGGAAAAGGGAAAGGATTTGATTCCCACTGGAGTCCCTTTGCATTTAATAATCATTAGTTCTGTAAGACCTTCCTTCCAATTGATTATGCAAGATTGATTCTTTTTCACTTCCATCCCTCACAGAATTTCTCAGGGGTCTCAAACCTCCATCTTCCAGATCTCACTCTAGAAAGCACATGGAGTAATGAGGAGAAAGAATTGCTGAAAATTCTATTCTTTCCCATATTTCTATTTGGAATTTAATTGATCAATCAACATTTCTTCTACCCATTGTGCTTAGTCTTCTTGCCTAAGTATAAAATGCCTATAAACTGAAAGACTTCTGTATACTTTGATTCCTCAGTATGTTTGCCATAGCTTCTTCAGAGTCATACAGATCAATGATCTGACCAATACTTCTAATGTACAGTAGCATTTTTTTAAAATACGATGAATAAAATACCACAGGTCTGCATTTAGAACTAGAAAATGAACAACATGCTAAGGTCTTTTCATGCATAATAGCATTTATACGATGTGGTGATAACTGTTGTCAAAAAGGACAATGAGTGCTGAAGGACAAGACAAGCATTTATAAAAGTTGTATCTTCTGTGTTTTACATCTTTCAAGATCCTGCTCTTTCTTTAGGGTGATGGTAAAGGATAGAGCTACCCAGGGACCAGACATAGTCTTCAACTTTGCTTTAATGGTTTACAATCAAGGAAACTTTTTTCCATGTTACCATTTCACAGCATTAAGACGAGTACTAAAATGTGCTTCATCAAGGGGATTTTACTGACTGGCTCAGCACTCAACCAGGAAGATTTCCCATTTGGGCCTTAAGTGTTCTGAAAGTTTTGACAAATCATGGAAAAGGCATGACCTTAATTTCTTATGACTAATCAAAAGTGAATTACATCCAATTTAATTCTGTATGAGAGACTCTGTTCAGGGATTTACTGCCCTTCTTTTTTCCCTGTTTAAAACCTTTAGTTAATTTATCTGAACATTTTAGAGAACTACCTTTTAGAGAACACCTTATACACTCATTCCTTTCTCATTATTCATCAGCAAACCATTTCATTACCATCCCAAGAGTATTAAAACCTCATAACACTACATCTCTTGGCAAGGTCTTTTTGAACATTCATTTTGGAATATCTGCATGTACCTAAAAGCAGTTAGAGGAGTGTCGTTTGTAGTAATAGTAACAGTGGTAATAGCAGCTGTAGTAGGAGAATTATTTAAGGAAATTTTTACATGCAGCGTAGAACAACAAGGACAAAGTTGGCCCCTGGGATAACTCTGCAAAGTGCAGTAGAATTTAATTAGTGAAGAATTTGGAGTCCACAGACCAAGAAGCAGACATTATTAAAATGTCATGATTCAAAAATAGGAAGAAATGTTTACACAGATGTCTTACAGACAGATGTATGCTGACTTTATAAGTGCAACCTTTACCCTGATATATTGATTTTGGTAGGACACAATATTTCCAAACCACAAAGTCAGAATCTTTATGGATGCTGTCTGATGGTTCTGTTTGCAGCTTCAGGACTTCAGGAGGATCTTGCTGAAGACTCCCTTGCCCTTCGGATTTGTGAGGACTTTTATACTTAGTTTTGCTTTGTTGTTTTGCTGTCCATCATCTACTACTTCCAAATCAATAAAGGAAAAATTAAACATATTTCTCAACGCAGTTTCCACTATCAGCATAGAGCAGCTTACCTGTTTGACAGCATAAAAGAGCCGACCATAGCAGTACATCATGACCATTACAGGGATGACCAAGCAGAATATGAAGAGACAAATGATATAGGACGTGGACTCAGCTGACTCAGAGGACCAGCGCACCGAACAGCTGGTGCCTGCACCTTCTATCCCATAACTGCTCCATCCAAGCAGAGGTGGCACAGTCCAGAGCAAGGAATAAATCCAGGAACCGCCAACTGCCAGCAACGCCTTGCGATAGTCATCGCTGCGCTTGTTACACAGGGTGAGGGTGCTGTAGCGTTCGTAGGACAGGACAGCCAGGGAGATCAGGGACACAATGCCTGCAATGAATTAATTTAGGCAATTACTTTAATTGTTTTACATGGTAGCCACTTTAAGCCCAAAGAAATAAGACTATAAGGCTATAATTTTCCTGATTACAGCATTATTTGAAGCAGAAGTGAGAACTATTCTTATGTTTAAATCCTCCCTGGTCATCAAAAAAGAGTTTGCTTAACTTGTATTTAGCTTAAAATTTAAGGTCTTCATGCTTATAGGCTACTCCTTTTACAGGGGAATTTACAAAGAATTACATGCTTTGGTATTAACCAAGGAAATACATTTTCTGCGTGAACTGAAAAAATTGTTGAAAGATTCCCTTGCTAAGATATATTCTGTTTGTAACCTCCATGACCATTTTCAAATATTGCATTTTTTTATACATAGAAAAAGCTTCATATTCAAGATTGGGAGCCCAAAAAAGAAAGCAGCTTTTTGACACTCTGCTCCAACATCTAGACATATCTTTAGTTCTGACCATACATATAAGGCAAAATCAGACAACTCTCAGCATGAGTCTGATATGGAGAGATGTAACTTTGTTTACATATAAATGACATAATCAGTCAAAAATTGAATTAGGTTAACAATGAGCCTTGGAGACCACCATCAAAAAAAAAAAAAAGAAAAAAAAAAGGTTGATCTTCAGGGGAATTCGCAGCTGTAATTCATGTTTCTGTTCAATATTTTCCTCTCTGGAAGCATTCAAGGCCAGGCTGGATGGGGCTTTGAGCAACCTGGTCTAGAAGGAGGTGTCCCTGCCTGTAGCAGGGGGTTGGAACTAGGTACTTGAAAGATCCCTTCTAACCCAAACTATTCTATAATTCTATGAGTCTGCGTTTTGCCAATTTAACTATCAGCCTCTCCTAGAGCTCCTTTCCATGTTTGTGATGGAGATGAGTCAGACACTGACCTGGGGGTGGTAGTAGTAGTGTGTCCTGTACCTGAGCGAACCACCACCCACACATACACATGCAGGATATTTCCCACAGAAAAAACATTTCTCTTTCTCCCACAGTTCCATCACTCATTTCATCGTTAGCTGGCTGCAGGTGCAGCTATTTCTGCCATCCTAACAACAATTCACAGATACTTTGTGCAGAGCTGAGTATGGCAAAGAACCCAGTGGGAATGATTGCTTCTGGGATAGGAGAACCTATCACTCAAGGGAAGAGTGTAGTTAACAAAATATGCAAGTATTTTGCAGGGGCTCCTTGACTCATGAGAAACCATGATGAGACATGGCAAGACAAGACATGCCACACGTCTATTGGGCACAGATAACCATAGTTAAGGGTGATTGGTAGCACTGTGATATAAGGGACAACTATAAGAAGAGTGTGTTGCTTGCAATAAATGCCATTTTTATGACACTGATGTGGTGAGCGGCAAAGTGTGTGATTTGGTCGTGGCTGTCTGAGCACTTTACAATGGGACATTAATCAGAGGTTGCCGAAGCAAAGGCAACAGAAGAGAAGAGGAAAATGCAAAAGAGCACAAGGATAAGACAACTTTGGTTGAAGAAAATATCTTATGAACATACTAATTTATTTCCTTTATGGGAAATCAAAGCTACAAAGTAGATATGTTTACAGCTGCAAGAGGACACAGCTTCACTGAATTCATTTGAATTACACTGTTCAAGAGCCTAGCTTTAAACTTATTTTAAGGCCAGACTACCTGTTTCCGAGGCAATGGAAAGACATTCTGATTGTTTCTTATGTAATCTGATTTTCTACATAATATATTATTGCACCATTCTTGAAGGCCCTTGGCTATAACTTCTGCATTAAACACATACCTCAAGATGTAAATAAAAAATAAACAGCAGGCTGTGAATTACAGACTCAAGAACAAAGGATCTTCTGCAATATTTTGCTCCTGGTCCACACGTATTTATCTTCACTTTCTTAGCATTGCCTCTTCCCATGCTTTTATCTGCTTGACTAAAGAGCATCTTGCTATCAGAAACATTTATCTCACATAGATACCCAGGGTACCTAGGGCAAAAATCCAGATTTTATATTTGAAACTTCAATCTCAGTAAAGTGATATGGATCTAGTTGTGCATTTCAGATTAGACCATCGTGTACTAAGAGAAAGTAGTCTAGGCTAACAGAAATTCTCTCCTCCCAGCTGAGTGCTCTACAGATACGTTCTATTACTCCTGTGCTACTTCTGATGGTAAATGAGGGCACAATACTCCCATTTTGATGAGGTGGCAGATGAGATGTGCTTTCGTTGGTAACAGCCTACAGCCTTGAGGGCACAGTGTTGCTTAGAAGGTCTGAATCAGCTGTTCAAATTTCCCTGACTCAGAACCTTGCTACCTGAATATAACAACTGGCCATGCATGCAGGATTGGTCTCTTTGAGAACAGATCAGTGCTCAGTCATTAAATTAGGACCACAGCAATGTCAGTCAAAACTAAATTAAGCATTTACAATCAGACTAAAAACACAAAACACTTCATACCATTTCCTTTATGTAAGTGCAAATAGTTTTTCTTCTCTATACATGTGAAGATTGGAGACTCTTATTTGCACCTCTTGGCAGGAGTTATTTCATATTTACTCACCTTTTATTACCGAGTTCCACTGACACGACACACATTACATTTTTTTTTTCTGGAGTATAGGAACTCTGATATATAGAGTTCCAAGCCATAAAAGTTCAAAAAAAAAAAAAAAAATCAATATTTTTATTTTTCTTTTTGTTGCAGTAAGGCCTGTGTTATACCTGGATTTTCAATAACGCTGCAATTAACACCACTCTGCACTGATCTCTGATGCTTCCCAAAAGAGACAACATTGAATAACAGCAATATAAGAACCACATCAAGAAATAACCTTTCTCCAAGACCATACTTGGCTATGAACCTGAATAACTGGGTAATTGATTGAATGACAGGCAGGCCTCCTCTGTTGGACTGAAACAACATAATTTCCTAAGACAGACAATGCCAGGTTTTGTGATCAAATTGTAGTTTGAGACAGAAGGAAAGTGAGGAAGAGGAACCAGATGTGCTTTCACTGAGCAGCAGACATGTTCTCTGTTCCCTCAGTGGGCAGGAATCCGCTGGTGGTGCAAGAGCATCAAAGCACCACGTGCCTAAAACAAACCTACTGATCCAGCTGCCATCCTGGAGGGGTTGCTGGGCTGACCCTTGCATGCATTTTTTCCTTCACCCTGAAAGATCGTGATGCTATAAGAGCATATTTCAGCATTCTCTTCAGATGTCACTCAGTGCTCACTGGACTGTGAAAAGAACTTGTAATCCAGAGTGGATAAAGTGGAACAAAGATTTTTACTTTTCGTTCTGCCTCCTATCTTTGCATATCAGAGTTTCCTTAATGCCATATGCACTGAACTGTTGCGGCCTTTGCCTGAAACCCTGCCATTATCTGCTATTCTATTTTACAATGTGTCTGCTGCATTCATAGGAATTAATGAGAATACTGGCTTTAAAAACGAAAACAACAAAAAAATTAAATATTTTAGAATTATGGTTTAATAAAACCTCCATAATCTTAATAATAAGAAAAGAAACTAAAAATAAAATAAAATAAAAATCAAGTTATAAAAAGAGGAAAGTAATCATAATTTAAAGCTAATTGCAGTGCTTTATCCCCACGCTCCATTCTTAATTTACAGGGATATTTATGACTCTACTATGCTACTCTGCATATATTAATTTCAGATGAGTAATGTTTTCTAAAATTACAACAATATTAAGTTCTGGAATTGCACATCTAAATAGAGTTTGCCTCCAACAAATATTTAGGGCCCTGAGCTGGTGCCTAGCCAGATAACTCTGCAGGAGTTAACTACAATGAGGGATGTAATTTGCTCCCTCAACATTCCATGCATATACAGGAACCAAGTGAGGTTCTTTATAAACAGAACTGAAAGATGACATAATAATAAAAAACAAACAAACAAAAAAACCCAACCCCACCAGAAATTGCATTACAGGACCAAATTATTATTTAAAAATTAGCCATAGAAATGAATGACTTTGAGATGAGCTGAGTATGAGGCATGAAGCTTTTCTACACAGCAATTAGTTTGCAAGAAACTAAATTAAAGTCATAAACCAAGACAGGCATTCATTTATAGGAATACCATCTGAGACATTATCCATTATTTACTTTTACTTAAAGATCCATGCATTTATTCCTAGAAGCACAGCAAGAGTATGTCACCAGGTGAAGGACACAGCAAATTACTACACTCTGTTCCTGTGAGTCTCAGCTAAAAGCATTACATTTTCATATTAGTTATTTGCTATTTTACACTGCTCGCTATGATGAAGTAATTGGAAACAGCATGCAGTCTGCCAATGATCCGTAGGTTACAAAAAACTGAGAATCCCAGAGATTCTCATATTGGGTAAGCATTTTGATGACTGCCTTTGTGTACATTTTTCCTCCTGAAGCTTCTCAAGGTCATCATGGTTAGGTTTCTGGAGCAATACAGTTGGACGATAGAACACATAGTCTGTATTGTACTCTGATTATGAATGGCCATTGGCAATGTAAGGAAGTGTCAGCTAAGCTTAAGCAAACTGAGCTTGTAGAAAAGCAAACAAACCTTCTTCTGCAAGATATTAATGGATCAAAAAGAGATGCCATCTCTTACAAAAGGCAAAGAAAATTTTACTAGACCAAACCGTGCAAATTGATTCCACACTCTCACACTCATTCTCTTATATTTCACTCACTCACACAAACCCACAAGCACACAACTCTGTGTTCAAGAGATCAGTCTCCTTTGTGCAGCAAGAACAAGGGACTATACATTTATCAAACCTCCTACAGATTTACAAATTGCTTTTGAAATAAAGATTTTGTACAACTTTGGAGTCCACTGTCCTCATGAAGTGGTCCATGCTTGGTTTCATTGCACCCTGCCTATATCCCCCCTATGTTTCAGTCAAGGCTGTTGCTTCTTGTTTGTATTTCTTTGCTTGGAAAATGTGCCTGCCAAGAATATACTCACCTGCATAAGTACCATCCTCTTCACAGTAAGACAACAGGGAAACAATTGACAGGCATGCTATACTATGCCATGCCATGCTCCTCTCAGTAGAGTTCAGGGTCCCCCACAACAAGCAGTCATGGTGTGATCTGTGCAGCATGCGCTGACTTTAGGCTTGGAGATACAGATGCAAGACCAGTGCAAGGCAGGGTGCCAGCAGCCTACCTGCACTTGCTGCTGACCCAAGGAGTGATGGAGCCAGCCAAACACCTACAGATGCACATCAGGCTACCCATCAGAGTCAGCCAGAAAAGACAAGGAGGAATTCAAGGGGATATTAAGTGCCAGGGTTCCCATGTACCACAGTCCTTTTCTCTAGTCTCTCAGGTAGTACCTGATAAATCTGCTGCTTCAGTAGCTGGAGAATATGATAAAAATACTGCTGCAAAATGAGATGGAGAAAAGCAAGATCTAAAAGGAAGGAGAGGCTTTTGTGACTAAACATACCCCAAGGAATACCAAGGAATCCCATGCTGGGGTACTAATCTGCTGGTGCTTCTGGCTGACCTCCTTCATCAGACTTCCCCAAGAACATAGAAATAAAAGGACAAACAATACACAGAACACACAACATCACAGAACAAACAGTAAATAACCCCTTCCAGATAAGGTAGGTCTCTTACCACCTCGATTTTTAGGATTTAATTCCAAGTTGTGCTTCCAAATGGTATTACATAAATATATTACTGTGTTAAACAAAATGAGTTTTATCTGTGAGTCCATGTTGTTTTCAAGGGAAACAACATTCCTGAATGTGAAAGAGAGCATTTCTATTAGCCTCTCTATAGAAATAAAATACACCTCAGATGAAAATGAAACATAAAAAATTTAAGCAACTTAAAATAAAAGATATGACATTTCCAACATATTTACACTTCTGTATCTCCTTAGAAGCCTTTCTGATAAAATATCCTGAGGGACTTTTCACAAAATGTAATTTATATGTCTCTTAAACTTACAGGAGGCTTGGGAACAGCGAGGGGGAAAAAGCAGCAAGCTCCCCTTCTAATGGCAGCTTAATCTTCAGGTGAAATTATCAGCTCTTGGCCAAAGTACCTTACCTAACACTGGCTATGGAACTGGAGGCTTTATGAGAGTGCACATGGAGTAAGCTTCTCTGTCAGCTGTGTCTCCATCTTTGATGTACCAGTTATGTTAATAATAATAACAAGCAAAACAACTGGGTTCTTCTTACGTTAAAGATCAAAGAATTTCTTCCACTAAAATACAGTCATTTCCACTACAACAGTCAGAGTCGTCAGCGACTTTCTTACAGATGCAGAATTAAGACTATTATAATGACAAAAGCAGAAAATTTCCAAAGCTGACCCTCTGGGCAGAAGCAGGGTGAGCATCTGTTGACCTGATAACTGGCCTCCCCACACCAAAGATGCTTTCTTTAGAAAAAATATTTCACTCTGCTTTCCAGCTCTGAGTCTTATAACAGCCCCTTCACTCCCATAGTCAAGACAGGGAAAAATATACCCATCTCATATACCATTTTCAAGGAGGTTTTCCAGATTTTATTTTCTTCTCCTGTGCGATGCCAGAGCTGTCACAAGTATTAATGAGAGAGCTGATCAGTCTGCCAGATCTTCAATATGCATTAGAGAATGAAACACTCTTAATTCAACTAACAGCCTGCTATCATGTTCCACAGCTGCTAGGGATAGTGGGAAAGTAGCAGTGAAGAAGAAAATCTGAGCAACAAGCAAGAGATCATGAATGTGGACTTTCACAACATTTTTTTAATGAAGGTTGGCTGTTTTTGTTGCTGTTGTTTATTTCATGTGTTGTTTTGTTTTTTGTTTTGTTTTATGAGAAGCACAAATGAGTATTTAGAAAGGAGGCCAATGGGTATGGAGGGTGGAAGATACACGTGGCTCCTGTTTCTTGCTCCCTGAATGTTGGTATTTTACTATTTCTCTTCCCTCCAAAAGGGAAAAGAGAGATGTATTTTACGGGCCAAACTCTATCTACTGGCAGATTTTGGTAGAAGATCCCAAACATTTCCAGAGCTAAAAAGGAAACCCTGGTGAACCTAGAGCACTTTTCAGAGTTAAAATGAATAGACTCAAGGCCTTGGTGGACAAGTAACAGTACTAGCCTGAGTTTGAAAATTTCAGCCCACCATATACACTTCAGTGAATTGAGAAATCACAGTAAGTCATTTTACGATACAGCAAGATTACAGTGATAAATTCAGTGCTGGTATAAATAACACGAGCTGCAGCTGAGCGTATAGATGCCTCAGTAACTCATGGAAGCAGCTGAGAAAGGAACATGCATCTAAAACATGATCAGCTGTATTTGGATATTCCTATTAAACATATCAATAATAAAACAGAGTGAATACAAATATTCTTGCATTTCACAGAATCACAGGATTGTAGAGGTTGGAAGGGGCCTCCAGAGATCACTAAGTGATGTTGATTCTAGTTGAATGCTTAGAAGTTTACTCATCACTTCCTTTTGACATATAAGTCATTAAAAGCACTTCTGCTGATTTGAAATTGAGAAAATATTTACCACAATAATTTGCTGCACATTAGCAGCTACAACCAGTTTTTAAATGCCAGCATTCTAGGCTTACATTACAAAGGCTACTTCAAATACCAACGATTCACTGTGATTATAAGTAAACAAACCAAGAGTTGTTTATTCAATGCTTGTAATTCTTTTTCTTTTGCCTGTATGACTTGCAGTCACAAGTCCATTAAGAGTAGGCAATATTTCCCTTTCCTGAAGAGTACTTTCTGTTTAGCTCTAATGGAGGTAACAGTTTAACTCTGATGGCACTTGAATGTAATCACTAAGAAATCACTGCTGCATCTAAGCCTGCTGGGACAAACCTGACAGCAAACATTATGGGTCCTGTTCAGTATATCTTTCCTGCTCTTTTCTCAGCAAGCATTTCCCTGTTTCTTGCTTTGTATGAAATGCCTTCCTTTTTGTCTTCAGTGATATCTATCAGTACAGATAGTAGGCATTAGTTTTAATAGTGAAGAATTAGCTTTTTTTTCTTTCCCTGTCACTGAATTTTTAAATGTGTATGTGTTGTGCATTAAGAATGATCTTAATTCTGGGTTGTATCTTGTGATTTATGCTTTTGTGCTATGTTATTAACACACCTGCCTATCAACCAACCAACACATTATTCCAAATGGCATAAATATAGCAAAGAATTCCCTTTTGCACCTCAGTGATACTTGCTGTATAAAAGCAAGAAAACAAACAAAAATACTAACTTAAATTTATCTTTCCATGCATTTTTTTAAATTATTGTTCAGGGCTCCTTTGCATTCTGGAAAGTAGTGTGAGCACTTGCAAATTCAGCTTCCTAAGCAGGATGCCTCCATATCAGTGTACTTATTCAGTGGCTTTTGTGAGTCAGAGTAAGAAGCTAAGCCAGCACTAGATGGAGCTCCTATACAGCAGCATCTCAGGAGAAGTCTAGGGGATTTGTGCACATGAGAGAAACAGGAATGATTGCACAGTGCTGGTGCATCAGAGAGATGCTTGCAAAATGCTCAGGTACGAGGCAGCAACTCCACATCCATGCCCATGCTGCCCTGCAGGACTTCCATCTCTTGCCAGGAGTGCTTCTTTGCTTTCCAAACAGGGAGAGCAGCTTGGCACCTTCCTTCATGCTCAGCATCTGCACAGAGGTAACACAAAGCACAGTCTCAGGGCTTGTCACGCCATGGAGACACAGTACCATGTCAGCAAAGAGGTGAAATTACAGCGTTTGATTATAGCAGACAGGAAGTCAAGTTTCCACCAGACCATGACCAGCTAGTCATGCTAAGAGACTGGTTTTTCTCTGGGGTCGATTTATTTTTTATAATAACCAGCTATGACTGTCAATAACCAGTCATACATCTGCTAGTTTGAATACAATGTCAAAATATGTAGACTAGCCTCCACACTGCCCTTGGGATTTTCTTCAGCAGTTCCACTACCCAACAACATCATGTGTTACAGAGGTAAGAAGAAAGATGGTAGAAGGCTACTCTAACCCATGTCCCTTCTGATTTTGCCGCCAGAAAGATGAACAGTGAGAATAAGGGATATTCTCCAGTCCTTAAAGCTCAAAAGGATGTTAGAAGATGAAATCTTTTGCTGTGTTCACTATGAAGAGATTTACAGCAGATTTCATCCAGTCAGCGAGTCTAATCTGCAACACTGGATAGATTAGTAGAAATTACTCTAGAGCATATAATAGTAGACATATAGAGAGATATGACATATTGGTACAAGTCAGCATGGCTATCATGGAGGGACACCATGACTAAAGAATTCATTAGTAGTCCTTGACAGTGTCATTCAGATAAGGTTGATCTACTTGATAAAGCCTACCTGGAATTCCATAAAGCTTTGACTAGACCAAAAGCTCTTAAGGATAGCAAGCCATCTTGCAATAATGGAGATCCTCACATGGATAAATGATCAATTAGAAGCAAGAAGTAAAGAACAGGAGAAAACAGTTTTCTCAGTGGAAAATTTTGGCCGTTAAAGTCCCTTATGGATCTATGCCAGACACAATGTTATTCATCATATCAATAAATGATCTGGAAAAGATAGTGAAGAGTGAAGTTTTCTGACCATGCTATGCTGAATAACTCAAAATCAGCAAAGCTGACTGTGAAGTACTGCAGAACAATCTCATGAAACTAAGTCACTGAGCAGATGAAATGCTGTATTGATATAAACTGTCATATGTGAAGAAAAACAGTCCTAGCTTTAAATATGCTGTGATTGTATCTGACTGACTTACTGCTATGGAAATAGAGTTATGACAGACAATTTTATGAAAATCATTTCTGCTAAGCACCAATGCTCATCAGCACTTAGAAAAGTAAACATCAGGGATTATTAGAAATTGGGAAAAAAAGAGAAAATAGTAGAGACTATCAAAAGGTGGATGGGAGTTGATTATTTAGTGCTTCTCATAATACAAGAATAGGATTTCCAAATGAAATAATCAGATTGCAGAGTCAGAATAAACAAGCAGGAGAAGGTACTTTATTTTGCACAGTATACAGCTGGTATGTGGAACTCTCTGACATGGTATACTGTGAACACCAAAACTTTGTAGAGTTTCAGAGAGGACTCAGTTTGGGAAATAAATCCAGGAAGGACTATGCTCAACAGTACTGCTTCAGGCATGGAGTCATTGCATCACAAATCACAGGCTGCTGTCACTGCATACTGTAATAATACCATCAAATATTTAACATTACTGTAACTTTAAGTTTAGCATTTTAGCTTTGCCGTGCAACATTTTTGAATGGCAAATGCTTAGAATGCATGAGCGTACTGTGCAAGGCACAACTCGCATTTAGTTATTAAAATGATAAGAAGAAACAATTACAGAATAATAAGAGATTACTACCTGCATGAATCTACTGTTAGCATTTCTTTCCCAAAGGTCTGAGTGTCCCCAGCTGCAGATAAGATACTAACACTTAGAAAGCTCCTATTGTTCTCATCCTCAAATTCCTTGTTAAACACCCCTTGATTCACTGACTAATAGAGAAAAACTGCTATATGGAGCAACCAGATGGTAGTATGTCTACTTTCTTCTCTTATCACAAAGAATATTAAGCCATGGCTTTGTCTTCCCTTATAACCTGCTTTCTACTCACTAGAAAAAAGCTTACTTAAATCCCTACTGGTGTATTTATTTGGCAGCCTTTCATCCTATTCCTCTGATACAGTCTTTGCTTCAGACAAGGATTTTAAGCAGAAATATGCAATTAGTTTTACAAAATGCATTCAGTAAAGGAATCCTCAACATCCACACACAGCCATTGCTGTGCACTCCTCTTTTACAGCCACCCACTCTTTCTCTAAAAAGCCAGCAGATCAAAAATGTCGCAAAATTTGATAGTTTTGATAAAATTATGCCCCTGTTACAAAGATCAGCATGGAGGAGAGTTGCTTTGTGCACAATATCCACAGTGCACATGCATGCGTTGTGCAGATACTCCTTGCTGCCTTTAAGAGGCAGACTTTGCAACCTGCCACTCCTGCCATACTATTCTGGACCATGGCATTTTTCTAATGACATCCTGCTGAATGCAGACCCAGGCACTTGGGGATCAGCCGAAGGACAGTGACCAGGGCAAGGTGTGCGAGGAGCAGCTGAGGCCCCTCGTTGTGCTCAGCGCAGAGCAGAGGAGCTGAGGGGAGGCCTGATGGCGGCTGCAGCTCCTCACAGGGAGCGGAGGGGCAGCGCTGAGCTCTGCTCTGTGTGACAGCGACAGGGCTGAGGGAACGGCATGGAGCTGTCAGGGGAGGGCAGCTGGGGGTTAAGGGTATGAAAATAATTCATCTGAAAGAGGGTTTCAATCTGTTGAGGCATTTGAAGCCTGCATGATTGATCCTTTCTTCCCTTGGAAAGTTATCTATAGTTTCTGCACTGGATTGCATTAGTGGAACCAATAGAAACAAAAGAAAATAATAGAAAATGATAGAACAAAACATACAATGGAAAAAAAAAAAAGTAGAAAATTAACATATGGTGAACATCTGCCTCTGACAAAACACTACACAGTGTATGTAAAGATTAACAGCTTACCCCAGTGAGACTTTAGTCTTTTGCATTTTGGCTGCTATGCTTTCGTTTGTAACAGCGAAAGCTTATATGCAGCCATAGGATGGCACTTCCAACAACTGGTGGCTGTCTGTGAAATGGTTTAAAGAAACCACAAATAGGAGAAATAATACAACTTTGCCATTTTTAGGAAGAATCTTTGGATGAAGCTGCCCATAGCAATTGATGCTGAGGCTGATAACTGGGTCAACGCTCCCACATCTGCCTGCCCTCATCCATGTGGAGATCACCATGTCATGAGGAGAGAGGAAGGTAACCAAGTCCCAGATCACTCAGGGGTCAGGGCAGAGGGATAGTTGGCAGTCTGGAGAAAAGGAGGCCAAGAGTTGACCTCACTGCTCTGCAGTGTTTTGAGGAGGGAAAAAGAGGGAAGTGCTGAACTCTGCTCCTGGGAATCAATGGTAGAATGAGAACAAAGCATAAAGCTGCACCAGGGGACAGTCAGCCTGGGCACTGGGAAACATCTGTTTACTATGAGGTTGTGCAAAACACTGGAACAGGCTTCCTACAGAGGTGACTGGCCTCAATAATATGTTGTAATTTTTGGTTAGCTGTGACACGATAAGGCAGTTGGACTCAAAGTCCCTTGCAACTGAACTACTTCCATCCTATTTTCATTCTGTTCTGTTCTATGCTAATTCTAATTCTAATTCTAATTCTAATTCTAATTCTAATTCTAATTCTAATTCTAATTCTAATTCTAATTCTAATTCTACTGTTATGCTGTGCTATGCTGTGTTATGCTATGCTGAAAATAATGGCGGGATGTCAGGGGAAGGGAGCAGCTAGTTGGAGTGGTACTCCTGTGTGTTTGCTGCCTACAAATCTCAAATATTCACCTTGCCTGTCTCAGTTATGGAAAAAAAACCAACAATAATAGCAGTCAGAGGTCATTTTCACTTAGTACTCTGGAGAAACAACAAAACAAAACGAAACAAAAATCCACAAACCCACAGACCTTCCAGCAATAGGGGTTGTTAGGGCTATTGAATAATTTAAGTAGTGATTCATTTTTAGCTGTGAAATCATCAGGAGCCTGTGAATCAATAGAGGCTGCAGCTTATTAACTTATTAGACATTTATTGAATCTCTGGTTTCAGAAATGTTTCTAAGCTAATGTTGATCCCTAGAAAAGCACAAATCTAAACAGAGCAGCTCCAGCTTTGAAAGAAACTTGTTTTTCCATATCAGTACAATCTTTTTGCAAACTACTGTAAATGATTTCCTCATCTTAATAACTGTTCTTTATTAGAAAAGTGGCAGACACACTAACAGATAATAAAAACCTTGGTGGTTACTTCAAATAAAGCGTATTGGCCACTGATGAGAAAAAAGCAGAAAAAATGAAATTGGTAGTTATTAGCCATTACTGTGGCATTATTCGGAACAATGCCAACAGTCATGTATCTCCTTTATCACTGAAAAGCCAGTAGGTTTTCATTTGCTTATTAGACTGGAAGATGTAGCATTCTGCTTAAATGCTTCCTAAAAGAAATGGACATTGAAAATAAATGTCATCTGTTAAGAAAACACCACTAGCTATATATCTTGGTTTTAAATAGTCAGATAGTATCCATTCTCTGGTAGACTGCAGGGACTACAAGGGAAGTTCAAGATTTGTTTTTTTTTAAATTATAGAATTCTGTTCAGATGGGGTAGCGCACAGGTCTTAAGAATTACAAGAGATTATTAAGCACATAATTAAATAGGATATGATTGAATAGCCTTTCACAAGCAAAGTCCAGTGCTCTCCAATGTACTTTTTCTGAGTGAATACTGCTTGTTTACTGGGCTGTAGTTTAATTCATTTTACCCACGGAGGGGGCAGGAAACCAGGTACATTTTAATAGTATATTTCTTCACACAGATGTGTCCTGACTACAGACACAGTTGTTTTCTATTTTCTCCTACAGTGATAGAAAAGTAGTATAAGACATAGCATTACCTATGTTAATGCTGTGACCTAGAATTAAGGAACAGAGTCTGCAAATACACATGATTAAACCCAACTCTGACAGAAATGCTCTTTCATCATCTCAAACACAGCTTGCAGCCCTGACCTTTTATACTCATTCATCAGCAGAATAATTTTGCAAGGAAATTTGATGTGGTTCTTCTTTAAGCTCCTTCCATATCTGTATGTAAAGTGATTTTATTTTGCATCCTTCTTTGCAAGAAGTCCTTAACATTCTTCAATACATGGCTACAATGTAGAGCTAGGTACCAGAACCAAATTCATGCATTGAATCACAGGCATGACTGCTTGATAAGGTAGCTTTGAACACAGGCAGAAAATTGTAGTTACTCGCACACACACAAAAACAGACTTGTTGAACATTTCTTCCAGAACAGAATTTGGCATCAGGAGGACAGCTGATAATTATACTTTTTAAAAGTTCCAAGGAAATTATTGATCTCTTTGCAGAATTCTGCTATTCCACTCCTCCTTCCAGGGACACACACACAAGTATGCTGTACACCTTTCACTCTTGATATCACTGCATGGCTTTTGTTGTCTATCTTTTGGTCAGGCATTAGGGGAATAGACTCTAGATTATCACACAACAAAACACAGCAGCTGAAAATATTGGCAATGGCAGCCGAGACTCATGATGACTCAACCTACATGTGCCTGCTGATGCACGGTGAAGGGCAGGCAGGGATCAGTGACCTGTTCAGAGTATGCTCTAGCTCCTGTTAGAGCCACATGCTTCCATTTTCTCTGTGCTGAAAGCTAGGAGCCTGGTGGAGAAGGGGAAACAGACCACTGGAGTTGATTTGGGGCTGAGCTGAGTCTGCCTAGTCCAAAGGAGGGAGAAGCAACCATGCCTGATAATAGTTTCTCTGTACTGTAAGATTCCTTCTTTAACTGGCTTTCTAACATTTTTGCTTGAGCTGAATCCCTGTTTGTTTCAGTAGCACATGAAAACACAATGATCATGCTCTCCCAATTATCTATAGGCAGAGCAGACAGCATTTTCCCTAACAATGAATGTGTGGTCAAGTTCTGAAAGGAGGTGGGCACTACTTCAGGGAAACCTCATAAATGTTTTCCAAATATTCACTTTTGGGCAGTTATTCCAAGTGATTTCAGTAGGGATGGTGTATGATGCCTGGAGGATCTAGAAATAAATTAAGAGGTAAACACAACATCCAGGAAAAGGGCACGACACTGAAGTGAAGAGGAAGCTATAAGAAAAAGTAAGAAAATGACATAGAAGCCAAAAGGAGCAATAAGCACCCAGGTTGTGAGGGCTGTGTCATGGCTGCAGAGGGTACAGAGCACATATTCACCTCACCATCCTCGGCTCTTTTCAGAACTAGTGGAAACAGAGTCACTTCTATGACACAGCTCACATCATCCTAAAGAGAAGTTTGCAAGTACATCCGATGATTTGCACGTTGGCAGAGCAAATTTGTTTTTCTATTGATTATGAAAGAAGGGATTGGAAAATGTCTGGTTTTAGTGAGAGGATTTCCATCTGTTCAGCATTTCATGTTTCCATGTAAATATGGGTTTCAGAAGCGTATTTAATAACGTCCTGAATAAGTAATTTTGAGCTTCCATTTACTGTACTGTCTATGAGATGCTTAAAGTTACATAGAAAAAAATAAGAAAACCAACAACCACCAGTTGTAACACTATAATAAGATCAGTAAAATCCTCCAAGTAATAACTCTACTTTTCCTTTTCTAGCACTGTGAGCACAACTTTTGATGTTTTCCAATTAGCTAGAGAACCTTTTCCTTGCTCCTTCCTTTGAAACAGTAAAATATCTCCGATATCAAACAAATCACACAAAAATGTCATTGTTAGTGATGCACCTCAAAATTTTCCAGCCACAGAATCCAATGCTGAATTTTCTGGACTGGAGAAATCTTCATCTTTAACACAACTTATCATAGAATCATAGAATCATAGAATCACTCAGGTTGGAAAAGACCTTAAAGATCATGGAATCGAACCGCAACCTAGCCATACTACCCTGACTCTAACAAACCTCTGCTAAATCATGTCTCTGAGCACCACATCCAAATGGTTTTTAAACACATCCAGGGATGGTGACTCAACCACCTCCCTGGGGAGCCAATTCCAGTGCTTAACAGCCCTTTCTGTAAAGAAGTTTTTCCTGCTATTCAAGCTGAACTTACCCTGGTGCAACTTAAGGCCATTTCCCCTCGTCCTGTCACCAGTAAGAAGAGACCAGCCCCGCTCTCTCTGTAAGCACCTTTCAAATACTGGAACAGAGCAATAAGGTCTCCCCTCAGTCTCCTCTTCTCCAGACTGAACACCCCATGTTCCTTCAGTCTCTCCTCATAGGGCATATTCTCCAAGCCCTTCACAAACCTTCACAAACCCTTCAAAAAGCCTCCTTCTTTGGACCTGCTCCACCACCTCAATGTCCTTTCTGTACTGAGGTGCCCAAAACTGAACACAGTACTCGAGGTGGAGCCCCATCAGTTCCAGGTACAGGGCAGGATTACTTCATTTAGTCTATTTAATGCTTTGTCCTGATACAGCATAAAGTAGAAATTCTGAAAATGAACTGCAAAAGTCATCCATACCCTAACTGTGCCTATGCTACATCTTTGGGAAGTCTACAGTGGTGCAAATATATTGGGAAAAGATTAAATTTCCTTCAAAGCTTTCTCTGTCCAGAAATGTGAAGTGTTTAACAAGACACTGGAGGCAATATGTGCGAGATGGTCAAAGCTGCATGACAATATGCATGTAGATACACGTTCTCTGTGGGAGTGTTTTACTAAATAATGTATTTTTCCTAAATTAAATTTTAGTGCTGAATCATGACATAATATATTTAACAATTTGTTTTTCAGGCTGCTTACAAAGTTTACTCCAAGTTCACTCGGGAACATGTTCCTGTCCCTGTGTCCCTTTCCATGTTTGCTTGAACGTATGGCCACGAACCTACCAAAGTGTGTCTAAGTGATGGGTAACAAGGACAAATTCAGAAAATCCATCCATTTCTCCAACTCTGTGATGTGCAGTTTCCACTGCAGTGACCCACTTGACAGAGCTGCAAACACGCACAAGCACAAGGGAAAAATAATTTATGACAGGAACAGTCCCTGCTTTCCCTCCTCTAGTTCCATTCCTTTTGCTCCCCCAAATAAAATCCCAACAGCTCTCTTGCTGCTGCAGCAAGCCTCGTAATATTTACTGTTCTCCTTAAAATCCACATTAAATGCTTATTGATCAGCATCTGCACTGCCCATTAGTTTCTAAACCATCTGCCTTCAGAGAATGGTTTGAAAGCAGAGGTGTGGAAATCAGCAAGCAACTACTCTTTGTCCATATTTTTTCCATTGTGCCCATGGCAACTCCCCTAGTTCTGGTTCTTGATTCATGATTTTTAAGTGCCCAGGGTAAGCAATGAATTACCCAGTAAAGACTTATTCCACAGCAGCTCAATTCCACAGTGAGCAATGTCAATTGCACTGTGGATTTTGCAAGGAAGAGGATCAGATCTGCTTCGTGGATCACCCCTCAGGGAAACATTTACGTGATTTAAAAAGATAAGGCATTTCAAAGAAAATGAGTGATCTATGGCCACATATTTGCATTTCAAACAAACCTCATCCTCCTACTTTCTCTGGCTCAAGTTTCCCCCAGGCTAGACCTGTCAGGTAAAGCCTTTACTCCCAATTTAATTTTACACAGGAAGAAGGTGGCTTGCATAGCACCACAAAACAAAGTGTGAAAGAACAAAATAACCACTTAAAATCCAGACCTTCTCAGGTAGATTTAAAAGGTGAATTACATTATTATTATTATTATTTTACAGTTTGAAGTTGTTTTTTGTTTGTTTTATACATCATCAAATAATTGCCATGAGGCTTAGTTTCCCACTGTTTAGTACGGGAGAGCACAATTCTAATGAAGCTTATAGACTTATTATAATATCATACTAAATTCTGGTTCTATAAAGAAATTTGTTTTAGCAGGACAGACTTTTATCCCTTGAGAAAAAAAAAAAAAAAAAAATTAAAAGGGGAAAAAAAAGACTAAGTAATAATTTTACAGGGTTTATTCCTACAAAACTTGATCATAGAATGGCCTGGATTGAAAAGGACCACAATGATCATCTGGTTCCAACCCCCTGCTATGTGCAGGGTCACCAACCAGCAGACCAGGCTGCCCAGAGCCACATCCAGCCTGGCCTTGAATGCCTCCAGGGATGGGGCATCCACAGCCTCCTTGGGCAACCTGTTCCAGTGTGTCACCACCCTCTGAGTGAAAAACTTCCTCCTAATATCTAACCCAAACCTCCCCTGTCTCAGTTTCAGACCATTCTCCCTTGTCCTATCACTATCCACCCTTGTAAACAACCGTTCTCCCTCCTGTTTATACACTCCCTTCAAATATATGAAGGGCACAATGAGGTCTCTACAGAGCCTTCTCTTCTCTGAAATGTTTAACTTTAATTCTTCTTTCCTACAACATGACTCTCATTATGGATCCTGAGCATTAGGGCCACTCCTCTGAGCTCTGACAGTCCAAAACAAGGCAGAAGGCACAACAGAGAGTATGGTAACTTTCAGTTAATGAAAAGCATACAACTTTTGAGAAGTATAGTTAAAGGATTGCAAATAACTGTTAAAAATACAAATAAATGGTCTCCTTCTTAGTCACATATAATGTGCTCACAAGTGTTCCTTTTACAGTGCAGTCTTTTATATTGTAGCCATTATTTTCTATTATTTATAGTTGTTGCAATTATGTTTATAAATCTAATCCACTTTGTCACTCACAACATATCCATAGTGATCAAGACTGTGATCTGAACTGGACTACATTGGTGTCAGAAACTCATCTTGCTGACAAATATCCATTTCCTTATCTTCTGTGATTACACTGTGAGGTCTTACACCATCAGGTTACAATAGAGAATATACCAACTTCTCTCAAGTACCTGAATCACTGCTAAGTTTTACGGAAGACAAGGAAAAGAATGAATAAGATGTTGCTTTTGTTTATTTCCCTTTACCATTAATATCTGAAAATCTCAGAATGGGGGGGAGGGGGGGGAGGATTCAGAGCACATACCTCTTTCAGATCATTTTCCAAATACTGTGAAAAAAATTAACCATTCCCATTAGCATGTCCCTAAGATGTTCAGGTATTCAGTGCTCAGTTTGTAGCGCTTGGCACACACATGAGATGCAAAAGAATCATACACTTAGGAATTTTGTTTTCAGGCACTATGAAGAACTGAAATGCTGTCAGCCTGTTGCACGCTTGCATTAGCTCTTCCTTAGCCCATATTAGAGTTCAGAATTTCAAGAAAATGTATGAACAATGGTATTTATCTACAGGTATAAGCTGTCCATAGAGATGTGTGAATGTTAAGCTTCCTGCTAGTATTATTTGCTTTTACTCATATTATTTTCCAGAGAACACTTTCTAATTACAATTCTGCAGGAACTTCTGCAGCATGCCCCTTATGCTCTATTAGTTGTGAGTGTTGCAAGGCTTTGTAAAAGGAATTGCAAAAGAATTCAGCACTGTTAGGAAAAGTTTCCATGTACAAAAGTTCAGTAATTGCCAGCAGGCAGGCAGACTCAGCCAGCCCAACCACTCTGCTAACAAATGAAGAAACAGTAAGTGGAGCTGAAGTTACCCTTAGCACTCTCGGTTCTGCTTTTGTTTGTATGCTGCTCCTTTGCCAATCTAACCCATTTTTAAAACTGCACCAGGCCCTCTCGCACGAACATGGGTGTCACTGCAACAGGGAAACCTGCCATTTATACAGCAGATCTGAAGAATCAGTCCACAAGCAATTCCACCCAAGGGCAGCCGACCCTTTTGCTGTTTTGAGTCCACAGTAACTGGGATGAGAACACACTGGCATCCTAGCAGACAAGCCAACAAGCTCAAAAGGACTCCTTCAACATATGTTTTTTTCTAATTCCCTAAGCACATGTGTTTCTTTCTTCTCAATTCAAGTGTTATCTTCCCATCCCTTTCCTAAATAATAAAACATGAGGGTAAATTGGATGGAGAGAACTCAGCCCTAAACTTTCCCTCTCTGAGAAAACTTGTGACTGAACCATTCAGCTCTGTGTTTTTCCTGCAGTTATAAAGACAGAGCAACAAAGGCTTGGGAATATATCCAAAACCCTGTGCCTCCCATGTGAATATATTTCTACAAAGTTACTTTGAGGAAGCTATTTGCTAAAGCTCCAGACAGCTAAGGAACCAGAGCCTCCTTCAGAAAAAGGGAAAAGAAAAACATTATTTTAGATCTGCACAGATTAGAACAAACTACCACCCTCCAAAACCAAGCCAAGGTGTTGCTGATAATGGAGTTTATTTTTGGATACATGAAGACTGTGCTTTTATATTACACAACTTTGGGCAAAGCAGGAGCTTCCCATGGGAAACTGCCAGGTTGAGATAACTGTTATTAGTGAAGCACAAGTTTGTGGAAGGGAAGGGCACCAGATGAGAGTACACTGCTGGAAACAGCAGGAGTTTACAATACAGGTAGAACACAGGGATTTGGATCCGCATTCTTACTCTACATCAAGGACTAACAAAGTACTGCTTAGGCCAAAGCACCAGCATGACGCACACCCTAGCTTCAGTGGCAGTAGACCTTTGGGTGTACTCGGCCTTGCCCCAGCAGCCTAGAGGCCATTGAAACAAGGGTGTAGAGCAAGACAGACTGGGTCCTGCAGACTGAGTGAGAGTCACGTCTAGACTAACGGCCACAGGACAGATCATGTCTTAACAGATCTATTTTGGCACAGGAATAAATGAACCAAGCACTGCTGTTAGGTGATGCAATTCTGAAAATGATCGGCCACCTTGGAAGGACAATGGCTGTTGTCTGTCTGTCAATCTTTTTTTCTGTTTTATCTTTTTTATAATTTAAATAATACAATAATTTTAACTTAAAGAATTTAAAGAATGTAAATCTAACACAGCAAAAGCTTGTTGTGGGAAATGTTTTATCTGCACAGAGGAAGGATGCAAAGATACTATTTATCTACAGCATGGATGCACACTTTGAGTATTTCTGACATCTAGTCCCATGACTTAATTTGTTATTGAATCTGCATTATGTAATTTTCAAATAAAGATTTTGCTCTGGGGGAGAACAGAAAGCATCTAATGATAAAAACTGTCATTATCTGGGACAAAAGGGAATTCATGTTGTAGATCAATAGATAATTACAAATGACACATGGAGAACTTTCATGAGGCTTTGTTTGTGATAGAAGCAATGCTGAAGGGACTGTTTACTGTTGGCACAGATTTTCTTGAAAAAAAGGGAAGTGCAGTGTATGTTCACATACTCTAATTCCTTATTCCAGAAGTAATTCCTCTTTGTAGATGCCATTTTTAGCTCTTAAATGAGTTATTTAAAGAATTGGATATGTTAAAGAATATTTGTCAGCTCTCTGCTCTTGTATAAAGCCTTCAGTTAAAATTTTTTACACAATGAATTTCAGTTCTGTTTTACTGTAACAAGTAAACCAAAGCATTGCTCTTTTTAACCATACAGCAGCTAAATCACTGAGTTGCTTCATTCACCTCTGTTGAAAAGAATAGAATAAGAGAACTCTTACCAAAGCAGGAATTGACAAAGCCATACCACCTACAACCATGCTCCCCTCCAATCCATTTGCCATGGATGTTAGATGCAAAACTCAGGGTAGTGCCTGAGATGCAGACTAACATGTCACTGATACTGATGTTCAGGAGGAGCATGTTGACAGGGTTACGGAGGGTTTTAAATTTGCAGAAGAGGATGAGGACAATCAAGTTATTCAGGAAACCAAAGAACAAGATAAATCCAAGAAAAACAGCCACTACTGTGTGCCCATTTCGTGAGAGTCCAGCTCTTTGCTCAACAGGATCTGTAGGAGCACCAAAGCTCAGGTTATATGTCCAAGTGTGGTTCATTTCGGACTTTGCCACAGGTAGGTGAGGGCAGAGACACCAGATGCTCTATGCTGAAGTCCTCTGGCAGTTTCACAGAAGCATCCCCCCATGACAGATCAAATAATTTCAGGATTCTTGCAATCTTCACTCAGCTGAGGAATATTTTCCTGCATTACCTTTCAGAGGTAAGATCTGCATGTTGCTCCAGGGCATGAAAACCAAGCAGTGACCTCAAATTCGTCTCTATTTTTAAAAAATCGGATCATCTTAGATGATCTTTTTTTGACACTCAGACTGGAAGGTGTCTTAAGAAAGTGCTTCAACATGGCCTCCTTCAGAGCAAATGGGAAACCTCCCTACCAGCGGCAGCTACTGTTGTTTCTTCTAATAACATGTAACTCTGGAAAAAAAAAAAAGAAAGGAAAAAAGAAAGAGAAAACAAATCATACAATCATAGAATCACAGAATCATAGAATCATAGAATGGCTTGGGTTAGAAGGGACCTCAAGAATCATCAAATTCCAACCTCCTTGCCACAGGCAGAGCCGTCAACCTCCCTATCTAATAAAAATGGTAAAAACAAAACAACCCTTCCTTTATTAAGACCAAAGTCAGTATATGATTTAATTACAGCATCTCCCTATTTAAACTTCAACAAAAATTTCTGTCTTCTCAGTTTTCACTCTGATTTTCAACAGAAGTATCAGTTCATGGAAGTTCCCTTGGCTATTCTAAACAGTTGTTCCCCAGTTCTCAGTTTAGCATGGAAAAGGCTGGTCAAACCTTTCTAGAAAGGTTCCTCAGAGGACAAAAATCCTTGCAATACCTGTCTTTCACCATAGCTTTCCAGAGGGGAAATCTGTATCATCTTCTGTGCCAAGTTAATCCACCGAGTGAAGTTTTAGTTTTGGCTGGAACTTAATTACAACCAAATTTTTCAGAAGGAGAAAGTATTTCTCGGGCCAGAAAGAATAATTTCAAGTGCAGTCTCCGAAGCTCTCAGGTGCTTGCAAAGGTTGGCAAAGCTGTGATATCAATTCCACTTCTCCCACATCTACCAGTGGACAGGTGTTCTCCTTCATTATTTATAAAGCAGACAAACACCCAGCGCTTCACATCTCTCTGCCACCACAGACATGAATTTGTATAGCCACATGCAGTGAATGCCGTGTGTGTGTTTTGTGAAGCAACAGCAGCATGCTTAATGTGGATGTGTAACTGATTAGCCAGCTTCCCACATGATTGCAGGCAAATTCTGCATCAATGCTGCTATAAAAATGGAGATTGGAATACATTGGAATTCCCACTGCTTGGAACAAAATGCATAATACATAGCTGAAAACACAAAAGCTTTTGTTTTAGGAGGCATAATTAGACACATTTCAAAATGTGCCATCTTCTACATTACTCCTAACCGTTGCTTTTTGCAAACTGTGGTGTGAAAATAAGTAAACAAATGAAGTGTTAACCAATTGGAAAGCTGAGAGCTCATTAGTGTTCACTGAAGACAGAGCGGTTTCTTTTGCTTCTTCAATCACAGCTTTCTGACATGGTGAATGACTGTTGCAAGTATTTGTTATTACTATTTCGTTAATTTCACGAAGTCACTGTGGCAAAGACATTGTTGCAATGATTCGGAATATAGACAGTGCCTTAACTCTGTCTTGTGATGGGTAAATGATGAAAATATTACATACATTTTGCAAACCTTCAGGTTGGCCACTCAGTACTCAAAAAGCTGATGCTTTCTACCTTCCTCCTCCCCTCGTCCATCTCCCCCATTTAGGAAAGACATGGTAATTTAGATTGGTAAGGGTCTCAAGAGGCATATCTAACAGGAGGAGCACTTGAAATTCTCTCTCTACTATCATCTGTAGATTCCTTTTTTAATAATCCTCCTTATGCCCTAGCTATTACTAAACTTTTTTTTTTTTTTTTTTCCATTATTTCTAAGACAATTTTCTCTAATCTGTTTGCATGTGTCTGTTTATTGAGGAATTTAAGTAAGGTCAGTCATATCTGCTCCTCTCGAAACCATAATGCTGAATCTGGCGTCAAAATTTGGAGAGACTTAAGTCTGATTTACACAGATTAATTTGCACAGATGCAATTTATTCTCCCCAAAACTGAACTGGTTATGCCTAGATAATCTGTAGCAAAGATTACAGTGTGCCATCATAAATGTTTCTATGTGGGAATTACATTCACCAGAATAATCACAGGCCAAGGGTTTAAATTATTGCAGGATAATATTATCATTAAAGCAGCACAGTTAGACAAAGGCTACAATCCCCTTAAAAAATATGAGCAACTTTACATACATGTATCTCTATTAACATCAAAATCTAAACAATGACATATAGCTCTTTCATACACAGTTACTAAATACGCATATATGTGTTAGATGTTGTACTGAAGGACATAGTTTAGTGGGGAAATATTTGTGGTAGGTGGATGGTTGGACTGGATGGTGTTGGAGGTCTTTTCCAGCCTTGGTGATTCTATGATTCTATGCACATTTTTTAAAGATATATTAAACATTCATATTTGCAGAGTTTTTGAAAAGGACATTTATTCTCTGGGTAGCATTCAGCTGACCAAGCTGGGTAGCATTCAGTTCTACACCAAGCATCTAGACAAAACCCAGATTTTTCTCCTTTATCATGGAGTGTTGCAATTATCAGTGAGTGTAGTGATAGGACAAGGGCTGATAGCTTTAAACCAATAATGGGTAGATTTAGATTAGATATTTGGAAGAAATTATTACTCAGAGGGTGGTGAGGCGCTGGCACAGCTGCCCAGAGAAGTTGTGGTGCCCCATCCCTGAAGGTGCTCAAGGCCAGGTTGGATGGGGCCCTGGGCAGCCTGAGCTGGTGGGGGGCAGCCCTGCCCATGGGCAGGAATCATCAAATTGCAGACTCAACTGAGTTGGAAGAGATTCTTAAGGGTCATCTAGTTCAATTCCCCTGCAACAAACAAGGACACCTACAGCTAGATCACGATGCTCTAACTAGATGGTTTTGAGGTCCCTTCCTACCCAAGCCATTCTATGATTCTTTCTCCTCTAACCGCAGGACAGGAGCTTGCAAGGGGCAGCCTACAATGTATCTGGCTTCAGTGCAATGGGTTCTGTCCTGGTGTGCCAAGCATGGGCATCTTGGTGCTCAGAGAAGAGGAGCAGTGCCTAGTACATCAGTGTAACATATCTTTTTATAAAGGTAAGACACACCATGTGAGCTGAGATATGGTCAAACCGTGGCCATTTGAAACTGAAAGATGACTAAAAGGACACACTAAGGTATGGTCTGAAAAGTCTTGGGAGAGTTGAAGAGACAGGAGCATGCAGAGAGAAACACCTGAATATCTGGGCTGTGTGCAAGTCTCTTTGCAGAAAAAGAGCTCAGTAGTAGTAAGAAGTGCTAAGGTTTTCACACCTTTGAATAAAAAGTAAACCAAATTCAGATTTCACTAGACACCAAACTCCCATACGCATCCCTTGAAAGAACTGGTCTAGTTCTTACCTAATATTAGCTTCTAGTTGGTGCTAACAAGCGTTCCTGAAAACCACCTGAAGATGGGCTTGCATGCTTGGAGCTTCACTTGTTTTCTTTTTCTCCGGACACACTGCTTGCTTTATGGAGGTTTCTTTTTACCACACTGTCTTACTGGTGACCTGCTGCACTGCCAGTCTCTGAGCTCCAGCTGGACACCTCAGACTCAGCTTCTAGCAACCTGAGGGTCATCCAGTGCCAAAACTCATCTACTCCTCCTAATTCTACTTAAATAAATACATAAAAGCTACAGTTGTAGTTGAAACAAATAAATGAGCATCCAGATTATCTCCTTGAAATAGCTCATGTGGGACTGAAAATATACCCAAAGTGATACAAAACGTACAGCCAGGTGAAACATGACCAAAGTTTGTTTAATATCACCAGTTATTAAAAGCTTTGATAACCAATTCTGACATTAGTAATCTAACGATACAGCAAAACAGGCACCCATCATTGCTTGCATGACTCTCTGAAGCTGTCAAAAGAAAAAAAAAAAAGTGTTTCAAAAGATGTTATCTCAGATGTTGTATTCTGAAAATATAGGCACTGATACTGAGAGTGTCCGGCTTATGTTTGCACTTGCCAACACACATCAGTGTGACCGATATCCCACACCAGTGAAGCTGGTTTTCCACCTCCTATTTGACCAAAAATAAGCATAACTGAACAGTGCATAGGACATACGAATTTCAGGGGTTTCAGATTTTTTTTTAAATGAACTTGTTCTTTATTTCTATTGGCGGATTCTTGATCATCATCCCTTGCAAAGTTGTGTACAGTGTCAAAAATGTTGCTTACTTCATTTTTATGTTTAACAGTGCATAAATTTGTGTAAGATTAATAAAATGGAATTTCCAAATAATTTTGACACGAAATTATGTTACTCTCTTACATTACACTCACGTTATTCTTTTCTGATATAGCTAAAAAATCACTTACAGATATGCACACAGATTTAATCAGACTGTTGTTAACATTAAAATCAATTTTATAAGAGGTTTTCCTTCATTTATGAACCTAGCTCTCTACTCAAGAGCTACAATTTCAAAACTATTCATAGTTATGTCAACAGCAAATCTTCTGTTATGAAGTGGATATACACTGCCAGACATGATGTCTAAAGCATGCGTGCTTAGTTTAATTGGGTGTGGGGGTGGAGGAACAGGACTAAGTTGAAGTTTGTATACACTACACCTTGACTTCCAATGTGGAACTGCATTGTTTTTAATGAGAAGCATCCACATTCAAATTAGTTCAAATAGTTGGGTTTTTCTTTTTTAGATTTGAAAGAAGGGAAGTGGTATGGGACCTCAAAGCACTGAAGACAACACTGTATTCCCATCTCTGACTGGATCGGGTTGGACTGAGCCCTGAGCACCCTGCAACAGCTGCAGGTGTCCCTGTTCATTGCAGGGCAGTTGGATGAGAAGATCTTCAAAGCTCTCCAACTCAAACAATTCTATGATCTCTTCTGAACTGTGTTCTCTGTGCCATAAATCAAATTGCAGGAATTGACAAGTGATAAAGAAAGAGAGGAAGCTCCATGCTCTGGGAGTTTGGGTAACTCTCAGCTCCCAAAATCCCTGTTTGTGTGAAGACCTCTTCATGCAGGCTCACGGACATACTCATAGCAATTTGCAGTTATGAAAAAGGACAAATGTGAGAACGAAACCAACACAACACAGAATACACACTATGAGGTTCACCACCTTTGAGTTACAGTGTTGACTCGAGTGAAATTTCTGACAGGAAAAACAGCGTAGAAGAAAAGTAGAAGTTACTTTTAGCTGGTGTTTTAAAAACTAAAGCAAGCCCTCTGATGTGCAGTTTCCCACAGAAATTCCTGTTCTAACAGCAGAGTACAAACTTTTGACGCTTCTTTGTGAGAACAACACAGAAAAGCAGAGAACCCACCTGCATCCAGCACGCAGAACAACCACCTCACGTCAGCTCCCACCTGTGTCCAGCGGAGGCGGCGAGCCCAGGGCGATGCTCCGCGCTCGGGAAGCGGCGGCTGGCGGGGATGCTGGCGGCACGATGCTCGCTTTCCACCGGGTGGAAGCGGAGGGTTCGCCCCGCCTTCCGTCTCCTCCTCGTCCTCCTCCTCCTCGTCCTCCAGGCTGGGGACAAAGACAGGCAACTTTGGAATAGCGGGGCAGATAGCGGGTCAGGGGCGATGGGCAGAGAAGGGGCAGCCAACATCGTGGGAGCCGCCTCCCCGCTGCCTCCTCCCTGTTACAGGAGTCTCCCCTCTTGTGCTCCTCTTGTTTTCCGCGCTGTGTTCTTTGCACCGCGGATCGAACAGGCTCCGAGTTACTGCGTGCTGAAACCCGTTTTCAGAAATAGAAATAGCACATGGCTTGACAGCTCTGCAATACAGCACTTTCTGTTACTACTGCTGTCTACAACTGCTCTTTTGTGCTTCTGTTCTGCTTTTTATATAGAAAGAAAAGAAAAGAGGAAAAAAAAAAAAAAGAAGCCCACAGGGAACGAATCACTGAATAAAGATACTGGGAGAAAAATATTCTAGAATATGCCTCAAACAGCTCTGGTTCTTGCTGGGCTTCTAAAGAGCCTCAAAATTCACAGACTACAGGTAAATCCTGGAAAGTAATTGTGTTGGCCATAATATTCCACTTCAGCTGATGAAACCTTCTGTTTAGTCACGCTTAGCAGCTTTTTCACACCCTCAGGCTTAAAGATGAACAAACTGGTGCCCCTGCCGTTAAAGAGCCAAGCAAAAACGATGCTGTCAAAGCTTAAAGGAGAACCTTTAAGTGTCACTTATTGTGTTAATAACAATATTTTGCTCAAAAATTCAGCATACGTTAAGCTACTTTGTGAAATAAACCAAGAATTGTTGAATGAAATAAATCAGAAAGGTATCTGCTGCCATTTATTAGTTACCAACTTGGAAGTTTTTAAAAAGTAAGTTGTATCATGTCATCAGCACAAAGAAATAATTAGGCAGTTACATGCTTGATTCACTTTTCTGAATCTCCCTGTGCTTCAGTGATTTTGATCCCAGGCACTTTACTGACATTGCTAATTGCCATTTTCTGTATGGCATCTGTTTGGAGTTGGTTCTGGTGATGCTTCAGGAATTAAACTGGGATTTTTGATTTGAATTCCTTTTAGGGAACGCTGTAACATCCCAGGGATTTCCTGGCTGCCTCCAGCTTCCAAGAAAATGTGTGAGTTTTGCTACTTCTCTAATATCATTCAGAAGAGGGGGGCAGTAAATGAATGAAGTACAAGCGATACTGGGAACACCAGTGATGTTCCTCCAATGTGACAGTCAAATAGGTGCAGCTGCACTGTCTTTCACCACCCCAGTGCTCTTTCTGTAGCAGCTGGAGATGCACAGCACGTTGGAGCCTGGCTGTGCACCATTGTGTAAGGGCCAAGCAAGGGATGAGGAACCACGTTTGTGTGGTGCCCTGCGGAGGCAGGAGTTGCACTCGAAGATCAATATGGGTCTCTTTGAGATTGGGATATTCTCTGATTACATGATCTCTGGAGGTCAGTGTGTCTATAGAATAGTCACATACAACTTTCAGCAGCCACCCTTCAATCTCTAAGAATGTCTAAGAGATGTTTACATTATGTTCTTATGTTCCTATGGGAACTGTTTTTACTGCCCTCAGTTATAATCACTGTAGCTTTTAAAGTTCTCTCTGAGAAAGACTTGGTAATTCCAGATCATTCTGCTTTGCATTTTGTTCTTGAGTTTATCCTTCTTCATGATCAGCTGAGCCCTAGGGGCGACATCTCTTCTGTTGTTCTCTAAAGAAAAAAATGTTTCCTGACTCTTTCCCTGGTTTCACTAAAAAGATTTCAGATTTGCTCCAGTCATCATAATTGTATTGGGTCAACTCATAACCATGGAGAGGTAGCACTGATGTTCTTATATACTCTGTATAATCTGAGACTGTCTCTGAACAGTGGTGGCACACGGCTCTATGTAGAAGCACGGCTTCAACAAAGCTGTTTTGATATTGTTTGGTTCATTTTGTTTTGCGTGATGATGGTGAAATAAGGAGAAGCCTTAAAGAAAAGGAAAACTCTGCCCTTCTGCCCATCCACAGCTGCAATCATTTGTAATTCTTAAAAACCTTACCGTAAAGGAATTTACCAGCAAATACTGGAAGTGAAACCAAAGATCTTGCAATCCATGGGTTGAAACCCCCAGCTAGTTGTTTACTTATAAAAAAAATGGCAGCAAATGACAAATGCATTGGCTTCAGTTCCACATTTAGATGTTCTGGATGGTGCAGATTTCACAGTTTATGAGCTTGGAGAGAGAACAGATGATATGAGTCCAAAATTGAAATTGCTCATCATCTCTGTATTCTGCTCAAAGCATATGATGATGATGAGACTCTGAAAGCAGCTACTGAAATTTACGTTTAGAAACAAAAATGTAAGTCATTTCAGTTTTGGAATGAGAGAAGACTTATGATAAAACCACCATCAGAAGAAATAAAAATTCATTCTGGTAAGTGTGGAGAAAGATTTGTTTATGTCTTGTACACCAATGCAGAATTTGTGAGTTAAACTCAGTTTTCTTTAGCTAGAAACAACCTTTCTGTTCATTTATCTGAACACAGGTATTTCATGTGTTTTGAGACATCATTAAGTATCCTGTTCAACACTTTTCTGCCAATCTAGAGGAGTGTGAGTCTCTAAAAGGTGCTCTCCTGGCATCTCAAATTGCACTAGATACCTGTGGGCAGACAGCTTAAGCATTTTGGGTCTCCAGCAGAACTGATAATTGCAAAAAACATGATGCAAGTAAGACAACATTGCACAAAATGATATAATAAAATATATTATCCGTTTGAAATAAGAGCTTGTGTGCATAAGGCCTGTCTAGTTTTCAAAGCATATTATCTAGCCTAATGAAAATGTTATTCCTGTCTACAGATCTTATCTTACACATCTTTTGACTATCATAGCATGACTATTCAGTGAGCCAGTTCTTTTAGTTGGTTGGGATTTTGCTTAGGTGTCTGTGAGGTTCTGACATGCCTATATGATGAATTTCTCAATCATAATCAGCTGATGTTTAATTCAGTCAGAGATTGTGAAGATAAATGTGAGACAGAGTGGCATTTCCCGGAGCCTGGATCCAGACTGCAGATCTCAGCTGCTCCCTGACTCCACACTGATTGGTGTGCATACACTAACCTTGGTAATGTACCCTCTTCTTTTTCTAGTCAGTCCCAACGATGAGGATTCTCTAACTTCAGGGGCACCTCACTGCACATCTGAGATGCAGAGAGAGAGGAGATTTTTTCTCTTTCCAGTAGCTTTCTTTCTGAAGGTTATAGTGAATACAAATTACTCATTCTGTAGCATGATACTTGCTTCAAGGGAAATCTGCATGGCCAATCCTGGGTAAACGGCCTAAGCTTCCTCCTCCAAACCACTCATGTCATTGCCCTCTTGTTTCCTTGGGGAGCCAACGGATAGCCAGTGAATCCTGGGAAGGCATAGAAAAAAGGTCAAATGACTGTAGAGGACAAGTACCTTTACCTATTTGCATTTGGCTGGCAGAGCCTCACCCCAGCAGAAGTCTCTTGGGGATGTTCTCCATCCAGTTGCACTGACAGCACATTCCCTATGAAAATGGATAACAGGCATTTCTTTCTCCTTCCACACTCTGTTGGATCCATCACTTTTAATCAGATGGGACAAGACCAGGATTTTCCATTGTTATTCTGAAGTGTTTTTTGAAGGCTCAAAAGTCACATTTAGCATCCTCAGACAAAGAGGACTTTAAAATGAAGGCTTGACTAGATGAGCCCTCAGTTTGCATTGCCCTTCTGGAGGTAGGTGTGTGCCTGCTAGCAACAGAGAGAGATGAAATATTTGTGATGCTCACTGTTCCAAATTTAGCTCCTACAAACACATCTGTTCATTCCAGCAATCAATTCTGTCCCTGAACAACCTCCCTAACAGCCTCTGTCTGCTACAGCTGCTTCTTCAGTCACCCATCCTACCATCCAACAGTTCTCACTCGCCACTTGCATTTATCTAAGTCTCTCTTTCACCTCCAGGGCTTTTGCATCCATCTTAGGGATGCAGGAGGCTAAGACACAGACCCAGAGATCTTCACTCTTCCTTGCACCATTTTCTAATCTAATATATCCTAGAGAAACTTTTCTTCTGTTTTCAGTGCAGCTGTGGAGCCCACCAAGATTCAGAGAAGAAAAATGAATTAGGGTGAAGAAAAGGACTGGGTGGATGAAAATGTATGTTTTGAAGATTGATATGAGTCAAAATTTGCTTTGTAGCATGGAGGTTATCTGGCAGCTAGAAGGTCTAATACACCAGCAGAGCTTATCAAACATTTTTTTTCTTACTTGAATCTCTAGTTTTTGGATTCATTTGGATCTGTGAACATCAGAACTTTAATGTATAAACACTTGCACTTATTTAAAGTCATTTCATATATGACCCCAGTTAAAATAGACCCATGAAAACTACAAAAGGATCTCAAAGCTACTCATTGTACACTGCATGTTTTTCTAAAAAGGCTGTTTAAAGGAAGTCAAATAATGTAAGCAAATTTGGAAGACTCGGAAGTTAAATCAAGCTGAAATTTCTATAACCTTTAAAACTGAATAATATGCAACATTTCTGACACTGGATTTACCCATCTGATATATATATGCATAAAGAAGGTACATTTTGTGTCATGCAGAGAATCTCTTTAATATTCAAATAGTATGACTAGAGACTCACAACTACTACCTGGTAGCTTTTGTCTCCATTTGTCTCCATTTAAGTTGAGAGTAAAATCTGTATTTCTAAACTTCTGTCCCATTCTTGCCTCATTCTTAGCAATTGGCCTTGAAGGGGAACTTCTTCCATCAAGATATTCTGTTTCCTGGGGTTGAAAATTATTTCTATTCATTTTAAAGCAAAGCCCAGTCTGTCAAAGCATAGCAACAAGATTTCTCATGTAACACAAACTGAGTATCTTAAGAGCAGGCATTTCAAGAGAATTTTAAAAAGATACTTCCATTTCCATGACTGTTGTTATTCTGATCTCTCCCAGTGCACCAGAGCATTGTAATTAAAATGGGAGACCTCCTTTCTCCCTTGCTCACAAATCCCTTGGCAAAATGCTTCTCTATTACAAAAATTTTGTATCCTAGTTGGAGACGGATTCCATTTTTGTAAAAAAAAATATAGCTGTGAGATGGATGATACTTTTCTCATCTGTCTCTCTGCTGTTTTAACTCTGCTGCTTCTCTCTTGGTGCTCTCCCAGACTTTATAACTCTCCTTTAGCTAAAACATCATATCTTCCAAGTCTGTCATGATGGGACTAAAATATGACTTGTCTCAGAAAAATATATCAGATGATGTCCCACAAAAAATGCCAGTTCCATGATATTTTTCACAACTGGGGAAAAGCAACATTTTATGATACTTCTAACTTGCTAGTCTGTGACCCTCTAGTAAATGGTGGATTTGCAGATGGTCTGTGAGAACACGCTGAATAGAACAACTGATAGTGTTCTGACTTTAGTTAAATTAAAGTCAATGCTTAGCATGCATTTTATTCTATTTGAAATTTGGAGAGCTCTCATTCTTTAGACTCCAAATATAGGAACATATAGCCTCCCACAGTTTTATTAAATAGCTACAAAATCTAACAACAGCTTTTACTGTAATTCCCCATGAACAATACATTTATTCATTAAAAGAGCCTTTCAGATTAACTGCTCACCAATAATTGCCTGTACAAGTTTGTATCTGTCACCCAGGCTTATCCAAGTCATGACTTGAACACAAAAATTTGGAATAACCATGTTTCCAGTATTATAAGGATTTAACAGTGCTGCTGATTTCAGAAGCAAGTTTTAACCAAGAATCATTTGCAAAATATGTATTTGCTTTCTATTTCCTATGTTAGACCTAATTGAAGAACAAGGTTTTGCAGCAGATGTACGCATGCTGCCAACAAGAGCAGCCATGTCATACAAGAGCCAAGGTTCTTGCAAAATTAAGTAGATTTTTTAGCAAGATGACAGCTGTTTTTTCTTGGCATTGGTGATTAAAAATCCCTAAGAGAATGCTTTGAAGGCTTTATGACAATCCTGGCGAAAAATGTAATTGAATGAGGATTGAAATCCTGCAAAAATTGATTTGCAGAATTATTGTCAGGTTCTGTAGTTAGCACTGCCACCTTAGGAAAACAAGAATAGGCACCTCAGTCGTGTGGATGTGTGTCCTAACTTTGGCAGCAACCAGCAAATCCATAGTAAATCTGTGTGATACAGAATCAGCCATGTGAACACCCAGGCAGTAAACACCAAGTGAAGAGACAGTGAAGGAGGCAAGCAGGCTCCAATTCTGTAGAACAAGACTCACTGATGTATTTAGTTTTATTATGCATAAGTTTGTTCTAAACCAATGGACTATAGTTTAACACTCAGAGATGAAGTCTATACAAAGAAAAAATATTACTACTATGCAAATCACTTCTGTGGTTCCTTTCAATGATGCAACTTCAGTGCGACTGAGCATAAAAATTCGCTTTTTAAGAGCCAGCAAGATAGGCTCAGGTCTAGAAATATTCTCCCAAAACTCTGAGTAGCTCCTCTTTGGTAATACTTTAGAGTTGTGCAAATGGGATCAAATGGTTTCTGCCAGCAACCTGGATTCATACACCCGTAACTCTTTCTCCCTGAAATAGGTATTTCCTTGGATGTAACTGCTCCCAGTGGGCTGATGGGGCACAGTCTGACAGTAGTCATATTCAGCAGTGGAAAAATTGAGCTTTAGCCTTTATGATTAAGATTACTAGTTTGGCAAAAAGACCAGATCAGACAGACAACAGAATGTAGAATAATACCTGTGACAACAATGCACGTACTTGATATAAGTACATTTCTGAGATGGCTGTTGTTTTGAGTTTGTCTTCTAAATACCAGTTCATTGTGCTGCATCTCTGAAAGCTCACAGAGGGCAAATCAGCATCGATTTTCAAATGCCCAGTACATGCAACGCAAGTTAATGAATACCACCAGGAAGCTAAATTCTACAGTACTCTCAAGTATAATTTTTCGTATGTGCGAATAATCCTCAACGTGATAAGTAATGAGTGTGAGCTTTATCTTTTTTGACAGAGTCCCTGGACAGTGTGAAAGAAGAGCTGAGAAATATTTATGTACTGGGCAGGCATTAATTGCTGTTGGGCATACCATTGGCAATTACTTTTTAATAAGAGAACAGATAAGTAATTATTTTTTTTTTTCTATTCATCAGCCTGTAAAAGGATGGCTAATATTTAAATGCTAATGTTTGGTCTCCAGCTGGATTTATGGATTGCTGTGTTTCAAACACAGGTATTTTTGCACCAGTGTACTACAGATCTCTGCTAGCAGGAGGTATCATTCTTGTATAGTAGAAAATGGAAAGGGCCCAGGGCCATTTGTAACATATAAAACAAAAACGTTGAATTCTAAAAAGAAAGAAAAAACACCTGTGCATTTTGGTTATATCCTTGGGGCTTCTGTTGTTAGGCAGATATTCCTTTGAAAGGCACTATTATTTAAATTAAAGGAGCAGATTTCCTGAAGCAGGAGAGGTGTTAGACCACAGATGGCTCACTACACACACAGGTGCACATAGGTGCCTTCACTCATAAAAGCAGCCCCCAGGAATCTCCTGAGCAGTGAGCTCCCATCAGAGGCTCGCTCCTCAACTTACTATTCCTGATGTCTTTAGGGGGTGAAAAACATTACTAGTCAGGGAAATTCATTTCCAAGGGAAGGGAAGTGGTGGTCTTACTGTAAAGAAAACCAGAACTTTTCACGTCTGTTTGTCTGTCCCTTTTTATATCTCTTTGTTTTGTGGTGATTTGGGGGATTTTTAATTTTTTTTTTATTTGTTTGTTTGGGGACAGGATTCCTTTTTGTGTAGAGTTTGCACAGTAGCTCTGAATGACAGTCCATGACTGAAGACAAGGATAACAGAGTTATAGCCAATGTCTTAGGAGCAGCGGCAGCAGAAGTAGCAACTACTGCATGTGTTTGTGAAGGTAACACGCTGGAGGTTTTCTGTACCTGTTTCTGTGGAGTACAACCAAAAGATGGCAGCATTTTACTCAGCATGGATGTGAGCTGTTGAAGCAAAACATGCAACTTCTGTTTGAGCTGTCAGGGTTTCATTATAATTCCTGCAACATGCAAGCAATTCCAAAATCTAGTTATACCATAAATAAGAATAATTACAATCCTCAGAACATTTATTTTTTTTTTTTCCATAATCTTAATAAGCTAAAACTGCTTAACCATTATTTTGAGAGACTGGGAACACAATGGGGTTTCTTTCAGTGCAATCAGATTTATTTTGTACATTGCTTTCTGTTTCCCACCAAATCCCATCTGTAATTAGACCTGAAAATCAGTTTTGTTAATTTTTGACATTTGAAAGTGGGAAATATTGACTGCTGTGTAAGAGCTTTCTCTGCATTTAAACCTATGAAGATTTTTTGTTTAATAGTTCTTACTTGAGGCAACTTTCCATTCCTGTGAGATGCAGGTCAGAATTATTTCAATCCCAACTAAGTGTGGAAAGTGAGATATACAGAGCTATTTAGCTTCTTAACATGTGGTTTTTGGCACACAAAACATTGCAGATAGCTTTAAGAAAAGTCAATTTAGCTGGCACTGTTAAAAGCATCCGTTTACTTGTATCTTAATTTTCCAACAGTAATAAGCATTCTTTTTTTTTTCCCCCAAAGTTAATGAACAAGAATGGATTTTCAAAAATGCTTACAGTTAATTTCCAATCAGATGATACTTTGCAATCTCTTGTAGATTAAAAAAAGAAAAAAAAGCTAATTGGTGGCTGAAATACACACATTTGACTAAGTGTACCTGGATTTAAGGGCTTTAGTGTGTAGTTGGATTGCCCTATGCAGTACTGGTAACATCAGTGATATTTTGTCTTAAAACTTTCCCTAGTCACTCATCTAAGTCAGATGAAGGGACGGAAAATTCTCCTTGAATCTAGTCTCTGTCTTCAGGCTCAAAAAACCTCCTGCTGACATTTTGAAGCCTATTAGCCTAATGAGAAGGGCTGCAATTTTAATTTGAAAATGTAGTCTGGGTGATGTGCACTGAATACTTTGTCTCTGACTCCCAGTAGATGCCCGCATTTGTTGTCTCTGGATCGATGCAGAAGAGCCCGCTCCCAGCACATGTGACTGTGTGTGCTTGACAGTGGTAATAACTCCCAGATGAAAACCTGAAGAAGCTCAGGAGCCACACGTTATCCATCACCATTGCTGCCAAGACACCGTGGGACTGTGGGTAAAAGACTGTATCATACATCTTTTTGGTTGCTGGTTTTTGTGAGCTGAGGAAAAAAAAAAAATTGCAAGATATTTTGCAGTGAAGAACAAAATTACTCCATGACAGTTTAAAGATGGTTGGCTGATTGAGTGTGACTTTGAGGGACCAGCTTAAGTTGGAGACATTGTTCTTAAGAAAAGAGTATCATCAAGGCAGATGGGACCAGTGATGTTAGCAATCCACTGCCCCATAGGCATATAAAATGAGGCAGACTGGGAGGTTCTCATCCTTCACCACTGATATAGCCAAGATGAGGTAATCCTCTTCTCTTCATCCTTGTGGGCCTGACAGCACACCCACCAACTCAGTGGCAGTGAGGAATAACATCACTATGTGAGGAGTTTTGTCCATATGAGCTGAAGCTGAGGGCTGCTGAGTGCTGGGGAAAATAAAAATTGTTATGAGCTGTGAAAGGGCTAGTCAATCAAACTCAAACAAGCAGATGTAAGGCTGTTTTCTAAGCTATTCATTGCTTTTAATTTATTTATTAACTGTCGAAGTAAAGTGGTTGTGGCTGCATTTGTTAGTTATACAGAAATTACAGTCTCAGAAAATAAGGTCTTGGCACACAGAGTCAGCAAAGCCATTTGAAAATAATTCTCAGTACAGAAAACATTGCCTAGAGATCAGTTTGTGGCCAAAGAGCATATCCAGCCTGTCCATGTTGCCAGCCATGGTCTCCAATGGGAATTGGAAATCAAACTGTAAATTGGGTTTGTTAGATCTCTAGCCACAAATGGGTGGAAGGAAAGCAAGGCAAAGGATCCAACTTATTCTACAAAGCTGATCTGAAGATGCATTATTCTTTCTGCAGACTGCAAAGTGATTTTCTTCAACACGTCTTTTTTTCTACTATTTGTAACCTGATTCCATCCTGTCTTGAGCATGGACCATATCAGGGTGAAAGTGGAACACGTATCAGCTAGATGGATTTTTCCTTTGTGTTTCTGCCACTATAGTTTCCTCCAGGGACCCAAGATCAGCAGAAAGAGATGTCTGAGAAGGTAAAAATGGAAGTGAAACTGCTCTGAAACATTTTTCTATGTCACATTTTTCATGCCTATATATTTCTACTTGATTGTATCATGTTGGGACTCAAATAAATAATTTTTAAAAAATTGAATGTCATTTTTCCCAAAGTCTTGGTAGTTTTAGGTACAGCCTCAAGTCTGACACCAAGTCAAATAGGCAGAAAAATGAATAAATTAACTTCTCCTTTCCTACTTAGTGTGTCACACAGGTGTTTATCTAAGACTGATTTTCTTTCATCTTGTTGATGCAGTTTACTCATGCCCATGGCTGCATTGTGTTTATTTCAATCAGTAATTTTGTTGTGAGCATTTCTATAAGGATGCAGAACTACTGGTGAAGAGTGACCATTAGTTTTTAAGGCTGATGGTGTTAAGAGCATATTTAATTCAAAAAATTGATGTGATGTGATGTCAGCACTCACATCATGTTGTTCATTCATCATCAGCGGTCTATTCTGTCTAGAGTGTTTTTACCAGTAGAAAAGAAGGTAAGCCATCTTTCATCTGTGTGAAAATCAGCGTATAGGGTGTTACACATTGGAGAATTTCACCACTTGTGCTTATTTTTTCCATTACTTCACACCTAATAATACTGGGCTATCAAAATAAAAGTGTTAAAATTCTACCTGAAAGTTCTGCTGTCTTTGTTAGCAGCCTTGATTATCCATCATGGACATGACTTCCAAGACTTCCATTTATTGCAAGGAATAACAATTGCTTTCTGCCGGTCTTGTAAAGAAGTCTGTCAGAAAGAAAACTGCAGTTCTCTGTAAAATTACAGTACTGCTCCAGTTTAGTGGCTGGGAAGTAAAAGCTGATAAAAACCTACCACAGATTTTTGAATCCATCTGATTAGCAGGACATCACATTTTCTTTTCACTGTCACTCCACATATAGCTTTTGTTGCAGTATTTTCATTAGCACTACAGCTAAAATGGTCACTAAACCTAATTGTATGCTTCAGTCATATATTTCTATTAAGATGAATTTTCGATAAATTAGGCATATGTCTCTTGATGATTGTACATGACTCCAGCTGCTAATTAAATCATGTTGCCCAGCAGAGCATTATCACCTGCAAGAACTAATATTCTTCTCTAGAAGCACCTTGCAGTTCCAAGATTCTGTTGGAGTCAGCATTACCACTCCCATTCAGCTGAACGACAGCAGCTAAGCATCTTTAAAAAACAATGTTTTCAGCCACAGAAAAGCTTGTCAGGATTTTGACTGCAGTATCCAAATGCAGGATGAGATGCATGATCCACATCCATTGAAATCAGAAGGTTTACAAACAGGGCATCAAATTCATGGGATATATTTATGTTCATAAGGAAGAAGCAAAAATCTGTTTAGGAAAACTGTTTGGTCTTTAATTCAGAGTTTATTTCAGTCTTAATAGTCAATCACACTGCTGTTCTGAAAGCAATGCTTCATATATTTTGATGGTGAGGCTGTGGTGAGGCTAAGTAAACTTGATAGCCCCACAGAGGGCTGTGAATGTTGGTGGCATGGCAATAGAGGTTGAACCTTCCCACCCGTGTTCCATTACATGTTGTTGTTTGCAACAGATGGCAGCAAAGGTGCAACATGACACAATGGCATCTGACGTGGAAGTGCAGATGAAGCAAAAGGTTGTCACTGAACTCCTCATGCAGAAAAAAAAGGTATCCACTGACATTCATCAGTGTTTGGTGAACATTTATAAAGACCAAACAATGGATGTGAGCACAGTGAGGCAGTGTGTTTCAGCAGTGGTGACAGTGATATAAAAGACAACCCACATTCTGGTAGGCCATGCAGATTTTCATGAGCACGGCATGTGGGCTCTTTCTCATCTTAGGTCTCAAGTTGCACCAGGAAAGGTTTAAGTTGGATATCAGGAAAAACTTTTTTAGATAAAGGGTTGTTAAGCACCTGAAAAGGCTCCCCAGAGAGCTGGCTGAGTCATCATCCTTGGATGTGTTTAAAAACCGTTTGGATATGGTGCTCAGGGACATGATTTAGGAGGGTTGTTAGAGTCAGGGTAAGATGGTTAGTTTGTGGTTGGACTCCATGATCTTTAAGGTCTTTTCCAACCTGAGCGATTCTATGAATCTATGATCTCTGGTGAAAATGCATAGCTAATGGTGGTGACAGGGTTGAAAAATAGCATTTTGTAGCTGAGAATTTGTTCTATTGCATAATGTTATTATGATCTTAGTATCTGTTGTAGTTTCCATGGATGTAAACAGGAGGCATTACATTTGGAGAGACCTTCATAATATGTACTCAACTTTTACACTCTTTCATTCTAAAAGATGAAAAAAAAGAAACGTGCATTTTCAGAAATTTGGCAGTCTGTAGACTTTCTTCTTTTCTTATTCCCTTCTATGTGGCAGCCAAAATGATTTTTTAATTATTTTTTACAATGGGATTATTGCTGTTAATTTTCTTTTCTAAAATAAGTCTCCCTTAACCAATACATGATATTTTCCCTGTAAGCCATGGGGAATAATTTAGCACACAAGATAACAAATAACACTGGGAAGACAGAGAAAATGTATTACCAGCACTAAAGCCACCTGAAAATGTCAGTCTGGAAAGAGCCTATGAGTCTGCTGAGTCCATTTCCTGCTTTCCTCAGAAAATACATTATTCTAATCTCTATCATAATCTGATAAATCTCTATCTTCAAACTTATTTTTGCCCCTTTCAGAAAGTCAGATTGAAACTCACATCATGACTATGTGTTTGTGTGTTTGGTCTTGTGATTGCTTTCCATTTTTACATAAATATTTGTTCTCACAGTACCTACCACACTGAAAAATTTTAACAGAGCAGTCATGCCCTTCTTCAGCCTTTGGTCTGCTAGAATATATAAACTGGATATTTAAGGAATCTCCATTCCTTCATTGGAATTTGTCATGGATGACCTTTAGTGCTGACTGGAGTTGGTAAATACATGAATAACTGGAATCTTGGAATAGTACAGATACATGTCATATGGGGAGCAGCTGATGGAACTGGGGCTGTTCAGTGTTGAGAAAAGGAGGCTCAGGGGAGACCTTATTGCTCTCTGCAGCTCCCTGAAAGGAGGTTGTTGTGAGTTAGGGGTCAGCCTCTTCTCCCATTTAACAGAGATGGGACAAGAGGTAGTGGCTTAAGTTGCACCAAGGGAGGTTCAGGTTGGATATTATGAACAATTTCTTCACAGAAAGAGCAGTGAGGCAGTAGCACAGGCTGCCCTGGGAGGTGGTGGAGTCACTGTCTCCCTGGAGGTGTTTAAGGAAAGGGTAGATGTAGTATTTAGGGACGTGGTTTTGTGGGCAATATTGGTGGACAGTTAGACTAGATGATCTGAGAGGTCTTTTCCAAACTTAATGATTCTAAGATTCTAAAAATTTCTATGTCTGAGCTAATCAGTCTCTCACCAGGCATTATTTCCTTCCCTTTCCAATTCTATTCCTACTGCATAATATCCTTCAAAGAGTTTTCAAACTTTCATCATAGAAGATTCACAGGTATTAACATGATAGCTTTGATATCTCACTCTCACTCACTGTCTTGGCACCGTTTGGAGGTGGAATATGGCTGCAGCTATCAGTGGATATCAGAATGGGATTTCATGAAAATGCTCTCTGAAGTGCACCCAGAACTTCTAAAGTTGCATGAACTATCATCTCCCAAGGGAAATGTGTCAACATACATATTTTGCTTTAAAAGGCTGAGCAGCAGGCTTTTTTTTAGCACTAAGCTAAAAATCAATATGAACTTAATGCTTCAAGCATGCAATAAAAATGCATCTGTACTGTGTAACATAAAAAAATTGACCAAGCTTATGTAAGTAAGAACAGTGATAACAGATGCATAAATAAATGTGATATCATAGCACTCAATTTTCATTTGGCAGCTATCTCAAAAATAGTTCCTGTGGGAAAGCAATCACATGTAAGAAGTCTCTACTAACCCACATAAATAAATCGATCCGGTTCCAATTTGCCACATTTGTGATGTAAGCTGGAAAACTGCGATCCTGAGTAGCAGACTTGGGCTCTTGGTGTTACTGCAAAGTCTGCTGCTTTGTACTGAGGGGTGGGTTGGCTCTTCAGAGAGCAGAGTCTCTCCCTGCAAATGCTGACAGTAGAGATTTGGTGCGTGAAATTCACAGCAAGTCTCCTTTTAATTGTCAGATACTTTCATACACACACACACAGACACACACACACACACACAGGATTTTTCTGTACCATGTTGTCTCACAGATGAATAAATACACATGAAATTATTTTTGTTCCTTCAGTTGACTGTGGCTGTATGTATTAGGTAGCTTCCTACAGGATAACTTACTTAGCATGTGAATGCAGCACCAAAACTCCAATCAGTACACCAAAAAGCATGGTTCTTACATGGTTGAGAAGTGGAAAAAAGGTCATTAATACAGAAATTAGTCAGGTTTTCTTTGTGCTGGCATCAATTTTTGCCTATTTCCAGCAATGAACAAATGTAGAAAATAGTCTGTAGATAAGGCCTGACATGAGGTGAGGGACTGAAATTTTCTCTTTTTTTTTTTTTGCCTCCCTGGGGAGACAGGGAAAAGAAGAGAGATAAAACTGTTTCCTTAGTAGAAAGGCAAAAGGGAGTCTTGAGTCTGTAGATTATGGGCTCTAACAGGGCCATATACACTTGAGTATGTAGCAGCTAGAGATTGGAAAAGAGGCTGTTCAAAAGTGATCCTTATGAGAGTTATAAAAGCCTAGAGTCTAGAATCAGAGAGGAGGTTTTAGTGCTTATCTGCTTATATAACAGCTGTAAGGTGCATATTGATCTGGTTTTGGGCAGTGACAAAGACATGAACCCAGCTGAGGCAGATTGCAGTCTGGCACAAACATGCATCAGTTAACATTCAGGATCCTGTGTCAGTGACACAGAACCTAGCCTGGGTTAGGTTTAAACTTTGGGTGGCTTTTTAAAATACATTAATATGGGAAACTGTTTACAACTCTTTCTCACTAGATCATGTTTTGCAGAGCTTTGGGCAGTCACACAGAAAGGCCACAAAAAAAATGTAAAGTAGCACAAATCAACAAACAAACAAAAAAACCCAAGGGAATAGTTTTTTAAAATATTTATTTTACCTTTTAAAGTCATGTTTTCTTTCATTTTCATTCCCTGTCTTTCATTACCTTACTCTTCTTTCCCCTCTAGCACACTCTCCACAGGAGGGCTCATTAGGAAGTCTCATTAGAGCAGTTAAAAGTGAGTGACTTTGTCATCTGAGCAGAGTCAATGTCATGAAAGGTAAGGACTGTTCATTGGTGTTGGCTGTTGAGAACAACTTTCTGCAATGTTTTGCTTTCTCATAGTAGATTAAGAGGAATGTGCAGAAGGGAAAAAGAACCAGATGAAAGATAACTACTAGAGAAATTCTAGAAATGTTAGATAGAAAGCTGATGAAACTGTCTTAGATTCACGCCACTCTATATCAGACATTAGAAAAGTCATACTTCTTAACACACCTGAATGCTTATGCCCTTGGGGCTGAATTAGAAGATGCTAGCACACACACAAACACTAACATGAGAACACAAAGGCTATTTGTATCCTTTGCTTCTCATTCAAGTACATTTTTCTTGGTTGCTTTCTATTGTACTTGGCACTATGTGAGGCTCAGACAAAGCATCTAGGAACATAACAGTTATTTGCGCTCAGTTTGCCCTGTGGTGTCTCTGGCTACCTTGCTTTCAGCACCAAGAGTATTGATTTAATTAGAAAGTCAGGGTATGTTAACATGGTGATCTGCACCTTGCAGACTGCTTGAATATGGTGGCACACCTTGTCTGAGGAAAACTTTTACTGAAAAGTCTGAAAAGATGTTCTACAAGTAATCCTACCAAGGTCAGCAAACTCTCCTGATAAATTGTTACCCTGCTAAGCAGCCTGGTGCTCTGTAGTTATGCGAAAAGAGTGTTTTCTGCTGGTTTTATAAACCATCTTTAACGTAGATACACAAGGCAGGGTATATATCTCATCTCATTTCAGACATTGAACATAAAAGCAACAGCAACAGATGTCTTTGTAAGTAGTAATTCTCAGTCTGAGATTCATCTGCACTTACCTCCTTTTATCATGGAGAATATGCTTAGCTGAGGATGTCAACAAGGCAGGTGCCTGCCTAACATGAGCTAAGGTGAGTCTCATCCCATGCGTCCATCTGCTGCTCTCCAGTCTATTTTCAGACCTTATCTATTTTGTCTAAACATCCGACTGTTCTTGCTGATTTTCTTTGGTAACTGTTTTACCTTCATTTAAGATTTAATCTCACATGTCCATACGGGCTGCATCAGAAGTATGACCAGTTGATCAAGGAAGGCAATCCTCTACTCTGCCCTCATAAGACCTCACCTGGAGTACTGCGTCCAGATCTGAGCCCACAGCACAAGAAGGACATGAAGCTGTTGGAGCTGGTCTAGAGGAGGGCCATGAAGATGATCAGAGGGCTGGAGCACCTCCACTACAAGGACAGGCTGAGAGAGTTGTGGGTCTTCAGCCTGGAGAAGAGAAGGCTCTGAGGAGACCTTACAGCAGCCTTCTACCTGAAGGGGCCTAAAGGAAAGCTGGGGGAGGTGGGCAGGGGCTGGGGGGGAGCTTTTCATGAGGGCACGTAGCAACAGGACAGGGGGAAATGGCTTTAAACTGGAAGAAGGTAGATTTAGACTAGGTATCAGGAAGAAATTCTTCACTGTATTTTGGGTGGTGAGACACTGGAACAGGTTGACCAGTGAGGTTGTAGAGACCCCCTCCCTGGAAGCATTCAAGGCCAGGCTGGATGGGGCTGTGAGCAACCTGGTCTAGAGGAAGGTGTCCCTGCCCATAGCAGGGGGGTTGGAACCAGGTGATCTTAAAGGTCCCTTCCAACCCAAACCATTCCATGATTCTTTGATCCTTCAGGTTGCGAGTTGATGTTCATTAATCTGACAGGAGTTGTGCTGCAGCTTCTGCCACTTTGCAGATCTCCTGATGGTGGTCTGTATCATTTCCCATTGGATTCTTGTGGAAATAGTCTTGATTTATACCAAAGGGAAGGTGAACAGAATTAAACCCAAAATCAACTTCCTGGTTTCTAATTATTTGAGACAACTAGAAAAGACTGAAAATAGGTAATTTGATCATTATTGCTGCATTAAAAAATCTTCTCTTAAAGAAAATCAGGATGTGTTTTTCAAAGGCGCTGTATGTATCACTCAGCTTTTGAGATAATCTTGTTACACACCTTGAAATCTTTGGTTTTCTCACATGTTTAAATGGCAAGATCATTTTCAGCATCCTGTAATGAATGCTGCAGTATCACAGAAATACCAGCAGCAGTGTAGAGGTAGTAGCATCCGTGCAATTTGAGAGAGAACTAACATGAGAACAATCATGAGAACTGCTTTGCTATTCTGACAGGTGTGGGCAACCCTTTGTTCTGTCTGTAGCTTCTGGAAATACGGAAATTCATTCTTCCAAAGTCTACACATTTGAAAAGCATGGTTATGTCCCAAATGGAAATTCCCTTGGAAATCCCTTCCAACCCAAACCATTCTATGATTACATGATTACACGTGTCCATAGCAGATCTGGCATGGGTAGGGGTAAAGAAAATATCATATCTGCTCTTCTTTACTGTCCTTCCAGAAGGAGACAGCAGTGAAAGGCATTCCAAGCTTATTTCTTATCCCTCTGCAGAAGCTGACATTAAGACATCAACTTCAAGCTCTTGATATGAGCTGATACAATCTAATGAATTAATCCAGCTCAACAAAGGATAACGGAATGTCTTGGGAACCACAGTACTGTAGCTGAGATGCGTCAGTAGCAGAGTGGGGCAAATGGTTGGATGGTGCTATATACTAAAATATGAAAAAAAACTCACCCTGAAAATAGGCAGCTGCAAGCTTTAATCATTCTCTGCCGGTATCTCATTTTCCATATTTTAAACGAGGAAAAGTATCTTTGAAACATCATTAAGACATATGAAATGCTCAGCTGCTATAGTAGGAACACTACAGGTTCATCAAGCACAATTTTTGAGTTTAGTTCGGGTGAGATAGGCTAAACCAGGCTTCTCTGAATGACAGGAATGGAAACACTGAATACCCAGCCACTGCTCAAGACAAGGCTCGGTGAAAAACAGCATATGTGCATGTAATTAAATACTACAGTGGTTCATGTGTAGAAGAGACCATGAGGATACTGGAAGATTTAAGTATGCAGCTTTCCATCTTGCACGTTTTTCATACAGTTTCCTTTTTCTTCCCCTCAAATTATCTTGAATTTCAGCACAGTAGAAAAGAAAGAAAGTGAGCACATGCTGCTCCTGACAAGATTGTCCATCTGGTGCAGTTTTCCTACGTAATAGTGTAAGGAGATATCAGCTGTCAACTGTGAATGAATGCGTGCAGGTTCAGCTGCCTAAGCTTATCAAGGAGGGTGACAGACCTGAACAAATTCATCCACAGCTTCATTTCCAACAGTTGCCACAGCTTTGGATGCAGCATGTACTCTAGGTGTGACTCTTTCACTCTCTAAAATGTAGTTAGGCAGCTGCTGACATTCAGCCAGACCCACTGCTGCCATATGGTTCTTCCCAGCTTGCTGGGCAATTCCTCTTTGCACCTATGGATAAGTGCATGTATGGGGCCACTTTTGTGTGGCAAGGCACACTCCACAGCTAAAAACAATTCAGTTTGGTTTGGCATGGGCAGAAAGGCAGCCTCATGGCAATAAATATATATCCAGTGCTGCAGTCTTGTTTTTCCTTGAATCTGTGCAGGTAACTCAAGGGTGACAGAAAAGCTCTCTGGCCTGGTTTGTACCGTGGCATCTCTTCATGTCACCAGTATGGCTGGTGAGGCTGCTGCACTGTGAGCTGTCACTCAGGGAGGAGCAGGTGCTAACCTGGAAGCCAGCTGTTGTGCTGTTCATGGTAAGAGATGCAGCGTGTTCTGATTTGCAGTCTAGCACAGAGTGTTAGAATTCATTTAATAGAGTATTAAATAGGCAAAAATTGACCCAAATGAGCCAGTTCTCAGAAGACTCCAAATCTATTTAAATATAGTGCATGGATGCACAGTCTTAAGTCTAGCACATTACCTTAATCACAAGAAGCCTGGGACCAAGGTCTGAAGAATAAAAGCTCATAATTATGAAGAAAAGCGACACAAAGAAAGTCATATGCACGTCAGAATGTGTTATGTTACAATATCAAATTAATAAGTACAGCCCTTTCGGTGTATTAATATGTCCTTATTCTGAGAAATAGCTTCCTTATTGGGTCTGCAGATAAATCTATTAGCAAATTTGATGGAGTGATAATATCTGCATTCCACAGTGTCATTAAGAATTTATTTCCATATTTGACAGAGTCTTTACCCTTGAGGACCACTGTATCTTCACTGAAGGCATTTATTGAACAACATCCTGATTGCTTAATGGTTCATACAAAGTGAGATGAATGAATGCATTTCTGAGCTGGGAACTGTTGTCATTAAGGTACGGTGCAAACAAATCAATGAGGAAGCCCCAAGCTTCTGCCCAACGGTTTGCTAAAGTGCCACAGGCAGGAAAGAAGAAAGTCAGCTATTGTTTAAAAATATCACCTGAAAACATGTGAATCATACCACAGAAATATTTGGGCATAAAGATCTGAAGGGAATTCCTACTTGAAGGCTTCCTTCTGCACAGGTGCAATTGAAGTAGGCAGCATATTTTTTTTGTTGAGCTTTTAATTGCAGATAATCTATTTCATGTAAGGTTAAGTTGAAGCAACAGTGAGGATCTCTTGGGAAATACAAAGCACTAATGGAATAAACTCATATTTAGCTATTTTGCCCAAAGTCATCTGCAAAATGAATTTGTCATGGAAACCTGGGAAGGTAACATCTCAGTATAGAAACTCTGCAAGTCCGCTTTTTTTCCTTGGTTGCAATTGATTTTCCTTCAAAAATAAAGAAATACCTGTATAGAAATACCTGAAACAATAACAAAATCCACTTTCTGACTGGAAAGCTGCTTCTCCTTCTCCGCAGCCATGCACCTCTCACTACAGAGATTCAACCATACAGCTCAACACCCTCTAGAATTTCCATTTGGGACATAACCATGCTTTTCAAATGTGTAGACTTTGGAAGAATGAATTTCCGTATTTCCAGAAGCTACAGACAGAACAAAGGGTTGCCCACACCTGTCAGAATAGCAAAGCAGTTCTCATGATTGTTCTCATGTTAGTTCTCTCTCAAATTGCACGGATGCTACCACCTCTACACTGCTGCTGGTATTTCTGTGATACTGCAGCATTCATTACAGGATGCTGAAAATGATCTTGCCATTTAAACATGTGAGAAAACCAAAGATTTCAAGGTGTGTAACAAGATTATCTCAAAAGCTGAGTGATACATACAGCGCCTTTGAAAAACACATCCTGATTTTCTTTAAAAGAAGATTTTTTAATGCAGCAATAATGATCAAATTACCTATTTTCAGTCTTTTCTGGTTGTCTCAAATAATTAGAAACCAGGAAGTTGATTTTGGGTTTAATTCTGTTCACCTTCCCTTTGGTATAAATCAAGACTATTTCCACAAGAATCCAATGCAAAATGATACAGACCACCATCAGGAGATCTGCAAAGTGGCAGAAGCTGCAGCACAACTCCTGTCAGATTAATGAACATCAACTCGCAACCTGAAGGATCAAAGAATCATGGAATGGTTTGGGTTAGAAGGGACCTTTAAGATCACCTGGTTCCAACCCCCCTGCTATAGGCAGGGACACCTTCCTCTAGACCAGGTTGCTCACAGCCCCATCCAGCCTGGCCTTGAATGCTTCCAGGGAGGGGGTCTCTACAACCTCACTGGTCAACCTGTTCCAGTGTCTCACCACCCAAAACACAGTGAAGAATTTCTTCCTGATACCTAGTCTAAATCTACCTTCTTCCAGTTTGAAGCCATTTCCCTTAGTCTTGTCACTACATGCCCTCATGAAAAGTCCCTCCCCAGCTTTCCTATAGGCCCCTAGTCTAAGGTTGTCAGAGCCTTGTTCTGAAAGTACAAAATGCCTTCGCAAGGTTCTCTGCCATACACTCATGGTTGGCCTTGACTGCATTTTAAAATTGTCATTTTGGAAGTTATCACAATAAAATGTAAATATAATCTGAATATTGTCAGAAGTTTTAAAGACTTGTTTTGCCTTACCATCATGAAAAAAAAAAACGACAACATGCTAAGCATTTCAAAGGCAAAGCTTCACCATGGAAGCTTCACCATGAAATCCTTCTTTATGTTCCTATAGAGCATGGTGCCTGCATTAACTGCACTTCCAGTCGTGTGCCATCAGAAGAAAGAAGAGAGAAGGACATGAAGTCTAGAAAATAGCCTGCCCAAAAGCCACAGAGATGTTGTGGCACTGTAATACCATAATGTGGTTTGTTTGACTCATTAAAGCCAAATGCCTCAATGCAGATTTCACATATTTAAAACACAGTGCTATATTTCACCTTTCCTTGATGGAATCCCAAAACATTCCACATGGAAACATAATCCCTGCTGTAATCACTTCTATTTTTCATTTTCTACCAATTCATTCCAAAGGAAATGACTCTCCCATTACAGGTATTTATTAGCTTTCATTTCAGTGTTTCTCAATTTTTAAGCTTCTCTTCCAAAAATGACTGGTACAGTATCCTTTCCCAATCTTCCAAGAAATTCCAGTACTTAAAAGGCACATCCATTTCCCATTCTTTTCCTCCTCTGTAATAGTATACCCAAGATTTCTAGCCTTGGGATGAAGAAAATGTGAAAGTTTTATTCTTCTACTGCATTTTGTAGCAAAGTGAGATTGTGTACTTTCATTTAAAAGTTATCATGCTTTTTACAGATTATCACACAGTTTTTGCTTTTTTACTTGCCCACTGTTTGAGGAAAAAAGTATGACTGCTTAATGAAATACTGAAGCAGGGCATCATTTAATGAGGTGGAAGAGTGACTAACTGCTGAACGCCTTGTAAATTATCACTTCAAACCATGCCCCTGTTCAGTAATCTGCCAAGATTATGCACTGAGGTCAGTGCACAGTGGGAACTAATGCAGAATTAGGTTTGCTTCAAGGATGCACTGCTGATCCAGTCTGAAGCATTAGATGCACCAAAGCCAGATTTCCTAGCAAAATAAGCCCTCAAAATGCCAGCAGATAAGCACTGTATGACTGTGTGAAATATCCAATGCAGTATATCCAGGTTATTCCCAATTTCTATTCAGCACACCTGAGTTCACATCCTCAGCAATCATAGGGGGATCATTTCTTGCTGACATTGATAATTATTATATGATATAGAACAAGATAGCAGCCCACTTGCTTTTGTAATGATTTCTTTGTTTGATACACTTAACTACACTGCTGATTTTGAAAACAGTCATAATACAAAAGAAAGGCAAATGAATCCTCTTATATATCTTCCATTTTTACCAGTATGAATGTGAAAATTCATTTCACTCTGCCTCCTATGGAGGAACCAAGGAACAACGGTGCCTCTTAGAGGAGAATCTGGGCGAATGCTTCTGTTCTAGCTGTGCTGTAACAACCCCCTATCTAACTCTGTGTAAACATATTCTAGCAGATTCCCGCTCCTTAATGTTTTGTAGATTTCGCAGCTCAAAAATACGCAGTACAGTAATGTCAAATTGTGATTTCTGCATTATTCCTGAAATAAGAAAGGGGATCTGAGAGTTACAATACCATACAACATGCACTTATATCTCTAATTAAAAACCAATGCAGTCCTAGAAATATTTTCTAGGACATCTCCTTCAAATCTTCCAGATCATTTCACTAAATATAAGTGACGTTTTTCTCTCAGGAAATTATTAAACAATTATATATCAAAGTCATGATGGAATTCAGAATGTCTGAGGGATTTACATTTTTGTCCATTCTCACATTTTATTCATTAGAAAATTACTCTTTACCCTCAGGAGAAAGACATGCCTCCCAGTTCTCCTTCAGTTTCAACTAAGCTGTAAACATGACATACTATCTCAATATGCCAGACAAGGTTGCATTACTTATTTGTATAATTATTCTGTGCATCACCAGTAAACTTGCTGTCACATGAAGTGTCTTTTGCAGGGTAAAAGAATTGACCTTCTTGTAGAAAGTTTAAGCTTATCCTTGGAATTGTACTGATGACATTTGATCATCCATTTGCGCTGAGTTTGTCTTTAGCTCATTCCTTTTCATTGCAAAAAAACGGAGCAATCATGAATTCATACTCCTCTTTTAAAAATCAGATTGCAAAATATTGCAAACTGATAATCTCGTGATGATTTCTGTTGAATTAGTATCTTGCTTTGAACTATTATACTGCACACCTCCGTTTAATGCAGAGAATTCCATTCCATTCCTTCCTTCCTTCCTTCCTTCCTTCCTTCCTTCCTTCCTTCCTTCCTTCCTTCCTTCCTTCCTTCCTTCCTTCCTTCCTTCCTTCCTTCCTTTTTCCTTCCCACCCTCCTTCCCTCCTTCCTTCCTTCCTTCCCTCCTTCTCTCCCTCCTTCCTTTTTTTTGTCTTTCCATCATTCTGTCTTTCATTGCTTCTCCCTTCCCCTCTACTTTGCTGTTCTGAGACCCCATCTGGATTCAGCTCTGCCACCCTCAGCATAAGAAGTCCTGAGAATAGGGAGCTCCAGGGAGGCATTTTATCAGCCTTCTTGTACCTAAAGAGGGTCTGCAAGAAGGCTGAGGAAGGGCTCTTTATAAGAGATTGCAATGGTAGAACTAGGGGCTTTAAACTGAAAGAGGAGAGATTTAGGTTATATGTAAGGTAGAAATTCCTTATTCAGAGAGCAGTGAGGTGCTGGCAGAACTGCCCAGAGAAGCTGTGGTGCCCCATCCCTGGAGGTGCTCAAGGCCAGGTTGGACGTGGCCCTGTCTGTGGCAATCTGGTCTAGCGAAAAATGTATTTTGCTTACTCTGCTGTTATCATGTACTGAATGGAATCACACTGAAGATGATGCTTCCTTACAGAGTTAAGTAGCTGTGTAATTTGTTCATACTATGTCTACAATAAAGATTAAATACTTCCTAGTACTACAGCAGAACTATGTGGCACTTGGGAAAGCACTTAAGAAAGATATAACTGCTTTAGCTGAAATTTGTTTTTAATGTGGATCTAGTTGAAAGATGTTTTATGAAGCAATGAGGTTAAACTGCTTCTGGTAAAATTATGACTTATGAGTTTATCTAAAACAAGGACTTTGTGAGCTTTCTGATGGAAATAACAAATATTTTTAAATTACAAACTTGGAGAAGTATTGTGGAAATAGGAAAATATTTAAATTCCGGGGACTATGAAGCAACTTTCTAGTGCAAGAAATGAAAAAAAGATAAACCAAAGGAGAGCAAGGCAGAGACAAATGTGAATGGAAATCTCTGGCTCAGAGCAAGAGGCTGTTAAACCAGTTGGTACACAGATCCAAGCTGAAAGCAAAGCCTACAGGGCACAAGTTGAACTTCCTTCAATATCTTGTTCAGCAGACGCTGAAAACAGACTTCTCAGTATGCTTGTAGGAGGCAGTAAGGTCATAAGATGTCACAAAAAGTGATTTTTGTTCCCTAGGAGGACAGTTTTAGACATGTGAAGATGTTTACCAGTTTCTGCAGAGTCAAAGGATTGTATCCAAAGGGAGAATCAACACAGTTACTACTTGCAAATAGGCTCTCAGGGGAAAAAAAATCAAGTCATATTTCCGAAAACAAGAAGTTGCTTATTGCATTTGGTAGGTTTTTAAGCACTGTTAAACACTGAGTCAAGTTAGTGGCTTTAGTGATCTGCCTTTGTAAGTTGCAGTTAAATAAATTTATCTAGAAGAGAAGGAAAAATGATTTGTATGAAATAAGGAAGCATTTTGATTCTGAAGTATATAAAAATAACAACTTTTTTTCTGAGAGTAATGAAAACAGAATTGATGAATATTCTTTGACAGTACATAATGCATTTTTATGTTTATGTTTTATTATGTTTAATACAGTATTAACAACACATGAGTATGTTGGAAGGTGTGCACAGTATAGATAACAAACTTGTTATATTACCAGGTGTTCCAAGAAGATGCTTACAAAATCAGTTAACTTTGATGTCAGTATTTTAAAGATACTTATTCAATCATATTCTGACAATATTATAACTCTAGTGTTGCCGTCCACTTGAGGTGATGTGAGTCATGTTCTCATTAATAAAGGAATATAAAATCCCGAATCTGCTGTGGGATTCCTGTCCACATTTAATATGCAAGGAATTATTAATAAATCAGCTGTCCCCAGGAAAAGCATGAACCACCATTTATTCCCAGTGGACAGTGTAGAGGAAACAGACTCAAGATAAAATGAGAGAAGATTTCCTGAATGTGCATAGAGTTCCCATTTGGAATTATAACAAAGGCCAACAAAATGAAGGACTGAACAAAGACATTGTGACCAACAAGGTGAACAGGGAGAAGATGTCTAAAGACGTTGCTCCTTCTGTAGGCTTGGCATCTTCTAGGAATGCTCAGCCACTGAAACTGGATCAGCAAAATGTTGGATTTGCAGTCATAGGGGGAGGATTGGCATGCTGTAGTCTCTACATACTGCACGTGCAGTAGTGAAGACAGTATTTTGATCTAATGCCCTGAGTGATTTGCAGCAACAGACTATCAAATGTCATGCCCAGAGTCTGGCACAAGCATGGGCAGTCATGAACATTTAGAAGCAGAAGTTCTTTTTGCCACTGTTAAGAAAACTGTCCAACTTGAACATCAGACGAGCAGATCATCAGGTGGCACCAAAGATGATCTTGATTGAGCAAATAATGTGAAAATTACTATGTGACCAGAGATTAGCAGCACATGAATTCTAAAACAAAATGAAGTTCACTGAAGGATTCATCCTATGATTAAAAATAATGAAGCTTCATCAGTAGCTATCATAGTAAAATGGTAAAATAGCTGGTAAAATATGTAGCTACTGAGAAGTCATCTTCATCTTCATTCACTTTCACATTCACATTCACATTCACATTCACTAGATTCCCTTTAAACAAACCAACAAGAAGCAAACCTTCTCAATTTAAGATAAGCATCTAAAATAGATCTGAGTATTTTTCCTGAATGCTAATCATGAAGTGAGCCTGGGCTCAGGAGCTATGATACAGGCCATGTACTATTTTCAACAACCATTCTGTATGTGTCAGATATTGACACTTATGTTGAAAATATCTAAAGCTAAATTAGACTAAATTAGCACTCCATGCTTTTCTTAGTAGACTGGGAAATTTCTTGGCAGTTTCAGGAGAGAAAGAAAAAGTAGATCACAATTAAGGAAATGCTTACCAGTGATACAAGGAGAATAACTATTCAGAAAGTCACAAAAGGATGGAGAGAAGGAATAAGTCAGAAGACAAAACAACCAATAACTCTGCAAGCAGCTCCTGCTGCTCTGAAAAAAGGGGCTGTGTTTTGGTGTTTGCACATGGACACTTAATTCACTTGCATCCAAGCATGTAGATTTTCCTTCAAACGCTCTGGATGGGACAGTACTTCAAAACATGCAAGCCTTGATTTCCCAGTGCATACTGGGAATATTATCAGGATATATTCTGCCATAAAGTAGCATACTTCCATATTTGACCCAAAATCTTAGTATCTTCTTGTGAAGGATCATATGAAGGATCATATCTTCTGATTGTGAAAATGTCCTGACCTTTGTATCCAGTCGGTCTGCAGATAAAAATCTTCTGTCTGAGATCAAAATGGAAGGAATTGTCTCAGGTTGCACAAAAAAAAAAAAAAAAAAAAAAAAAAAGACAAATAAATTAATTTTTATCCTATGAAAAAGAGACTTGTGACTCAGGTTGTTCTGCTAGATGTTTTATAATCTACTCTCTGAAAGACAAAAAGATTTTATATATATATATACATATATATATATATATACATAGCAGTTCTTCAGTTGTTAGCAAGCATCAAGTCTGTGTATTTAAATTCCACTGCATTAATAAAAAAATATGCATTACATCAAACATCTTTTTAAAAGCTGTTTTGTTTCAGATCACTGTTTTTGAAATATAGAGGAACTGATATATAGAGCAGACAAGTTTTCTCTCAGCTAGAAATAAGCAAGGCTGCTGCAGTGAACTGAACCAAGGAAATGTCATTTTTACAAGGGAGTTAATGAGGCACACCAGATAAACTACAGACATAAGGATAAAAGACTAACAGACTGGATAGGGAATTGACTGCAATAGATGTAACTTGCCAAGAAATAGAAAACAATTATGATAAGTGGAGACTAAATCTCACCAACTTCAGTGCCAAAGTATGCAAAGGTGTCCCTTGGAAGACATAGTATTTTAATTTATTTCCATCCAGTGATTTCTGTATGGGAGGAATCACATTAGAACTATCCCTTTTACTTTAAAATGGGATCCACAATTAGTCAACTTTAAATTCTTGTCACATAATTCAGACTTTATTTCTTCTTAGGCAGACATAAAGTAATACAATTTGACAACGTGCACAATGATAGAAAATCACAACGTGTCAATGGCAATGATTCCTCTGATCAAGGAATCAGAGATAAATATCTGCAAGGGATTGTTTGTGTGCGTATGCTTGTTCAGTTTAAAAGGTAGTATATTCATTATGGCGTATTTATGCCTTAAACAATGTAAAATGAATTGGAGAAAGAAGCCGAATACCTTTGATAGCTAGTGACTGCATACAGATGCAAGTCCCTAAAATATCTGTAAACAGCACGTACCATAGATGGAGGGATATGTATCTGAAAAATGCTCTACTAAGAACTGATGCAGACACTTTGGCCACTGTTGTATTGCCAAACACTGCAGTATTTAGTGCTTCTGTGGGCTGCCTGAAATGCCATTGAATGAGGAGTTTTCATTTTTTGAAAGCCTGTTCTTGCTTGCTTGAGGGAGATCTTGACAGAGCATCAGTATAGCTGGACAGTCATTGTTCAAAATGCATTGATTGACTTAGACAAGAAATGAAGCAAATGAAGAATGCAATAGTACTGAAAATAGAAGCTCCAACAAAGCTTTCCACCTTCTGCAGAAAACCTGACCGAGCAAGTAAAACCATAGTGGTGACAGAAAAAAGGAGGAGACCCCACAGCTTCTGGGCAGCCAGTGCAGTGCTCCATCACCCACACAGCACAGAAATGCTCCTGGTGTTCAGAGGGAGCCTCTGTGTGCCAGTTTGTGCCCATGGCCTCTTGTCCTGGTACTGGCACCACTGAAAGGAGCCCGGTTGTGTCCTCTGAGCACTATTCCTACAGGTATTATAGACATTGCTGAGATCCCCCCTGAACCTCTCCTTCTCCAGGCTGAACAGACCCTAAGCAGCTCTCTCAGGCCCTCCTCACATTACCTTTGTCTTCTTGGTGACCTTCTGTTGGATGGCCTTCTGTTGGATAGCCTCCAGTGTGTCCATCTCTTTCTTGCAACTTGTGCCGGGTGGCTGGTGTGTTATAGCACCTGATTCTGCTCCACGATCTGACAGGGAAATAGGACATATAAGAATAGAAAGCAGATTCCTGAAGGGGTGTGTGGTACAAATCTGACAGAGTGCTTTTTGGAGAGCACCTATCTTTCTTGCTCTCCTGGTTGTTGCTGTTACAAACACCCACACATCACTTAATAATCATCGCAACTAAAATGTCTTAATTATCTGGTTGGACTTGGTGATTGTGAAGGTCTTTTCCAATCAGGTGATTCAGCGAATTTTCTCCACAGAGAAGACCAAGCATTAGAGGGTGACATGGCAACTGGGAGTCACTGCCCACAAAGGAAACAGAATGGCTTCTGTGATAGTTGAGATTTTTGGAAGTGGGAAGAAAGGTTACTGCTCACATGAATTTGTGTTAGAGCCTGGAGGCAGAATGCCGGACTGCTTGTAATTTCAGCTCACTAGAGGTGAGCTAAACCTAGATGTCTATCAGAAGGATCTTGTCTGGAGTCTGGGGGAGAGAGCTGGGAAGAAGGCATGGCTATACACTGCCCCGTGTAATGACATACAGTTTTTCTAATGACATACAGTTGTGTTAGAAATGTGCTCAGAGATGGTAAATGCTTATTTCACTAGTATACAACAGCTGAAATATGGATATATTATAATGAACCACTAGGGAGTGCTGGAGGAAAACTCAATATCTAAAAGCATAATACAATTTTCCCTGTCACAGCAGTCCTGTGTTTTGCCCTTCATTTTTTTTTCCCAAAGCTTGGGTTAATTAGCTAGACAATAATTACCTGAGCAATTTCATGCACAGTGATAAGTGGATAATATATTACTCTCTCAGAACAATGCTGCTCTAACACATCTGTCATCTACAATGGCTGCCACTGCAGAAAACATTGCAGAGATTATTGCTATCACACCACAGCTTATAATAAATGATTGGTCCGGTCGTATGCATTTGAGTGGTTATCAGGTAGCTTACATCAGTACCACCAGAGATTTATTTAGCTAAGTGCTAACTGTTGTAATGCAAATATCAGGAACAGGCCAAATGTGTGGCATGATCTTATGGTTCATTTACTTTAGAAGCTTTTCTTCAGGGAAAACAATCATCAGTGCTATATATCTTCATATGCAAATCTTTCATCTGCTGAAGACACGACTGGCATTCAATCTTAAAACTAAATGTGTTTTAAATTGTTAATTTGGATAAAATAAGCAATCTTTTAAGATTTAATTGCCTGGTGTTATCTATTAAAATTTGTAGACAATTGATAGTTTTTCAGGATACATAAAGAACAAGCAGTGTTTGCTTGCTGAAAGCAATGAGTAAAATTAAATACACTGGTTTCCAAGCTGACCATCCACTGCAGGAGAGCAGTGATTTGTTCCCTTACGCATCCACACCCAAACTCATGCCAGCCCTGTTTTGCTCTCAGAATCCAGCCTTAGTATCTTCTGTGTTGTTCATCCTTGCAGAGTGTGTATACTGCAAGATTGCACGATCCCATCTCTCTGAAACTCTCTGTTTCTCTCTCATCTCTCTCGCTGCTCTATTGCATGTATTTGTAGGGACCAGAAGTGCTCTTAGCATTAAATCACAGAATCACAGAATCACAGAATTGTAGGGGTTGGAAGGGACCTCCAGAGATCATAGATTCCAACCCCCCTGACAAAGCAGGTTCCCTACAGCAGGTCACACAAGTAGGCATCCAGGCAGGTCTTGAACATCTCCAGAGAAGGAGACTCCACCACCTCCCTGGGCAGCCTGTTCCAGTGATTCCTTCTTCTTTTACAGATTCTAGCATATTGCTTCAGGAAAGCAGAAAAGCAGTGAAAAGTCATCAGCTGTTGACATGCACATTTTTTTTCTGAGAGAGGAAAGCTTTAGAAACCTTTAAAGCCATTTCCATTTCACTGTTTTAAACTAACAGAGGGGAGATTTAGATTAGATGTTAGAAGGATATTCTTTACCCAGAGTGTGGTGAGGCGCTGGCACAGCTGCCCAGAGAAGATATGGTGCCCCATCCAGTGCTCAAGGCCAGATTGGATGAAGACCTGGGCAGCCTGAGCTGGTGGGGGCAGCCCTGCCTATGGCAGGGGATGGGGCTAGGTAGGCCTTGAGTTTCCACAAAGAAAAAAAGTCCTCCATGAAATGTATTGGAAAGAAGACTAACTTTGGGGGGGTCTCCTTTGAGATATCATTACAAATGCTATCACATTTAAATTGCAATTTGAAGCCCGGAAAGCTAAGAAAAATATTTCTATAACATGCAGCAGTGAAACAGTGCTGCACACTTAAACAGTCACGGGATTTATTTCTTCTCTGTTTAATATTACTCATAAAAACATTGTCTCTAATCCTCCAGCTTCCAGCAGTGACCTGTGTTTGACTGGATAAGCCCATAATGCACATGTATGGCCATGTGATGTTGAAACTCTGGTCTAGGGCTTGATTTACCTAACAGTTTTTGATTCAGATCACACAGAAATGTGCGAACAACAGATGACAAATGTCATAGAATGTATTTCAGTCATACTAGTAGGATGCTGAGTTAAGAGTGCACTTATATTTCTGACTGTTCATTCTAATAGCAAATGGATGTTAGTCGGGGCAGGACTAGCACCTCCACCCAAAGAATATTTTGGCCTTAGTATACAAATGCAGTATTCCCATGCTTCAGTTTTCATAAAGTGATCACAACTTTGGAAAAATTCACTGGAAAAATTATTATCAATAATTTCAGGCTAGTAGGGACAATAGTATGCAGGCAGTTATTGGGACTTTACCAAGAAAATAATACAAGCCTGAGTAGTGGAGAAAGATTATATTTAATGCCCCATGGATCATCTCAAGAGATCAGAAAGCCCTGGCTGCAATCCCTGTGTAGGTCTGCATGTATGCGGAGAACAGTCTTCTGGACAGCCAATCTAATCTTTATGGATGAGGGATCTGTCAGTCCTTCTGTGTTTATATGGGTAGCAGTTTCTGTCTGGCCCATGAATTAGGCATTTGCCTCTGCAGTAGTGGGAATAGTTAGCAGGAGGCATTAGGATGGCAAAAGTCAACTAGGATCAACAGTGAACACAGTGTTCCAAACAGAAATATATGACGGTGACTCAAACTATTGGACTAGGAGATTTTAGTCTTTCCTCCCAGGTAAACCAGTCTTTCTGCAGGGCATACTGATCTATCTACATGTGAACTCAATTTCATACCAAATTCTCTCACTTTTGTTTTCACAGGTGCTCTCCCACAGATCAGTTGACACTGCTGAGCAAACAGCCAGCAGTACAATGCAGATGTCAGACAGCTGAAAGCCTAGAAACTGTGAAGTCTAGTTCCACTTTCACACACTGCAGTACATTTTCTGATGATTAATATGGTTCTACCTGGACTTGCTCAAAGCATTTGATATTGTCCCACATGACATCCTGGTTGCCAAATTGGAGAAAAATGGATCTGATGAATGTACCACTCACAGGATAAGGAATCAACTGGATGATTGCACTCAGAGTTGTGATCAACAGTCAGTGTCCAAGTGGAGACTGGTGATGAGTGGCAATCCTCAGGAATCTGTACAGTGACTGGTGTTATTTATCATTTTTGTAGGTGACATGGACAGTGGAATTGAGTGCATCCTCAGCAAGTGGTGCAGCTGACATGCTAGAGTGAAGGAATGCCATCCAGAGGAACCTGGACAGTCTTGAGAGGTGGACCCAGGACAATTTCATGAAATTGAACTAAGCCAAGTGCATCTGTGACTCCTGTACCTGGATCAGAGTAATCTCAAACACAGATACAGGATGGGCAGAGAATGGCTTGAAAGCAGCTCTGAGGAGAAGGATTTGGGAGTGTTGACTGAAGATTCAACACGAGCTTGCAGCCCAGAAGGCCAACTGGATCCTTGATTGCATCAAGAGAAATGTGACCAGCAAGTTGAGGAGGTGATTTTGGTCCTCTACTCTGCCCTCATAAGACCTCACCTGGAGTACTGCGTCCAGATCTGAGCCCACAGCACAAGAAGGACATGAAGCTGTTGGAGCTGGTCTAGAGGAGGGCCATGAAGATGATCAGAGGGCTGGAGCACCTCCACTACAAGGACAGGCTGAGAGAGTTGTGGGTCTTCAGCCTGGAGAAGAGAAGGCTCTAAGATCATATGGCAGCTTTGCAGTACCTGAAGGGGCCTAAAGGAAAGTGGGGACTTTTTATAAGGGCATGTAGTGATAGGACAAGGGGAAATGGCTTTAAACTGGAAGAGGGTAGATTTAGACTAGATATTGGGAAGAAATTCCTTACTGCGAGGGTGGTGAGACACTCGAACAGGTTGCTCAGCAAGGTTGTGGATGCCCCCTCCCTGAAAGCTTTCAAGTCCAGGATGGATGGGGCTTTGAGCAACCTGGTCTAGAGGGAGGTGTCCCGGCCTATAGCAGGGGCTTGGAACTAGGTGATCTTGAAGGTCTCCTCTAACTCAAACCATCTATGATTCTATGATTCCTCTGTACAGCTAACATGAATTTAAACTACGTATCCATTTATATAGCAATTCTTTAAAAAGTTTTGAAAAAAATATACATCATTCTGGTAAATTACAAGTACTACCATGACCTTAATGCTGCCCATATTAATGGGGTCAATGCTAATGATGCTTAGTTTCAAATGCCAGAGCTTTGTAATTGTGTGTAACTCCTCCCTTCTCCATTTGAAGGATTCTTACTCTGTAGTACGAATGTTTCAGTTCACACCCACCCACGAACATTCAGACAAATCTCATTCAACCTACAAAACTTCCTGGGTAGATATTCAGGGGTGAATCCCTTGAATCTGCAAAGCTTTCCTTTCCCACAGACATTCTGGAGATTGTCAAGGAATGCCCTAATTACCCGGTAAGCAGATGAACACTCAGCAGCAGCTATATGAAGGAAGCCAGGACTGAAATTTAACACATTGCTGGGCATTAAAGGCTGGTGCTCAGGAACTGCTTGAGACAAAAACTGTGATCGTCTCTCTGCAAAGCGTGCCTGATGCATTTGTGGTCCAGCCACACAGGTATTACATGCTTCTGCCCAGATGCAGCCAACAGTTCAGGTGCTGCATCTGCACACAGTGATCCCAAATGAAGGAGCACAGGCTGCTTCACATGATGCAGATGAATGTGTCCTCCATCTCACCCCTAGCATTATTAATCTTTACAGCTGCTATTATATTTCTTCCTGCCCACAGCAAATACATGCCTGAATGTGTCAAAATAGGATTCTGATAGCATAAATGCAGTGGCAGGATGTTCAGTGTTTCCCTTGATCTCAGAAGGAAATTACAATAGCTGTTTTTATGATTAAATCACTTGGGAAAATAGCTGTCATAAATCATCTGAAATCTCCTATCTTATATAAGTAAAAGATTTCAGTAAAAGCCAGTCTGTCTTATAACACCAATAGCTATTTAAACCATCTGTCATTAACACACATTTGCCTCTACTGTGAGAACTGTCTAGGGTTTTTTAATCTCTTCTTGCACTTCCTTCAAGTGAATGATTACACTATATAATCCAGAACAGCTAAGAACTTAGAAAAGGACCTGATGTTTCCTTGCAACACAAATACTATATCTGTACATTATCACAAAACAAGGGCAGAGGAAGAAATGCAAATTTCCCACTGGGATGTTGGAGTCAGCATTTAACCATGATAGACAGAGATGAGATCTTTCTTTTGTGATTTTACGTCATGTGTGATTTGTATTACTTTCTTTGAGTTTACCAGCTAGGATTCATCTAATCACTAGTAGATGTCTCTGCCTGAGCTGGTCACTGCCTGTTGACATCACAGTATTAACAAATACTGTTACTGCAGATAAATGGTGTCTGGTAGGAGGACTCCCTAGTGCAATGCCCTGTTGGCCTGCTGCTCCTCAGGTTTCATTCTCATTCTTGGTCTGAGTGTGCACAGCACCAGATGGCTGTCTTCATCAACCTAAGTGCTGTAGAAACACAACCAAGCCTGAACGCAAAAATGAAATCAGTAAACTTCTTACTGTTGAAATAAGAGATGTAATCTTCATTTATAAAAATATTCAAATAATACATAATTTTTTTATTTAGAAAATGAAAATTTGAGGTACAGTATCTAAATCTTACCTAACCACAGATTCCTCTGGCTCTGTGTGTCTTTTTTTTAGACTTTTCTATATGAATAGACACCCTTATATAGTCTCGAGCTTTTATTCAATCACAGAACCACAGAATGGTTGAAATTGCACTTCTTGAGTCCCATTGGCCACCCTCTGCTCCAGAAAGGCCACCCAGAGCAGGGTTCCTGGAGCCATGGCCAGGAAGCTTTTGGAGATCCCCAAGGAGGAGACCCTACAATTTCTGGGCAGCCTGTGCAGTGCCCTGTTACTTGCACAGCACAGAAGTGCTTCTGGTGCTCAGAGGGAGCCTCCTGTGTTCCAGCCTGTGCCTGAGGTCTCTTGTCCTGATATTGAGCACTGTTGAGAATAGATTGGCTCTATCTTCTTTGCACGTATCTGTTCAGGTGTTTATAAGCATTAATGAGAATGCCCTGATCATCAGCTCTCACAGCCTCTCCTCATAGCAGAGGTGCTCTGATCCCTCTGTCATAACCTCTGTGGTCTTTTGTTGGACTCTCTCCATTATGCCCGTGCCTGTCTTGTTGGCAGCCCAGAGCTGTTCCAGGTATGGCCTCCTTGGTGCTGAATATAGTTCACTTCTCTGGATCTGCTGATGATATTTTGACTAATGCAACCCAAGATACCATTAGCATTCTCAGCAGCAAGAGCACACTGCTGGTTCATGTTCAGCTTGGTAACCACCAAAACTCCAGGTCTTTTCCTGCAGAGCTGCTTTCTATTTGGGTATCCCTCAGCATGTGATGATGCTCAGGGTTGCGCCTCCCCAGCTGCAGGACTCTGCACTTCCTTTGGTTGAATTTTGTGCGGTTTCCATCATCAGTCAGTTTCTCCAGTGTGTCAAGGTCCCTGTGCTTGGTGGCATGGCCCTCTGGTGAATCAGCGACTCTCTCAGGTTTTACACGGGTTTTCTTTGGTTCTTTCATTTGCTCCAGAGTAATCTCCCCTTACAAAAACAAATCCAAACCTCCTGAATGCTTTACAAGGTTAATTTACTTGTACAAGCAATTCATAATCTTAACTAGCAGAAATTCAAGTCTCTGCTATGAAATCTTCCCAAAGGACTCAACTTGTTTTCTGTCTGATCCTGATTCAAGCATACTGTGCCTTGTTGCTACACAAATTCTCATAAATATGTTCAGTAAGTGAAAAAAAGAAAAAAAAAAACACATTGGAAAATAAATATGATCAGAGTTTTCATTTTATATCAGAAACTGTATAACCATTTCAATACAAACACGCTATTTTTTACTTACCAGTTGGAAAACACAACGAATATTAACACACTCCACCAAGCAGAAACAATGTTATTTTGTCCAAGTTATTAACTTTACCTGAGGTGTAATAAAACTCTCGCCTGATTAAACAGACTTCTTACTGTTTTCATCCTAAATAACACTCTTTTCTGCTCCACCAGCTCTTTCAGAAGCAGTCCTTACCCCGTTCTGCCTTCCTTGCCCAAACTTCAGATAACGTCATGCTCTGCAGCACAGCAGGAAGCAAGATCAAAGACCAGATGTTCCTTCAGAGCCTGCATTCTCTGTGCTCACCTCTCCGTTACAGGTGGAGATTATTAACATTTGCTGGTTCATGAAGAGGATGCTAGCAGCTGCATTGCAATCTCTGAGACTCCCCAAAGAGGGGACATAGAGCACATCCTTTCTTCTCCAAGAAACTACCCAAAAGACTCAAGAGTCGCACATCTTCATCTTGTACAGCTTGTACCGAGGATGTCTAAGTGGAAACTAGTGTTTGTAATGAGGCCTGTGAAATTCAGCAGATGTGCCAGTCATTGCACTGTTCATCTTAATTCCTTAGAGTGTTTAATGTCTTTTGATCTAATACCTCCACACTTTGAGGTTGTACAGGTTTCATGATTACAGGAAAAGGCATAAAACTACAGACAGAGCATGAAAGATCTAATGCAGAAAGAGGTCAAGCTTCAACATTCTATCTGTACATCCATACCTGGTCTTTTTTGCTTGAAAGGAAAATTCTTTCAATTCTTTCAAGTCAGCTGTCTTCAACCATTCAAGTTACATGCTCAGTTCCATTAAGCAATCCAGCAATCTAGCAATACTTCCTTCATAGTTGTTGAAAAAGTTGAGAAATGCCTCCAGGTTCGGCTACTCATTTTGGGATAGGACAAATCACTTGAGAAAGCAGCCTGTCTCTGGATGATTAGTTATAAAACAGCCTGTTTTTAAAATGAGTGGCATGAAACCCACTTTCTATGTATGTCAGTGACAACTGATCCACCACCCAAATATGTGAAAAAAATCCTTTGTGTAGCTGGCTGTCGAGGAAAATTATCTTTCAGATTTAAGAGTCGACACTAAAACTATGGCCAGGCAGGAAATGGTTGCAGTGGCAAGCAGAAGAATTGGAAATAAGATGAAACAATATGCTTCCACAAGAGGAAAATGCCTTCCTTAGGATCATTGGTGGATCTTGTGTTCACATAGAAATCTGTTCCTGCTCAAACTGAAGCCTGTTGCTGCAAAAGCTCCACAAACTGGCTAAATTTTGCTCCTGAAAGGGACTTGTATTCAGTGAAGAAAGTAAACTCTACACTCAATCTGATGTCTGCTGCACTTAACATCTGCCCCACTGCAAGCATCCATCGTGGTCATGCAGTCACAGGGCTGTGTGGTGGCATTCCTCTATATAATTTCATTAAGACCTGGAGAAGTTAGCACTGCTGCCTGCACACGCATGCAATCCTGAGATGTCCCTGACGAAAAGAGAGAGAAAGAATGTAAACAGATTCTCTCACAAATGACATGCAGCTGTTTCTTCCCTTTAAGCTGAAACTGCTTCTCTTCTGATCACAAAGGATCAGAATTGCATGCAGCCAACTTGCCTGGGGGATGCACTCACATCAGGGAGCCTCCACCTCCCCCATGAACATCAATGTCCCACTTTCTGAGGTCTTTTAGGGCAGCAGATGTCTAAGGATGCAAGAATAAACAGCAATCCTGATGCATGCCAGGGACCATGGTGATGTGCCAGCTCCCCTTCAGCCAGTGCCTGCCTTTGCTATATTCTCCTTCTCGCTTCATGCCAATGTTCTTAATAAGGATACACCTCATTTTGGCTTAAGGAGCTTCTCTCAAGCCAGATAACCTGATGGTGGTCATCCAGGAGCCATACTCCTACCTCCTTCCTGGGCCCTTCTCCCAGACCTGAGTGTGAATCTCAGCAAGGACACCCATATGGGGTGACTCCCTCCACTCTGGTGGCAGTGGCAGGTCTGTCCTGAGGAGACCATCTGTCACTGACAGGCAGCAGCACCCAGAACGCTGTTTTCCTGTCTTCTCCCGTGCTTCTCCTATTTCTGCATTATTCTCATCCTTCAAGCAGTAGTTTTTATTCTCTCCCACTGTTACAAATCTCTACACTGTATTCCATCAGGTATGGCATACACTCATCAATTATATAAGAGATGTTAGGAGCTTTTATAGGTGATCAAATAATACACATTTGAAAATATAAATATCAAATATGCTTAGTTTTTAAGATCTGCTAAGATGTCTTATTTTTAAAGCCTTTTTTAGTTTGAAGATAGAAGCAATCTGACAAATAAATTTCCTTGGGACCTGCAGAATGCATTTTAATGAGTCAAGAAATGTCATGCTTTTGCAGAGAAATCATTTCGTATTTGAAAAGATTTGCAAAGCCTCTAGAAACTAAAATAATTTAAATCTTTGTGCACTGATTTCAGTTTCTGTGTTTGCCTATAGATCTGTACTGTTCCTGATCCACAGAGATTTTTCATCTCTCTGCCATAAACAGAGTAAGAATGGCTGTAATTCAGCAGCTGTTGTTCCTGAAGCAAGAAGAAATTCTACTCAAAGTGTAAGGAGAGTGGTATTGCTATTACACACAAAAAAACCAACACACGTAGAAAATCTGAAAGTAATAGAAAAAACTAATCAAGAAGAGAAAGGCAGAATTCCCTCTCCAACTTCAGAGAATCATGGCGCAACTAAATTTGTTTGATAGCCTTGCTCGTGCTTTTGTAATTACTCATACAATGGATGTCTCAATAACCAAATAATAAGGAGCAGTGAAGCTTTCTACAGAATGCCCTGCATCTTACAGTAAAGGAAGCAAGGTATGGCTCCACTCCATTTGAAGCATTTTCTATTCTGTTGTTGATTAGGTAATAATTAATTTGAAGACTTTCTTTAATTGTGCATAGATCTTGTTACATTTAGGAATGTTACTAATTCTCTTCAGTAAGACACTTTATTCCCTGTTCTATATGTATTCTATATGATGTAGTTCTATAATTGTACCTTATAATAATGTCATGCAGTTTTACCATGTATGCATATACTACATCTATCCCTCGTGCAATAGGAAAAGGAAGAGGATAGATGGTCCTCAACATGAAATTAGGAGGTTAAGCTGTGGACTTTGGGGCCTACATATTCTAAGGGCTAAAATAAGTTAAATTAAAGAGATATTTTTCATTCTTGTACATATCAGTCTCCTTCCTTCTCCCAAAAGCCACTGAGTTTTGGGTTCTGTATTGGCTTTGGTAGAAAGGATAGAAGGACTAAAATGCGATTGTTGGTGCTATATTTTAAGATGAGTGCAAAGTACAAAGAATTTCTAATTACCCTTGCTCATGACAATTTTTTAAACCCTTTTTGTTATTAACAGGCACACTGCCCCGTGTGCCATCATTGCAGACCTTCACTGTCTGAAATCAGCCCTATCGAGGCACAGACCAGTAGGATAACACCCATCCAAATCTTCTCTTCTTCAAAGAAAGCTCCAAATGAGAAGGACCCAAGTTCTCTGAGGACTTCTCATGCACAGATTTTGCGTAGCAGTTCTAAAAGACAAGGCTGAGGAATGACAAGATAAGTAGGACTTTTCCTGAAGTGATACCATTTACAGATCACAGTTTTCCATCAAGTGCACAGAAGGGAAGACAAGTTTCTTATTTAAATGAAGCATGACTGCTAGTTTGATCTGTAACCAAGTTGTATTCTGTACTATTTTCTTTCTCTCTTTTCCCCTCCCTCCCCCACCTCCACCCAGCTCTCATAAGCATAAAGATTTTTGGCAGTTTTAAACTCTATGTCTAGGCATTTTTTTGATTTGTTAATGATGCATGATTTCTGTGCTCATGTCTGGAAATCCACACATAATTGAGAAAATTATGCAAGTTTTATGAAATGTGTAATTGGAAATTAAATACCAGTGGGTTGGGATTAAATCAAAATCAGTATTAAGTTGTATCTACCCCCTTGAAAATTCTTCCTATTATTTCTTTCAGACTGTGTTGCAAAACAAAAATGACATTTAAAGATCTTTCACAAATAGCTGTAGCCTTCTGTGCAATTAGAGTAGGGTTAAATTGCTCTGTTTTTTTGCTTTTGCTATGGTCAGATTTTCTATTTTTGACCAGCAAAGAACAAGCTAGTTTATGTAATTGTTTAGAATTGCCTTGCTTAATTGATCTGCCTCTCTGACATCCATTTGTCTGTAGGGGCTATGCTTGTTCTGCCACGAAGCCTCTATCCGTTTATTGCTGAATGTCCTGTCCAAAGATAGCTGACCTAAAGCAATCAACTTGAAACATATTCTTAAAAATATTACCTTCCAATTCATGTCATGAACATTTATGTAAGCCATAAGTTTTGAATGGGTTTGACAGAGCTAATTCCCAGAGCTATAAAATATGCGGGAAAGATGTTATGCATTTGGAAACCACTGTTCCAGCTTTTAAACTGAAATGACATCAGCTCGCATGTTGGCACCTACACAAACATCCCAGATGCTGCTATATTATTCATAATTAGGACTACATATTTTTTTTCAGTGGTTTTGTTATAGTATGGTAATTCACGTACACAGTAACATAAACATGAAGGTAAATTGATTCCTAAATAACACTTCATTTATCAAAACATGTTTCTAAGTGGATCTTGCAATTGTATTTACCATTGCTATCTAAAAGATTTAAAGGTAGCTAGAGATTTCTGGGATTTATTTTTCTGCTCGCAGAACAGCATAACAACAATGAATTCCACTCAGAAACAGCAAAGGCAATGCAGTTGCCACACTGTTGTCTAATCTTTGACCATATAGTTTATCAATGTTTTATGATATTTGAACACATAATAGCTGAAAATACATACTCTATGCTACTCTTCTCTCAAGAGTAAGCAAGGGATTGTAACAGTCCATAAGATTAAGAGCCTAAACCATGAGAGCAGAACTGGAGGGAATAAGTGAGCCATTGCTTATTTCAATATGATATTACAATTGGTTTTGCAAATGTAGCCTGCTGAAGTGGACAATATATCCTGATACTCAGAGGTGGCTCAGCAAGCCTCCTTCTAAGCTTTAAAAATAGAAATAATGTCATATAGGGTCTATGTAAGTACAGTGAATTTAAGATTAAAATCCTTTTGATGATGTGAAAGCAAACTGTTAAAATAAAAGTTGTTCTGACTCCCTCACTACAGAAGAACATTTGCCTTTGGTGCCTGTTCTAACAAAGAATTGCCTCATGCTGTTCCTTTGCCACTGCTCTTATTCACCTGTACTTTACCTGCGCATTACAGCCAAGGAGGTGGATGGGTCTCCCCATACTCAGCTCCAGAAGGATCTTATCCGTGCTCTGCTTTTGCAAGCTGAGTCATTTATTGTATAAGATCTCATTAGTACTAGCAAGGTTTCTTGACCCTACTGTTCCCAATAGGATGCCACTTCTAGCCTTTCCTTACCTTAGACTCTCATTAAACCTATGCACTCAACTGCTCTGAGTGTGGCCTTCATTATATTTACTATTTAGGCTGGCCTGAAACCATTTTCTGTTCAGAATATGATAAAAAATGCTCCTTAACATCCTTCCCACAAAGTGGAAAAAAGGCATGACTCCACAGGAAGAACAAAAAGCACTTGTGACCTTGTTTAAATCAAGCTAATTTAGACCCTGTGAGGACTCCAACCTTATCTGTATGGGTTTCAATTACAATTAAATAAGTCAGCAGTTATATAGGCCCAGAAAATCACTGCCAGCCATGGTCCACTGGGTTAGAAATAGTCTGAGTGCACATTTCTGGGGAGCTCTCACACCTCCAGCGGCAGCATAGAAAGGCCCACAGGACCTCTGCTTTCAAGGACCGTTGGTGCTTTCTTCTCAGTGCCTTGCAGAAATATTGTTTGTTCAGTTACTCTACTATGTATAAATACAAGAATGAGTTCCACTTCTAAAAGTTTCTGACAAAAATACTGCAGCTGTGTTATCATAAGCATATTCATCATCAGCTACCACTACTCCATTCTCTCCAGCCTGGTGATGACAACTTCTGCTCTGTGCAGAGTGAGGAACTACAGGAGGAGAATGACTGAGATGAACAAAAGCTCAGTGAAAATAAGGGTTAACTTCCCCTATGCAGTGGATGGGTATCTTGACTCATTTCATTGTCCAACAGTACAAACATTGATGTCAGCTCAGCCCTATGGTCATTATGAGGCTGGACTGGCTAAGGGAGAGATGTGGATGGCTGAGAATATGAATGACGGTTTTGAGGTGCTTAAGAAAACCTTTTCCATTCGCAGGCAGTAAGACCGGAGTCTTACTATCCCATATCATAACCACTAGGCAGTGTCCAGGTCCTGCTGCTGGGCAGTTCTGACTCACACCTGTAGAGGTTGCACAGTGACACCAGCAGAGATTGCAGCTTCCCTAGCAGCGAGTCCTACCCTACACATCACCACATTTGACACGTAATTCTTTGTACCTTCCATGACCTTCTCCCATTACAACTGACCCAATAGTCAGTTTGAGAACACCAACCATAGCTGAACAGCAGCTCTCTCAAAAACTGGGATTAGGGCCAAGAGGAGAGGAGAGGCATGGTAGCTCTGGAGGCAAGCTCCATTTTTCTGCCTTACAGTGTCAGTGATAAAATGTAGAGAAGTCACAGTAATTTGCCTATACCTGACTTTTAACTTATCATCATACTGGGTGCACTGTAGGAGATACCCTCTCTGCTTGGCCAAAGGAGTCAGAGAAGGGAGAAAAGACTGATCCAACATCAGTGAGAAAACCAGAAGACAGACTTACTCTTCATGAATACTGAGAGGTGTACAAAGAGCTTACAGCTTTTTCAAGGATTATTTGCTCTTTCCAAGATTATTTTGATGAATTTCCATGTATTTCTCTTCCCGTCATGATAGTTTTCTGAATTAAATTGTAATTCAACCGAATGCTTTAAGTATTATGAGAAAATGAAAGGGAAAGCATAATCGTGGAGGCAAGCAGAAAATTCAATCTTCTGTCATTCAGAGTTTCACAAAATCATCTTTATCATGATTTATCACTTTGGCTTTGTCTTCCAACACCTGTGTTTCTCTTACACTTAGAAGAATGGAAAAGAGTGAAAGTGTGCTACCTTAAGGGAAGATTAGAAAATGGGTTGTGAATTGGCCACAGTAGGAAAGAATTTTACAGAGCAAAACATAATGAATATAAGCTACATAGATGGGTGCCTTCTTACAGATGTTTATCTGATGAGGGTAAATGTGGCTGAGTATAAAGTAAGTGAAGACATGATAATTAAATCCATAGGCGAAGGCTTTTCCATGATTCAAACTCCAGCAGAGAATAACAAATGAAACACGAAGATCTTGAACTAAAATATCCATCCCTGCCTGAAGGCATCCATCCACCTTTTCCTTCTGCTTGTGTTTACAGCCTGAACCCTTCCGATAAATGCTAAATCCAGCAGTAGATTTACGAAATGATAGGAACACTGTCCAAAGCATTTAAGAATTTCTTTAGATGTGAAAAGGTGATGTTCTGAATTTCAGTTCCTAGCTGGTAGAAAACATGAGTCTCATACATTCCTGCTGAGATACTTCTTTCTCTCCCATCAGGCTGCTGTATTCCAAAGCAGGTGACACTGTTGGTTATCTCACTTGATTTGAGGGCACTGGAATAATTAAACATCAAGAAAATATCAAGGAGAAAAAGAGTCATCATCCCTCCTTCATAACCTTCACATATTCTAGTATTACTCTCATTTGCTACCCTTTCTTCTTCTCTTACTACTCATATATTTCTTCTCCCAAACCTCTTCCTTCTGAAAACAACTTGTTTCCTTACAGTGTATGCATAACGTACTCAGAAATAGCACATCTGAATCAATATCAAGGTTTCTGCAGAAAACCTCAGCCACAGTCAATGTATGTGTGCTTAAATGCATTCCTAGGAAATTCCCGTGCATATAAACACTTATGTACTCTAATATTCAAAGCATTAAGTAGTCATGAGTCGCAGCTACTGTTGTTCAGTCTGGTTTTGTGTGAATAAAGGCACTACCTTTTTTTTTATTTTTGCTCTTTGCCTATCATTATCTGTTGTTTTTTTTATTATTATTATTATTCTGCCTTAGGGCAAACAAAAAGAATTTGCAATGTAAATAATAATTTAAAAAAAAAGCAAAAACAGAACTAGCTTTTGGAGGCGAAAGAGGAGAGGAATTCACATTTCTTTCTTAGCCTACAGCCTACTCTCATATCAAACATACTTTCAAAAAGTTGATACTGCTGAGCTGAAACTTCTGCTTTTCTACCTCTGCGTTCTCCTGGCTCTTTTATCAGAACTGTTTGATTTTTAAAGGGAAAAAATTAATCCTGCCTTCATACAGAAGCTGGAACACAAACTTTTTAGATGGATTTACCCTGAGGAATTCATGATTTTCAGTTCTTCCTGTCACTGAGAGCAGGTCCACCTAACTTACTGCTGGGGAGAGGCTTTTCATAACATTTCTGGGTCTTTTTTCCCTCTCCCTTTTTACTTTAGTTGAACAAATATCTTCCAGATAACTATTTTTAATAGAGGTCATTCACACATATTTGTTTACTCACAAAACTCAGGAAGTCGGTGATATGTTACTCATTTGATTTCCCTTTGACCTTAGGAAGACTTGTGCTATCTCAAGTATTTTTGAAACTGTATTCATTATAACAGCACAGGAAAACCAGATCACATGGAAAGTAAGGGTGAAGATAGAATAAGAGCACCTTTCTTTCTCAAATTTGCACATTTTCATTTCTTCTTTTTCACCTCAACAGTTGTCATTTCAGTTTAGTTATGTACAATAGCATGCCTGAATCTGACTACTTAGCTTTTGTGGTTTTGTTCCAGTGCCCACTAGACAGTGGGCTTTTTAGTCTATCTACAATTATCATATAGTTACTTACATTATACGAAGCCCTTTTCTTCTATATTGGCTGACAATTTGCTGTGAGTTGTGGAGAGCAAGAACTGTGCTTTCTTTTGGTTGAAAAGTACTTAGTATGCTGTGGATGCCACCACCAACAGAGAAATAATAACAATCTTCCAATCAGTCTTTCTCTCCAACTGTGTAGTTTAGCAGTTTATCCTCCAGAAACTTAGAAAACTAGGATTTTTTTTTTTTTTTTTGTCTTTTTTATTCCTTTTCTATTGTAAAGTCTGAATTTCTGAGTAACCAATGGATGTATCCCAACAGAAAATCCAAAAATGAAAATGAGGAACCTCTTTATCATCACTCACATCTGAGGCCATAGAACAATGACAGATTCTTGCTTCAGAAGATCTCTGCAGTCCTCAAGTTTATGGCATACACTTACCAAATTGTACCAGTGGCTAGGTTTTTTCTCTGATGACTCCAGTCACTTTAAAATTACACACGTGAACAAATATTCTTATCTAGAGTCAACAGGAACACATATATTCTTCCAAGAAGAATGTCATTCGCCTCCCACTGGGTGTCTAAACTGAATATGCCTCGGAGATTATCTAAATTTCAACACTGACTGAAGTTTTAAAAAGCTCAGAAGAGTTGAAAGAAGGTGATACGTTTAGATGATCTAAAAAGAAGTTTATCTCACATAGAACATTAAGGAATGCTTTTGTTCTTTTTAGAAGGAGAGTAAGATTTCCAAATGGATACCGTTATAAATGGAAAATACCATTCCCACCAAATCCCATTCATTTATGCCACTCCTAAGTGAAAAACCTGCAAAACTGTTTTCCAATATGGCCTTCGTCAGAGACTATGGTGGGAAGGCTGGATAAGGACTTTCACCGACATAGCACTGTGGTTTATTCTCACTATGAAAAACTAGGGATAGGAAAAAGTCTCAATGAAATGTGTTTGTCAGGGTCTCAGAACTTCCGCTGAGCTTTTTCAAAGTTCAAATGGCTTCAAAATGCAACTAGGATATGATGATGAAGTTATTATTTCTGTGAGAATCATAGAATCATAGAAATGGTTTGGGTTGGAAGAAACCTTTAAGATTGCCTAGTTCCAAACTCCCTTGCTATAGGCAGGGATACTTCTACGAAACCAGATTGCTCAAAGCCCTAACCAGCCTGGAGCCTCATGGCAATCTGCATCATCCCACTCACATACTATTATTCACCAGTATTTTAGGTAATGTTTTGTATTTCTATGAAAGTCAGCAGACACCAACAGAATGGAAGAGGTGCTCAGAATCTGCATGAGCTCATGGAACTGACCTTAAAGAAGGAAGTATGACTTAACTCCTGCTTTGTAGATGGCAAAAGCAACACAACTACTTAAGAAATGTCCTCAACAAGGCTGACATTGTAGCCCTTTTTAATCTGTTAATTTTCAGTGCAATTAGACCTCTTGAAAACACAAGTGGCAGGGCTGGACCCTGCTTGTATATAACTTCGTGGCACTACAGAAAAATACCTGTTGTCCTAGTTTTATTCCACAGTCATTCTGCAAGCACAGATGGCCAAGCAGCACACACTGTAATGTTCTGATGTTGGTGCTTTTGTGCCTGTGCGTGTCTTGCAAAATACACAGTACAATGAGCAGACTGTGGACAAAGTATTCCAAAACCTGGCATCTCTGCACTGTTTTCAAAGTCCCGTTTTTCTGTAAACTAACACAAATACTACAAAAATATATTATTGATAAGCACAAAAAAAGCCTTGCGTTCCATTCAGCTGCTGTCAAGAATTTATTACTCTATGCAGATGTATACTGTAAATGGGACAAGATGTTTGATTGTGGACCTCCATTTTGAAGAGCTGTATCATATATTTCCATTACCTTCTTTAGACTGTAACCTTGCAGACACAATGCATTTCATCAGCCTACAAAGGCTCAGTCCTTTTCCCACTGTCAATAAATTTTCCCAAAATATGTGGCTGTTTTGAAAAGCTTGCAAAATATTTGACTGTTAGATGTTTAAAAGACCTAATTACAAATGTTAATGCATTTACAGCAGCAAAATAAATACCGATCAATTTTTAAATTTTGTAATGATAATTTCAGTCTGGGCCAGCATTTTTGCCAGTTAAATTCTATTTAACAAGGGGGTTGAGGTTATTTTCTTCCTTGGGATAATAATGAGAAGCAGAGAAAAACATAAAAGCAGAGGTCTGACAGCCTACTTTTGCAGAATGACAGAATGACAAGCAGCAACAACAACACTGTGCTCAGTACAGTTAACATCATGGGGCCCAAATACAGATACCCAGGCAACTTCACCAGCTTTCTCAAAGAATTTGCCTGGAAGTACTGTCTCCTCAGCATCTTTTGGAGGGAGTGATCTATACAGACACAAACACATTTATTCAAGTGGTGTTTAAATACTACCAATGTACTAAGAAAATGCACTGACAAAATCTTTGCACATCATTATCAACACACACTTAAACTCTGAAGGACGTTTGAATAGTACTCAAGACGCACTCTGTCCAGAAGCGTTGCAAATCAAGGAATGAGGAAAACTCACTCTCAGTGGGCAGATGTTCTTGGTGAAATGCAGTAAATATGGAGGGCCCAATACATGGCTTGAGAATCAGAATTTGAGATGTTTGTTTATAAACAGGGATGTGATACTGGATGATGCTAGATTATAAACTCATGCTGCTGCAGAGTGCTGAACAGTGCCAGGTAACCATTTTGAGATCATTTTCAGAACTGTTAACATGACTTCTTTCAGAGCTCTTAAAGTCACTTTGGTTCTAAATTTACTTTTTGTCCCCAAAGCCTTTTTAGTTTCAAGGGTCCTGTCCTGTTGACACTGATGAAGAGATGACTTTATTTGTCCTCATTCACTTTGCGTTGCTCAGCTTCCCTGAGCTGTTGTCACAGCGTGGAACAGCTTTATATCACACTTGCCACCCTGTGTGCTTTGCACCACAGAATCACAGAATCACAGAATGGCCAGGGTTGGAAGGGACCTCAAGGACACAGTACTCCAGACGGGCCTCACAAGAGTAGAGTAGAGAGGCACAATCACCTCCCTGTCCCTGCTGGCCACCCCTTTTCTGATGGAGCCCAGGATACCATTTGCTTTCTGAGCTGCAAGAGCACACTGCTGGCTCATGTTAAGCTTTTCATCCATCAGGACCTGCAGGACCCCCCAGGTTCTTCTCTGCAGGGCTGCTCTCGAGGACCACTCCTTCCAGTCTGTACAGATGCACCCATTCTTCCAAGTGTATTCTATGGTACTACACTTAAATAGCTTAGGAGTTACTTTCTCAGTCTCATCTTGATATACCTCCAGTTTCAGAATTCTCATCAAGTAGAGGAGAATTCTCATCAAGAGGAGTCACAGCACTAATGCAATATTATGCTTTAGTACACAAATAACTCTCTTGGGCCACAGATCTTTTATGCACTGCATAAACTTTCTCGGTGAATGCATGATTTTTCTGACATGGGTATAATGCAGTTTAGGATAGAATTAGAATGCATTTCACATCGAGATTGACATCGCTATTTCTACTATAATTTTGTACAAAGAAAAGGCCACAATTTATCATTAGGGAACTATTGTCAATAGGGAATTATTTGTAGCTGAAAATGTATATTCTTCTTCGAGTGGCCCAGTCATTCGATGTTTCACATTATTTTTACCTATTTGTCAAAGAAAATGAGTAACACCAATAAGGTTTTAAGAAATTAGAATACGAGCTGTCGAAGTATCAGCTCTTTTCATATACACAACTTACAAATTCTAGTCTAATGTTTAAAGCTCACGAGTTGATTTTAATACAAAGTCTCAGTGACTGTAAAAGATAATACACAGAGATTCGGTCTTAAGAGAGATGCTGAGTGCAACTCTGCATAGTTCTCAGGTCATTTACATGGAGGTTGTGAAAACTTCTTCATGGAAATGAACGCTCGGTGACCACAATGAATTTTAATATCCAAATTAAACTTTTGGTCTAATGTGGTAATGATGTACTCATTTGTAATTCTTTTGAAGAAGTAGAGCTACATACAGATAAAGTAAAGCAGGGTTTAGCCTTAACTACCTTCAGTGAGCCCATTCGCTCCGTTACAGATGCGTTGCTACTTCTCTGCTTTGGTAATTACTGAGTACGTCTACCTCAGGTGCTACTGACACCTTTCTTTTCAGGTCTTCAGATTCATTCTCTCATTTCTTCTTGTTCTCAAAGTTGGCTAAAAATCTCTTCGCCTTTTCAATTCTTTCTTCTTCTGTTTTTGTTTGTTTGTTTGTTTTACTGCATCACTTTGGTTCACTATAAAAATAAGATGAACAAGCATTAGTGGGCAATCAAGTAGCAGGAATTACAATTAAAAGTACCTTCACAGTCATAGACTGTAATCCTGTGTATCCCCTCCCTTTTCCTTTGTAAGGCAGTTTCATGCCACTTACTTGAAACTAAGCCTAGGTGAGTAAGTTTCCATATGGATAAGGACTAGAAACTGGCTTCAGACACTTTCTGTGACCTGCAGGATGTGCCGACAGGAGCACAGGCCATACCCAATGCCATCAAGCTTCCCGTGGCTCAGCGCCCCCCTGTAATGCTTGAACAATTCCTCCTTGCAAACATAAGCCCAGACTTCAGGATGGTAGGCAAATGTGCTGTTCTCATAGATTTTGTGAGACAAAGTATAGCGGAAGGTTATGTCTTCTGAAGCCCACGCATTACCAGTCAGCCTGCAGGTAACCTCCAGGTATATCTGCATTCAGGCACTTTTGTAAGAGATGCAGCTACGAATCTCTTGAAAGCAGACAATGACAGGGAAAAGATTTTTAGTCACTGCTTCCATCTATCCACCTGATCTTGTTGGAGTGACAATGCTGTAGATGGGTATTGAGCCATGTAAATGTCATCCTTCATTTAGAAGGGATGGAACAATATCTCTGCAGGTTACCTGCATTCAGGTCTGTGCTATCAGCTGTTTGACACTTGAAGAGATGACATGTTTTTGTGCAGCTGGAAACAAGCTTTTCTTGACTTGGAGCACAGGATGACCTCTTAACAGCTTGAGATAGGAGGAGGTCAAATTAGGGAACCAAGTTAGGAAAATTTTCATTGTGAGGGTAGTACAGCCCTGGCACACATTGCCCAGCAGGACTGTGACACCTCCACCCATCCTTGGAGCTTTCTGGGACATGGTGAGACAAAAGCACAGGTGACCTGACGTACTGCTGGTGCCAGGGGATTAGAATAGATGATCAGCAGTGGTTTGCTTGCCATGACCACAATAACAGGTGAGTCTTGAAAAGTTTCTCACATTTCCACAGCCACACGGTATTCCTCCCCTTATGATTTATCCAGGCCTTCGATTCCGGCTGTCTCAGGCAGGAACTGTCCATCTGGTATTTGCATGCACAGTGCCTAGTGCTCTCTCATTGAAATCCTGACCTATTTTTAAGTTGAAGTAAAAATACTGTGCATAAGAGACCAAAGATTTCACTCTACGAGTACTGTAGTTGCCTTTGCTTATTTAGCTATCTTCACTGCCAACTTTTTTCCTTGAAGCAAACTTCCCTAAGTAGACACTTGTAACAAACACATCAAACACTGAAGCATAAAATTGTAACGCCTTTATTTTGATTCACGACTGTTAATTCGCTTTTCCTAGGAGGGTTCCAACAATCAACTTCTTTTTTCTTCTCCTACGTGAAGGATCATAAGCAGCAGATATTTGTGAGTGAGGCCCTGGCATCAGTGAACAGGGCAGCAGACGCGTTAGGAAGCAGCGGTCGCCGTGTGACCCCTGCTGGTAGCAAATAATTAGTCAGGAAAATTAGCCAGGAAAAGGGCAAGGGAAACGGACTTGGATTTGCAATGAATGATTGATTCAGTATAGTGCATAAATCAAAGAAAGTCGGTAGCAATAGAGGAAATAAATAAAAGGCCCTGTCACTATGGAACAGGAGACACAAATGAGTAAAATGTGGTCATTAAAGGTGTCTATTATCTATTTCATTTTATCAAGAAGCTGAGCCCTGTGCTCTAACCTGCAGTGGCCACAGTCAGTACAGGGCAACGCTGATATTGCTGCATGAGAATTTCCAACACAGCACCTAAAGGTCATGTGGAAGTGACAATCTTCTACCAGGTTCCTGGAGTTTCCTGAGGCTTTTGGCATTATTGCTAGGCAAAATAAATCCAAGCTTCGGTGAAGCACACATTCCAGTGCATTCCAGAACAGACCCGTGCTTCCCAGAAGGATCACACAGTCATCGACAGTGCATCATGGTGCATTTCCCAGTGCACGTTTTCTTTGAGATAAATAAAGCTTAGGAGACACAGAACAGAGGAAGATGCAAACAAATTTTCTGTTGTTTTTGTTACTCAATCACATAAGTGTATAATAAATACCTTAATTTGAATAATACAGAGTTCCCCTTTCAAAATGCCATTGATTTCCAACACGTTTTCAGACGTGCTTGCTGATGGTGGCTTGCTGATAAGCAAGTAGTAAGATTCATTCATTCATCCAAAATAAATAAAAGCTACACCAAGACAGGTGCTAAGGGCGGGGTCTCAATCTGCAGTCAGCTTGCTTAGGTTCTCTCTGAATGTGTAATTCCTACACTGCTCATCTAGCTCGTTCAAACTGCTATGTGTTTGCCCTGCTAAAAGTATACACACAGTTCCCCTCCACCCAAATAGAGGGAGCCTGCATATTCACAGATCGTAAGTGTTAAATCATCCTTGTTATCAGCTTGATTCTTCAAAATCATTCCCTATTTCACATGCTGATTTCATTTTACATGTCAGCACATCAACAATTTTCTACATCTTCCAATCTTAACTCATAAGAAGTGTTCCCCACCACATACCTGTGCTGCAATGGAGACCTGAAAGACGTAAAATCTAGTTCCTAAAGATGATGCCTATAAACCAAGCTGAACCAAGCTATGTGGCAGACAGGAAGCAAGCGTGCAGAGAAGAGAACAAAAGAAGCTGCTGCTTTTCCATTAGGTTATGAAACTCAAGAATACACTGGATTTCAGTAGGGTTTTCAACAAGCTTCTTTAATTCATCACCAAAGCGCTGATCTCCGGTGAGCATTTTGGCCTGACAATCTTACTTTCACAAATTTAGGGAAATTCTGATGCAACACAGAAATTACCTGTTACCAAGAAATGCCTGACTTCAACCACTACAAGACAAATGATGTACCATATGGAATACAGGTGAAGGATACCATCAAAGCCACCTCTTCCCAGCAGAGTCCCAGAAGCTGGTATTAATTTAGATGCACCAGATTGCATTCAAAACAGAGATAGGCCTTTGCTGAGAGAGATGGATTTTGATTTACTTTTCAAGTGTTCCCCTGCTTCTGCATCTGAAGTTAGATCTATGTGCACTGATCGAGTGCTTTCCATAAGAAAACAGGCTTTTTCAGAAGGATAGCTGAGGAAGATGACTTTTGAAATGGATGTGAATGTGTACTGGGAAATAGCTGGTCTTTAGATGAAAGCTGAAGGCTTTTGAAGAATTGTAGCATTTGGTTTTCATATTGTGTTCAACCAGCTGTCGAGTAATGTTCTGACATGCTATTCATAGAATTAATATTTCAGGGGACAGGCAGGACAAGGGAAAATGATTTTAAGTTGAAGGAGGGAAGATTTAGGTTGAATATAAGTGGAAAGTTCTTTACCAAGAGAGTGGTGAGGTGCTGGAACAGGCTGCCCAGAGAGGTTATGGATGCCCCATCTGTGGAGGTATTCAAGGCCAGATTGGATGGGGCCCTGGGCAGCCTAGTATTATGGAGGTTGGTGGCTCTGCATGCAGCAGGGGGTTTGGAGCTTGATGATACTTGAGGTCCCCTCGAACCCAAGCTATATTTCAACCCAAGTGATTCAGTGATTCTGTGATTTCTCTTATTGAACCTTAAACACAGAAGCAAAAATTTTGCAGATTAGTTCACCTTCAGGCCGTGATTGTTAGTGACTGTCTATAGTGTAAACTTTGGTATCCAAGATCCTAAATACTTTAATTAACAACAACAACAAAAAAAAGCGAACATCAATTATTTATTTTTGAGCAAAACCACCAGGACAGTTAACTCTGTCAGCGTTCACAGAACAGATGTAGCTTGACCACTCATAATTTTACCGGATTTATACTACAGAAATTGTTGTTCTTCATCCAGAATACCCCAGAAGAATAAAAATAGATGTAAAAATGTTATGTGTATTGGTAGGCAGAAGGAACCTTCTGGCAAATGAGGTCATCAGGACAAAGCTCTATGCCTCAACAGAAGGAACTCAGTCTGCCTGACAGTGTGGACAGGTCACAACCAATGCACAATGTGGATACTGAAGACCACAAAAGCTCTGTGCCAGGAACCAGTCAACCGTAGCTTCTTTATTCTCTTTTCTCACTTCTCACATTATGCCTTTACAAATGACTCAACCCTCTTAGCTGTTTCTGATGTTTTTAGCACTTCTCGTATCACAACATTTCACATTGCCATCCCAAATCAGGTCTACTCCTTTACACTGGAACCTTTCCTCTTGTAACCTTTTCTTTTCAGAATGAATTCAGATAAGCACAAATGGGCATATCACTCTGGGAAAGTGTGTCTTCACATACATCTAATCAGCAATATCTTCAGCACATTCAATTCACACTTGAAGCAATTTAAATTAAATTTAAATTAACTTTCAAGTGCAGCTATGCTTGGAAAACATTTTAGTTTTACTTGCAAGTATATAATAGAAAATACTTACAACAGCAGCTATCTCATCATCCTTTCTCTCAAGAAGGTAAAACTTTAAAGCTATACTGAAACAACCATCAGAGGGTGCATTTTCACCATCAGTTTGGTTTTATGCGTACTTCACTCCCAGGTCCTGGTACTCTGGCTGTCCATTCTGTACCCATGCCAGATCTTGGAACTCCCGCCAAGCTCCACTGGCTCCCTCTGGAGATTCAGTCCTAGCTGTAAGGATGTGGACCTCTCAAGGGGCAGCTCTTCCAGCTCACAAAACCTGAATGGAAGTACTCAAAGCAACCCTTTCTTTAAAGGGGGGGACTTACCTTTGAAATATATAGATAGTTCCAGACATGAAGGATCTTTACATCTTCACTGACTCTTTGAGATAAGAATGGACTTGCGAAGTAGAAGCAAATTTTAACTTATTTCTACATGGCCCATGAAAGAAGGAATCAGAGGAGAAGCTTTTAAAATATAAATGTGGTGATAATTTAGATTGCCATGGTGCCAGTTCAGGGAAGCACTTTTATTTAGGCTGGCATTGCAGGTCTCATTTAAGTTAGTGGGTTTATGGGTTTATTGAAACATTTGCTTAAATCAGGATATAAAATACAAAAAAGACTAATAACATGCACTATTTATACACTAATTATATTTATACACTACATTATAGGACTGTTAAACATGAGATTGTTAATAGAAGAATAAAATGCTGGGAACTTTGGGATAATTACTTTCCACTTTTTTTTACTAGTAACACATAGTAATTAGTCATCTTGAACTTTGTTAGAATACTGAAGAAAACTATAGATACATGTGTTTTGTATGTATGTATGTCTATGCCTACATCCAAACACACATGCATATAAAAAATAGAGTGACCGACAGGTGCCTTGTGTTTGAGGATTTAAGGCACTTGCTGTTTACTGAATGAACAGCTTGATAAGCTGAACTACTTGTTCTCAACAGCAGCTTGACAGCATCCATGCTGTTACAAGGCATAGTCAAAGCTAGAGCCAAATTCTCAAGCTAAAGAAAAGAAAAACTCTGTTTCCAGAGAAATTCTCCTGCCTTGCATGGTGCTAACACTACTTTCAGTGCAAGCAGCCACCAGAAAATTCTTAAATTCTTTACAGATCGTTCCTGGAAAGTGAAAGACAACAAAGGAATCGTATTCATGTATGTCTGTGTGATGGTCTACATATCTCCCTGTCAGATGTTTCCACTCACAAACAAAAAAAACTTCTGCATTAAAATTGAATAAGTTGAAACTTTCAATCAGGAGAAAGAAAAGAACTCTTCCAAAGTTAAAACGGGAGGTTTATGATTCTGAAGCCGTGGTAGTTCTCATGATTATTGATTTAGCTGTGACTATTTCTATGGATATTAAAGAAAAACAGCCAAACTTGACTTGCTTTGTAGTCCTCATTAACATAGCTTGTCCAGTTACGAAAGCTGCAGAAATAAGGTACAAAGTTTTATATCATATAAAAGGAGATAGAAATTGAACTTGGATAAGCTCACTGGCACATAAGTGAATGTGCCTTACATCATTTCGCAACCCTGTTTCCCACGATTCAAAGAGTTTTAGTCAGGTCAGAGGGGAAGAAATATAGTCAGTTCCATCTTCAAAGTCTGGCAGCCTTTCAGTTATGGCTGCCAAAACACAGAAAAATAATATTATTACGCTGGAAAGAAAAATACACTTTTCCATTCCCCTTCTAATTAAGAAATAAGTAAATAAACTGAGGGTTACAGTTACTTGTGTTTTTCTAAAGCAATCTGTTCTTGGACTGAAACCAAGGTAGAATGTTGTAACCTGAAAAGTAGCGATCTGAGAATTAAGGGCTTAATCTTTAATTCTTAATACCAGTGGAAATTCCACTTTCCCATTCTGACTCCAAATTATGTTCTTTGTGCTGAGTTCAGCACAACATGTTAGGCAACACTTGAAGACAGACTTGTCCTGAAGTGCTCTGCTGAATGGGATATTTTCATATCTTTAGCCTCTGAGCAGGCCCCCACTGCTTTATCCTGTTAAGCACAGTCATAGAGCAATGCCTGGAAGTAAAGTCTGACAGCAGGAAACATATATTTTTATAACAAACACAGGATGTAGTGAATTGTAATAACGGGTTTTATCAAATGATTTGCATCACAGAATTGCTGAGGATGAAAACCACCTCTGGAGATCATCTAGTCCAACCTTGTGCTCAAAACAGTGCCTACTAAAACAGCTGAACTCTGCAGCGGAAGGGTTTGATTATCTCCAAGGAGGGAGATTCCACAATCTCTCTGAGCAATGTGTGCCAGTGTCTGATCATCTTCACCAAAAAGGTGAGCAAGTACACTACAGTAACAACAACAGTGTTGTTTAAATGGAATTTCCTGTGTTTCACCTTGTGCTCAGTGCTTCTTAGAATCATAGAATCACTAAGTTTGGAAGAGACTGCTAAGATCATCCAGTCCAACCATAATCACATCCCCATCATATCTACTAAGTGGTACCCCTCTGTATCACATCCACATATTTGTTGAACACCTCCAGGGACAGTGATTCTACCATCTCCAAGGACAGCCTGTTCCAATGCTTGTCTAGACATTCTTGTTCTGTCCCTGGACAACACTAAGGTGAATCTGGTTCTGTCTTCTCTACTTTCCCTCATCAGATGTCTGTACCCATAAATAAGATCCTCCTGAGCCTTCGCTTCTCCAGGCTGAACAGTCCCAGCACTCACAACATCTCCTCATAGGAGCGATACTCCAGTTTCAAATCGCCCATCACTGGAATCACTCCAGCAAGTCCATCCATATGGGGAAGACTTGCACTGGACCCAGTCCTCCAGGTGTACCTCAACAGGGCTGAGTAGAGAAGAAGGATCAACTCTCTTGACCTTACCAGTGCAGGTTGGGATGCTGGAATGATGGTACAATTTTCTGATATTTACAGTATTAATCTCCCACAAAAGTTATTTAAAAAGTCAGTGTCTTCAGATGTATTTGATTTTTTTTATAGAAAAATCAACTGCTTATGTACCTAACAGTTATGCTACAGAAGCTAAAAAAAAGATCTCTGCTCAAAAATGAACAGCACAAAGAAAAAATCCAATCTCCTTAAAAAAAAAATAGTAATAAAAATCTTTTGTCTTACAGCGACATGGAAAACACAGAAATTCAGACATCTTTAGATGACAGCATCTCATTAAAAAAGAAACAATAAAAATCACAGACAATCTAAGCTAATCATAGTACCTAAGATAACACAATTGCAGAAAAAAAAATCAATCATATGGAAACAAAGATTTTCTGTTTTCCAGTGTATTTCTGAAGATAAAACATATATTTTCAATTTGCTTGAGTGAAATTGAAGAAAAAAAAAAGAAACCATCACCTGTAAATATGGTCAGAAACATCTTTCTTTTGCTGGACACAGATGTGGTACATTATGTACTAAGGGGAACAATTCCTCCCTGTGATTGATGGTAATGCTTTCTGTATGTGTTCTTGGGTATTGCTTCTGCAATGTGCAATGCAGAAGTATCCTGAAGAGTGACAAAGGCTGTAAAAATCTCTGTCCTTAAAGGTTTTTAGGACTGAGCTGAGTCCTGACAAACCTGGTCTCATCAGATGGTTGACTCTGCTTTGAGAATGTGGTTGGACCAACAACACCCCCTGGCTTTCTCCAGCCTGAATAATCCCATGGTTCAGTGGTACAGAGATGTTTAGATTTCTTATTCTGCTACATACACCGTGTTTGGAGATCTGAAAGGCTATGCATTCCCATACTGAAAAGAAACTCTTTTTGAAGCTTTTTGCTGCATCCAAAGGAGCAAGAAAAAATGTCATTTGAAAGTGGAAATGCCATCAGAAAAATAATTGCAGTCATTTGTATTATAACTACTACAATTTTTTTTTTTTTTTTGTCAAAAGTGAAGTTTACAAAGAAGTTTCCTCTGAAATTTTCCATTAGAAAACAAGTTATTTTCTGATTTAAATCATTTAGATAAGAAAAAAAAAGATTCAAGAATTTCTAGTCAACTGAAACTGCTCAACTTCACATACAACTTTGTTTGTATATAAGCATACTGAGCTACTATCTCTAGTGCATCATATTGTTTTCTTTAAGGTCTCCTAAGTGTCTGGCCTGCAAACCAAACAAAGTAGTGAATTACAACAACATGAGTACTTTCTGCCACAACCTCCAGCTCCACCAACTCCCTTCTTAGGAAAAACTTCTTTACAGAAAGGGTTGTGAAGCACTGGAATTGGCTCCCCAGGGAGGTGATTGAGTCACCATCCCTGGATGTGTTTAAAAGCCGTTCGGATGTGGTGCTCAGGGACATGATTTAGCGGAGGGCTGTTAGAGTTAGGGTAGGATGGTTAGCTTGTGGTTGGACTCCATGATCTTTAAGGTCTTTTCCAACCTGAGTGATTCTACGATTCTTTGATCCTTTCTCTTCTCACACCGGATAAGAACCAAAGACTCCTATTCACCCTACTTGCCAACCACAATTGTTACCAAGTGAAGTAACTGCCTTCTGACCAAACTAAGGCTGTGCACATACAGTCCTTTTTCAGCAGTTTAACTATGCCTATTGTAAAAGTCCATTAACTGTTATACGAGTGCATTTCTGTGTGCCCAAGCTTTTGCAACCAGCTATGAGAACTGAAGTAAATAACAGGCAGGTGAAGCTGCATCCAACTCTGCACATGTTCATCAAATCAAGACAAAAACCTACATTAGCATTTATGATCCTCATTACAGCAGCGTCAGTTTCATCCTCTTAGTCTGGAACAGTGGAATTGACACTGAGCACCAGCACTCACCAGTTGCAGTAGTATAGGCAGACAGAAGAATTAATATATAGAAGTGGCTTCCAGCATATCATCTCCTTCTTGATGTCCCTACTGAGCAAGGACTAAGGCTTCTACACCTTTATTTTTGCCTTTATTTGTGAGTATTCAGGTGCTCACATGCCTTGTAAGACCTCCAGTTCCTTTAGAGGCCACATTTATGTCAGTGTCTATGCCATAGGCAGGATCTGTGCATACAGCCTGAGGGCAAAATTATTTACAGAATAAAATCTTCCTTCTTCATCAGTGTTTGCACAAGAAGCTCAGCCAGGAGGACTCTCCACATCATATCTCACCAATAACAGTCTTGCTTTCCAGCAAGGCAGAGCTGTCACTCCAACACCTGCCTTGGGCTGCTGGGTGCAGCAAGATGGCCTTTGGCCAGGCTCAGGGCTGAGCCTCTGTGTTCCTGTGCCAGAAATCAGGAAGGTGAGCACGTCTGGGTGCAGAACAATCAGGAGCAAACAGGTCTCTTGGGGAACACACAGTTCTTAACAGCGATTTGCAAAGCCTCCCTCTTCTTATTTATATCCAGAATGACAGAGGGCAAAGACTAGAACAGAGAAGTGTTGTGAGGCAGTGACTGGAGACCAATAAATTCTCTGCATTAGAAAGCAAACAAGCCAAAAGAAGGTGCTTTCTGTTCTGTGAATATTCCCTGTAGGTCTCATTAACTGTCAGAAATTAAACAAAGGTATAAACATTTCCCACAGTTGGCTCTTGCTGCTGGGAGCACTCACACTGATGTTATCATTTCTGAAGTGATTCAGAGCGATGTGCAGGCAGCACTCATGTGAGCCATGCACTGACAGCAATGTAGTCTGCTGTCATTTTACATTTTAATTACAATCCCTGTGTGCCACAGCCACCAGCCTACCTGACCTTCCTGGTATCAGTTTCAGACAGGCATGGTTTTTATGTTTGGTTTTGATGAGTTCTCACAGTGACCTTGCTCACCTTGGGGAGAAAGAGGCCAAAAGTTGCCCTTTGTTGTTGTGACTCTTTAAACTCTCTGTCAGCAGCTTTGGCAATCTATGGTAGGCAGTTTCTGTTTTCAGGACTGCCTCATGCAGCTCAGCTCTTCTGGCCCTGGAGTAAGAGGAGAGAGATGCTAGAATACCTCTTCTGTTTCTCGCTTCTGAGGCACAGGTACTCAGAATAATTTAGAGGCAAGCTGCCCAAACATTTTCAAAAATACAGACGAACTGTGGAGGATAAACACAGGAACAGAAAGAAGCAATTCACTTTGCTTGGAAGAGAGAAGTGATAATATGTTAATTGTAACAAGATAGAGATATAGAAGAATTAAGGTAATAAATGCAACATGAACAGTATTCCGTATTGTAGGGTTCACAAGACTGTTACTTCAGAGTATTGGAGGATTCTCAAACTAGTTGTATGCCTGAAAATTTCCTCCCATTAGAGCTCCAACAACATTTCCAACAACATTTTTGGCTATAAGCAGACATGTAGAACCTCAAAGATTCTTCCCTGAGAGACAACCAAGCCCCAGGATCACAGCCCACCCTCATCCTGCAAAGCTCAAAGAGTTCTCAATTAGGATTGCTAGTTATCTGTAGGTTTGTGAGGTGATTGACTTGCAGTAGGATCAAAAGATGGTTGACTTTTAGTCAGTTATTTTTCACAATTCAAGTTGTTTTTGTTTTTGTTTTTGTTTGTTTGTTTGTTTCTTTGTTCATTTTGGATTGAGGTTGTGCAACCCCCCACCCAACCCTGAACAAATTATTGTGTCTTTGCCAATTAAGCACATCATGGGAACTCTGGATACAGTCAAGGGAGGCACAATCATCCTGTGTCTTAAGGATGCTGATAACCAGGCATGATGCAGGGTCAGGCTCCACCACACTTTAGATAACAGAGGAACGATGCCTTGGCAACTCTTCCCTGACCCATAGACTGGATGTATAGATAACAGCAGTGCTCAGATGACAGCAGCTCAGAGCTGTTCTACCACACACACATTGCTCTAGCTGAACATAGCTGTGAGCAGAGGAGTCTATCCTCTGATCAACCAGTCCCTCTTGGCTTGCAAAGGGAACACTCCATAAAATCAAGAGGCTACCAGCGAACTTGAGAAACAGCTCAACAACTGTGGTTTTTGTGGCATCGACCTCTCACTGTACCTGGCATTATTGCTCTGTAGGGAAGTCAATTACAGAATCACAAAACTGTGTGGGTTGGAAGGAACCTCAAAAGATCAATGAGTCTAAACCTCCTGGTAAAGCAGGTTCCCTACAGTAGGTTGCACAGGTAGGTATCCAGACAGGTATTGAATATCTCCACAGAAGGAGACTCCACAACCTCTCTGGACAATCTGTTCCAATGCTCCATTACCATTACCCTATAAAGAAATTCTTACGCACGTTTGCATGGAATTTCCTACATTCAAGTTTTTATGCCATTGCTCCTTATCCTACTGCTGCACACCACCTAGAAGAGCTTGAGATCATTCATTTGCCTCCCACTTCCCTTTACATACTTATTAAACAGATCCCCCCTCAGTCTTCTTTTATCCAGGCTGAATAGACACAGATTATTCAGCCTTTCCGCATACAGGAGAAGCTCCAGGCCCTTTGTCATCTTTGTGGCCCTCTGCTGGATTCCTTTTAGGAGATCCCCGTTTTTTGTGAATGGGGGAGCCCAGAACTGGACACAATATTCCAGATGTGACCTCATCAGGGCAGAATAGAGAGTGAGGATAACCTCCCTTGAACTGCTGGCCATGCTCTTTTTAATGCATCCCAGGATCCCATTGGCCTCTTTGGCCACCAGGGCACACTTCTGGCTCATGGCCAACCTGTTGTCCACCAGGATACTCAAGTCCTTCTTTGCAAAGCTCTTCTCCTTGAAGTCATCCACTAAGCTGTACTGATACATGTGGTTATTCCTGCCCATGTGAAAGATTCTACACTTGCTCTTGTTAAACCTCATCAGATTCCTCCCTGCCCAACTCTCCAGTCCATCCAGGTCTTACTGAATGGTAGCACAGCCTTTCAGTGTGTTAGCCATTCCTCCTATCTTTGTATCATCAACAAACTTGCTGAGGGTGGACTCTGTCCCTTCATCCAGATCGCTGATTAAGACGTTGAACAAGACCGGACCCTGCATCAGCAGCCAGGGAACACTGCCAGTTAAAGGTCTCCAACAAGACACTGATGACATCCCTCTGAGCATTGCCAGTCAGACAGTTCTCAATCCACTTCTCTGCCCACTCACACTTTCTAAGTTTCATAACAAAGATTTACAGGGGACAGTGTCAAAGTTTTGCTGAAATCAAGGCACACAGCATCCACTGCTCTCTCCCTGCATCTACCCAGCCAGTGATGACATTGTAGAAGGCTATCAGGTTGGTCAAGGACAATTTCCTCTTGGTGAGTCTATGCTAACCTCTCCTGATAACCTTATTCTCTTCCAATTGCTTGGAGATGGCTTCCAGAACAAGAGGTTTCATTACATTTCCAGGGAGAAAAGTGAGGCTGACTGGCCTATAGTTCCCCAGATTGTCCTTCTTGCCCTTTTTGAAGACTGGAGTGACACTGACTATCTAGTCTTCAGGCACTTCTCCCATTTACCAAGACCTTTCAAAGACTGAAGCAAAGAAGGCATTCAGAATCTCTGCCTTCTTAGCATCCCCTATTACCAGGGCACCCATCTCATTTAGCAGGGGACCCACATTTTCCCTAGTTTTCCTTTTACTGTTGGCATATTTTAAAACATCTTTTTTGTTATCCTTTACCTCCTTTGTGAGGTTTAATTCCAAGAGGGCCTTAGCCTTATTCATTGCATCCCTACAGGCCCTGAATAATAGTTTTCATCTACAAGAAGAGAGCAGCAGGATTAGTAGCAAGAATCTAGGGCACCAAGTCACTGTGGATGAGATGAAACAAGCAGGTTAGTTTCTGACATGCTTGTTCTCTATTTGCTTCAAAAAACAGGATCAGTGCTGTTCCACACATTTTTAAAAGGAAGTAAAATAAGTATGCTGAATTGTGGCAGTGTTACAATGAATATATCAGCTCTTCCGTATCAGTCAATCTATCATAAGCAACAACAACAACAAAAATCTTCCTAAAGAATACGGTTAAGCTTATAAAAATGAATTTTCATCACAATGGTCAATGAACTTGTTAAACAGGACAAAACTCAAATGTAATAAGGTCAGCTCTTCTCTTAATATGGCACCATGCTTTCACCAGTCCGAAGGAGAACTGTGTCCCTCTGATAGCTTCACTATGCATGCATCACTGCAAGTCACACGACAAGATTAGTTATTCTTCCATGAAACAATAACTTAACAAATCTGTGTGTGATATTTAAATGGAAAGAGGGTTCCTGAGTGGGGTACCTGAATGTAATTGCAAGAAAAAGTTCAGAGAAAATACTAAAGCAAACTGACATCTCTGCCTACAGTCTCCATTAACTATCAGGAAATTTGCTTTTGTCTGAAAAAGCAAAAACAAGTTTTTAACACTTCAAAATATAAGTCCAAATGTGTTTCTGAATCCAAGTCAGAGCTTTATATAGCCTTTCTGTAGTATGGCTTTATAAATAATATACATAAATAAACTTTAGAAGTCTTAGAAGCTCTATGCAAAAATAGCTTGGAATTACTTCTTCCAGAACTAAACCTAATTGGATATAATGCATATTCTCTGAACATTTTCTTATTTAAAACAAGTAAGGAAAAAACACATGGTCAGCTGGCCAGCAGCTCAAAGTAAAATGAATACAATTTCTTACAACTGCAAGTGAAATCGTACAATTTCACCTGGTTGGTGGTTCCAACAGCTATTAAATACAAATAGTCATTGGAGTCAAGCAGGAAATTCCATATTCCAGACATGTGGAGTTTACCTGTGTACATTTTGTGTAAGAAAGCATTTAACACATTCTCACTGCTCAGCTTTGTGTATACCAAACAGATGAGTGTTAAGGATGCCACCACCTCTGAGGAAGGCACTCAGCAGTCGTCTTTCCCAGTATGGCTCAGTGCTGATCCTCCATTTCTATCACATGCACAGTCATAGTTTCAGAAGCTCAGTTAAATTCACCTCAGTCTGCTTCTTTCAATACCCGTGTTTCCTTCCTTCACCACACTCATTTCCTCCATCATACATCATCTGTACACCAGTGTTCTCCCTGCACTGGAGAGGCCATGCTCAGCAGAGCCCTCTCCCTTCAATGTTACACTTCTTTAATGCAGCAAAAAGAAATGAGAAAAAAGGAAGAAATAAATAACAGAGATTAATAAAGCTAGATTTTGTTGCTTTATTTCCTCAAGAGTCCAGATTTTTCTCAGGAGCTCAGGAAAGAGGTCTTTACTGGCACAAGGATAACATACTCAACATGCAAAGTCTACAGAGTCAGGTATTTCAGTAAAATATTTTCCTCTAAAATAACAAAGAGACTTGATATTTCTCCTCTGCTCATGTTCATAAACGAAGAAAATAAGGGCAGACATCTGACATGAAAGTATGACTTCTTATAGTATCTAGGTAAAGCCTCAGTTTGCACATAGGAGACCAATTTGATAAGGTAATGACAGGATGAGAGCACAAGGATAAAAATGGAAAGAATAAGAATAAAATAAGGAAAAGACCAGAATCATCCATGGCACAGGCAAGCACAAGACTACATCATGCAGAAGGAATCACTCAATCAGGTCTGTTTCCAAAAATGCAACTTATTTTCCTGTCCCCTAACACAACCAGTCCTCTTCTATCTACTGGTTTCTGCTAAGCCAAGACACCAAAATCATGCCCTCTTGGAGCAAAGTGGGGTCTTTTTTCCAGCTTTAGGGACCTTCAGTACGAATTGGAGCTGATGTGAGACTGCTACATTCTTCACGACGCTAGAAGTCATGATCAGAAGTCTTTCTTCCCTGATGCAGCCAAAGAAAACAAAACCACACAGCTGCCCAGTGTGTGCTGACAGGAGTATCCACATCTGCACAAAAGTGTGATTATAGACAGGAGAAAAAGAAGAAAATAAGGTAGTACACAGTTTTAGCAGGGAAAGAGCAATCTACGTGGAAGTAGAAAGCAGTAGTATGCAGGCACACCTACTTGGAGACCCTGTACAAAGGCAACTCCAACTCAGAAGGATTAAAGCAAAGCTATTAATGTGCATGCACACATAGGGCTAAAATCTAGACCACCAAGTAATCCAGCACCAATGAGCCTCTGGAAAATTTCCATCTATCATGTAATACAGTCCTGGTGAGACAACTCAGTTATACCTGAAAAGGGTTGGTGAGGGGATCCAAGCATACAAGTGTTTTGCATAGAAGAGAAACACGAGACATTTTAGAGCTAATCTGAATACACAGAGCAGATGATAAGAATTTGCTTTTAAGGTAAGAAAATATGCAGTACTGGTCAAGATTTTCTTCAGCTTCTGTTCCATTACTGGACATATGTCCAGTAATGTACATATGAAATGAAGTGAAATACTGTCATGGAAAGCTATAAATAGGGAGTTCCATGAATGTGAAGGCATGAACAAGGGTGCTAACACAAAATGGAACCAGAATAAGATGTTAAGTGATTGAAAAGGGAAATGAAAACCTCAGACATGAAGAATAAAACAAAGATGTCAAGTCATAAATTAAATGCATTCTTATCAAAAATCAGTTGAAGATGTGCCCCTTTTGAAACCCTCAGAAGATGGATAAATATGTAATCATATGTTGGGAACATTCAGAGGTATGATATCTAGTAAGTAAAGAGGTATAGATGTGCTTCAAGAAGTAAACTGTGCTTCACTGCTTTCTAAGTCCGGGAAGGGTGTTCTGCAATTGTCACAGAAGCTCATTTGTCAACTTTCACAGTATTTCAGTGTTTTTGGCATGTAATTCTAAAAACACTTGAAAATCCCAACTGGATTTTCTAGAGGTTCTGAGTTTAGAGGTTCTGGAATACTGTCTCAGAGGCAGGGTTTGGGGTATCTGTAGTAAAAGTGCCCCAGATTTTATTGATGCTCCCATGGCTTTACAGCATATTGGTGCAAGGAATGCAAAGGAAACAAGAAACTAATTTCAAAGTAAAAATTGTTCCAAATAATAGAAAGCTGAAGAACAGAAGAATTTTTAAAAAGCAATATCTTAAAAATGTGTTAGTTTGTGGTTTTCTTTTTGACTCTGTTGATTAATCTATTGCTAATATTCACAAGTGTTTACATCCAACCATCAGTGAGGTTAGCTCACTTTGGCATTTTTAATATATTTAAATTTTGCAGTCACTGCAGTTACATGGTCCAGGCAAAAGAAAGCTTGACAAAAATAATACTTATTTGGAGAACTTGTCTCCCAGCAGAGACAATTTATTTACAGGTTGTCTTAACCTTCTTGTATTGAGCCCTGTGCATGACAAAAGTTTTGCAGAGCCCACAGTTTTCATTGGTAAGATACTGCTACCATAACTGGAGCCAGTTTAGAATTACAAGTTTTCTCACCACCTTTCTGTCATTTAACTATAAATTATCCTTTCATCATGCACACTGGTTTCTAAGATGCTAAGTATTCTGTCAGATAAAAGAAATTCCTTCTTTCCTTTTTGAAGGCAGGGATGCAGTCAACAATCTTCAACAGGAGATGATCCAACAGTCTTTGGCAGGAGATGGGGATTGGCACCACAGCCAAGAGAAGGCTGTTTTGCAGCACAGGTCTTCAGCAGCTCCCCTTTTTGTGACAGTGAATAGCACAACGGTTAATGTGGTTCACAAGCAGCTATGTGGTTCACCTTTGCTATTCATTTCTTGCAGTGTTCAAGAACAAGTGTGAGGATAACAGTGATGCAACACTGGGCACGGACAGGCATAGGGAAGTCTCAGAAGCTGTTTGCTGGCTGAAAAAGGCAGAGAAGGACTGAAATAAGGTGGGGCATTTGAAGTAACTGAATATCAGATCACATAAGAAGCTATTAATGGGCTATAACCCATCTCCTGATCTGAAAAATAAGTGTCCAGTCTGAGCTGGCAGTTCAAACACTTCCTCTAGCCAAGAGAGAGAGATTGGCACCTTCAAAAGGCAACATCTAGTTATTCTAGATACTTATCCTAAGAAGATTAGAATTGTTGTGATGATTAACAAAGATTAGCTGCCTAAATCCAGCTAAGATGAATTCCTCCTTTCTTCAGCAGCTGAAACCACAAAGGCAGCTTTTGTGCTTACATACTGACTTGCTGGACAGCCTCTCCATGAAGAGTGGAGATTCCTGCCAAGCTGAGGTAACGTTTTGGTGCAGGCTAAGAAAAGGAAACAACAGGCAGCATCCATCAGTGTATGGTCTCTTCAGTCTTTGACAAACTAACAACCTAACATGAAAGTTCCTACTTGAAAAAAGTGCTCTGTAGTGGTACTTTAGCAAACTGTAAGAAGAGGGCTATAGATGAACATATAAAACAAATTTTGCCCAGGCTGCCTGTCAACAGTTTTGATGGGCCGAGTGAGAAGAAGAGGAAAGGCTGCATGGATAGAATTATGGAATCATGAAGATTGGAAAGACCACTAAGATCATCTAGTTCCATCACCAACCCATGCCTGTGACCGTTCTAGACCGTATCACTCGGTGTGACATCTACTTTTCTCTTAAAAACCTCCACCACTGCCCTGGGTAGCCTGTGCCGGTGTCTCAACACTCTTTCTGAGAAGAAATTTTTCCTAATATCTGGTCTCAATGTCTTCCTTGTAGTGAGGGTCCCAGAAAGGAACACAGTATTCCAGGTGTTGCTTCACTTCAATACACAGGGATGATCGCCTCCCTGCTCCTGCTGGCAACAGTTTCTGATACAAGCCAAGATGCCACTGGCCTTCTGAGTCACCTGGGCACACTGATGGCTCATATTCAGCCAACTGTCAGCTAACATCCCCAGATCCCTTTCCTCCATGCAGCTTTCCAGCCTCTCTGCCCCAAGCCTGTAGTGATGTATTTTGCAACCAAAATAGAGGACTTGGCACTCGGTCTTATTGAAGTTGATACAGTTCAACTCAACTCATTGATCTGGCCTATAAGGGATAGGAGGAGAGGGATAGACAGGAAATGCTGTGCATCTGAAGACAGAATATAGACCAATATCTTGGTGAGCTTCACGTCTCCTTTGTGGAGAGAAAGTCTGGATAACACAGCTGATGAGAGGCAGTGACCACCTGAAGCACATCCAGGTGCCCCTGCCTGGGCACAACTGAACAAATGCTGATGTTGTCACTTGCAGTTTGTTTGAATCTTGCTCCTCTTCCCAGTATGATTTCCTTTTCTCTTGGGATGGCAATTCCTGAATTTCCATTTGGAGATCTTTTACAGAGGAGTAGAACTGAGTGTGAATGGTGAAGAAGTGCAAGCAGTGACTGCCAGCAATGAGCCAGGAAGTCAGATGGGGGGACTCAGGTCAGCGTCAGACACCACCCGGGGATCATCCAGCAAGGTCCTCTGTAACAGGGCAGGCCCAGGGTCAAGCCAGGAAGCCAAGCCAGCAGGTCTTGATCAGAAACAAGCTGCCATTGTCGGACAAATAAGCGAAGTCTCAGCTAGAAAGCCAAGAGAAGGGAGAGGCAGGCTCTTTCCTCTTTTTTTCTTCTCAAGAGGTGACCATGGTTCACAATGTAACTCTTCAGGAGAGAAATACTTTGCTCTTTCTCAAACAAACACAGGTATGTTCATGCGCACACATTCTCTGCAAAGCTCCAAGGCAGGCTTTTCTTCACCTTTGTAGCATGAGAAACTCACAGTAGAGCCTCACAAAGATAAAGAGGCAAACCATGTACATGTTTTCCTTACTATCTAGAAATACCTTTGGGCAGTGACACATCAGTTAGAATATACTCAGTTTTGAAGTACAAATGGTCTTGGCAGCATACACATTCAAAGGATTTATGCAGATCTCAAGTCTCAAAACAAAGCTCTCTCTTCTATGTGGGTCCAAAGCACACCTACAGGTAGAACAGGAAGTGAAGGCAGAAAACTAAAAAATGTTTCTTGTTCAGCATTGTTCCACTGAAGTTTGCATCAGTGAATGAATGTTTCCATACAGCCTCTAAACAAACAAACAGTAATTAAACTGCTGTCTTTTTAGGGAGCTCTGAGGCATTAAATAGATTTGGTTGGAAGTGTTTTGTTAGTGCAATTACATTACGAGTTTCCCATCTGGTTTGGCCAAGATGATAATCTTCATCTTGAAGAAACTCTTGCTTGAGTAAATGTCTTTTTGTTCCATTATTCGTTTGAGCAGTCTTATTAAAAGCTTCAAAATTTCTTTCTCTCTGAAACACTTGGATATATATAGCCTGAAGAAATGGCATAGCTAAAACAAAGTGGATTAACTAAAAATATATGGTATTTTACCCATTCTGAAGAACATTACTTGCAGCAAACAAAACTGTCTGAAACAACAACAAAACACCAACCTACAATCTAATTGAAATCCTGCTAACTTTTTCAGGCCCACAATATCCCAGTGACTTTTGACTGCAATATTAGGAGTTTCTCCCAAGCTGCTGTTATTAAAAAATTCTTTTGATCCAACTTTAAAGAATAATTACTACTGATATTTTGGTATAGAAAAGACTCATCATGAAAAGCAGCTATTCCTATTCCTATGGAATGAACAAGTAAGGATGTGAAGAACTAATTAAATTCCAGTTGAATGTAAATATAACTTCAGCAAGATGGTGCTGTGGTATCTGAGTGTGAAGACAACAGTGGAAACAAACAGAATTCATCTGATACAGAATAGGTGCTTTTGTTTTTCGAGTTGACTCTGTCAGTTAGAGAACTAAGAAAGAGCAGGCACAGCCGTTATAAAGACTGGGGCTGATTTTCACCAAACAAGAAATACATTCTGTTTCCTAGTTGTCCAAGAAAAAGAAGATTCTCGGTACACTGGGTTCAACTGCTAAGAAGACTGATTTGCTTTTCTGAAAAACTTAATTGCTACTTTACTATTACTTCTAGAGATGGGATGTTCTGTATGCTGAGCTGATAACAAGGAAGTATATCTCCACTAGCTTGACCAGACCTACTCATGCTCAATGATTTGGATTACTTTATTATTTTAAAAACGTTGAGTGTTGGAATTTTTTATACAGCAAGTCTTACTATAAATAGTATGTATGCCAGCAGAAGAAGATCAAATAACAACCTCTACTAGCTTAATTATGCAAAATACAGTGCTGAGTACTGTGAGCCAACAGTGAGAATCAAAATTATGTAGGTCTTTATATAGGATAATGATGTCGTGCACTGTGAGACAAGCTTTTCATAAATCTTGCTTGTCTCTAAGTATTCTGCTTTGGTTGTGAAAGCTTAACTACTCACATTAACCATTTGTGCAAGTTCATTACTTAATGTTATTACCCTAACAGTCATTGAAAGAAAGAAGTGGTGCAGGTGCTTGATTCTTTATTACAATAATCTTACATTCCAGATGTCAAAGTCAATCATTCATGCATACTCTGGGTGATTGCAACTGATTGACTCAGGTAGGGATTTTGAAAATGCGCTCAAGAGCTCAGGCAAAAATAGATTTTGATGACACATTGCTGAGTTGTAAGTACTGTTTGCAGCTTTTAGGATGCCATGCAAATACCTTAAAATAATACATATTCAAATCAACTGTAAAAACTGAAGAAATATTTGAGTTCTGCCTCAAAGATAATGAATAGGTTCGTTTGAAAAATTAAGTGAACTAGGAATTATCATTAGAAGAAAGGCACAATCTTTAGCCAGTCTGGAACCACTAACACAACAGAATTTCTTAAGTCTGATTTCAAACTCTTCACTGCAGTGTGAATAACTATATGTACCAGATGTTTTGGTGGCTGGTGTGAAGGCTGGACATCTTGTAAGGAACCAGCACAGGTCTTATATACCCTCTGGTCCTCACTGGTACTTCCTGCATTAAGAGCTGCTTTTTATCCACTCTGCACTCTAGATTTCAACACACATAATGCAAATTCTGGTACAGGTCTAACACAAGTTTTCCACCTCCTGTCCAGCCACTCTGATCTGCATTCTGCCACCTGGCAAAAAATAACTGGAGAGGACAATGACTGTTCCATGAAAATCTTTAGCTTCACAGAAAGATACTTTTTGGATTTGCTTTTTGAAATAGTACCCATTTCCTCCATGGTTCTCAAAATAATGTTAGGATAACAGCATGAGCAGTGATTTTGCAGGAAGGAGTACAAAAGTCTCATAGAATGACTAATGTTGTGAATTACAGCAAGAGAAAAATACCAGAGTATTATCGCTCTAGTCGGTAAGTGAGGTGAAAGAATAAATCTCATGAAGTATAACCACAAATATTTTGTCTCTGGTACTGTAAAAAATGATCTTTTCCCTTGTCTTCTCTCCCTGGCCCCTTGTCTAGCATTAAATACACTACAAAACTCTCAGTGCTAACACCACAGTTCCAGTGAAGGGAGAGAATTTTAAAATTACCAAACTATGCGGAGTGAATCAAATGGAAAACAAAACAAATTCTTCATACGTTCAGATGAACAGATGGATTCATACGTTTCCTTCCTGGCTGATGCTGAGAAATACTGAATTGCAAATTCTGCTTTTACATTTAGATATACTTATGGTTTCACAGCACCTGAAGTGTTTCACAGAATGAAAGGAACACTGCAATTACACCCCTTAAAAGTTTAAACTTTGCATTTTAAGTGTGTATAAAATCAGAATAGATTTCTGTGGCATGGCTCTGAGGTGCCTTATTGCATTAGAGGATTGGAATTTTGCCATCTAGGCCATTTGGTCAGACCTCTGTTGGCTTTACACTCCCTGTGGACTTTGGGTTTGGCACCTGATCACCCAGTCTCAGCAAAATCAGGAACAAAAGTGAAATGAAATGTACAATTAAAAAAACTGTACATTTTTTAAGCAGGTAAACTACAATTTAAAGATCCCCTCAGATGCATTACTGTTTTTGGAATATTTTTTCCTTTCTGCTCCCATTGGCAATAGAACATAATCCAGTATTAAAACTAGGAAAAAGCCTAGATTATGTTTAGCATGATTATCTAAGCAAATAAAGCTTGTGGAATTGTGCTCTATATTTGGTGCTCTCTATTAGTGCTCATCCAGTGGTGAAGAGGAAGCAAATAAGTGATGAGAAGGAACAGCCTCTGGAAGCTGTGCTCCATTAGTTCTCTTGCACACAGAATTGCTTGTTCCTCATGGTTCCTCATTGGTAGATGGTCTTACTGGACAGTTTTCTTCCTGAATGAGATTGCTCTCACACTTGTGCCTTTGAAGACTTAGTTAGAACTACACCATTGAAAAACACATTTTTGGAACTGAACACTAAGGCTTTCTTTGGATCATATCCACCTACTTCTCTTCCTGAGGTTTTCTATGTCTCTAAATTGTCCTAAAGTAGCTGCGTTCTCCAGAAATTACAGGCTGAGGTGAAGAAAGGTTCAGCCCAGCACAAGCCAAAGCAAGACCATCTACTCCCTGAAAGTTGATCTCTGACCCCTCAGGAAGACCAATTGTGCAATCTGGGGGCAAGTGGCTGTCTGTCAGACTATGTCATCAAAAACTACCTTGAGTGGTTTATGGCCTATATGAGCTTGAACATCCTGCAAGGGAATTCATCAAACATCACACTGTATCCATGCACTCCTCTTTTTACACAGCTTGTTGATCCAATCAGTCTCTTAGCAGCAGCACTTTTTTGCAGTGCTTGTCATTGTGCCATAGCCTACTGTTCACAACACAGCTCTGTTCATAACCACTGTACTGCTGCCAGTCATTGGCAGAAAGACCACACCCTGGCATCAAATACTTACTGCACTGTGAGGTGGGATAGAGACATATATCTCTTGCTCATTTGTATGACAATTCTCACTGCCAAAAATGCAGTTACAACAGTGTTGTCTGTCCAAGAAAGCTTTATGTTTCCCTCTTCTGCTGTGGCCCTTCTGAGTGGCTTCAGAGACACCAAACTACATACCCTAAAAATACTGACTGCTGGCATTGCTGCGCACCACTTATTCCCTGCAATGGGATCTTGAGCTGTAGGGATGGAGCAGGACACCTCCCGCCCTACAGAAGTAGCCCTCCAAACAATATGAGAAGGGGCTCCCTGGCACTCCATGGTTGTCAGGGTGAGCAGGGGACATGCAGGGCTGCCACATCTGTGGTACTGTGGACTCTCCTCCTGTCAGATAGCAGGGCAATGTAATAGCAGTAGTTAGATAGCAGTTAGTAGTTAAATAGCAGTAATGTTAGTGGACAATTTGATCTGTCCCCTGTGTGACACCAGTCACCCCTTGCTCCTGACCAGGCTCAGAGAGTCTCCTGTTGAAGAAGTCTGCAGACTTTCATGTGGACATTAGTAGACCATGAGGATGTCATTAGATAATGACTCAAAAGACCTCATTCCTCTGCTCTACAAGGACTCTATCTTCAAAAAAAAAAACAAACAAAAAACAAAAAACAACAAAACTACTACTGATGAAACAAACCCATTGTATTCCACCAAGAAACACTGCTATACACATACTTCCTGCCAATGTCAGAACAATCTGACACATTTCAGTTGTATCAAAGTTCTTCTTAACTCTCACAAAACCCCAAGGACACTCACTTATAAAAATGGAAAATACCTAGTCCTTCTTCAGAGTATCAGCCCCAGGCAACAATTCCACGGCATAAAGTAGGAGGCAAAGAGTGCCTCCTAAGAGTACTGCAGTATAGTGAATATATACATTTCTTATTAACTGATTCTGTCAGTTCAAGAGATAGAAGCTATTAATTTTAAGTGAGTGGTCCATTAATTTCTTGTTATCCTAGCTCTGTTAAATGAAATGTGGATGCTAATATTTGCTAATGAATGCATATTGAAAAAGTACCCTCAGCAGGATTTAGCAGGTCCCGTACCTGCTGTAAAATTCTAGTTACCAGATAAATATAATTCTTTGTTCAAGATGTAGAGTAGCAGGAGGTTTGTATATGGGCATGTGAATGTTTTTTGCAAGCATATAGGCTAATAAAAAATGCAAATAAACCACAATGTTCAATTTAGTCACTGAAATGAATTTGTCTTTTTTCAAGCAATGAGAATTGATCAGATTAGCATACAAGTAACAATTAACAACAGTAAGAGTTTAAAATAATCACTGAGCCTTCTACATATCTTGAAAACACTGATGTCAAACTGAGCATTTCATTGTTTTCAATTAGAACTGGCTCCAACCCACCAGTTCCTGGTACTCCAAGGAGATTAGCATGTATAAAAAAAAAGAAGAAAAAATAAATTAAGACTTAGGTTTAGATTAATACAAGGAACAAAGTTGCATGCCCAAGGGGCAAACTGGAAAATTCAGAGGTGACATCATGAAAACAGAATGTAAAATGTGGCAACATTCTGCTTTTCATAAAACAATGCAAAAAAAATGGTGTGCTAACCAACTAATTACCATCTATTTTTCCTGAAGTGTTTTTTTCTCTTCAAACTATACATCTGTGGGTTTTTTTAAGCTACTACTTCAAATCCATTCAATTACGTGGTAGCATAAGTAACACGTATAGCAATGTAGTTGGCATTAAAGGGAAAATCGTGTTCAGAACAAATGTTTTAATTAGATTTAAATGTAGAAATATAGTGCACAGTAGCTATTCCAAAAGGATTTTGAATTATCAAAAGTTAGTTGTCAATGTAACACTGATGTGATCAAAGGGAATACAGATGTCCCACTTTATGTGGATCAGAATAACCCACCAAGTAAATAAATGATTGCACTCATTCTATACCAGAATGGTTATTGAAAGCAGGTTCTTAAAACACCATCAATGTTGAAATGATCTGCTTCTACATTATCTTGTCTGGATGACTGAAATACTAAGCATTTCAACAAGCTACCAGTGCAGGTGGTGCACTGATTCAGCAAAGCATTTAGGTTGGGAAATCTCATGGGGTTTAAGTTCCTTCTGAAGTATTTTGCTTGCATTACACAAGGACAAGTTTCTCAACCTGTTGCAGAGCTGATCTGCCAAAATTTTGACAGTGTTTACATGGATGTGATTGTTGTATTTCTGATCTCAACTGTTTTTCTCAAAGAAATCCCAGGATTATCCACGATGTTGCTGAGAAGACAAACGACAGAAAAAAAAAGAAATACGTGCTATATATATAAAACATAGATATAATTGTCATACATATCAAATATAATATAACATCTATATTATATATGTATGTATATATAAAATATAATATATATATAATTACCATGACTGTTATTTCTCTCTTCCTTTTCTGTCTTAGTAAATAGCTTTTATCTCAGTCTACAAGTTCCACCTTTTTTTTTTTTTCCCCAGTTCTCTCCCTTTCCCACTGGCAGGAAGGGGAGTGAATGGACACCCTTAAGTGAACATCTAGATCAGGGCATGTAATGGTAGTCAACACACCTGCAAACATAGTAACAAAGAGTTTCTTCAAGATACTTCTGTATTACAGTTGATGCAAAATATTGACCCCCCCCCCCATTTCTGTGAAGGTGATCATTTGTCCCAACGCAGGATAAGGGAAGAAGACAATTTATAAGCAAACAACTTCCCTATCTTCATGCTAGTCCACTTAACAGGAGGATGGGCATTCCAAAGACTCTAAGGTGATAGGGAAAACCTTCCAGGAAGGATAAATGAGACACAATAAATTATGTTTATGCACTGAAAACTGGAGAATTTGTTGAGGCCACTGATTTTTTTTTTTTTTTTTCCCCAAAAATAAATCAGAAAAAATATGGGATATTATGGCAAGGGGCTGGTGTATACAGGGGAAAAAAGGGGAAATAAAGAGGTACTTAAGTGATGAAAATAAAAGGAGATTGAAATACTTCATAGAAAGTGAAAAATGAGAGACAACATCAATTTTAGCAAGTATGTGATGTAAGAAAAGCAGCTGATCCGGGAAGGAATCAGTGTTTGTCTGATTGAGATACAGGAGACGATGCACAGCTCTTACTTCAGATCAGACTTCAGCTGTGCTCCTGGCTGCAGACCAAACTTTCCCAAAGGCTCATGATTAGTTTTGACCCTGAATCCTGTTAAGGGTTGCAGTGCAGTTGATGCACAGCAGGAGCACAGCTTCTGATTTTACATTCTTCAAAGGGACTTTAGCTTTGCACACAGCCAACAGCTCCACAGGCCAAATCACTAAGTGCACAGCTGACAATAGATGGAGGAATTCCCTCCACAGCCTCAGTTCTGTACCAAGGCAAAGTTCTATGTCAGTTCAGCCATAGATCCCTGTAATACACTTTGAGAAATGTCAAGTAATGTCATGTAAAATCTGCTTGTCTCTTAATTAGGAGAATCAGTATAGAACCACAAAAAAATTGGAGATTGAAACACAACCTATTGATGTGAACGTTGGTCATTTGTATGTTTGGCAAGAATGTAAAATATTCATCTCAGAATGAGGAGCCTCTCAAAAGAGGAAGGGATTGTGGAGATAAATCTCATTACTACTTTCGGCTGAAGATAACAATAAAATTAATACAGCTTTATCATCTTGCACTGATTTCTGGACAGACATCAAGATTTATGTAAGTCACACTGGAGAAAAACTTGCCAACAAGTTTCTTTAAAAGTAGAATGAAAAAAATCTGTGAGGAATTGCATAACTCTTCAGTCATGTTTCTCCTGGTTGAAAAGACTTAGATGTTATGCCCCCTTCATGTCATCAGTACTGTCTGTCACATCAGAAAATAAATAAATCCCTTTTCAGTCAGGTGAGAGTTTTTCCAGGCAGAACTTCCTTTTTTCAGCAAATATTCTCAGCCTGGAAACAAATCACTGTCTATTCCTCCTGTTAATGGCCACAAAACAGATTTTTGCTTCTCTTTGGGAAGTTTCTAGAGAGCTGTTGTGCATAATGAAGATAATGAATTAATAGAATAAAAAAAACCCTGGAGTTCTAAGTAAAACTGGCAGAATTTCAGTCTCCCCACCTGGAGACAGCATCACAAAGTCCAATATGTGTGCTCTGTTAATCTTTCCATATGAGCTCAGGATCAAAGAGTACTGTCAGACTTCAGGAGTCACATTGCCCTTTGCATTCAATATATGACTTCTGAGCTCCTTTAAATTATGTTAAAAATCTATCAATTTAATTAATTTAATTGTGGTCTTAACCAGTTTATAGAACTGGTATAAAGTAAGGATTCAAAGATACACATATCTAGTTTCATGACCTCTCTTTAATTTGAATAATTAGTTCCACATAATTACAGTTTAAAATACATAATCAAAATTTCTTTACCATTATTTGCAAAGCTTCACAATAAAATTGCTAAGTAGCAGATAAGAACGCTGCCTAGGAAAGATACATCAGTGAGTGGCATTGGTTGCTTTCTGTTTCCTCTCAGAATCAGCACAGCCAAATATGCTGAGAAACTGACACCAAATCAAACAAGGACAAGGAGGAAAGAGGAAAATAATGACGAAGCAGCAAATGCTATAATATCTTCTATGAAAAATTGTGTGTCATCAGTTATTCAGGCTTATTTTGTTTAACTTTTTCCAACTGTCTATCAATGAACGGAAGACAACCTTTCAGTTTAACAAATAAGATAAACACCAGCTACCCTCACAGTCTTCTATTATGAAAATAAAACCAACGAGCATAGAAGCAGGTGACAAGTTACCCTCGGGAATTACAAAAAGCCAGTGCTGCTAATCATCACAGATACTTCCCATTGAGCAAAAAGAACTGTCTGAAAATGTTGAAAATAAAATTCAAGGTTTTGAACAGCAGCAAATCTGTTTTTGTTTGTTTTTCTGAAAACAAAAAGAACAAAAGAGAGAGAGAGAGAGAGGTTTTCAAATTTTGCTTTGTTTTGATTTTATTTTATTTTTTAAGAAATTAAATATTCCAGCAATCAGCAGGGTCTTATTTAAGAAAACATAATGTAAAGCTTCATGAGAATTCACTGTCAAGTATCATTTTTCTTGTGTCAGAATCCAAAGCATGAGTGTTTTCCAATAGGCATTTCATGTGATTACATCCAATATACACTCTGGTGATTAATTAAGACCATAAAACATATCTGGGGCTTTATTGGAATCAAGGAGGCTAAACTATACAGGAAAACATGGCATGGAGAACACAAACAAGACGTTTTATGGTACCTCTAAAGTAATCTTTTTTTCTTAGTATATTATTTCTTTTATTTCTGAATTTTTGTCTGATTCCTCTATGGGTTTTAAAAACAAACCAACCACCGAACCAAAACCACACTAATGAAATTACTGGCTTAAAATAGTAGAAAAAAAAAGTTGATGTTTGTCAAGAAATCATCCCATTCACAATATCAAGTAGACAAGCACCACATCCAAATAATCTCATTTTTTAGTTTCCAGTGGTGTAGTTTCACAGTGGAGTTCAAAGAGACACAGTAAATCCCAAACTAAACTGAATACAGTATGGATGTTCTACAGAACACTGACCATTTTACTTGACAAATCTTCTCTTACCTTCTGTTGTTAGGACAGGGTCTTAAATCCCAGTATGTTCCAGAAGATAAATACAACAAGACTTGATACCTGTTGACATGTACACTGCATTTCCTGTGAGTTATTTAAAAAAAAAAAAAAAAAAAAAAAAAAAAAAGAAGAAGACAACTGCTGCAAGTAGTACCTCATAGTGGAGGAGAGAATGTGGGTAATCTGTAAACGAACATGACTATTCAACCTTTGAATGTTGTCCTCTCCATCATTTTACTCACCTTGTCCATTCACTCACGCTAAAATTTGAAGACATCACGTTCATAAACAATTGATGTGCATTCCCTCATTCTGAAAGACATGGCCTACTCAACTACTTTCAGGTGTAAATCTTTCTCCAGAATATACAGTTTGGACAAAGTAAATAAATAAGAGATCATTGCCAAGCTGTAATTATGTGTAACAATTGCCTATGTTCTGAATGCCTTAAAGAGAGACCTCAGGTGAGCGTTTTGGGAGGAGCCATCGTGTGCTGCAGACGACCTCCAGAGCTTCCTTCCAAATTCAACCATTTTGTGATCTTTAAAGAGAGAAAAAAGAAGGAGAAAAAGAAAAAAAAAAAAAGCAAACGTGCTTGTTTGAAAATATCTTTAGGCAGGAAAAGTCTTATTCTGAATCACAAATCCTGTGGTATATGGATAGTCACTAAGGGAGTTCACTCCCCTGTCTAGCAAAATGTAGATACATGCACCAAATGTCAAATTCTCTCAAGATCAAAATATTACGGATTCTTATCTGTGGAACATCCTCACTGAGGAGAATACAAAATATAACATAACAAAATATAACTTATTTAGTGTTCAAGAATGCTCTCAGAGACACGTGAGCTCTGGAACAACCAGGCTCTGAACAATTGAATCTAGTTGTGAGTGTCACTGTTAATTGCAAGGACAAATTGTACTAGATGACCTTTAAAGCTCTGCCCCAGCTCAAACAATTCTATGATTCCATGATACTATGATTCTCATCTATGATTGAGCTCCAACCACCCGGCCATGGGCAGAGTTGCTAAGTACTAGATCAGGCTGCCCAAGGCCCCATTCAACCTGGCCTTGAACATCTCCAGGGACAGGGCATTCACCACTTCTCTAAGCAATTTGTTCCAATGCCTCACCACCCTTACTGTAATGACTTTTTCCTTGTATCCAGTCTAAATCTCTTCTATTTAGTTTGAAACCATTTCCTGTTGTCCTATCACAGAAGACCCTGCTACAGAACCTGTCTCCTGCTTTCTTATAGCTCTCTTTTAGATACTGAAAGGCTGCTATCAACTCTCCCCAGAGCCTTCTCCAGGATGAACAGCCCCAGCTCTCAGCTTGTCCTTGTAGGGAAGGTGTTCCATTCCTTTGATCAAATTTTGTGGCTCTCCTCTCTGGGTGTGCTCCAACAGGTCCACATCTCTCTTGTACTGAGGGCTCCACATCTGGATGCAGTACTCCAGGTGAGGCCTTACCAATGCAAAGAAGAGGGGCAGGATCACCTCCTTGTACCTGCTGACCATGCTTATTTTGATGCAGCCCAGGGTATAATTGGCTTTCTGGGCTGACCAGAATATCAGAATATGGCATAACTTCTGGAGAGAAGGGTTAAATTATGGTGGGCATGGTTAATAGTCTACGACTCTTGTTAGGAAGGAAGTTTTAAAAATATGAGAAAAAGAAATACATTCAGGTTTTGTGTTCTCTTACAATCTCAATAAAGAATTGGAAAAAGGGTGTGATTGTTATATGGCACATAACTAGAAACAGACTGATCAAGTATAGCAAATGAGATCATTCCTCATATTGTTTGAAACACTTCAGTTTTCCTAATTGTTGTTTGATCAGTGTTAGTTTACATTCATTTAATTAAACATCAGAAATGCAGTTGGTGTGAATCATTCAACACCTACTATTTTAACCAAATGCTGAATAAAGCTTTCAGCAAAACTACAGGAGACAGGATTTCTTTTCCTAGTATTTCTCACATTATAAAGTGAAGCAGAAAGAAAGTTTGGAAAGTGCACTTTGTCCTCTTGTTATTTTGTTGTTGCCATTTGTTCTTCTTTAGTGAGAACTGCTAAACGTTCTCCTCTGCACATCACCTGTAGTGAAATAGTATGTACATCAAATCATCAAATCATTAAAGTTAGAGAAGACCAAGATCATCTAGTCCAACCATCAAACCAACACCACCATGTCCACTAAACCATGTCCCCCAGTGCCACACCTCCATGTCTCCTGACCACCTCCAGGGACAGTGACTACACCTGTTCCAGCAGTTCAGCCCACAGCATCCTCGTGTGCCAAACCCATTGCTCTTGACCTGGTGGCAATGAGCCTTTCCATGAGACTTTTCTACCTTTCTGCCTCACTGATCTAAAACCAGATGAATCTGGATTGTGAGGAGAGCACTATATTATTTTAGCTCTCTAGTGCCATGCTGGAATAGTGCCACAAGCCAATGCTGTTGATTAACCTTTTCAAAACAATTGATACATTTATTCTTTCCAGCCATTTGATGAAAATGTTCTACTAAATATAGTTAAAACCATTTCAAAATTTAATTATTCCTCTTAATTTTTAACATGATTCAATTCTGTGACACAGAATAAGCATTAAGAAAGGAAATAACAGACATTAGTTCCAAGAAGCATGCTTACAGTTTGCAACCTATTAATACTCTGCAAAGCGCCTTCACAAGTCGTGACATTAGTGTTTACAAACAGGAAGAAATTATTATTTTTGCTGTTGTACAGTACATGACGTGGATACAACTCACTACTTCCCACTTCAGAATAGTTCAGGAGAATAGCTAATTTTTAAAGAATCTAACAGGGGAATCATCATTTATAATCTCTAGAACAAAATAAAAAACATTTCAGTGTCAGGGGTCTCTGGTCTAGGAGGCAAGATCTCTCTTTTCTGTATTGAAAGACAAACTGGTTTCACCTAAGTTCTCAGTGTAAAAAAATACATAGCAAATAAAGCCAAAATGGATACAGAGCCACATTCCAAGGCCTCCAGTTTTTCGGTGTTTTGCAGTTCCTTCAGCAAGCCAAGGGACAGGAGATGAAAGAAATAAGTCAAAACTGGGACACAGAAAACCTTCTTAATCCACCCAAGTGAGTGCTGTAAGGCATGTGGGAGAGGACAGGCTTTGATTATGTGGGCCTTCTTGTTATTGCTAGCATTCAGCTTAGTTTCAGTGAATATATGAACATGCAGGGAAACTAAATGTTGATACTGGTAGTCCCCCTGTTCAAATCCCTGTTCAAACCAGGCTTGTACTTCCTGCATTCTGGATTTTTCATGTATTTCAGTTCCATCTCTACGACATCAACAGAAGAATACATTGTCAGGAACTCACACCAATCTTGTGCTAAGCTGTGAGATGGTACCTGTAAAGCATATCAAGAGGGCAAATATACTTACAACGACATGTTTAACAGCCAAAAATGGAGGGAAAGGGAAGCCAGCTAACTGCACAACAATGCACTTGCTGCTTGGCAAACCACATTCCTTAACAGCATTCTTTTTAAGTTATTGCTGCCAAATGTTGTTTGCTTTAGCTGTCAGAACTGTCTGCATTAATAATGACTAACTGCATGGAAGCTACTAACATCAGGCTTTGTTTTCACTCACTGCCACACACACTTCTTCAGAGCAGATGAGAGAGCATCTCGTGAATGTGTTCACTGAACAATCCTTTTTTTTAAAGCACTTAGGCTGGGGCAATGTTTCTATGGGTACAAGTCCCACTGGTCTGACCTGCAGCATCTCCAGGATGTAACCTCTAGACCTAACACACTCTGCATCTGAGTTGCTAGAGATCATATTTGCTCTATGTGCAGTTGAGTTAGCTCAGTTGTAAAGGCAGGCTATTAGCAGTACTTATGAGAGCAGTGAGCTGAGGTACTCGGGGGAGACCCTCCAGACAAATGTAAACTCACTGCCCTCATGTAATATGGTCCCAGAGGGAGAAGCTTCTTGGTACCATGAGGAAGGCTTTCAACACAAAAGTGAGGTTTCTGGTAAGCCTTGTACAGTCTTGCAAAAAACAACACTGTTACCAGAAGAAATAAAACAAAGGAAAACGTCTTTTCCACACACTGCAGATTCTCTGTTTTTGTCTCACATGTATTGCTGCTTTTATTTCCCCTCCATCAATACCAGCTCTGTATGCAGAACATACAAGGAAAATACAATTCAAAGAGTGTCTGACAGGGAAATCTCTATCATGAAGCTGATTTGCTTGCAGTTTGTTACTGTGATGATTTAGTCTGTGTGAGCTCTGGCTATGGCTGGGAAGTTACTGCCATTAAAACTGTGTGAAGGACTTCTTGCTGAAATGTAACTCAGTAACTGTTGGTGTATCACTAATACGTCTTTTCCAGATAAGGTCAGAAACAGATCTAGTCCTGGGCAGCTAAATTGCTTTTGAGAAAGGCAATCACAGCTTTTAAGCAAGAACACTACATAGGATGTATTAAAGTCCATCTCAGCTGTAACAAGATATTACCAAGATACAGTTTAAAAAGTGGAAGAACAATGTAGTGGTAATGAGAATTAAAAGGGAGAGGAGCTTTGTGATAAGATTACAGAACTCCAAAAGGAGAAAATGTCAGTCCCAACACACTGGTCAAGGTTATTCAGAGTTGTGCAGAAGGGTAGAAAAGAGCCTTGCTGGCAGCAGTAAAGCACTGACTTATCCCCAGCTGTGTAACCTCTACTTGGGCCCCTCTGGCCCATTGTCTCCACTGTGAGACTTGTCACCTAGTTGCATTCGTGCCTCATAAGGACAACCACTACTGAAAGCTGTTTTGAGAGACGTGGAAAAAAAAAGAAGAGATCCTGCATTTAAACCCAAGTATTTTTGCATGCTTTGCATGTAGGAATGAGGCAAAATCATAAAGTAGTTCAGGTGAGGGACAAAGCAAGATCCTCAGCTTGAAAGAAATTGTGGAAGGAGTGAGGATCTCCAGTCAAAGCATATTCCATCCCTTTCATCACAGGAATTCTACTCACCTTGAATGCACTTGGCCTTAAGCCCAGGTAGACATACTCTCAGGTGGGGAGGAGGGATGTGCCAGCACCCTCTGGACTCCTGATACCAGCATTCAGTGTGGGTTCTTCGTCTAAATGGTGATGAACTCCTGGAAAAATGAGAAGAGAGTTGTACTTACAAGTGGAATCATGCATTTTCAGGAAGAATGTGACAAACTTTAAGACCAGTTCTGATTCTGAGTGTTGCCTTTGCTCTATGGTCACAAAAAGCATGCAGCTGCAAGGATTCTCATGAACCACATAGGATATTCCATCTAAGAAAAACAGGAAAGTAAATTGCTATATGGTTGTGTTTAAAAGTGAATAGAGATTGTTACTGTTTAGGTGGCACCTGTACTATTTGTCATGAAAGATAGAAAGAATGTTCATTTATATAATCAAAACCAGACAAGCCTTTATTCTGAATGCTGAAACCAGAGTCCTTGTCAATGAAAAACTTTGAATCAGCATGTGAACTAAAGCTAGTTAGCTAGCCAGCTACACTTTGTGGAAATAGAGAGTAATAGTTAAGCCATCAAATTAATTCAGGTGCAAAAAAAAAACTACTTAAAGATTTAGGTAACAGCCTTGTTACAAAGTCCATGTAAAATCTCTCTCTCTATGTACAGTCATTCCTCCAGACTTACGGAGACCACCCTTAGTATTTCAGTCATGTAATAAAGACTTTGCTAGCTGTTGTGCAGCCACTCCAACCTAAAGCACCAGGATACTTTAGGTTGCTCCATTATTTCCCTCTTTTTCATGAAACAAAAGGGAGGACAGTTTTGATCTCATCCCATGAAGATAATTGTGTGTAACACAGGGAAGGAACAGGCAGAATGATGGATGTTCAGAAGAGAACCGGTTTCTCTGGGATCCTGGCAGGCACAGTGCTGATACAGGACTCGATCACCCAAAAACTGAAGCCTAGACAGTATAACACTTAGGTGTCTGATCCAAAGTTGAATTTATGCTCCTGTGTCACAAGTTGTTTACATAATTTATGAGGAGAAGGAGCTAGCTTAGGGTAAAATCCATCTGCACAATGGTGCAGATAAGGTGATTCCAGTGGCCTTGGCATTGAGTAAGTCATCTTCCCAGTAGGCTCAGGACTTCCTTTGTATTTCCCTATATCACTTATTTAATATAATTTTTCAGTTTGCTAGATTCCATTCAATCTTGCAACACAGTTATAGCTGAAGTGGGGTCACAAAGAATACAAAACAGCTTCGAGAAATGTCTACATACAAATTGAAGGTACAGCTGTTAGTAAATACAACTAGCATTCATAAATACAACTAGCATTCAATGAATGTATTTTACAGTGGAAAGCATGGGATACCAGGAGTTTCTGGAATAATTACTTGGATTTTCTAACTTTCAGTTCAAAAACAGGAAAAAATCTGCAAAAGTGACTCAGTTTCCACCAAAACAGCAAACAACACTCACCTTCAACATCAATGAATCCTTTGGTCTTAAACTCCAATTCAGAGTGGAGTTCAGGACCTATACCAGTTCATCTAACCATTAAGCATGTGGCTTAACGCTGCATTTATAACAAACCACTCTTTGTGAGTCACTCTTTAGAAATTTACTTTCTTTACTATCCTTGCTTTTAACTTGGACCTGAAGGAATTCACATGATTTCTTGTATGAGGTTCTTTACTGACTTGGCACTGACCCATGCTAATAAAAGGCATGTCTTGCTTGTGTGGTTCCCATTAAATTCAGAGAGTAGGTAGACAGTTAGTAAGTGTATTCTGGAAAAAGATCAATGTATTAAATACTGATGTTTTATTCTGAATAGCAACCCCTTAGCTACTGTTTTCCTTCTCTCTGAGTAAGCTTTCATCAGGAAGATTGGATGGAAACAGTGCTAAAATATTTAAAAAAAAATTCGATATCTAAATCGAGCAGTGAGTAGGCAGGTTATAAATAGACCTTTCTTAATTTTATCAGATTAAAGTAGAATTCTATCAACAATTTGACTCCTTCTCCTTATGGGAGAATTTTTAAATAACATTTTTCTTGCTCTTACTTGGAAAACTGGATAGCCAGATAATAATTACCCTACTTTCATCTCAAAGTTTTTGCAAGAGGAGGCTGAGCTATTGCAATCTAGCAGTGATCAACACCTCATCAAGCTCAAGGAGCAATTAAGCCAGTGAAGTTCAAAAAAAAATCAGGCACGAACACTTTCTTAGTGACTTGCATTAATTGTTCCAAAGGCTTTTAGTCACATTCTTTAAATCGTCTGTACTGTAAACTGGGAAGATCTTTCATGTGATGGTAATGGTAACACATTAAAGGATTCAAAAATTTCTCTAACTACCTGTCTTCTAATGAAGGATTTCAAAGAATACACCTGAGTGGGTATTTCAATGGGTAAAATTTTGCCCGGTTTACTATATTCAGAGATCTACTTTTCCATGCTGTCCAGGATTACAAAGAGGAAAGGTGCTTCAGGAAGGAAGTGTCTGTGCATTTGGTGGAAGATTAACTCTTGAAAAGCTGAGGAATAAAGCTAAAGCCATTAAAAACATATATATTATCTAAAGAAGAAAAAATACCTATGGACATGCTCAGGACTAACAGTAGAAATTTGCACACAAAGTCATTGAGACCACAAATTAGACATTATAAAGGACCATTATACCAAAGCACATCTCCTAGCACTCTCCCTGTTCTGCCTGCTTTTTCCTATTTAACTAATGAGTTTACACTGATTTCCAGGCCAAATGGGCAATAGATGGGAAAGAAGTATCTACAGAAGCAGTGAGATGCTTCACACAGGTGTACAGAAAGCCTTACTCCCTCTGTTTCTCCCTAGTCTGATGATATAGACATGCCTCCACTGCATGTCTGTGTGTGAGTGTGGACATGGACCATGATGCCAATGCTACAAAGCTATCAGTATCACATGCCTTCCCAGTGTCCTTCTCCCCTCCCTTATGTGCACACCAGCTCTGTATCTTACAAAAAGAGCCCTGCTTTTTTTTTTTTCCCCGTCTTTGCCAAAGACCTTAGCCTCACTATATGTAGAGATGATGAAAATTTTGGCCAGATGTCAAACACAAATCTCTGGACTATTGCCCTCCCCTGCTGTTTGACTGTGGCATGCCCAGGATCTGCATTCAGCAACCCTGAGCTGCAGCTGTGTGTACTTGAATCCCTTACCCATCATCAGCAGTAGCAGAAGGGTGTGCTAGATGATAAGTGAGAGATGGGAAATACAAAGATTTTTGTGCTGTTATATCAGTAATTGCCTGCTAACTGTGATTTTATGTGTGGCCTGAGACCAAATGACAGTCAGTAATTTGGTATTAGGGAGTCCTTCAGCTCCCAGTGAAGGACATCAGAACTATAGATAGTAGCTCAACTAATTTCAGGATGCAAGATAGACTGCAGCTACTGCTAAATATATGAGATTTCTTTGTTCCTGGTGGTGAAGTGTAATTACATCCCAAAGCAGATGACAATGTTGAAGGACATCGTTTTAAAATCCTTAACATATGAGTTTTTAATATAGTTCTTATTTGCATTTGTTTGTATTTCTACTTAGAGACCACATAGAATACCTAAGCCCTGAAGCATACAAGCTTTAACATAAGCTGAAAGAACATGAAGGGTTCCACCTGTAAGAATAGTACAGGTTCTACAGACTACTTGACTCAAAAATTGAAATAAATGACATAGGTAGTGAGTGAGGAATTTCTTGTTGGAATGGTTGTAGAAGAGCATCCTAATCTCTGATCTCTAGACAGAACTTGCTGATGCAGTCTCTCCATACGGTCATTTTCTTTTTTTTTTCTAAATTCAGAAACAATGCATTTCAAATGCTTTTTCTTATGACAGAACCATACAGAAAGCAACTGAATGGTGTGACAGATGGAGTATAAAACTTGTTCTACTTGCACTTGCTCTGTGGTTGGCTAGGGTTAGCAAATGAAGGCTTAATGAGATACATGAGTAATAGAAGTCTACAGCCAAGTTCAATTTTGAGTGAGAATGGGGGGGCTGAGCCAGTGCACACTACCAAAGTGCCATTCATGTGGATGACACCCTTCCTTCTCTCCTCATACAAACAACCTCCTCCTTTTGTAAATGCCAGCTAATGGGATCAAAAGGGCTCAGAACTCCACTGTAGATCTTCATTGCCTGGCATCGTTCTCAATATTTTGAGGAAAAATGCGAATGCTTAAAACTTCTGCTTTAAGATATTTAGACACAGATTTTTAATTTTAATTGAATGCTTTCTTCTCATTTCCCTTTCCCATATTACTCTTTATCTTCTATAGATTTCTCTGTTTCTGGGGCTCTGCTCATTTCTCAAAGTTAGCTGGTACTTTACTCTCAAGATTTGTGACAACGATTAATAACTCCAGAAACAGAGGAGCTAATGAAGTCTAGTTGCACAGGAGTCTGTCTTCTAGCTGGATTGTTTCGCATCTAATAAATTTATCAGCTCTGATTGAAATTGTCACAGTCCATCACATCCTGTCACATCCTGTTGAATTCCTTATTGCTCAATTAGACTTGAGCATAATCTCTATTTTTTCTATCAGCCATCATCAATACGTGTATAACAAAATTAACACCTTTGTGGTCTATGCTATTTCAGATGAAACAAGCTGATTAAAAAATTACTGAGGGACCAGAGAGACAGGAAAGCAGGGAAAAGACTTCAAGAGACACAGACATACACACATGTATGCTAAAAAAAATCATAGCCCCCTGCCAACACAGAGATTAGGGCAAAACGTCTAGTAACAACTAATTTTATTGATACTGCTTGATTCTTTTCAGGAAACTGGTTTAAGCTATCTTCCAAGAGATATCTTTTTCCGAAACCATCTGTATGGGCACAGGAAGTGAATGCAGTACAGCTTGGTTGGGAAATCTTTCTGTGCGTGCAGTAGACAAGCTCCAGAGCCATGCTTTTGCTGAAATCATCAGTAACTTGAATCAGTATAATGATTTACCTTTTAACAGGCACTATTTTGAGATTCTGTTCCTACATATTCAGCCTATCACACGTGCACAGGAGAAAGGTTTCCATGCCTTTTAGTTCTACAGACCCCCTACACCTCACATGTAAGCCTCCTGATGAAAGGCTTCCTTTCCTCAGAACCTTTTGAAAAATCCTTCAAAGCACTTAGAATTTCAGGATCTAGGAGTACTTTCAGAAGTAATTCAGGTGTGTGTTTTGGCTTTGCCTCCACCACATTCCTTCCACAATTCACCATTCACTTCACAGTATTGTTTCCACAGGAAAAAGGGAGGGTTACATGAGCCATTAAGGTCATAGTGTATTGTCTAGGGCTGGCCTAAACAACTTAGCTTAATTGCCAAGTTGGAAGCCCATGATAAATGTAAGCCTATTTATTTATAAAAGCTTCCCATGGAAGCACTGGCATAACAGGAAAGGATATTTTTTTAATAATTATTTTTGATCTAATGCTCAAACACAGTATGCCTTAATCCTTTTGTCTATTGTTGGTTGCTTTTAATATGTATTGTAGCAATAAATCTTCAGTTCCAGTGGCAGGCACAAGGTAAAAATACACACATAAGAATTACCACATTTTTTTCTACGAATAAGTTTCATACTCAAAAGTTCACACTGCTTTTACATGCCTTGGAGATCTGTGGAGGTGTTGCCTTTACCAGGAATTAATTTACAATTTGTATAACAAGAACATTCAAGGATTTGATTATTAATTTTGTTTGTTTGTTTATTGGGCTCAACACAATTTGCGAATTCATTTAACAGGTATTCACTGGGGGAATTTATTGTTTATGTAAGACTATGATTTAACTTTGGAAGGCAGCAATGAAAGTTTATTTGGTCAAATCTTACTAGCTGCTGTAAAACTTCTCTGGAAATTACTAATCCTCCTGGCTTCAAAATATGACTTTGATACTAAAATTACCTTGATCATAGGCTGTAATTATAAAGGTGGAAATTACAAAAGAGAACAAGGTTACACAGAAGGCTGTTCACTAGTGATTTTATTCACATATTTCTATTGAGATTACTAAAGTCAATTCATACTTGCATTCACATGGTTTTGTATGTATTCAGCTGTATCAAGGAGCAGAACAAGAGTAACACGAGGACAAACAGCAAAGGAAAATATTTGAACCTGTGCTTTTGTTTACTTTGTATTTATTATTTTGTATTTATTCTGTATTTGAATTACAGAATGGCTGAAGTTGTCAGAGACCTCTGGGTCCATCTGGTCCAGTCTGCGCTCAAGCAGTGCCACCTAGAGCAGAGCACCCAGGCATATGTCCAGGAGGCTTTTGGAGATCTCCAAGGAGACCACACCGCCTCTCTGGACAGCCTGTTCAATTCTTCAGTCACTTGCATAGTAAGAAAGCATTACCTGATGTTCAGAGGGAGAATCCTGCATTCCACTTCATGCACATTAACTCTTGTCCTATCACTGGGCACCGTTGGCTCTGTCTTCCTTGCACCCTCTTTTCACATATCCAACTGAGCCTTTTCTTACCCAGGCTGAACAGTCCCAGATCTCTCAGCCTTTCCTCATAGGACAACTTTTCCAGACCCTTAGCCTTTTTCCTGGCCATCCATTGGATTGTCTCCAGTATGTCCATGTTTTTCTTGCACAATAGAGCCCAGAATTGGACACAGGGCACCATGTGTGGCATCACTTGTCCAGAGAGGAAAGATCACCTCTGTTGACCTCCTGGTCAGATTCTGACTAACAAAGCCTAAGATAACATTGGACCTCTTTGTGGAGAGAACATGTCTGTGAGATTCTGTTTGTACACATCTCATCTGCATCACTCCATCCAGGAGGAAAAATAATTTCCTGTGGGAGAAAAAGAAAATATTTGGTCCTGATGAAATCCCAGATCTAGAGTACACAGACACATCTGAGCATAGAACCTATGCTTCCAAGTGTCACACGGGCCTCTGCTGTCTAGTTCTTGAGGAACCTGCAACAAAAGGCTGTTTTGTTTGCAGCTGTTCTAGATCCCTCCTCATAAGATCATGCAACTTTATAGCTACACGTCACATAAACTCAGTAGTATTTTTACATTACATTTCCAGAAATATGTGAATGTCTATCAGTCATCCTACCTCTCTGACACTGCAGCTAGGGAAATTTGTAGAAGAGAAATAATACCAAGTATCAGTAGGAATTTGAGCACTCCAAATACATTTCAAGTGGACTGTGATATAGACTCTTCCAACTAGTGCCTTTCTATCAACCTTACAAGTTCTCACAACACCTTTAATGATGTTTACTTTCTGCTTTATTTGTCAGTAACGTTTTGTGATGAACAGCACTAAGATTCTTTCCTGCTTCCGAGGGAAATGCCATCAGTAATGTCTCCAGACTGCAGAGCAGATGTGCTCTCCAGCCTCTTGCAGCCCAGCTTCCTCAGTTACTCAACATTAGTTCTTTACTCACAATTAAATTGATAATCTTCACATCTATATAATGCAGAATTGCTATCACTGAGTTGGCTTGTAAATCACCTGCCTGGGGCTCACATGAGGAAAGAAGAAGATGACCTTTTATATATTATACAGCTAAAATAGCTATAGTCACATCCAATCTGCATCATTACAAATAAAGATGCCAAACAGCTTCCCTGTCCCAAGCATTGCGGCAGCCAGCATGGATTCCCAGCATAACCCAAGAGGATTTTCTTAAAAAGCCATTCTAAGCCACTACTTTGAGTTCACATTACATACATATATATATACATATATATATAACTGATCCACCCCAAAACAGCCTTTTATTTTTTTTTGAGCTGGGCAATGACATACTGTTATGACTTTGAATCCAACCCAAAATAAAGCCATTCAAAGTCACTATTTCCCACATGCTGTAGGGAAGAACAATGCCAATTAAAAATCTCCAAAGGATTCAGGGAAATAATGAAATGTAAAAGAGGAGTGAATGATTAATGTGCTTGCTGACCCAGACTAATAAACTACCCTCTTTGATGATAAAAGAACTTTGAGGAGCAGTGCTTTCAACTGCTCACAAGGTTCTGCAGTTTAGCCACTCTCTGCTACTTCATTCTTATACAGTTATCTTCTGCACTTCCAGAACAGATACAGCATCTCAAAATCTTTTTCCAACTTTGAACATGTACATCATTGGTTACCTTAGAAAAAATGTGTCATGAAGAACAAGTACTTTATGTAGGTAATGCTTACCAGACAATCAGTAATTGCTGCTTGACTTTTATTTGTCTCTCTATGCTATATCCGTTTCAAATCCAGAGATGGAAGCAACTTTTCCAAGCAGCTTTTTGTATCAAGAAAATAGCTTTTCTAAGCTACGTTCTTGATACAAAAAGGAGTCTCTCAGCTTTCACAGAATGACATCTTGGGACTAACAGAGTACCCAAGGAAACTGATTAACAAAATAGATGGACTACAAAGATTTTTAACATACAATTATTTGCTTGCATGTTATAATTCATTCTTTGCGAATAGCTGATTAAATAATGAAATGATTCACCTAATTTCTGCAAATTTGTATTCCAGCAGACATTTCCAAATTTGACACCCACTTGTTTGTTTGTTCACATTCTCTGGATGATCAGCCTCCTACTTTGTATGCTTTCGAGGTCTAGGATTGACTCAATTCTGCATTCATGTAATCCTAAGGGCAGCTGTGATCTATTTGTATTTGAAATTGTTTATCGCCATCACCATCCAAATATTAAATAATAACTCTCTGAAGCAGCTTTAGCAGTTTTTTTTCTCTTTTGAGATGCTAATGTTAAAAGAACTGTCACAATTCCCAGAACTGCATGTTCCCTTTTCTTTTGTCTTAGAAAAAAACCCACAAACTCTCTAACTTCCATCTTTCCCTAAAAAGAAACACTGCTAGCTTAATCTCTCACCTCTTTGTCTGACTTCCCCTCCTCACTATCACCTATTGTTAAAAGTAGACTTAATTTAAAAACAAAACAAAGCACAACACTTGACATTTCAAACTTTGTTGGAAAAACCTGTTTCCATGTTTTTACTATCTGAACAGGGCCAAATGCCAATTTTTTTTCAAGATTATCCAAGCCTCTGTACAAGAGCACTGTTGTGCCTATGCAGTACAAAAGTCCTACTCCATAGAATAATCTACAGATTTCCTAGAAGAAGATAAAGGTACCAGAAAAATTCCTCCAAGGAGTGTACCACTAGCTGTGGTACAGCTGTAGATGAAGATGGGCTGCAAGGGAGGGCAGAGCTGTCCAACTCAGTCTTGTCTACTTTCAGCCTTAATTGACTAAGAGAATAAAGTCACAAGAGATGATAGTAATATGGTGGTAATAGCTTGTTTTTACTTCTGCATTTTTTTCAGTGCTTTGCAGCTCATTTTCTTATCTCATGCACAGCAGTTCTCTCTGCTTGGGTCTCACTGCCCAGAGTCCATTTCTGTTTGGCAGATCATATTGTGGAACATTATCTCTTGAGAAACATGGCTGGGACAGAAGCATAGGATCTTCTCCGTATTTCCATAGGACAGAGCAGCTTCCCTTATGTAACATCATGCAGAAATTGTTCATATCCTCCTTTGTTCATATCACTCCTTTTTTTGCCTTATTCTGAAACAACAGCTGCGTAATTGCACTGTTCCATAGTTCTGATCTGGTCAGGCTTCAAAGAAAAGGATGTTGCAGGGTGTTGTTAATTCTAAATTCGTACCAATCATTCAGGCATATACAACTGTGCCTTCACATTTTTAATTATTAAGGAAGACATAATTATAAAACAAAAGTCATTTAAAAAAATTGACATAATTTCACAGGCTGTGGTTTAGTGAAAAATCAAAATGCTCTCATAAAGCACTTTAAGAACTAAGGATGGATACAGTAATATGGGAGACAAGGTTTATTGCTTGCAAACAAGCCCTGAGAGGTTTGCCATTAGATGAGGTCATACTGACAGCCTCGTGGAGATAATGACTTAAGGCAGATGGATGCTTGCTTCCTGAGGCATAGCAGTCTCATACCATGACCATACCATCCCTCAGTCTTTCTCTTGACACATTTAGCAAGCCACTACGTGCCAGAATCTCTGCTACTGGTGCCAGTCTTTGGCACAAGGTTGTGGGGGTGACCAAACACATCCTGAAATAAGCACCCTACTGTTGGCTACTGTTTGACTAGAGAACTTCATAACACTTAAAATGTACTTGCCTATTGTTGTAGTTGACATATAACGGACTCTTCTGCAGCCCATGTTAAGTTCAACATGCTCCAGATTACCTGCAAAAAAGCATGGATGCAGTCAAATGTTTCATGTCAGAAAGAGCTGGCCCTTAAGGGAGCACAGTTAGGCTGCTTCCATGTGGTTCTAGTCTCCTCCATCCTGACCCTCCCTGGAGCACTCTGCTTCCATACTCTCTTTTTCCCATCTTCATGAATTGCAGACTGTCTCAATATGCTTTTGCAGCAGAACTAACCTGATTACAGAGCATGAATGGCACCAAGCAAGATGTCATACGCAAGCAGCCTGGTGGACTGTGCAGTTGAGCTTCAGGCAGGGCAATTGTTAAAAATGTCTCGTTTAACCCCAAAGGCCTGTGGAACATGAGTCAAGCATGTGAGTAACGTTATCCAAAACTCTGACTGAAAACAATGGGAGTCTGAGCTGCAGGGCTCACCTTGTAAAAGGGATGCAGTAATAACTGTAATATTCTCTAGCTTTCATGCAGCACTGTTCAGCTGTAGATTTTTGATGGCCAAATTTACTCCTGGTATAAACTGTTACTATCTGAGTGATTGCTCTGCAGATAAACTCAGTGCAAGATTGTATTTTAAATGATTTTTATGTTTATACTCTCTTCTCCACATGTCGATAAGCAAGTAGAATAAACATGCAAGTAAAGTATATCAAATACAAACCAAAAGAAACAAAAGTCAAGAGGAAAGAAGCTGGCTTTATACTTACAGCACAGGAGTAAGAGATAGGAAATTTTAATTCTCAAGGCTTCCTGAATAACATTACTGCCTCTCCGGGCCACAGTGTGATATTCTTCACCGTGCCAAATGGCATCTTACTGCACATTATCCTTTGAAGATCTACACTTCTTCCTGACTTTTCCCACATTTTACTTGCTAAGTATGTGGGCCTTTGCTGGACAGAGGTCACAATAAACAGCTGCCCTTCTCTTCTGTAAGTAAATAATTGAAACGAGTCATTTAGTTCAAGAACACTTATTCTTGCAGTATTCTCTCAAGGGAGATGAATATGAAAAATAATAGTTGTCCGAAAGTGTTTGAAGGTCATAATATTGAGACAGAATGCTTTTGATGGAAGCTTTCTTTTCAGAATGTGTTTTACTAAGAGAAAATACTTTGACACATGAGAAAGGTTTCTACCACTCCAGACAAATACAAATCAGTGGTTTGCAACAGGGTGTAAGGTCTTCAGATGGAAGTTGCAGAGAAACTGTAAACGATTTTTGAGCAGTTTAAATTTTATTATCCTACACAGATACAAATTAATAAACTATTTCTTTCTAACAGGAAAAACGCCAGTAAAGAAACAAACCCATAGCACTGTGCAGTCATCATAGCAAAGAGATGCATGGAGAAACAGACAGAATCATAGGATCATTAAGGTTGGAAAATACCTCTCAGATCATCAAGACCACCAGCCCACCCTCAGTGGGTCCCTCAGTGCCACATCCACATGGTTCTGGAACACCTCCAGGGATGGTGACTCCACCAGCTCCCTGGGCAGCCTGTGCCACTGCCTCACCGTTCTTTATGAGAAGCAATGTTTCCTAATATCCAACCTGATCCAACCTCCTCTGGTGCAATTTGAGGCAATTCCCACTTGTCCTATCGCTGTTACCTGGGAGAAGAAGCCAACCCCCACCTCAAAATGACCTCCTCTCAGGTCTTTGTAGAGTGTTAAGTCCTCCCCTGAGCCTCCTCTCTCGTTTAGGCTGTGGGGGCTTGAAGAACACTCAGTTCCAACCCCAGCTACGGGCAGGGGTACTTCCAACTAGATCAGGTTACTTGCACTGAGGCAAATGGACCTTTCAGGACACAGGCACTGACTGCTTAGAAATGAAGTGAGCTTACGTGAGAGGTGCTTTTTTGGGTGTACAGCCTTCCTGTGACCAGCAGGACACCTAAAGGCCACTACCGCGGGAGGCAACTGGAGACAAAGCCACACACGCAAGGTAGCACCGTAAAGGACCGTGTCAGCGGACCAGAAAGGCAGCGGGCGCCTAAGGGTCGCTCTGTGGAAGGCGGGCGCCCCCAGTCAGCCCGTAGCCGAAGAACCCGCAGTTTGCTATGAAGGCAGAACAGACAGACGCAGCCACGCACGGACTCAGGAGCACCGCCACCTCAGCGCTCCGCCCCACACCCGTCGTTTGCAGCGCGTCGCGAGTCGCGCATGCGCACTTCCAGGCGGCGCGGCACCGCCGCCGCCGCTCCGGCCGCCTAGCGCAAGCAGAGCAGGGGAAGGAAGGGGAGGGCGGGTGCTGTTGCGCTTGCGCGAGCGGTTCCCGGGCAGCCGGGCGGGGGGAGCCGCGGGTGGCGTGCCCGGCTCTGCGTGCCCTGGGCATGGTGAGCAAGGGGCCGCTGCTGCGCCTGCTGACCGCCATCAACCGCAGGAGGATGAAGCTGCTCGTGGGGCTCGCCTGCATCGCCTACGTCGCCTGTGAGTGAGCGGGCGGGCGGGCGAGGAGGGGGCTCCGCTAGGTTTCCCTCTCGCCGCCCCGCGGAAACTTCCGCCGGCCCGGCGGGGCGGCTCGGGGAGAGCGGGCCGCGTTCTGCGGGGTGGTCGTGCCGGTGGGACGGGGTTCGGGTTGTGCCTGTGTACCGAGAGGCACAAAAAGTACTCGGGGAGATGTCAGAATAGCCGCTGAGTGGAATGTTTACGGCGTGCGTTACAGGCGTGAGTCAGATAGACCCTGAGATTTACCGTGCTGCGCTGTGAGCACTCTTCCCATTCGCGTCCCTTTCGCACATTTAGCGTTAGCCTGCTCTTGTTTCAGGCTCGTGTGGATTTTGTGTGGCCTGCACGTCATCAGGCGGGATCGTGGAAGCTCTGTCAGCATCGCTAGGTGCTGTCGGTGCTGCAGGGCGCGTGTAGGTGAGCTCGCCTTGGAGATGGGTGTGTACGAGGGCCCCTCAGGATCCTCCGTGGGCATTTGGCAGGGTTCAGAGGTACAGCTTGGGCATGTCGGAGGAAAAATGGTGTTTCCTACGCCAGAACTGCAAGATAGGAATTCCCTTTGCTGCTTCCCATTAGTGCGTTTGCAAGATCTCATTACTTAGTCGCTGTTGAAATTGTTGAAATCATATACCAGCTCTCACACTTAAGACAGTTTCATAGAATCACGGAGTGGTTTGGGTTACAAGGGACTTCAAATCCCACCCATCCCAACCCCTGCCATGGGCAGGGCTGCCCCCCACCAGCTCAGGCTGCCCAGGGCTCCATCCAACCTGGCCTTGAGCACCTGCAGGGATGGGGCACCACAGCTTCTCTGGGCAGCTGTGCCAGCGCCTCACCACCCCCTCAGTAAAAAAAATTTCCCCAACATCTAACCTAAATCTCCCCTTTTTTAGTTTATTCCCTCTTGTCTTGTCATTACCTACCCATGTAGAAAGTTGATTTCCCTCCTGCTTATAAACTACCTTTTAAGTATTGGAAGGCTGCTCTTGGGTATCCCCTGAGACTTCTCTTCCCCAGTTTGCTCAAGTGACTTAGGGTGCCATGCATAGTAAAGCTGGAATGGCTTAATGATGACTCTTCTGCTTCTGAAATGATTTGATATTTTGCAAAGGGTAAACTTCATATAGAAAGCAAAGCTGTCAGGCATTGAGATTGAGTGGCAATTGGCATGGCTGCTAGAACCTGGCTATTGAATAGACTCTGTGGACATGATGATTTTTGCTGTCTGGGTAAAATCTAGACTTAAGGAAGAGGAAAACTGCTGTATTATTTTTACTGTTTGGGCTGCAGGTTATAGAAATCCTTTCTCTCCTTGTTTCTGGTCATTCTTTGAGTTTGAAAAAATCAGGAGAGGACTGCAGATGGGTGTGGCAAAGGGCAGCTTGAAAAGGGTATCTGGTGGGTGTATGGTTTCTGCACATCTGCCATGTCCAGTTGCTGTACTATTCCATCTTTTCAGTAATAGGGTAGCAGAATCATTTGTTATTGTTCTGGTGTCTCCAAGTAGTATGTTATTTTGGCAGATGTCAGTGATGTAATAGATTATAGAGAGACTATCTTTCATTACCTTTTCTGTGGAAGTGATTATGATTCCATCCCCCTATCCTGATGGTGTACTACTTGCAATATTACTGAATCATCACTGTGCTCTGCATGCTGTCAGATATTGCAAGATTAAAATAGCTTGGAATTTGAGAAAACTGAGCTGCTGGTGTAGGTGTATGTGCTGGCACTTCTTACATTTTCTTTCTCAAGTGCTCTCCAAATGACTAAGTGTTTTCAGGCTGTGCAGCGTCCTTCTGATGAATTTCTGTTTGGTGTCTAGTGCATGGGGAGCCAGAGTTAGAGCACATTGCTTCAGGGAGTGGAATACTTGGAAGAATGTGGAGTTTATGGGGGTTCTTGTTTGTTTGTTTTTATGAACTAGGGTATACAATTTTTTTTTTGTTAGTACCATTTTGTGAGTTTGCATGTGAAAGCATGGGAGAATGTTTGGAGAGTATCTTTTGGAAAAATGTTTTATTTCATAGAAAGCTTCTGCCTTTGAATGTATGTTAAAAATGTCTGAAGAACTTATTTTCTAGAGTCAGTAAACCAGAGGAGGAGCTTATCACAAGCTGTTGACAGACAGAGGCCCTCTTGTTCTCAGCAGTCTTTGGGTGGCTGTCCTGGTAGGTTCACAGCACATAAATGTTGAATGGCTAGGCTGGCTTAGGCATCCTTGTTCCACATCTCCTTTTTCCTACCAGTCCTCCACATACAAGGACTTAAACTGCTGTCCAATGAACCAGCTAAAGGAGGTCTGGTGTAAGATCACTTGGTGAGAAGTCAGCTTCCTTTTTAGGTTGTTTACGATGTAGGTATTCAGACAGTTGTTTTGGTCCAGCTGAGGAGGTGGTGCAGTGGGGAGATGGGGAGCTGTGCTTAGTGTTTGGAGGAACTTGACTGGTTCTACAACTTGGGTCTCATCTAAGGAGCCTTGCTGAGTTTGGTTAAAGTACTGTTGTGATGTGAGGGGTGCAATAAGGCTAATCAAGAATCCAAGGTATAAGATACCTTGGATTCTTATGGACTTGTAACACTTAAAGTAAGAAGAGTCCTTACTTTCAATCTCTGTTTGAATTAGCCATATTTGATGTCTCATTTTTCTAAATGTAATTTGTATTATTTTCAAAAAAATCATTGTTCACTTAAATCTGGTAATACTGTAGCTAATGAACTGTCCAAATCTCTCTGTAGATGATTTTGTCTGTTTGTTTCCAGGATTAACTTAGTTAACTCACTTGCATTGCTGTCTGCGTGGCTGCAGTGTGCTAGATATAATGGGGAGCCGTGATCAAGGTGTTACATCTTTGCTCTGATTTAATCCCCTGCAAGATGCTGCAGATGTCGTAGTTGTCAATGAAAGAAGAGGGACAGACTGTGAAGGTGGACCAGAACAAACCCTTTCAGTAACAGGCTGCACTTGCATCATCTTGGAGCCACTGTGAAACCACAGCTTAAGAACATGAGGTGATTAGAAATGCCAGTGAAATGGATTTAATTGATTTTTGTTGTCCACTGCAAGAGAAATGTAGACATATCATAAACGAGCAGCCAATTTAAGAGGTACTGAAAAAAATATAAGAAGTATCTGGTGCAATATGCACATATTTACTGAATTAAAAAAAAAGGTCTGTCTTTTTGTGGTTCAGTACATCAATAAGTAGATACCTTGAATTCCTTTCCTTTGAGGTTTTAAGTATTCATTCTGCTTTATACAGGCTTACTGAGGTGCTTCAGTGAGACTGTTTTTGTAGAATTGGACCCTTATTGAAGTTGTCGGAAGTAGATTTTGAACGTTGGCTACAAGATTTTACAGACCAGAGTTTGTCCATCTACGTGGCTTGCTTTAATCTTGATGCTGCTGTGAGTAATGTGATGTCTTGGTGTAACAAGGGAGCTGCATGATCTTACTGAAAATAAGGGAAGAGTTCTATTTCTGGTAAAGTAGAACAGTTCTCTTTGCTCATTCGTAGATCAAATAGTTCTCTGGAAGTATGTCAGCTTTGCTCATTTTGTAAGGAAAAAGCGAAGGAATAGTAGGGTGCTGTCATGAGATCCAAGATTAAGACTTTTTTTTCTTTATAAAAGAAATCAAAGAACGGTTGCTAAAGCAACTTAAAACGTCAAAGTAATGTGAGTAAAGTGTGTTTTGTGGTGTAGAGCTTGATGTCTCTGAGCATTGTTAATTTCAGTGATTGCTTTATAATGTTAGCCATTTCTTGGTCAGATTTCCATCAAGTAGGAAGAATGTTGTGTCCCCTTCTCTCAGGATAACAAGGCATGAGAAGCTTAAGCTTCTAGACTTAAATCTTACCAGCCTCTTGCACCTTGTTCAAAATAAGGATTGAAGATTGTAATATATATATAATAAGCTTGTAATTTCACTTTTCATAGCAGAAAAATAGCTGTGAAATTGTTCTTGTCTTACTGATTCAAGCTAGCTGTCTGGAAGTTATTTGGCACTGCTTTTGAGAATAGAAGGAACAGTTCTTCGTTCCCTGTTTGTTTTATGAGACAGCAGGATTGACAGGCCAAGGATGATTCAGGAGTGGTGTGATGTGACATCAGGCTTGCCTGCTTTTTGCACCAACATGCCACAGATTCTCTACCAAAAAAAAAAAAAAAAATCTAAAAAAAAACAAACCCTAAGCATTTGCTTGCTGCCTTTGAACCAGACATTGCTGTGTAGCTCATGAGAGTTTGACTGAGCTCCGGTAGCAGTTTGGAGTTTAAGTCAGGAATAGCTGGCCAGCAAAGCAGGGCTGGAATCATTGTTGTCATTGTTCTTGGTTGTTTTGTGAAATGTTTTTGGTATTTTGTAGAAACTCACTCATACCATAACCAGCATATCTCTGCTTAGGATTTGTCTTTGGCTGTGGCTTGTGCAGGAGGTGGTGCTGTCATTGTTCCACTCTGGAACAGGCACTCATTGAGCTTGCATCTGCTTCCCTCTCTGCATTTTTGCAGAGGAGTGATGTTTCCCTGTCATTTATATTGCCCTTCTTTCTTGAAGGTTGGTTGGCCAAAGCAGAGTTTGAACTGGTGGTTTTCAACTTCAGGTCTTTGGACCCTTGAGAGGGAGATGTGGGGGTTTCTGCATCAGCTTGCTTAAAGGGGTTTGTAAAATGTAATGGGGAGAAGAGAGTGTTTTTCAGCAGCCTCCCAGCATACTACAGTGGCCAGTACAATAACTGAGAAAATCATAGCAGTAAATAGTAATCTGCAGCGTTTAGTAGCTTGACTTGAGTCATGACCCTTTACTTGATCCCTATCTCTGGTCTGAATCTTGCTGTCTCACATGACTGCTCGGGTTCTGGGGTTTGTAAAGTGTGTATCATTGTTATCTGGAGCGTGGAATATTCTCTGCCTCTCTAAGCTTCTTGAAGAATGTATCCCCCATTCTGTGGACCATGTCTGGGGGAGGAAAAAGTGCTTGGGCACTATCTGCTTTAATTTACTCCTCTTTTTAACAACGATGACAAACAAACAAAGAAAAAAATCTAACCCTTTCCTCAGCCGCTATAAATCCTTCTACCTTCACTGTTCTGCATGACAGTTTACAGCTCTGAATGACTTGCATTTATTTCTAACCTGTTGATGCCGATTTCTAATGTTACTGATGAAGTTATCTAATAATTAACCTGGTTACCTTTTGCCAGACTCCTTCAGGTGAGTTGACACAGTGACCCCTACCTTTCCTTCCTTAGACTCCAGAGGCCAGAAAGTTGAAAACCACCGGTTAAAACTATACTTTGATCAGTCAGCCTTCAAGAATGAAAATGAGCTTTGTAACAGAGAAAGGGAAACGCTTCCTGATTGCAGATACTGAGGGAGGAAAGTAGATGTCTTGTTTGCTTGAAACTACCTTCCAAGTTTCTGAAATATATTAAATACCTGTGCATGCATTTATAGTGAATATGTTGGAATTGCATTTAAGTGTATTTCAGGCTTATGTGACACATTCCTAAATCCGCACCTTCTTGGGGAAGAGAGCAATCCCTTATGCTTTCTTTGTTGCTTTGTTTTCTTTGCAAGTTAAAAACAAAACAGTGTTGTGTTAAAGCAGAAGGAGAAACTGTTTCTCAGCAAACTTTGTGCATTTCAGTTGTGTAGATCAGGTCTACCAGAAGATAAATGTCATTTTGTAAGGAGAAAGTTGCTGGATTTTTTTTTTTTTTTTTTTTTTTGAGTGAAAGCTGCTGTTTGAAGAAAGGCTTAAGGATTTTCAGATCTTTCACAGAGTGAAAAGGGCTCACAATGGTGTTAGTAATTTAGACTGCTTAGATTTCATATTGTCAAAATAATTCTGACCTTATTCAAAATACAATTTTGAACTCCAGTTAGGTATAGGTTGAAAGTCTCCCCAGAGAATTCCTACTTTTTGTAGAGAATCAACCTATGTGCAGACCGCTGTTGTTATTTTGAGGCAATAACTTCAAATCTGAGAAGTTAAATGATGTCCAGGCACACTGAAGTGTACAGAGTGATGAAAATGGAGGATCCTGATTGGAACTTCCAAATTGGGTTGAGTTCTTTGGGGTGAAAATCAGATGCATTCTGTTGCTATGTAGTTGCTGTAAGTATCACGTGTTTATGTATGTGGTAGTGAACAATCAGATAGCATTACTTTGCTTGTGGCAAAACGCACGGTAGACAAAAATGATATGCTAAAGATACAGTAAAGAGTTGAAACACTGAACAGAGAACTGAGTGGGAAAAAGAAAAAAGAAGACCTAGAAAGGACTTCCTAGCAATGAAGAACTCTGTTCAGCCTTTAAGCGATGATGTGAGCTGAAATGTTGTAAGCAGTAAATATGCAATAATAGTTAGGTTTCTATCCAGTATGACATCCAGTTAACTGTCCTAAAGAAAAAAAACAACTACCTGTTACTGTATCTGACAGCTGTAGGAGTGTAGCAGTTCAGCGCAGTCTAAGTGTTCCTTTTTGAGAGAAGGCACGAAAGCATTATTCTGACAACTGCTTTTCCTCTGCTGGAAGATGAGTAGCAGTGGAATAGCATACAGTGATGTTGTTAACCATTTTGAAGCCCCATAAAAACAAAAACACTCTATCCTAATGGTCTATGTTACTTCCCATGAGAGGAAATCTGAAGGTTATATCTTCTCTCTTTGGGGCAGGAACTTTAGATCAGCTAGGTCCAACCACCTGCAGGGCTGCCCCCCACCAGCTCAGGCTGCCTAGGGCCCCATCCAGCCTGGCCTTTACCACCTCCAGGAATGGGGCATCACAGCTTCTCATATGTCTACCTGATCCCTACATGCAGGGAAAGTTCCTATCCTCTGCAAAAGTGGGTATCTCCATTTCCCAGCTGCTGGGATTTCAGCTTTCTTCAATGGTGATTTTCCAAGGGCTTCTCATCAGCAGCAAATTACATCCAATATCACCAAGGCCCATTCGTACTACTTATTCTTCACATTCAGAAGAGCAGCTTTCACTTGGCTGCAGGACTGTCAAGTCTCCAGTCTGTACTGAGATGCAATGTTAAAATCTCATTTCCTCCATTAAGAGTTACTTCAAGATTCCCAAGCAGTTGCTATTTCTTCCCTCCCCTTTCCTGTAGCTATTTGCTTTTAGAGCCCACAATATCTTTTTTTCACTTCTCCTTCAGGTGAACTAAATTCTTTTCACCAGCTCCACTGGGAGTTGGACAGGGACCTCCATTAACACCATAGATGATTTTTCTGTAACTTTGGACTACAGTCAAGCTCACATTGTGCAAGGCAGCGCTATTGGGCTTAAATATCAGTGTCAGCCAAAGGCAAAGAGAAGTACTTCTGGAGGAGCCAGAGCATACACTCAAATGTATAAAGGGAGGAAAAAGAAATAGCAATTTCCTGTAGCTTCCTTTATATCACTACATATGTAATTGAGATCTGCAAAATAATATAAGGCTTTTTCTTTCTTAATGGATCTGTAATCAACATTTTGAACTCCCTCTGCTTACTTTTCCATTCTGTCAAGTTTTTCTCTGAGAAGAAAAAACTTGTTTTTAACCAAGAAACCAATGCTGCTGTGTAACCATGGTGAGCCTGATTTAAGAAAGAGGAAAATAAATACATAAATCCTGTTTTTAACATCATAGCATCTCTCTGAAATAGGTTTGTCTGAAGCAATTCGCTCTCAGCCTTCAAAGGCTAAGATTTTGTTCTAGAAGTTCAGGTAACAACTGTATATCAATTCAGAGTGTTCCTTCATGCTGTTTCATATAGCAGAATCTTTTTGTAACAGACATCAGTTTGTTGTCTCCTAATATGAGGGACAGGGGGTGTAAGGAGGGCAGTACAGGGAAAAAAATCCTGTGTTTAGAACTAGATCTGCTTGGGCAAAAGTTCTCATGAAAGTTTCTTTAAGTGCCTTGGAAATGCAAACAACATAGTCATTGTGAGGGAGAATGGTTTTAAAGGAACTGCATTCATTGTTGCTCAGAATGCAGTTGAATCTTCACGGGCATTAGGATCCTGCTTTTTTAAAACATTAATTTTAAAATGCACATGGTGCTGGAACTAATGAAATTGTCTGAAGCAGTCTGAAATGACTGAAATTATCTCTGATCATTTGAGGTTCAATGTTAATTACCGCAGTTCCCTTGTGATAGATGACTTGATATTAATGTCACATTCTTAATCCCAGAGAAGAGGGATCATCCTGGGGTAAAGGCACTGATTTCCTTTGAGATTCTTTACTTTCCTACCTTTAGATTATGATTGTGCTACTCTTCTGGTTCCCCAGCCTATTATGGATGAGCTAATTAAGACATGCAAGGATAGTAAGCTGTGTTCTATAAAAAAAAGAAGCTATACAGCAACTATTACTGCAGATGGCAGACTGAAAGGGCGTTCCAAGCGAAGTATGCATCCTATTCCTACATTTTCAGGGTGCAAATGAATGACTCTTGCCTGCAGTGAAGTATAACTGGTCAGAGCCAAAAGTCTGACTGAGTTAGGTAGGGGAATGTGCATTTGATATTGGATGCTGAACAACAAATAGCTTGGGATTTCTATTGAACTTATTTGTACTTTGATTTAATAGGTTTTGTTTTTCAAATCAAGCCAGCCCTTCCTGCATAATGTATCTGAAGAATTGCTCTTGAAATGTGCCTTTGGTGAAAACAGCTAAATCATTGCACTGCTTTGCATCCAATGTAATTTCAGAAATGGACTTCTCTAGGAGGACTAAACAAACTGCTATATTTATAGGAATGCGCATGTATGTGGTAGGAAGACAACCTTTCTTTTACTCATTCATGACTGCCTGTCCTTTTTTTTTTTTGAAGTAGTTTGAAGAAGTCTTTGAGATCTGCAACAGTTGTATGAAATCATGCTTACCACATAGCTGTAGCTTTATCTTTTAGGGGCAGGAGGAAAACCAAATAGGGGGGAGGGGACAAAGGAGTAATTAATGTTTAGTATTTAAATTCAGCCAGCCTCTTTAATAACAGTGCTGTGATCAAAGCTTTAAAAAACAAATCCCCTTTTTTCCTGAAACAATAGCTCTTTATCACTTCATCAAGTTATGGCATTCTTCTTCTTTGAAATGTGGTATCTGTGGGAGTGATTACCAACTCTGATGTATTCTTAATCTTAGTGGTACTTGTTATTAATCCTTAGAAAACTATTGCAGGGAAAGTGACTGTTACTTTGTGGAAGGGAAGCAATGGGGGAGAAACATCACAGATCAGATAGAGTCAAAACAGGACTACACTTTAATCCTGCAGGCTATTAAACCTGGTTTCCTGTGTCTCTGAGCAATCCAAATACTCTAATCTCTTCGCTAATGGCCACGTATTACTACCATAATGAATCATTGGGTGAGGTTTAAAAATGATCTTTTGAGAGGATAAGCAGAACTTCTCTTCCTTCTCCCTTGTAATGAGTGTCTTAATTGTTTGGTTACAAGTCATGCACCTGTCTGTCTAGTCCAGTTAATGATGAATTCTTCACTTTCACGGTTTCAGTAGATGGCAGGAAGGCTGTGCATGCTCTCTAGCTGGATAAATGCAGAGTTCTTCAGCATGTGCACTGTGTGTGGCTGTGGAGGAAGACTGTTAAATGTGCAAGGCCTGAGTGTTGGCATAGGACTGTTACCCCCATAAGTACTTCTCTGTTTCAAAGTTTTGGCTTTTGTTTTGTTGTGTTGTTGCCATTCTTTTCTTAAAGACTGACTTCTGCAATAAAATCTCGGTTATGTTAGAGTTTGCTCAAATTGGGTCTATTAGGAGTCTGATACTTTTGAAAAAAAGATGGGTTTGTGTGTGGTGCCTGATTCATGATCTTGTAGTTAGGGAAGCATTTCTAACTGTCCGCACCTGCAGCTTTTGGTTCAACCTAGTCTTGGTTGGCATGGGTTCTGTGGTGCCTCTGAGGGCTTTTGTCTCAGATTTAGGCTTGTAATTCTGCTTCACTCTGCTTGCTGCTTTGGGCCCCTGGCCTCTTAACCTGTGAGCCCTTCAACCTTGATGTAAACTATATGGAAACATACAGTAGTCAAAGAGAGCCTTCTTTAGAGCTGAGCATTCAGAATCCTTTGTGAGGACAGTATGTCCAAGCAAACTTCTGTGGCACCTTTCTGTATGGGATACACTTCGGTGTTCTTCAGTTTTTTCCATACAGTTAGCCCATTTTCTTTAGCAAGCGTTTTTTGTTGTTGTTGTTGTTGCAACAAAACTGGCAGGATGGTGGTTGTGGAGCAGCTGGCAACTTGTTTTGTGTCAATTCCTGCTTCCCCAAGCAAGCCCAGATGTTTCCTGCCACTGCACAGACAATAACATACATTGTGTGCATGAGTTTCAGCAGCCTAGAAAATGAAATGATAGTATATCTGAGTGATCTATAGCTTGACAATTGTGTACCTGTAGTTGTCAAATGATAGTCGTTCATGCAGAAGGAAAAAAAAAGTAAACTCTTTTCCACTAATATTATCACAGATAATTCTGAAATCCTAGCCAGATGGTGAATAAATGGAATGTAACTTTAGTGCTCAGTGCTCTATCTCTTTTCCCCACTGAGAATCTAATTAATGTAAAATCCACGGTGTTTCCTAGTTCAGCTGGATTTTATTGATCATCTGTCCAAATGTGAAGCTCTACCTTTCTCCTACTCCAAAGACTGAGGTTTTATGATACCACTGCAGATATGCTGTAGTGCCCTCCTTCAGTCTGATGATCTGTCATGGATTCATTTGTATTACTTGGCAGTGCTCAGTAGTTTAACACAGTTCAGTGGCTTTGCCATCCCCTGGAGGGTGGAACTGTAACTGCATTACTGTGCTCTCATGTGTGTTTTTTTTTCCTTCTGATGCCTGTGTCTGCAGTTGCATTTGTTGTTCTCATCTCTATAAGACCTTACTGACTGCTTGAGATCAGTAAGTAACGATTGTGAAGTGTATCTGCAAGGCCTGAATGCAGACAAAGTACTTAATTCAGCTGCTACTTGAGGCCTGAAGCTCTGCTTGCTAAAACTGATGTTGCCTCAGGAACTTTCTATATGCATAATAATACCATAACTGCATACAGGCTACTACTTCTTAAGGCCCAACGTAATTTGGGCACCCAGACTGAGCCTTGTCTCCTTAATGGACATGATTTATTGAAGATATTCTGCATATATTTTGTGTTTCCTTTTTTTGCAGAGTTCCTTACATAACTGTCCCGCATTAACCTTATTTGTGTTGACAGTGTGAAGTTGTCGACTCTGTTGTGCAGCCTGCTTTATAGTGTCTTTTTTTTTTTTTTTTTTTGACTTCTAGCTACATTCTGTGTCCTAGTTGAAAGTGAAAGTCAGTGTTGTGATAGTCTTTGTGCTTAAACTCTCAGTGGTTTCAGATGTGTTTTCAGGTGAAGAGTAGATGTGGCAAATGGATGCAAAGAGCTGATACCCGTTTGCTGTATCATTTTATACTGTTGTCTTCCTTGAAACTGCTTTCCATACCAAAAGTACAAAAAATGAGCATTGCTTGCTAAGTGAGGCATTTGGTTGTATTATTACTTAGGTTTATTTTGAGTTTAAATCCCTGTTATAAATAGTGAATAAGCATGCACGTTAGCACGTGCAACCACCTTTAATGCAGGACTGTTGTGACACCTCTGAACTGGTTCAGCTGTTACCAGCGGTGGCCACTTTTTATTTTTGCTATTCTGCAGTTTTCAATCCCAGTGGTGCAGGTGCATGGGACTTCCTGCTTCTGACATTTTTTTTTCAGTCCATTTAATAAACAAACTTAGAACTCTTTTTAATGTGCGCAGTGACAAATTACAGTTAGCGAATTCTTGTATGTTTTATGTGGTATAGTTTGGGGATAGTGATCAGAAATGGGGCTCTGCTATCAGTGAACTTTAGATATGCACTGGATTTGTCCTCTTTAAATCATTCAGTTTTCCTCCTTTTGTCATCTCATGTAATCATCAGAATTCTTCTCGTACTCCAAAACCACATTCTGGACACTTGTTTTGCATATGTATCTGGCGTGCATGCAACGTAATTAAATCATGAATATATTTAGCATTGTTTTAATTTCCTTCTGGTGATGATACGAAAAAATTACCTCATGCTGCTATTACATGATGCTAATGTTCTCCTTTTTATTTTCCAGCTGTCTGGGGCAACTTCGTTAATATGAGGTAATGTATGTATTTGTATTGAATATCCTTATCTGAAATAAAATTGTTACATTTATCACTGGATGTCAAGTAGGAAGAAAACAGAAGAGTAGCTTGAGCTGTTGCTGGATGGTTGCTAAGCAGCTGATACCATCTTTTAAATACAGTGTATTCAATCACAGAGCAGCGTTTGTGTGCTGTAATTCTCACCCAGGGTCTTCTGCCCTTCAGCATGTTCCCTTACACATATTTTATCCTGGGAGGTGGTGTAAGGCAAGTTGCTCAGTACAGTTGAGCACATAGGCTGAAATTCTTCTTTCCTTCATCACAAACCTGACCCATATCTTAGTGGCAGTGCAGGCTGTAGAACTGAAAAGTAGCAGATCATCTGCTTACCATAGTTATGCTTCTGTGCCTAGAATTGGAGATGGTGTTTTGAGGACTTCAGTCCCCACCCTCATAGTTAACTGGGAGAGAATAAGGTGGTTAAAGTACTGAAGAGCAAATCCTGTGTTGTGTCCCCCATAGTTTTTACCTTTGGAAATAGGATGGCGTAACATATGAATACAAACGATGCAGATTTCACAGTACTGCTGGTTACATGTGAGTGTCATGTGGGAATTTCACAAGGAAGTTCTAGCTGGAAAAGAGGGTGAAGAGAATAAGAGGATTCTTTGCAAAGCTTATTTGATTTGAGCAAAGTTTTTGTGGATATGGGACAGAATGTATCACAGAATGGCCAGGGTTGGAAGGGACCTCAAGGATCATGAATCTCCAACCCCCCTGCCACATGCAGGGCCACCAACCTCCCCATTTAACACTAGACCAGGCTGCCCAGGGCCCCATCCAATCTGGCCTTGAACACCTCCAGGGATGGACGGGGCATCCACAATCTCTCTGGGCAGCCTCAGTACCTCCCTGTAAAGATCTTCCCCCTGACATCCTACCTAAATCTTCCCTCCCTCAACTTCAAACCATTTCCCCTTGTCCTGCAATGTTTCACCTCATTGTTCTGCTAATGAAGGACTTAGTTACTCTGTGACCATGCTGGCTGGCATGGAATGAAGGAAGTTTGAGGCAAGGTAAGAAAATCAGTGAATTTTCTGTGGGCTTTCATTTACCCAGAATAGCTTTCTATGGGATGTGCTGTTGTCAACACATAGCTGTCCATTTTACCCTTCTTGCTGTTTCCCACCGTTTCTAGAAGCGTTCAGCTGTTAGTCCAACAGCTGCTGAGCTGCTGCGGTTTGCAGACGGGCTTATTTAAATTATTTGTTAACTCATGATCAACTATGACAGTTCAGTAGCTGTTAGGTGTGCTGCTAAGCATTTCTGAAGGAAGGACAGGATCTCAGGTGTTTGAGAAGGACAGGGGGGTCATGGGATCCAGCACGTTGATTCCCTGATAAGCTATCCTTAGAAATTGTCTGCATCAACCCTCTTGTTTGGGGAGACCCTTACAGAGCTATTAGGGGGAAAACCATTTCTGAACATCTGATACTCAATAATAATGTTAGGAGGAAAGGATCATTAGAAACTAACCTGTTTTTGAACAAAGTGTGGTTTGAGCTGTTTCTTTCGGGACCCTTTTGTTGTTGGGAAAACATTTGAAACATTCACACAAATTTCTTAATGTTTCCTCATAATAAATTCTTACTATGTTAACTGGAGTGTTTTTACTTTACTATTACTATAAAAAAAAATGCAGTTCTTTGTGAAAAGATGATTCGAGGTCTGTGTATTGCAGCCTTGAAATGTACTACACTGGTATGACAAAATTAATCTACTCATTGAGATTTTTGCCTCAGTAGTATAACTGAACTGGCTTTAGTAACAAAGTTTTACAGAAGGGTGTGAAGGGAATCGTTGCTCTGGCTTTGAATGGCATGGCATATGTGTACCTGCTTAACAAAGGGCCTTCTGTTTCCTTAGGTGTAATGACTGCAGGACCCAAGTAAAGGAGCTCTGTTTTATTTGAAAGAACTCCATTTTAAGTTGGATACCAATGAATCCTCTAGTATGCAAAAAATTAGTACTGTAAGAGTTGATAAATAATTCCCCTTTCAGAAGCTTTACTTTGGGGGAGGGGAGGGAAAAAAAAGAATTATGCAAACTTAAGGAAAATCATATAACTAGATTCAAGAGTTAAAATATTAAAATATTCTACATTTACAGAAGTTTACTTAAGAATGAACACAACTAATTAAGTTGTTTTACACAACAACAAGTCCACACAGATTCATGCAAGAAGCCAACTCCTAGGCAGTCCTGTGTTTTTACAAGTTACCATGACATCTTTCTTTCTTCTGTGTACAAGCCTGGCATCATTTCAGAGAAGTTCTATATGTGAATAGTCACTGTTGCCCATCAGCTGATCACTTCAGAATAGTTTCAGTATAGGTTTTTTCCTTGTTCCTTGGAAGTTAAAATTCAAAGCTAGCAACATATTTTGTCCTTTTTTTTTTTTTTTTTTTAATAATTAAAATTACAGTTATGGCATTAAGAGAAAATGTTTTGTTAGCATGCAGTAAATGTGGACCTACAAAAAGTTGTCTTAAGCATTCACATAATGGAACTACACTTAAAAATATTACTACTGACTCTCTGTGCAATGACTGGGCACTTTTGTGCAGTTAAATTGATTTTTGTCTGTAAAATGAATCTGTCATCTTTAATTTTATTTCTTTTTTCCCATGGGCGTGGTTCAGGTTTTGCCGAACTTTGTGACAAGGCTGTAACTGTTTTCAGTGGGAACTGAACCAACCACTTTCATTTTCTCTATTAAGTAATATTTAGGATAATATAAAGCTACTGTTTCAACAGGAAAGGTATAATGTAGGTGCCGTGGAGAAAGCATTTCTTGTGTATAAATTGTTTTTTTTTCTTGTCAGCAGGTCTCTTCAGGAAAATGGAGATCAGAAGGTAGAAAGTAAAATAGAGGAGGTTAGTTTTATAATGGCCGTTTGTTCTGCTTTAAAGATTCAATTTTGCTCATTTCATATTGAAAGAGATTATTTATCTAATTACTCTGTGTTCCACTGAAACCATTCAAAGCATTACACTTGTACGTAACAGTATTTGAACTGCTATTCTTTGTAGTGGAGTTACTAACAGATCTGTGACTCTCAGCTGTTTGTTTTTTTTTCTTTTCATCTAAGCCTTTTTTTTTCTTTTCATCTAAGCCTTTTTGGGGAGCTGTAGCAGTGGAGGTGGTCTCATTTGCTGCAGTGGCTTTATTGATCACTCTTGAGAACTGACTTGAGTTACTGAATATTGGACGTATGCAGATCCTTTCCTCTGTCCCTCTTCCAAAGTGCTTCAGTAGACATTTGGAACTTCACAAATATGTTCTGCTTTGTTGTCAACTAATGAACAAATGTAGCAGTGTTGATAGCTGAGAGTAGTTTGCGTTAAAAATGCCATAAGGACAAGTACTGGCAATTTCTAGAGTAGACATGGGTATTGAACATGTTGGCGGTTCAGAAATTCTGTACCAGCACCTCTGAATTTCAATTTCAGCCTCACTTTGTTCTGAAATACTGTAAAAGTTTACAAGCAATCCTTTTTCAAGATGCTTTTAGACTTCCTATATAACAGCAATAAAATAATAGACATAAATGTATTTGAGGTGAGTACTTCCACTACTTTCATGTGTGTTTGTGTGAGATTATACTAATTTACTCTGATCTACATAGCGTCCTGGGTTCCTACAGTTCCTGTAGACGCAGTGAAAAGCTTACTGCAGTTGCTTAAGATCAGGAGAAAGGCTGTTCTTAGGTCTTCTGCATTTTCTTTTTTTTTTTTTTTAAACTGGAAAACGTTGCAACAAGCATTCTGAAAATCCCAGTTGTTTAAGAATGATTAAATACTTGAAATTTGCTGAGCAGATCAGAGTTGCTTCCCTAAGAAGTCAGGCACCCCTGGTTCTTGCTTTTGGAACTTTAACTGTATAGTACTTTAAACTCTCATGAGTATGACTTCTTGGGAGCTGTTTGCTGTTCCACAGAGCTAGATGCTTGAAGAGTAAATAACAATAGTGTATTTCCTCTGGACACAAATGTGCAGCTTATTTCAGTTCATTTCTTAATTTCCTGAGTTATTTGGCTCTAACTGGCGGTATTTGTAGAAAACGAATAGGAGTTGATACGTATTACTATTTAATACCATTTCAAGTGTTAACCTTCTGATAGCTTTCCATTTACATATGATAGTGGACGGTAAGTCTATTGTTGAAACTTGGCAGGACTATTAGAAATTCAGGTCTAGTAGTAAAGAACCTGAAACAGATACTGACCGAGGTGCTTTTCATTCAATGCAGTGAAAATATAAACAGAAGCATTAGTAGATGAGCTGTATTTTTCTAGCAGCTTTCCTTTTATTGATGTTTTTTTAAAAGGCCTGGACATATTTTACATTGTCTAAGTTTTTTTTCAAGTGTGGTGTTTCTTTAATTTCATGTGTTCTGAGAGAGTTACAGCTACTGCTCTGGAGCTAAGGCTTCTGTGTTTATTTCTGTTTAAGTCAAGTAGGAGTCATAATGTTGGATGTTCTTATCCCCGAGACTGTGGTACTCATAGCTTTGGATGCTCTTTTGAGCAACTACCTTACCTCTGAATATGCTTTGTTTTCATTGCTGTGCTAAGTGATTTCATGCTATTAGATGTTTTTGTTTCTGTTTTTTTCTTTTTTAATGAAAATGATTTATGGATTTTTGACATAAAGAATAGTTTCAGGTACAAGTTTCTAGGAATGTCTTCTCTAAAATTCTTCATTAAAGACTGTTTGCCGTAATTTTTTGCTCCAAAGTAACTCTATTGGAATGCTTTGTGATGTGAATCTTGTCTGTTCTTCAAAGTTTAAATATTACTCATTTATTTTAGGCTGTTGCACCTCTAAGGGAGAAAATCAAAGATCTAGAAAAAAGGTACGTCATCTTTTCTAAGTTTGGGAATCAGTTAAAAAGCACAGTTTCTGCTTTGTAGCAGTTAATTCTGTAGCTTCTAGGCTTGAGATTTCATGTTTTGCTTATGCCCTCAATACCTTTCAGTTTTTATCATGCTTAAGTGAGGATGAGCCCTTAAATGCCAAAGGACATCAATGCTGAAGATAATCAGGCTGATTCAATCTCCCTGAAGTAACTGTGAGTGCTGAATTCTTGTAAAGCACAGATCCTGTGAAGGAATATGCAGGTTTTAGTATTGGTGAACAGCTACTGTAGTTATCTAAGTTCAGTACAGACGTGTGCTGAAATGTACTGGTTTCAACTACAGAAAGTTGGAAATGTTTCCCATACTTGTGATCATTTACCTTGGTCCAGATAAGCTGCAGTGATCTGCTTGTGAATCTTTGTATGCGTGCTTTGGATGAGCCCAACACACTCATTTTTCTTAGGACTCGTGAGGGAATGCGATTGCTTGAATTAAACTAAATAACACAGCAGAGGAGAGCAAACGAGCTTTTTGGTGAACCACAGATGTTAAATGTGGAGGACTTCTGTGCTGTAGTTCCAGGAGCACCTTAAACTCAGGATTTATTTTTTTTTAAATAATATGAGTTTCACTCCCTTATCTCTGTTTTGTTTATTCTGTAACATCATTTCCTCCCTAGGTGAAAATGCTGCCTTGCAAGGGGCTAAATCTAGCCTTTTCTAGGCAGTGCCACTAAGCCTGGACAGTTTCATGTGATGTACTGGTGGTTTTGTGCTGTTCCTCTGGTGAAAGTGCAGAATGACATTGTTCTTGGTCAGAGGCATGCTTGACACCCACAGTGTTTGGAGCTCTGTCTTGTCAGTGAGCAGTTGACCCTTCTCCCTGCTACTTCTGTGGCGTAACAAACAACCAAACAACAACAAAAGCAAAAATATGGAAGGGGTCACTTTTGATACTACTACACCAATCATAATAGTGAAATTATGAAGAAATGAGTTCAGGTTAAATTTTTGATGTACTCTATCTGTTAATTGACTTGTTTAACCTTAACTGATAGCCAGTATATCTTCAGTTTCACTTGTTGGTAGTTCAGGGATTTTCTTCTGCCATTGTGGTAGGAGTGTCTGATCTTTTTTTCCAATTAGTACATTTTTTCCAAATGGACATTGAGTTGTTAGGTATAACCATTAAGTAGGAACTTCTCAGGAGCCATCAGGCAGCTCATTCCATTTTGAGTTGCATGTGCAGTGTGTTGATGGCTCTTGCTACAAATGTCTAGCAATGAGCAGAAAGAATCAAAATATATTTTACCTCTCTAAGAATTGAAAATATAATTCCATTTTCACAAAATATGGGCTTTTAAGCTGCTAGGGCTCATATCAAAACAGAGACTTACTGTTCTAAGGTTTTGTTGAACAGTGCTGTCTGTTGGCACAACTGCATGTAAGATGTTGCTGCTAATAATTTTTAAATGTTGCAACTATATAAAATGACAGTATGTAATTACTCGTCAGCCTAAAGGCTGATCCTGCTTGAGAAACTTATTCTGTAATTTCACTGGTTATTTGGTTGTGTTTGTCTTGTTTGTTTGTTTCACTTTATTAGCGGATTAAAATCTATAAGCAAGCCACCTTCTTGCTTTTGGGAAGCAGATCAGTCAAGAATTGCTAGTTTTGTGACAGAAGGCTGTTTAATAAGCTAAAATCGGAAAGTTTTTATTAATAATTTGCACAGCAAAAAGCATTACTAGGCTAGTGTATTCATCAAAGCATTAGGTCAAGGTAAGCTTGAGTTCTTGCCAGAAGATGAGTGTTCTCTTCAGTCAGGATCATACTCCTGCAGGCTGCCCCCGAGCCTTTGCTGGCCTAATAGAAGGTGCAAGAATGTTGGGAAATCCCTTTGGCAGCCATGTCACTTCATGCCAGCATAAAGTAACCTGACCTTAAAAGTGGAGGAGTCTGACTTTTATATCAAATTATTTGACACTTATTTTTAAAAATAACTTCATAAAATTTCGAGGTGTCTTTTTTTATCAGTGGATTTGCCCTTCTTTCACGGGAAGGCTGCTTGTCTGTATTGTGCTTATGCACTGCTATTTCTCATTGCTTGGTCTTAAATCAAAGAATTAAAGTTACTGTCACCAACCCCTGTAGCAATACAAGGCAGGTGTTGGTAGCTTCTGATTTTAGTCTTCCTGTATGGGTGATATTTGAAGATTCTGCTGCCATATTTCCCCTGTCTATGAAAATGGCTTTTACTCTAGGATGAAAAATTTGTCGTAAATACAGAAGTATGTATGCTTTGTCTCTGAAAAATTCCTGTTGGGCCAGTACTGCAGGGTACAAACAGAGGAGACAATTCAGGATCAGAGGTATAGAGTCTGTAGAGGTGTGTAAAAGAAAATGTAATCTCAGTGTGAATTCCTGAGAAAAATACTTTTTGCTTGCTACAACCAATTGTATCTCTAGCATGTGGACTGCCTGGAGGAGAAGAGTAACCATAGTTTCAGTTCTGGCCACTCATATTTAGCTAAGAGTAACTTTAACCTTTGAAATACTGCCAGGACTAATATGCTACTTACTTTAAAAATAAAATAATAATTCACATCTTCATTTGGAGAAATTTGCCATATGCAGAGTGCCAGCCAATGGGGAGGGTGAAGAAAAATGTTGCATGATTCTACATCCATATAAGCATTTGTGGTTCCGAGCATCAATTTTGAAATTGAGTGCACCTAAAAATACAAATCTTATAGTTTCATTCTTAGGATATTTTAGTTTTGATTGCGTTCATTTGCAAAAAAAAAAAAGAAAAAAAAAAAAGACTCAAAGATTAAAGTGCAAATGGCTTGCAGACCATCAGAATAATGACAATGTAGCCAGTTTTCGAGAAGAAATTTAAGATTAGCTTTCAGACTAATAAAATTGAGTATTTTTTGTTTTTTTTTTTTTTTTTCTTTAAGTTGAAGCATCGTGAAGAGTTTCTTCAGTGTTCTGCTTGTAAGCATGGTACTGATTATGTTGAAACTTTAAGTGTAGTTGTTTGAGGTCAGTGTGCTAAGTTAACAGAAGTTTTTTTGTTGTTGTTGTTCAGAACATTTTAATAGATTGCTTGCTTTTTAAAGTTTCAACTGTTAGAAGCTGAGTGAATCACACTAGAAAATCAGTTAAGCAAATGTTTGCTGTGCTTCTTGCAGAGCAGATGTTATATTTTTCACAGTGCTTTGACAAAGTGCAGGTAATTTCAAATGTTGGTCTAGTTTCTTTAGGAAAATGGAGTAAACATAACCTTAGAACTTCAAAAATTGGAGGTTGTTAGAATAATATTTTCTTTTTCAAAAACAACTGTCTGAAAGAAGAAGTAAAGCTCCAACTTACGTATTTTTTCTTCTTTGTTTTGGAATGTTCTTTAGTTTTACCCAGAAATACCCACCAGTGAAATTTTTATCAGAAAAGGACCGTAAAAGAATCCTGGTAAGTTCGTATTTACTCGGGAGTTGTGCTTGGGAACTAAGAGTTCAGTGATGTGATCAGTTTACGTACATAATTAAAGTTATGAACAGGAGTAAAGTAAGTTGCTTTTGTTATCATGTGTGCATGGAGTTTTTTGCTAATGCTTCACTTAGCCACTCTGATGCGCTCAAACACAGTGAATGGGTATTAGACTTGTGCTCTAGTTTGGAGGTTTGACTTGTTGATTAACCCACTGTACTCTGCTTCTAACATCATAGACTTGCATTCTTAAACGATCTTTGTGTTCTCAGATGTGTTAAACTTGTAGACTGGGAAACTTATTTCTCACGTCATGGCAGAAAGGCTGTGTTTTGGATTGGACAAAAACTACTCCTAAGGCTGGAAGTCCGCAGTGCTGTTAAGGAGGTGTAGTTAAACTGAAGGAGTGTTCATTTCCCTGTTATTTTATCTGTTTGTTATTTTGCAGCATCACAAATGTTCAAGGGTGGAAAAGGAAGGAAGGTTAAGTCAGGACAAGGAAATTCAAATTTCATCGGTTTAGTTTGATTTCATTCATTTGTGACAGCTTGAGGGAGGTAGATTTGTAGGCTGTTTGTTTGTTGAAATTGAGATGGACAGAGAGGAAAGTAGCATAGAGCCTTACTCTGAAAAGTCCTTAGTTGCTCATATCTGCAACTGTAACAATGTCACCATAAGGTTCTTTTAGAATAAGTGAGTAGGTGTTTACAAGAAAAGTATCAATGTATGCTGATAATAGAATCATAGACTCAGAACGGCCTGGGTTGAAAAGAACCACAATGATCATCTGGTTTCAACCCCCTGCTATGTGCAGGGTCACCAACCACCAGACCAGGCTGCCCAGGGCCACATCCAGCCTGGTTCTGAATGCCTCCAGGGATGGGGCATCCACAGCCTCCTTGGGCAACCTATTCCAGTGTGTCACACACCTACCCTCTGTGGAAAAATAGGTTAGGAGCTCTTAATACTGAGTTTTAAACTTCAGCACTTGAAGGTACTGGATGGAGAATAGAAGGTGTTGGAAAGAGAGTGTTTCTGCTGATCTGGAGATAAATTAATTTTTGGTGTCTGCATATTGTAGAGATCAAATTACTACAGGGAAAGCTGCCAAAAAGCTCGAATGAGTCATAGTCACAGTCATGAGATATACTCATTTCTTCTATATTGCATTTGGGAACTACTTCAAAGTAAATTGCAAGCTCAAGTGGGCAGTTTTATTTAGAAACTTGCTGTTATCGTGTAGTAAAAATGTTCTTCTGAGTAGTTGAAAGTCAGCATATGGAGAACTTGTGTAAACTTTGAATTTTGTCAGGAGTAAACAACAAGAATTGGCAAGCCAAATGAAGCTTGGTAGATGACTTGCTACATATTTTGCTGACTCCCCTATACTATTCTAAATTCTGATTTTTTTCCCTGACCACAAACTCCGACTGCAACCTGGAGATACCTGCAGCACTGACATGACCAGACAACAATTCTAGCAGTCCTTTGCTAATACTGTGTATCTGTGAATAATTTCTAGTAGGCTTGGTGTCTCAGCTAAGATGAGGTACTCTGGGACTTTGATTCAAAAGAACTTCAGTCCATGAAACTTCATCCTGTGGTGTGTGTTTTATCTAATTTGCTCAGTCCTCTGAAGTGACCAGCCACAGGCTATCTTATACCAGAGAAGGAATTGTGCAGTATTATGGATGAAAGGGCTGACGCAAGCTCAGTCTGCTGTGTGTTCTTCTGTGTGTTTTTGGTGGTTTTTTATTTCTTTATAAATTCAATATTTTAGACCAGTAGAAGCACAGAATAATTTCGTGTAATTTCCAAATGGGATATTAGATGTTTTGAATCTGACTGCAGACAACAGAAATGAACCTGTCTAGTAAATAGAGAAGAATTTAAGTGCCTCTATTACAGAAAATGTAGTAATATTTGTGCTTTTCAGAAGATGCTGAAGTTACAAGGCATATTGGCACTTTTAAATAATTAAGTACATATTTTTTTAACGAGGTCTTACTAAAGAATGTCTCTTTAAGTCCCAGGTGCTAATGCTGCAGTTCTGATATGGAAATGATTCATGTACAGTATATGATTCTGGAGATTAATATGTCACTGTGATTTGCAGGAAGTCATATTTAGAAATGAAGTATATTAACCTTGCTTTTATAAGTGATTACAGGAAGGTTATACAGAGAGCTCCAATGAAAAATTATCTTTTCTTTTTTTAACATAGCCTCAAGTAATGATAAGTAATTTATACAGTTCTTTACTTTTCCAGGGGAAATTCAGCTCCTTTTCCAGGTAGTTCATTATCTAATACCTATGGAAATTATGTGTTAATAAAGCTAATACAGTTCTATGATAAGACTAGAGTTCAAGTACTTGGAACTTCTTTTCTAGGAAAATTGGCTTGTGCTTTTTTTTCACTCCTTTTTTTTCCTTTTGCTTACATATAATGTGAAAGGGTGCTTGCTTTGGTTAGGAGATGGTGAAAGAATATAGCTTTGGATGCTTTGCTGCACTAGATAGATTGCAAGTATTGAATTCATCTTTTCTAGACACCTGGAAGTAAAAATAGTGGGAGGGAATTTTCCTAGACCTTAGTTAAAGGAATAGAATTACAGAATCTTTGGAGTTGGAAGACACCTTTAAAAATCATTTAGTCCAACTCATTTGCAATGAATCGGTATCCACAGCTAGATCAGGTTGCTAGGAGACTGGTTCAGCTTGGCCTTTAAGGTCTCCAGGGACGGAGCATCCACCACCTGTCTGGGCAACCTCACCAACCTCACTGTAAAAGACTTTTTCTTGTGTCTAACCTAAATCTCTCCGGCTAAAGGACCTGTTCCTTTTTTCCTATAGAAATTCTGTTAGATACTGAAAGGCCTCTGTCAGGTGTTCCTGGAGTCTTCTCTTTTCCAGGCTGAACAGCCCCAGCTCTCTCAGCCTGTCCTCACAGGAGAGGCGTTACATCTTTTGAATCATTTTTGTGACCCTCTTCTGGACACACTCCAACAGGTCCACATCTGTCTTGGAGTCCCCATCTGGATGCAGTACTTCAAGTGAGGTTTCACTCTCACAGAGTAGAGACCTTCTGACCTCACTTCTTTTGATTTAGATTCATATCCTCTACAGGAAATGTTGGTCCTGATCACCACAAAAAGACAAACTCCTTAGAACTTGCAACAAGGCTGCCAGTTGTGGAATTCCAAGTCAGGATAAGCTTATGGCAATAGATTTTCTGTGTGTTCATTTTTTCTTTGGTAGGTGGTGATAACCTGGCAAATGGCTGTTTTCCCTCAGTTATTGCTCTTCTTTCCTTGCTCTTAGCATTTTGCTGTCTCTTATGGGATAGTGGGAGCCCCAAGATCATTGCTTTCTTTTACAGAGGGCTACTCCTAAATCCTGTTTCTCCTTTGTATTTGTCAAGGAACTGAGTCACATATCCAAATCTCATGCAGGGAAGCACTGACAAATGCAAAAGAATACCAAGTAGACCAAAAAAATCTTTATTAACTTGGTACCTATAATACCTGTGGCACTGAAAGAAAGCTGCATTTTAGAGAAGAAAGCCAATGTCAGTATCTTTTCTTTTTAGTTTGTTACCTTTATTTCTTTCCTGATTTTAAAATCAGAAAAATTATTCTCATCTGTTGGTTGGTTGGTTTTGTTGTGGTTTTTGTTTTTGTTTTGTTTTGTTTTTTTTTCCAGGAGGGAGGGGGCTGGATAGAGGTTTAGCTTTGATTAACATAAAGTGAAAGAACTTTGGATGTCTACGTCCTTCTACACACAGTGCTTTGTCATCACGGCACTCCATCCATGTGTTAGATTGCTGTTTGACAGCTTCACCATGTCCTTATATTTGGTTAGTTGTCACTGCAACTGGAGAGTGGAAATCAATAGCTGAATCACTTTTCCAAACAATGAATTTTATCATGCAGTCATACAGAGTATCTTGATATGCCACACTGGCCTTTTACCTTTTTTCCTTCAGAGTTTTTATTACTTGTATGTGTTCTTGAAAGGGCGGACGAAGTAATTGCTTCCATATTTGTGTGGATGACACAACTTGCAGTACTGCTACGTGTAATGCTGACTGCTTGAACACTTTGTTAATGGTTTGTTTTTCTTCAGTGTTGTTTGCTCTTACAAATTTAAGTGCACGAAGGGGAAAAACAAATTGCTTCCTTGATTCCTTTTCCCTCTATCATGGAAGAAGAGCAGAAGATTTTAAATGATTTACTTCTGCTTGTTGGAGCTACTGATGTGTGAGGCTGAGAACAGAACGATAGGATGATTTTGGCAGCTATTTCAGATGAGAGGCCTTTCACCTCTGCAATGTGAAATAATTTGTAGTGCTTAGGACACCCAGTGGTTTTCCATTTAATGCAGACAGAAGCTGGATTTAATATTTCTGGTATTACAACAAAAATAATGTGAACTTCTGTCATCTTTTTTTTTCCTCTCAGAAATGGAGATCGCAGGGAATTCTTTTTCTGGATGTATTTTAGATCTTGCTATGACAAAAGGGCACAATCCAATTTGTAGGAAGAAAAAAAAAAAAAGAGGAAAGGAAGGTAATCTAATCTAAGAGTTTTTGCTGACTTGAGTGGTTAGCTGAACTTTCAGGTTGGATGTGATGAAGCATATGTCTCTCAAATTTTAGATACCCTAAATACTGGGTAAAAAAACTGAACATGGAAATGGAGTTGTTTCCCCTGGGATAAGCAAGGATCTGAAAGCTACTGTTCTTCTGTTTTCATGCTTGTAGACTTTGTCTGGTGTTTCTGTAAAAAGAAAAAGAAATTTATACCAACTGTCCTAACGCAGATAACTGGAGGAGCAGGGTTTGTGGGTTCTCATCTTACTGACAAACTAATGATGGATGGCCATGAGGTTACAGTTGTGGACAACTTCTTTACGGGCAGGAAAAGAAATGTGGAGCACTGGATTGGTCATGAGAACTTCGAACTGATAAATCACGATGTCGTTGAGCCCCTGTACATTGAAGGTGAGTAGCCACTGCCTTGGTATCTGCACTTGCTTTATGTTGATAAGCATGTTTGTAAAGAAATGAAATCTATGTGCTGACTTCTGGATTGATCTGTTACCTGTATACTTTGTTTATTGTTCTAAATTCAGCTCTCAGCCCACACAGCTCTTAGAATAACTCTTGCCTTTGAAATCAGTTCTTTTCAATCAGAATGTTCATCCTTTCTGATTGGGTGGGAGAAGGAAATGTTTAGTATTTCCTTCACATGAGTGATCTTGTGAGAAGGCAGGTTGGCGAAAGATCAGTCTGTCCCGTCTGTTGTTTCATATTCCTTTGTGTATGCACGTGCTCACATACACAGAATCTGCATCTTGATTTGAGAAGCTTAACGTAAGGATGTTGGTACTGTGGATTGTGTACCTCCTGCAGAGGAATGTAAGCACTTTCATAGTGCAAGTCAACTTGCTTTTCTGTTACCTTACATTTTTTTCAATGGAAAACAACATGCCTGGTTTAGGTATGAGCATTCCTCTGCCCATAGATTAGGAAAATGTCAGCACAAAATTCCAACAACAACAAAGCAAAAAACATATCACTTCAAAGATGTAGGAGTAACTGATCCTCTGAACTATCATAAAGCATCAGACTTATGCCAGCTTGTAAGACAACTATTTAAAAAATACTTAGGCATATATAGGCTTTGGGAATATATCAGTGTATAATGAATCAATGAAAAAGTTAATCTAATTATGCTGGAGTTTTGGTGATTTTGCTCTATTTCTTATGTATTTCTGGCAATCTAGTTTTTTTTTTTGTTTTTTGTTTTTTGTTTTTTTTTAATTTGAAACAAAAAGTGAATCTGAGGCTGTATTTTTTTCAGTTATTACTCAAGCTGTATTCTCATGGGCCAGATTTCACAGGAAAAATCTATAGTAATTGCATCTCCTGTGCTATTGCTTGTGATGAATTCCTGACAGTGCTGCTGAAACAGTTTTGCAAATGTGTTCCTTCTCTGTTCTGATAATGCATTGGTTCAGTTACTGTCCATTACTTTACTTGAAATTTGTGTTTTTGCTGACAGGAGAATAGGACCAAGATCTTACTAATTGGCTCCAGGTGGTAGTAGCTTATACCACAGCTACATTGGTTTGTCAGCTTTCCTAATCTTTCCTCCATTACTTTTGTTCTTACTGACACTTAAGAACTTTTCAGAGAATTAGCAGCAGTTTCCCAATCATCAGGTACAAAAAAAGAAAGGGAATTCTGTGATCCTTTTGCTACCTGTCCCATGTTCTGTATAATTAAGATACCAGTCCTCTATTGTCTGATGATAGCAAGTTGTAATGTCTTTCAGCGTGTAGCTTATTAAATTTCTTCTCTTACTCCAACAACATAAATGTAAGCTGATGTGGGTAAATATTAAAACAAAATTGACTGAGTATTAAGAATAAAATAAAATACATAGTATGGTAACATGGTAAAGTTTTGTTAAAGTTTAAAAACACGATGAAGAGTTTTGTGTCCAGGAAGGAAAAGTGGGGAGGAAAAAAAAAAAAGATGGTGAGAGGAGGATGGGTAGGGAGCTATTGCAGTAGATTAAAAAGTTGTTTTTTTCCTTCTGGCTTGGATCCATAGCTCTTAATTTAGTCCCAGTTAGTCCTTTTCATTTGAAAATGGAAATTATTATGATGGGAGAAATCTTGAGAAAAGGAGGTTAGTATTTAAGGAATTCCTGTTTATGTGCTGTCCTCTTTGAACAAGGTCATGTAGGGATGTTTAACACTTAAATGTGTAATATGTACTTTATTTTGGAAGGAGACTTCATTTTTGATCTAGGAAGAACAATGTTTGTGCTTTTGATATGAAAAGTGAGTGTACTCTCACGGTGTGTAGCTTTCACTGAATTTTTTTAAGAACTTTTTTTAACTTCATAGTGAGTCATAAATACAGTCTACCTCGTGTGAGTCATTAACTTGATCTGAATTGTCCAGAGACAGTGATAAGTGGTCAAAATACAAGTTTCATTTCTTAGCCCTGTGGCTGTTTACTGCAGTGCTGAGTGACTTCATGCAGTAGAATTTCTGTTGCTATAGCATTTAGGGAAAATATAAGGAGAAATTGCCCAAGGATACTTAGCTTTCGTTTGTGCTTTTTCAAGGAGAAAAGCAGAGGTACTGAATTTCTTAATGGAACGAAAGTACTTGAAGGGTAAGAAATAGAAAATCTGAAAATAAAATTTCTATGAACTTTTTTTATTGTACTTGAGTTGTATGTTCTTAAATTACCTGGGATTTTTTTTATGTAAAGGTTTAAACCACTAATAGATGTGGGTTTTTCTAGTCCAACAAAATAATTTTCTAAAGGGTGAGGTATAGATAAAAGAATCTCTTTATTATTTTGTGTTGTCTGGAGGAAAAAAAAAAATATAGAAATTCACCTTTGTTTGACTTCCTACCTCTGATTCTTTACATTCTTTAACATTACAACCTCATCAAGTTGTTTACTTGAGAGCACTTTGGCTCATGTTCCTATAAACTTTAGTATGAAGGTTCATAGATACAGTTTGGAGAACAGAAGAGAATGAATGCTTAAGCTGATGTTACTGTGACCTATCCCACTCTTGGCAGTAGAGTTGTGTTTAAAACTACAAAATGAAGTTTTGGATTAAATGTATAAAGGGCACAAATAATGTACTCAGTTTACATAGTAACTTGAAAATGAGTGCCGTAGAATCATAGAATGGCCTGGGTTGAAAAGGACCACAATGATCATCTAGTTCCAACCCCCTGCTATGTGCAGGATCACCAACCACCAGACCAGGCTGCCCAGAGCCACATCCAGCCTGGCCTTGAATGCCTCCAGGGATGGGGCATCCACAGCCTCCTTGGGCAACCTGTTGCTTTATCTTACAAAAAAAAAAAACAAGCGGAGGTTGTTTGCAAGGTGGGTTTGTTCCTGTCCTCCTGTAGCAGAATGTATCAGACGGTTGAACAGTTAATCCTCTGAAAAGAAGCACTGACTACTCTGGCTTTAGGTAGCTGTGGTTTGAGGAAAACCTTAAGTTGCCTGCTGGCCTTCGTAACTGCCAGCTTTGTCGGTGCTAGAGAATACAGTGTTTGTACAAGTTTGTACAGTGCTAGGTACAAGAGGTTTTCTCTCCCTCTGTACTTTTTCTGTTTGAGCACTTCTTATGAAAGAAAAAAAAAAAAAAAAAAAAAAGGCTGTACAATTCTGAGGAATCTCAGTGGTTTTGTATTTTATTTGCATTTGTTTGTGGCTAGCAGTCATATGGCCATTTGGATAATCTTGTGCCTGACTGTATCTTGATGCAAAGAAAGGAAAGGCGGATTTTAGCACTGCTCATCTGAATAGCCTTGAGCCTTTATGGGAACTGTTCCTTTAAGAGTGGCTGTATATTGAAAATTCAGCATGTGTCTTTTTTAAAAATTGCCACAAGATTATGGGTGAAGGTAGAGAGGCAGGAATGTGTTCACTTCTCTGACAGCATAGGTCTAGACAGTAATTTATTCATCAGGGGTATTCCTTCGGCTCTCTGGCCTGCTTTGATGTTTTGTAGGCAACTGGACATTGCTATTCTAGTTATTAACAACTGCACACACTGTGATTCATGTTACGTAGAAGTCAAAGACGCTTTTGTACTTACAGTTGTTATATTATGAAGGGCTTGCTGTTTGGGGTTTGTTGAGCATTGGATCTTGCTTCTAACAAATAATCCAGCTTTTGTTGTACTGTTTCATATCATAATTAACTTTTCTACCCACCATCTTTACATCCTCTGGTAGTGTCTCCAACCTTGGATTCTTATTTCATATGATGGTGTTTGCAACTCTGACATGCTGAAGCTGTTCTCATGGTTAGGATTTGCCTTAGACTTCTGTCATTACGTATGTTATGTCTATATCAACCAGTATCTTGGGATTCTTTCAGCTTTCATGTTTGAGTGATTCTGTTGCTCTTATTAAGGTTAGCTTATTAAGGGTTTTTTTATATCCTTTAAATTTTTTAGAGTGAGCTGTTCTTTCTGAAATTCATCGGTGAATGTATACTGACTTTTTTGATGGCCTGTTAGAAAGCCAAATTTGAGCTGATGTCTGGTGTGCTTGCTTCTTTGTATCAGATTCCATTTATGATATCTGTATCTGTCTTTTGAAGTACCTCGATGGGGAAGATTGCCATGCTTGTTTTTGAAATAATCTGCTTTATTATTATGTGGATAAGTATTTGGAAATAAATGAATAAACGTGACTACTGGATAAGGAGACAGCAAAGTAGAATTCATTTAGCTTAATGTAGAAATAAACAGAGGCTGAGAAAGGTGGAGAGATAAATTCTCAATTAGTTATATAGAGCTTTGAACATAAAATCTGCTGAAATAAGAGTCCTGGTTTTTGATATAGCTTTTACTCACAACACAAGGTATAACAGTCTAGGTTAGTTACACTAGGCTCTATTTTTGCTGTTGTGTAGAATGTGCATTTCTTGACAATAGTTTGAATCTTTGTGTTTCTACAAGCTTCAGTGACAGAAATGCAGCAATTTAAATTAGTTAAGATTGGGACTAGCATTATTACCTGTACAATCTCTTGCCGATATGCAAGCCATCTTACTTTCAATTAGACTAGACATCAGTATACCTTCATTGATTGTAAATAATATTCAGTGTGAAGGTAAAGTGTAGATTCCATAGCTTGAGGAATATCTATTGGGAATGGCATTATTTTAAGTGAAAAATCTCCACCTGGTAACAGATATGTATTAACATTGTTGATGTATGATATTGATGTAATTTTGTGTTACTGAAAAGCATGTCTTATTGTGGCTTACAACAGGTTTGCAAACACATGATGTATAGCATGTGAGCTCCAGTGTTAGGAAATGCAGGAAGAATACTTGTTTTTCAACTCTTGCACTTTCTCTTTCCATATATAATATGGGAAAATATTAATGCTTCCTTTCCTCCCTTCTCTGGCTTTCTGTAGTGGACCAGATCTATCATCTAGCATCTCCTGCTTCACCTCCAAATTACATGTATAATCCTATAAAAACATTAAAGACCAACACTATTGGGACATTAAACATGCTGGGTAAGTAGAAATCTTTTTCTTCTTAACAGTGTTACATTGTAATATGATTTAGACAGAGTTTGTGGGGGGGAGGATGGAGTGCACCAGTCAAAAGCACTAAAGAAGTTGCTTCTTTAAGAACAGTGGGTGTTTTTTTCTGTCTTAGAGAAGTTGTTGTACTTTTCCCTTAACTGCACCTGCAGGTGAGCTCTGACAACATGGAAGCTCAGCTAGCAAAGCAACAGAACTTCCATGTAACTCAGCTATGGAGTAATACCTATGCAGTGATTACAGAAATCACACGAACAGCTAAGAGCCTGAACTGTGTGAAACTGCACTAGCTCTGTAAACCCCAAACATCAAGATACATCTCATGTGTGCCTTGGTTGGCAAAAGTGCTGAAAGGACATTTAATATCTAGCTTTATACTAGATAATTGCAAGGCAAAATTTTCAGTTTTTTCTGTTGATTCTGGTGCTGGGAATAAGCTTGGGAAAAAAAAAAGAAGGTCTTAAGTCTTTACTACTTTATCCTCTCATCTTTAATCCGTTAGGCATATGCTGCAACTTGTACTAGCTGTCAGAGATCCTGACTAAGAATGAGAGGGGAAAAAAAAGCTGCTGGACTCTATTCCATCTCTTATTTAGTATGCGAGTTCAGTGGAGAAAATTACATGATTTAGATGCAGTGTGATATCAGACATTTGTGCAGCATGGATGAGTGATTTCTTTGAGTGGCCATGTTAACTTGCAACCCATTAGATCGTTGAAATGATGAGCAGAGTAATCTCAAGTTGGGTGCCATCATTCAGACTGTTTTAACAGGGCAGTAACTACAAATAGAAGGAAGAAAGTGTTTTAGTCCTATAACATGTTCTTCTGTACAAGTTGTTTATGTAATCTAGCTTTCTGTCTCATTAGCTATATTACAGTGTATTGTTTCAATTCTCATTTAGTATCTGGAATGATTTATGCTTTCTTGATCTTTACTTAGGTGTGATATATTACGTTACTTGGTCTTAGTTCAGTTTAACTTTCAGTCCCAGGACTGAGCACATCACACGTGTAGATGTTGTTCTGCTGTTTCTCGAGTCTCCTAGCTTGAGATTAAGAGCTACAGACACAACTTACAGCTAGATTTATCTAGTAAGAGAAATTGAATTTGCTATCAACATAGCACAGACCAGAATCGCGTTAAAGCAGTTAGTGTCACTGAAAGCTTCTTGTGCTTCCTCAAGTATCTTCTTTCACTGTTTCCCAAAATTTAGGATTAGCCAAACGTGTTGGAGCACGACTGCTGTTGGCCTCTACATCAGAGGTGTATGGAGGTAAGAGTAAATGTTTAGAGCTCTTGAGATGTAAATACTAAAGGGTATTTACATGCCTTTAGATGAACAGTAGATATTTGTCACTATTTTAGCTTAATTTCTTCTTCAGATGTACTTATCAATAAAAAATGAATTAGCAATTACATTAAGTTTCTAATCACAATGGCGGAAGAAGAGTCGGACTGCTGTTTGTAAGTTTCCTTTGTCTTTTTTTTTTTATGACTTTTTTTCAAAAGCAGTGTTGTGTAGGGAGTTTACAAGTGCTTCATAGAGCTGCATCTGTCAGAAGGAAGGCCAACTGTGCTGATCATCCAGGTTGCAGAACCTTTTGGTACTTGTGTAAAACTCCTGCCAGCTTTTCTAATCATGTAAAAACTCTGCTTTTTTTTTTTTTTTTCACTGCTCTGTGACTCTTGTATGGCATTAATTCATCCATAATCATGTCTTTGAGCAGCATTAAGAACTGGAAGGAGTTGATTAGAATTATCAAAGTTTTTTTCATTAGCCTGTACCATTTGAAAGTTCCATGGTAATATATGCAAACTTCAAACCCATTTAAAAAGGAAAAGGCAGCACAGATCAGTAGCAACATGAGCATATGTAATAAATATATTTAACCCTCTGTTCTCAGTCTCTAATTGGAAAGCCATTGAAGGCTGTTGTTTACCTGTACTCTGTTTTCTTAGTAGAAAACTGTATCTTCTGTAACTGCTGTTTTCATAGTTGTAGTGAATATACTTTTAATGAATTATGTTGAAGCTTGGTGGCTTAACATCAGTGATGTGCCAGAATATTAATTATATAATCACCTTTTTGACAGAAGATATATGAAGTGTTTCCTTTCCCCCATAGATCCTGAAGTTCACCCTCAAAATGAGGATTACTGGGGCCACGTGAATCCAATAGGTCCAAGAGCCTGCTATGATGAAGGAAAGCGAGTTGCAGAGACCATGTGCTATGCATACATGAAGCAGGTATCACATTTGTGTCAAATTAAATGGATTTTCTGTAACGAGAAAGACTGAATTAATGGAAACTCTGCAGTAGGACTACTTAGGGGAAGGAGAGCATAGGAGAATGTCATGAGTAGCATTCCTAGTATGGTGTAAAATCTGTGCTTTCTTTAATGCAGAAGTTCTATTGCTCTCATCTTTTGTTATTTCAGATGAGCAGTGTTCAAGAAAATGTGTGTTAGTCTTTGATAGGCTTATTATGTCTCCCAGTATAATAGTTTTTAGACTGATTAAACTAAGGTGACCTTATGAATCAGGAGCCAGATAACAGATTGCTTTAAGTTGGTCTTGTACTAAAATGCTTTCCTGAATACAGCAATTACTGATAAATGTGGGACATCTAGTGAGCATAATTGAAGTCAGAATATGTGGGTATCAATGAGGAAGTTACTAATATAAAAGCATTCTAATATAAATACTAATATAAAATGCATTCTAAATTGCTTTAGAAATATCTTAAAAATAGGTAGGTACAAATATAACCCTTAGTGAAAGATATGAATCCTTAGTTATGTAGTATACTTTTTTCAGCCAACTACAGTAAAATGAAGATTAAAATGCAATTTAAACACATTTTTGCAATGACACAGGCCAATATTACTAGGTTTTATAATACCAAATAGAAACTCTTAAGTAACTAACCCAGCAGTGACTCTTTTACATGCAATGCATGTGAGTCTTGTCTAATTAAATTGCTATTCTACTATTCTCCAGAAGACTATTCAATTTTAAAATGTGGCGCATTAAAGAAAGTCATCTCACTGCTCTTGGTGTTTGCAGCCTTAATTTTACAAAGGTAAAAATCAATCAAACATAATATATTCTGTGGAATTTTAAAACTTAAAATAATAAAATTCTAAGTGCTTTTAAAAAACATGAAGACAAAATTGAGCTTAAAAGTGAGGAATTTAGGGGTGGTGTTGTAGTACAGAGGATGTAGAAATTTTCACTTAACTCTTCTGCCAAACAACAGGTAATTCTTAAGATTTGTATCTGTTTTGTTCTCTTTTAAATAATTGAACATTTTAAAATTATTAACCATTTTAAAATAGTAAAGTTTGGTATGATTGTACTGTTCATGTCTTCTGTATTTTACTGTAGCAAAATACCCTCTTGGGTTTGGAAATGTGGTTCACAGTTGAATATTACAGTTGGTTGAAATTCTTGTGCTTTAGGGTATTGAATTTTCTGTGAGTTTATGGTATACATCACAGCATTCTTTTTAGAAGGACAAGCTAGGTCATCTTGAAAATCATGGGCTTGCCTCTTAAAGCCACAGAATGACTTAATCCCATAAGATTTATGCAGGGTTTACAATGACTTGCAAAGGTTTGTATGGTGGAATTGCTGTTCGCACATGCATTAACTGAAAACACATGATGTGAATAAGCTCTCTGTCCTATGGGCAGCTCTGTCAGATGCATCTTGTTCTTGGATTAAGAAAGTGTGCCCAAATTTGCCCCACCTTCCTGTATATTCCAAAACACTGAGTTGGTTTTTTTCATAGTGCAGATGTTATAATTATTAGTGGAAATGTTATCCTTTGTGAGGAAAAGGGTTTGACTTCTACTATGACTATTGTGTTGTTTTGGAAGGAGGGAATCAGTTAGAAGTGTCGTAGCCCAAAGCAATTGGATTTACAGGATTTCACAGTAAGTATTTCTAGAATTTTCTCAAAAAAAAAAAAAAAAAAAAAAAGACAAGCAAACTTATTTATCATGTCTTAAAAAGTTTTCCTTCATTGTATACATTCTTAAGTACCTTAAATATCTAATCATCCTTCTAATGACAGAGAATAAAAACTAACTTCCACATTTTACTTCCAGATAGGCTGCTTGAATCAGAACAATTCTTGAATTCATTCAAAGAGGAGTCTTTATTCAGAGTTCCTCAGTGGTCTGTCCTGAACAGAACATTTCTCTTCACTGCTTTGACCCTCTGAGATAAACAATTCTTGACTTAATCTTCTGTTCACAACTGCCAATTTCAAACATGCTCTGTGGAGCTTCCTTACCAAGGAGTTCAAGCACAGCAGTAGCATTCAGTAAGATGGGAACATTTTCTAAAAAGTGAAGGGTTGAAATGTTTGCTGGAGAAATGCAGGGCTCAATGAATGCAAAGTGTGCACACTGGGTTATGTCATCTCATGGGTCGTGTCGTCTCATGTGAAGCACTGGAGCGTGCAGTTTGACAGGATGTTTACTATGAGCTTCCAGGAGCAGATGCCCCTCCTTAAATTGTATGGGAGCATAGATCAGCCACTTAAATTAGGCTACACGTGAATGTGGAAATACCTACTTTGCAACTTTTCTCAGGCTGTGGGAGGCTTTAGTTCCTTTACCTTGTTAATCTGGAAATTAAGTTGCATCGTTTGACTGAGACTTCAGTTTCCTTCCCTTCAACTTTTTTTTTAGTTCTTTCTGACTCTCCCCACTCGGAAGCTTTATTTCAGCACTTAATTGCCCATAGAAGTTGCGGGACATAGTTTTGAAAAACTCTTAAAGCAACAGGTTTTCTTCCATCCTAGATTCATACCTTTTTTGCTGTTCTGCGTATCTTTTGTAATCCTACCAGTGTTTGGGTTGTTTTTTTGGGGTTTTTTTTTTGCGTAAAATGTGTGCTGGTGAATGACTTGAAACATATGTGATGATTGCAGGGCTGGCAGTTTTCCTTCTCCACAGAACTTAGTTTTCTAGTTAACATAGTACTAGCATTTTCCAGAATGAGCAGAGTTCCCTAAACAACCAGTAAGATCTTCCTGAAAATGTGGGGGTTTGAAGAGGAAAGAGGTTAGAAGGGGTGAAGAGGAGTTTAAACACTTATTATTGCAATTTGAATTCTGGGCTTTGTTCAGGAGCTGCCATTCAGTATGCTGGTAGCTTCAAAAATCTGTGGTTGGAATTATTGGTCTTCCTAGAAGACCAGAATTCATGTAGGGTCAGCTCTGTGACATAATTTAAACACTAGTCACAATCTGATGCTACCTGCATGATGGGAATCTGTTATGTTTGCTTAAGCATGTTGTAAATACAAACTTGGATGTTAGTGTATTAAGGACATTTTGTGAGCTAGATTTAATCTCTTCTCATACCGTTGGTCTATTAGGAAGCTCTCCAGACCTGAAGCAGTGCTTCTGCTCAGCCTGGAATGGCACAGGAAAATTTTTAATTTTCTTCCACTGTTTTTACCCCTTCTTTTTCATAGTGTCTGTGTAAGTTTACGAGCTTCAGTGATAGCAGATAGGCCTAACTGTGAGACAATGATTTTCAAATTGCTTTTGCATACTGTAGGGCTTCCAATCAAGAATTGCATCAGGTGTCTTTCTTAGCATGTAGAAGTGAACTGAGTAATGATAGCCAAATATTAAGTATAACTTTAGATGGACAAGGGTTATGGACAAGAATATTCTGCAGTCAGGACTGCAAAAAATCAACGTGTCAAAAAATTTTAACAGGTAGTGGAAAAAACAAAGGCAAAAGAGGAATGAAATCTGTTTTACTAATGAGAGGATAACATACACAAACTGATGTTGAAATCAGTTAATTATAGAAGTGCATTACAATTGCAGCCCTGGGGTGATTTCCTGTTGCATATTGAGTTACGCTTTTATTTCTAATCTTTAATTCACAAAATGAGTTGGTTTCAGTAATCATGAAAAGCCTTGATGTAAAATGTAGGGGTAATGAAAACTTGATTGAATTGCAACTGAAAAGGCAATCAATAGTGAATAACTGTAGTTATTGAGTAAATAGTTAGGAAACACATAGCTGTGTTGGAATAAAGGAGTTTTCTTCTAAATGTCTTCCGTGTGTTTATCTTGTATTCTCTAATCATTGTTAGTTGCTTCCTTGATACTCATTATACATTTTTTTTAATCATTCAGCATTCTTTTTAGTGCTGTCATATGAAGTTCTCAAGCAGTTTGCTTAAGAGGTGGTGCAGAATTGGTGCTTTTTCTGGATGGATGGAGTTGGATTATCTGTGGTATTAGCAGAAGAAGAGGAGGAATTGCATCTCATCAGGGCAATAGTTAAAAGAACAGTTCTTTAATGCCACAGATAATGGTTACTTTTGGGACATGTACTAGGCCAAAGCTAAGTGGTAGTGATAAAAATTATCTTGGAACTCTAAACTTTTTTAAGAACCATGTAGAGGAGTTTTACGTGCAGGAATAGAAAGAGTCGAGATTGGAGTAGGAGTCTATAAGATGCTACAGACAAAATCAGCACCTCGGGCACTGATTGCATTGTAGGAAAGAAGAGATAAGATGCTACAGCCATTCCCACTGCACTGCTGACTGAATCCTTTAATGCAGGTGTCATTACCACAGTTAGTGTTCTGTTACGTAAAAATCAGGTAGAAGGGGTTGGGGAGAAGCAAATACGTTCACAGTTCCTTTCCTCTGCAAAGTTTGAGAGTGTTCGCACTCAGTTGTGTTAATATTCCCCATAAACATGGCAATTCCATTGAAAATATCAAGTACTGTTTGTTGGTCACTTCTATCTTTCTAATTATGTATTTCTATTTTGAATGAGGAAACAGTGCTGTTTCCAGCAGTTGTAATTTCATGAGGAAAGACAAAAGACAGGGACCTCTTGGAAGGAGTCCAGCAGAGGGCCTCAAAAGTGGTGAAGGGCCTGGAGCATCTCCCCTATGAAGAAAGGCTGAGTGAACTGGGTCTATTTAGCCTTGAGAAAAGATGACTGAGAGGGGACCTGATCCAGGTTTATAAATATCTGAGGTGTGGGAGCCATAGTGGTCTCAATGATCTCTAGAGGTCCCTTCCAACCCCTACAATTCTGTGATTCTGTGAAAGTGAGGCAAAAGCTGGAGCAAGAGAACTCTGTAATGTCTGAGGAATTACCATAAAAATGCAGCATATCTTTTCATTGGATCATTAGTAGTTAGAGCCCCTCTGTAAGTGCAGAGTTCTGCCCTTAGAATGCATTCCTGAATGGTGTTGGTTGATTTATCTGAATTGTCAGACCTTCATTATGCAAATGCATGTGTGCAGTTGAAGGCTTTCTTCTGTCAGTGCAGCCACACAGTTTTTTCCAAATTATGTGAAGATAAAGCAGGAAAAAACTGTCTGGTCATCTTGCCCCTGTTCAGACAAAATGGCTTTTTTGTTGCTGAATTATCTTTATTGTTTCTACCTGCTCTTTGCTGGTAACAATTACGAAACAACCTTGTACTTTAGGCAAGGTCAAACCTAGGGCTAAAGGAATAGGAAAGACAAGTCTGAAGGCTTTCTGTAATCTTTGTGCTCAAAGTTTTGTTGTTGTGTTTTTTGGTTTTTCCCTGCTGTGCTATAAGAAATCCCATTTTCTGATTTCCCTCAGGTAATTGGAGAACTTGGTTCCTTTGTTCCTGATACCATTTGTTCTGTTGTGTGTAAATTGAATTCTGAAGTCAAGAAGACTTTGTGCTTTTCTTTATTCTAAGATTGATTCCCTTTTTTTGGTTTAGCTAGTGTTTGAATGAGTGTATCTGTAGCAGCATTCATTTGTTGATGCAAAGTGTTATTTCTGATGTTTTTCTTTACAGTTTAATATACCTCTTATTTTTGTCTGTAAGATGCGTCTTCCTCATTCAGCCATCATTGCTCTGAAATCTTTGAGAAGGCACTGCCTTTTACCTCTAACTGTTCTTTTCATACAATTCATGAGTATAGCTCTGCAGAACTCTTATCACGCAGAAGACTAAAACTGTTTGAAATACGTACTGTTGGTTGTTTGGGAGTATTAGTATTTCTGACCCTTAATGGAAGCTGTGTTAAAGCTCTCATTCACTGGATTTTATTACACTGTTTATATTAACTGCCTCCTCGTGTTCCAAAGCTATGCTGTTCAGTAAAATACTGAAGTTAAAATCCCTGTCTATAGGGGATACCCTAGTAATTCAGGCATAGATACACTTTAGTGGATACACATGCCTTCAACTCCCATCCAAGTGCTGGAAGGACAGACTTGTGCCTCTTTCATTGGCCATATACAACACTTATAAGAGATAAATGAGCTGAGGCAAATGCTAGAAATAAAACATTTTAGCAGAGAGATCAAAGTAATGGTATGAAGAGACGTTGAACTGATACGATAGCTTCTCTGATCTGGGAAGTGTTGAGCTGGGAAGTGTTGGTAATATTCAACCATAAGATGAGAGTGCTAGAGATATGCCTGGATTGTGTTCAAGAACCTGCATTCTACCAAAAGTAATCAGCACAATTGTGATTGCCCTTCTTAGCATGTCTAGAGGCTCACCATTTATGAAACTCAGACATCAACATCACTGTGTGTTTGCAAAACAGTTCAAAAAAACTTGATATATATAAAATATATATATATAGTGTGTATATATGTGTGTGTGTGTGTATGTGTATATATACATATATATGAACCTCAAATTGAGCCTCAAGGTTAGAATACTGTAGCATAAAAACGTTATGGATGGATTCTATTGTTACTGTGTTATATGATTACAATTCAGGACTTGGGGAAATAAAAATCAGAGTTAATTAGTGACCTCATTGATGAAGAATGTGAGTCACTAGAAAGGTGACTGATGCAATGAGGGCAGCAATCTTAGTAGTGTTAGCTGAAGCACTGGTAAAGACTTGTATCAGGTCACAATGCTATCCATGCAGCTGTCTAGGCATTCCCTGCTAATTTTATTTTATTTTTTTGGTCCATGAAATTCGTTGTCTGCCTGAAAACAGACAAATGCAGCTTTCTCTTTCCTGATTTTAGGTGCAGGGAGTTCTAATTTATTTCTGCTGTTTAGATGCACCCACAGACTTCACAAGGAAGAAATGTTTAGCACTCTTAATTAATAAGACAAATTCGCCTGAGATCTTTATGAAATATGGCCACAGCTTATTATCTTCATACTGGTAAATAAGAGTGAACTAAAGTGTTTTGATAGCTCACGATGTTGCATTTTACTAGCTTGCTTCCTATCTCTTTTTGGGCTGCCCAAAGAACTTGCTCCCTTAAGCGGTGAGGACGGAAGCCAGATGACCACATTTGAGCTCATCAGGGGTTAGTCACAAGCTCTCTCTTTGTGCTATGTTTATACTGCTCAACAAAAAATTTCCTGCTTTCTCCTGGGCTATAATAAAAGGATTACACCTGCCTTACAACCAGAAGTCCAAGGAAGTAATTGACTTTGCTAGTGGGAGTATTGTGAAGGTGGTCAGTTGAAAGTAACACCTTGATATTCAGAGTAAAGGGTGTAGGTAAGAGAGTTCCAGTAGTATTTGTAGGCAGTTAACAAAGGAATTACCTCAAAGGAGATTTTCATGAAATGGTAAAAGAAAACTTAGAACAGTTATTAGAGTATTGGCACCAAGATCTATTTCCAGAAGAGTTTCTTTTGAGAAGACAGATCACAGTTTTACAGGCACAAATTGGAAATCTGCTGCAGGGAAAACAGATTTTCAAAGCAGGTTGCTGCCTAGAATAGCTTTGCTAGACAATTCTATAAATAAAAGGTTAGTGATTTTTAAAATATTACGGGTTTTTGCAGATGAAATAAATAAAAGGGAAGATAAATACTGCATTCACTGTGGTGATGAGTAAGTGCTTATACAGCATGTACTGTTTTTCTTTTCTAGAGCCTTTACTGTTTTCCAGCCAATGCTGGAAAACAAGGCTGCTGCTGTAGCTTGTGGAGTACAAGAGAGGCTTTTTTGGTCAGCATTGTTTAATGAGTTATTTTTATCTTGAGTACTAGCTTCCAAGTGTCTCATTTTCAGTACTTGTTATTAATGGCAATGTCTGGAAAGCCCACATGAAATACAATCCCTCTCTGGAGGAGTCAGTGTCCTTTCAAGCTGGAGTGCTGGGGAAAACGGAAGAACAAGAAACTCTGCCAGAGTGTATTTTCAGATACAGAGGAAGCTTTGGGCATGGCTGTGTAATATGCTCCTGGAACTGTATGTTTGACATGATTTTTTAACTGCAAAGGAGGAGCATGTTCCCAGATGATGCATTTTGCACAGGAAGGAGCTTCTGCTCTTCCCAAGGTTATTTTTTGGCTCTATTACAGACATAAGCTTGGTGTAGGAGTGATCCAAGCTGTTCATATGGCACAAAGGTTATCTGCCTGGTTAGTGTTAGCTTATAACGTATCTGCAAATATAAATAGCATTTTGTCATGGAGTTTGAAACCTTACCTGCATGTAAGCAGAACTTAATGTTGCTTGGCCTTCTCCCTAGCAAGGATGTTGGGCTCTACCTTTGCTCCTTGGTCTTTCCCATTTGTCAACACCATACTTTAATACCCAAAGTGTTAAATGTGCTTTTGCCTCTCTCACTTGCATATCTCTAAAATGGTAATGCTACTGTTTTCACAAAACTGCTCTGAGGATTCGTTTGTTTACGGATCACTTGGAGATCCTTCCCTCTGACTTGTATCAATCACTCACTTGGTAATATCTCTTTACAGCAGAACATGCTGCTCTAAGTTCATTCAGAGCCAAATGCATGCTTCAACTTATAAAGGCCAAGAATCCTTCTTATAAGTTTTATCATGAACTGTGGCTTGTCCAATGAGTCAGTGTCAATAAACAGAAAGTATTTGGAGAGATTGCTTCTGTCCTGCAGTCTCCCATTGTTAAAATTCTTTGTCCAGACAGTTTCCCAGTTTCACATTTGTTGCATTTTACTTTGAAACTTTGCAGAATATCCTCCTGAAAGACTTTGAGGCAGTGGCAGAAATACTTCTTGGTGAAAAAAGTTAAGGCATTGAAAGACTTGTACTATAATTCATGATTTTATGCAGCTTAATAAGTAGCTAAGAAACATAATGATTGTGGCTACAAAGCCTCTTTATAGCACTGGTAAAGACACTTACCTGAAACATTCAATTCTAATCTCATGAAGCGAAACCCCAGTACTACATCTAGTGATTGTGAGACATCTTAAAAAAATAAATAAATAAAAAATTCTCCTTAAGCTTTGGGTGGAAAAAGTTCTTGTTGAATGGGTACTACGTTTGTCAAAGGAAAATTCTTGTACTGAAATCATCAGCTGTTGTAGCACTGACTTAGAATTCGCATTACAGAAACAGAGAAGTAGCATTATCTTGCTGTATGCACTGTTTCCGGTAGCATTGATGAGAGGTTAGAAGTGTTTCATAGTGGGAAAGTAATGCGTTTTAAATCTGCAGAATGAATTCTTAAAAAAGATTTTGGATAGGAGAGAGTTAATTTGCAATTTTGTCAAGAAAGAAGTGCTTACTAAGGTAGTAATATGTGTTTGTTTTTTGCTTCACTTGCAGGAAGGAGTCGAAGTAAGGGTTGCCAGAATATTCAATACCTTTGGTCCTCGAATGCATATGAATGATGGTAGAGTTGTCAGTAATTTTATCCTACAAGCTCTCCAGGGAGAGCCACTAACAGTAAGTAATGATTTGTCACTGACGTGAAGAGTTGTTTTCTGTATATTCTGTGCTATGATGGAGCTTGGATTTTAGGAAACACTGAGGGTTTCCCCTCTCTAAAGTTTAAAAGAAAAAAAATTTTTTTTGCAGTATATCAAGGTCATGTTTATAGAATTGTACGTGCAAAGGTGTGTTCTGTTGATTGTATTGATATTGCATCATAAGGTAGAAACAAGCTGCAATCTAGGAAAGTATTTTAGTCATCCTAAACTTGAATCTCTTGTCTGCTGTAACTCTTTTTTGTGGTCAGGTTTAGAGTACTGTGGCTTTGTACTACTTCTTGTTGAGGAACTTTCTCTGAACCATTTTTGGAAGTTAGGCATCTAACTGTCTTTTTGCAAGCTTAGATATCAGCCTAACTTTCCATAAGTAGCATAACATTAAAGGCCTTCAAGCTACATCACATTTTAGTAGATAAAGCAGGCCAGGACTGGTTTTTGTTGCCATTGACAGCTGGTGTGACAAGGCCCATATCTATACAGCTACATTTTTCTGTTTTCAAAACAAGTTGGAACATCCAGACTGTTTGCTTGGAATGGTTCTTGGCTTTTGATAGTACTTAAACAGTTTTACATCATCGGGAAAGCAAGTGCTGGCATGGGCCAAAATTCTGCCAAAATTGCTGCTGATAGTTTAGCAACACAGAGAGTACCTGATTTATGTCCTAATCCTTTGTTTGGTTTGTTACTGTAAAATAATGAGCACATATAAAATAAATGGAGGGAGATATCTTGAGACAGGGAGAGAAGTACTTTGGATTCTAAGATTAGTTGTGAGCTCATGGGGAAAAATATACAATGTATGTGACATATAGCAGAATTTCATTTGAAAATTTGTTAATGTTGCCTAGATTAGAAGAGTGAAGTGCCAGGAAATCACTCAAAGGGCTCTTGTTCTGATAAGCCAGTAAACTGCTAAATAATATATAACTGATAAAAAGCACATAAATGACAAAAAAGTTGCCCTTCCAGGGGATAACTGTCCTGAGGCTGAGATAGCAATCCTTTTACTAGAGACTATAAAATACACAATTCAGCCAAGACTTCCTGTAGTATCTTGAAGACAATCCCAGGAGGGAAAGGATGAAAATTCTGTGGCAACTTCCACTACTGTGATTCTTGTGGGGAAAACCTGAAGCTGAACAGTGTTCAAGAAAGGAATACTGTCTTAGGACTGTTCCCTGTCCCAAGGAATCACCTACCTTCAGCACAGTGTTTTTGTTTTTTTGAAAGATTGGTCTTCTCTATAGTTAAGCATCTATTTTTTAGCTTGCTCTTTGTCAGTGGTTGCTCTCTCAAGCAAATTTATTACTATTTTTTAACATTAACCAGCAGTGGATGTTGTCAACTCTGTTTCTCCTAGTTGCTCTGCTTATTTCAGAGCAACCAGCCTGTGAGTGTTGTGTGCATCCCCTTAAGGTTGTTTTCCCTCCAGAGATTTACTTTTTTTTCTACAGAGCACTGACAGTGTTCAGGTGTATTTGTAAAGAGCGTGGTGGCAACTGTGTGATCCTGACTGAGGCTGCAGATGCCAGGGCTCAATCTGGAGCAAGTGAGAAAGCCAATGAGACTAGAATGCTGTGCCTGTACTGACAAGAGTATTTGCAACACTGAGCAGGCTAATTGCACAACCATGTGTGTTCAGTACAGGTTGGGGAAAAATAATCCTGCCACATAAATTTATGCCCTACCTATTGGGAAATAAGCATTTGCTAGCATAATTTTCCAGGAATTCTGCTGCTTCTGTCCTGGAGGGGTGACGTTAAGCGATCAAAACAGAAGGAATCATCATCTCTTAATGGTCATAAAAAATAAGTAGTCTTCTCTTAATTTTTTATTTGGCTGGAGTTTTACATGGGGTTCTTTTGGTTGAAAAATGGCGCTGGAATACAATCTGTTGAAGTGTTGTATATCAACAATAAACTCCTTTTTCCTCCTCCACCCTCCTCAGATAATGGCTAGAATGAAGTGAATTACTTTACAGTGATGCTCCATTTCTTGTCTGTACATTAGCACAGCTACTGTAGTTTGTTTGGAAGTAAATGTTTTTCCAAGGCCGTAAATCTGCCTAGATTGCCTAGACTAGGGGTATGTATTTATTAATAAGCTTTGGGAATAGAGGATCTGTTAGCAAGGCTGCCTGTATGGAAGAAATTATAGGGATGTTTCTTTTTTAATACTTGTTCGCACTATTCCGGATTTCATTCTTCATGTCCCAGAAACAGCGAGTTATTGATGAAAAATGCAAGGCTTTGACAGAAATACGCTCTTCAAACATGAACGTTGCCAACTGCTATACAGCTAGGGTAATTAGTTGCCCAGATACTGCTTTGTTCTTTCCTTCTATTTGATGATGCCCTAGATTTGGGAGTGATTTGCAATGCTTTGTGGGATAGAAAAAATATATGCAAAAGGCAAGTCCCTGACTCAGTCAGTCTTCTCTTAATGTGATCCTTCTGACAGTAGTGCTGCAGGCAGTCCATTAGAGTTCGTATCAGACTGCTCATAAAACAAAGCAGGTGCACAGGAGATTTTATGAATGTTTTTCTTTTCAAAACATTAAACAAATTCATGTTGAGTTTCATTTTCTTACCAGTAAGCCATCTCCCAAAAGCCACAGGTTGAGGCTACTTCTGTTTGTTGCAAGGCAGTAAGCAAATGGAAGCAGGCAAGATGGAGCTTCTTTCTTTGAGACTTTAGGTCCTGGTAGGACTTCTTCATATCAAAATATGTGTAGGTGTGTAATTGTATGATAATGGGTTATAGCACTGTACTTCTATTGCTTCCAGGGTAGTATACGGGGGCATGAAGTCTTGAGCCTCTACATGACATTTAGAAAGCTTACCTAGCTTATAAAGCTTGTAAAGGGTCCGAAGATCCTTCCATCTGTTATGTTTGCTGTCCTACTGCTTGTGGTGAACTTTTGCTGTATTTGATCTCTGAAACATTTTTCTCATTCATACTCTAGTTGCTCAAATTTTATTAAAAATAGTCCTCCAATCTTCTATAACTAAAACGGAATAACAACCCTAACTGGAAATTTTGTGAAAACTTACTCCAGTATCAAATATGGAGTGATTATTGTGTTTTAAAATGTGCAATCCTTGGGATGTTTCAGAACATCAATAAGATAAGTCTGGAGTCAGTGCTGTTCTGTGAGAGGCAATATTAAAAGCTTTATTTTCCTTTTATAACAGCCACGCTGTCTAGACTTGATTATCAAGAAAGTAATGAGGGATAAAATAAAGGATTTTGCCCAGCATCTCTGTTCCACAGGGAATAACCATCTACAAGTAAAAATGACTGGAAATGAGGAAAGAGCTAAGGGGAGAGTTGTTTGGCTAAACAGGTCAAATAAAATGAAATATCAGCAAGGAGCAGTAGCTGAGATTTAAAAACTAAATAAAAAATTCACCCTTGTATTAACACAGAATTTGGCTGTCAGGAGAACCCACCCTTGAGCTCTTCAAAATATAGCCAAGCACAAGTGTTCAGTCTCTTGGTTCTGAGTAGTAGTTCAAATGAGGTAAATTCATCTGACGAAGTGAAAGGTGTTTTTAGTTACTTGCCTTTAAGAAATTGCAGCTTATGCAAACGTGGCCATCATTTCTCTTTATTGTTGAAAAGGCAGGATTTATTAAAAGAATTTGAAAGGGGGAAACATTGCTGTGTTTTCGAGCGGCATGTAGGAAAGGTAACTGCGTAGGTGACTTTGTAGAAATCATGCACAAATGGCTTAGTTCTTTAAAACATATCCAGTGAGCCAAAAGAAGACAGACAGGAATTTGTGTGCATACATAAAATGTACTTTCCATTTGCTTTGAGAAGCCACCAAGCTGTCAGTATGCTTTTTTGGGTACCATTCTCTCAGAACGAGTTATTTGGTAAATTCTTAAAGCCTTGAGTGCTTAGAGTCTTACCCAGTGTCTACCAAAATGCAAATTCTTTGAACTTGGAATCTGTCTCAGACAGCAGGCTCAATAAGATGGATGATGGCATTATATACCAACTGTAGTTTCTTTCCTATCCCCTAGGAAAACAAACATGCTTTCAAATCTATCCTTCCAGAACCATTTTCTTTTGTAGCTGATGATGATGCGTCTCACTCAAATTTGTGTTTTTCCCACTTAAGGATGCCTGCCAATAGCTTTCAGTATCTAAGTATTCATGTTCTGGGGTTTTTAGTTCTGCGCACTCTTCAGTTGTTTAAAAAATAAATTAAAAAATTGTCTGATAGCGTTATATACATTCTAAATAGTTTGAATGTCTGTTTTGAATTTAAACAACTTGACTGCTCCAAAGTGTCAACGCCTAAACCAAGAAAAATATTTTTAAGGTCTTTACAGAGAGAGTGGTGAGGTGCTGGAACAGGCTGCCCACAGAGGTTGTGGATGCCCCGTCCATCCCTGGAGGTGTTCAGGGCCAGATTGGATGGGGCCCTGGGCAGCCTGGTCTAGTGTGAAATGGGGAGGTTGGTGGCCCTGCCTGTGGCAGGGGGGTTGGAGATTCATGATCCTTGAGGTCCCTTCCAACCCTGGCCATCCTGTGAAACAAAAACACACCAAACAGATGTGTGATTTGGAGAATGATATCTACTAGAAATTATTCTTTCTCCCATTTCCTTAGATTCTAATAGAAAGTAATTTGACTTTGTTGCTTTTCTGATTCCTTGAAATTTTTTCTTCTTCTTCTATTTTTTTTTTTTTTTTTAGGGACTGTGAATGTTTGGTGGTCTTTTTGAAGCTCGTTGCTGTTAAAGAGCAAACAAAAATTGCCCATCATAACCACATCATAGTATTCTGAGGTTTGCTTTAAATATTTGGTGCTCTTTTCTGGCTGAGTGCCGTGCTGCAGCCTCTTTCAGTGAGCTGGGAGAGGACAAAGTATCGCTTTGTCTTACACCACTAAGAACATTCCATAGGTTCAGAATTCTAGATTAATTAGTTGCGTAACAGTATATTTGCTGGAGGAATTTCCAAGAACAAAAAGAACCTTCAAAGGACTGATACTTTGCCAACAGACTGCAAATACATCTTTTTCCAATCTTGTAATGCAAAGCCTGTGTCTTGGGTGCTTCTCCCTGGCACTTCTTACTAGGATGGCAAGGAGAAGATAATTGAACTAGAGAAGACTCTTACAGTTCTGTAACATCTTTAATTTTCATCTGGTTTTAGGTCTATGGACCTGGAACTCAGACGAGAGCTTTCCAGTATGTCAGGTAAGCTTTGTTTGTGCTTTCTGATACTTGTTTACTTAATTTGCTGATTCTTTTGAGCTTTGTCAGTTAGTATGAGCTTCATTTTAATCCAAGAACTATTTTCATTCTTAGACCAGCTTTACTTTCAGAAAGGAGATGCTGAAGTTTTTAAAAATACCAAGGAACGACACATTATTTGGTTTAGAGCTCTGAATTAAAATACTGTGGTGTTCTCCTAAAGGGCAGCCAGTGCCTGACAGGAAGGTTCTTAATGCTGCTTTGAGTCAGAACAGTTTATAACTCTCTGCGTTTTAATACAATGCTGCCACCTTGTGTCTTGGTGGTGGACAGTACAGTGCACATGTCCCCTTCTAGGGGAAGGAACAAATTGAGGGGGTATTGCAGCAGATGATGTTTGTAGTATAAGCAAGACCAGAATGTACTTTCAGTGACAAAAAGTCAGTCTGGTCCTTAGAATCTTCTGTTCTGTTTTGTTAGCTAAACATCAGGACCAGACTTCTGGGTTGTTTTAATCACAATGTGCTTTGAAATGCTGTTCTTTCGGTAGTGGGAAAGCAGTAACAGAGGTGATGGAAGCCACTCCTTTAAAGATGGTATTCTGTAATGAAAGAAGTCAGGATTTGTATGTCCAGGGACGTGCTGATATTGTTGTATCAGATATCTGTGTAATTTTTCTGTGAGGAGGTAACACCAAAACACTCTTTTTAACAAACTTGTCTTAAAATTTTCAGGAAGAGAGATGGTGATTGAAATAATAAACTGAAAATCGGGTGTTGATGCTGTCATGTGAAATATGTGGGAAATGGACATCTAATAAATGTGTGTAGGAGAGGAAAGATGAAGTTGGTTTTTTTTTTTTTTTTTTTTTCAAGTAACTTTGGTTGTTTTTTCATTTTCCTCAATGTGCTCTGAGGGATTGTAGCCAGTATATTTCAAACCCCTTAAAACTAACCTTCATTTCAATGTATCTTTCAACTGGGACTGTGTAACAAAAAGCTATGGAGACATGCAGTCATTTAAAAATATGCTGTAAATCTTATTTCAGCCTTTCTCAGTCAACTCATCTGCTTTAACGGAGCTCTGGGGAGGCAGCTCTCCTTTTAGAGGAGAGCATTATTTATGGGGAAGTGAAAATTGCCTCAATCTGTTCTCTTTTTGTAGTGATCTTGTGAATGGATTGGTGGCGTTGATGAACAGCAATGTCAGCAGTCCTGTCAACTTGGTGAGTATGAGTGCTTCACTCTATTGAGTTTACTGTGCAATAACCAACTTCACCCATGTTTTCCTTCTTGACACTGATGCTAATTTCTAGAAGAAATAGATGCTGATTTCTAGAAGTAAAGAACAGAATAAAAAAAATCTCTTTAACCCTGCATTTTCTGTGTAAGTAAGAAGATTGAGCACCTAGGTGTTAAGATATGATAGTGTCAAGAACATGAGAAATTTTTAGAGTTTTTTTGTTTGTATTAACAGGAAGATTCATGTAATTAGAATATGAAATCGAAAAGGATCAGGATGCAAAATACACCAATTACTTTTTAACTACAGTGAGCACTGAAAGGAATACTTAGCTCTGACTAAATAGAAATCATTTAATACTGGCTTTGATTGGAAGAAAATGGGTTTATTTTCAATTGGGTAATTTTCTAATATTGACTGTGATTCTTAGAACTTATCTTATCCATTAAGGTTTTTACTTTGTGCCATTTGCTATCACATTACCTTCAGCAGTGAATATAAGAATAGGAAAAGAGTGCACGTGCCAGATCGTTTCTTTGTATGTCAACTTTTGCCAAATCAAGTACTCAACTCTGCAGGGCAGCTCACTAGTTGTTTTTTTTTTCCTTCTTTCTTCCTTCCTTTTCTTGTGGCTGTAAGTTTGTTTCTGTGTTTCTATCTGAATGCTGATATTTTTAAAATCCATCATGTGTTTTGCCTCTGGAAAACCAGGCATTTAGATTTGTGTGTAGATAAATGTTCAGCTGTAGGTCAAACAATATGTAGTAAGAGGCCTGTTAAAACAAGGAATGCAAGGGACGGAGGGAATTGAGTCTGAAGACGAGCCAATCTAGCAGGAAGCTTTCAGCATTTTATTCTGAAATGCTGAGATTGTTTTCTCATGTGCAAGTTTGCTGAAAAAAAATGTGACTAAAGAAAGGAAATGTTGTACAGGAAAGCAGGTAGCCTCTATATTTATTGGTAAATTTGTAGACGTGGTAAATTTGGAAGTAATCAACTGCAGCAAAATTGGTTGAACTTAGTGTACTTATACATATGAAGTCTTTATTATATCATCTGTCCTCAACTTATCAAAGTTGTTGTGTACAGACTGAACTGATGATGTGATTGTGTGGGCTGCTGAATTGGGGTATGTAATTTTATTGTGTTTAAGGGATGCATTTTATTTATCCTTTATATAATAGTTTTTGGATACCCCCCACGTCACACTGAATTATTTTCATCTGAGCAGAAATGTGGTAATAATGCTAAACTGAAAAAACTCAACATCACTGTATTAGAACTGTGTAATGTCAGAAAGCTAACTTGTTATAAATTGTTATTGTAAATAGTATTCCTTTCCATTTCTAGGGAAACCCAGAAGAGCACACAATCCTAGAGTTTGCCCAGTTAATCAAAAAACTGGTTGGTGAGTATAAGAAGTAATTCTTCAGTGGATCTCATGAAGTACTTATTGTCATTAGGTGATCTTGTCTTGATTAGTGTATGTATTATATAGATAATTTAATTGGGCTTTGGGTTTCTTAATAACTTTATTAAAGTCAATTGTATCCTGGCTATATAATTAAATATTAATCAGATAATCCAAATCCTCTGAGCTCATAAAAAACTGCATGAACAGTCAAATGAATACATTCTTTCAGTGTATCTGCATGATTTATGTCAGTAATTTTATATAATGTTTATGCAAGTTACTAGATAATTACCTGAAAGTGAAGTTTTCCTCACTGCATGCTGTAAAAACATCTTACATAATATCCTAGCTGAAATACAGATATTTTAGCAAGGTGATTTTCACAATGGTGCAGGCTGTTCTCCTTCAGTTACCATTAAAAAGCTTCATGCTGTGTTGCCAGTCTTTCTCTACTCTTCTTTGATCTACCAGTGGTTCCTGCAGGGGCTGCCAGCACCTCTCTTGAGTGTGGCTTGGAAGAAAACACTTTGACTTCCCCTTTTTCTGATATCTGTAGCACTTCAGAGCCCTCAAGAATGGGAGTAAATAGCTGTGCACAGTCTTGTAATGTGGCTTCCTCATGAGATGAAACATGCCGGTGCCCTTAGCCGAGGATTTTGGTCTGTAGATTCCATGAGTGCTTCTGAGAGATCTGTAAAAAGTGGCTGAAAAAGACAAGTTCAGACATACAGTTCAGAAGTTGATGTATGTGGTGTTTCAAATAGAGAACCATCCCCACTGAAAAACATCTGTAAATCCACAGTTCAGGGAAGGGATTGAAAAACACAGCGCCAAACCCATCTGGCAGATAAAATAATTGTTACCTTGTCTATTTGTTCACAAACAGCTTGACCTGTTTCAGTCTGCCTGGAATGGCAATTTAGTTCTACATCCATAAAATCTCACAGTAAGATGGCATATGAACTATTGGCTAGATTAGATTAGATAAACTGTCTTGTGTGTTTTCATGAGGGAACACAAGTGCTATGTGTATTTAACAGTCTGACTGAAAAGTATGGGCAAAGAGCAAGTGAAGTGCTTTTGCAATGGAAAAACACTAACAGAAATGCAGAACTGAACAGAAATGCTGAAACTGACAAGGATCTCTGTGTTGCTCTGGCCCAAGTCCTGCTCAAGCAGGGCCACCCACAGCAGGTTGTCCATGGACATGTCCATACATCTGAAGATCTCCAAAGAGCTGGCTGCAAAGCCTCTGAGCAGCCTGTGCCAGTGCTCTGTTGCCCACCCAGTACAGAAGTGTTTCCCTGGTGTTCAGAGGGAGACTCCTGTTCCAGTTCGTGTCTGTTCCTTTGTCTTGGCACTGGGCCCCACCGAAAAGGGCCTGGCTCTGTCCTCTTGGTGTGTACCTCCGAAGGGAGATACACATAGGCTGAAGAAATTCACCTTGTAGCTTCTCTTTTCTAGGCTGAACAGTCCCAGCCCATCCTCACAGTATAGGTACTTCAGACCCTTGGTCTCTTTCATGGAGTTTTTTTGGACCGTCTCTGGCATGTCCTTGTCCCTCTTGTGCTGGTGGACCCAGATCTGGGCATAGTACTGAGTGGAGAGGAAGGACCTCTCTTGACCTGCTTGTAGTACTTTGCCTAATGCAGTGAATAATAGCATTGCCCTTTTTTGTTCAACTTGGTGTCCAGCAGCACCTTCAGGTCCTTTCCTGCCAGGCTACCTTCCAGCATGCCCTGGTCCTTGAGGTTATTCCTCCACAGGTACAGAACTCTGTAATTCCATTTTTTGAACTTTGTGAAGTTTCTGACAGGCCATTTTTACAGTGTGTCAGGATCTCTCTGGATGGCAACATGGCCTTGGTACTGGTGTACCAGCCACTCACAGTGGCCCAGTGTTGACTTCTGGGGGTACACCAGTAGTGTAGGCCTTCAGCTGGGCTTTGTGTTACTCATCACCACCATGTGGACCTAGCTACTAAGCTGTGCATCAACAGCTTGTGTAGGTGAATTTCATGGAAGACAGTGTCAGAAACCTTGCTGAAGTCAATGATATCCACTGCTCCCCCATTGTCTACAGCAATGGTTACTTCATCAGAGAATGTTACTGAAGTGATCAACATTACTTCCCTTTGTGAATGCATGTTGAAATATTCATGAAATATTTTGTGATCCATGCTGTTCTAGGACAGCTGGTTCACTCAGCTGTTGTGTGCAGTACAGCTGCATGGAATGCTTTTCAGTGTTGGAATTATGATGCAGAAACTTCAGAATCACCTAATGTTTCAGTAGTAGAAAAGACTAAATGTAGCATGTGGTGAGTTGCAGATAATAACACACAGCCTCTTGTTTGATAGGCAGCGGGAGTGAAATCCAGTTTCTCTCAGAAGCACAGGATGACCCTCAGAAACGAAAACCTGACATCAGAAAAGCCAAGTTGTTACTTGGATGGGAGCCTGTGGTATGTACAGCTACGCTACTGCTGTTGTTCCCAAAAGCATGGGGAGGACCACTTAGCAATGATATCTTTCAGTTTTCAAAGTATCTGCTTAACACTATCTCCAGGACAGTTTTAAAACAGCTGTAAAGTGCCTGGAGTCTCTCGTACTGTTGCACTAGCTTATGATTCAGGAACTTCTGGATAAATTGTGTGGTTTGTGCCATACAGGAGAACAGATTAGTACTGGCATGTGTGACAAACGTAAGTAGAAACCATTTTTTTAATAGACTTTTCAACTTTTTCACATGGTATTATGAAGTGGCTACCTTTCTGTAAGCCTGTTGGATTCTTTGAAGGATGTGGTACATGGTTAAAAGAGCCTAACAAGTTTGCTGTTGCTGCTGTTGTCTTAGTTCCTGTTTTGCTGTGGTGACATGCATTACGAAAGGAAAAAAAAATTCTTTTTAGCTTAATTAAAATGTTTTTAGAAAGATCTGTAGAGTAAGACTGTTTTTAAGGTGATTCATAACAATGTTGCAACCAAAATGTTAATTTGGGTTGCCTATAGGGAGGAATATGACAGCAGAATTTTCTGTTTTGTCATAGCTCATTTAAAGGGAACTGTGTGAAACTCAGGCAGAGCAAAATGTGAACCTCATCAGAGAGAGCTACACACTACTTTGTGTGTTTTTTAGTTTTGTTTTGTTTTTAATTCTGATGGACTGAACCAAACCAGAATCTCTTATTTTGGGCTACAAGTATCATACATAGAGATGTTCAGGGTTTGTTCTATGTGTAAATAAGCTTGAAATGTGCTTAGGGTTAGTCAGACTTGTCTTACTATCCACAGTAAGGCTTGTCCACCTCTGAAGCTTGGTTGCTCACCACCTGAGGTAGTCAAGATTGTCATTACTCAGCACAGCTGATATGCACAAATTGCCTGTGATGACATTTATTTTCCTTTTCAACCTTCAGATGAAGATAATTGCAAGTGTATAACCAAACAAAGCTGATGATAAGATCTGGCTTGTTTGGGGAGGAGAGGCCTATATAATCTCTGTAAAGAGCACGACTTCCTTAGTCAGCTCCTCATTCTAGCCAGCACAATAATTTGTTGGCTTTTCAGATTTACAGAGATCTTGCCAGGAAGCCTGCAAACCCATCTAGTAAATGCAAGCCTATTGATGGAAAAACGTAGTTCCAGACCCTTCTGGAAGGATTCAGAGACACCAGATATTAATATACTGTACCTTAGAGCACAAGGAGGATGATCACGTGAAATGATCACAGAAAGTTTAAGAAAGTTAACTTTTACACTACTGACCTGCTATGTTTGGTGCATTCAGTACTGAAATCTGCTCTGAAGTATCAGTGCAATATTAATACATTGAGCTGTAGGCATGTAGCTTTTATACTGCTTTTTTATTCTCCTGTATTGATGATATCAGCAAACATGTCAGAGCTCATGGCTGTTGAGAAAAGTGGATAATAGTTCTGTTGTTGCTGTCTACAAATCATAGTGTATAAATATAGGCATAGAATATGAAGAATTACAATTATTTCTGTGGGGTTTAAGAATGTTACATAAGATACTGAAGGATTATCTGTATCCCTTTTTCTTTGTATTGGTGCAGGCAATAACAAAAATAAAGCCTACCAGCTTTATACCTTTCAATGGCATACACCATTCTGTGAGACTCTGCAAAAGATGGTTCTTAAAGGGATTTAAATTTCTCTCTCTTTCACTGCATGATTCTTGAATTCTGAAAATCTGTTTTAACACTAAGTCATTCAAACATAACTATCTGATGCTTTGAATTTGTTGGATTTTTTTTACTTGCAACATCAGAAAACGCATCTGAAGTTTGAAAGCTTGAAGTTTGATGCATTAGCAGTGCTGAGATGTAACCAGTATGTGGTGCTGTTTATACTTAAATTGGCAAAGAATTAAAGGACTTTCTAGCAGTCTTTTGATAGCTGTATTTAAAAAAGTTACTGTTGTGAAAAGAGCTGATGTCAACTCAGAGTGATACGATTCTCTCATTTTTGGGGACAGGTCCCTCTGGAAGAAGGTTTGAATAAAGCAATTCATTACTTCCGTAAAGAACTTGAATATCAGGCAAACAATCAGTATATTCCCAAACCAAAACCTGCAAGGATGAAAAAAGGAAGAACAAGGCATAACTGAAGACTGTTGGTTGGACAGGAAATGCCCTGCTTTGACATTTGACGGATGTAATATTTTTCTTTTTTTTTTTTTATTTGAAAGAGACTTTGAAACAGGTATCATGAAGAACAAACTGGAATTTCATTCTGAAGCTTGCTTTAAAGAAGTGGATGTGCCTAAAAATAACAAATATTCCCCTTCCCCTGCAAATCTTGCCTTGCACTTTTTAAATCTGTCTTTTTATGTAAAAATAGAGTAGAAGCATCTTTTAGTATCTTCAAGTTTTATATCTTGCTGTGAGATCATTTTGTTGTGACTGTCCTTGACAGTTTTATTTACTGGTTTCTTTGTGAAGCTGAAGATAAACACAAATGGGATGGAAAAATGCCAATTTATTTATAAAAATGGATGCTATAAAATATGAGAAGTTCTACTATGCATAAGAAAAAAAAAAAATTAGTGGTATTGTCAGATGGGAGACACTGACATCAAATATAGAGGAGTTTAAAAGGATTCTGTATGAGAGCTTTATGTATTCTTTAAACGAGAGATTTTTTCAAAGGTTTAGTTCTAGTTGTACACTTGAATTTGAGATATTTTCATTGATTACCATGGATAAGGATATTTTGAATCACTACTGTGTTGTGCGTGCTCTGGGAATAAAGTTAATGTATTATTGGTTACAGTGGTTGAATATGCTATTTTAATAAAATATTGAAACTTCTATTTAGTTTCAGCATTTCACTGTGGGCACTTGTCTGGCATTGCATGTCTATGTATTGTGTGTTAATTAGAAAGTTACAGTGCTTGCATACTTGGCTCAAGGCTAACAGCGTTTCGTCCTGCATTGTTCATCGCTTAGTAGCTTTATAGGAAGGGAAGCAGGATGTCTGTTGAAATAGACTGGACAAAAGCATCATGATTTATTCCAATCCAGGCAGTTGACAGCGACACAGAGTCTAACTTCAGCATCCCTATCTTGAAGAAATGCTTCTATTTTAGCAGTTATTGAATTACCTGTAAATGCTTACAACTTTGCAGAACTATTTCTGTCACACACACCCCCCTCACACACAGATTTTCTTCCAGTGGAAGTCTGCTGTGCAATGAAGGTGGAGGGCCTGTGGGAGCATTTCCCCCTCTGGTTGGAGAGACAGCAACTTGCCTAGAATTTAATTACTATCCATCACTTCTGTCATTTTGCAGCTGAGCAGCTTGGGGTCTGCTTTTGACTTGAAGCCTTTTTTTCTGGATAGTTGATCTGGGCATTTTTTCCATATTAAGTTGCCTCAAAAGTACACCATGGTATGTGTGCTCTGAATGTGCATAGTCCAACCTATAATTACCAGTACAGTCACAAATCACTGCCTCTCTGTATGCTCAAAATCACAGCTGGATACATGTAAAATTAGTGCCCCCTCCATTAACAGTTCTGTGTTGAGAACTGCAAATCACCTTCCAGCACAGTGTTTTTAACCCTTAAGGGTTAAGACTCAAGTTTAAATAATCTTAAATAAACTTAAGCTGTAGATTATTTTGCGGGTAAGGTATTCTTTCTCCTTGTATTGGATTTGAAGAGGTTGTACAAAGGTGCAACACAGCTCCAGCAGCCCTTGAGAATAAATGGGAGTTGAAGGTACCAGCTGTTACTTCCAGGACTGTTTTTAATTTAATTCAATGACTTTTGTGCAAAGCATTTAAATTGTAGTGGAAAAAGCGTATTCCTGGAGGCTAGCATGAAATGTGCGTTTTTTGAAGAAAAATCCCTTTGGAAATCTGAATGTTTGGATACTACAGATAGGAATTTAAAAGCTTTTTAGATTGCTTCACAGCCTGATCTCCACGATAGAAAGAGCAAATCAGGCAGAGGGCAAATGGCTGGCACTGATACAGTCGGTTTGTTTGTATGCAGTATGCCTCCCAGTGGGCCTGAGTGACAGACCGTATTGATCTGCTGCTTCCTTTGTATCACCTCCAGCTTTTGTTTCAGTGATTCCTGGTTCAGTTCCCATATTCTTTCTGTGTAATGTCTTCTAGGAGCAGCAGGTGAGGTGCTGTTGCCTTTTGTGTTTTAAGCCAGTGGCTGGCCTGGCCCTCTCAAACAGTGTGAATTAAAATAGAGTCTGCTGGTTCTTAAGCACTGCATTGGTAATTTTGGGTTGAGGAAATCTGGGAATTTGCATTTACTGCTGTCACGTAGGCAGGCAGGGTGAAACTAGCATGGTGCCTGTGTAGTCACAGTGATTCACGCTGAAGGGCCACTAAGCCCACGTTAAACACAAATCCCCTTGTTGCAGCTGGGAACACACAGTGGGTATGGTGAATGGGGCAGCTTGGTGCTGGCAAGTGAGATCTGTCTGGAAGAAGTGCTGTGCAAGGCACTCTCTGCTGTGGGTTCCTCCAACCTCACAGGGAGGACCGCTCTTACTGCCTGGAAGTTACCACAGCAAGAGGGACCTGGACAGGCTTGAGAGGTGAGCCTGTGCCAGCCTCATGAAGTTGAGCAATGCCAAGTGCAAGGTCCTGCACCTGGTTTGGGGCATCCCAAGCACACGTACAGGTTGGGTGGAGAATGGCTTGAGAGTAACCCCAAGGAGAAGGATTTGGGAGTCTCAGTTGATGTGCATTTGTGGACCAGGAGGCCTACCGTATCCTGAGTTGCATCAAGAGAAACGTGACCAGCAGGTTGAGTACGGTGATTCTGCCCCTCTGCTCTGCTCTCAGAAGGCCCTGCGTGTAGTACTGTGTCCACTTCTGGGACACCCTCCACAAGGACATGGAGCTGTTGGAATGGGTGCAGAGGAGGGCCATGAAGATGATCAGAGGGCTGGAGCATCTCCTCTACAAGGACAGGATGAGAGATCTGGGACTCTTCAGCCTGAAGAAGAGAAGGCTCCTGGGGGACCTTATAGCAACCTTCCAGTACCTGAAGGGTCCTACAGGAAAGTTGTGGAGGGACTTTTTATACAGGGAAGTGGCTTTAAGCTGGAAGAGGGTAGATTTAGACTAGATATTAGGAAGGAATTCTTTACTGTGAGGCTGGTGAGACACTGGAACAGGTTGCCCAGTGAGGCTGTGGATGGCCCCTCCCTGGAAGCATTCAAGTCTAGGCTGGATGGGGCTGTGAGCAACCTGGTCTAGAGGGAGGTGTCCTTCCCTATAGCAGGGGGGTTGGAACTAGTTGATCTTAAAGGTCCCTTCTAACCCAAACTATTATATGATTCTAAGAGATCCACTGTTAGATTACTGCTTTTTTAATATATAATATACTTCTATTTCTACACATAGGGCTGCTCAGAAGCTCTGTAATGTACATTATTTATCCACAAGCAGCACAATGAGGCATGTAGATGCAATTTAAGCAATAAGTTGCATGATCACACAGACTAGAGAAGTCTTGTGTCTTATCTTTAGGTTAGATTTTATGCTCTGGGGGAAAAAAGTAGTCATCTGACAGTCTTTTCTTGTGTCTGAGGCATTTGCAGCTTCTCTATGATTCTGGCTAAGCAACCACTGCCCAGGGGATACTTATGATTGCCTCTTTTTTTTTCCAGAAACTTTTAGAAATATATATTTGACCAAAAAAAGTTCACCACTGTAAAAATATGTTTGAAATCAGGTTTAGAGTTGAAGCAGGCAAGGAGAAATGACAAATGCAGTTACATAAATTCATTAGCCCTGGAGAACAGGCTAAAGAGCAAAACAGGGCTGTGATTAGTGTGATGGATTAAGGCAGTCCCCAGGCCTTCATTAGTACCAAGTTCAGTGCTACTTGAGGCCAGGAAGTCCTTGTACGTTGTTAGAGGCTGCTCAGAGATTTGTCCACAGAAAAAGGATGCTTTGTTAACAGTAAGGGAAGTGTATACTTAGCATTGCCAGTCCTAACATCCATACATCCTCCCCCTGAAAGCAGTGGAAATGTAGCCATCACAGCTCCATAGTGGCTTTGTTCTAAACATTTCCCACTGCTGGCATGGCATGGAAAAGATCTGGACTTCAGTGGGACTGCTGGCATACAGACAGTATTTATGTATGCTAGAGTGACCAAGATGGAAATCTCCACCTGAGTCATATTTGTGGTCTTGAGACCTGTATTGTGCCACGCTTGTGAAAAGCTTTCGCATGTTGAAGTTCTTATTTGCAGCACCAACTCAGAGCTACAACAAATAGCAGCCATAGCTATGGACAAAAGTGGAGCTCCTTCCTTATGACAGGAGATTCCAAAGGGTGATTCCATATCAGTAGGGAAATAATTGAAATATGGTAGGAAATAATTCATATTTCCAGCAAATAATCACTCTGGTTCCCTACTCTTTTCCAGTCCCTTCTCTTACTCACCTACCTATAATAGCAAATGTGGTAGCAACTTCTTATCTGCTTTGTTTTGTTGCTGTTTTACAGCTTGGAACAAGGAACAGCTGTTTCATCCTTGCTGTTTTGCCTAGATTTTGACTCGTTCTTTGGCAAGGAGAAGATCCTGTGCTCTGTGCCATGGCTGAGCCAGCTGAAAAGTCCAAAGCATGAAGCAGTGTCGTACCCAAACTGCTATCAAAGCCAAGTACCTCATTCTAGGCTCTGTCCACCCCACCATTACAAGGAAGGAAAACTACACCTCCTATCCAGGAAACAATTTTGGAATAAAAGCGCATGATTCTGGCTGACTTCTGTGGCTGACACCTGCAAACTGGGGATGGGGCATTGTGAGGCTGTGGAATGTTAAGATACGGGCTGTGGCCTGTTTATCCCTGTTCTGTAGGAAGCCACAATGAACAATGCCACTTTTCTGTCCTAGTGGAGAGGTTACATGGTGTCAGTGTAGAGTCGGCCAGGGACGATGATGTGATGCTATCTGTGAGCAGAAGAGAGCAGTTGGGAGAGGGAGTCTTCCGTTTGTGTTTGGGGACGGAAATACTCAGAGAAAATCATTAACTTGCTGAGGATATAAAGCCAGGAAGGCTGTGCTGCCATTCAGTGACATCTGGGCAGGCTGCTGAGCAGGGTGGAGAGGAACCTGATGAGGTTCAATAAGAGCAAGTGTGAGGAGAGTAGCTCTTAAGAGAAGGACCTGCATGTCTTGGTGGGCACTGTGTTGGCCATGAGCCCACAGTGTCACCTGATGGCCAATAAGGCCAATGGGATCCTAGGGTGCATTACAAAAAGCGTGGCCAGCAAGTCAAAAGAGGTGATCTTCTCTTTATTCTGCCCTGGTCAAGCCAGATCTGGAGTATAGTGTACAGTTCTGGGCTCCTCAGTTGAAGAAAGATAGCAAACTGCTGGAGACAGTCCAACTGAAGGCTGCAAAGATGGTGAGAGGCCTGCAGCATCTCCCTGTTGATGAAAGGCTGGGAGACATGAGGTTGTTCAGGTTGGGGAAGAGAAGGCTGAGGGGAGATCTCATCAACGCTTATAAACATCTAAAGGATAGGAGTCAGGTGGATGAGGCCAGGCTCTTTTCAGTGGCACCCAGTGACAGGACATGAGGCAATGAACAAAAACACAGGGAGCTCCATCTGAACTGGGGAAAAAGTTCTGCTGTAAGTTCTGCACTGGAACAGGTTGCCCAAAGAAGTTGTGGAGTCTTCTTCACTGGGAATATTCAAAACCCACTGGACATCTATCTCTGCAATCTGCTGTAGGGAACCTGCTTTAGCATGGACTCCAGAAGTCCCTACCAACCCCTACAATTCTGAGTGAATTTTGTGAACTTTATTAATGTGGTTAACTTTGAAGCACTCCATGCAGTGGTGACAAATAACAGTTCTCCTTTTGCACAAACCTGTGGTGGCTCGTACCCGCTCACTTGTTCTAAGACAATTTTAATCACAAATTCCCAACACAGCACCATGAAGTGCTCATTCCATACTCAGCACATGGTGGGAAACTGCAGCACAGTGTAATGGAAAATATTTATTTTTATGTCTTGGAAAACCCAGATTTTGTGGGAGTGTGCAAGACACAGCTGCAGGATTGAGTGAGCCTGCAGGAACAGACACAGCTTGCAAAGGCCTATGGATGGATGGCATTTATTTGCAGCACTTTAAATTCTTCTTACTCTGCAGGTCTGAATTCCCAGTTGTTTCATATTCTGGGAAGTGATGGAAATTATCAGTGTGTTTCAAACACTGCCAAATTCTTTGCACTTTTTCTTATAGGGCATAAAATAGAACTGTTTTGGTAGGAATAGGTGTTTTCCAACTGTGCAAAGAGAGTGTGCTTGACTCGGAACATGAATGACTATGCCGTACCTGGAATAAAGGGTCTCCTTTCCTGGGAAACACAGCAGTTTAAAACCAGTAAACTGGCAATGAGTCTACTGCTTAGTGCAAGAGCTCCAAGATCTAGGGAATGGTGGGTCTCTGAAGGACATTACATGAGTGTGAGTGCACTCATGTGTGTGCAGAGGACTGACTTACATGCTCGTTCAGTTTGGCTCCCTTATTTTGTTATTTTACTCCTCTTTCAGGCTGGTCTGAGAACTTGCAGCTAAGCAGGAAGGACAGAACCTGGGCAACATTCACAGGCAGCTTCTGCCTGAGGTGGTCACTGGGCTCTGAGTCTGGACACTCTGCATCTCAGCTACTACTTCTGAAATCAGATTCCTGCTTGCAGCCATTGCCCCAGAGGATCCCTTCCTATGACAGGCTCTGGAGGAAGGCAAGTCTTTCTGCACTGGGGGCAGTATTGGTCTCCTTGCCAACAGGATCTGTTAAAGCTCCGTGTCACTCAAGGCTGGGTGGGAAGGCTGTGTGCAGTGGGTATGGCAATAGCAGAGGAGGCAGCAAGGCAGCAATTCAATTGAAAGGAATTTTTTCTTCTTTCCATAGAATCAGAATCACAGAATGGTTTGAGTTGGAAGGGACCTGACAGCCCACTCATCCCCACCCCCTGCCATGGGCAGGGCTCACCCCACCAGCTCAGGCTGCCCAGGGCCCCATCCAGTCTGGCCTTGAGCACCTCCAGGGCGCCTCACCAACCTCTAAGTAAAGAATTTCCTTCTAACATCTAACCTAAACCTGCCTTCTTTTAGTTTAAAACCATTCCCCATTGTCTCAACCATTGTCTCATCACTCTCAGACCACACAAAAAGTCTGTCTCCCTTCTTGTAAGCTCCCTCAACTACTGGGGGCTGCAATGAGGTCTCCCAAGAGGTTTTTCTTCTTCAGGCTGAACAAGGCCAGCTCCCTCAGCCTGTCTTCATAGGAGAGGTGCTCCAACCCTCTGATCATCCTCATGGCCTCCTTTGGACCTGCTCCAACAGCTCCACATCCTTTCTGTGCTGAGGGCCCCAAGCCTGGATGCAGTACTGCAGGTGGGGCCTTTCAAGGGCAGAGCAAATGGGGACGATCACCTCCCTCTCCCTGCTGTCACCCCTGAGGAATAATTGGATTTGTCTCTTGATACAAAACTGAATGAGTAAGCACATCTGAAATGAGTTGGGTTGTGCTACATACTCTGTGTGCCAACCTAGATGATATGATGTAATTTTGTGATTGAGTGTAGAAAAAGTAGCAAGAAACCTTTTTTAAAAGTACTTTCCAGTAGTATGGCTTAATGAAACTCGCTGTTACAGACTCTACTAAATAATTGGAAGCTTTATCAAAAAAGCTTTATTTCTGTAACACTTCATATATCGCATACTACTAAGTAACAATACCAAAAGAAAAGTCATGTTTCTTTCTTGACAGCTCCTTGGCTCCTGCTGTTGTACATGAACAGGAGGGAAACAGAGACTTTGACTGGGGGAGGGCTTGGCTTTGCCCAGTCCCATGCACCCCAGCTGTAGGAGGACGAAAGCCATCAGTAATCATCATAGTTGACTCCTGCCCCATGCCTGAAGGTGTGTGGGTTCCGGGGGCCGATGGGTGAGTCCTCATCATAGTGGTGCTGGTAGTACCCCCCGTAGTACTCGTTGCCACCACGCCCCAGGCTCGTCCAGTAGGACATATCGTCTTCAAATTTCTGCCAGGAAGAAAAGAAGAGAATGAAATGGAAAGAAAAAGATGAAAGAGGGGTTCCCTTTTGGCTCACGCGAATAATTCAGATCTGGAATATCTTTTCAGAAATCCTTCGCCTGCTTTACAAAACTGCAGCTAAGAGACTTTCTCTGGGAGATGTACCAGTCTGGTTTCACAATTCCCCATGCTGTAGTCACGGCATACCTGAGTGCAAAGCGGGTGCATCGCCCTTTGCTTTATGCCTGTTATTTTTCTCTTGTAAAATCATAAGGCTCTAGAAGCAGCTCACGGCAGCAGTGGAAAAACAGTGTGCAAGGATATCGAATGCTCGCCAAGACAAAGCCTTTCCATCTGAATGGCTCTTTGGAAATATTTCTGGCTGAGATTTGTAAAGTTTTGCAAAATACACAATGGATAAACACAGCCTAAGTCCTTTCTGAAGCGTTGCTGGAACTGACAGTTATCTCATTGTTAAAGCTGTGTCTTAATACTCCACAAAACCTCCCGAGTGGACTCGCCTCCCACAACAGGCCTGGTTCCATTTGTCAGTGCACACAGGAACTTGTAGAGAGGAACCCATCTTGTCTGCGTGGTTTGCCCTTTCTACTTAACTTCTTAATACATGCACCCAGCCTTCAGTTCCTGATTCATAAAACTGCTTTTGTTAATTTCCATATTGTGTAGCCTCTCTGTTAAAAAGTCACTTTTATCTGCATAATGTCCAGGAGCAACAAAAAATGTATCCTTCATTATTTCAGTGCAAGCAAAAGATTTTTTTTTTTAAATTGTTCCAGTTTTGAAAATGAATGCATTCATTTTCTAAGCAATCCACATAACATGAAGGTCTAACGTGCATTCCAGCTTGCCTGTGCCAATGCAATCTCATTAAGCACACGCATGCAGCTGTCAGAAGCCAAGAATCCAGCATCTGACTATTTTTACCTCTTATTTATGTGCGGATTATTCTATGCTTGGGACTGCAACTGAACACAGTGTCTGCTGAGCAGAGCTCTGTGCAGTGTGTGTACCACCTGGGGGCTCCTGATCCTACCCCGCTGTTGTTACTGCTTAGAAATATACCCTCATGGTTCAAAAGGAGATTGGCTGAACGTTACCAGGCAGTGTTCTTTCCCGTGCAGGGTCATAGCACAGCTGTGAGAGCTGCACACTCCACTTCAGGTAGGTACCATTGGTTGGGAAAGACCATGAAGATTATCTAGCCCAACCACCAGCCTATCCCCACCATGCTCACTGACCCTCAGTGCCACATCCACATGGTTCTTGAACACCTCCAGGGACGGCGACTGCACCCCCTCCCCAGGCAGCCTGTGCCATTGTCTCACTGCTTTTTCTGAGAAGATTTTCCTAATATCCAACCTGAACCTCCCCTGGCACAATTTCAGCCCATTCCCTCTCCTCCTATCACTGTTACCCGAAAGAAGAGGCTGACCCCCACCTCACTGCAACTTCCCACACCCCCACCTGACCCCACAGCCTGGGGAAGCCCCACACTCACCGCCTCATCGAAGCCAAGGTAGAGGAACTGCTGGTACCACTGCTGCACGTCAGGCTGGCTGCGGTCCCACAGCTGCCGCCGCGGGCGCCTCAGGCTGCGCAGGAACCCCTTGGCCGCCTCTTCCTTCAGCGACACCTCTGGCTTCGTGGCAATGGGGGCTGGAATGAATCCCCCCCCAAAGAGAGGCCGAGAAGTGCTTAATCAGCCTAAATTGTGCCATATTTCTGGTGTTATTTCATCATCTTTGTGCTCGGCAGAGCGGTGTGTGAAGCAATAATAAAAATAGGGATTGCCGATACGATGGCCTCATAGCTACCCCTGTTCTCTTTGCTTTTATCACTGCTATCCCAAGCTCAAGACATGTTACACGCGGCATTGAAATACGCAGTCCAAATGGAGAATGGGAGCCTAGGCTCTGTGTGCTGCAGCTGCAGGAATGGGAGGGACGCGTGGCCGCCGTGTGCGCTCATGGTGCAGCAGAGCTGTGCATGGTGGGGTCTGCTTGGAGTGCTTACACAGCTCCTGAGTGCTGTGCTGCCTCTGGGACACGGGCACAGCAGCAGCACCCTGAGATCTGCGATGGGTGGCAGTTGAACCGGCAGGGAAGCGGGCAGGGAATTGGCTGCCTCTCTATTTACCTTCTCGTTTCTGAAGCATCCGCTTAAGTTTATTTCCTCTTGGAATATCTAGAGAAGTAAAAATATAATGCACGCTTATCTATCCACTCTTATTTGGTAAGAAGGAAATAACAATGGCAAAACGACTCCTTCCTACCAAAGAAAACCTGGAGCATGCTTCCACCCGCACCTCCCCGTGCCCCAGTTTCCCTGCCTCAGTTCAACAGAAGCTGTAGGGAACCCTCCTGCAACCCAACATTCTTTCCCCAACGCTTCTTGGGATGGATCCCCATGCCAGCACGGGTTGCCAGCACAGCCAGAGCCGGGTTCCCCACCAGGCTCCCCACAAACCATCTCCCGGCTCAGCGACTGCAAACAAAAGAGTTATAGGGGAGAGATGCTGAACTTGCGACCGAAAGCTGAGCTCGCGCTCACTCACCGGGAGCTGCGCAGAGCAACGGCACGACGAAGAGGAGGAAGAAGAGGAGGAAGGCCCCGGGCAGGGCTCCGCGGGGGCACGGTGGCGGCATGGCTGGTGGGCTCCCCGCCTCGACGGGACGGGACGGGACGGGTCGGAGGGAGCGGAGCAAGGAGTGGCCGCGTCCACGCCCACGTCGAGCCCGCCCTCACCCGGCCCGGGGCCCTGCTGCGGGGGGAGCAGAGCTAGGGAGGCCCCGGAACCGGGATGCTCTGGAATGCAGATCTCAGGAGCAGATCCTCAGCGTACAGGCACCACTTCTTAAATGGGATGGGATGGGAATAGGGATAGGGATAGGGATAGGGATAGGGATAGGGATAGGGATAGGGATAGGGATAGGGATAGGGATAGGGATAGGGATAGGGATAGGGATAGGGGTAGGGGTAGGGGTAGGGATAGGGATAGGGATAGGGATAGGGATAGGGATAGGGGTAGGGGTAGGGGTAGGGATAGGGATAGGGATAGGGATAGGGATAGGGATAGGGATAGGGATAGGGGTAGGGGTAGGGATAGGGGTAGGGGTAGGGGTAGGGGTAGGGATAGGGATAGGGATAGGGATAGGGATAGGGATAGGGATAGGGATAGGGATAGGGATAGGGTAGGTAGGATAGGTAGGGTAGGGTAGGGTAGAATGAGGAGAGGAGAGGAGAGGAGAGGAGAGGAGAGGAGAGGAGAGGAGAGGAGAGGAGAGGAGAGGAGAGGAGAGGAGAGGAGAGGAGAGGAGAGGAGAGGAGAGGAGAGGAGAGGAGAGGAGAGGAGAGGAGAGGAGAGGAGAGGAGAGGAGAGGAGAGGAGAGGAGAGGAGAGGAGAGGAGAGGAGAGGAGAGGAGAGGAGAGGAGAGGAGAGGAGAGGAGAGGAGAGGAGAGGAGAGGAGAGGAGAGGAGAGGAGAGGAGAGGAGAGGAGAGGAGAGGAGAGGAGAGGAGAGGAGAGGAGAGGAGAGGAGAGGAGAGGAGAGGAGAGGAGAGGAGGGGTGGTGTTCAAGAACTGTGTGGATGTGGCACTGAGGGACGTGGTCAGTGGACATGGTGGTCCCCACCATGTGCTGATGGTTGGATGAGATGATCTTAGTAGTCTTGTCCAACCTTAATGATTCTGTGATTCTATCTGCACATTGCATATAAGAGTTGTGCATTCCTATTTATCACAAGTGTGCATAAATACATGCATTGCAGCAGATGCAAGGACTGTTTCTGACTCACAAGATCTGCATCCATTGCCTTCCTATGGCCTCCTCAGTGGCCTGCAGCCTAAAGCTCATCCCAGGTGTACTTCTTCAAGGTCCACTCTCGTACAGCTGAGAACCAAAGTTATTGTCCATTCCATCACCGCCTATGAGTGCCTTTTCCACGTTGCTCCAAGTTTCAAGCATCATCTCTCTCTGTGCATAATGCTGTGCTGCAGCAAATCCCCATTCTTCAGTATCAGTGTGCTCTTTAATTGGCTTAACTTCGACAATCACTTGATTAAAATCATTTGGCTTTCTTTGGAAAGAAAGCTGCAGACTGTAGCTAAAGTGACACAAGAGGAATGCATACCTAAGGCTGCATGAAACACCCATGATGCAGATAATTTGTAAAGCAGCGCAATACCTTGTAGCTAGTTACCTCATTACATCAAAGCTGGTCACTTTGTAACCAGCCTTGTGTGCAACACCATCCTCTATAGGGTTCCAGATAATACGAAGCAATACAAGGCACCAAAGCTCATCAGTGTACCACATATATCATCGTGGCTCACAAAGCCACTCAGATGAATGTTATCTTGTGAAACCTAGAGATATATTGACTCGACTGCATGGCTATTGTAGAAAATCATTGCTGTTGGTGGAAGAAATGATTGATGGGCGAACATCTTGCCCAAGGTTAAACTGAGCGTGGTGTCTTTCCAAAAGAGGTCACTTTCTCAGTTCAGGAGACAGAATTTTCGAGCATAAAGTAAAAAACAAAACAAAAAAAACAAAAAAAACCAAAGTCGTTAAAGGTATAACACTATTTCTTTTCTAAGCCAGCAGTGAGAGGTGATTGGCATTTTCCCAGCAGCAATCTGTATATCTAGCCTAGGTTGTTTTGAGCACTAAGATGTTGTTGCCTGGTGCTGCAGCACTTTTCTGCTGAGCTTGAGACTGCTGCATCATTACTGGAAGTTTGTACCTTCAAACGAGCACTCATGTTTATTGATACACCTGTGGTGCTGCTTTCTGGTGTTTGCCAGTTAAAAATGCAGTCACTGCCGCACACTGCTTTGAAACTGCGGTGTTTTCTGGGTTCTCTCCACTAACAATGACATTACTCTCTTTAAACTGTCTTTTTCTTGGTTTGGAGGAACACTGGTCATCTCCTGCCTGCCTGCCTGGTCCTCAGAGCATTTTGCACACCCTGTGCCTTGCTGGGGATAAGCAAATAAGACTCCGTCTCATTTTTTGTATGGTTCCACAATTCACTCTGTGTTGCTGAGCACTCTGTTTCATCTGTGTGACCTCTACATTTATGCTCACTGTTTTCTAAGCCCAGTGGCTTCTATCTGAAATGACACAGAAATCTCTCTGCCCTGAAGCATCACTGAGTTCTAAAGCATCTGCGTTCCTGTATTACTATTGTACATTTGGGCTGAAATGAAGTACAGAGAGATCCATGAATAATAGAGGAACACCTCTGCTTTTGTATCTCATCACAGCAGCTGTTGTGAGAACGATTACCTTCATTAAAATGCAAGAGATACCATCAGTATCGCCATTCAAGGATATCCAGAAATTTCAAATATAGAAAAAAAAATGTATATATAGAATTTAAAAGGTTGATTTCGATTTCTTTCCTTTGTTAGGCTTCATGTTTTCAATATTTTCAACACAAGTACGTTTTTAAATGCAGTGCAAGCTTATATAATCACAGGACCCTTGAAGCTGGATTTTCAAGGGGAAAAGAAACCCACCAAGTATAATGAGACATGATAAAATAGTGAGACCTGGTGTCAGCATAGCTGAGCAGATAAACAGGAGAGCTGTATGCAGACCAGGGACTGAAGGAGCCGACACTTCATCTTCTGCAGAGAAGAACCATGAAGATTCTAATGATCCACTGAAACAACTGGTGGGATCCAGAACATGGCAGCACTGAACTGTGCTCCCGACGTACAGAGAGGTGTCACATGGATGCCCCATCCCTGGAGGTATTCAGAACCAGGCTGGATGTGGCTCTGGGCAGCCTGGTCTGGTGGTTGGCGACCCTGCACATAGCAGGGGGATTGGAACTAGATGATCACTGTGGAGCTTTTCAACCCAGGCCATTCTGTGATTCTATGATTCTCACTTAATGAGTATTTCACAAAAAGTCCAGACCATACTGCTCTGGTAGCTGGCTGTAGGGTGGAGGTGCTTGGCACTCTGAGCTGTTCCTGCTCCCTGTTCCAAGAAAACCACAGGACTTGTGTTTTATTTCCAAACAGAAGGAAGAACATTGAATTCATGAGCCAGCTATGCCCCGAACATTTGAAGTTTCACAGTACTTCTTCTCCTGCTCCAAAGCCCTCCTGATAGTGATGGGATCCAAGTTCTGTCTGACACCCTCTTGCTTCTATTTCTATTCTAGAGGCTATTTGTCATCACAAGTTCTATTGACCTTGATGCACAGTCTGTGACTGATAGGAACAAGAGAATTTCATCCATCACATTTTGCCTGGTAGCAGCATTACTTTGGTCCATATTATAAATAAACAGCAGTGCTAATGTTTTTTCCTTACCTTGAAGTGATACAAAAAAACTCTATGAAGTCCTTTTATCCTTCCACTGCCTCCAGTGCATTTTCACAAGTATATAGCAAATCTCCAAGTTGAGTCTAGCAGGAAAGGAGAGGTATGGCAATACACTAATACTTCTTTTTGTACAAGACATCAGTTTCTTTCAAATCACTCTTTCTTTCACTGCTGTCTCTAAGGGCTCTTCTTCTAACATTTCTTTAATGTTTCAAAACTTTTTTCTTAACTTGTATTTCTGAGCTGTTTTTGACTTGAGTTTGTTCCCTTCCTTTATGGTATACATCCAGAATGTGTGCATACTGCCTCAAAAAAAAAAAAAAAAAAAAAAAAAAAAAGGCTGCAAATGATGAAAATGTGAAGTCTTAAACGTCTTAATTTCAGCAGCTTGGCTTTAGCATCCCCCTCTCTACATTTGCTTTTTCGCCCAAGCTCTAGACTTACATATGAGGTGGCTGCTGCTGCCTGCCATGGTCTTCCAGTTCTCTTATGTCCCCAACCAAAACCTCACCTAGAAATCATTATCTCGCCCCGCTTGCTTCACCAGAAATCTTCATCCCATTCTTCCACCTGGCTCTCTCCTTTCCTGCCAGCACTGCCCCTTTCTACTTTTTGGAGCCAATCCAGTGTTTACTAAACTAGTGGGACTGTATTCAGGTTTGCTATTGCTGAGTAAGTTGTCATAGAACCATAGGATATCCAAGTCAGAAGGAATCCACAAGGGATCCAGCTCCTGGCCCCACACAGGACAGCTCAACATTCAAACCCTACATCTGGAAGAGATATCCAAACTCTCCTTGAACTCCAGCAGCTCAGAGCTGTGCCCACAGCCCTGTGCACCCCATTCCACACCCACTGTGCCGTGATGCAGCCCCTTTCCCTGACCCTGACTGGGAAGTTGTGATGTTCTAGATGGCCAAGCAAGGAAGCTATGTCCAGAAGTGGGAATGGAGTGAAACAGGTGAAACTAACCTTCTCCATTTTGCCGAAGGGGGCTATGTTGTTCACTCCACCCCAAGGAACCGCCATGATGTGGGCCCTGTTCACAGCCAGCAAGCGCCAGCCCAGGGGCCAGGCACTGCAGAAAGGAGCCTTAGAAGTACCTAGAGCATCTCAGCTCTGAGCATAGCTCTATGGTTATCAGAGCAGAAGCTTGTCCTCCTGATGCTACCACACATGATCTTATACCCCTATGGTTTGCTCCACTGCCTCCTTCCCCAGCTCTGCCTCATCTCTGTGCTTCCAGCTTTACCAGCGCCTGCCCAAACCCTCCCTACAAAGGAGACCATGCCTCTGCCCATTTGATGCTGGATTACATTTCTGATTTACAACTCAGTTTGTTTCCAGGAGAGTGCACCTTTTGTAGACTTCTCGTGTTGCTGCTGAGTAAGAGATCACGGCATCTTTAATCTTCCACCATGAAATCCCTCTGCACCCTGCCACGCTTAGATGCCAACGGCTTCAAAGGCTGCCCTAGCCAACCTAGCATCACAACGCTGCCGACTGTGGGTGCTTGAGGGGACATTTTTGCCTGTTGTGATCATTTAAGTACTTGTCCTGAAAATATTCATGCACATATTCCATTTGAATCATAAGAGCACTGTGGAATCCCATTCATCTCAGAAAAATTAAATTCCAGTCTGCTGCTGCTATGCCTGGATCTTGCAAAATGTTGTAGTACAGAAATACAGCTCCTACCTGAAAGTGTGTGTTTCTTCCTTGGCTCTCTGCTGTCATGTGTTGCCTACACATGCCTAGTAGGGCTGCACACATTCTGGACTGAAGCTGCCTTTCATTCACCCAACCAGAAGCACCTGCCCACTTTTATCACGTAGACAAGACACTAAAGTCCCTGTTAGCTCCTCTTAGCATAGGCATAATTGCTGTTATGCACTGGAGCTATTGCCCTTGGGGATGGTTGCAGGATGGAGGAGTTGCTGAGTTGCTGTCCATCTCCAGCATGTGGTTTCCTCCATATCAAAAATGTCCTGATGGGAAAAAAAGGCCCTTCTGTGGATTTGATCCTTCACCTTGGGGCCAAAATAGATACAATTTAACCTGAAAGCTAATCTGTGTCAGAAACACATATCTGAACTATCATGGGAGCTGGGATAGACTTAAGTCAGGGTAATTGTACAGCAGTTCTTCGGCAGTAGTGATCTCTTTCTTCTCTGTAGGTGTCCAGATTGGTGTTTAGTTGTATAAGAGGAAGCAAAGCTGCAGACAAATCCTTGAGGAGTCCTTGTACCCTGCAGAAACAGCACAAGCACAGCAATGACAGTATGGTAGAGCAGGAGGGGCCACTGGATGGTATAAGGTTTTTATTCAAGTTGTAACTGGGAGCATCTTTTCACTGGCTGCCAGTGCTTTTTTCCTACTGATTAATGCAGACGTGGTGATGGCAAGTGACATGCAGTACAGTGTTGTTTTAAACACTTATTTACTGGAGACAGTAAGAGAGGATGCCATGCCTTCTCTCTATGAGGAGAAAATAGGGTGTGCATGAGATGTATGCACTTTGAAGTAGGAAGCACTCAACACAAGAGCACTTTTGTTTGGGAGACCCAACCTGGCGCTCTGCTCAGCGAATTCTAAGCCTCTAGACCAGAATCCATGTCTTCTGATTCAAAAGGAACATTTGCCCTTCGGTTCACCAAGGTCAGTCATCTTATATGAAAATTCCATTGTGTGGTTTGGGTTGGAACATTCATGAGACGTTCTTCTACACTTTTAAAAATAAAAATAAAAAAAAACCTTACCCCAAAATAGCCAAATCATTACAAAGCCACTAAATATGCCTATGGAAAAGTTTTCCATAGCAGTAATCTTATTTGCCTTTTTTATTTGTGCTTAAGACAAGCCATGCTGAAAATTTTGGAAAGGGAGCAGAGAAATGCACAGCAGGGAGAGGCCTTTTTCTTTTTATCTGATAAAAAAACCAGACTGCTGTTAGATCAACATTTTAATAAAGAAGACAACACCACAGTTCCCATCAAACCTACAGCCTCAATATTAGAAGCAATCCATCAGTCTCCTCTAGGAAAGCTCCTGCTGCCCAAGGCACAGATTCATTTACCTGTAAGAGCACAGACAACTCCAGATTAGGCTCATACCTGAGAGAAAAAGGTAAAAAAAAAAGGCTGACACATGTTTTGGTTTCATTGTGGACAAATTCCATCTCATCTTATTTTTGTCAGATGTTTCTCTCCCATTTCTGTCTCTGGTTTCCATTTAAACATCACATATTTTCATTTAAAAATAAATTCTCGCATACAGAGAACTAAACTAATATATATTTAAATATATATATATATATAACACAAAATAGAAATGCTACCCAAAGATCTAAGCATATTCTCTTCGTAACACAATACTAGAGAATATAACTGCCTTTTCCTTTCCCAGGGTATACGAACAGCTTTAGGAATAAAATATCCAAAACTATCTGAGGATTAATTTGTGACAAGAAAAATGTCAGTTAAGGAATGTGCCTGTTTTGTCCACTAGTATTAGGATTCTGTGCACTGGTGATGAATGTACAGATAGAGATACAGATAGAATCATTGTAATGACTTCAGAGTTTAACTTCAGAAAAACATCAGATGGGAGTTAATGAGTGTGCAGAAGGTATGATGGCTGCTCCAAAAGTAATGCTTCCTGTTTTACTATGTTGACACATCAGAGGTGGATGTTGGTGCCATGGCAGAAGAGGTTGAACCTTCCCACCAACATTCCATTGCATATCATTGCCATGTGGCAGATGGTAGCAGAGGGACACACTGTGACACTAAAGGCATTTAACATAGAAGTGCATATGAAGCACAGGTGTGTCACTGAACTCCTCCATGCAGGAAAAAATGGCACCCACTGACATTCACCTACACTTGCTGAATGTTGATGGAGAACAAACAGTGGATGTGAGCGCAGAGAGGTGGAGGTGGTGTGCTCCAGCAGTGGTGACAGAAATGTGAAAATCAAGTCATGTTCTAGATGGCCACACAGATTGTTACTAGTGTGACATGCAGGCTCTTGTTTATCGCTGCTGAAAATGCATAGCTAATGATGGTGACTGTGTCGAAAAAGAGTTTTGTAGTTGAGAATTTGTTCTGTCAAGCAGTGTCATTGTGCTCTTTGTATCTGTTGTTTGCATGGAAATAGAGAGGCATTGCTTTCAGATGGCATATGTATAAGATAACGTTTCTCTTGGATGACACCGGAAGAATGTAAGAAGGACTGTGTAGGAACAGGTGGATCTTTCTTAATCAAGAGGAGATTATTTTTCTTTCTAAAAGATGATCACTGTCACAAGTACTCTTCATGATCCAGAAAGCTGAATTTTCACAGGGATGTCAGGGGATCTGAATTATGCAGGTGGTCAGACCATACTGATGTCTTCTAGTCTTAAAATCAATGTATCTCACACTCAGATATGAAAGGAAGGAAAAGACAGGTAGTAGCACAGAGTTTATACATTTACAAATCACCTACAATTCTGCTTGTTTGAAGTTTACACAGAAATGTCAGCCAAAGTCAAGTTCCCTTCAAATCAGTCGTTACCATTTTCTCTTCAATTGCGCAGTAGTGGCTTCAAGCAATATCTGAAAACGACAGTGGCTGATTACAGGGTTACAATGAGCTGAGGGTCTACAGATAGGCAGAAAAGCAAGGAAAAGGGCATTACAGTTCAGAAAGACTAAGGAGCAGAAGTGAAACACAATTGCATGAGGTCTTGACAAATTACATTTACTCCCAGAAGCAAAACATTTGTGCGTGTGCCACCTGCTGAGGATGAAAGCTGCATGGCAAGCAGTAAGAAGAGTTCTGTACAAGCACAGACTTTACAGACAAGTGTAAAAGGGATGTGGATTTTCCCACTGCTACACTGAGAACCAACCAGCAGGCTGGCTGACTGCCACGGAGACACACTTGCCTACAGGCTTACCCTTCCTCTAACTGAAAATCCAAACTTGACCCATGTTCTGTTAACTGTTAAGTTCAACAAGCAATTGCACTTCACAAACAATGGTTTCAAAGGTTATTGATACAGATAAAGGAATCTCATCTGTGCCCATCACAGGAGAGGTTTTCGTCTCTATATGTCATTATTAGGAAGAGGTTGGTCAAGAAGACCTGCATTAGCATTTAGGGCACGAAGCTGTATTAAAGAAAGAAAGGCATTGAGTATGAGATCTCTAAATAGGACCAGAATGGATTTATTAGAGTGCCAGTGTGTTGCAACACTCAAATGAACATTTAGGGGCAGCCAACAGAGAGAAGTTGCAGTAAACATCAGACCTGCACAGTTTCTTTTAGACAATCCTTCTGTACTTCATTAAGTCTTGCCTGTGGTAAGCCAAGTCAAACACAGCGTGAAAACATCTCTGTATTTCAGCTTGTGCTAAATAAATGTGTCTTCCTATTGCTTTTTTAATGACAGATGCTTTCCTTTGGATCTTCATTGACTAGCACAAGTCGTTCTACTGTGGGATAAAAGTTCTGCATGTGTGCATGGGAATGCATGTGGATAAACTGTGGTGTTCAAATGTGCATACCAGTGAATACACATATTCCATTTTTCTTAAAAAGCTGCCTGTCCACCACAATCAGTGGTGACTGGGGGCATTTCTTGTACGGAAGTCCAGCTCAGCAGCTAGGCAAACACTACACTAGGAGGCTGTGGATGCTCCATCCCTGGAGGCATTCAGAACCAGGCTGGATGTGGCTCTGGGCAGCCTGATCTGGTGGTTGGCGACCCTGCACATAGCAGGGGGATTGAAACTAGATGATCACTGTGGTCCTTTTCAACCCAGGCCATTCTATGATTCTATGATTCAAAACAGACATTTGTAAAAGGCATCTGAAAAGGAAATTAGGAAATACACGTGCCACCCATGCAAACCTTTCCTGTCAGACTGCAGGGATGTGTTCTCGCTCGCTTAGGTTCCTGCATCTCATCTTCACCTCAGTTAAGATATGGATAAATCACAAGATGGTAAAGGCCAGCCATATATCTGTGTATATGCCTATGTTCCCCTTCTGGAAAATGTTATAAAAAGGCTTCGAGTTTCTTTGAATGTACTGAAATTTCAAATTCCTGATGATCTACATTTCTGCAACTATAGTTAATAAAATTGCCAAAGGAGAGCAAGAACACTTGGAGCTGCCAGTTGGCTTCACAGATGATCTTCTCTTAAAGAGCTAGATTTCTGAATGTCATGTCAGGGTAGGGTGGAGAAGCACACTGTCCCTCAGCAAAAGCAGAGCCAAAAGGATGGTGAGTTTTGGGCATATGTGAGCAGTGCAGAGGCTTTGGAGAGCCAAGATCTCCTTGGCTGGACTCCCACTACAGCATTCTGTCTGTAGCCGTGTCATCTAGGGACATAGCAAGATGTCATCTCAGATCCTGTTAACCAGACCCATGGACATCCCACCTGATGATGCTCTAGCACAATCCAAGCTGAGGATGAATAGGATGCTGTGGACATTGCCTTCAGCTTTCTTTCAGAAATCACATGAATACTGAGCAACTTGATGGTCAGGATTTCTTTTGTTAAGAATACTTTTTGTATTTTAAGAATACTTTTGTATTCTTAACAAAAATACACTCTACTTCCAAAACATGACATTCTTAATTGCATTCATAAAGTAAATTTTGTCCTTTTATGTAGAAGCATTGGAGGCTGCTGCCTTTTAAATTTAATCTAGCAAATCTATAGAAGCACTGAATTTATCTATCTCATCAATTGGACAATGGGTAATAACCTCAATGTCGAGGTTCAGGTTGGATGTGAGGAGAGATTTAGTCTCAGAAAGAGCAATGAGGCAGTGGCACAGGTTGCCCAGGGAGGTGGTGCAATCTCCATCCCTGGAGATGTTCCAGAATTGTGTGGATGTGGCACTGAGGGACGTGGTCGGTGGGCATGGTGGGGGTGGGCTGCTGGTTGGACTGGATGATCTTGGTGGTCCTTTACAAATGTAATGATTCTGTGACTCTATTCTACAACCTGCAATGGGACAGCACATGATGCTTTCATTAATATAGGGATTTTGAGCAGTTTCCTTGCTGGTCAGTTGAAAGGGGAAAATATTAAGAACAAAACAATAGCATCACCAGAGAATCTGATAGTATTCCTCTGTGTCCATACACTTTCCTTGTAAAATTTTTAGCTATTTCCGTGGCTACAGAGTGTGCATTCATACAGCCACGCACACACACACACACGTATACATATACTGACAAAGAGCCTGCTTATGGCCAGAAAAAGATCCTATATGAGCCTGCAGACAACTGAAAGATAAAATATTCCTTTATAACACCCTGCATGGTTGTTGTCATGGCAGAACTATATCCTCAAATAACTTTTTGTACAGTAGTATATAAAGACATGTTTTTGACATTCCTCCTGCTCCTTCAGCAAACAAACATTTTATCAGTTTACCTTTAAAATAACGTGCTTCCCGTCTCCTTCTCAATTGCCTAGCCAGAAGAACTGACCGTTTTTCCACCACAGAACAAGTTTCTCTTTATTTAAGCATTTCTCAATCCCTGAAAGTAGGGCAAGGAGCACGCAGGACTGTGAGCACTGGGGCAGGCAGGCTGCTGGGGAAGTGCAGCTGAAAAGCAGGCTTATTCTGCTCCTCTCCAATCCTGGCCCCTCGGCTGTGAATACTGACCAAAGTGTGGAGAATCATGTTTCTGCTTCGGCAGGCCGGCTGAGTGGGGAACGATGATTGCAAGCAGATGTACCCATGTTCTCATGCAAAAGGAATTCAGGATTTTGTAGAGGCTGAAGGATGCGCGGCAGGCTCCTGGGAGTGTTTCACCCTCCCTTAATTCTTTGCAGGTGTTGGAAGTCGGTGTGCTGTAGGGTGTTACGTCCTCGCCTTGCCATCCAGAATACATGGGGAGGAGCGGCAAGGCAAGGGATAGTAGAAGGGCAGAGAGAGAAGGAATGTCTTGCAGGGCAGGGCAGGTCTGGTTAAAGGGGAAATACGGCTCTGTCTTGTAAGGTCTTGTGGATGTGGGATAAGTTTTAGTAACTCCATAGGTCAGGCTGATGGTTGGACTTGATGATCTTCCATCAAAGATGGAAGGTCTTTTCCATCTTTGATGATTCTGTGACCCTGTGACTTGTACTCCTCGTAAATGCCAGAATCACAGAATGAAAGTATATCCTTAGTTGGAAGGGACCCACAAGGACCATTGAGTCCAACTCCCAGTCCCACACAGGACCACACAAAATTCAGACCCTATGTCTGACAGTGGTATCCAAATGCTCCTTGAAATCAAGCACTTGGTGCCATGCCCACTGCCCTGGGCAGCCTGTTCTGTGCCCACCATCCTCTGGTGCAGACACTTTCCCTAGCCCCCAGCTGCCCCTCCCCTGACAGCTCCATGCCTTTCCTCAGGCCATGTTGCTGTCACAGAGAGCAGAGCTCAGTGCTGCCCCTTCGCTCCCCTTGTGAGGAGACTCCTCAGCCTTTCTGGGCTGTTATTCCAGTGCTCTGTCATCCTCAAAGGAAAGAAGTTCTTTCTCATGTTCAGATGAAGGTTCCTGTATTCCAGTTTGTGCCATTGCATCTTGTTCTGTTACCAATAACTGCCAAAAAAGAGCCTGGCTCCATTAATTTGACACCCACCCATTACACATATTCATAAGCATTGGTGAGATCCCCACTCAGTCTTCTCTTATCTAGGCTGAACAGCCCCAGGTTTCCCAGCCTTTCCTCGTATAAGAGATGCCCTGAATCATCCTTGTTGCCCTTCTCCAGATGCTTCCTAGGAGATATCTGTCTTTTTTGAATCGAGGAGCTCGGAACTGGGCACAGTACTCCAGACCACATTCTTTCTAATGCACTTCTGGGTCCCATCGACCTTGGCCACACAGACATACTGCTGGCTCATAGCCACCCTGTTGCCCTCCAGGACACAGAGATCCTTCTCTACAGAGATCTTCTCCAGTAGGTCAGATCCTAACCTGTACTGATGCATGCCATGATTTCTTCCCAGTTGTAGCACTGTACATTCAGCTTTGTTGAACCTTATCCAGTTCCTCTCCACCCAACTCTGCAGCCTACCCAGGTCTTGCGTGGTGGCACAGCCTTTTGATGTGTCAGCCACTCCTTTCAGCTTCGCATCATCATCAAACTTGCTGAAGGTGGACTCTATCCCTTCATGTAGGTCGTCGATGAAGATGTTGAACAAGATTGGACCCAGCATGGAAACTCTAGTTACAGGCCTTTAACCAAACTGTGCTGCTGACATAGTGTCACAACCCTCTGAGATCTGCCAGGTAGACAATTCTCAATCTACCTCACTGTCCACTCATCTATGCCACACTTCCTGAGCTTATCTACAAGGCTTTCATGGGAGAAAGCATCAAAGAAGCTCTTGATTCAGTAACAGCATTTGCAGCTGTATTATGATGCTACTACTGCAACTTGTTGTGTACTGTGGAAAACACAGTTTGTCTAATGTAGACATCTAAATCAAAAGGAACAGGACCTGGAAACCTTCAAAACATTTTTCTGTTGGTTCATTGCTGACTTCTCCAGAAATATCAGTGCTCACGTGAGGAGATCTACACTTTGAAATAATGAAAAATTATATTCAAGTCTGACCCCTGAGGCTCTGATTCAGTGAACACCTTTTAACATAATGATGGGTTAAGCAATCCCTGCCCAGCCCTTTCCTTCACCGTTGTGTTTTCCCACACAGCTCTCCATGCAGCGATCTCTGCCAGGAAAGTGGTTTCAGCTGATAGCACCAAAGCTTTCAGCTTCCCCCATAACTTCACCTGCATCCAGTCTGCAGAATCACATAATCACAGAATCACAGAATGACCCGGGTTGGAAGGGACCACAAGGATCATGACTCTTCAACTCCCCTGCCACAGGCAGGGCCACCAACGTCCCCATTTAACACTAGACCAGGCTGCCCAGGGCCCCATCCAACCTGGCCTTGAACACCTCCAGGGATGGGGCATCCACAGCCTCTCTGGGCAGCCTGTTCCAGCACCTCACCACTCTCTCTGTAAAGAACTTCCCCCTGACATCCAACCTAAATCTTCCTTCCTTCAACTTAAACCCATTTCCCCTTGTCCTGCTGTTATCTACCCTCTCAAGGAATTGATTCCCCTCCATTTTGTAGGCTCCCTTTAGGTACTGAAAGGCTGCAATGAGGTCACCCCGCAGCCACCTTTTCTCCAGGCTGAACAAGCCCAGCTCCCTCAGCCTATCTTCACAGGGGAGGTGCTCCAGCCCCCTGACCATCTTTGTAGCTCTCCTCTGGACCCTCTCCAACAGCTCCCTGTCTTTCTTGTACTGGGGGCTCCAGACCTGGACACAGTACTCCAGATGGGGCCTCACAGCAGCAGAGTAGAGGGGGACAATCACCTCCCTGTCCCTGCTGGCCACCCCTCTTCTGATGGAACCCAGCCCATAATTGACCAAGTGATTTGTTAGCAGAGTGACCCAGAGAGCAGGAGGAAGGAATGAGGACAACATTAGATAAGAGTCCCCTCCCAGCTGTATCCTGAGATGAACTCAGTGATGCATTCAGTAAACACAGGACAAGGGAGGCCATGGAAATGAGCAAATGAGCTTGTCAATGGGGTGTCCCAAAACAAGCAAATGGGGAGGTTGTTTTGGCTGCCTGGTAGAGCATGGTTCTCAGCAGAAGAGGCAACTTGAGGTTGCCTCTTCTCTCTGAGGCAACCCAGCACGGCCATGTAGCCACAGAAGCAGCTAAAATGACGGTGAAATCAGCAGCCTGATTCCATCCCTGAGTTAATTGTGGGGTAGAAGCAATCAGATGCTTTGTGATAAAGGCTGTACAGCACACAGGGAGACACGATGCCACCAGCATATAGGCATTATTTAAGAAGCCCTCATGACTCTTCTGCCTGGCCAGTAGGGAAATGAAGAAGTTTCTGCAGAGACACCTACTCAAAAGCCACTTCATTTCAGCTCCTTCAGCACTTTGTCCTGCAAGGACTTCAAAATCCTGGCCCTGTGTCCTGCCCAGAGGTCTTGCCCCTGTAAGTGAGTCATGTTCCTGCAGCAGGACATGAGCTGCAGCCAGTGCAGGAAAAACCAACTCTGTGGAGGCTTCTGGGCTGACAAGAGAGGAGACAAATCTGTCATTGCCATCAGCTTTATAGCAATGGGGACAAAAAGGCCCTCCGTTGTCTTGGTCACTTTTTAATGTCTTGCTACCTCTGACCTTAGTAGCAAGAAGATGGTTTGTTTCTTTGTGTCCCCAAGTGCTAAGCTTCATGCAGCTTCCTGTCGAGGTACAGGAGATGCAGTAGATACATGCAGGTACTGAGAGGCTGAAGATGGTGCTGAGTGGTCACCTCCGTGGCACCTCACTTCAGCTCATAGAGACACTCCAGTGTGGCTCTGCAGCTGGGGGCTCCTCTGGTGTATTGCTTGTGGTCCTCATGAGTCAGCCATCATAGAGAAGTATATGCTGAGGACATCCAGCCCTTTGCTGTAGGTCCTTACATATAAGTGGTCAAGCTGATGACTCTTCTGATGCTCTTTTGGTGCTATCACCCAACCAGAAGTGATTGACAGCGTCCCAGGGTGCCACATCCAGGAGATCAGTGGGACTGAAAGAAGCCATTGTGAGGTTTGTGGTGGTGAGCAGCCCCAGCACACTGCCTGAGTCCCTCTCCTCCTGTGGGATGCAGGGCAGCTCTTCCTGACTGAGCTGTGGGTCACAGAACAGCTCATCTCAGACAGGAAACACAGCTCCCACTCTGTTTAGACAAATCACAGACAGGTAGCAAAGCAGGGAGATATGTTCTGCCATACAGAATTCTAGTTCGCAGCAAAACAAAAATACTGCATAAATGTATTTCTGATTTTGAATGCATCAACTGTTCTCGTAGTCTGTGACCTGTTTCTGCATTTTCACAATCAAAGGTTCCTGTGTGGGACAGTAGTTCTTAAGCAGCTGTAGTACAGGCACTGGAACCAGTTTCCCAGATTTTCTTTTTTCTAATAACTAATTAAATAAGGATTATGAGCACCATCATGAGACAAATCAAGTACGACGGTGAGACTTTCCTTGGTAGATAGCACTGTGTTATTAAGCCAGCAACTGGAGCAGAAACTACTTCTAGACAGATGTAAAAGAAAGGAAAAAAGGAGTTGACGAGTCATTAGTCTGAATTACTGGAGAATGGGCAGCAAGCTGACAGGTAGCTTCCAGCAAATTTCCATGTAAAGGTTTAGCAGCACCTCCCCAACCAAAGGTTTGGGATAAGTTTCATTCCTGATCACCAAGAAACACACGGACATTATTAGCCTGGGGCGACACTGATATTTAGAAACCTGATGAGGCAACTCTGATGGGGAAAAAAAAAACAGCATGCTTCTGGCACCACAGGAGATGGGCAGGAAGGGAAGGGACACACGTCCTGCTCATTGAGATATCTTATTTCACATTTCTTGGCCCATATTATTTAAATGGCACGTCAGCCTAAATCAGAAAGAGAGACAGTTTATTTTTCACATTTGCGATTTGGCTCTGTGTCGCCTGTAATAGCTGTACACAAATCCTTCATTTACTGGGCTGCCCAGTAACTAAACAGGCTATTTTGGGTGAAATTCTTCCTGTCTTCCTGTGGACGCGGCCTCTGTTGGCTGCCCCCGCTGCCTCCTCACATTCCAGCCGTAGATCTGTTTATACCATTGCATTTCTCAGCCTGTGCACCAATAACTCCGGCTGGAGCCCTGACATTATGCATCTCTCCCTTCTGCTAAAACACTGTGCTGTGTCTCTTCTACAGGGGCTCCTGTAGAAGGAAGGCATCAACACACGGGTACTCTGGTGCCTGATTTATTCCATTAATACCTAAAGCTGCTGTTTTTTTGGGGGGAGGAATACTCTACAACAACCTTGTCCCAGTAAAACTGCTGAATTCCATCAAAACCCTCCTCCTGCTCAGACTTCAATCCTTGTCTAAGGCATATGGCCCCATAAATAATACATCCGAGGCAACCCGATCATCCATGCCTGGGACTCACTTGAGCTCCTGTCTCTCATAATATCATCACTAGATTAGCCCTGGGAATTCTTTTAATTTAATCCTTTTAACAGGTCATGTGCAGAAGGGGAGGTGACGGGGAAAATAGACATGTTCAGCTGGGCTGAGCCATCCCTCACCAGGAGCTGCCAGGCCTTTTTAGAGCCGCATCTTCGTGGAGAAATGTCATGGATACCCAGCCCTGGGGAGCCTGGGGCCAGGGCATGGAGTACTGCTATGGAAAAAATTTCCGTAAGTGTATTTAATGGCTTTGTAACAATTCCGTGGTTTGGTTCTGCTGGGGTGGGGCTTTGTTTTTTATCTTTGAAGTATGGAAGTATTTCTCACGAAAGGCCCAACCCGAATGGTACGGTGTAAGTTTCAAATACAACGATCATGGAGCATCTGCTGCCATTGGAAACACCATGTTTGTTTTAGGAAGGAGCACAGAAATCCATAAATTCCATTGTCTGTGTCTTTAGTGCTACCTGGTTTCCCAAATCGCTGGTATCTGGCAGGTGCTCAGTGATGCCTGCAGGTTTTATTCTCACCCCACCCAGTCTTACTCTGGGGACTGTGCCAGGAATACCAAATGTGGGTAATGAAGTGGGTCGTTCTCACAGTACCCAGCAGTGACACTGGTCTCAGAGCTTCCTTTCCCCCTCCTCTCCCCACCCTGCTACAGCTGGAGCTCCACATAAGTGGGCAAAATGGGTACATGGTCCTTTGCAAACTGAATTTCACTGCCCAAACCTCTGCTGCACTGGAAAAGGTGTTGACAGCACTGCTCCTACTGCAAAGCTGGACCTCTTCAAGGCCTTGACATATAGATATTGCACAATATTCAAGCTCTTGGCATATACAGCTGTGTCCTAATTTTATGCTCACAGTGCAAGCTGTGATTTAGGACAGGAAAAACAGTGAGCAAGGATTGAAGGGTGAGTGAATAGACCTGTTCTGAAGGATTATGAATGTGTCTGTACTCAATGATTTTTAGTCCAAGAAAGCTGCACTGCAGACCTGCACCCTCATATTGCACTCTGGGCAAGGTTCTGGGTTAAAGACAATCAGAAAGGCCAACAGGCTTTTTCTGTTTCAGACCATTTCCCCTAAGTGATGAACACAGAGACAGAGCACTGGAACAGGCTGTCAAGAGTTGTTGTGGGTTCTCCTTCTCTGGAGATATTCAAGACCCACCTGGACACTCTCCTGAGCAACCTACTGTAGAGAACCTCCTTTAGCAGGGAGCTGGACTCAATTATCCCAAATTATCTCCCTTCCAACCTCTGTGATTCTGTGATGAGGTAAGCACTCTGACATTGTTTTTGTGGGACGCACATCATGTCGTGGGCAAAGCAAAGAGACATTGTCCAAAGGGTTGTAAACTTCTCCGTTTCTTTAAAAAATGAGACTGGAAAAGATGGGCTGGGATCCTTATCTGGAAATAAATTCTGCAGAAACCCTGTCTGCAGGGTGCAAATATTTTAAAATAGTACTGATACAACAGAATGACTTTTAAAACATAACAAATCATATTTTGCATTTCTGTAATGCCTTTCATCCTATTTTCTCTTTACAAACATAAACACATGAAGTTTAACAGCACATCTGGCTGAGCACTGTGCCATGTGAGAGCTCTCCTGTCCCAGCTCAGTGGATGAGCGAGCCCACGGAGACTGCAGGGACTCACCTCCCTGCTTCAAATGGATCTCTGCTGCAGAACGTGGACCACAGATCTCCTGGTGCTCGTAAAGAGGCCGGATCACAGATCTGCTATGATCAAAGATAAAATATTGAGAGGGTGGAAAGACTGCAGGGGACAAAATAAGCACCACTTTCCCAGTTGTCTTCTTTAAGCTCTTCAGCATCTACCCAAAGCATTTTCAATGCTGAGATGTCATCTCATTTGGATTTCTGATTCATGCTCAGGAGCCTGGTATTGTACTAGAAACTGATTATCAGGAGACACATTTACTGTGTGGCGAATCAGAATTTGTTATTATCACCACCCCATTAATTTCCACACACATCTGCTGGAGCACTTGTTTCTGCCTGTGTCTCGCATTTATCTTCATCTAATCCACTTTTCACTGCCCTTGTCCTAGTGCCAGAAACTATCATCAGGCACTGTAAACACTCGTTAGTTTACTATTTGTGATTGCCAGCTCTTCAAACCCCACTTTGTTGGGGTTTAAGGGCTGTAGGATTTTCTGTGATGCTGCAATTATTTGGCTGCATTAGGAAACAACTCACAGGCAGGTAGCATGAGCCAGCTTCTCAGCTGTAGGAAGGGCAGGGAGGTTTGGGCTTGCCAAGGATGGCCCTGGGAACTAAGGAAGCCAGGTCCTTGGGTATGGATGGGGTGCCTTTAGCACCCTGCCAACTACTTCTGAAAAGCTCAGCCCCAGCCTAGCATTTGATAAGCACATACTGGTCGATGGGCTGAAGCTTAGGCCAAGTGATCTTAGTGGGCTTTTCCAACTTTAATGATTCCATGAAATAGCCCAGGTGGCTGATTCTGGCAGCGGGTGGGATGCAGGTTTCTCCCACAAGGGACTTGTCCTCAGCAGGGAGGGAATGCTCCTGAGGAGATGGTGCATCCTGATCCCAGGCTTCCTGTCAGCCTGCGAGGCTCCTGCAGTTAAAATGTTTTCTGCTGAATCAAAAAGAGTTCCTCCCATGTTACTTGACAGCCTCTTTTCCTCTGTCAGATGTAATTAGCTAACCCTAATTAAAGGGCTGCAGCCAGGCTCAGCAGGAAGCCTGAGGAGCTCACTTCTTAACCAACAGCTTTTCATTTCTGTTCAGCTTTCAAGCAGCTGGAGGCCCTGAAGCCTGACCTGACCTTCCAGGGCACTGAGCTGCCTCTGCCACCTCCTGTTTCAAGCCGTGAATGAAGATGGGGCTCCATGGGATGGGCAGCAATAGGCATGTGGGGGGAACTGTTTGCAGCTGGGTAATGCTCAGTGCTGCAGGCACCTGCAGGAGCCACCAAAGGGCTTCTCCTGGTTTAATTCCTTGAGTAGTGATGGGCGTGCTGAAATGTTGTGGATGGAAGAAATGCCATCTCCCAGCACAACTGTTGCTCTGGTGTGCTGCAATCCTTCCTATTTGCATTCATCGTGCCCAGCTGACGTTATACCTTTTTCTTTCTGCCTTCAGCTGTAATATAGACCGTGATGTGTATCTTGTATATATATAAATATATCCTTCCAGAGGTCTTTGGGCAACTGCATTCAGCCTGGAGGCAGGGAAGTCCATGGTGCCGATGGCCTTAGCGTTAAGTGAGCAGATCTGTGGAGAGAGTGAAGAGGGGAAAATTTGCATACCCATCACTACAGCCATCCACAGCAGTGTAAGTTATACACAAATCAGTGCCAGGAATACCTCTGCCACAGCACCCCCTCAGCATCAGATTCCCTACAGCTTATTTTACCCTTTGGTGTCTTTGTGCAAATCACGTAGTATTGATTTCAGAAAAGCAGTGTTTTGGAAGGCGCGTGTATAATCCTAAATGTGCAGAGGCACCTCGTGTAACTGATTGGTGCTGCCTCCCCCCCGACAGGCATGCTGACATGCCATTGACTTTAGCAGTGGTAAATTACATTTGTGAATTCATCTGACTTCAGCTCCTACTCACCAGCTCATGTTATGCCCTTCTCTGCAACTTTATTTAGACTTACACTTTGTAAAGAATACATGAAAGCATATACATGGATATGACTCTTATGTATATTTAGGAACATCACCTCTCAGCTTCCTTCTTGGTTGAAAAACCAGTCAGCATGCTTGTGGCCACCTGGAAAGGCTCAGCCCCCAGCGAAGGCTCACTGACTGTCCTCCTACAGACCATCCTCAATGCTTGCTCTCCCTCCCCAGTTTGCTTGTCTCTCTCCAGAAGTGGCCTTGCTGACTCTGAACAGAGGCAGGAAGACACGTTGCTCCTGTGTGAAGCACCTCTTCTATGCAGCTGGGGCTTTCCACAGCCTTCCCTTGGGAAGTCATGTCAAGAAGGTTATTCATGACAGCTCTGACAGCCTTTCTCCTGCCTTGTAGGTACTCCTTATACTTTGCAAGCTACAGTCTGCCCCTATTTTGGAAACATTTAAACCTGTTTTGAATGGTTATTATTTAATCAGATGTTATTCTTTTTCTCTAGTCTATCATTATCATCACAGTTTCATCCACTGACTTTCCCACAGCACATTTAATTTTGCAGTATGGTTGAATGTAACATCCTATGATTTAAATATTAGATGAAAATTTGCTGAGTAAACTTCCTGATTTTTATTTCACAGGCCTTCTTGGCAAGAGTTGAACATGAGTATTCTCTTCTTCAAATCCTTTTCTGGTGATGGCTTTGACTGGTATTGGCTGTCATTATAATGCTCCAGGCTCTTGTACTGTAGACAACTGTTGATATTCCAAACAAAGGTAAATCCCAGCAGCTTATTTAGAAGGAATTCAGCTTCTAAAATTAAAGTTTAATTACCAAAATATTTCAACATTTACTGAGTTAATTAGGATCAGCAAAATCCCATTCAGATGTAGTGGTTTCCTTATTTCCATTTACATTTAGATCCATATGGGCTTCAACAGATTCCACTATGAAACCAAGTCAGCAAAAGTGCATGCAGCCTTTTTTCTTCCCCTTCCCTTCCCTTCCCTTCCCTTCCCTTCCCTTCCCTTCCCTTCCCTTCCCTCTCTCACTTGCTTTATTTTTTTTCTCTTTTCAGTTTTTGTCAGTGTTGATTACACAGTGGTACTCTGCTTCACTCTAAATGCATAGTCTTATTTGAAACTCACTGAAGCTGATGAAAGCCCTTCCACTGGTCTCAGAAGGCATTACTTGAGGCTCATATTCTATGCATTACCTCACTGTAAGCATCTGAGCTATGTAAAGAATATAATCTCTTTCTATCATGTCTTCTTTTTGTTCCCATTTTTTAAACATGCCATACAAGCTGTTAATGGAACAAATGACACGGAAACATAATCTGTACTCTTGCAGGTTTTGTGACTGTGCTTGCTGCTTATTTCTTATCGCCAAAGTGATAAAGCCCTGTTGGTGATACCATAATTGAGTTTAGTGGAAGTGATTTATCAGATTGCTAACAAAGAATGAAAACATCAGGGAGGGGGAACAAACAGCAGGAGAATATGAACTTTTCAGAAACAAGAGCCTTAGTTTTTATGTAAATGGCTGTGTTAATGAAAACCAAGTGGGAAAAGAAAATAGTCACAATAATTTTGCTTACAGAGCAGATAGCTTATCTAAGGAAACAGGATTTGAAAGTTCTTCCTGAAATGCCATGTAGGTTTCACTGTCTCTCTGATAACATCTAGTGTGTAGAATCTGTGCTTTACTCCTTGCTGTTAACTCATTAGGAATAAATGTATAAATCTTCATTACACAGAGAAAACATGAAAGAGGCCCTACTGTCTGAACACAGCACCAAAAAACACACTTTGAATTTTTCTTTCATGAGAAAGTGTAATTTTTCCAGAGCCAAACTGAAGTCCTCAGAAGAAAGCCCCACTGATTTCGATAGAGTGTGGACTGAGATTTTGGTTGGTATATTTTCCTATTCTTTCTTTTAGGAATTATTATCCAATATTTGTGCTCTAGTAGCACTCAAAAGCCCCCAGCTCAGAATCTCACTGTGCTGAACCCAGGATAAATACACATGAAGTCATCAGGTTTGGTAAGCACATGTGTATCTACTGGCTGCTGGAGACTGACAGACATCAGGCATAGGGCTCTTTGCTGGCCATGTACTGCTGTCCTGCTTGGCTTCCACTACCCTGGAAAGATTCACTGAGTCGTGGAATGACAGACTAATCCTGAGTTGAGATGGACCTACAAAGACCACTGAGTCCAGCTCCCAGCTCCACACAGCACCATTCAAAATTCAAGCCATGCCACTGCCCTATGGTGCTTTACTTCTGAGCTCACTTTCCTTGCCATTAACAAAATAAATTCACTAACACAACAGTTTCAATCTTATTTAGCCGAGGAGTCATCTTTTTAGAGAAATTCTTTTCTTTTTCTTTTTTTTCTTAATTCATTGTTTCATTTTCCTCTCTATAGGTACGAGAAATGTGAAACAGCCCCATCAAAAACTTCTAATTTTGATAAATTAATCGTCTCCCCGTAGAGCAACCGATTACAGGAGATGCTGTGAAGCACGCTTGCTCATTTCAGAATGCCCCAAATTCATTAGCTATTCCACTTGAGTTATGAGTTAGTGAGCCACACGAAGAAAATGTGTTTGGAATAACTCTTTGCAGCTCTAATGTTTTTAAATAGGCAACTAACAATGTACCATTCCCTCCTATTCAGTTGTTTGTTTTATTTTTCATGTGAAAAGAGAATGTAATCAGCTTTCCTGTTATAGAAGAAGATGAGGATAAAGTGCCCATCGTTAAACCACGTCTGCTGGCATCTCCTTATTTTCACAGAACAATGGTTATTTTCTAAATCTTCTATTTTCCATTAACCTGTGTGTGTTTGGTTACTGCTTTTTCTGTCATGATTTCTCTAAAGTAGCTCCCTAAAATCACTGTGACAGCATTTTGCTGTATATATTCTTCTCTTGTTTTGTAGGCAGGGGTGGCTTTCTTGCTGGTAAATTATTCAAGAAGCTGAGCAGGGCTCTTACTATGGGACCAGAATGGATCTGTCTATCTCCTTTATATCTTCTATGGAAATTGTCTACTGTGAGAAGCTTGCACCACAGTTCTCTGTGCTTTCAGTGTCAGAAATGCTACAAGAACACTGCAGTAGGTGAGTCTGCTCTATGGAGGTCAATGTTGCACTCAGCCCTTGTGGAGCATCGCGGATCCTGAGTACCCCTGCCTCAGCCCTGGTTTGTACCCAGATTTTTTTGTTCCAGTTCCCATGCCAAGATAAAGACAGAGGTTAGGCAGAAGACAAAAAAGCAGTGAATTTTTGGACAGCTTCTTGCCTCTTGGCCAGAATGGTAATGCAGCCACACAGGATCATTACAAGCCCATTGTGTGAGGATGTAACCACTCTGATACTCACATTGCTACTGCAAATCCAAAGACTGTGAGACTGCAAGACTGGCTGAAAAAGATGTGGCAAAAAATCAGTAGGCACTGGGAGGTGGAGTAAAGACAGAACTGTGTGGATGCCTTCAAAAACCCAGAAAGAAAATGGTCATGACAGTGCTGTCCCACAAGTTCATCCAAAAACTGCAGTGAATATGTGTATTGAATAAAGACAGTCTGCAAGGTTGTGGCAGCTGCCAGATGTCTTTTCTGTTGCTTCTTTAACCATAATTTAACTGTTAATGCATTCAAAGGCCTCAAGCAACCTTAGGACCATGAGCTGCAAAGGGACTCCATTGCTGTATGGAGAATGATGAAGACTCTTCCAAAAATCAAATTCAGAAGAATATCGGATTCAAAGTCAAGAGGTTTCAAATAAATGAAGGCTGCAGGTTCAATAGCATAATACTCACTTTGGCTTCTCTCTCTGGGCCAGCTTACATCTCTCAGAGCTCAACTCCAAGTCCAACTTTCAACCCAAGTCTAAGCGCAAGTAAAGCACTGTCAAGGGAATATTCTAGATTCTCCTACAGGCTCAGCCTTAGCAACTAGCATCAGTAAAGCAACTGGAAGAAGTCCGGTAAGTCAATAAAACCAGACTTTGGCAGTCATACCAACTACAGAATGGAAGGATCCACTCCTCTTTTGTCCTTTGACACAGAACATTCCATTAACCCAAGACAAACTTAAACTCTTGGGGGCAAAAATAAAACCTGCAACAACCGATTTAGAGCACCTCAAAAAGGTAGGAGGAGAGAGGGAAAGAAAGGGCCATGCTAGAGTAAGGAATCTGTCAGGGGAAAAAAACCCTGAACATATGATCTTCAAAGGTGGATTGCACCCTGTATTGCCTTTGGAAGCAAAAGCCCCAGTTGTTCCCCATTGGATTCTAATTTTCAAGGCCAGGTTGGATGGGGTCCTGGGCAGCCTGAGCTGGTGGAGGGCAGCCCTGCCCCACGGCAGGGGGTGAGGCCGGGTGGGCTTTGAGATTCCTTCCAACTCAAACCATTCTGTCATTGTATGATTGTATGATTCTAAATATGTGATCATCTCAGTTCTTAGTCTGAAGGGCAAATAGATCACCCTGTAGAGAGGCTGCTTGCTACTGCTTTGAGAAGGTTTCTCTTTTGTCCACCTCATCCTCTCCTGCTGTAGCCAAATTCCAACCTCCAGAAAGAGAAGAAACATGGAACATGGCCTCTTGTCCAAAACTTTCCTATTCCCACCAGCTAAAATGAGCATCAAGGGAAGACACAAAGGACCTGCAGGAGGTGTGAATTAACTAACCTTTATTCCAACCTGGCAGGAGCCACATTCAAAGAAGAATTTTATCAGGGAATCTGTTCCTGAGGATCTACTTATGTTTTCATGGTGAATTTTGGTATGGAAGTTTAAGTCAGAAGTTATTTCATTTCTGACCATTTCATACTGAATCACTGCAGTTTTGGGAAGTTAAACATGCCAGCAAGGGACATGATAGCTAGCAGGCCTATTGGTCACCAAATAATCTTATTCAGGGAAAAACAATTTACATCAGAACCTAAAATCAGGGCACCTTTGAAAGTTCTTCAGCTCTTGCTGCTATTTTCCTGACTGATGTAATGTTCTTCTACTTTCGAGTTGACAAACACTCTCACAACAAAGATTTTGATGTCACAAACAGAAAATAATGATTCTAGGGGGAGAGAGAGAGAGATGAAGCAGGAGCAAATTCTCTTTAAAATTAATATAATGATAATAATAATATTTTCCAATAAACAACTCTGATAAGAAAAAATCTTAAGAAAAGTAGACAAAGAGATATACACAAGTCCCAGAACTGTCACTGAGCACTTTGTTTTAAAGCCTCCAAACAAGATGTAAGTGGGTCTCTTACCCTGCAGCTGTAGCTGCCCCCAAAAAAACTCCAAGCCAAATCAATGAATGCTCCTCTTTCTTCTGAGGAATTCTGTCCAGAACATGATCTTAAATACTACATCAGTGCAATTGCCACAGAAGACAAGTACAAGTTTTGACCCTTCGCTTTATTTTTAAATACACTTCTATTATTTATTTACTAATTTATTTCTTGCATTTGAACATGTAAGAAGCAGTAGTTTAAAAGGGAAAAAAATAAAGTCCAAATGCTTGATGAAATGGCAGCAGGGAATCAATTGTCTCTGCTTCATCTTGATGCATTTTATGTCACAGAATCACAGAATGGCCTGGGTTGGAAAGGACCTCAAGGACCATGAAGGTGCAACCCCCCTGCCACATGCAGGGCCACCAACCTCCCCATTTAACACTAGACCAGGCTGCACAGGGCCCCATCCAACCTGGCCTTGAACACCTCCAGGGACGGGGCATCCACAGCCTCTCTGGGCAGCCTGTTCCAGCACCTCACCACACTCTCTGTAAAGAACTTCCCCCTGACATCCAGCCTAAATCTTCCCTCCCTCAACTTAAAACCATTTCCCCTTGTCCTGCTGTTATCTACCCTCTCAAGGAATTGATTCCCCTCCATTTTGTAGGCTCCCTTTAGGTACTGAAAGGCTGCAATGAGGTCACCCCGCAGCCACCTTTTCTCCAGGCTGAACAAGCCCAGCTCCCTCAGCCTGTCTTTGTAGGGGAGGTGCTCCAGCCCCCTGATCATCTTTGTGGCTCTCCTCTGGACCCTCTCCAACAGCTCTCTGTCTTTCTTGTACTGGGGCTCCAGACCTGGACACAGCACTCCAGATGGGGCCTCACAGCAGCAGAGCAGAGGGGGACAATCACTTCCCTGTCCCTGCTGGCCATCCCTCATCTGATGGAGCCCAGCCCATGTCTTCACTGTTTAAGTGAGATACACCACAGTTCGCTTTCAGAGGCTGATTACACCAAGTATTTTATTAATGTGAATGTCTCAGAAAATGGTAGAATTGTAAGAAAAGAGAAAAGAACACAAACTATGGAATTAGGACAGATTTATGACCTGCCTCTAGTCGAGAGAATACATAAGATAAATCAGAGAGAATAGAAAGATGCTATTTGTGGTTCTGAAGGTGAGCAAAAGAAGACGTTCATTGAACTGCCTTGATAGAAAAGAAGATTTTGCAAAGAAAAGCTTCTTAAACATCAAAAGATAAAGGGCACAAATCAGGCTTAGCAAGCAAGTCTTTGAAATGGTACCAACCTCCAAGTCAGCAAAATATGCATAGATATAACAGCACAGTGTTCACTCATACTTCTGAAAAGGTACTTTCACAGATGAGACTGCATGCCACAATTAACAATTCTTTTTTTTTCTTTTTTTTTTTCAGTGTGTTTTTCTAAAAATAAAGTAGTACAGCAGAAAATCCTACTGTTGAGAGAAGGAAGTAGGACTGCATCAAACGGCCATGAAGAACCCAAGGTCAAAGATATCCACTTGCTTACACATACTGGTGCGCACCCAGTCGCTGCACATGACACTCTGATTCCAGCATGGAACTGAATGCATGTGCTGTTTAAGTGATCGATTCTCAGAAGCAGGTACTGTATGGAACTCTGCTGAGTGTACCAACCTGTAGCCCAGGTGAACTGTATGAGGCCAAAGTCGGGGCACCTTCCTTTCAGTGCCAAACAGGAGGGTTTGTCAGTGCTAGAAAGCAGAGCCTGACTAGATGGCAGGGGAAGGAGAGCTGCAGGGCATGTTGTCTTGCTCAGCTGCTTTGGGAGCAAATGGCAGCCGAAGAGGTAATACTTTTGAAACCACCACACCCAGCCAAGTGCATATAAATCTGCATCACCAGCTTCCAGGAGACAATAGGAGAGAAAGAAAACACAATTCATTTCCATCTTGCAAGGGGCTTTGAGAACAGGTAGGTTTGGTGAAGTGATGAAGTGTGTTTTACACAGTGATCATAGAATCACAGAATCACAGCAAGATTTGGGTTGGAAGGGAGCTCACAGCCCACCCAGCCCCAACCCCTGCCATGGGCAGGGCTGCCCCCCACCAGCTCAGGCTTCCCAGGGCGCCATCCAACCTGGCCTTGAGCACCTGCAGGGATGGGGCACCACAGCTTCTCTGGGCAGCTGTGCCAGCACCTCACCGCCCTGTGCATGGAATATTTCCCTGACATCTAACCTAAACCTGCCCTCTTTTAGTTTAAAACTATTCCCCCTTGTCCTACCACTATGAGTGTAAAAAGTTGGTCGCCACCCAAGCAGAACCATGGGGTGGGAAGAGCAGAGCTGCCTTTAGGGAGGTGTTCACGGAAACCCTCCACAAACCCGAGGGTTGGAGAGGGAGACTCGTCGTCTTTCCTGTTTTAAAAAGAAAAAGTTATAATTCTTTTTCTGCTCCCTCTAATGAAGTCTGCATAAGGGAGGGACAGAAGGAAGATATTTGCCTATTAAAAATAAATGATTCAGATGTGAATTTTTGAGACTTGCAACATATGGCTGGAAAACTTCTCAAGGAAAAAAATACCCTCCTGAGACCAGATTTCCTTTTGATAGGAATATAAGCAAGGGGGTGCTCACGGGGGGCCTCTTACACAGCCTTTGTCAAAACAGATACCCAGCTGCCCACCAGCAGCAGGGACAGCTGACTCTTCCTTTTATCATTGATTGGGTTTGGGCATTCGGGGTTGGGCAGGAAGAGCCTCTGCCTTCCAGTGGCACATTAGGGAACACACAGCAAGCTCTCTGCAGAGGGTCCCTTTTACAGCATCCTTTGGCTTGCTGAGGAGAGCACCAAGGTTTGAATCAGATTCATAGCACCCTTAATGATGCAGCCGAGAACAGACCAAATTCAGAATTAAAACTTCTGTATACCAAAAGAGATGAACTGAAAGGCTTGGGCATGGAGGGTTGCAGCAGGACATGCCTGGAAGGACCAAAGCCTTAGTATGAGTTTTGGCTTGGATGTTGGCCTGCCATTCTATCAGCTCTTAGTGGAGGTGGGGGAAGGTGGCAGCAGGACCCACCTGGGGAAGCAGATGCAGCCCTGCATTTCAGCAATGCAGGAGGGGATATGGGGTTACTCCAGCAGCTGTAACAAGTTAATTATTTTCCAAACACAGCAAAGCACAGGGTAAGGAAGAGTGGCATACAGCCCTCTGGCTGTATGAGCTAGTTACACACAATTCTTTGAAAAGAAAAGATAGATGAGAGGTCTCATGCTGGGTCAAATTGCCCTAACGTGCTCTCTCGAGGATGACAATTAATCTGTTATTGGCACACACGCACGGACAAGAAAGTAAAAAAGGAAAAGAAAAATAAAAGAAAAAAGAATCAGGACACAGGGAGAACGAAGATGGGTGGGCACCAAAAGCAGTTCTATGCCACATTCCTGGTCCTCTGCTGTGTGATGCCCAGCTGTGCTGGATGACAAGTAGACCTACAGTGGGGATAGTTTTGGGGGATGTCTCAGCCCCAGGGACGCAGGGATGGAGGTTTGCTTGGTGTGAATAGAGTACAGATCCCAAGCAACTCTTGGGAGTTGTACTGCAGAATCCATAACAAGGACATTTGTACTGACCCCTGCTATTGCACCTGAACTTACTAAACTATGCAGACCTATCACTGCTTAGTTTTTGCCAGCTCTCTCTTACGTGAGCTTTCTGCCACAGCAGCCGAACACTGAATTCCCACCCACGTCCTTGGGCATTCAGGTTTTCGGTAGGGGTATCTAGAAGCCAGAATCTCGATAGGAAACCCTCCTTTCTCTGAGGCATCTGGTAAACATTATCAGCTAGAGGTCTCCAGGCTTTGATTCAGGTCAGCTGGCATCAAAGGGGAATCAGGAGTGTTTGCTTTCCATTCCAGCGCTGAACAAAATAATCTGTTTTAAAGCTCCAGCCTCCACTTGCCCTTGATCAGAGGTCATTTCTCACAGGAGGAAACACAAGAGAGAAGGAAAGTTGTGCTGAACAAAAGCTTCTGCTTTGTTCTAGTGTGTTATGGCTGGCACCCATGGGCCTCCAGGAGAGGGAGTGACCACACCACCACTTGTTTAAATATTTTGAATAATAAAGATGTTAGCTCAATAAATCTCTGGCAGCAAGAGTTAGCACAGGTTCGGCATCTTCCCCTTTGAACTTTGAGTGGCTGAGACTAACAGCTAGTGATCTCAGAGGGAGAGCAAGGGCAGATCAGGACTAAGGCTGAGCTTTTGTGAGAGGTTTGCTTTGGTTTGGCTTTTGCGTGTAACAACCAATGCTGCCACTTTTTTCCCAGCTGCTCCCTCCTCAAACCAGGGGTGGAGGCACGCTAAGAGGAAAAATAGTTCAATCCCAGTGCTGACCCATCTCAACCTCTGTGTCAGCCCAAGCATTTACCTTCCCAATTAGGTAATTCTGCGTCTCTGGGGAAGTACGTTCAGCCCTGTGCAAGGGCTGCAGCGCACAGTGACACTGACTTCTGTAGCTTAGATGAAGGCAGCAAAACATAAGGCTTGAGTGAGCTGGGACCATTCAGCCTGAAAAGAGAAAGCCCTGGGGAGACCTCAGAGCTGCCTTTCAGTATCTGAAAGGGAACTATAAGAAGGAAGCAGACAGACTCTTAAGCAGGCTCTGTTGCAATAGGATAAGGGGAAATGGTTTCTAACTAAAGGAGGGGAGATTTCGGTTGGACATGAGAAAGAAGTTTATTATTACCAGTAAGGGTGGTGAGGCGCTGGAACACGTTGCCCATAGAGGTGTTGGATGTCTCATGCCTGGAGACATCCAAGGTTGAGCTGGACAGTGTCTCCCTCCCCCCTCCCCCCTTGGAGCAACCTGATAGAGCTGTAGGTGTCCTTGCTCATTGCAGGGGAGTTAGACTAGATGACATATAAGGGTTCCCTTCCAACTCAAACAATTCTGTGATCCTATGATAAGGTGTGCCTTACATGCTAGGTGAGCCTCCTGCTCACTTCATGAGCTTCCCAACAATTAACCTTAATACAGCAGGACAGCAGGACACATAGGACTTCTGGATGTAAGCCTGATTTCTGCACTGAGAATGGGCACGCTGTTTGCTGTGGCTACATAATCCACTAAATTCAGCTTCTTTCCTGTCCTATACAAAACGTTCCTCAGCTGATTTCATCCTGTGAGGAGGTTGTGATCTCTTGTGAGCATTTGGGAATGCTGTTAACCGAAATGCATCACACCTACTATTAGCACTGTTATTCCTATTGCTGCTGTCTCCCCTGTGTGAACACTTACTCGGGTTCGTCAAGATTATGAGCTTAGTGGCAGTGCCAGCTGAGGCTTCCATCCCAGCACAGCCCTATCCCCAGCAGTGGGGTCAGCACCACTGCAGAAATCAGTGCTTCACCAGGTTCTTGTTAATTTACTTATATCACACCAATAGTACTTTGGCTGTGGTAAAAGATTAGGAGTAAAAGATTGCTCCCAAGTATTCTATTAAAATGCAGTACATTTCAGGATGCGACCATTTGATGAATAACCCTTTCACCAGCAACCTAGTGAACGAAACAGCCAGATGCAAGCTGGGGCTGAAGATTTACTGCTTTCCAATACCTCACCAACTGCTTTATTCCATCACACATTACTCTGCTCAGGGCCTTTCCCATCCTTGTTTCTCACAGCCAGCCCTCCAGAACCTCCAGCTCTTCACATCCTTCATTGCACCCTACTCCTTTCCCACAGAATGATAAACCGCACACCAGCCCAGTGGTGGGCATGGCTTTGGTGTGCTGACTTGATGATCCTCACGGATCCTTCTAACTCCGGATATTCCATGATTCTATGGTTCTATTTCACTGCCTTTGTCCCCTGCTGCTGCATGTGGATCCACGTATCTCTCTGGTTTTCAGCTCCAAGGAGCTGGAAAGATAAAAATGCGGTGAAACAATAATTGCCTGTTCTCTTTTACACTGAGACACATGGATTGTTTTGGTTTGCTTTTTTTGTTTCAACGATTTACTACCTTTGGGTAGACAGTTGTGATTTACTGCTAGTGTCATGGCAGCTGTGCAAGCCTTTGTGTGGTTGTAGCTATATTGGTTTGGAGTCTTTCCTGTCCATGTAGCTTTCTCTGCTAAGCACATGGGAATTAGGTCCAGTCTGTGAAAATGCATCCGTGCCAAGAGCTGTCCTGGCTGAATTATAACAGTTGTATTTAAAGTACTACCCAAAACCATTTAGGTAAGCCCCCCACGTGTCAGGTGAGAGCAAAGCAGGGCTGTCCTGCTGAATGAGGATGCTCTCTGGTATTCCATTAATATCCACCCCACAATAGACCATGAGTGAGGCCTGGGCAGTTACTATTCATCAGCACCTGACTTGTTATTTTCCTACAGGAATCCTTAAAGCAGCAGTTTTCTTTCATGTCAGTGAATTCTTCCATTCTATGTCCGTCTTTCAGATTCTTTTTCCCTTCCTGTCTTCACACCCCTGATTGCACTCACTGCAGACTTACCATGACCTCCATAGCACTGGCCTAAGTTCAGTCCTACAGCTTTGTGTAGTGATTAGAGACTCAGAGACTTAAACACAGTTCAAGAACCAAGTTTCATTGTTCTGCTAAGGAGGTAAGAAGCTATAGGAGATAATTTTCATTGAGTTATCTGAAATAATAATCACTATAAGGCACACCAACAGAGCAAGTAGTTGTTAATGTTTGCTGTTCCATTCTCCAGACATGGGCTGCATTTATTTTCCTGATATGAAATATTTCTCTTAACGCTTAACGCTTGCTTTCACCTCCTGACTACCAAACACTGTCTCCTTTGTTCCCCCCCCTTATTTTTTTCTTCCCCAGAAAACATGCATCTCACAGCCCTGAAATTTGATCCTGGGAACAGAAGACATGGCTTGCAGAAGTACATAAGATTTTGTGATTTTCTTGCAAGGGAGAGAAGATCTCTCTGGTGATGGTGGACAGACAGAAAGCAGCAGTCTCTTTAGGTGACAGGGATCATAACTCAGAATTTACCAACCAGAATGCTCCATCTCAAATAGGACTAAACTTCTTCATAGCCCTGTTACTGACAGGCAGAATGGAGATTTTAGTATTTATTTGTCCCTGTCTCCCTGTGCGGTTAAGGTGGTTACCATCCCAGGGGCAAGTGAGGGCTGAGGTTTCAGTACAAGGTACTGGGGTGGATGCCTCAGCTTTTCCAGTATTATATCTCAATGGAGAAAATAGTGAGCTTAATCTAGAGGATCCCAGTTGGACTCCTGTGCCTTGAACATGGAATATGTTGTCCCAGGAGCTACAAAAAGTAATTATCTCCAAATATGGGAACCTTCTTATTTTATTATTATTATTTCCATTGTGGGCACACAGAGTTGAAGAGGGGAAAGGGAAACTGCTTTCAGGATATAGATGGCTGTGATCCATGGTTAGCTCCAGCTGATGAGTGGGAGACACTGTGCGTAAACAAATACACTGCCTTCCCTTTGGCTCTACTAGTGGGAACAGCAAGAACTGGATGCAAAAGAACAGGGAGCTGGATGGATCCTTCTGCTCTGTGTAGATGAATGCTGGGACAGCATATTTGAGATGGGAGAATGATGTTTGCCCTGCATCAGAACAGTCCAGGTGGTCACCACCACACCACGATGCGTTATCAGTCCACGTAGATTAGTGAACAAATGCACTTATTTCACAAAGGTGTCATCTGACCTTCCATCCTCCCCATAATTAACCACAGACACAACAGTGCTGCCTGGTAGATGACTTATCTGTCTATCGATTTACTTAATTAGAGAGAATGGACCATAAGTAGCAGTTACAAAAGTATTCCTGACACATGGTTCTGTTAATCATCTTGCACTGTGTTCTAGCGTAACTGTGAGCTGTAATACTAAAAAAAAGAGTCCAAAGAAACACAGGCCTTAAAAAATCTCTCTATAAGTAGAACGAAGGTCAGAAATCATCAGCATCTCAGCACCAGAATAACCTGATTACCTCTTGAGTTGCCCAATTTGTGGATAGGATGGAAATCAAAATTTGGGTTACCATTAGCAGTTTGGAGGAGGCAAAGCCTAAAGGCCCAGTTGAACTTCCAAAGCAATGTGTAGGCTGAAAAAAACTATCACATTGGAGTGATAATTTTTTCTTTATCTTGTTCTTCCACACAGTCTTTTAGTAATTCTGTCTCAAGCCTGCAGCACTGCATGGAGTTGTAGTGGCCAAAGTGCAGGACTTGGCACTTTCTTTTGAACTTCACCCCATTAGCCTTCATTAACTCCATTCACCACCACACTCTGGGCCTGACCATCCAGCCAATTCTTTACCCAGCAAAGATTCTACCTGCCCAAGCCACAGGCTGCGAGCTTCTCCAGCAGAGTACTGTGGGAGACTGTGTCAAAGGCATTGCTGAAGACGAGGCAGACTCTGTCAACAGCCTTTCCCTCATCTGACAGACAGGTCACTCAAACATAGAAAGAGATCAGGTTGGTAAAGCAGGACCTGCCTTTCATGAACCCATGCTGCTCAGGCCTGATCCTCCAGATGTCCCACACATGCCACCTGATCTTACTCAAGATGATATGCTACATAACCATTCCTGGCAATGAGGTCAGGCTGAGAAGCCTGTAGTTCCCCAGATCCTCCTTATGACCCTTCCTGTAGATGGGAATCACACTGGCAAGTCTCCAATCCTCTCCAGTTGATCAGGAACTCTGATAGATGGTGGAAAGTTGCTGGACTATCACCTCCACCAGTTCCCTCAGGTGGATGCCATCTAGCCCCATGGACTTGTGTCATTCGAGGTAGAGTAGCAGGTCTCTAATGGACTCTACTTGAACTTGGCTGTACCCAGTCAATGCTAACAGCATTTCAGAGGAGGAAAATATCATTGATGTGAGGTAAATGCCATAAATAACATCATAGGTCTGACAGTTCTTGGCTACTCAAACCAGTGGATGGAGGCTACAAGCAGATTCTGGTCATAGCTTCATAGTTACAACCTCATTGAAGTTTACACTGATGAACTAACCAAGTAAGTCCCACCTTGGACACAGCAAATTCAACAGTCTATTGCACAAACTCTTTTGCACGCAGTCATATGTATAAGACATTCATTCAAACAGGCCACAGCATACTTGCTTGGGCAGGTCTTCTGGCCTCACATTGTTCTCTTTCATTGGAAGGGGCTCAATAGCCCTAAAACCTGAACAATATCTACTGCGTGTGTTCAAGGAGGGAGTGGAAGGAAGTAAAATAATTAATGGTGTGCTCCTACAGGCTGGTTCTGCCAAGAAGGTGGTGAGGAAGGGCAGGGCTCACTTTGAGGAGGTATAATTTGAGTATGGAAGAAATCCAGTTGAAGCTAAATAAATCCTCCCTGTCAGGAAAAAAAAAAAAAGGATTAAAGAGAAATGAAAGAGCAGTAGGAAGGGCGAAATTATTAGGAAATAAATTAGTAGTGGTGAAAGAAAAGGCCAAGGCCTTTTGTTTAGGAGAAGGGTCAGCGATTAGAATGGGTATAGGACAAAGAAGAACCCTCAGAGAAGAACCAGCAGAGTCACTGCTTCTCGCTGCATCTGCAGCAGGAAAGGGGATGAACAACAATGCTCTCAAGCTGATGGTGAAGGAGTGAGGAGCATGAGTGGCCTTGCAGGACAGGAAGGATGCTCATGTACTGGGATGCATGTCTGGCACTTACCAAGGAGAGATGGAGGCAGATTTGATTTCTCACATGGGTTTGAAGGTATTTAAGCCACTGGGAAACAACTGCGCAACATTTGGAAATGACAGACAACAGGTCTATGACTTCTTTATCGTGCATGCTCCAAGTATTTAAAATGCTGAGCACAACCACAGTAAAATGCATTCAGGACCACGTAACTTCCTTTATCTTCACTATGCCAGTGCAGTGCATCACACACTCACCTACATAAAGACTGTAATGAGAAATAATGTGATTCATAGGAAATCCTGTGAAAATACACTCACCCTTCCCTGGCGTTTCAAGGATGACACTTGTCAAGTCACCTCATCCAGTATCTGCCACTGGCAACCTCCACCATGTGGATCAGTAATGGTGCAAGTGTCTCAAGTAGCCCTACATTATCAGCCAAACTGTGCTTGGGCAGCTGCAGCTGTGGGGCACTGAAACAGAGGAATGGTCTTCTCTTATCATTCAGGAAAAGTGCTCTCACAGATAAAGCTGAAGTGTCATGGATAATTCCCAATCACTACAAGCATCTTCAGAGGTCAAAGAGAGCACTACAGGGACTTGCACCTTAAACTGGTGTTTCGTGGTTGTCCACAGGATGCTCACAGCCCAGCAATAACAAAGGCTGGGGTTGGCAGGGGCAGATGTGTGCAGGGGTTGTTTTGCAATTTCTTCTTCATTGAAAGTACAGCTTAACACACAGTAAGATAAACTGGTAGTATTTTCTTCTTGTGCTTGCACCTGTGCGCACTTAAAACAGTTTGTTGGATGGAGGCCGCAAGGAAAATATTTACTGGGATGAAAGAGGAGAAGGAGTAAGAGCAGGTGATCAAAGCAAGGCTTCAAGCAAGGGTTAGCATCAAGCATTTGTTCTGCAGCCAGGCTTTTCCCAAGAGTATACTGAAGGGGTGGAGCACTGCAGCCAGACACAGGCGCAGCCTGCCCTGGGTTGTGCTGCAGCCACCTCAGCCACCTTGCAGGCACCAAACAGAGCAGTAGGGCTGAGAAGCTTGAATACAAGGCTAATGCAAGCTGCAGGCATGTCAGCTATGTCCTCACTCAAGATCACCACATGAAAATCCTATTCAGAGTTAAACCCATAAAAATCAGGAAAACTTAATAGCTCATGTCAAAATTGGTCTCACTGTAGGAAAATTCCTTCTGCCTTTGTAAACGCAGCTGAGTCTCCTCTTTTCTCCTTCCTATTGGCAACGTACTCTTCTTGCTATATGAATATATCCAAACAATCTCTCTTTATGCAATCATTTTTATACTTTCCACTTTGGTTTGTTTCAGTCAACTCCATTCAGCACAGCACAAAGCAGTGTTCAGAGCATGCGTTAAAAGCACAGGGATTTTTGTTCAAGACACTTATGGGAAACACAAGATAGCATTCAATCCAGAGTAAGAGAAAGCCCCTCTTTAGTCATGATCACAGAGAGATAAGATTCTGATACTATTTCCATGGCAAAAACCTCAACTTTCTAGACAAAACTGATGACACAAATTCATTTCAACATAAAATATTGCATTTGGAATCTTGCATTAAATATTCCATTTAACATCTTAAAACCATCATTGCTTGAAAAACTGTAGTTACCTCCACAACACAAAAACATTACCACTGAAGAAAGATGAAGTCCTAGAAGCTGGGGACCAGAGATGCCTACGCTTGCAGAGAACTAGAGCTTCCACTGCACACAGGGATAAGGTAGACATATGAGAACCTGTGGGTGCCCCATCCCTGGAGAGACTCAAGGCCAGGCTGACTGTGGCCCCATGCAGCCTGATCCAACATCCCTGCCCATGGCAGGGGTTGGGGGCTGGATGGGCTTTGAGGTCTCCTCCAATCCAAACCACTCTGATTGACAGTGAAATTTGTTTATGCCTTCCCTTGGGACCATCTAGAACTAACTTCCGTTCACCCTCACATCCAGAGGGAATCAGTTCCTGTCAGAAGCATCTACCTGAGGACAACTGAAGATGGACAGCTTTCTGCATCCCATTCTTCCAGGCTTTACATCAGTGAACCCTGTTCAGTTGACTACAGATTAGTCCTTTGTAAAGGACAATCCAGAAGCAAGTACTGAAAACATTCCCATTCAGAAGCCTCTGAGAGGCAACTTGCCACAGTTACCAGTGGCCAAGAGTCAATAGAAGCTTCTGCTGACCTCCCACAAATGGGGAACAGAGCATCTGCTACTGTGTCACATGAGAATCACCACTTCTAGCAGTTAATGCTGTCAGCTTCTCCAAGGAGCTGAGATATCACACAAGCACGGGCTCTATTCTGAGGTTTTGGAATGCCTCCATAATTCATACACGGAGGTGTTGGGATTTCAGAGGGCAGCTGAGGGGGGCAATGCTACACATTTCTACTCATTGGAATGTTTTGCACTCAAGTCTTTGTGTTTTAGCAGACTGAGGGGATGACACCTCTTGTATTTCCCTAGGCAGAATTGCATTTGGCATAGGTTCTTGGTGCATCCAGCCTAAATTTCTCCCAGAGGCAGATCCTAAAAAGCAACAGCAGCAGTATTAGCTTTAATGGGTAGATGAGCTAGGCCAGATCCTCAAACCAATCCAGCTTTAATCTAGTAATTTCCCATGTGTTAAGCCAACCCCAGCTTTTTCCTAATTATCATCACCAGATGAATAGAAACCTCTGTAAAACTGATTGTCATGCTGCCAGCACAACCCAGTCCCTATTAAAACAAAAAGGAGATGATGATGACATGGCACACACATTGCTAGGTCAAAAGGGACAAAAACTCTGTGCTTACCAAGGGTATTACCTGAACAGCAGCGTGGGCTCTGAGAATGATATGTGACATTTTAGACACGTGTGAGTCCCTGCATGCTGCAGGGAAACAACAGCTCCTCTGAGACTTGGGGAAAGGGATTTACTTGCCTCCCCATGCTTCAGCTTACAATAGCACACCATTAATTCAGTTTTGAATGACTTTGAAGACAGCGCGCAGTTACTGCCCAATTTGATCAAACACATTCTCCGGTTAAAAGAGCTGCAGTCATTCCCACCTGGGAGCAACGATGGGCATGGGGAGCAGCTAACCACCCTCAGGCTGTGGGGCTGAGACTGTACTGCTCTGTTCCAGCTGCCAGATTTCCTTAAAGGAGGTATTTTTTTCCCTTCCCTGGTTTAGACTGAGATTTGGCTCTTGTGTATGCATCCCAGTGCAGAAGCAGCCCTCCAGCCCCACACCTTGGTAAGACATAGAAGAGGGAGGAAGACAGCTGTGCAGGGAGGAAACATCAATTTTTTCATCACGCTCAATTTCAAAAGAACAGTGGAAGGAATCTTTTCCCCCATGGGAAGATAAAAAGAGCCCAGAAATAAGTACTGATTATTGGCTCTATTTGCACTCATTGCTGGAAATAATTCTGAATTATAAATGTACTTAGAGCAGATTGTGCATGAATAGAAGCAGCACCGTCCGGGAAGGATTCTAAGTAAAAGGTTTGGTTTGGCTTCCACATTACATTCACAGCTTAAATAGCCTCTCTGTTGGGATTCAACCTTTTTTTAAAATGCTAGCAACAAGAAAACACATAAAATGCATAAGGCTTAAGAATTAAGACAGGTTTTTTCATAGTAAATGTTTACTGAAGCCAGTCCAGAGAGCTGGAGAACATCTCTGAGGAAGGGTTAAGGAGAGGTTTTTATAGCCAGACATAAGGAGAGAGGTGGGACGAGAGCAATGCTGCCATTTAGCTCACTGCAGTCAGCTGCAACACTTGGCTTCATGGACATCCATGCTCACACTGAAAGCACAATTACTAACATTCCTTGCTGACATGCAGTTTTCTTTGGATCGGGGCAGAGGTGCTCAAGTGAAATTAAGCTGGCAGTTTAATCCTGCTACTGTACCGTGCCTGTGTTACAAGTTGACATCATCTGGAACTGTCAATATGAAACCTCTAATTTACTTCAGAGCCAAAAGCAAAAAAAATGTATAAAAGAAAAAAAAAATAACACAGCAGGAGGGGTGTAGAATGGCACACTGCAATGCCTTGCATTACAAGCACATATCTGCAAAATTTTAATAAGAATGCCTCACTCTCAATGCTGATTTCACACAAAAGTAGAATGGCTCTAAAGATAAAAGAGAACCACGTGTGCTTTTTTTCTGTCTCCCTTAGCTGCATTAGACATGCAAACTACATGCAAAATGTATCTGCTGTTTCACACAAACACAGAGAAGACAACAAAGCAATTCTGCCTGCAGCAGACACTGGGTGCTGATTTGAAACTTATTCCTGATGCAGGAAGGAGAAGGACCCAGACTTCCTGCAGCACTTGAGACACAAGACTGAGGAAAATAGAGGCAGCCACACAAAAAACAACACACAGCATCCTTGCCAGCCAGCTCCAGGTAACACTGCTGCTGGTGTGCTCAGCCATGGATCGTGTTCACAGAATCACAGAATGGCCAGGGTTAGAAGGGACCTCAAGGATCATGAATGTCCAACCCCCCTGCCACATGCAGGGCCACCAACCTCCACGTTGGAGGTTGGACTAGATGATTTTAAAGACCTTTTGCAGCACTAATGATTCTGTGACTCTGTGTTAGCTGACTGCTGGCATGATCTGGCTCTATGGGGTTTACCTGCTGCGTTGTACATCTTAAACTACGCATACAGTGCTCTGCAATAGGAGAGGAGTGATCAAAGTGAGTTATTTCTGGGTGAGCAGAAAGCATCCCTTTTGTCTCAGTGCAGTACTTACCACAGGCCACATTCCACCACCATCCTTAGGGAAGTAAGAAATGACCAGAATGGGGACCATATGTGAGTAAGGTATTTCTCCACAAGTATGAGGATGTAGGTTTTCAGCCCACATCTTTAATTATTTCAACGCATCTTTAATCAAAATGCATAGCTACAGTGCCTTTCTCTTTGCTGATAGCTGCTCTCTTAGATACACAGAAAAGCAATTAATTAGTGCAAATTTTAGAACAGAAATAGTTACGCAGATATCTGAGAAGATGCTAAAAACGTCAGGAGAAATGTAAGATAAATGTCAATGCTATTAAAAACAAATGTCTACTTAACGCAACATTTACCTAAATGCTGGCTGGGAAAACATTAAATGCAGAATGGTAAGTCCTGCTGTAGCACAATTACAGGCTCAAAGGGCCAACTCCACCCCTGCACTGAGAGGCAGCCCAAGATGAAAATCTCACTCAAAACCTAGATGCTATCTGTGTTAGTCTGCTTCACAAAGATGGATCTTATCCAACAAACCACGGTTCTGCAAACAACCCACTTCCCTTCACCAGGGCTGAATTTAACTTTCTGGTGGTTCTCTCCATAGCTACAGCCATGCTTCACCAAATCTTATGTGTTGGTGAAGTGTTGGATTTGTGCTCCCTTCTCCATCTGCCAGATCTCCCATTCGCTCCTCCATGAGAACCAGCCCCCACAGACCTGCTGCCTTGATCTCTGAATACGAACCTGATGCTGGGCAGCAATAAATGAGCATTTCCCACATTCTCACAGTTTATCAGATAATCCAGATGGCTCCTCTGGTGAGCTGACTTACTCATCACCTCAGCAGTCTCCAGTCTGCGTGCACACCTGCAAGCACTATCAGTAATGATTTTATCTTTCCTAGCAAGCCTATTGGTGCAAGCGTTAAACAGCAGAAAGGCTGCAAATGATCCCCAAGGAGTCCTGCTAAGCACTGTATCTCAAATACAATTCCCTCCATCCATCTCCGCGTGGAGATCCATCAGCGTCAAAACCACTTTCTGTTGGATATTGCTCATTTCATCTCTTGATCAGGACATGAAGGAACTGCACTCAAATGACTACTGCATCTTTTATCAGTCAGGCTCATAATCTCAGTAAAGCACATCAAGCCGTTTTCACAAGATCTATTTTCCTTAAGCTCAGGTAGATGGACCTGAGTCCATCTCAGGTTAACAAAGTGGCAGTCCTTTAATTCTTTATTAAAGAGTCTTATTTAAGTCATTCCATTATTTAACTTTGGATCATTGTCAAGACTTGTGTCTACCACCATCACTCCATCTTCACAACATGTTAACAACAAGATTTCTTCCACTCACTAGCTAAAACAAGACATAGGGGTCCAAAGAGCTTGCCCCTCCGGCTCTTTCGTACACATTTATTGGATTTGATTCTAAAATGTCACTCTGCAGCTGTCATGCAACTTTTAGTTGCTCTGTCAAAGGAAAATACCTCACTTTCTTCTTCTGTGATATATCTCCCATTTTCTAAAATATCACAGAATCATAGAACAGCCTGGGTTGAAAAGGACCACCAATGTTCATGTAGTTTCAATCCCCTTTTCCCCCCTCCTGCTATGTGCAGAATCACCAGCCACCAGACCAGGCTGCCCAGAGCCACATCCAGCCTGGCCTTGAATGCCTCCAGGCATGGGGCATCCACAGCCTCCTTGGGCAACCTGTTCCAGTGTGTCACCACCCTCTACGTGAAAAACTTCCTCCTAATATCTAACCTAAACCTCTCGTCTTAGTTTAAAACCATTATGCAATACACAAAACCATTATCTAGCGTGCAAAATTCTGTATTTTAGTGTGGGCTTGAATGCCAATCTCAAGGGAATCCACCATGTCAGCTGACAGACCCAACACTCAGCATTTCCACCTGAGAAGTTGCTGGGAGGTGGTACCAGCACCACCCAACCTCAGGAATAATGTCTGCTTTAGAACATCTGAAAGCATTTCTGGCTGAGCTTCTTTGACATTTGCATGATGGAGTAAAAAGGAGTCTGAAGGGCTTCATGCCTCTTTTCAATTACAATAATAGTTTTAAAAAAAAGCTTTGCTTTTCTCAGTTTGAGTTACAAGCAAGACCTTAGATCACTCATCACTTCCTGATTTGAGCTGGCTGATTTACTCAGCCAAAAAGCTGTGCGGGAAGGGATCACTGTGACACCAGATCATGCACATGACACCTGCTTCACATACATGGTGAGGAATCTGGCAGAAAGCGACGAATGTCCCCACATACACCAGCAGCTCTCCTAAGATCACAGTGGTTCTCCTAAGATCACAGCGCCTGGCAGGACCCCGGCGCTGCTCACACTAATGAGCACATGCATGACTGATGTGAAGAATAATTGCCATTTGCATTACTCACCTCTACCATGTGAAAACAGTGGCAGGCCAATGATTCTGAAATAACAATAGAGGAAATTCGAGATGCTGATAAGTGCTGATCCCCGGGGGGTCAGGGTGCACAGCTCATTCTGTTTTTTCAACCCGACCCTTCTGTTGAACCCAACCCAACTTCTATCTCAGCAACCTGATTTTCTGTGAAGCAAGAAGTAAAACCTCACGTTCCTTATGGAGAGCAGGAGGAAATATTCACGCACTGTAAAGGCTGCATTTGCGTAGCCAAGATATGATCAACTAATACCAAAACAGAATGCCTTCCCTTGGTATCCCAGCACCATCTAACCCGCCCTGATTTCCTGTTGTTCCTTGCAGCAGGCTGCAGCCAGCACCAAGCACACCCTTCAGCGCCTGGGAGAACTCCTGCCCTTCTCATTGAGCCTGATACGTGAACATAAAAACGTCCAGAAAGAGCTGAGGGAAAAGCGTGGTTCTGCTGAAGTTTGTGTGCTGAAGATACAGCTGGCAATGCACCCTCCTCCTTCCCCCCCAGCATTTAGAACCCAGCGCAGGCTTTACTGGAACCACTCTCACTGTGACGGAAATCATGCTGCCAGTATAAAAGACGAAACTGCAGTTTCACAACAAATGAATGCCTGCTTCTGTGCAAAAACACAATCCTAGAAAGCTGCAAAAACACACTCTGAAACAAGAGCCCTTTCATTTGGCTGTGCAGTGGCCTGCTGCTCTGTCCTGCTAACAGCCCTGTGCCAGCAGAGAAGGGCTAAGGGAGGCTGCTCCCAGGAAGGCTTCTAGAAGGCTAATGCTGAGGTGTTTGCTCAGCACATTCCCGTGGCTCTGGGACGTGGCCAGCAGCCCCGAGCCTCCTGAGAGCCCAGCAGATGAAGTCATGCTGGCCGGATGCTCCAGCAGGAAAATGGATGGCGTGCATGGGGGGTGGGGAGGTTGGACACGTTCAGCATTACTGCATGGAAAAGGAGGGGAAAGATACTCAATTTTCAGCAATTCCACACACGAACACCACAGCTGCTGTTGTCCATGATAGCATTTGAAGGGCCGAGCCATATCACATGAGGAGAATGTGGGCTCTCAGATCAGTGCAGCAGAGTCTCAGCAGCAAGACTTCAAAAGCAGGCCGGGGTGAGCTATCGATAACCACACAGTAATCATGAAAGAGGCCAGGATTTTAAGACTCTTGGGTTTGGGAGCTCAGCTACTTACAGGAAATAGATTTGCAGCCCTTTCTAGAAAAACCTGCACCAGTCATCTGGTAACTGCAATCTTTGCACTGACCTGCCCCTGACCTCCTGCGCCATCCTTCTGCATTTGCCTCTGCTCTCCAGGGAGGGATCTGGGCATGGCGGTGTCTCACCATTCTGAGGCTCACATCACAATTAGTGCAATGTACGGCTTTCTTCTCAGGCTGTGGGTGAAATCCCTTTCCATTCACATGTGTTTTTAATCACTGTTTCTTTACACACACGTCCTTCTCAAAAATACATCATTCCCCTGCCAACAGCACAGCAGATAGCACAGCTGGCTGGGTACAGCTCATGTCTTTCTTCGAAGTTTCTTTTCCTTCAAATTTCTTATTTTTAACTCTTGCTTTGTTCTTTCCTCTGCGTATGGAATGAAAGCTGAATAACACTGCATGCCAGTTATCTGCCGTGTCTTACATACAGCCACTTCTGGATGAAGGGGAAAACTGCAGAGGGAGCATTTTTGGATGCAAAGCCCCTATGAGGTAGCACTCCGGAGTTTCTCTCTGCACAAAATAAGCAGCTGTAGCAGTGAATAATTCACTCATACTTCCACTGTCCCCATGCATCAGAGGACATGGCAGGATGAAACTTCATCAGCAAAAATAGCCGAGGCTCAGGCACTCCAGCTGCAGATAAGATAACCAAGCATCTCTGTTGTTAAACATCCTGCTGCCTCGCGCCGCATTGATTTCACTTCATGCTGAGTGTAGCGGCAAAACTCCTGCTCTAATGAAGTTAATGGGAGTCTCACAATTGGATGCGATGGGCTGGGATTTCACTCAGGCTCTTCAGTTGTAAAATCATTTCTGCTCACCTCTGAGCTCAAGGACTGTGCCCGCTACGCCCAGCACGGAGGACCTGGGGCTGAGCCAATATCCTTTCCCGTTAATGGAAAGCTCCCACTAACTTTAATGAGGACGGAGATGGATGGTTAGTGGATGAGGACGTTTTATTTGATAAAAGACAACAAAAGACAACACAGTTCCTCAGCCTTTTTAACCCCTCATTCACTTTTTTCTCATCTTCCACGTTGATCTCACTTGTTGCCTACCAGGATTTTACATGACTGGGGGAAAAACAGCCTCCCAGCACCATTCCAGTCTTCACACTTTACTCCTCCTTCTAATAATTTGCATTTAGCGTGGTCAAAAACTGTTGAGGAAATCAGAATAGCAACACAAGTATCCAGCAGAGAAAAATAAAAATATGCAAAAATAGACTAGAAAAAGCCCTATCTTACTATAGTTGAGAAGATTGCACAGCCTCAGTAATGAATGCTGCTTTGAGCAATCTCTCAGCTTTAAAGTAATGTCTTTATCAGAAGGAGACATTAGTAACAACAGCTGTCACTGCAGAGTTGTGTTTAAGGTAAAAGGATTACTTTTGTACCAGCACTAATCAATAGATCTGATCTCTCCTTTCTGTGCGAGTATCACTGCATATTCACTCTTCCTCCTGATCTTTCCAATCACATCCCTGTCCTCCTCACTGCATCAACAACCTCACCTTTTCCTTATTCTATTTACCTTATGCTCTGTTTTTCTTCTCCGGCTTTCCTGCCTCCAAGCCCTGACATCTCCATTATTTTAACTTCTTTATTTTTTGGAGATTCCAAGTGTGGTCTGGGAGCAACGTATTCAAATGGAAATGAATAATCACTAGCTTAACAGAAGTCATTAATCCCCTGTACATACACTCCCACATGAAGCTATTAATTCTCATTTCCAACTTTTCAGAGTTAAAGCATTTGATATAGTACACACTACCTATTCTTTTTAATTAAAAATGCTCCCACTGTTGAAGGGGGTGAAATATTTCATCAGCCAGCATCACTCACAGTTGTCATGGAGAAAATTTCTGGGTTTGTTTGACACAAACTAAAACAATGAACATCAGCTGAAGTTTCTCAGTTCATACTAAATGCCATTTGCGCCAGAAGCAGAATTAATTCCCTTGCATCTTCACAATATATACCTACAGAGAGAACTGCGCAGTTCAGATTTATATCGAACACCCTCTGCATCTTTCTTCAGCATCTGAAGTGAAACTGCAGTCAACAGTGAAAATAAATGATTAACAATGCTAATTATCTGCATGACAGCAAATCAGCAACCTAGAGGAAACAATTTTGTAACAAGTGCAACTTCAAGCAAACAGATGCACATTCACTATTGCAACTCACCACCTGGAAGGCAAGTCTTACAAAGAACTTGTGTGGCTGAGGGACACACTTCTAAGCAGTGCTGAAAAAGAAACAGACCTGCTATAGGATATAGCAGCCTCACATAGTAAGCACATGGGTACGAGAGAAGGCCATGCTAGTGGGATAGAGCACAGACACTCGAGGTCATCAGAAATAGGTGCCTATTTCACACAGATGAGGCAACCCGTCCAGAAGAGCTCGGTCACGGAGCAGCAGTGCTACAGCAACTCACATTTTGCAGCCCAGAACTGAAAGCTGATGATTGCTTTGAGACTTCTAAGCTTTTAGGTCACTTTGAACAAGCTTCTTTTCTGTGTGTGCAACTCAAGCCATTCCCCAGAGGCCTGATACCATCGCCTTGCTGGAATCAGACTGCAAGGGAAACTTGGGTCATCAAGGAACAACATCTAATAACAAAGTCATCTCCAACAGTCCCAGGGGACCTCAGTGTAGGAGGCTGTGAATCACTGAAGACGTGGGAAAATGGTAGAAAAAGGAAGGAAAAAAGACCAGTTTGCAAGAGAAAAAACAGGTAAAAATGAGCTGATCCCTGCATGAAAATTCATTTCTTTTAAGTAGCCACGCTCTGATACCACTTTTGATAGCAAAATTCCTATAATGAATTCTGAAGCAAGTAGTGCAATATTAAGGTGTGAGTAGCAATGAATAGTGAAAAGCAGTGAATAGTGCGTGCAGCTCCAACCAGCAGAGAAGAAAGGAGCACCACTAAGCAGCAAAACTGAGAAGGTGAAACAAATATTCCAGGAGGAAACGCCCTGAAGCTGCAAACTTTGGCTAGGATCAAAACAAAGATAAAATCATAACCCAGGAGATAAATCAAATAAAAAACATCATTCATAATACATATTTCTAGTTTGTTTTCACATCAGTAATATTTTCACTACTCTAATGCAACTAGTGACTACTCTGAAGAAAAAAACAGAAAAAGAACACCGAGAAAATAAGAGTATTCTTTTCTTCTCCAATCTGAGGTCTGTATGTTCAGAATAAGTCTGATCATCTTTAAATTCTTGATAGCAAGATGTTTTTGTCTAATAATAACATCTATCTATCATTTAGAACACTTTCCTCTAGAGGATAAAATAGCATTAGGAAAGGGAACACTGGAGTTGGAGGGCTGAATTTTAATACCTAGAAAATCTGGAAAAACCATAGCAGTTCTATAGCGTAAAGCCTAGCAAGTCAGATTCAGTTAAAGAACGCTGCAACAGTTTATGGCAAAGTAAGCACAAAATCCTCTTTTATATGATATTTTCTTTGCAGGTTTGGCACCATCTCCACTTTTTATCCTTTCTGCCCAATTGGTGAATACACTTCACGTATGATTGTTTAGAAAACATAAGCATGCGGCTCTGGGAGCTTCTCTGGCGCAGATGCTTGTATTCCTGATCCCCTCTATCATCAGAAGTTAAGCCTCTTAAAAATCATAAAGGTAAGTGCCCTATTACTTTTTTGATATCAAACAGAAGTCAGTAATAAATTAGTTGTATTGGAGTTAGATCCCAAGCCAACTACTTTGATGTTTCCATTCAATTTCAACCTGTCTTGATGTAAACCTTAAAAAATCTGCAAATAAATGCTGTTGCTTTCTTGCAGTTACTGCATAAATTGTTGTGAGGTTCTTTGTAAGTTTTCTTTTACCACATTACAATTTGCATCCACTGTCCATTAAAAAACTGAGACATGACCTAACAAAACTGAAGCATTACCAATCAGACAAAGGATGTCAATCTGGATGAAGCATTTTACGGAGAAGAGCCACACTCAGGGTGGCTCAGCTAGAAGTCTACACAAACATGTCAAGAAAAGAAAATTGTACTCAATCATGAAAAGAAAAAAAAAATCCAACCTACAAGGAGAAAATTCCTAACAACTACATTCTCCTGCTTTTATAAATCCACCATGATGGATTTCAGTGCTTTTCAGGCCTCGTATTTCCCTAGCAATAGCTATACTGGTAGGCACACTCTTACAAAGGGGGTGGTAACAGGAGGGCGAGCACAGCCATTAAAACGTCTGCACTGAGGAGAGCCAATTCAGAAATGGCATACACTGTGTTTTACTTCTCCTCACCATCTTCTACACATCATCTGCTTCCAATCCAACTCATATCCATGTGGGTCACAATTCTGCTCTCACACTGCCAGTAATCCTTCGTCTTCCGGATGCTTACGGCAGGCAACATGTCCACCCTTATGGCAGTGGAAAATCAGGTTCCCTGGCTGGGTATAACTACAGGTAGTTTTCCATGCCCAGTGTGAAAGGCTGGTGCAAGGAGAAGCAGGATCAAAGTCTTTCTCTGTGTACCAGCTGTAGAACTTGGAATAAACTTGGACAAGCATCAGGGCTGTCACAGGGATCAGAGAAACTGAAGGGCTGTGCCTCCCCAAGCAGCAAAATGTGTGAAGGTGGAAGAACAGAGGACTTTTAATATAATTACAGGCACAACTGCAACTGTTCCAGTGTTGTCTCTCTGCAGAAAGCACTGAGCTCGTTCAGGATTAGTCATTGGTGTGCAGACTAGGGCAAGTCTGAACACAGGTTCAAATGTAATCAAACCTTTCCCCAGTGACCACAGTGCTGCAGAAAGGTGTGTGTGGATTTCGTTCAAATTTGAAGAAATTTTCTAAACGGAGGAAAGCATGTGTGTGTACACATCTGGCACAAGGGGGATTTCTTAGATGTCTTCATTTCCTTCTGCAGGAGCAGAAACTGATTGAATATTCAAGCCTACTGCTGTTTATATCCAATCTGCATCTCAAGAGAAAAAGCACAGACTGCCTCCCAGTGAAGCAGCCATTCCTCCCGCATGAGCCCGCGTCGCCTGTGCTCTTAGCAAATGCCTGGTGCAATCACACTTGAGCATTCCCCCTGCATGCTGATGCCAACACACAGATCACTGCGTCCACGTGGGCTGGCATGCTTCTAACAGCTTCATCTGTCACCAATCCTTTCACCATACTTCATTTCCGTGGCTCCTTGGTGGATGCTCTGTCTGCTCTCCATCATTATTGCACAGAACACTGCAATTATTTGGGCTGCTCTCTTCAGTTTGAGCTGTTTCTTCCTTTTGTATGTGGGCTGAGGGCATTTTTTTTTTTTTCCATCTTAATTAAAGGTTTTTGTTTACAGTATCAGTTTCCTGAATGAAGATTTATGGCAGACCCCATAATTATAACAGTCTCAATAAACTGCACAAACTGTCATTTACAGTTACAACACAGCGTTAAAAATTATTTATATATCAACATAGCATCTCTGCCATGTCAAACTATGCATCAGCATACTTGGGGAATATCAGATCTCACAAAAAGAGCTAATGCTGAACTGCAGCTCTCCTGGAGGACTCCCTCCCGTTTCCTCTCTTCAGGACTAGCAAATAACCAGTAGGTTAAGGAGAAGAAACTCATACAAGCAGAAAGAGAGGAATGAGCTCTGAACTCTGAACATCTTTCTCCCTGAAAATACAAACAACTTTAGGAATTTAACAGCCCCTATTTTGGCAAGCATGCTGAGAGACAACTGAAACAAGCATGCAGAAATACTGACCATGTCCTACTCCCCCTCCCCCTGTATCAGAGCTGCAGCTTCTTCACCTGTTTGGGCACCAATAAGCGTCCAACAGTGCCAACATATGCACTGAAACCTTCAAGTCAGGTTGAGGATTTGGGCTGGAATTCTATCATTCAGTGAACTACCTCTGTGAGTAATGAGAATCACTGCTTTAGCAATTCAGCCTTGCTGTGCCCACAACACAAGCACAAGTCAGGGAAGTGGGCCTACTTCCTAGCAGAGACAAGTGAGGACTAGAACAATCTTTTCCTGTCCATTATGTAAGCTCTAAATATTAATGATGAAAAAGGAGGGATTGTCCAGACTATCAACAAAAGGAAGAAGGAGCTGAAGAACTTGGCAAACTTCAGGGTAAAGGAGATAAAATAGAGGGAAGGAGAAAAGGTGGACTGGGAGAGAAATGAGGCAGGAATCTAGAACAGAAGAACAAGAGAAGCAGGATTACTGGAAGCTCAAACCACCTCAAATGGAAACAATGCCAGACTAACCACACAAACTACATTAGAAAACACAGAAAAAGTTATTCCTTTAACTCATCATAAAATCATTGCAGAAACAGAAAAATAAGAAAAAAAATTAAGCTAGATGACTGCATGATGCCTTATCCTCAAAGGTTCAGAACTGCATTTATTATGCAAAGCTTGGTTTTGGGTATGTTTCTGAAGGTGGTCAGTTGTATTTTTCAAAAGTTCTACTGCCACTGAAGAATTAGCATTCTGTTAATGCTGAAGAAAGCAGTCTTCCCCTTTCACTGGTAATTAGAGCAGTTCCTGCCATGGCAGCATGTAACAAGCATCGCCATTCTTACAGTTTCAAAATGATTCACAAGCGTTTAAAAAGTGTTTTGATTTAAACCAGAAGTGAACTTGTTCCCCTTTTTGTTTCCTTTCTGAAGAATGGCCAGAGTTCATTCCATTAGCATGAAGTGCTTCAAAGAACCAGCATTAAGAAAGCACCGTCAGTTCTTATTTACCTCCCCACAGGATCGCACCATTCATCATGAATGGCACTATTTCTCATTAAGCCAACATCCAATGAAAACTCCATCGTTCCAGGCAGTTCACAAGGTTTCAGAGCAGCCAAGGAGACTTTCCAGGAAGCACCAGGAAAGTGAAAGACAGATGTGTGCATACACTCAAAGAAAAAGGGGGAATAAGAAAACCAAACAAACAAACCTAAATCCAATGTTAATTTAGGGATTCGAGAGTATCAAAGATGACAGTTTAAAACATTTCACCACCAAGACAGGCACTCTGTAAACATTCATCACGTAGCAGAGGACTGAGGTTGGTTAACTTTTGAAATGTGCTCAAACTTCTCCCTTTTGCACAAGAGCCTGCACCAAAGAGCACTCACAGGCTGGCAACACGGGTGCACAATATAAACTCATCAGAAATAACAGTTTAGAGGCATAATCATTTTTTAAAAACCGTCTTGAACTTTACAGCACTATGATTTCCCAGAGAGAAGCCAGAGAACCAGCACAAGTGATCAAAGCTGCCTATTAGCATAAGAAACAACTCCCTGCCTTGTTAACACAGTGCAGCCAAACACTGACAGTGCTGGCAGCCACTGCTGAGTTAGCCAGGGCAAAGAACTGCAAAGCAACCAGGTTAGAAGACTCCTCCGTGGTACCCACCTCATACTAGTAAGCGCTGGTTGCATTATGGCCATCTGTTCTAACATAACCACAGTTAATTCTGCAGCAGAGACAGGTTATGCCAGCAAGATCAGGCTGATGCTGGTGCTAAGGCAGGTAAACACTAAGTATCACACTTTTCACTGGGATGCAAACATAAAGAGATCTGCAGCAGGAAGACAGCCACAAATACCAACATTCTTTGCTTTAATTAGGACCTTAACATTGCAGGAGACAAGGTGGATGTTCATTTCTAATTCCTGGAATACTTCTGAATAGATCATACATTAAAAAAAAAAAAAAAAAAAAAAAAAAAGATTATGTTCACTTTCACAAATTAGCTGCCAGCATTCAAATTGGAAAGAAACATTCTTGAGAAACATTCAGATCCTTGCCTTGTGATCCCAGGAGCCTGCTCACACCAGCTCTCTGCTGCTGCCCTTACCCCTGACTCTTTCTTTGCTATATTATCATCTATAGACTTAGTATTCCAAACATACCAGTCGCCCACAACTGAAGAGCTTCTTTGCCTTAGAAATTATAATTGCACTGAATGCACTACTGGTTCTGTGACATAAGAAAGAGTAAAAAAAAATAAAAATCATCAAGATTATTTTAACTTTACAGAGTGGAACTCAGGTGAAAAGTTAAGTCAGTAACCCAAGGTACCCACTAATTAATTACCATATAGATGAAGGCATCCTATCTGATGGAAATCAAAATTAAGTAATAGTAATAACATAGTCCATTATTCACCACTGCAGTTTCAATTACAGTTGGGAGACTAATTTCAGTTAAGGCACTGCGTGGACTGGCTCACAACCAAAAAGATGCTTCTAAGTAAAAAGCTCAGAAGCAAATCCTGGCTTGAAAACTGAAGCAAAACATCTCTTTATAAGTATTCCCCGTAAAAATAAAACACCTGCTCATCTTGCCCCCTAGTCAAAAAAATCCCCAAACCACAGTTGTCCGCCTTGAAGATCACCACTGTTGTAGAGACTACAACACCGAGAATAACAATTTTATCCTCATGTACACGGCGTTTTCTCAGTAGAATACTGATCTTTTTTGCCTTGATAGTGACCAATACTTTCATGATGTTCAAGAACCACGCCATGTTCTGCTTCACCAATAACAGATGTTTGAGCAGTAACAACAGCTTTAACTTGTGACACATGAATATGTTAACCTTTCTAATACTTCATGCACAAGTGCCATCTGATGTCAAGCCAAATTCATTTCAGGAAAGAGAAGAAAACACTTCTTACCTCTAACTTTCCCCTCATAACTGTGGACTCCCACTACTGAAGATAATCTGTCAATTTAAAGATTCTTTTTTTTTTCTTTTATCTCTTTAACCTCCCACTCCTAAACCATTTAAATATTACCACATATGAAAGAAAAAGCAAGGAAAAACTTGTCTAATATGAGAAGGGTTACATACCACTTCTTTTAGTCAGCTGCTTATGAGATTGGGTAGATACCTGAAATAACAACAGAGGAGACAAAAAGCTATTTTATAACAGGAAAAGAAACATTAAGTAAACATGCAAGAAAAACTTGCATTTCAAAATATAAAAGTAGCATAGGGTTCCAGAACAAAGGAAAGGACCAGAAAACATTTTGGCTTAAAGCATGTCATCTAGATGTCGAATTTCACATTAAGTCATTTCAGGCCCATAAATGTTCTCTGTATGTATGTTACGTCCAACAGCCATAGATATGAATATACAACTGAACAGACAACCTACTGCTTTTGCAAGACAATAGCACAAGCACATATAAAAACAAAAGGTGCTTCTACTACACACTAAAACTGGAGCACATTTGGGTTTAAACTGCAGTATGAAAGGTGCTTACAGCGAGAGCAGGGCTGGTCCCTTCTCATTGGTAACAGGACAAGGGGAAACGGCCACCCAAGTTCCACCAGGGTAAGCTTAGGTTGGATAACAGGGAAGGGCTGTTAAGCACTGGAATAGGATCCCCAGGGAGGTGGTTGAGTCACCATCCCCGGATGTGTTTCAAAACTGTTTGGATGTGGTGTTCGGGGACATGATTTAGTGGAAGGTTGTTAAGAGTCAGGTGGTTAGGTTGTGGTTGGACTCCATGATCTTTAAGGTTGTTTCCAACTTGAGCAATTCTATGATTCTATGTTCTATACTTTTTACATTACTGCACAACTGATTTACTTGTTACTGAAAAGCTTCATCTACCTATGGGGAAACTAGTGAAAGGAACGGTGGAGTTTACCTGTGTCCTTTTACCATGAGACCTTTTATTCACATGGTCCAGGTGGTCTGTAGTACCGTTAAGGATTGGGCACTCTGTACTCTTGCTGCTTTATGCTTTTCCACTTCTTAAAAAAAGAAAAGGAAAGCACCTCATTTTGTTAGGACTGGAAAGACTCACAGTTCCTACTGTAATTGTAAGGAGCTGAAAGTTACTTCTTCAATGCACCTTTCACAGATTATTGGTATAAATATGTTAACAAGTTTCCATTTAAAAATGAGTCATCCTATGCTACTGGAGGAGGAACGCAGGACTCATCAGATTTTGGGGAGATTGCACATGTTTCCTTACTTCCAAACTACAGAGTAGATCTGCTTAAGACCAAGAAGAAACAAATGCCATTCCAGTTAAGTGGTAGCTTTTGCCAAATAAAATGTCATACTGAATCCAAAAGAAGCATGGTCCCTTTTCTTATTTTTTTTTTTTTTTTTAATGTTTTTGTTTGTAGTTGAGGCAAGGTTTGGTTCATTCTTATAGGTAAAATTGTAAAATGGTTTAAAACATTTCACCTTTGTCATAACAAAACTCATCACTATAAGCATAGATTTCTTATTTGCTCTTAGTGAAACTGTTACATGAGGACATTAGTTTTACACTACAGGAAAGCTACAGTAAAGGCCTGAAAGCTTAACCGTCAACTTGAAGACTGTTACCTTAATTTCTAAGACAAAAAAAAAAAAAATTGATTAGAGAACACTAAATAGAATTATTCAAGACCGTGACTTTTAGTCCATTCATACAGCCCACATTACCCAACCACCTTTTCTCTCCTCTACCCAAAATCAAAGGCAAAGCAAAGCCTTTGGTCCTACAGCAGGACCACATGAGCTTACCCAACATGCTCTCTGTTTACTCGTAGCTTAATCCTTCAGTAATCTGCCTGCAACTGGTGTGACTACTTTCAAAACTAAATCAGTTGGTTGTGGCTATCTGGAACCAAACTGTGTCATATTTTGCAGACAGGCTCCTTAAATCAGCTGAAAGCTGCACTGCTTTATTTACAGTTTCTGTTGGAGTTCTCTGCAAGACTTCCAGCTTAAGACTCAGCATCGTGCTACAAGTTTACACTTTTTCCAATTTGGAGCTGGCAAGTAACTGCCTGGCTTGGGACCTAAGAAAAAGCTTGTGTGCACTCATCTGCAAAAGAGAGTAAATCCTAAAGCTCTCTGATTTTTATTTTTTATTTTTTTTGCCAAATATCAGCATGGGTAACAGCAGCATGGCAGTAGAAGCACTGACAAACAGCACCAGCTCCCAGCTATATACAGTTGTGAAGTAGCTAAATAAGAGTGGCAAAACGCCCCTCTAAATCCTCTCTCAAAAAATAAAATACTAGCGATAGCCAGGACCTCCTCCCTGCCTGTCTGGAAACTTTTCAGTCTGCAAGACTGAATAGCAAAAAAAGCAAGGACCAAGAAGGACAGCAACCACAGCAGCCTAAGTAAAACAGCCTTTGGAAAGGGCTGGTACACAGCCTAGAAGGATGTGCAAGTTCAGAAGTGACAGGATTTGACAATCTTTTTGTACTCCGTGCTTGGTGATATCACAGTGGTCAGGATAATCTGAAGAGGGAGCTCACTGACGAAAACCTGGAGCTAAAAGTAAAAGCCTGGATCTCAAATTCCTGCTGCTACAAAGGAAGTACAGCAACTACTACAGATTCAGAAAACTCATTCACTGTCCTACATAAAGAGTATAAAGGCAAGAAAACATTCAACAACTATACAAATGTAATACTTCAAAACAAAACAGATGCATCTGTACCAAACAGATGAATGAGAGGAAAAGCCAGGTTAAATATCATTAAGAAAAATCACCATCTCATCAGGTATTATTTGAGCTTTTAATGAAAACTGCAGGAGAAGAAACTCAAGTAACCCCAATTCCTACAATCTCACAAGAAAATACCCCCACCCCCAATCCCATATTTTGACAAGAGGCATTAAGTAGTCAAAAAAATAAAGATTTCAATTTTGTCAAAAGATAGGAAGCATAGGCATAAAATGAAAAAACAAAAATCCATGTAATACTGTCCTTTATTAAACTGTTATCACTGAAGACTTTTAATGCTTAAGGCCCAGTCCAGAAAATGAGGTCAAAAAGGCAGTAAAACTCGCAGAAACCTATCTTAATTAGTAAAGTCTGGGAACAACTGAAGATCTATTAATGAGCCTGCTGAATAGACTGCATGTTGATTAAATACACAGTGAGCAAAAACAAGATGAAGCTTGTTTAAAAAAAGAAAAAAAAAAAGTCAAGCTAGTTGTTCATACTGCTGGGTCATAAATTAACTAACTGCTTCCAAACAAAATACTTCAATGGTTGGCGCCTCAATATTAAGAAGCTGCTCACAAGGCAAGAAGTGGAAGAAAAAAAAAGGACTGTAAACCCCTTAAAATATCAAGCATATGGTAAAAAATTTCACTTGGAAGTATATTTGATTTAGTTCTAACCTATCAAGACTAGAAAAGGAGTTAGAAACTTTTAGTGGAAAAAAAAAAAAAGCAAAATAGAAAACACACAAGAGGCAAAGGAAGACTCACGGAACAAGAAAAACAGTGAATGTGTCAGAAAACTGAACACGGAGCATGAAAGAGTAACCGTGGTTGTTAGTTTACTGAAGTTCTTAACATCTTTGCCATACTCAAGGTACATGCTTACATTTAGCTAAATAAAGAATTAGATATTAGACAGCAAAAAACCTATGGTCTCTGCAGAACTCACTTCAAAGGTTAAGAAGAAACCAACTATGATGTCCTGGCAAGACGACTGTAAACAAGGGGCACTTCTCAGCAACTCTGTAACGAAAACTTTCCTGCTTCCAGAACCTAGCCATGGGTATGTTCTTGCCAGGATGAAGAGTGATTGTTCTGGTCTGCCCTAAATCACTACTTTTGTTCATGAGGCTGGACCATGCAGAATTTTCAGCGCCCAATTTTTGTTTACCCGCATACAGAAAAAAACAGCTGCTAATTCATACACAGCTGTAATCCAGGTAATCTCACAGAAATAGGAAGAGCGGTGGGTGAATAACGCGTGTATAACTCATCAAGTTGCATGTTAGTTGCTCTGAAAGTAATGCCTCGATTTACTTCCATAGAAACTACAACAGATACAAAGAGCACAATAGCACTATTTGACAGAACAAATTCTCAGCTACAAAACACTTTTTCAACAGAGTCATCACCACCAGCTAAGCATTTTTGCCAGTGATGAACAAGCACCTGCACGCCACAGTCACAAAAATCTGCATGGCCATCCAGAACATGGCTTGTCTTTGATGTCGTTGTCACCACTGCTGAAACGCACCATCCACCGCCTCTCTGTGCTCACATCCACTGTCTGGTCTCCATAAAGTTCCAGCAAAAGCTGATAAATGTCAATGGATGCCATTTTTTTCTGCACGGAAGAATTCAATGAGACACCTTTGTTTCACACATACTTTCATGTCAAACACCATTGTGTCGGAGTGTTCCTTTGCTGCCACCTGTCACACAGCAACAACATGTTACAGGATACCGGTGGGAAGGTTCAGCCTCTCCTGCCATCCCACCGACACTCATCTCTGACATTATAATAATAAATAGGAGGCATTACTTTCAGAGCAGCCCTCAGCTGCTGCCTGCTCTGCCTACTACTCTGAAATACAAAATCTGTAAGGAAGACTGAATAGCGAAAAGGTACGGTAAGAGAGCTCCATCTTGCAGTTTTCATTAAAGCTATAAACAAATCACAGAGAGAACCAACGGTGGAGCTCATTACACAGTGCCTCATATCAAACTGAACTCTGCAGTTGCAAATGTTTTCTTTGTAGGCCACACACATTCAAAGTCAGACAAATTCAGAATTTACTCTATTAGACCTTTCTAAAGCCACACCAGGACTACCACCCAAGGATAAACCCAGTACTCCATCATGACATAATACCTTTTTTATTACAATATCCAAAAAACTGAGTATGCAAGATTTTGAGATCTCAAGATCCCTTCTTCAATCTCAGGAGTGTGCCATCTAAAGTCTGCGTATTTAAACCATAAAGGAGTTTAAATGTAAAGAAAAGAGAAAAAAAAAAAGCATTTTCTTCATAAACATTCTGCGTGTCTCTTCCTACCAATCACACCATCCTCTGTAAAACCTGAAGATTCCTTTCTGTAAAGCAAATATATATATAGTGTTGGTAGCCCACCCCACCCTGTCCCCTGATCAGTTTTTATTAATCTTCTGTATTAGTGTCAACAATCAGCTACAGATACATATTACTTTGAGAATTAAATACATAATTGTTTAATTCAAACAAGCAGAAGGGCAAGAGGAGAAAAGCATTATGTGGATGGCACATTTGGTTGTAGATTACCAGAACATTCAGTCTTTACAATTCAACGATTCTCTCTTTAGTAATCAACTTTCAAATAAAATTTCTCTTTGTTGCAATTACAGACCAAAATACACTAGATAGTTTTCTTTTACTACAATCTTACCATAGTAGTTTAAGAAGTACTATTACAAAACGCTTTAATTAGTGTACTCTTTGCAAAGAGTCAGAGAGGCAATGTAATAGCAGAGTACAGTGTAAAGAGTGCTTCTAGGAACTAGGAGTTTTTGTAATATACTACCTGGTAAGCAATATAGCTACAGAACTCACAGCCACAACTGTTATGTCTACTATATCTCACTTACTTAGCTGCAGCCTCAGTGCATTCAAACTGTGCCCGATGTCTCTTAATGAAGAGTTCTGTCTGTCTGCGTGAGCAATTTGAACAGGTTAACACTGGGTTGAATTGCAAACCCCCCTCCTTTATCCGAGCTAAGTATGTAAACGTACACAGAAGAGGGGAGTTTAGAACTCGGACATGGAAGTGAGTGCTTACAATGGCCACAAAGGTGAACTTCTCAACCTGAAGGGAGGTGATCTGAGATTAAAAGAACTGAAACACAAAAGTAGGCAAACGAAAAAGGACAAATAACAACCAACAGAGCAAACACGTTAGAAAGAGCCTACTCTTTAAGCCTGTTTCGGATATTGCTCTGCTCTATAAAAGTGATTTTGGGACCTAAGGCTTGGAAGTTAGAAGAGGCCTGCGTGGCCAAGTCCATCTTCATCGTCACTGAAGTGCTTTCACAAGATATAGCTTTTCCCCGTGTTCACTGGTGAAGATGGGAGCCTTTTTGTAGTGTTCCACCAACTCATCCATAGTATTAAAGCGACGCTGCCCAATACAATAGACATTGTCCACGAGCTGCACCTTGAAATGTTTGTTCTTCCCCGATGCCTTTAGAGATACCGAGAAGTCACTGGGCTGTTGAGAAGAATTCAAAGAGAAAAAAAAAGAGTTACATAAAAGGGAACAAAAAGAAGGCACAGTACGGTGGTTTCAGGAACAAACTGAAATATAGTTGACAACGTAATTTGTGCTAGTCTTTGTTCCACAGCTCAGTGCCTTAGCTACTTAAGAAACCCAATAGTCTATTATTCAATAAATAATTGCCGTCGTTATTAACGTGCACAGTTAAGTCATTTAAGTGAAGCTCCCCAGATGCATAGTCTGAAGCTGCCAATTACATGACTAAATTGCAAATATTATCTTAGCTCCTCCATGCAGAAGCACGAGAATGTCAAGGAGAAGAGAAAAACTTTCATCATTTTGGTTTCTTTGCTTGAGAGCCCTGGAGAAAGCTATTATTGCCGTACTGCTTGGGTGAGATGAAGCAAACTCCCTGTATCATTTCTTCATTATTTTTTTTAATTATTTTTTGTGCTGTGACCACTAGAGGGCCATTTTTGCATTGTATTGAAAAAGCAAAAAAAAAAAAATCAAAAAAGATGTCTTTTTATCTTCATCCCCCCCATGTATGGGAAATGATGTCTTTTACCACACACACCTTTTTCTTAATAAGATAAAGGTACAGAACAAAAAATATAGTACAAACCACACCATCAAACACCAGTCACGAAAGAGAAATTGAAACACAAATTATCCAGAATAGAGCAATTTTGCATGACAAATCTTGATAAATCTTTTAGTCTTTGTGAGTGGCTGCTTTGAAAAGGCTGCAATCGTAACAGGCAGGACATGAGCCCACCACTCATCCCTACACCAAACACAGCTGGCAGCATTGAGAACCAGATCACTGCTTTCACTCATAAAAGCAAAACCCATGAGGGAGCACTCGGTTCACAGTATCATGCACAAACTCTGCCCCAGCACAGCTGCAGCACAGCGGGGGAGTGGGAACCTCCCAGTGTCAACACCAGCTCTGCTTTGGGAAGATGTGCTGGGTGTCTTGTACACACTGAAGTATCTATCTAAAGCTTTCTCTTCCCGGAGTAATGTGGGTCTCTGCCACACATATCCTCCACATCCTGTGCTGTCCCAAATCCTGTACCCCGAATCTCATCTTCTATTCCTTCTCCACCCTATTTCATTCACGCTGCTAAAAAACAATTAGAAACCTGGCAGCATCTAGCTGAACCTCCTGGATCTGCATAACCTTGGCATACAGGGCTGTGCCAGTCAGTCCTGGCACAGAGCCTGTGCTTCCGCAGACATCTTCCTAGTCCTTAATGAAGGGTCAAAGGGTAATGAAAAATCTAGAGCTGAAGCACAGGTTTGCACAAGCACAGCTCTGAATGTATCCCAGGGTGCTGGACTTGCTGCAGGGAAGCTTAAAGCATGAGCTTTGAGCTTGAGCCATCTTGCAGCTCCACAGAATCCTTCAAAGGGACAGCATGGGGACAGGCAGCTTGAGGAGCAGAAAACAAGATCAAGTCTTGTTGAGCAAATTCTGAGGTTTCTGACGGTAAGCCTCTGTTGAGCGAGAACATCTTTTGTTTTTAGAAATAGGAAAAGTCTTTATGACAAGGGTTAAAAATGGAAATCATCACCTTGTGTTTCACAAAGTTTTAATGCTTTTCTACCAAAGCACACTTGTTTACAGCCCATCAATATAACGAGTTTCCAAAGTTCCTGGTACTTGCTAAGAATCATCATCTTCAGCAGGATGCAGTACTGACAGAGGTGCTGGTTCCAAGCACTCTGTCCCAAGCACTGGCCATACTCAGCCATGAAGTGGTCTACACAGTACCATAAATACGTTTCCCATCACTTCAGTTTTGAGCTTTCATGGTCATTTTTCTGAACTACAGTCCGTTTTTTCAGCCTCAGAGCTGCTCATTAGATTCATGCATAAAGAGGAGATATCAGTATAGCTTATCTTCTCCGGAATGTATGTTACAAAGTTTACCCCTTTCATGATCTAATTCAGTTACAAAAATAGCGGAAAGGCTGATCTAACTCTTTTGAGAGCCACCATCCGGTGCACGGAGATGGAAGAGCTTGAACAGCTGCTGCAGAAACCCTGAAACCCTTTATTGGCCTCAGATTAATAAATTCACCAGGATGCAAGAACAAACAGCATGATCAACCAGACTTACAGCTACTTTTATTTTGGTACTTCCCCACTGTACCCAACATACAAGATGGTTTAAAAAAATCCCTTTAAAAATATATCTGCAGATTAATTAGAGCTCTTAACATTACTGCTTTAAAGTATGCTGGTTTGATGCAGCTTGAATTGGTTTCCTGCTGTCCTCCTTGGATTTGCTCCAACTCTGTTTATTTTATTTACTATTTAAGCTGTTTTATTTCAACTGCTGGCCTTTTTTTCCTCCCTTCTCCCTCTTAAATTAATTGCTGCATTTGTATGTTTGCACACTAACTTTTTCATGAATAAAAGCCTCACATGCCAGTAAGCAAAGGCACATCAGAAGTAAACTTTAATCTCAGAAACCTACAGTTGTTGATGACTCTGCCACAGAATCACAGAGCATAGCTTCATGGCAGGGAACCTTTGAATATTTCTGTGCTGCCATAATTGGGAAGGCCTCAATCTGAAGTCAAATCCATTCCTAAAAATGAATATTGAAGTTCGGCTGTTACGCATTTGCAGTTCCTCGGTCCCCATGTAATAAAATTCTTCAAAATCACTTCAAAAGCCTTTAATTCTTTCTCAATGACTAACACAACTGTGCCTACAGCTCATGGGTGACAACATGCAGGAACATGTTCCTCCAGTTTTATTTCTTTCATCATCAGAACAGACCAAAAATTTTGTCATAAAGACAAGCTACAAAGTGATATGAGGGAAAACAAGGCAAATCAGGATAGAAAGTTCCCTTTCAAATCCCCGTTTGACGAAGGTGCAAGACCCTTTTACTTTAAGCGACATCGCTGGGAAAAATAACTCCCCTGAAAGCCTTTCACTGATCCCACAACTTAGCTTTTTATTTCAATCCAGTTTCACCCAGCACTACCTCTCCTCTCTAGAAGATTTTGTCATTTTTCAGGTTATTCTGTGAGCCCAATCTAGGACTTCCCAATTCCTTCAAGTTCCAAGCTCAGGTTTCCCCTGTTCTTCCCTTCTACTCAGCTATCTCAGCAACAACAACAACAGAAAAACCCAACACACCACAACTCAAAGGTCTGTGGACAGGCCGGAAAGAACAATCTGGCAGGGTTAAAATTTCTTTATCTCATCCTATTTAGATACACACAAATATTCTATGTGACAACCAACATGCTCTCAAATCAACATAAGGCAGGTCAGAAACATGAATTCTCTCCACTAGTCTTCAAGCACAGCTCTAATAAAATTCCTATTCTTCCACTTAAAATAACCCACTAGGCTATTTGCTGAAGCCTGTTCTCAAGGCTAAACTTACTCCTTTTCTCCACTGTAGCTGTCAGTTACAGCATGTCATAGAATATGACATGCTGCAGTTTCTGAACAGTTGCCACATTTAATAGCTTCTATCCGAAGGATTAAAACTCAAGCAAAATATGGGACACCCTGAGAGCTACAGAATTAGCACCTCAAGAAGCATACAAGCTTTGCCTCCTTCCTCTGCTGGCTCAATTTCTGGGCAAAGAACAGAGGAGCTAAATGAAGCCTCAGAGGACTGGCACAAGTCCAGCCACACCTACCATCCTCAATCACTGTAATGCACCTGCATTTCGTGGCAACCCCCAATACCAACCCCTGCCACCCCAGGAAATGGTATTAAATTGATTGCCATGGGACTATTGGCATAACATCCTAATGAATAACTGCTCTTGGAATGGTTCAAAGAAATCACATCCCTCATTCTTGCTAATAAATGTAACTGGTGTGGGAAAAATAGCTGCCTCTCTGCTTCACGTGAGGACTGAACTTGTAAAGCAGTTTTTCTAACTAGATGTGCTCCACTTCAGTCTCCTCACTCCCAGCTCCAAAAACTAAGGTTACATTATCTAGGTGCAACAGAGTTGGCAAAAATCTATCAGCCAGTAACTGTGCCTGTTACATAAACTGGGTTTAAATGGTTCAAACAGGTTTATGATGCTAAGAATAGTATTTCGTAATTAATGAAGCTAATCAGACGCTTAGCTACCCAACAGGGTTCATCTCAGGGTATTCTCCATGTGGCAGCACCCATCCAGTCTAAGTGTAACTGAGGATGGAATTTGTAGCTAAAGGAATCTAGCTGTGAGATCAACATTTGATAATCAAATTAAGAGAAATATCGCAAAATACTGCATCTAGTACAGTTTTAAATGACAGTATCCTCAATAAAGTGAATGCAGAATAACACAGAAACCCCTCACCTATGCAAACAGAGCTCTACATAGCTCATTAGTAAGCACAGATCTCAATGAAACGTAAGGAAAACTTTTCCAAGGGAGACTTCCCATAATTATACTGATAGAAGGCTACAAAAGCACCTAAAACAGCTCAGAGATGAAGCACGAGATTACCAGGACAACTCAATGTTTTATCTATGGGGCTTTTTTAGAATGGAATAACCCTTATACCTGCAGCTTTAACAGGTGGATTCATAACAGTGCCAAGGCAAGTGCTGCCTAGCATAAAAATGAGCGAAACAGGAGAGCTAACAACTCTGCTCAGCCTGGTCTCTCCCATCAAGACCTTTGGCTCTCATGCTGCAGAGGCTCTTGATGACTTTTAGGCACAGCTTGAACAGCCTCTGCAGTTACGTGTGTGAAAAATGGCAACAGTCAAGAATTTAGGAGTTATTTCTAAAATCTTCGTGCTACAATAAGCTTGAAACATCTTTGTTATTGCCTTCCTTTGATGCTATCAGGTATACTCGCTAGCTTTTTAGATAATTCCGGGTACTTGGAAAAAATAAAACAAACTAGGAATCCACAGTGTTTTTATAATTAACATGTATAAACGAATTACATGAGTATATGATATTTGAGTAAATTTTCTGGGATTCCAATAAGTGTTAGATGCTGGAAACAAGTTAAAAACTGTGCTCTGAATGGATCTTCTGCTTCAGCAGCAACAGCTTCCTCAGTAACAACAGAGAGAGTGAATTTGGAAATGCTTTGAATACCAGTGCGTTTAGTGTTATGATGACATATTAAATTAAAAGATCCTTTCAAGCAAATTAGTTTCACCCAAGATTTAGACTCTTTAAGAGCAAGGAAACTAACTGTAACACAGTGGGCAGCGTGACATGGTATGCACTGAGAAACGGGTGCATATTCTTGTATTTTAAATAATGCATTAAGTTTCAAACTGCCCTGTTGGCACCTTCCCAGGATGTAGAAGATGACTAATAAGTACCAGTCAGGATAACCCAAAATGCAGCATTCTGTTCAAAAACCAAGCTTCCATCTGCTTAGACTGACTGTGACTATGCTGCATCCAATGTACCCTCCCGCCCCTGGCAGACAGGATGCCAGGCTGAGGGGACATCTGCACACTTAATTTAATGATTACCATCATCCTCTAGTAGCTTTCTGTATTTTGGAAAACTGCATTATCTACCTCAGTCTCGTCTCCTGTTGACCAAGCAACTTGATTTTGGCAGTCTCTGTTTATAAATCATGTTTTCTAACTATTTTTCTATTTTCTTTGGGTTTATTTTCATTAAATCTCTGTTCTCCTTCCTGGTCCCCTCTGGTTTATTTGCATTTGTCTTCCTTTTGTGATTATACTTAAATAGAAGCAGAAATAGGAACTTAAAAATGGAGCTCTGAACAAAGTAGTCTGACAGTTTCATGTCTGCTGCACAAAAAAAAAAATCAATTGAGAAAAGATGCCTGAAACTTACTCAGACAATTCTCTATAACCACAAAAAATATTATGGAACATTACACAACTCTATTTTATCAATAAAATGTCAAAATTTCAGAGAATAAAGAGACATCAATCTAACTTCAACAATAATAATGCACTACCAATACTTTTCAGAAATTAAAATGCAAGGTTTAATTTGTATTTAGAATATCCTAGAGACTTAACAACTCCCCTGTCTTTTTCTACTTGTTTTTCTACTGTCACTAAAAGCCTCTGTTCATCTCCCTCACCAAGTGATAATGTGTCAACCAATTCCAAATTTCAGGCATTGTATTAAAAATGCCAACTTGTACTATTGATTAGTAAGTGAAATCATGTAAGGAACAGAACAGGGGAGCAGTTTTTCCTCAGTTCCACAGGCAACTATGATGCAGGCTACCACCAGTTCTAAGCAGAAGTGATGCATGCAACCAACAGAGCCTCCTGAGGACATGCTGGAGTCAAGAAGTTGACCCTGCTTTAAATTAAGTTTAAAGCAGTTCACACTGCTTTAATTTTTATTTGCAATCCACATTACAAATCAGCTTAATTCACAATACAGGAAAAATGTGAGACAAGCGTTTCACAGAGATAGATGCCTGGAGCTGACTGTTTTTTAATAGTAATGTACTCTCAACTTAAAAGATCGAGCTGACATCACCATACGGAGTTTGAATTTTTATACCTGAAGTAACAATACTTGGATGGAAGTGTGTACTAAACAATTTATCCCCATGGAATAATGGTCTGACAGCTGAAGCAACGAATGCAGGAAAAACCCTGATGAGAAATTAAGATTCACCTTTTTGTAATGTTTCAAAGGTGTATCGGGGAATTATTAAAACCTTCCACCTTTTAAAAATCACAGCAACATGATAATTAAATTTGGAGCACCCTAACGATGCTTTCTCTGGCCTCAACATTTGTGAAAGGCCCTTCAGTGTAATTTCAAATTTGAACTTCCATATTTATAATAATCCCTAATCAGCATTACTCATATCCCCTCTGATGTCACCAAGGCTCAATTTCCAAGTAATATGAGCCACTGACTTGATCTTTTCTGTTGTGCATTATAATCTTAAAAATTAGATACAATAATTTCATCCTATTACAACCTAAACAATCTAAGTTGAGCAGAAGTACATTAGATTAGAATTTTAATCAATAATTTAAATGATCTAATTTAAAGAATCTGTTATTAACCTATGTTAATTAAAGGCAAAACAAAACCGACCAATGCAAACATCCCACTTTAAATTGGCTTTAAGTTGAAATTAATGTCTGAGCTTGTAATTTGCAAGATTTTTTTTTTTCCCCTTGTAGTGCTATAAACTTGAGAAGGATTGCATATGAGGATGAAATGTCAGACAGAAGCTTGAAATATCTTGTTACTTGTCTGCTAATTAAAAAACCCTGGATAATACAGTCCACAATCGTTAAATTTCAGTGTAAATGTCACTGCATTTCTGTGAGAGATTGAGCCTCACAGACGGTACATGGATCAGTTTGCAGCACTGAAGCACTGCTTGTTCGTTTAGGGGTGAAAAGTCCTTCTCTGGGGTACCCCAGTTATGAGCTTCCACACTTGCTAAACCATACATCACATGTTTGAATATAAAGACCATGGCGCTGAGTATCACTTACCGAAGATTCACTATCTCTAACAAGGAAGTCTCCTTCCACTCCCCTTTCGTTTAGGGCACATTCTGCTTGATGTCGGGTAACATTCCCATAATACCACTCTCTTCCAGCAAATCGTCCGGTAGAAGATGGTCCCGTGTAGCTTATCTGAGGTGGGTGGGAAGTGTTAATGGTAGGACCATCGCTAATGATTACTACATAGTTTTTAGGAACAAGACCAATTTGCCCTCTGGAATTTTTACATTTCCACCATTCTGGGTCATTTTCTGGCTTTTCAATGACTTCCATTGTTTCCCCCTTTTCAAAATTGAGCTCTTCTTCTGTGACGGAGCTGAATGGGTACAGTGTCTGAACAACGTGGAGTACTTTGGTGCCCTGGCCGTTACTCATGGAAGCGCCTTTCCTCAAGCTCAGAAAGCTCGGTGAATCTGCTGTGGCCTCCTCAACTTCCTCCACCACATAGTTCGAAGGAAACCAGCCAATCTGTCCATTGTAGCTCCCTCTCCACCAGCCATCGCTGCATTTCTCCATGACAATGACCCGAGACCCTTTGACAAGGGACAGTTCATCCTCTCTCTCTGCCACATAGGCAAATTTGACGTAGGCAGGAATGTTGAGGTCATAGATGCGGTCTGCGCTGCTGCCATTGGAAGGGTACTCTGCATCTGTGCTGGGAGTGGGCGAGGCGTCTCGCGCGCTCGTCTTTCTTTTGGTTTTTCCTAAGCCTGTGAAATAAAGACAGAAGCAGAAAGTGGTCACTCAACATCCTCCCCACACTGCAGACACTTAAAGCAATGCACGCCTTCGTTACTTCAAATCTCATCTCTCCATAATGGAGATCTTATCTCTAATGATGCAGACTGTCAGAAAACACAGCAACACCTTTAAGAGATGATCTTTGACATCTTGCTTAAACACTTATGTATGGCACTATCATCACTCTCTTCCTTTCCCAATAGTACCAGAATCTTAACACACTTATAAACACTGGTTTCTTCACCATGGAAACTTCCCGAATCTCAAAAAGATTTGCACTGTTATGTCTCCTAAAAATCCAGTTAACCTATCATGCTTTTTCTTTGTAGTGATGACTTTAATTTGACTCACGTAAAACACGAGAAAGAAGTATGCAAAAATAAACCAGCAGAGGGATAAAACCTTAGTTTCTCTACAGATAACATTCTGTTCTCTTCAGTCTTCATTTCATTCCCCAGGCAGCTGCAACCATTTCCAGCTGCAAGCCCTCTTGTGAAATCTGCATCACTTCCACCCAAGTTTTGCCATGTACCACAGAAGCATTGACCTCACAATGAAGAGGATTATTGGAGTTCATTCCCCTAAAACCCCCAAGTTCTGCTGTATTGTCATGGCTTCAGTTACAGAATTAAATACAATATACAAAAGTAACAATACCATTACATTCTTTTCTGGGGTGTAATGTGGAGGAAAAGCTGCACCACTCACTTTCAAACTTCTGCAGCAAAGGCTGCTTAAACTTATATATAAACAAAAAGGTAAAGTTAATAAGTAGCCATCTATTCTAAAATTCAGCTATAAAAGTTCTGAAGATAACACAAAAGATGAAATCTCACAAGGTAAGCAACATCCAAAATGTCATGCATTGGACAGAATGCAAAAAAAAATAATAAAAAAAAAGAAACAACGTAGAAATCACAGATTTTGCACTTTTCTCTCATCTAGATCCTTGGTGGGAGGAGAGAGATTCACTTCAGACGCTGTGAATACACACTGATTACGGGAAGATGAATGAAAAAAAATGAGGCTTTGTTCTTGTTTCTTTAAATAGTCCTATTAGAAGGAGAAGCATGCAATTTCATTTTAACAATTCAGAACACTTTAGTTGGGCCATGGCAGCACTGAAAAATGTATTACAGTATATACTGTGTGTATGTATATATATATAGTGCGTGTATATATATATATAATATAGTGTATATATATATATAGTGTGTGTATATATATATATACACATATATATACACAGACTACATGTATGCACACACACACACACACGCACGTACAAATGCATTAAATAGAATAACTCAGCTGAAAAGGGCCTACAGAGATCCAAGTGCAAGTGCCTGACCACTTCAGGGCTACCATACAAGAATTCAAAAGCATGTTTAGTGCAGCTATGTGGCATACTTCGCAGGTTTAGCTGAACAGCACACAAACGCTGCAGAGGTAATGATGTCACATGAAAGAAGAGTTAAATACATTAATTTCTGCAGCCTTAACATCTCAGAAGACTACAGAAAATTCCGATGATCCTAAGTGTTTTCTGACCTTCTCGAGCAGCTCCTTACTTCCTGTTGGAGCCTGCTTACATCCTAATGTAATTCTAAGTACTTAATTTGAGCTGAGAGCCTGTGGCTGCCCTTTCAGACAAAATGACAGAGACCAGCTTATTGTGTTGGGGGAGACAATTGGAGGAAAGCAGTGCTTTTATGCCAAGCAAGCTTTAATCAAAAGTTGGCCGGGGCTGATCTCTGCCAAGATTACTGGAATTTTTCATCAGTGTAGAGATCACTTTCAACCAAAAGGCAAGGATGTATATAGTATGAGAATTAAGGAGCATTAAATTAGGATAATATAAACAAACACAACTTAAGGGTCATTTAGTTAGAAAATCCTGATTACAACTTCATGCAGAACAAGCAACTGCATCTCAGCGGATTCATCCTACAATAAGCCTTATACCAAAAAGGAACTTTCTCAATTAAAAGCCCAGGTTTTGTTATGCTTTGTTAGGGAGATATAAAGAGCTGTGCCCTGAACTAATAAAATTGAGAAAAGGAGCAGCTGACGAAGCATCTGGCCAGAACACAACTGGTTAAAAAGAGAACTGAGTAATGAAAAATAAAGGGATGTCATGTGATAAGAGAAATGTCATAAACAGAAGCATCTACAGAAAAAAAAAAAAAAAAGACAAAACTTGCCAACAAACCATTAAAAAAACACATCTGTAAAAACAAATTAAAAAACAACAACCTTTGAAGTCTAACGAAGGTGAGTAAAGATTTAGGAAAAGGTTATCATGCAGCCACTTTCTTTTACTTGGAGTTTCACAGGCTGCATCTTTTCCCACAGACTTTCCAATGCTGTGCTTGGCATTTCAAGCATTCCTTTCCATCCTCCCCATTCAAAACGAACCATGACAGTGCAGGAAAAGTCAGATATGTGGCTGCATTTCTATATCGGTAAAGGCAAATACACAGACTTCCTCCCTTTGAGCTCTAATATTTAATGTAACTGAACTTTTTAAGGGTGATAACAATGAACCTTTCAGAATACCAGTGACATGCACCAAAGTTCTGGTTTCCAAACAGCTTCAGATAAGGAAATATCCAGAGAGTCATCTGCAGCCAAGCTCAGTGAAGTGTATGCACAACATTTACCAGTCATTTTAATGTGAGGTTGTAAGATCCATAACTGTATCTCTATGGGAGAAGAGGATACAAGTTGTTCCAAGAGCAGAACCAGAGAAATCTGTTCCTGTTTTTCTCCTCGCACCTCCTGCTGCACCATTCCTCCCTGCCTCTGCCAGCTCCTGCAGCACCCTCAGCTACAGCCACCCCTTATCAGATGACTGCTTTTGCATATCAGCTTCTTTTCACACCTGTGAAGCCTGTTCTATCTCCCACTACGTGCTGCCCTCCCCGGCCAGCTTTGGCTGCCTGCCTGGTGATACCTATCTTGCTTGGGCTCCCACAAGGTAGGTATGCACTGGGATCGCTGGGTTCCCTCAAGTGGGGGAACATGACAGTGTCCCTCCTAGATCCTGAACTGCAGAGAAGTGGTTCCTTTACCTCCACTAGTCTGTCAGGTTTGCCTGAAATTGGCAGTTACCAAGGGTAGACAGATGGGTGGACAATGACAGCTGACTGTGACAGCATGACTAGTGCAAGCCTCATTTCCTTAGGAAACAAGTCTAAAAATATAATTTCGTAGGATGTCTGGTCATAGCTAGGGAACAATTAAGTGAGAATTGTGAAATTTATAACACACGTCTGTAATAAAAATCACAACTCCATTAAAAAACCTACAATCTGCAGAAGCTCTATCTAAAAGAGTAAATACTGCACAGTTCTACCTGCTACTATAAGAATTTTTCATTTATTACTATTTATAAGGGTACTGCCCTACTCCAACTGCCAAACCAAATGAAGACCATGTAAGGAATTTTATAGGAAAGAGAACATTTGGGCACACCTGGAAGAGCTGAATACACTTGTGACTGTAGCTGTAATTTCAGCACTCTCACTGTCTTGGTTGCACGAGCAGGTATGCTTGCATTGAAAGGCAACCTCATGTTCACAGTTCAATTCATTGGTTACAGTTCATCTAAAGCCCATAATCCTTGGTTACACAACTAATCGTTGTGAAGAAAATTCCAAAACCATGGATTAGCTTTCAAGTGAGTGGAAAAAAGAGTGGGAGCACATGGAATGCAAAGCAGCAGAAAGACTCTTTCATCTTATGGTGCCTGGTAGGAAAGAACTCTGTTCATAACTTATACTTGGCCCATGCTAAATTATTTCATTTTTATCTCTTACCAAGTTGCCAAGTAATGTGAGTGGGTTTAATATTTGGTTGGATATATTGCTGGAAAAAACAAACAATACAAAAAAAAAAAAAAAAAAAAAAAAAAAAAAAAAAAAAAAAAAAAAAATAACAACTCCCAGCCACTGGTTAGCATCATTTCCAGAGAACAAAAGCAATCCACTGCAAACCTTTCTTTTCTCTACAGAGGCCCTGACAAAGTACTGCCAGGGAGACCTAGAAATGTGCCTCTCAACTTACCTTCCCTCCTCCAATGTCTCAGCTGCAGCTTTAAGCCCAGATTATATTCTAAGCAGCAGCACTAAGGAAGACTTTTCCTTTGAATTTGCTTCCTGTCTCCGAAATTCTCATTGTGAAAGCACCCTTTCACTTCCAGTTTCTCCCTGTTGCAATACCATGGGTTCTCCAGCCCCAGCCCAAACTTCGCAACAGGGGAATTTCCTCCTGTTCATGCCTGTGGCCCAATGCTTTGGCACTGCCACTTCCCCAACCCTCCTCTGCTGCTCCTGGCCAAGCACCCTGCCCAAAGCCTTGCTGGCTGACAGAAAGCAGAGGTGCTCCATATCTGAGCTGTCCAGCCTCCCCCTATTAAAACCAACAGGAGGATTTCTCTCTCCTCCTGTCCCCACTGAAGGCACTAAAACCAGGCTGCTTGGGTTGGAAAACTACTGGTGCTTAGGATAGAAAAGTTTAACTGTGTTTAAAACTTAGTTCTACTTTATCAAATACTTAGAATACATAAAGCACTTGTATTCTCATGGCAAAAAAAAAAAAAGAAGAAAAAAAAAAAAACCTTTCTGAACATGTGTATTGTATTTGCTAATTGCTATTTTGTTTTTTCACCATCTTTGCCAGACAAAAGCCCATTTACTAATACTAAATATATTTGCTTAGTTTCAGTAAGTCTTATTTACTAACTTTCACATCCCATAAGCTGGAGTCCTTGCCTGAAACTGTAAAGTTTCAACATTCTGCATTTAAACTGCTTTTCCTCATCCCCAGAGGTGAAAAGAGCAGACTCACTGATGTGGCTGCGTAATGGATCTCCACAGGCTTATCAATACTCCATATTATTTTGTTGAGTTCTTTTTAAGAATAGCATGCATTTATGCATAGTAAAAATTTCAGCCAATTCCCAAAGCCCATTTCTGGGAGAGAAAAAAAAAAAAAAAAGAAGAAAAAAGGCAAATGAAACCAGTGTCATCTACATTCTTACAGCCAACTTTTTCTGAAACCTTTTCTGATTCAATACATGTATCATGGGCAAAATTATATTCGGCAGCTTACTAATGATCAAATCAACTTCATGGGATTAAAAAAATCCACAAATGTAAACAGAGGCCTTTAAGAAAAAAGCAGCAATACAGGAAAGTTGTATCAAGAAATTAGAAGCAACAATGAATTCCTCAATCCAGAACTCCTTGAAAAAGACATCACCAAATATACTACATATGATTATTTAAGAAACCATCAGAAACTTATTACTGAAATACTGAAAGCAATAAAGGATGAACTTCTTTTTTCCAGTTCCATCACTGGTTCTACTGTAAGTTATTTCTAATCTACAAATGAAAAAAAAAAACAAAAACAAAAACACAAAACCACAACAGAAACAAACTGAGAACACACTGCCTCAAAACAACTGAGTTCTCAGAATCTACTTTCTCCACACGATTAGATTTCTACTAAATGCCAGTCTTCAAATATCTTGTACCAATCACAGACTGGCAGGGCCCTCTGTTTCCTTCATGCCCACCCATCTCCAGCAGGGCCACTCAGAGCAGGGTGCTCAGGGCCGTAGCAAGGATGCTGGAGATCCCCCAAGGAGGAGAGCCCACAGCCTCTGGGCAGCAGTGCTCTGCCACCAAAGATTAAGTAATCACATGTGTACCCCCAAAAATCAACACGTTATGCAAGGCTCTGTCAAAAGCTACTCATAAACTGGCATAATTTTAGCGGGATCAATACAACCCCCCACTGATTTTGATGTATCAGCCAAATATCAAAATTCTCCTTGGTTCCCTGTTGTCATCAGTACTAGTGTTGAGATTCCAGAGCTGTAGTTTGCATGGCCAGATGAGTTGATGATTTCATGTGATGGGAGCTATTTCTCAACTTGCTAATTCGAACTTCATGACAATGGCTTTTAGAAAGGTATTTAATTTCAACATTTTCACTCACAACTATTCAATATCAAACTGACTAAAACATAAAGTATGAAAAGAGAAAGAAAAAACTAGCCATTATGGAAGATGGTCCTTCAACTACTGCCTTAAATCATACCCACTCCACCACAGCTCCCATGTAGGATATTAAAACAGATTTTAAACATTAGGCAGGACAAGCTGAAAATACGATGGGTGCTCTGAAAGAAATGCCCCCTGTGTTATGATGGTGGCCCAAAGTGCCAGAGGTGGATGTTGGTGGGATGGCAGTAGAGGTTGAAATTTCTCACTAATATTCCTTTGCATGTTGCTGCCATGTGAGAGATGGCAGCACAGGGGCAGCCTAACAGAATGGTGTCTGACATGGAAGTGCAGATGAAACAAAGGTGTGTTACTGAATTCCTCTATGCAGAAGAAATGGCACTCACTGACATACATCAGTGTTTCCTGAATATTTATGGAGATCAGAGGATGTGAGCAGAGCAGTGGGTGGTGTATTTCAGCAGTGGTGACAGTGACATTGAAGACTAGCCACTGTCTGGACGGCTATGCAAGCTTTTGTGATCATGTTACGCAGATTTCTTGTTTAGTGCTGGCAAAAATGCATAGCTAATGGTAGTGACTGTGTTGAAAAAGTGTGTTTTATAGCTGAGAATTTGTTCCATCAAATACTGTTACTGTGCTCTTTGTATCTGTTATAATTTCCATGGAAGTAAATAGAAGGCATTACTTTCTGAGCAACCTATGTATTATTTAAGAGGAAAAGAAACAAATTAAGAAAGAATCTCTCACTGGCTTTCCAAATAATCAGTTACTGAAATTTCTACACATTGCCAGTAATTCTCTGAATTAAAAAAAAAAAAAAAAAAATCTTAAAGTTTACTTGTAAAATTCTTCATACATCTTTAAAGGTATTTCAATCTGCGTGCTCTCCTTTCAGAATAAAATACTTTAAACAGTACTGCTTGCTTTATTGTTAAAAACTGATTACAGAAGCCACCATCAAAAAAATATGAGAACTGTACATGTTTTAAGAAAGTATTTTCATTTTAATCTTTTTTTTTTTTTTTTTTTTTTTTTTTTTTTTTTTTTTTTTGAAATAATGCTTTTCTTGAAAAGTAAACATATTGTAACTCAAATTGAAACTGGGCCAGAAAGAGCTGAAAAATGTACTATTCAAGCAAAACATGGATGAGGATGAATAATTCAACTAAGTCCAATGTGCAAACAGAATGCCTGGTATAAATACCTGGAACAACAGCTAACAAATAATTCAATATACTGACAGAGTCAGTAAAATATTCTTGAAAAGACATTTCAGTCTACTTCAGTGATTAAAAAGTTAAGAAATCAGTCTCAACTAAGATGGAAATCAGTCCTCTTTTACTCAAATATAAAACCAGGGCAGATCTTCCACTTAAATCCTTGAAGGTACCAGAGATTACCACTCAATTTGCTAACTAAACATTTTGTCTTAGATGTAGCAGAAGGGACCAAATTTATCAAACCCATTTTTGTTTATTCAACATTTTAGCTTATTTTAAAGGTATTTAAAATGATTTTTGTGCATGTTAAGAGGACTGCAATTCCATGCGGTTTCACACATGTGGAGTAAAAACAATTGCCCTTTTCTGTTTACCAAATAATTTATTCATCCCCTTTGACTAAGGGCCTGAATAAGTACATATTAATGCATACAGCTAATAAGTATGCAAAATGTACACTGCCTTCCTTAAACAAAAAACGAATTATACCAAGAAAGAAGTAATTTTCAGGAAAATTCTTAAGAAAAAAAAAAAGGATTTAAATAAAATAGTTAATTTTTCCAAAACAGAAGTAAATACGTAACTTTTTTGACAGCTGGAATACACAGATCACACATTTACGCAGCTTTATGTCAGTAGTTTTTACACAAAAATTTAAACTAACTTGGTTTTGCATCAGTATTAAAAGGGCATTCAGAAAACTGAAGTTTCTGATATTGCACGGAAAGAAAAAACTCAAGCCTGTGCACTTTCAGCCTGCAACCTCCCACCCCTTCTTCGCTGCCTCCACACCGGATTTCTGAAAGAGCCCTCAAAGGCCGACTGTCCGTACAGAACACGTGGATCTTCAGAAGATCTCCATTAACGTTATTCCTCTAAGGACACTGTTGTAAATTCCAGAAAAATTTCACCTGGATTTGTGAAATAGAAATGAAGTTTTACAGTTGTAATAGTGTTATAAGTTTGCTGCTTTTCTTTTTCTTTTCATTTTTTAAATTTTTTTTATTTTTTTGCATGCTCCTTAAGAAGCTCAATATGAAGAAAGGTCTCACTAGGAAAAAAAAATAATCAGAAAATGGAAACTCTTCTTTAAATGTCAAAGTAAAATTCTGACATTTCTAAAACCAGGCTGCTTTATCACTAGCTTTCCCCCCCCCCCCCCCCCCCCCCCTCCAAATACAGGAAAAAGTACTGTCAAAGTTTCCCATATAGCAACCTCTATTTGGTACAGAAACTTCCATAAGAAATTAACTCAACAACTGCATTAAAAACAACTACTACGCTAATTCCTGTAATTCAGATATTGTTAAACGTGCTTATCTCTTACCAGGAAAAGTACATTCAAATTTCACTGCCAGATAATGAATTTCCTGTACCAAGAGCATTTCAGAGCCAAGAGGTTTAGATGAAACATGTTCTACATGGAGTTACACAGAGTTTTTCAAAGGCACAAAACACAAGAGGCAAAAGCTTCCATGAATGGTCTCATGTATTTTCCTACTCCAGTGCAAAAGTGAGACACAAGTCTCACCTGGCAAAACTGAAAGAGCCCTGGGATTTTAAATCCCATACAGAGTATAAAAGGCATACAAAATGGATGGACTTTCTCAAAGTCATCTGGATCTGTGGTTCCAATTTCTGTCTATAAACTGAAAAGACAATACACTTTGCATATAGTCTTCACTTTCAAACAGAAATAGTTTAAAAATGTTTCCACCCACATTGTAATCTTATTACCCCACTGAGTTCTGTAGCATGCCATGATAAGTAAAAATAACCCAAGGCAACCCTAACATTCTAAGAAAACATTAAAATAAGAGTCATGTCTTCCCAATTCTAATTAAAAGCAAACAGTCATGTTTACTGTTGAAATGACTATCAAGGAAAGCCATCTTTGCCACTAGGAATCCTATTACTTAAAAAGTGGTGGACACTGTCTTTGGCATAGCAGGTTTTTAAATCATTGGATGCCTGCATGCATTATCAGCATCGAGATTCCTGCTCAATGCCATACGCCACAAAACGAAACATCTTTGAGACTCAGGGAAGGAACGGAAATCTCCTCTTGTACATGCTAAGAGAAAACTAATTGATTTTTGGCATGAGTACTAATTTAGAAGTTTAGTTTGTGTGGTATGAAAATAAATCACCAGCTGGCCACGTATCTTTTAGGTCTTCTAAAAGTGGAGCTGTAGAAACTGATCAGGAACTGAGAGACCCTGGAAGATGAAATGCTCAACAGCCAGGTTGGGGGGTGGGGAGGGAATCACCGAAGTGATCCAGTGATATTGAAAGAACTATTTGGGGATGCACACAGGAGGAAATACTTGCATCTGAATCAGAGGAAATCCTCCCACAATGCTTTCAGTAGAAAGAGCAGCCATTGCCATGTCAATACAGAAGAACAGTTCATCCTCTGAGTCACCAAAATTCTTCAGAAGTGGTATCAGCGAGCGTACTGTGTGTGAAAGCACTATGTGTGTACCTCTTCTGCCAGCCATGTTACTTCAGTGCATGTGTTGGTCACAGCTATGTGCAGCAAGCCAAGTACAGGCTGCAAGAGGGTTCAGGAAAACCCAGTGGCGGTGGGAACTACGAAAGTACTTAGTATTTAAAATGAGACATACGAGGCCAAACACAAGTACATGTTAAAACATCAGAGGCTAATCAAGAAGCAAAACCAAGACCCTCAGACAGCTGAAGGCATCACCAAAAGAAAGCACCACATGCAGCCATGCATAGTTCAGGTGACTGTCTTATCTTTGCAAAGTGTGGTTACGACTAAAACAAAGGACTGTTCTGCAGTATTTAAGTGTCAAACTGCACCTCCAAGCACAAGCACACAGGCCGAGAAGGGGGAGGGGAAGACCCCATTACACAAAGCCTCCAGTACAAAGAAAGCGTTCTTTCTAAACAAGCAAAGGTTTCTTTATACCCTCAGCCTTGCAACATTTCACTGCAACTAGATAAGAAAAAATCTGCCAAAAGGTAGGACACATCCTGGTTCCTGTCTTTTTTTTTTGTTTGCTTTTTTTTCCTCCCCAAGTTATTAAAGCAGCAAATCCTTTAAATAATCCATCCCAATAAGTAATATGCATAGAAGAAACTTTCAACAGAATGTAATATGTGCAACTGAAAACTGAAATAACAGCCAAGCTGTGTTTCAGGTGCACTGCAAGAAGCAGCAGGTTCTGCTTTCATGACCGCCGTTTCTGACTTCACACCTAGGATCAGATAAAAGGCTTACAGTACACATCCGGCACCGCAAGCCTTTATTGAGAACAAGCAGCAGCATTACCAAACGATGCTTGGTGTTTTTCTCCCCTTAGCCTGCTTTGCTATTTCAACTTTTTTTTTTTTTGCCTTTTTAGCACAAGTTCTTTTAGAAATTATAACATAGTATTTTTGAGAAGGTCTAGTTTTAGCTCCTCAGAACACAGACAATTTGTTTAATACTACTTTTACTGGATAAAGCTTACTGGACATAAAGTTTATGTAACTTTTAACAGGTATACAATATGCCCATAACCATAAGCGTGCAACTTTCTTTTGCATATACTGGGTTATTACTTTAGCATACATAATGTAACACCAATTCAGAATGATTAAATTCCCCTGCTATTATTTATACATATATATATATAATCAAAATTGAGATAGCAGGCCCTACCTTGTCAACAGAATCTTCCTGAATCAAGCTCCAATGACAGAAATACTGCTATTAAATATCTCTAGACCTTCAGAGATCATCAGTGGACTGCAGAAAGCGTATTAACACCGATCTAGGTAATGATGATGGGTCATAAGGCAGACATATTTCCAGGAAGTAGAAAAGCAGTTGAATTCCTTGTTATACCATTCTAGTGGCATTAGCACAACTACTTACTAAACCTGAATGCTATAGAACAGAAGAAACATAACACTGGGAATACAAAATCCCTGAGAGCATACACCCTTTCTGTCTTCTTGGCATCTAGTAACAGCAATCCACTATCAGACTGACTTATTATTGCTCTGAAGACAGTAAAAAGGCAGTTGTTCAACCACCCAAGAAATCACACCTAAACAGTTATCATCAGCTTTTGCTAGCACCACAAAATCACATTCCTCAATTTCATCATCATCATCATCAGTGAAGAATGAAGACTTTTGACATCTTATTTTGAGCAAGACCACTTAAAAACAGGATGTGGAACAGTGGAGAAGCGCTTTTGTTGATCAAATGCAACTACGAAATAAACTGTATTAATACAAAGATTCTGGAAAGCTTAGGATCAATTTGTACTGTGTATGAGAACTTTGACTAATTCCTCTATATAAACATGAGCTAAATTTCAATATAGATGTTGCTTATAAGTGCCAACACAAACTCATCCAGTCTTCCAAGAGACATGACAGACATGTCACTATTGTCACACCTACAATTTTTTATAAACTAGAAAGCTTAGAAGAAACATGGAGCAATATAGGAAAAATATTTTAAGCTCCTAGAGGATATTGTACGTTGTATTCCTAGAGGAGGATTGTACTGCTAATTTCAGCTAGAGATATTTCACAGAAATTATGGACTCACTGAAGTTGGAAAGGTCCCTTTGGATCATCCTGTCAGCTATCCACATAACGCTACCAAGTCGGCTGCTAAACCATGTCCCTTAGTGCCAAGCCCAAACCTCTCTTAAACGCCCCCCAGGGACTGGGACTTCACCACCTCCAAGGGCAGCCTGTTCCATTGTCTGACATCCCTTTACATGAAAAAATTCTTCCTGGCATCCAATCCAAATCTCCCCTGGAACATCTTGAGGCCATTACCTCACATCCTATCACGCGTCACCTGAGAAAAGACCAACACTCTACTCACTACAACCTCTTCTCAGATAGTTGTGGAGAAATAAGACCTTCCCTCAGACTCCTCTTCAGATTCAACAAGCCCAGTTCTCTCAGTCTCTCCTCGTAACTCATTTTCTAGACCCTTCACCAGCTTCACTACTCTTCTCCACACACAACTGAGCAACTCAATACTCTTCTTGTGTTGAATGGCACAAAACTGGACGCAGCATTTGAGGTGCAGTCTCACTAGTGCTGAATACAGACAGAAAATCAATTTCTTTGTCCTTCTGGCCATACTATTTTTGATGCATGTTCAGATGCCGCTGGCCTTCTTGGCCACCTGGGTACAGTGTTGACTTGTGTTCAGCCAGCTGCCAACCAGCACCCCCAGGTTCTTTTCTGACAGGCATCTTTCCAGCCGCTCTTCCCCGGGCCTATACCACTCTATGGGGTTTGTTGTGACTCCAGGGCAGCAGTCAGCATTTATCCTTGCTGAATGCCACAGAACTTGATGCAGCCCATCAGTCCAGCCCATGCAGATCCCCCTGCAGAGCGTTCCTATGCTCAGGTAGGTCAATGCTCCTGCCCAACTTAATGTTGTCCTCAAACTTACTGAGGACGCAACTGACCCTCTCAACTAGATCATTGGTAAAGAAGATGAACAAGAATGGCCCCAGTACCGAGCCCTAGGGAGCACCACTTGTGACTGCAGCAAATCTGATTTAATTCCATTCACAACAACACTCTGTGCCCAGTCATCCAGCCTGTTCCCCACCTAGCAAACAGTACATCCATGCGAGCCACAAACAGGCAGTTTCTTCAGCCAGTTCTCTGGCTGAAGGCTGTGGGAAATAGCACAAACGCTTGGCTAAACAAAAGACTTCCTATCATTCTTTCTTTGAAATTTTTATATACGATTTAACACCATGAGAAGTAGCTGTGCACTGTACAAAATTCAGAACATTCTTTTATGAAAAACGAAACAGAAAAAGCCACAGAACCTAAACCTAAACAGATTTAATAAATGACTATCATTGCTTACAGGTCTGCAATAAGGAAGCTGCACAACAAACTCAAAGTTCTAATATAATATAAAAATAATGCACATTGCCTTACAAGGCGGGGGTATTTTATTAAAATGCACTCCATAAGGTTTAAGAGACTGTGACATACATCAATGACTTTATTATACAGTAAGAATGTATTTATTCTTACAGCCACTGTTCTTTTAGTCTGTAATAAATTTAACACCCAGAAGGTGTCCAGAAAACACTGAATTTGACAACAACTAATTAAGAACAAATAAAAATATTTTCAAAATGGAACTTGATCATCCTGTCGTATTACCAATTTAATGTGCTTTCCGCAATAGTGAAGCTAATAGACCTATGACAGTTTGCAGATAAATGAACACAAATTTATTAAGCCAAGTTTATGGAAGACAATTTATAGCCAAAACTGTGACAGAAATACAATGCATATTTCTCATGATTACATTTTTTAAAATAGTGCTGTAAAGAACTGGGAAAATTTCAGGTAAAAAACACAGTAAGAGTCAAAGTAAGCAAATTTCACCCGTGAAATATTTAAGTAGCAATCTAATTTCTGCACTCAGGAAAAGATTTAGGCGCGATGTTATCAATGTCAGAACACCACCATGAACAAAGAAGAGCTGTCTGTTAGTACACAGCTCTTAAATCTAGCAGAAAGAGTTACACAAAGTGACAGCCAGATGGAAGCTAGAACAAATCATGTAAGGCCACAAATTTTTACATGAGATCTAAGTACAGATGGAGGAGATGTTTTCTGAAACCTTGTAGTCAAGAAGGGTCAAACTTCTGAAAGGTGTTTTGGCCTAAAACTCTGCAGCCTACCTGGCTGATCACAAAGAACAGATGATGGTTGTCAGAAGGTAGACATGGGAATAATCAAACACACACAAAAAAGCAGGCACGTGCTCACTGACAAAACGTTTGGCTGCTACTGGCATTTCTAAGAAGCTGGGTAGAAAAAAAATAAGTGTGATATAACACAACAGAACTACCCGAGTTCTTTTTTTTTTTTCAAATCCTCAAAGCCAGAACAAGAAATAAAACCCTCTGACCCACACACAGTTTAAAGACTGATGACTTACTGGCAGAATTAGTTTTCATGACCATATTATGCAAAGATAGGATGGTAATGATTTAGCTTTGGAGTTGAAACGTATCAAAAAGGAGTAAGCAGAGCCTCTCAACGAACAGTGTTTTCCAATACTGAAGAAACAATACGTTAGAAATTCTGTACTTCAGCTTTTTACTAGAGCTAGTGTTTAAACAAAAAGAACCAGCTCTCCCCTCTAGTTACTGGAAAGACATAGTACAAATGGTATTAATTTGCTCTTGCATGGGAAAATGTTAAATATGAAAGTGGGAATAAAAGCTTTTCATATAAATGTACAGAAATAAATGAAAGGAAAAATACACTGGAGAGAAAAAAGGTATAAAACCAATGATTTCTGGAAACAACAATATACAAGCAGTCAGGAACCAAAGCAGGGATCTACAGATTGATCAAGGTAAACAACTCAGAGGTTCATAAACACAGGAAATTGCTTCTCTACACTCAACACTCTGAAGTAACTCTAGAGGAACAGCGATGCAAATAAGGACTGTTTTCTCTCTATCTCATTTGACAACATTTCCTTTCCCTGTGAAATATAACAAGTGAATTGCATCTGAAAAGGTTACTGAAATATTTTGCTGATGTATAAAAGCTTAATAAAGAAGAAACGTGAGGAGTTTTGTACAGCTTGAACACTTCTGTGATATCTCATCAAGTTATCTGCCATCACTATCAGCACTCACCTCTAGAGTGTTTCTTTTGTTCCTACATTGTAAACGACTCCTGTACTTTTAGTGTCTGCTAATAAACTTTTTCTTTCTTTTGTTGGATATCTGCTAAAAAATATCAAAAATTGAAGTGTCTTTAAAAGGTTGGTTTGTTTTTTAAATGCAATTGTTTATTAAAGGGAGTAAGATGGGACACCTTTAAGAAACTACCAGCACACAGTACTGGTTGAGAAGCAAAAGCGATTGTCAGAAAAATCACAGACATAAATAAGCACCAGCACAGCGTTTCAAGACTCCTCTCACCTCTCACCGTTTGCACGCTGCTGTCTCAGGAGCCATAGCGGTGGTAGGAAAATGACTTGTAAAGTAATGAAAAAATGTAGGGCTTTTATTTTTGTTACAAGCATATTCTTAAATGTTTTTGCTTTCTTTGGATAATACTTCTATGCAGTAGGACAGAGATGAAGAAGCAGGCCTACCACTGTTGCTGCAGAAATGGGATCCTTTGGTCACGGATGCAGAGATCTCAGAGGCAGCTCTGGGGCAGTAATGGCAAGCATCCATTTAGATCCTGCCAGCACTAGGATCCCAACACGTGGCAATAACTGTTACAGAAGTTCTCTGCTTGGGAGATGTATGCTGGAGGTCTTTCATTTAGCACTTAACTGAAATGTATAAAAAATATCCTCCCCGCAAAAGAACCACTGTTCCGAGGAAACTATTTTAAACTTCATTATAATGAATGAAGATGAAATTTTAATCACAGGCCTGGAAAACTGGTTTTTGCCTAAAGAACAGTAATAATTACCAGATTTCATTCAATATGAGCAAACAGAAGACCGTAATTTAAAATGGCTAAATTGCCATTAGCTTTTTTACTTTCAGTATCGCTTAGTTAGGAAAAAAAGAGAATGAAGTTGAATCATTTAAAATACTTAGTTGGTGGCCTAAGCTCTACATTTTCTTCATTAAAAACAGACAGTTTGTAGCTATGAGTGTAGGAGAGTTCAGTTGAGAAAAGAGATTTAAGAATACAGAAGTAGTATCAAACAGAAAGGTGATGAAACCAAACAGATATCAGCACAAAAATAACAAGTCTTCAAATCTCTCAAAGCCGCTTCAGGAAAGCAAGTAGTTCTGGAAAAATTCCCAGTTGAAAGGACTAAAAGAGGATACAGAACAACAGAGTAAGCCCTTAGAAGGAAGAAAATAAAGTTAATGGCGCAGAGAAGACTATTGTTTTGCAAAAAGAGTAAGACAATACAAGAGCATACTTCAGAGTTGGTGGAGGTCATCTGGGACTCCAGGTGAGCTTGTTTTCAGTCCAGAAGTAACTGATTTAATGAACATATGCTAACAAGTGTTAATCAGCCTTTTAATTTGCATTCAATGCATTTAAAAGAGCTGGCTCTGAACATGTTTTATTTGCCAATGTTCTTTTTTGCAAACTACAATGGAAATTCCAGAAGATCAACACTGTGCTGAAAATGGGCAACTATCTTGGAATAGCAAGTTGTGTGTTCCAGGTACATACGAGCTCATTAACCTCCCTTGAACCCCAAGCTAAACAACAGGAAAGCTGATGGGATTCAATTAAAAATTATTAAAAGGTCTGAAATTCAATTAACGACAGTCAACAATTTTAGGAAACCAGTTTTCATCAAACAAGCACGAGTTCATCTTCTGATGAGATTAAAAATGTTCTCGATAGAGGCAACAGCAAATAGCTAATGAAGCTTCCACAGCATACTTGGCTTTTCTATATGGCATACCATCATGTTAACTGGTATCATAAGCTTTCATTAGAACACACATCACATGGATGAAAAATTACTCAGCTGCCGCATCTTCAACAGCAAACTACAGCGACCATTAATTAAATGCTTACGGTACCGATTAAATAAGAGATAGGGAGAAGCAGATCTCCAGAGGATCAACAGCTTGCTGGAGTGCTGCAGTTCCAAAGGTGGATCCAGGCACAACTCTGTGGTCACTCTCTTTAAAAGACCATTACCCTTGCCACAGAAAGCAGCTAAAGTCCTGCAATTTGTCTCTGGCGATTCCATAAGATTAGTATTTGACTTATTGATTATTAAATAACTCATTTTGTTTCACCCCATTCCCCCGACCACTATTATTGTGGTGATAGCTTGTAATTTGAGGTTTAAGGGCTAACACTCATGACCACCAATTCCCATCTGTACTGGATTAGTGAGCTTTTAATTTTTTTTTTTGTGATCTTAGAAGAATTTTCTTATTTCTATATGGAGAACATGAGTATCAAACAAACAAACAAATAAATATGATTACGTTCTTGCTGCTTACTCAGCACAAAGCATCCTCTAAGTTAGGACACACTTCCTCACTGGTCTGAGTGGGAAACAACTGTAAGACATGCATGGCTTAAAGACAAAATTACACAGAGGAACTCTAACCCAGGACAGGAAAAAGGAAAATTGTACATAGGTCGGGTACACAGGACAAGCTTAAGCATCACCACACTGAGCAGTTCACATTACTTAAACCATAAAGAAAAAATACTCAAGCATCTGTGTTTTTGCTTGTGAGAGAGTGTCAGACTTAACTTGAGCTGATCTTTGGGTTATCAATAGCTTGGGCAGTTTCTTATCACCACAGGAAGTAGGAGCGTAAATGAGCATAAGAGATGCTTGAACACTTAGCAGATACATGTGGTCTCTCCAAAAGAGAAATCTGGGTCTTGTCACGAGGCATTTACAGCCTCAACAGAAGTATACACAGAAAAAATTAAAAGATATACAGAAAAACTGACACATTGCAGCTATTGTCCTCTAGAACTGCATGCAGTGTGTCAAGGTCTGAAAGACACAACAAGAGGGAAGGCTCATATACAAAACCACCATGCTTTCCTCATGCTTCATGCTTTTTTTGGTCACCACTGTAGTTCAGTGAAAAGCACACAGCTTTTGTGAGGGCCAAGGAGGTAACCTTGAACATATGTGAGGACACCAGTTCCTTCCCTGTTTTTCTGTTGGATGTAAAGAGTTTGTTTATTTAGGTAAGTGCTTTCCACATTTTTACACAAACACTTGATGCATTATCACAACAGAAGGGCAACTTTTTCATAAAATAATTTTAGAGTATGTACATATATATATATATATAAACAAAGTCTATATAAAGGAGCTTAAAATAACAATTTGGATTTTGATCTTAACTAGTTAATTTATCTTGGAACTTACTCTTTGTACAGATCTTTGAAGAGGCATGATTACATTTTCTGGCATTCCAATCCAAGAAAAACTGCACAAAGACCCATTATTTTAAACATTATCCCTTTACATTTGGTTATAACCTTGTTTGACTGCCTATCATTCTGCTATCCTCAATTTCCATGTTCTTTATTGCAGCTCAGCAGTGGGTAACATAGCAATGAGAAAGGGACCAAGAGCTCCATTCGACACAACACTCACACAGAACACCTGAAATAAAACTATATGAGCAGTGACCATGATACTTCTAAGAGAACTTCTTCATTTTCTAACAAGTTTAATCCCAAATTCTGATTTTTCTGTCGAGTTGGTATTTTCTACATAAAACTGAAGCAGAATGAGTTTCCCCTACATAAGAGTTTGCAAATCACAGGTAAGAACCCAAACAACAAGTAAAAACACTCCCAAAACACCTCTATGCATATTGTTCTGTTCACTACATCCAAAAGCACCAACTAGCAGTTTTTTGGGCCTCTATAAGCAATCTGACCATTTATCATTATGTTTAACCTTAACAAACCATACGCATAACCCTTCATTTTTCAATAACTTAATAAGTCACTAACATCATTGCAAAAATAACAAAAAACCCTCACCTAATTTGACTTCCAAATATATTTCTTCCAAATGCACTCAGTTTTTCAAAGCTATGTTAATTGATGATACACTTGTGAAAAAAAAATTCAAACATAAAACACAGAGCACATACTAAGCTTGTAAGCAGAAGGATCACCACATCAGACAACAGAAGCATAACCCCTTGACACTGCACACAGCCACACCACATAACCCCATTTATGAAGTGACTGAATTTTGCTATCACAGCAATGCTGAACAACCCATTTACACCCTCATATTTCTGAGAGGATCTGGCATGAGGAGAAGTCTCAGCAATTCCTAACACGGTGAAAACACTGATCTTCAACCACTGAAAATACATAACCCTTGACAATCTGAAACAAAAGTAAAACCTTACTTTCCTTTATATGACGTGAGAAAAACAGGTTACACACCATCCTCCTCTACCCTTACTCTCTCCCTCCTCCCTTCTCTCAGTCATTATCTAACACATCACCGAAAGAAAATCAAAAAAAGCACACAGAAGTATTTACACGCATTCCCAATCTGATGCACATCAAGCGTATTAGACTTCGGAAACAGAAAAGGACTTACCCAACGTGTCTTTTAGATTTTTAACCAGAGAACCTTTCTTCAAGCTGTTTTTTCGCTCCACATAATTTGATGGCACATATCCCGTTTTGTTGGCCGCGTTTCTTACCCTCCACCATGTCTTGGAATCATCTAATAGCCAAAGACGCTCATTTTTCTTGATGTCAAGTTCTTGGTCCTGCTGTGCAGTGTAATCCCACTTTGCAATAACAATAACTTCTTCTGTCATCTTTCATGGAGTCCTTCTGCAACGAAATATTAAAACACATTCACCAATCAATTATATCCTGTAAGTCTTGCTCAAATTTTTCAAGCAGTTCTGAAATATGCAAGAAAGGGGAAGGGAAAAATGAGGAAGTGCTATAGAGAAAATAAATCTCAGAATTATATCCCTTCTTTAAAAATAAGGAAAGTTGGTGACCTTTGCTGCTTTTTCAGCCACTGAAGTATAAAAACACCTTGATAATAAAGTCTAGTCATAAGATTGCCCCTGTATGTATATGAAATATTATTCAGATATACCTTAATGCAGTAGAAGTTATAAAACCCATTTAGTTTTTTGCATATAGCATTATAAAACTATGCCGAAGTTAGAACTCAAAGTGAGAAAGAAAACAAACAATAACAGTATTTCCTTCCATCCTGGTTATGATACTTAATACACAAATCCTATACTCACACTCATATAGACAGATTACTTGCAAGTTTTCTGCATTTAAAGTTATCCATCTATAGTAGAAAGTTAAAAAATGCTTCAGTAAGTAACATAATTCAATGAAGAAATCCCTGCCATCAAGAGGGTACTGCTCCCATAAGCCTTGGTGCAGAATATACTGGAAGGGAACACATAAGCATAGTTTTAGAAGAAGCATTTGCTTTGTTTTTGCTGCCAGGACGAGACTAGCTCACTCCAGTCCTGTGCTGGGTGGAGAATAACACCCACTGCATTCTGGATGTTCCTCAATTTCTTCCCTTCACTGTACTTCTCCAGAGCAAAGATCTAGCAATCTTTTTTACTTATCCCTATAGCACAAACTACCTTTTCAGAAGCTATCTGCCAGTTGCATAAAGACAATCACATGCTTCCACATTTTTCTACACATCAGGTAATTACCAGAAACAAGGTAGCTCCGTGACAGCCAGCAAATGCAACAGCAAGCAATGTCAGTACCACTGACATTCTAATATATTTTATAATGCCAAACAAAACAGAGTTAATTTTATCCTCTACATTAGAATCATAGAATCGCATGGGGGAAAAAGAACTTGAAGATTATCAAGTTCAACAATCAACCTGACCTACTGAGTCCCACGTCCACGTGCCCGTTAAACACTTCCAGGAACGGCGTCCCTGAATCAATGGAAGTCCTGGAACACCCCAGTCGAAGGAGCTGGACCTGTTCAGCCCGAGGAAGAGGCGGCCCAGGGCCATCAATGTCTATAACAACTTGAAGGGAGGGCACAGCTAGGCTCATTTCAGTGGTGCTCAGTGCAAGGACCATATGTACAACCTGGCACAAAAGGGAGGTTTCTTCTGAACATCAGGTGCACTTCTGTATGGTCCTGTACAGAGCACTCCTTCCTGGGAATCTCCAGAAGCCACCCAGCCACAGCCTTGGGGCCAGAAGGATCCAGAGTGCCTTAACAGAGATTTTAAACACCATTACCTCACTTAGAAATTGTTCTATTCAGTATGCAAGTTATACACGCCACTTCATTCAGAAAGGGTTCCACCTGCAATCTGGAAGCGCACGTGCTTTCTCCATTTCCAACAAGAAAATGCAGAGGAACATAAAGTAGTTGAAAACTCAGTTTGAATATAGGCGTACAATGCTGACAGCCCCAAGATGAATTCAGAAAGTTGCAATGTTTTGCACAACAGAGGAGAATAAGAGCTCTGACAGTTCAAAACGCCTGCGATATATGCAGGTAGAATTGGTATTACAAGAAAAGTCATTATACCTTTAAAAAAAAATTTCTTCCCTTAAAACAGCAATCCTGTCTGACACTGACAAAGACATAGGAGAGCCCGAGCTTCAGAATGCAATCTCCAATAAACCGCCCTGCTTTCCGACTCACATGAAATGGGCAGATAGCCTACAAATCGATATGCTGATGTAGCCAGGGGGAGACTACAAACAAGCATGTTCTGGATGCCTGTGTTGTCAATATAATCTCTCTTCAATTTAGATTGGTTCATTTTACGCCAGCAATTGTAAAACGGTCAATTCACGCTATTCCTGGGGATACGGAGAGCATGAAGAAATAGGACACTATCAGTTAGTTGGCTGATGGTGTCACTACGTGCAGCTTCCAATTCTAAAAAGGTTTTTTACAACACCAACAGATTAAAATTATCTACCTGTATTACAAGCTGTTAATTGAAAATCATAGAATCACAAGGATGGAAAGGACCTACGCGATCATCTAGTCCTCCATCACCATTACTACCCACTAAGCTGCTAGAAAATAACACATTAGGCATAACATTTGACTAATGACTGATAGAGAACCAATAAACTCTAAATCTAAGGGGAAAAAAAAAGTAGCCCCTCATGGTAAGAGTCATCAAGCTTTTCTCCAAAGTGCTGTACAAGGACAGAGGCACGGGAAGAAAAATACACAAACATATGTCACGGCTGATGACATCAACTGTGTGGCCCTTAGAAATTCCCTCAGGACAGGGAGCCTGAGCTACCTGATTTCCACAATTCCAGCCTGTTGTTACATAAAATTACCACTCTGAATGAGAAATGATGTCATGACACCAGCAGAGCCTTGTGTTACAGTTTTTGCAGAAAAATAGGGGATCCAAGGTTCTCAGGTGGCATCTCATACAGAGCCAATGCATTACTACACTACAATGTTTGCGGCTTTGCTTAATGTCAGTAGCACAAGCATTCCTATCCAACAGGAGACTCCTTCTTTATAAAAAGTTAAAATGTACCATACATCTGCAGTTAAACATCTGCCTACTTAAAGCCATACAGAATATTTTATTATTATTATTATTTTTTTTTTTTTAACGTGAGGGATCAGGGTTGAACTTCTTAAAATTATTTCCTTATAGTTACTTCATTCAAGTGGCTCCATGAAGGACAACACAGTTCTTCCTGTGACATTTGCAGAGCTAACATTTCCTTGTATGTGAATAAGGACACGTTTGTTCTCCAGGAGGGGGGCAGTAGAATTAAGTTTTGAAATGTTTCTGCCACATAGCTGAAAACAAAGGATTAGAAGCAATGACATAAAACTGCAGAAAACATAAGGAATCAAAACCATTACAATTTTCTGAAGCATTCAAGCATTCCATATAAATTTGACATGCATTCAGATTGTGAAAATTCCTAAACATATTGCTTTTAGACTGCACAATCAAAAATACTGCAGTTCCTGCAGACTCCATGTTAACATGACTCTTCTGTATCAAGAAAACCCATTTCTGCTAAGAGAGCACAAGCTTGTGACACGTTCCTGCTCATAAAGTTCAAAAGCCCTAACAGTGAAAGACCAAACCTTCTCCTCACATCAGATATGAGAGTATCTCACAGTTTGAAAAACACCAAGGAAAAGCTACGAACAAATTCTGCAAACTTCAGGATATATCCCTACTTTCAGCCTCTCTTCTGCAAGCATTTCCTTCATTGCTAGCAGTGCCAGTAAGCTGATTTGTTCGGCCAGTATTGTATATGCAAAAATGTTGTAACTAACCAGTTACAAACCACAAAAAAGCTTTTACTGTGTGAATATTAACAGACTATAAAAGTTAAAGCCAAGCTTGTTTACCAGTCGAGGTCTTTTGGAGATTGTATCAGACCATATCTAATAATAAAAATGAGTGGTAAATGGCAATGCTTCCACCTGGACAGAAGCATACATACAGCTCAGGCTTACACTCTGAAACACGAGTGCCACTAGGAGAGCTTTAGTTGTAACCCTCAACACAGCAAAAGTGTCCAAAAATAAATTCTAGTTATTCTCCAAAATATAGGCAGTTTAAATTTGATTTCTCCAGAAAATATGTAAAGTTTTATAGAATCACAAAGGTTGGAATAGACCTATGAGATCATCTACTCCAACTGCCTGCCTACCATCAATGTTTCCCCACTACACTACAACTCTTAGTACAACATCTGAATGTCTTTCACACATTTTACACAGTAACTCAACCACCTCCCTGAGCAGTTTGTGCCAGTGCCTGACCATTCTTTCAGAGAAAAAATGTTTCCTAATGTCCAACCTGATATTTTCTTCTGGAGATTATAGCTAGAAGTTAAAAGTTAAGTAAGGAGAAAGTGAAAACAAAACTGAAAGCATTGCTCTGCAGGAGAAACTCAACATTAAGTACTGCATTAGAACGATAAGTGGTTTTATTACAGTGACCTCAAGCAACTCCACTGTGATGGCAGTCTCATTAATGTTATCAGTGCTACTATGGAAGTTCCAGGGCATCTTTCTACTGCCTTCTGTATCTAAGGTTCACAGAGGCAGCAGTAAACTTGAAAGGTAATATCTGCACTGTTTCACCAGAACAACCACTAGCAGATAAAACCAAAGGTGACATAGCTCAAAAGTGAAACACTAGAAGTACAATGTCTTGTGATTCTAAAAGTGCTGCAGATCTTTAAATGAAGACAAGACTTGAAGTATAAATGTCACAGAAAATGTCTTTAGGTGGAAATTTATTTTGAAAGAGTTATTTAGCTAGAAGTAAAAGAGCAGCTTTTGGCTACATCAAAATACATGCCTCGGGGAGGAAAAACAAGAAAGGAGATGGAAAAAAAAGATGACTTACTGAGAGTGAATTTCTCATTCATGCATAAAACAACAGTTACCAAAACTTTCACTCTGTTCTGAAATACAGGTTTTTTAAATCATTTTCCAGAAAAACTGTACCAATACTAGGAACACCTGTGTGCAAGGGCTGGATTGAGCTCAGAGTTTCAGCCATTTTGCTCCTCCATCCAGCTGATGGTTCTCTGTTAGGAGACAAGTTCTATCTTTAGCAGGAACTGCTCTACTCCAGAAGCCCACATGCAAGTGTTCTAAACACAAATACACCCTTTGGGGAGAGAAAATGGAAATTGTGCCAGGCTAGGAAGGCAGTAAACAACAGCTCAGTGAAGGGAAGTCGGTTACAAACAGACTGCACTGAAAGGCTGCTCAAACAGGTGAGGAACATTAGCTAACTCTACGACAAAACAATGCAAACAGTATTTCAGAATCAAGCTTAAATGTAGAGAAACTTTACTGGCTCCCACAGACTTGTAAAACTTGCAGTGATTTTTCTTATACAATCAACTACTTGCTCAGTTGATAGTACCTACAATATAAAACTTCCCAATGTCATTACACATATCTCATTTTCTATTGAGATCACCCAAGTCTCATCAGAAATGTTTCTTTCCAGAGATAACACGTTTCTTCCATAAATACAGATCCCTCCAGCACACTGATCTGAGAGCTTCTCCCACGAGCTGACACCAGCCCCATGTCCCACCAGCTGAATGCCCTGTCCCTACAAGCAGCAACTCCTCTTGCCTGCAGGAGTAAGGCTCTTGGCCATGCCAAGGACAAGCTAAGAGCAGTCAGTGCGCAGGGGAAACAACGCAGAGCTTTGAAGACTCTGTAAGCAAAGAACTTGCTCTATCCACCACTTATTTAGCAAAATGAAATATTGCTGAAAAAATGACTGACAGTAATGCCTGAAGTTTAATCCCTCACCAAGGGAACAAGCTAAAATTCTATTAATAGGAGGTGACAGTGCACATAACAGACTTCTGGAATTAGATGTATTCCTAAGACACACTGAAAGAAAGGTAATAACTTAATTGATATGGAGGTTTTTAAGTGACACTGATGTACATAAGATGTAATTACTATACAGTATTTAGTTTATTCTCTTGGGAGAATGAAAAGATAGCTAGTGACAGAAGTTTCCTCCAAGAACTGAGGGCTGAACAACCTCTCCTTCTCCATACACCAAACTTCAAAAATCAAACCAGGCTTTGAGCTCTGCAGCCTGGGCTGCTGAAGGCCCTGCCACCTGCTGTTCCCTTACCTTACCTTTCACAGGCTACAGCAAATGGGAAGCATGTGGCCTTCTACAGCAACACAGCTGTGGAAAACATAAAGTCTTTCTCCATCAGGGCCACTTTCATAGTAAGTGAATGGGATTACTGAATTCAATAATTAATGAAATAACTTATTAGATCCCTTCACCTAAAATGCACTTGAAGGTCTGAAACTTTTCTATTCATGAAGATGCAATCTGTGCTTCTGCTTCAGGTCTGAAGGTTTGTTTCCACTTACAGATGTTTTAATTGCTGCTTGTGCATGGTTGTTTGTTTTTACTATTATTTTTAAATGCACTTGGAAGAATAGTTTTGACATGCATAAAAGAAAATCTCTTTAAAAAGAATAAACAATTTTGCTTTATTTCTAGCTAACAGCAGGCCTTTGTTGTAACTGGTAAAAGCCCTTCCATGCTCTGTTGCAACAGCTCTTTGCTGAAGCTCAGACAAATGATAGTGGATCACATAAAGGTCACCTTTTCTAACTGCTTCTGCACTTCAACACTTTAATATGGCAAATAATGTGTCAATCCATCTCAGGGGACATATTTATTTGGAAAGAGGTCACTACACCAAAAACTATAATATGAATACTCCTCCCATCTCCACCTGTAAAGAAAGTATCAACTACATAATTGTAGTGACCAAAGATTCATTGTCTGGCTATGCAATTTTAAGGTGTCAAACATACCTATGTAGAAAAACCTGCAACAGGACAGAACAATAATCATGATAAAGATTCAGCTCTGACGCTCTGATAGAACTCAGCTCAGCAACCTTCAGTGTTAAGCTTTAAATTCAAGAACTGACACTGAGCATTGAACAACAGACACAATTGGAAATTTAAAATTGATGGCTGCATTCTATTTATCAAAGGGAAGGTGTTCAAGCTGAGCTCTCCCTGCAAAGATCTCTTTTCTTGTTTTTAAATCAGTGACTGAGGAATAGAACATTTTTGAATGCTTACAGATCTATGTACTTAATGAAAGTATTATCATGTAACCACACACAATAATACCTGTAGTAAATATATGTATACAAATAACCCATATGCCTACATATATCTCTCACGTGCATACATGCACACACATTTTGCTGGGAACAGTGTTCCTAGAATACTATCTGAACACATAGTATACAAGAACAAAAAATACATCCAAAATTTAAAGAGGCTTCACACTGAGAGTAGAAGACACACATATACACACACACTCAACATTGTACACTCTATTGGTATTAGAACTAAAACATCCGGATGTCCTAGAATTGCTGACTTTTTAATACCAAGTGTGGCAATTAATTTGGAGTACTTCGAAATAACTTCTCATTAGGATGCAGTGACTACTGAGCTAGAAGTGAGTAATCACACTGTGCTATATCTAATTCAGCGTGCAAATTGTATCTGGTCACAAGCAATAGAAGATGACGTTGATATTAAAGAGGTCAGTTTTCAAAACCTAAAACAGTGTTGAATGGAAGCTGTGAGGAATAAGTGTGAACTAAAATGTCAATAAGTTACTAACAGTGAAAGAAGAATGTTTTATTATATTTCCTAAACTGCTCTCACCATTTTCCATTTATGAAAGAAGCAGTATATGGTTAAAAGGATATCCTGTTTAAAAAAAAAAAAAAAAGAGCAAAGAGCACCAGAGAATTGCAGCATTTCCTCCTCCCTCTGATTCTTTCTTTTTTTTTTTTTTTTTTTTTTTTTTTTTTTTTTTTTTTTTTAAAGAAAAACCTGATAGAGACAAGCACAAGTCAGGAAATGCAAACTGAAGTATCAAAAGATGCTAATTAAGAACTATAAAACACTATTAAAGCGCGTCTGACATAAATTAAACATTACCAATAGAATATGTATAAAATACAAAATTAAGGTTCTTGTAAGAAAAAAAATGCTCAATACCTATTTCTGCACTACGGGGTTATCTTACAGTGACAACTATTTTCTGTTCAGTCATTAACTAGGGTAGTAAAAATAATGAATATAATTAAACACTTAATCTTCAAATGCACCCTAAGATAGCAGAGTTGCCCACAAAGTTTTCAGTATTGACTGAGCAAAATTTGGAGCAATAAGGAAGTACTGGAGAATTACAGCTGTGCCACTAGTTTGAAAGTGTAAATGGAACGTACCTGGTAACACTGCTAAGTAGTCAGCCTAGCTCTAACTCCAGAAAAATGAAGGAGAGACAAAGAACTCTCCATCCTCCACCCCCCAATCCCCCCCCCCACCACACACACACACACACACACACACACACAAAGAAAACAAAAAAAAACAAACCAAACACAGCCTGCTAACAGATTATGGATGAGTAGTTGGTAATTGATTAAAAGGATTTCCAAGAGGGTAGGCATGATGATATAAACTATATTTATTTATTTTTTAATAAATGTTTTTCATTTCATCTCTTGGTAGATGCACAGACCTAAATCTAAGTTTACATCCATGAAGAATGAATTAACCACCAGCTGAGCGGCAGATCCAAGGATAAACCACCCAGGAAAGTTCAGCAGAAAACAGGAATGTTTCTAGCTGGTTCCAAGACATTTGCTCTCAGGTACAATAATACTCAGTTTCCTCTTGAGTCACTTCGAAAACAGAGTAATTACAAATAAATATTTCAGGAAGAGCAATACAACCTGGTGGACTTGTTAATTACATTTGAGATTCTTTGGCCTGTTCAGGTCAACTCTAAAGGCACTGTGTACTTTTTCTTTTTTCCCCAATGACAGTTCTTACTGAAATAGAAGTGAGCTATGCAACTTCAAAACCAGTGAAGGATTAATCTTAATCAACCAGCAACTTAAAACTACACCAGTTATGTAACGTTATCTTGATGCTATCAAGAAGCCTGACCCCTCACATCTCAAACACTTTCTCATTGTCTTCTAATGTTTAATGACACAATGCTGTGAGGTTTTGGTTTTTTGTTCACTCCAATGGATGCCTCTAACATATTGTTTGATTCTCTCTGCTCTACAATGTATTTCGTATTTCAATCTCTAATACAACTGCAGCTACACTGTAGCGTCTTACATCTTGAGTTCCAAAACTACAAACAGGAAACCTCAAGACTAGTTTGGTGGTAACGAATTTCTGCTTAGCTCCAATAGAGCACAAAAGTTAAGTTTGTTTTCTGTCTTATAGGTGGTTTAGAAGTCTTTTTAAAAAATATGTGCAAAGGACTAAAGAAGAATACAAACTAAAAACACACAAAACGTTCCTTCCTGCCAAGGAGTCAATACAGTTTTTTTTACCATAAAAAAAAAGACCAAAAAAAAAAAAAAAAAAAAAAAAAAACAACTTATATACATTCAAATAAAAACTTGCATAAAAACATATTTGTAAAAAGATTCCCACACACAACATTTTCATGAAGGCTATCCCATGAATTAACCTGTTCAGGTCAAGTTAGCAGGGATGGATTCAAGTCATCTCTTAATAAGTGAACTCACTGTTAGGAAAGGGAGCAGTTCTGATGTCGGAGCATGCATCATGCAAGCACGTACCCATGGCCCTAATGACACCTCTGATTGATTTAGCCACCACTGTGCTGGGTCGCAGCCCTCTAGGTCTCACCCAAGCACCAAGGTGCTACCCAATGTTTGCTGGGTTGGCTGAAAGGCCAAGAGGAGCACAGTGGATACTGACAGGTTACACTCACTCATGCCTTGCCTCCTCTGTTCTTGTAGGCCAGCCACCTCAAGACCACACTGCCCACTTCTCAGTCTAACACTGCTTTGCAGTTTGAAGAACATGGTGTCAGAAGTTGATGTCGACAAGAAAAGGAAACAGTACTTCCACAACAGTCAGTTTCCAGAATGTATTATTAGATAAGAATAACATGGCTACCACTTATTTGAAAAAGCAGCAGATTAAAGTGTTACTTTAGCCGACACCCTCTCTAATGGTAGAATAATCCTCCGTAATGTTACAAGACAGGCTGCCACAGCAACAATGAACACACGCTCGAATTCTAGCCTCCTATTAGTGCAATAATGCCCTAATTGTACATGACGTTCACTCAGTTTCATGCTGTAACCTTCTTACCATCTTCACAATTTCAGATTTCTTCTTCTCCAATTAGTGGTACTGCTATGACCCAAAATGTCCTGGTCTGAGGCATTTCAAGATAACCAATGTGATGCTCTTACAAACACACTGTCTTTCTTATTTACATAAGTACTCATCTGTTTAAGGAAGTTAAGTTTTTTAAAATCTTTTGATGTCTTACTTAAAAAGAAAGATATTTCTATACCCTTTCTGGAACAGCATGCCTATTATGAAGAAGGCAGTGTTCATTTTAGCTTCTGACAGATGATTTAAATTTATAATTTCAAAGGACAAAAAGCTGATATTCTGCAGGAGCAAGCTGGTATTATATTAATGCATGTTAAAGTTTAGCAGCACTAGTTCAGAGCCTTAAAGCTTACCTCAGCTTAAAACAAAATGATAAAAGTTACGGAGAAAGCATTCTCACAGATCTTAGCTAAGCTGGAACAGAAAGTACAAAGGGTTTACAATAAAAATTGGTCTGAAGTGCTTTGCTACACATGGGATTACTATTAAGAAATTGCCCAAGGACAATCTTCAGGGATTTAAAATAAGCAAACCCCAGAACAAACAACAAAAAAAACACCCATATTTCAGCTTGGTATTTTTCATTTCTCCCCTTTTTTCTTCAGAAATTTGTATTTACTCGTATTTTTAATGCATTTGGAAATCAAGACCAAGATTAATAAATAATACTTGCAACTGTCTAGAGGACAGAAAATGCTGAGAGAATTTTGTAGTTAGATGGCTTAGCTTCACTAGCACTTCATCCAACACAGATGGTATTTTTCAAAGAAGGTATTTTTCCATATCTTGAACACTACACATAATTGCATCTTTTCCTGTCACTCTTATTATACACTTACCAGAAAACGCAATGAGATTAAGTTACCTCTGGTCTGTTGCAAAAGGAAAAAAACAAAACACAATGTCTGATAATGAAGCACTCCCAACAGCAGGTAGGCAGCTAACATCACTTCCTACCCATTGCTTCCACTCGCTCCACCTGCCTTCAGAGCCCAGTCCACCACCTCCTCCTGTGAGGCCCGGACACAGCAAGCTGTGGGGCCATCTCCACTACTCCCCGAAATGCTCTGTACAGATGCAACTGGTCTGTGGGGACTTTTTCCATGATTAGTTGAGAACTTGCACATTTTTTTTATATGCACTGTCATCAACAACACCTTCTTTTCTGCATTTTGGATAGCACAGATAAAACCTATAAACAACAGAGAGGACATCTTCAGACCTTTCAGCTTCAAGCAGCACAAGGTGGGCTTGGATGAGAGATCATCTTTGGCTGCAGAGTAAATCAACCAGAACCCCAATCTCTGCCCTGCACCCAGGTAAATACAGCAACAGACATAGGAGAAAGAAAGAAAGAAAAAAAAAAAAAAAAGCAGCTTTTCCCAAAAGCTGCAAAAAAAAAAAAAAAAAATGTAAAAGCACTTTTAGAGAAGATGCTGAACTAATAATCAGCTCAACTGCATTCAAGAAAACTTCCAGGGGAAAGAAAGAAAGCAGGACCACATCTCTCCTCTAAAACAGCTGCAGGGATGAATGGCCTGATCTCAGTGCTGCTTTGTGGTTGATTCTACTAAGTCAGAAATATGACAAGGCTTAATGACTAGTGGTGTTTCCTTGGACTGTCAATTCCCCATTCTTCCCAGCAGACCAGATTTAAGCCAACCTGCTTAAGCCATTCAGAGACGTAAGAATGCCAAAGTCAAGATAGAAGATGGGAAAATTCTAGAAGAACACAACACCTATGAAGTGTACAGACAAGACAAAAATGGCAAACCATTTCACACTGACCAGCAGGCTCTTACAAAAGCAGTGACAAGAGTCCAACACACAAAATCACAGAGAAACAAAAGCCCTACGTTGACATCTAGGTAGCTGATAGATGGATGAAACACGCTCTATGTAATAACAAAGCAAGCTTACTGCTACTCATTCACTGATGGTCTCACTTTCACTTCAGCCATCCTTCTTGCCTTGAAATTAAAAGTCAGCCATTCATGATATGGTAAGCGTCGTAAGATTTTATAAAGGAGGCATTCTTGAATTTCATGAAGGATTCAAAAAGCGTTTGCATAATCTGTTTTCATTGTATCTTTTCTTTCCCTAGCTCAAACATTCAGCAGTGTGCATGAATTATATTTCATTAGAAGTGCTAGCACATTTATGCACCATGTAAGCAAAGAACGGTCCTCAAACCTAAGCAGCATAACCTTGATCTTACACAGAAGGACAAAGCTCAGAATCACAGTAGATTGCTACACTTTACAGCTAATCCCTTGAAACACTGCTACCTACTTTTCCAGGGATTTCACTTTAAACTGTCTATAAAGTGCTGAAAATAAAATTGAACTGTTGACCTTCTGTTCCCCAACAGAAAAAATCATATATTCTTTTTTATATTTTTTTTTTAAACTACAAAGAGGAAGAGATGCTCGTTCAGTTCAAAAATGCATTTATTCCCACCAATCAAGGCTGTTTAAAGAAAAAATAGAAGGCACTGTTTATTTCTAGACAGCGTTCACTTAACACTTTTCAGCAATTTATCCATCACATTACAAATCTAATTTACTGCATGACAGTAGGAAATTCTGAAAAATACATATATTAAAAATTTTTTTAACTTTCTAGTTCACAGAGACCTAAGCACTTAAAGGCCCTGTTTGGACTCTGTTCCTATAAACTTTCCAATTTGCTGTTATTTCAAATAACAAATAAATTCTTACACTTATGGATTACTTACTAGGTCACTTGGAATAGAATTTATATTCTACATTGAAAGATGAATGTGCATAGGAAGGTGAGGGGGAAGAACACTTCTCTATTTAAAAATCTTTTAGAACAAAATGCATTCATGCAGAAGTTTACCCAAACTCAAGGTAACCCTAACAACTATTGACAAAATCTAGCAGAGGGTTTCTTAAGCAGAAAACCACTTTCCAGAAGTGGGGTTTTTGAATGCTACAAGTAAAAATAGCCACCAGACGTAAGATATCTTTATTCTTGTCTGTATGCTTGTGTGTGTAATCAAAAAGGAGGCTTGAAAGATGCAGTGCTTGATTTAGTTGGATTTAGTTACATTCATTTCTATTTAAATTTATGCACCTTCCTGATGAAAAATCGCACCAGAGATGGTCACTTAAAGCCACCTTTTTACTTTTCCAATAGGACACATGCCTAGACGAGGTAGATCTTTTCCAGCATCTTCTATTGATATGTAACAGCCTCACAAGTCACTTACTGGTGGAATCAATGACTGCTGCACTAACGCTACACAATTTAAAAAGCAGGAGCCAAGATAAGAAAGAGTCACCCAAGCCTCCCCCTAAAATCATCTGTTTCCCTTCAATCTAACAAACTTCTCAGAATCATACTGAGATCCCCTCTTAACACCCTCATAACACAAAAGCAGATGAAACACTTTAAAGCTTCACCTTCTCCAATAAAATCGGTCTCAACCAATCTATCCTACAGATCTTCAAAATCATTTATATTTAAGTTAAGGCTGTGCTCTTGGCCTGGAATGTTGGCAGTATTCGTTTCTTTTAATGAAATATTTCTTACGTATCTTCCTCCAGCTTGAGTGAGTGCCTTTCAGAAAAGAGTAGCAGTTGTGAATGCTCTACCACATGACTACCGCAGGAAGTCTCTGTTAATTCCCCTAAGGGGAGGGGTACGTGCCTACACCAAAAAAATACCATTCAGAGAATGGGACAGAGAACAACAAGGACTTTATTTTTTCTAACTTATGAGTGTTTCTGCAAAACACGCTCCATAGAACACAGATTTCCATAAGCACACTGAGGAGATGCACTTCATCCTGAACTCCTACCTCGCAGTTCAGCTGCTCTAACACTGCTTACCCAGATAAGGGTAAGCGAGGAAGTCATTGCACGGCTGTTAGCCCTAACATGATTTTCCACTGCACTAGAGCTGCTGCTCCGGAAAGTACTTCTGAAAGTAAACCTGAGTTTTCCCATAGAAACTGTAACCCAAAACCAAGAAAAAGTAAACTACTCTCAACTCCAGTGCTTCAACAAAAGCAATCTTTTCCCTAAATCCCCTTATCTTCTGAGAGAAATTTCTCCACAGCCCACTTTTCTGCAAAAAAAATACTCTGTCTGCAATAAGCAAATCAGTTCAAAATTAAACATTTGGCTTTGGCTGCTACATCATATTCCCTTTCATCTAAAAAGTATTACGTACTTTCACACTGATGGGATGTTCTGTCCTCACTCATGGGCATGTTTTCTTCTTTCCACACACTAGATAACGATAAAATGCATCAACAAGAGTGAAAGGGAAAAGGAGCCAAATAATTTCCAAACATGAAGAGAGGCTGTGGGAATTAGTATCTGTACTTGAATCAAAATTAAATAAAAGAAAAACAAGTTCAAAGTCACACAGGTCTGAAATTTGGAAGTTTAGCTGTAAGTTTTAGTCCTTCCAGATGAATACAAATAAAATAATTTATATTGGTACCAAGTTTCAGTGAAAGTGACTACTGTTCCATGTACAGTTTAAGCTGGGAGCCATAAAAAATATTTAGTGTTTCACAGCCTCTAACAGCACCTTAATATTGCTGGTATTAAAAACTCAAGAACAAAACACCACAGCTCTGTTTTAAGGAATATTAAAACAAAAGTAGACCATTTCTTCATTACCTATATGAGATCTTATAGAGAAGCCAGGACTGTTATCAAATTTGCACTGGGCCACACTGATTAGCTTTTCAAGAAAATTCATATGTTAAAACTAGAACTGTGAATAAGTGGCTGAAAGAAGCGGCAAGAAATAATTCCCCTAGTTCACCAAAAAACTGTATTACATGTATGAAGTTTATTCACAAATTATCTCAAGGTGGTGGAACAGAAAGGTGAGAGAAGATACAAATGTCTCCTGTCCACCCAGAATCATACAATCCTTAGAGTAGGAAGGGACCTTTAAATGTCATCTGTTTCAGCTCCCCTCCAATGAACAGGGACGTGCACAGCTTGATCAGGTTGCCCAGGACCTGATCCAGCCTTGCTTTTGGAAGTCTCCAAGGACAGAGCATTCACCACATCTCCTGGTGAACTTTGGGATGAACAGGAAAATAAGTTACCCTTTCCTGGGTAACACACAGAGCCTGTAAATGCTTCAAACGACTAATACCAAGCATTTCCAGTTTATTTGTTCTTGTGCTCCTTGTTGAGAATTAAGCTCTGAGGAATAGTTCTTGCACTGAAGTGTTTATTGATGCCATGTTCCTGCTTCTCCACTGTGTAATACATTTAGGTTCAAAAACTCTCAATCCTGAAAAGAAGTTTTAGTTCCAGAAAGGTAAGTAGTCCTGTGCACTGCATCCGATGTTGTCTTCCTTGTTTTTACTCTTATTTTTTAAGGACTGTACAGAATGAGCCAAGTCTCAGAAGGCAGAGATGCCCAGCCATCACTTATGGGCCAGAATCTGTTCGGTACCTGTTTCATGCCATCATCTTCCTCTGTTGCTCCTAAACCACAGCAAGAGAGCAAGTTGCAGCAACCCACTGATAGCACTGCTTCCACTTTTCCCCCACCCCCTAAGAACAGCAGCAGCTGTTCCTCACACAAACAGACATAAGCCCACCACATGTATGTGACCACCACCACCTCCCCTGCCATTTTGGCCACATGGTGAAGGCAATACATGGGAAAAAGGTACAACTTACAGATCTTGAGATTTCCCTACATCTCAGAACAAATGTGTATCCCAACAGTGCCTGGAGCATAAGTCAGCATTTGGGAACATAAGCTGCTGTTATTTCACTAACAGTAAGGTTCAAAGTCTAAAGGGCACTACTATCAAAACCTTGCTTACAAAGATGTTTAAAAAAACAGTTTTATAAATATATGCACATATGTTATATAAATACATATATTATACACATATATATACGCACACATACACGAGTATAAATAAAAGATTAATTCTAGTGAAAACATCTTACACAACTTTTTGTTTTGAGATATATGCTTTACCCTACAACATGCCCCATCTTTATCATTATAACACAGTACTCTCCAGCCATGATGGAACAGATCTTTCCAAATCTTATCTAAATTCAGAGCTGGTATTAAATGCCATTCAACAGTCTTCGTGGAGAATAAAGAGATGAAAACCAATGCTTACTCTACCTGCTTAATCCCTGAAAGACAAATTCAGGAATCAAACAAAGATGGTTTAACCCACACCTTAGCAGCATTTTCTGGGATGGTATCTGGTAACTTGAGAACTAATGGTATGAAACAATTCAGCTCATCAGGCAACATTCTAAGCACCAACAGACGATGAATAAGATGAATGATTCTGGTGCAAGATGGATAGGCAATTCCAAATCAGCCTCTAGTGAAAATGCAGATCCCCCACCTACCAGTTGCTTCAGGCAAAGGATCTCTCTGACATTGCTTCCTGCAGCTACAGGCACCAGCAGAAAACACTCAACTTGCATATAGGAACACATCAGGTAAGATGTCAGTATTTCCCATCACAAAATAATACCAGACTACAGGTAATTTATATATATTTTTTTTTAAGTTAGTGGGAAGATGTGCAACAAATGACAAGAGGGAAAAGAAGTGCTAGGAAGAAATGCAAAGACTCAGACTAGCATGAAAAAAAAAAAGTGCAAGTCACAAAGACAGCAGCAGCAGGCCTGCTGGGAGGGCTAAGCATGCAGCTGCTGTGTGCAAAATCAAGAGCAGGATAAAGTAAAAGACATGAGGAGAAAAGAAAAGGGTAGGAGAACAGGTAGCAAATGACCTAAACACAGCCTCTATTATGGGGAACAACTAAGAGCAGCTGATGTAGAAAACAGCCTCCAAATAAAGGAGGGATAAAAGGAGAGCTGCAGGGGATCCCTGAAACAAAAGAGTGCGGAGAGAAAGAGCACAAAGGAAGGGAGTGTAAAATCCAAGAGATTGTAAGGAGCTACATGTCTTAAAATTAGACTCACAAACTTAAGGTCGGGAAGAGAAAAAAAAGAAGCTAATTTAAATGGTTTACTTCTGTATGCCTGGAATTCTATGCCTCATATTACTACAGGCTTAAACAAAATACACAACGGGACAAGCTCATTTTCCTCAGTTCACTCAGCTTAGCACAATTCAGGCTTTGTCAGCACAGTACTAATAGTAGCTGTAATCCAATATTAATTAAGCAAGTTATCAGATACAAAATTCCATAGCAAATTTATGACAGTGATTTTTTAAATATTTTGTTTTGTAAAATCTACTAGTTTTAGCATTTACAAAAAATGCCTTTTCAACACATAAAAGATCATGAACTGCAAACAGTCTCATCCCATTCATCAAAAGGAGCCATTTAGCAAGTAAAGTTTTTTAATATCATAGTGCATTAAATGTAACACATACATTTAATATAATAGTCAAATGATATGTACTTTCATATGGAATATGTTAAGAGCACTATTGAAAACATGGGCATTTACAATTTTAGCTGCATTCTATTAACTTACACCCTGATTGTAACACAAACAATGGATCATTTTAAGTTCCCTCAGAACCTTCAAAACAGAAGAATTGTCTTCCAGCAATTATGAAATAGAGAAACAACTCTGCAACTGATTTTATAACCAGAACCGATGCCAATGCTGGCCTGCACTCTTCATTCTGTAAAGCCTTAAGTCAAGCTCTCAAAGTACTGAGCTGTGAAACAAGCCTGGCATCCCTGAGAAAGCTGACGGGAGGGCATCTTCAGGAAAAGTTTGCAAGCAGAAGATAACAGCAGCTCCTTCCTGGGCAGGACAGAGCTATTAGCGTAGCTAGGGCTTGGTAACTTCAGCCTTGGCTGCCTGGCTAATCTATTTCCTTCTCCAGGAGGGCAGTGGATTAATAAACTGCCCCTGTGCTGATACAGCCTTATCATACTGCACAATGTGTTGGCACAGGGGTTGCTTAAAATCCACACATTCCAAGCTCTCCAGCTGACTTTCATGGATACATGCCTCCATATGCAACACTTAACTAACAAAGGTTTTCAGCAAATCAGATACTCTTCCATTAATGCAGATTGACCACATGAACTATCATCAAGAGATTCTTAAGACGGTATTCAGAACCACATCAGCTGTCCCTCAGAAGAGCTGTGTGTATTCCACACTTCTAACTGAAACCAGCTTAATGCAGGAATATGTTCATTTAGTAACCCAAGAAATATGGGTTCAACTAGCTCAACAACATTCCACCTAGCACTGGTCAAGACACAAGGCTTGGTCTCTGGGTCCTTTGTTATCATTTTATAAACAAAGAGGCACAAGCTTCATCTTAGCTTATTTGTACAAATACACATATACTCATACATACTAAGAGTAAGTAGTTTAATTCATAGCTATATTCAAGAGCTCAGAAATACACTAGATCCTTTTCAGCAGGCAAAGCCCTTTTTTGGCTTAAAAAACTGACACGTTGGATAAAAATACAGCTGAAGCCCATACAAACTACCAAACCACAAAACAACTTCCACCGGGGAAGACGCTGTCATCTTTTTGTTTGCACTAAGCTGAATGTACACATATTGATAAAAGCTGGGTTGTGCTCTCTGTGACACAGAAATCATATGGATAGTTGTTACAGTGAGTCACAAATGTCATTGGTGGGCTATAATAGATTAGGTTTGTAGGTAGCAGCAGAATCTAAGTTGAACCTGATACAGTCAGGAAAAAATGATGAAAAAAATTAGTCAAACGATTCTTTATCTACTTTGATATTTTTAGTAAAGAAAAGCATGTTTATGCTTTCATGTAAAGAATTACAATTTGATTACAACAAGAAACAAATTAGTCAAAATTGGAAAAAAAAATATTTAATTCAGTGAAAATCTATCGTGCACCGCATCAACATAAAAATACCTGGGGGGTATACTGCTGGTTATGTGGACACGAGAGCAGAAGGGAAAGCATTCTTCTCTCATATTCATTACCATCATTTAGAAAGTATTGTATCACCAGCACAAGATAATCAGCAGTGTTCTATAAAATTGATAGCTATTCTGAACTTCCATAAATATTTTAAGAAGCATTAAAAGCTATACTCAAAGGCTTAAAATCAACACTTTAGACACCTATGATAACTGACATAAATACATGATTATTCTTCTTGGGAAAAGAATGTAGAAATCTACTCAGTCCATGCTTTACATTCATCTAATTACAATCAGAACAAAAACTCCCCATGAAACCAGCTCATATGGTACGTTAAGAACAGGAACGAATCTTCTCGGTTTTCAACTCCTCAAAAATCCATTAACAACTGCACACGTGGTGAGCCACAAAAAACACCAAGTACTTTCATACAGCACTGCAGACAGCTGCATCACGTTGAAATCAGTGTGGTGCTTTTACCTCTTTAAATGAAGACGACTGCTCTTTCAGAAGCTGCCAGTGAGTCTCCTGCCTTGCAACACAGCACTTGCACGGCAGCTGTCTGAATACCTCTACAGACGAGGCTCTCCATGAAGTGTCCTAATGCTGTAGCCACTGACATCTGATCTGTTTGGCAAATCTACTGAGCATAAAAAGACTGTGACAACTGAGCTTCATCTGCTTACCTTGAATTTCTTCAGACTATCTACCTTCTCTGTACAGATGTATCCCTACATATCCAAACGTACACTCCAGCAAGGTATATACGACGGCAAGCTTATTCTCCAAAAAAACTATACTAGTAAAGAATATTTCCCAAAACAAATTATCTAGACATTACCACTAGAAGGTACATATTAATAGTGAAACCACTTCTCAAAGCATTTTGTGAAATACAAGATGCAATTATTTATTTATTTTTACAAAGAAACTGTAAGTGAAGGAATAACAAGTTCAAAATCACAGAATAATATTAAATATCACATTCTATAATAGGTAAACGTTTATAGGACAGTTTCAAGTTTGTAATAACTGAATGACTACAATAAATTGCTAGAACATTATACATTCTAGCTTCACACTACTGGAACTACAGAAATGACAGAAAGTTTTAACAGCAAAAAAGGTGCCTTTCTGTACAGCTCTCTTTTTTTTGAAAACAAAGAAAGAGAAACAAACAACTGAAAGCAGCAAGTGTGCAGTCAGCTAAAAGGTGACCATTTAACACACACAAGTTATGCCACAGTTCCCAGATTCAACAAAATCCTGTGAGGAGCCAATACTGCCAGAAGTTTGGTGAGATACAAAGACCATTTTCAGTGTCATTTGTGAACATTTAACAACTGCATTTGCTTTTCTAAGAGCAAAATATTTACTAGATTCTGATTCAATGAAGCACTTCAAGTACAAGGTTTACTGAACCTACACATAAGCATTAATTCCCTTTTTGGAAAGGCGTTAGAATGCTCCATGTTCTGCAGAAGGGCAAGTATTCTGTAGACCTACACTTAAAAGGGTGGAAGAAGCAACTAAGATGTCCAAAGACAGAAAAGGCTGCTCTTCTCCTCCTCTTAGCAAGCTATTGTCTTTCTGGGAACTATATAAAACCTTCATCTGCAACAAAAGTGTTTGCTTTGGGTGTTCCTGGTGTTTGTTTGGATTTGTTTTTTAAGTTTTCATTTTAAAGGGTAGAAGAAAGAAGATTTTTGACTCAGAAACAGCTTGAATTAAAAACACGCTAAAGCCAGACTCCAAATACCTGTTTCTTTCAACAAAGTGATGAAGCTTTTTTATAGAAAATTTAAGTGGAAGCTACGATGAAAGAAGCCAATAGACAGTAATTTTATATTACACATTTGAAACGAATACAAGGCCTGGGCCACGGTTAACAAGCTGATTTGTGAGCAGAAATTTCAGTAGAAAAGTTACAATCATTTTACTATGATTAAGTTCCTAGTTGGATGAATCATAATCGTTTTGGGGATTGGTTATTTGTCTTCTATTTACACCAATGGCCACTTCAAGAGCTTTTGTTACTTTGTCTGTTACCTACATGAATCAACCAACCAAATCAAAAAACAAACCACCCACTCTGCTCTTAAAATTTATTACAAAAGATTTCTCACTGTTGCTCAAAAATAATTACAGAATGTTCAAGGATACACATTCTGATCTGCTGGGAAGGCCAGAGTTATAAAATCATCTTTGAATGTAGTGGATAGATATAAATTAACCTGAAAATGTAGTGCAAAAGTCAACCCATCTCAAAGCATTTCAGAATTTTTTTTTCTATTGCCTTGAAGGAAACCCAATCATTTCCAAATACACTTCCAATAATAGGTGATAAATTTAAGACTGGATTGCACTCGTAATTCTAACTGATTAATCTCCATTTTATTGACATTAACTGTTTAATTGACATTATTTTTATTTTTATTTTTAGACATTAATTTGTTTAATGTCTGATAACACTTCACTGAACAGCCATTTAACAGAACTCACAGCAAAAATCAAGACACATGGGGACTTAATGCATTGCTTTTCATCTAAGGACTACAAAATGCCAATAATGAGCCATCATAACTTCATTCTGAAGAAGGTAACTTTATTTTAATTTGTGAACAGAGAACCTGAATAAGAAATAGTAAATTTGTATAGTAAAGTTCCCTTGTCTATGCTGCATCCAGTACAACACTGAAAGTTCATTCAATGTCCTGTCTTTTTTTTCTTTAATTAACAGTTGTGATGAGGTTTCATTTCTTTAAAAGCTACTAAAAGAAAAGACAACAAGGTACATATACCATATATACCAAGGTATATATACCAAGCATGTGGGCAGATGTGCCACAAGATACATCAGCTCCATAATGATATTTCAGCCTTCAGAGACAGTTTAGGAAGTTACTCTATATAAACACTGAGTGCAATTCAGATCTACACTTCCAAAAAATAAATAATAAAACAAAGAACCAATCACCACAAATATACAAACCTTCTTTCATTTCACTAATTAATAAATTATTAGTTAGTTTTTAGAAATCAAAGAATAACACTGAGGCTGTTAAACCAAAGGCTATGAATTACTACTATGCCTCCTCCCATAGCAATACACTTTATCTACATCTTCTCTAAGATAAGTGTCCTAAGCCATAGTCCATAGCGAACAGAAGGAAGGAGCCAAAAAACAGCTACAGGAGTAGTTAATTAATTAATTAATAATTAATGACTTGATCCTATCTTTCTACCTTCTCAAGCAAGAGCTAGAACTAGTTCGTCTCAGATCACAGAAAGAAAAAGATCTGCTATTTAATAAATGATCCAGCAGTCTGAAGAAAATTACAGGCATCACACCACATGAAAGCACAACCAAGCAATATATCCAGTTAGCTCCTTATCTTTAGATATAAAAATAAGGCCTGAATCACTCACCTTTGGCACACTGTTAAAAGGATCCAGGCAGTGAAAGGCAGGACTCTCCAATGAAGTTACGTACACAACTATCTGAAATAACAAACAACACAGTTTTAGCACTAAAGTTTGACCTTCAGACAATTTGGTTGTTTTGTTTGTTTTGTTTTTTTAATCTCTCTCAAGAGATTATGAAGAGAAGGCAGGAATGACTTCAGCTTGATCCACCTATTCAGTGTAAGTTGAATCTGTATTTATATATTTTCTGGATGGATATCAGTGTGCTGCAGAACATCCAAACTACCCAGGGAATAAGCCCAGCCACCACAATACAAAGAAAAATTAGTGCATAAACCCAATCAAAAATTCAGCAGTTCTAAAAATTGCATTTGAGCTGCTACAGTTATTGCTCCCTTCACTTTCATGCTAGCAAGTTCAACTCACATCTTCCTAAATGAAAACACAGTCACACATGGAGAACAGAGCATGGAAGCAAAAACCCAGGCAGCAGTCTGAGGGACAGATAATTTCCACCCATTGGGAACTAAAAAGGTTCTCCCTAGCCTATGATGTGTGATTCAGGGCCCTCCAATACAAGTCAGAGTGAACACTGAAGCTGGCAAGGAGAACTCTCATTAGGGAGGTTCTGTCTGGACATGAAGAAGGGTTCCCCTCAAGGCTGGCTGGGCACAGCAACATGTTCCAAGAAATAAGGAGACCTTCTGCCTGAGTGTGTCTCGAACTTAACCTCAACAGAGTACCAGCTCCGGCCTTAGCCCTGCTCCAATCTTCAGAGGGGTCCTCCAACAAGACCTGCTGTGTTAAGCGTTGCTAGCCACAAAGTAGTATTTCAGAAGACATCTCAGATTATTTCAACATTTTGTTTCTATTTTCTAATGAGATTTCCAACTCCAAAGTAAGTCTGACAAATTCAGGTTGTGTAAATTTGTTAAGCTCCAAATCAAACTGAAGGAAAAAATTCCGAGCATCTTCCTGTACCGCAACCCCTGGCTAATAACAACACATTATTACAACCTTACTCATTCAAAGGCCACTCATGCACAAATGTTTGTGTTCAGAATCTTCCCTGAAAGGATTCAAATCCATTTCTGCACTACAAAAGTATCCTACAAAGAAATTCAATTAAAGAGAGCAATTCATCTAATTCATCTTAATGAAAGGGGAGGAAAAAAAAAATACTAAAGAAAGTATTATAAATATGTTGCAAAGACATTTGAAAGCCAGGTTTGGACTTACATGGTTTATAAGCAGAGAAAGGGAGCTGATGAACCCCTAAACTGATAAACACTGAGGCTAAAAGAAATAGTTTCTACTTCCCAGCTACCATGAAATTTCACAGTAAGCAGGATGCTGCTCCTGACACACAAGGAAGGGGGGAAAAAAAACAGAAGAGGCAAAATTATGATGAAGTATTGTTTACTGCATGAATGAAAATACATCTGTAACAGCAGAGAACTGATGCAACGGGAGAATGACCTACCACCTGCCATCCCTTCTTTTGTGCTCAAGTACAAGCCAAAATGCCCAGCACACTGCAGCCAGGCTCTTCATATCACTAAGTTTTCAGTAGATAGACAGCTACATTTTGCTGAATCAATTCTCTTGTCCAGCTACTGTATTCTTAGTCTCCACAAACCATTATTCTCCATGAGAACTGCTCCACATTCTAAATTACAGGACAGATCTCAAGATACCTTGTAAATGGAAACGATACTTTAATGAAGCAACGTCAAAAACCCTAAGGCAAAGTAGATCCCTTTTCGTGACAGCTAAACACTTCCAGAGTCATAGTGTTACTATCCTTAGAAAAGACTTCAAGATCATCTAGTCCAATCATCAAGCCATCATGCCCATTAAACCACACCCCAAACTGCCACATCTACACATTTCTTGAACACCTGTAGGTATGGTGACTCCACCATTCCCCAGGCAGCCTGTTCCAATGCTTGACTACTCTTCCAGACAAAGAATTTTTCCTAAGATCCCACTTGAACTTTCCCTGGTGCAACTTAAGGCCATTACCACACCTCCTATCACTAGCAACCCGGAGGATGAAATCAACTCCCACCTGCCCACAAAATCCTTTCAGGTTCTTGCGGACAGCAATAAGCCTCTTCTCCAGATTAAACAATCTCCATTCCCTTTTGTAGGCCATGTTTCTCTCCTACAAGAATAATGTTAATCATGAGGGGAAAAAAAAAAAAAAAAAAAAAAAAAAAAAAAAGCAAGCAAATTTGCTTTATTTTGTTACAAGATCTTATAAATAGTACTCTTACATCCCTCTCGCCCCACAAATCATCTACTGTCCATTAAAGTTCACAAATAAAGTACTCCGCCAAACTGCTGACATTGCATCACGGGATTTGGGGGTTCTGTTCTTTAAAGAAAAACTCAGCACTCCAAGTGACTGCTCCCAACTTCACAAATGTGCATCAGTGTTTACAACTTGCCTTGGAAAGTGAGCAGAAATACAGGACTGTTGATCATCAATATCTGAAAAGTGAACCCTGTATTTACCAGTTAACTGGAGAGAAAGTACAGCTGGGGAAAATAAAAGTCCAAATTGTATCCAAATATATAATTAAAAAAATGAGTCATGAAAGTATTTTAATAAAACTCTATTTTGCACAGCCCAATTAACATATATTAGAAGCATCTCCAAACAAATGAAGAGTCAAAGGAAGAAAACATACAAGAAAATCTCATTCCTACCAACACTTTGCCTGAAATGAAGCTCAGATGCACAGACAACAGCACAAGATGCATTCAGGTCTTTCCTCTCTGGGCTCAATTCTTTTGCATTTTGACCTCTAATTCAGTCTTTCTCCTGATAAAAGTCTTCATTTTGCTACACAACAGCCAGACAATGTTTACACTCTGGCTTTCATTAACAATCATTCCCCAAGAAGTACGAATCTATTTCTATCATACCTCCCCTGCCAAAAGCTTCACTGGCAACACTGCAACTTGCCAAGTGACTCAAACTCAGGATGGAAACCTGGGCCACAAAGAATTCATTTACGCATCAAATACATTCCTTGAAACAGTACTTCAGTTAGGCAATTCTGACATCTTCCTTCTCACACATGGTGAATGGAAACAGCAGTTACGATTTGAGATGGCATGCATCTGAACCACAGGCTTTGCATCACGAGTGGGGTTTTTTGCCATGGTGCTCTAACAGCCAAACTCTAGAAGGCCGTATCTGATGAGAAAGCCAGGGTGTGTCATGAATATTTAGGCTTTGAGAATACAAAATCATTTCCTGTAACCTCCAAAAGGCTTCAAAAATACATGGGCAAATAGTCACTGGGTGATACTCACAGTCCACCCACAAAACAAACTGCCACGCTTGAGGAAACTCTGGAAATGAGTCTGCATTTTCCAAAGGGCTCCAAGTCAGGCAGGCAGCTACTGTCATGGCTGCCCAGCAGTAGCACAGCACCCAAGGCATAATTAGTGCTACTGACTCAATACTTTTTGGTATTATAACTGTATGCAGGTCATAATTCAATTCAGCTCCAGGCCACAAGTGGAGCAACGCGTTCAGTTCTGGGACCACCAGTAGAGACCTAGACATACAGCAGAGAGATCAATACAGAGCCATCGAGATGATGAAGGGACAGGAGTATCCCTCCTACGAGGAGAGGCTTGGAAAGCTGGGACTGTTCAGCCTGGGGAAGAGGAGGCTCAAGGAAATCTCATCAGTGCCTATAAATACCAGAGGGGAAGGTGCACAGAGGACAGAACACTCCTGTGTTCTATGAGTGACGGAGCACTGGCACAGACTGCTCACAGAGGTTGTGCAGACTCCTCCTTGGAGATCTCCAGCAGCTGCTTGACCGTGGCCCTAAGCACCCTGCACACAGGGGGCCTTGTTAGCCTCAACCAGTCTGTGATTTTATAATATCAGACTACTTCAAGTGTCTCAATGCTTATATATGCAGAATGCCAAGGCCTCTTACAAGTCACGACTATCTTTACAACCTACAATTACCATCAGGTCCAGAACAAAGGTATGGAAGATGACAATAAGGAACAGGAAACACAGAATACAGGATTTAGGTGAACAAGTGATTACAATCATGCAAGGTAGAAAGATAAATCTGTTCATGTTTCAGTTGCATTGGTTTGCTAGACTAAAATCTCCCAAACACAAGAACTAATCAAGCTCCACAGTGAAAAGCACTTCTGAGTTGTCAAAAATGGATTTGAACTTGGTGCTTCCAAACAAATAGCTAAAGACAAGGAGCAGGAGCATCTAACAAAAAGTGCAACTTTAAATTCAACTGTGTCATCTTAAAAGATTATATCACTAAGAATAAACCAGTGCTCCTATAATGATTATCTGAAAAGTAACCTCCAAAGTTATTAACCATCTCCTCTTTCATTAATAGCTGCGATGTGCCCCAATTTTTTTTTATCCCCATGACTGAAATCCAAATTCAGCCTTACAATGACTATTCGCAGTGACAATTCTCTCAGGCTCCCTTCCCAATATCCAACCACTTTCTATTTAAATTCTGACAAGAAAGAGCTAAAATAATCTCTTTGATACTTAATATGCTAATACACAAAAATGACCTGACCATAAACCTTGCACTGCACAGGCTGGGAATTTCAACTCAAACGATAAGTCATTCAAGTGACTCAGATAACTATGATAAAATCCAACAATTGACGTATTGCTGGTGACCTTCTGGAGAACAAATGAAAAGCACCGCATTAATACAAATTCTCCTGCTGAGAAGATCATACTGGCAATCTGCCAGTTCATTACACCATCTAGCTCCACTTCAACATTAAATATTGCCTTCCTTTGTAATTGACTGAAATACACTAGAGCAATTGCAGGTAACCACTTTGGGCTATTAAAGTATTCCATTAAGACTTCTCCATTAGGCAGATATTTCAAATGAAGTTACATCAAAATATGCTACGCTCAAAATATTTTAACTGTACAGACAATTGGGCAAGCACAACCCAGTGCCGTGCAGCAGCAGTCAGAACAGGAAAAAGCACTCCAAAGCTCAGTGCCTGCCTGAATTTGCCCAAAAAAAAAAAGAAACCCAAAGTGCATTCAAAGTGCTAATGTATCCTTAGTGTTTTATAGCCTCCTAGCTGCACATCCTCACATAACTCATTTAATATTACTATATTTGAACCTAAGGAAATGGTAAAACACATAAGTATTGTGTAACTCAGATAAATTCATTCATTTATTGAATACTACAAATACAGTAAGGAGTAAAACACTTAGAGAAATTAGAAAGCAAGACTACGTTCACACTGCCTTTAAAGTTTCAGAAAGAGAAGCAAGTTGCCACACTACATTACAACGTGTATAAGATCCTGGAACAAAGAAATCTAATCTAAGCTTTTCTTCTTTAAGTTTGTGGTTTCTTAAATGCAACTAAGCAAGTGAAATAGGGCAAAAGAATAAGTTTGCTGCCTTGCATGAAAATTTAGGCCTACAACGCCAGCTGCAAAAAATGAGACTAGCCTGTGAAGCAGAGGCAAACTTTGGCATTTAAATGGGCCTTTTTAATACTCCAGATGTGGAGCCATCCAAGGCTGTAAGGATGGTCTCCTCCAACCAGTGCCCAGGCAGGAGCTTGTACGCATCTGTCCTCTGTGCTCCTACCTGATGTGCAAGTGCTGCAGTACACCTCCCGTCTGTGTCAAGGAGGAAGCAATTAGGCATTTAGTTATCACTGGTCACTCAAATATCTTTTTTTTTCCCCTCCATATACACACAGTTTTTCTTCTTTATTTGGGGTGTGTTCAGGAGTGCAAGCGGCAAAAATATGCAGCAGGTCACACCTCATCCCACCACAATTCAAGAGGTTGGCTGGCTTAAATTCTCATTTAAATCCTGCAGTCAGATTCATATCCTCAGCAGACATGGTACGTTTCTTAAAAGCAAACAAAAAAAGAACAATTTTTACATCTACTTGCACAACCATTAACTCCCAATCCATTACTGAAACATGAGGAGTTCATTTTCTATATAGAACTGATGTTTACTTGAACTACCACACTCCAAAAAAACATCTTCCAATATCGGCTTCCTCTGTCACTGCAAAATATGCATGCATAAAATGTTTTTAATTTTGCAGAAAACAATGAGGGCTGTTGAATCTATCGATTAATGACTGCACCTGCTATGCCTACAATTTTCTATAGAATCACATTATTTTGTTAAAGGGAATTTATACTTTTTTTTTTTTTTTTTAAATGTTTTCTCGGCTAGAAAACTCCCTCAAAAGTTTAAGCTATTAAATAACCTGATGTTGATAATAAATTACTAACTGAACTCACAGTAATATGCAAAACATTTTTAAAATTCCCATCTTAAGCAGGAATTTTCAACTTAACACTTAATGATATTGACATAACCCAAGTCTGATGCCACAAACTTTCAGGTAAAACAAACACTGAAGTAGAGATGGGGAAATCATGAATGTAAGGACAGGAAGCATCATCCCAGCTAGGCAACAAATGCTTTGAGAAGACATCTAACATTCCACCCTCAAAATAATAAACCACACTCACCTGCCTTTGACACACAGCAAAGCATTAAAATAAATGCTACCCATGCCCACTCCTTTGTTGTGCGCTGTCTTCATTTCACAAAGGTACTATGCCACTAAAACAGTACTTGTTTTGCTCAGCATTCCCATTCAAAAGCAATCCCTGAAAGGAAGAGCAGTCAGACTCCATTTTACCTTCATCCCACTGTTTTTTCTTTTCTATTTATAACATTAAATAGGAGCTCAGAACCATTCTAATTTTCCTTATTTAAAAATTTGCATTCTGCCTATGTAAATGCACGCATACACATCCCAAAAGACCACACAGAAAAAGCAACAGAGGTCTTGATTAATGCTTAGGGCAGCTCTATAGGCATCTCATGAACACTTCCAAAGGTATGCTAAAGACTTGAATCATCAGTTATAATTGCAGATAAGCAAGCAGAAACCTAACCACACCTAAGGATGTTCTTGAACTCTGCATCACAGTATCTCTGAGGAAGGAAAGGATCAGACTTCAACCTTATGCAGTATTTAACTTAGCAGGCTTCTCAGGCCACATTCTGAACATGAGGTAATTATTTTTCTTTCCTCAATAGCACACCTTAAAAATCAGATCTGTAGTTTGAATAGTAAGAAATATCTTAGTTATCTAACTTCCTTCAACACTTCAGAATCCAGAAAGTAGCATTTTAAACATGCAGTGTAACAATTTGGTGCATTAGAACATCAGCCTCTGATTTATATTTTCATTTCAACTTACTGTTTCTGAAAACCGTTCAGTCTTTTCCATGAAGTAAAATTAGTTTTGAATTGCTCAGGATCAGCATGGCTATTAATAATTGATTAGTCCAAGCAACTCCCCAGCAGATCTATTTCTCCTATTACATATTTGCCATGTACTGTTCTATGTGTCAAAATACACATACAACCAACTGAATCATACCAATCCTTCCAGACATCTCTAAGTCAGAGCTTTTAATTCAATACTTGGGGATTTCAAGGCTGCAGAAGATGCCTACAAACAGCACGTCAACATAGTCATTAGAGCAACCTAGTGATCTGCACATCCAAGGAAAAATGCCTGCCTCTGCTGGAAAAAGGCACTGAAGGATGCCATTTGGAGAAGTGAAAAACCACAGCTACCACAGAAGATGCAACATTTAGTCACAGGCACATTATCAGAGCAACATGATACAGAGACTCCCGGTTACCACTCTTGGCTAGGAATACGTTTCAACTAAGCAAATAAATCTCCCATCTAGGCAAACAGACCAGATTTGTTCTGGGTAAGACGTAACAGAAAATGGACTGTAACAAGGACTACAGAGAGCCTTCAGGTCACTATAACGGCAGAACAAAACAAGGCACGCTTAGCAATTCAAAGTTAAAGATCAACTGTAAAACTTACTGGTGCTCCTGTTCCGATAAATGATTCATTCTTTACTGATCCAAAGACAATCTTTCCTATTTTCATATGTGTGCATTAAACAGTCGTTTTTCCAGCTGTAACAGTACTCTCACCTTTGGAAGCAATGCCACGAACAACATACAGACAAGTGATGTTAATTCAGATACGGCAAGGTCAGTGTTTGTGTTTGGCACTGCTAGGCACACGTAGGGAACTGGAAGGCATGCTCAGAGCAAATTCTGACCAACAGAATCTTCACAGAAAACACTGCCAGAAACTTCTTGACAGCTGTCAAACAGCCCGGTGGCAGCTCAGTGCATTATGCTGATAGAATCACAGAATGGTTTGGAAGCGACTTCAAAGCCCACCCAGTCCAGGGCTGCTTCCCACCAGCCCAGGGCCTCATCCAACCTGGCCTTTGAATGCCTCCAAGGATGGGACACCACAGCTTCTCTACACAGCCTGTGCTGGGGCCTCACCACTGTCAATGTGAAGAATTTCTTATTAATATACCATCTAAATCTATCCTCTTTCAATTTAGAAGGCGGCCTGGCCTCAACACTTCCCTGCTATAAAACAACCTGGAGGATGTTTGAGTTTTGGCTCTTTGCGTTCCTACAGGTGTTGCCTGGGTTGACCAAGAAACTTGCTGTAGGTGAACAGCAAGAACAGAAACTTTCACACAGCTTTGTTCCTACTAAAGCATGCAGCAGCCATAGTTACAGACACTTCTGTTGTAGCCATTTGAAGGATAATTACATATTCCAAGATCTCCTAATGCCCAAATAGAATTTGGCAACAACTTAGCTTCGGATGTTTTCAGCACTGATTTTCTCCCTTTCACATCTTGCACACATCTGATGGTGTCTCATTCTACTGCCTTTAATCCCACCAGTTCAGTGAAAAAGACTACGAATGAAAATGCAGTGGAAATATTGCAGGCCTTGCAACAATAGCCAAAAAACAAGATTTCCTACGGCAGCTGTCAAATTAATGACATCTCCAAAGCCATCTAAATACAGTATCTGGGCAGAAATCCAATTATGTCATTTCTGTCTGAACACCCCAAAAGAGAGTCCTACTGGGGTTAGAAGTGGAAATAATTGTAAGTGCAGATTAGCTACATAAGCAGCTTCACACTTGAAATCAGAACAAGGGAACAAAAACCTGAACACATGACATTTATCTGGACACAAGGGAGTGGAAAAAACAGAACTGCCAGACATCTGGCAAAAGGTCAACGCCAATTACATCGTCCAAATTTGTCCCCCAAGGTACTAGCTCCCGGGTTTGCTTCTTAGAAATAAGGGATATAAGCACTAATTCAAAGATTTCTACTAACTTCCAGATCCTCCGTTACTCCTTGTATTACTTTCTTTTCCCCAAAACTCTTCACATACCTCATATTCAGACTGTATATATCAGACTACAAATTAAGATTGTTAATACAAACCACAGTTACAAATAATTATAAGTATTTTCCACAGACTTCTAGAAAGCTGGGGGTAGGCAGCACAACTGAGAGTTTGCTATTACAAGACTGCAAGTGCTATGACTACTATGAGCATGAACTTCCTGAAAGCACAAACTGAATTTATCTCAAGTCTACATAACAAAAATAACAAACAGTATTCCCCTTCTGCTTAAATACTGAAAATAGGAATATCATTTGTCACCGTTGCTTTAATTCAAGGCTCTGATTTCTTTCTGCTGTTTTCGTTAACCTATTCTAGCTACCAATTTCCCTTTCACTGTGCAGGTCTCTGTTACTGCTTAATTCTGTGTCATTTTCAGCTTGCTGAACCTCACACAGAATTCATTTTATTTGTGGTTTTATAACACACAGCTATCAAACGGCCGTTAAAGTCAACAAAGTAAAGAAGAGGAAGAGTTGTTTCTTTTTATATTAAAATAATTCCTTCTGAAAATATAGATAAGTACAGGTTTATCTGTTTTTCAAATGAAACTGTTAAAGAGACCGGCTACTAAATTATTTAAAAAATGAAGGTGTCATACGACATGAATATGAATTGTTATTAACTAAATTCTAACTAGGAACCTTTATCTCTATATTAGAAACAGATAAATAAACTGTTAAATAAATAGAATGAATAATGCTGAAAAACACCAGACTGATTTAGACAGTTTCTAATCCTGATCAGTCTTGGATACCAATGTGAACACTTTTAAAGGTAAGGCTATATTTCACCAAGTGTTTCTCAAATTCTCAGGACAAAGGAAAGCATTCATTATGAGCCTCTCCTTTGAAAAAAGGTTGAGGGAACTGGGCTCATTTAGCTTGGAGAAGGCTCTGGGGAGACCTCATTGTGGCCTTCCAATACTTGAAGGGAGCGTATAAACAGGAGGGGGAATGGCTGTTTATGAGAGTGGATAGTGATAGGACAAGGGGGAATGGTCTTAAGCTGAGACAGAGGAGGTTTAGGTTAGATATTAGAAGGAAGTTTTTCACTCAGAGGGAGGTGACACACTGGAACAGGTTGCCCAAGGAGGCAGTGCATGCCCCATCCCTGGAGGCATTCAAGGCCAGGCTGGATGTGGCTCTGGGCAGCCTGGTCTGGTGGTTGGTGACCCTGCACATAGCAGGGGGTTGAAACTGGATGATCACTGTGGTCTTTCTTAACCCAGGCCACTCTATGGTTTTGTGGTCTTTAGGAATACACATTCCAGGATAGCTCGTTACACCATGACTCAAAAACCAACTGAAGGTTGGTTTTGTCCTTTTCTAAGCAAAGTCCTGAGATTTTCAGAAGCTTGAAAATATCTAGTTACTTTGTCAGAATCTCCTAAATATCCAAGTCCACAGCTAATTCAAAAAAGTAACTCAAAGGAATAGGTAATGCACAAATAAAGTGCATAAATATAGTTCAATTATTATCTTGCAATGAAAAAATCTTATTTAAAAATAAATTCCAGGTAGATCATGGAGTCAATGAGGCTGTCAAAAACATTTTGGCAAAGCCTAGAGAACAAATTTCTCCAGCTTCAAATTTATTTGTTTATCCAAAGAGCTAGGATATACTCAAGGAATCCATTTGTTGCCAATTCTTTATTACAAGAGATTTAATTTTTGTGTTTGCTCTCTATTGCACACAGAGCAGCAGTATCACGAATCCTGCTCTGCCATATACGTACTGCAAATCCAATTACTACTCTATTAGGTCTCATTTAGGTCCCATACAGCGCGACAATAAACTGAACAAAATGAGTATCAGCATGCTTTTCACCCATCTTTACAGTATGATATAGATGGCAATCACAACTTAATAACATTTCATTTATTATAAAAGCAGCTCTGAATTTTCTCTATCTGCCACATGTTTCAGGGAGACTTCAGAAATAGCTACAGACCACCACCCAATGGATTTAACATCTCCTGCAAAGGCATCACCGTTTGGTTTTATTATTTGTTGTTGTGATGTGATTTTTAAGTAAGCTCTTCTTGTATCTGTATATAAAAAAAATTCTCTTTGCTAGAACTCTCAGATGCTCTGAATACTTCACCACTTCACTGGAGTTAATTTATGGATATATTGTAATCACATACCCTTCTGCTTTCATTCGTGTACATGTCAAATTTGTCTCATCATCCAGCAACTCAACATTGATAGATGTCTAGATACTCTTTCCTCTAAGAATTCAGAAAAAAAAAAGTCCTCAGCACCTTTTAGTATTAAGCACTCGACTCAGAGCTCTCCCAAGAATGACTAAGCATCTTGTTGAACAGCTCATTCTTTAGTGCCTGGCCTGACTAAATCATCTTCCTTGTGCAGAAATAAAAACGTCACCCTGACGTTTACACACATGATCTGTCATTAAAACACAAAAGCCAAGTAAACACATACTGTCCACTTTCAAAATTAGTCCCCATATCTGGACATTTTGTTTCCAAAACTGAAAGGTTCAACCTTTCAAAAACTAGCTTTTAAATATTCCAACCATCTTGTTGAACAATTTTAGTAGCAACTATTAAATTGTCTCTTACATGCCTACCACCAATACAGAGCAGCAGTAGGAGAAACTATTTCAGGCTGAGAGAGACAGGAAATCTTAAGGTATGTCGAGGTTTGTGCTCCAGTTCTGCAATTAGAATGAAAAGATTTGGGTTACAGCTTTTTCAATAGAGACTGTAAAGGCAATGACACTATTGAATCCCTTGTTTCACCTGCATGCCCCCAGCAACTAGAAGTGGTGAAAATACATGGCGGTGGGGGAGGGAGAGGAGTTGCCTTTGCATTTTATTCCTTAGCATTACTCAATTATGTGGTCTTTTCTATTGTATATTCACGCTTTTTTTTCCCTATACATTCTTCAAAATGCCTTCCACCTCCACTGTCTATCTCTTGTGCTCAAGCTGAATCCTTCCTATTTCCTTCCCTTGGACACCTAGAACTACAAGCAGACCCCAACAGGCAATCTCCCTACAACAATGGAAGACCCCAAATTATCACTTTATTCCACTTGCAGCTTTGAGCAAATCATACAATCATAAAATCCTTAGAGTTGGAAGGGACATCTGAAGGCCATTTAGCCTAACTCCCATGCAATGAACGGGGACATCACAGCTAGATCAGGTGGCCCAGGCCTTACCCAACCTCGCCCTCAGAGGATAGGGCATGAACCACATAACCGGGCAACCTGTTCCAGTGGAACAGACCTTAAGGAACGCAGACTTCACCTACAAAAACACAAAGTTGTTAACTTCATCACCCAAACATCTTCGCCTGACAATGTAGCTAAGGGTATCTCTAAGTTTTTAAATCTAAAGAAGCAGAAAACACTAAATTAAAAGTATTCCTATATTTAAATTATTTTGGAAACTCTGGTGTCCTCCTAAGTAGGTGGAATAATTTCCCTCCAGTCTTCATTTTATCACTCCTTCAGTAGCCTTCGATGGTAAATGCTGATCCTGCACAACAGCTCACTCTCTTGAGAAGTTACATCCTCAGATCATACAGGAGCACAGACATCTCCTGAATAACACAGAGCCTATTCCCATCTAAGAGCAACAGTCGCAGAAATCCATTACAGATTACTAAAGCACACACGCGCAATTCTGGGTCTCAAAACCAATGACGGCAACTTTCCGTCAAAATCCGTAATATCACAGATGCCACAACTACTTTCCTCCTGACAAAAATAAAGGAACAGTTCTCAGTGAAACTGAGGAATGTTCCAAGGCAGAGGTTAAATACAGACTACAGTGCTTAAATTACAGTTACTGTACTTTTGAAGCACTAAATACTTTCAGAAAGCAGTGAAACAAGTTACAAGTTCTTAAACACATCTGACACGTAGTATCAAAAAATTATAGAAATAACAATTCAAGAACAGGCAGCTCATACAAAAAAGGATCAAAACTCTGACAATGGTCCAACAATCAGAAGTAAACCTACCACGATGAAGTAATTCTAAGGACCAAAAGAACAATACATCATCTAACACTGGATCTCCCTCCTCATGAAGTACATGTTGTTCATTCCTTTGCCAAAAACCAATTCTCACCTTATCTTTTACTAATTTGTTGTACTGCTTCTCCATGTGCAAACCTATTTGTTCAACTAAAATTACCTTAGTCTTCCTGCTGATCGGTATTAATAATCTCAAGAAGGCTAAAACAATATTCAGCATTTCAAAACACACCTGGAGCAAAGCAAATCAGGCTTACTATTTTTCTATCATCTCACTATGAGATGTAAAGGAAGTAGGAGAATAAAGCAACCCTCAAAAATGCACATCCACCAAAACTCCGTGACATGGACTTGGATGGCTGTTTCTGATCAGTACTACACTTCTGAACAAGACAGTGCTACAATTATAAGCTAGACAGCAAGATGTTAAACACTTTGCATAATTTATGTTGCTGAAGCCAATTTTAGCTTTGCCACTTAAAAGAAAAGTTGATTGAAAATTCCTTCCGGTTGAATAAAGCTTCACATTCCTGAAGGAAGCCTCAAAGCAAGGCAGCATTGTTTCTTCATCAATCTTTTTAATATACCCACAGGCAGAAAAATTCTTCTTCCAATCAATGCTTTCCCAAAACTCCCAGAGGCAGCAGAACTGTTGGGCCTCCTACTGAAAGAACAGTTATGCTAGTGAGCAGCAGAGTACATCAGCTGACACATCATTTTAAGAAGTTCTTGGCACCTACTGCTCAAATTTATGCTGTCAACTTGAAGAGTGAACCACATGATTAGCGAACACACATCTGTGAACTCTGAAGGTATCCTGCAAACTCATTCGAAAGCATGACCAAAAACCAGAATGAGACCATGGGGGCCCCAAAAAAATCAGTCACAGACTTTCTGCAGCCCTCGGTAGGGTGGGAGTCACCCCAGAGCTTGAAAGACTGACTCTAACTACCGCTAAGTGCTCAAAGCAACTATTTTTTAAACCTAAAAAACCAAAACCCTGCATAACTACAGTTGTATAGAGAAGTTAGAGAACTAGAAGCACTTGCACACTGAATGCCTCTTGGCAGTGGGACTTCTGCTTCAGTTCTACAGAGCTTTGCCAAACAGCACCAAAAGTGTAAACCAGAGTACAAAATCTACAGCAGATACATTCTGGTTGCTAAACCATGCTATCACATCCTCATTACTGCCATTACCTGTAATATCTAGATCAAAGCTTGAATAGGCATGCAATCACTTCTTAATTTTATTGCAGAGAGATCTGCCAAATTGCTTCTTGCTGATGCCTTCAAAATGAGTGCTTGGATAGCAGATTTAGTCTTGTAATAAGCAACTGGTAAAGATCCCACGCCTCGGCATATGATAGAGTGGGAGACTGGTGTGAAAACTGAGATAGGAAGGTAAGAGTGACACAAAAACTGAGGGAGAAACAAGACAAGAGCAGCAAAATTTAAGATAAACACCGAAAAAGACGCAGATTTTACACAATTAACGACTCCTTGTACAGGCAGGCAAAGAAAATACATAAAGAAGCAAAGATACGTAAATACGTAAAGAAGAAAAATACATAAAGAAACACTGTGTGGTTCAGTTTGTTAGTTAAGCTGATGACAAACTAATGTTGTTTATAAGCAATTTTTAAAATCTAACAGAACAATCTGAGAGAAAGTAAGGGCTGGTAACTGTCTAAGTAAGGATTTCCTTTTTGATACACCGATACTTCAGGAGCTAATAAATTTAAGGACATTTTATAGGAAATGCCAACCACCTACGCTGAATATTGTGCCAAAACATCACAGATTTTACTTAAAGTTTTGTGTTTGACAGCTTGAAATTTAATCCTGAAAAACAAAGTAAAATACTAATGAATTCAAAACAGCTCTTCAGAAGATAAAGAACTGTGGAGATTCTGCTGTTGTTAATTGTGATCCAAGTCAAAGGCACAAGATGAAAAAGCTCCACATACAGGGACTCTTCACATGTCTGAATAAATGAACACTTAGCAATTTTCAGAGTTTCTTAAAAAGGTTATCACATACAACATTTCTAGAAGTGAGAGAAGAGTTTTCAAATTAAGATACAAAAGAATAAAACAAAGACTTCCTAACATACCCACAGCACAGAAGCACTCCTCTTAAACCATTTCACAGCCAGCATTTCCATCCAGGTGGACCAGAAGGACCTACTTGCTATATCAGGAACACCATGCTCATGTCAGTCCACATTTTTTTCCACTCAGAAGGTGGTGACAAACTAGAATAGGTTGCCCAAGGAGGCTGTGGATACCCCATCCCTGGAGGCATTCAAGGCCAGGCTGGTCAGCCTGGTCTGGTGGTTGGTGACCCTGCACGTAGCAGGGGGGTTGGAACTAGATGATCATTGCAGTCCTTTTCAACCCAGGCCATTCTATGAGTCTATGATTTCTGAATAGGATTCCCTCAGCCAGGACAATGAGCTGTACATGGCGAGAGAATGCACAGCATACGGCTCCAAAGAGGCTCTCAGTGTCCTGTGAAAACCGCACCTTCCTGCTCCTCAATCCTCATCAAAGTGATGTATTAATTCACACAGGCTTAACGAATCGATTATGTTCCAGGAAAAGGAAAACGTTCTTCCTTTGGGACACTACCAGAGCTAAGAGCAGCAGAACTGCTGGTAGCTACGCACACATGCACAACTATTGCCTTACATCACTAACCACCAGCCCTTCACAACCCACATCCTGATTGAGCCAGAATGCACTAAACGTGCTTTCATTCAAGGTCAGAAACGGCAATTACCTGGCACGCAGCACTGAGCTATGGAGACGACTGAATGCACAACAGTAAACGTAGCATCAGAAGCCTTTGAGTTCTGTACAAATGGAAACACACAAAGGCTGCAGCTGGAAACAGTTATGAACAATTGCTGTATCAAGGTACAACAGTTTAAAAAATAAAAAACGGTGGGGAGGATTTACCAGAGTAACTTAATTTCCCCAGCGAACGATCTCTTATCAAGGCAGGAAGGCAGAATTAGTTTTTAACAAATTCTATCAGTTAAGCAACTTTTGAGGCAAAACACTGATCATTTGAATTATGTAGGTCACAATCCTTTTTTTTTTCCCCCCGCTCTCTTTTTATAGAAGCAAAGTTTTGAATTTCACTGTCTTCAATTCTGTAGAAGAGGTGTCTAAGCAATCTTAATTATGAGCTACTTTATTTGCTTGCTCTTCACAAAACTGAAATGCTTTTCCTAAGCAAAACCATATTCCCCAAACATCTTTTCTTCATTTAAAAAGTTTTCATAGAGTTTCTAAGGTTTAAAAAAAAAAACAAACCTGGGATAGAATCTCCAGAAAAGCTCCCTAGGCTTTTAGTAACCAACAAGAGCTTAAGAAAGCTAGTCTTGAAATACAATCAATACAGAACCTTCTAAGGGGACGCACACAAGAATAACCGTTCAATAATACATAAGAATTAGGCTTGGTCATTAAGGTCTGAAAGAAGTTAACTCATAAAAATGGTTTAAAATGACTGACTGAATTCAGTAACACAGTGCAAAAGGAAGCTAAGAGATACGGAGCTGGGCCCTGTGCATCAAACACAGCCACACTAAACTGATAGTCCTACTGAAATTAGTGAGCATTTTGGTAAATGACATCTACACCTTGCTGCATTAGGGCAGCAGCTCAGACTTAAGCATGCAAACCCTCAAGCTGAATTTACTTCAAAGCCTCCCCCCTCATTTGCCTACAGTGCTCAGCAATAGACAAAATTGAGAATGTGGTTTTCATTCATTTCTTCCAGGCACTCTAAAATTCACACACGCACCTCAGAGTGGCTTGAAATCTGGTGTGCCATATGGCAGCACATTTGTCATTTCCAGAAATATGTTAAATATGGGTTCCAGAGATACAAAACCCCAATAAAAAAAAAAAAAAAACACAACTCCTGAAGCCAACAGACTCTATTGAAACGCCATCAACTTCGCATTGCGCACAACTGGAGAGCTCAGGCTTTGATCAGGCTTCAAAGAACCTCCTCATTCGCCCCAGAAAATAAATCTAACACATTAGTTTGTGGAGGCTCATTTCCCTACTGTTTTACAACTATATGAAGTTATTTATACTTGCCTTAAGTGAGACTGAAGCTGAAATAACACATAAACATTGACACTCAGATTATACAGATGTGTCATACTTGTGGCACCAAGTCAATGATTTACAAGCTGCAAAATAGCAGAGGATCGGGGTGAAGAATTAATGGCTATTTCAGCACGAACCAACCAAAGAAGAAATAATTATTTCTTCCCATTCCTGCTCACAAAGTTTAATGGTGCACGTTACAAAGTAACACAGAAAAAATTGCAGAACAATTAGCAAACAGATTTATTTTTTTTTTTAAACCTGGAAATAGAAATAAGTCTCTCTTGCTGGCTGAAATAATCACAGAGGCTCTAAACCAAGCAATTTAAGGTGAGCTTTCAAAAAAAAAAAAAATTGAGCTGAACTAAACATCTTGCTGTTGCCAGAGTGATCAAGTCCTGCACCATAGGTACAAAGCAACTAATTCATCTTCCTACTACAACAGCTACTTTGCAGGGACGTCTGTTTTCCACTGCTGGCACTCTGTGATGAAATTATCTTTTTTCTTAAAATAGATACAGATATAGGTTTAGATAAAGACATAGATTGGCAAGCAGTGATCGAATTACCCTCCATGACTGGAATTACTTTCTTCTTTCTTTTCTTCCATCAAGGTTAGTATCACAGATCATGGTATTTTCCAATATCGACAAAAAGAAATAGAATTATTTTTTTTTCCCCCTGCTGGCACACTCAGTTTTCACTTTCTTGTTCCTCCTTATGTTGCCTCTTAAAAATAAGCTGCCTTAGCAAACCTTTTTACCCCAAAGCTGAAAAGGAGCAGTGAGGAATAACCACTGACAAGAAGCACTAAGGGGATGGTACTTAGTTTTAAATACCCAAATTAACACAAATCTTAGTGCAGACAGGTGGATCCCAGAGTCTTTGAAGAGCTTCCTGTGTGTATATTCCACAGTAAAATTTGTTTTGGAAACAGATTTACATAATTTCTCCAAGATGTGGAGGTGCTGGAAAGACAAAGTACAAGTGATTCTGTAATCAGTCATCCAGACCTTCCATAAGATTTCTATATGCAAGACAAGGGAAGGATGCTACCAAACAAAAGCACTTCCACTTCAAATGGGAGAAAATGCTTGTGAGCACCTGAAACAATACACAGCAGCGGTAAGCAAGATATTTAATGCTGCACAGCCACTGTTCCTGTATACTCATCCATCATGTCCATCCAAATCAGGATCTGCTCGGCCACTTCAGCTGACAGGCGTTTCCAGCTACCCAGAGACAAGGTTGCTGTGTACCTGCAACTGACATCTCCTAACAGTGACAGTGTACATAACTCCTTGCTGCTAGAGGCAGCGATTTGAGAACACTGGTGCTTTTCCCCAGGCATAATGAGCACATTGCTGCCAGCTGCTGATGTTGCCATCCAAGGAAACCGTTCCTAGAAAAGCAAGAAAAGGTGTGGGCTGAGCTGCAAAGACAATAATATAGAAACTAAAGCAGGCATACAGGTCCTCTGTAAGATAAGAAGTGAAGAAAAAAAATCACTGTGCCTGTTAAGGTTGATGAGCAGACCGTTCCCCTCAGCCAGTATCTGGGCTTTTTAGGTATGATGAGATTGTGGGTGGGATGAAAAGCAGCTTTCAGATGTTAAAGCAGTGTTTTACCATGCCCAGCAGACAAGCAAAGCATGCTAGATTTTCTGAAATTTTTAAGACTTATTCCAAGGCAGAACAAAAACAAACAAAACCTCTACACTTTACAGAACTATCTATGTGTTTTGCGCGTTGCGTGGAAACCATCTGCTGATGTTGCTAGAACAATTCCAGAACCCAAGACTGCATTTGACAGGTTTAGGCCTGCTGCAAAGAAAGGAAAATCCCACTTGGGAAGTGTAAGTGAGAGAACAACTTCAGCCTGATATACGGAGGCATTCAGGATAACACACAAGAAATTTCTTTAGTTCTTCTTGCAGGCAAACATGATAGCAATCGGTTTGAAGTTCAGTGTGTATTGTGTTCTGAAATCTAGAGTATGAAGAACAGAGAAGAAGTCAGTGAACGAAGTCACAAACAAGCTGCCATCCTCCCAGTGCTATGCCCACACTGTCAGCAGCAATTGCTCCATGTCCCACTGCTCATGCAGGCACAGTCACACAGCTAGACCCAACTTGTTAACTGCACTGTAATGAATACGTTAGCATCGTACCCATCTGCAGCAGGCAGATTATTGCCTTCCTTTTACAGTGGGGTTGGTTCTAGTCTGTACGAGCTCCCTCCTTTGAAGCAAAGCTAAGAGCCACTGTCAATGACATGATCAGATTCATGGCCAACAATCTAGGATTCACCTGGGTCCTAACAACCCATCTTAGCCAGAAGTATCTAAAAAAAACCAATTCTCACAACATCGCAACTAGAACATTAAAAAACAGAACTGTTTCTCAGCTACGTGCATTCTTTTAATCACTGTTTTCTTTCTCACATGTTTTTTTCTCACCCAAGTCCCATCTCTAAGTCTCCTGAAAAGTGAACCAAATATATTAATGTGTGAGCGGTTTAAGTATCACAACTCAGTTTATTACATTTTTGGAAGAGTTCAACGGGTGGCTTTGAACTGAAGCAGAGAACCAAACCAGAGCTCTGCAAGTAATAATATACTCCTTGGGGATCTAAGATTAAAACGGTAACAATCCTTCAGCTGAAGCACAGCCAGAAGAGTCGAGATGGGAAATGAAGGCATAAACAATAAAAATGTACAAGTTCACTTCCTGGATCCAATGTTAGCAAACTATTAAAACTTCAAGGTACATGCCAGTTAAGCTATTTTCCTTTCTTACTTACAGCTTTAGCCTCTGAGGTATTCTATGTAATTCTTTAAGCCCTCTGCATATTTTAATTTTATACTTAAAGATCTTCCTGCATTCTGAGACAATTCCTATTTTTTGCTTTGATGCTTTTTTCCTTGGATGTTTTACAGATCAAGCTCTAAATTGAAGTTCAGCAGAAAAACGATCAGAGCACTGCATTTCAATAACAGAAGTGTTGTAAACGTGGCCTTCAGTATATTAAACTCATTGCTGGAAGCTACATATGAAAATATATTACTCACCCCAGAAAACTCTCCATTGTTATAATTTGGTCATTTCACACACCAGTGATCAATCTCAGCTAGCACATTCTGGAAGTCCACACATAATGGTAAAAAATTAGACCTAGTAGAAAAAAATTAAAGCCTCTCCTTCATGAACAAATTTATTCACCTAGTAATTTTATTTATTTAAAAAAAAAAAAAAAAAAAGAACACTTTTCTACTTTTTCTTGTTATGAAGCTAAACTAACAGGCAAGGTGTTGGTAGCGAAGGTTAGCAGGTCAGCAACCTGTATTTGCCTGCCCCGCAGAGGATCTGAAACCGGACAGACACAAAGAAACATCTTCCAAAAAAAAAATAATAATCATCATCATCATCATCATCATCATCATCATCACCATCATCTTATAGGCATGCCCAAAGGGAACTTTTTATTTTTAAAAGCTGCAAAGGCATTTAATACTACTGAGCGCAAATCATGAATCCCTTTCTTCACCCCCTTTAAGCTCAGTGTTTCTGCTCTCCTACCACTTTTCTTTACCTATCTTTAGAAACAAAGCTGCAGATTGGTGTTGTAAGTAAGAGCCCCACAATCAGTAGCTGTGGCCAAGCACAGTAAAGCGCATCTGCAAGCTGAAAGGCCCAGGCTACGTTTCAGTACGAAAGAACAAAGTTCTGGAGAAATATTAAAAGACTATCTAGCCACTGGAAAACAAATTCTTCAGAATGACCACGTCTGCCATTGCCCTTAACCCCTACCACAATGAGATTCGGAGCCGACCTGAACACAAACTGCTCCCTAGGACACAACAAAGGGTGGGATGGCAGAGGGAGGGAAGTTTTATGATTCATTTTAGTCCAAAGCCATTTCACACTGCTAAGTGCCACCCCAATTTGAAGATACAAACAATGATTTACCAAATCATTCCCAAGCTCCAGGCTGCATGCACATATAGATGTAGGTAGAAAATGGAAGTGCGATACCCAGCAGAAGAATCTGTAAGACACTGTGGGGTCACTCCCAGCCCGAACAGACAAAGCAGGCACAGGACAGTACTTCCATGGCTAGCGTGGCATGACATGCTTAGAATAGCAAGCCAACGTAGCAAGAACAAAAATATCCTCATCCAAACCCCATCTGCAGCTGTTAATTTAAAGGAATGACATGAAGGATATGTGAGCCTCCACAATAACTTCAGCAGGGACTGTGGGATACGGGGCTTCGTGACACACCACTCTGCTACTCAGAAAGCACATTCATCCCAGCACATGCATTTCTAAGGCAATGCCCAGCACCCACGTGGCACTGCAAAGGAAACAGGAGGGAGGTGAGGGGCAGGAGGCATACATACTTGCTCTGAAAGAGGGGATATGGCAAGGGGTTGCAGGAGCTCTGCAGGGGACAAAAGTGAAGACAACATCCTACCACCATGCTTGCGCTGCAGCTGCCGAGACACACAGGCTGCTCCCCAGGACTGCTCCAGAATGAAGTGTTCATTTCTGCTTTCTGCTAACGTACAGCACTTCAACGCAATTCATTGAAAACGATGCAAACCAAGGTAAAACATTACAATTGTTCTCAATGTGAAAATGCTGCTTTTTATTTGCAGAAAAGCATTTATTGACTGAAACATGCAGGGAACCCACCTTCCAGCTGAGCCCGACCTAATATCCTCGCACGATGCCAGAACACATTAAAGGAAGAGTTGAAAACAATTCTACAGAAGTGTTGTAATCAAGGGATCAGAAGTGCAGATAAACTGTGCTCAGTTCAGAGACCTCGCCCACTGTATTTTTGTACATGATTTTCAACTGCAGTGCTCAAGACTAATCTTGCTCGTTTGAGACCTAAATGAGTGTAATTAAACAAGCATAGGAGGGTTTGGGTTGGCTTGGGGTTTTTTGGGGGTGGTTTTTTTTTTTTTTTTTTTTAGTTTTATCTAAGACTTCTTTTTTTAATTGCTAAAACAGTTCTATCCTATGAATAGATTACAGATAACCCAAAACTCACTGTCAAGGCTGTAACTGTGCATAAAACCTAGCGAAATGGAAAAGAAAGAAGTAAAAAGTCACAAAACTGAAAGACAACATGAGATTTGCCATAAGATTCGCTCCCTACTTCGGATGAGAGCTGGTGGGTGGCAGCCGAAGCTGTATGACAGTACATTTCACATGCTTGGGTTCTGAACAGCTCACCGTTTACAAGCCCTGCCCTGGGCTTTTACAGACACCTCCTACGTGAGCGCAGGAGACAGAGGTGGCACACAGCAGTCCTACAGTTACTCATTCCTAATTGCTCCTTTGTCAAAAACGTCTCGTTCGTATAAAGAAAAACAATTTTTCAACTGCCAGCTGCACTTGGAACTAGAAATGCCAAGTAGTTCTTTACACAGCTAATAGCAAGAAAGGCTTTGCAATCACCAGCTACTTGACAATTGTTTTACTGAAAAGGGTACACCTTGTCAGCCAGGTACTTGCATCTTGAAAATGTGTTTTCTACAGTTAGGTCAAGATGCAAGCAGAAAATGTGGGTAAAGATGAAAACATTTAAGTGTGCAAGCATGATTACAGGTAAGATCCCATGAGTTTCATCTAAAACACATCTCAACTCCGTTTTAGAGTAACTGTGGAAATGTGGAATCCAACTGCCCAACCACATGACCACTAAAATTATCCATCCAGAAGCAAGAAAATCAAAGAATAGAACAAAAATCACAAGAACAACCTGTATTTATCACAGAAACTAAATCTAGTTACACTGTTAGACACAGGATTACAGCCAAAACATAAGAATTTTAAAAACGGGTCGTTTCAATTACCTGCATTAACACACATCTTGTTTCTTTCAAAACAGACATTATAATCCTCATTACATTTGAGGACTTTTCTTGCACTGCACTTTTATATACAAAACCAATCTGTCCCTTCTTGCCCATGAGGAACTTCCATTACCTTCAGCAGGCATTCTATCAACTCGGGCTTGATCCATCCTTTCGTATTTCAGTACTGTCATTCATTAAACAAGGCTAACCTACCAGCAGTCCCACTGATTTCACATGACTTCTTAGAGTAATGTCATACACAATGAATAGGTGTAAAGGCAGTAAAAATAAGCTGGCAATGTAACACTGCAGACAAAAGTTCTGCATGTAATTTAACGTACTTGCCTGGACAAGTTGAGAAATACATAGCTAAAAAAATAGCTGACCAGCTGACATTTTGGTTCTTGTTTGAGAAGGCAGGCTTACAGGCTTAGCTTTCTGTTTTGTAGGTAGTGACATGCATTGCATTAGGACCAATAGCAGCAGTTAAGCACATACCTGCACTTTCACTGGATCACAGTAACAACAGGAAAGTTGAGATACAAAACCAAAGAAAGAATCATAGCCTGTCCTGGGTTGAAAAGGACCACAATGATCATCCTGTTTCAACCCCCCAGCTATGTGCACTGTCAGCAACCACTAGACCACACTGCCCAGAGCCACAGCCAGCCTGGCCTTGACAAAGCCACAACAACCTGTCTTCCTGACATTCCAGCAGATGAAGGGAATATCTGAACTAAACAGACATACAGGATCTCAGGTCAGCAAAAATGGAAGAGATCGTAATGGGACACAACTGTCAGTACAAGGCAGAGCTAACAGCAGAAGGCACACAAAGCCCCCAGTAACAACACTACTCAGACTGCAGCAGATCCCCATCACAGGAGGTCTGTAACATTTCAGTTCGTTATGATTCCCCACGCATCCCTTAAGAGCCTCAGAGCTCATAAAAATGATGTGTCATATTTTGATACTCGTGCTAAACACAAGCTCTATTATTACCCACATTTAAGCCCAATACAATCCACACAGTCCTTACTGAGATATCTGATTAAATTTCTAATATTCATGAACAGGATTTTTAATATTGAATGCTCAAAATGATTTAAGTTTTTTGATGTAACAGAACATAAGTCATTCAGTGTCAAGTGGAAGGCAGATCCTTTATTATAGCATTAATTATTTGGGATATTAGCATTAACTTTTCCCTCTATTTGAATTAAATGGAATTCAAAACAGTGTGAATTTATGAATAGTCCACAGTATAATTATTTCTGTTATCCACACAGCACTAGCAGAAGCACAGCCAACAAACTTAAAGGCAGGATACCGATCATCATTTTTTTTCTTTCAATCTTTCCTCTGAAAGACAGAAAAGGTGAAGCTCAGTATGTTTATACTCTAAATGCCTTACATTCCCTTTTGATGTAAAAATCTACATATTTTTGTATTCAACGTGTAATGATTAAAGGAAAACAAATTTAAGCAAGATATACTGTAGCCAATTGCTTTTATGACTGGAACAAAAACATTCTTAATTAAAACCACAAACCTCCAAAAATAGCATAGACTTTCACAACATTTCAATACTCAAGTGGGAAAAATGCTATGCCTTAGCTTACAGGACCAAAGGCACTGCATAAACAGGATCCCACGGAACTCTAGTAGGAAAGACTAAGGACATAAAAATGATATTTTTATTCAGCAGCTAAATTGTGGTAATTTTTAATTAATTTGTGGTGTAGACACAGTCAGTGATGCTGACAAAAATAAAGCACAGCTCAAAATAAAAAGATAATAATTAAAAAAGAAGAAATCCACCATTCATTAAATCTGCTGCTGGATACCACCTGAGTCAGACAGTAATAGAATGTTAGAGATTATAACCCAGCGCAACATTCTCATACAAAATACAGAAAATCAGTATTTACAGGTTTGTATTCGACCTGACAAGACTTCTGGAGTCCGGTTAGACCGAAACCAGCTGTCCAACCAAAAGTGTAACTTTATGAATAAGCAGCAGCCAAGGCCAAAAACAGAACAAATAAAACATGTGTGCCACCATCCCTGCACCCAGCCCATCTCTACAGCTGCAAGCTCCCTGCCCTGCTCTCCACTGCAGAACTAAGACAGAGGTGTTAGCACACTGCTGATGGACCGCAGGAACAAAAAATGGAAGAAAAAACAACAGTAAATAAAGTACCTGTTCTTGACCTAGAAAATACTGGACACTTGTCCTTCTGGGTTTCCTGAAGCTCTCACTAAGAATACTGAAAGAATTCAAAACAGAGGAATCTTCAAAGTGACTGCAAAAAGGCTACGTATGTTTTTTTTCCTTTTGTTCCTCTTGCAAACTGTCTGAAATTACCAAGGAACTTCTCAAAAAAATACCAAACCAAATAAGAAAAAAAAAAAAAAAAAGCACACAAAAACAAGAAACAAAGCCTGAAGGGGCATCTGTTTTTCTACCTGAACAAACCAGCAATAGGTTTTGTGAAGCCAGGCGCAACATTCATTCAGCCCGAGCCCCCGGGTTCCCCGGCATGTCATCATTCCAGACCTGTCAAACTTGATAACACTCTTTGTATGTTTGGAGGCACACCATCCATTCAAGGCAATGAACATGTGATTTGTTGTCATGACAGCTATCACAACTCAGCACTAGAACACACCATACAGCCATGTATCTTTCCCTCTGCATTACAAGGTTCAAAAATACTTTCTGCAAGAGACATCAGTAGGATGTCAAATCAGAAGTGACTTCGTCTGAAGCAGCCCACCATGGCACTGGAAGCCAAGTTAGGAAACACGATGGGTGTAGAAAAAAACAGACGTAATGAATACACTGCTATTGTGAGAACAGGAAGGAAAAGTATAGACACGGTATGCTATGCTGAAGGTGCTCCCAGTGCATTAAAACCAGGTCACACCGATCAATACCTGGAATCCCTCACTGTTGTTATCAGTGCCAGGCTTTGATAAACGGGAGGCTTAATTTATTGCCGTTCCTTAAAACGTTTGATTAGTCCAGAATGCCCTGAAGAAATTCAGAGTAACACACCAATTTAACCCTCCATGGGTAGAATAAGCACAAGTTGGATTTATTGTTTCTCTTCTGTCCTAAGCCTGCCAAGAGACAGTTTTACAATATAGTTAAGTAAATTTTTTTTTTTTTTTTTTTGTATACTGATTAAAAATATTACTTTGTTCAAGTACTAAGATGATCAGAGGGCTGGAGCACCACTCCTATGAGGAAAGACTCAGGAACTGGGGTCATTTAGCTAGGAAAAGAGAAGGCTCTAGAGAGACCTCATTGTGGCCTTCCATTATTTGAAGGGAGAGTATAAACAGGAGGGGGAACAGCTGTTTATGAGGGTGGATAGTGATAGGACAAGAAGGGATGGTTTTAAACTAAGGCAGGGGAAATTTAGGTTAGATATTAGGAGGAAATTTTTCACTCAGAGGGCAGCGACGCACTGGAACAGGTTGCCCAAGGAGGCAGTGGATGCCCCATGCCCGGAGGCATTCAAGGCCAGGCTGGTCTGGTGGTTGGTGATTCTGCACATAACAGGGGGTCGAAACTAGATGATCACTGTGGTCCTTTTCAACCCAGGTTATTCTAAGATTCTGTGATTCAACCTAAATTTGACGAGGATAAGTTAGAAAATTCTGTATTTATACCCATACATTCAACTTACATTTTGAATACTTAATCAACTCCATTCCTTTCCAAAAGCTGCACACCCTGCACCAGTCTATTTTCATTCTGAAGGAGAATTTCTGTGCCCAATGACTACTCTTTAATGTAAGAATTAAAAAGGAAAAGCAAAATAAAAATCACATGAGAACTCAACTCATTTTTAACAACTTACTCTCTTTCATTTTCTTTAAAACACAAAAAGCTCAAAAAAGGAAAACAAGATCCCACAAAGCATATTTTCTAAACACAGCACTGCAAGCAGCACACCCGCTCGCCCCAGCAAAAGCAGAAAGCCCCTTTTTGCTAACCCTCCTCCCACTGTCTTGCAGTTTGTCTGCTATCCCAGATTTGCATCGAGCTGATCCAGCGTAACCTGGACAAAGACAGCCAAGAGAGGCCTACAGCAGCTGCTGGCACCCTAGTACGAAGGGACTCAGTGCACCTGCTTTGGGAAGAGAGGCACCAGCTGTAAGCAAACTGTGCTATCTGCTTTCACATCTCTGCAGTTTCTCCTTATTCAGGCCCCACAGTGAACACACTTCTAGAACACAATAAAACTGTAAAAGGGGCAGAAAGCAAATCTTGTCTTTCAACCAAAGAAATAATAATCACATAATACAATAATTATCGACAGTAATCTCCCTGCTCAATTATTTTTGATTATTGATCCATTTCGGCTAAAATGTGCAAACGTGATCTGCACAAATCCAAACACAAGGCTTTAGGCATCTGCTGACTTGAGAGATGAAGAGAACATCCTACCTGTCGAAACAGCACAACCTGCTGAAACATCACGGTAATGAGTTACCATCCAGCTATACCTGGGTTCCAAAATCATTTTTTTTAAATATTTTTTTAAAAAATCATTATATATATATATATATACATTAATTAAGGAGACTACCTGCTTTTGTAAATGCATTAAATATGCCAGGTTTTCTACAATACAGCTTCAGCTATCCTTTACTGGTGGCGTATCTCAACATCTGTTTTCATGCCGATCAATAGAACTGCACACACTCTGCAGACAATAACTTAAATGAGTTAAGAACGAGTAAACCTGGATTGAGTTTCTTCAGCTTAGACTAAAAACACACCTATATTGCACTCATTTTGCACTACTCTGTCATTGTTAAAAGAGAGAAGCAATATTTTTATTATTATTACTATTATTTTAATAATTCAGGTATCTACTGCAAGCCCAGTATGTTCAGCCCCCTATCTGCTTCCCAGAGTAATCAATATTAGTTACAGGTCACCATCTTAACTCATTAATGAGATCAGGACCAAAAGCAGCACAACAAACCTATAGAGCAAGAAAGCCTCTAAGCCACACAGGCAGTTTCTACAACTTTGAACAAACCCTGGATCCACCAGCACGTCTCAGCATCCCCTAACAGATAGTTTTTTTCAACATTACAATTTCTGAAACCGTCCTACAAAACCTGCAGTAATTTTAAATGCAAAGTGCTGCCATTCTCTAATCAAGATTTATTCCTTAGCATCCTAAAATTTACAATAAAAACATACCCTGTCAAACCATTTCATTGCCCACAAAGCTGTCTATGCTGGTTTTAAAACAAGAATTCACTTTGTTAACAGCGAGAGACAAACTCATTCTTTGTGTCACATGTACTCAACAAAAATAAAAACATGTATTTTACATCTCAGTGAGCTTCCAATTTACTCATTTCATTAGCATTTATGAAATAATTAAGAATCCTTATGATGGGGAATAAAAGATTACTCTAGGAAAAAACACACAACTTCACACTTGGAAGAATCACTGAACCCATCACTGAACAGAGCAATAGTTTAATTGGGCAGAACGCAGATGACTAAGTTACGATTACTAATGGGTCTAACTGAATCTGCAAGAAAAAAACTCAACGCAACTACTTAAAATAGAAAAAAGCTAAGTACACCTGGGCCAATCTTCATAACTTTGCAAAGCAAAACGAAAAGGCATTTTTCAAAAGGGAGAAGTCACCAGGACCACATGCAGCATCTTTTTCAGAGAACCGTACAACAGCCTGCTGGTTAAATTAATCGCATAGGCATCATTTGTATGCTTTAAGAGGAAGAAACAATGCTATCTGCCACGGCACAAGCACCATCCCCGCTTCCCGTGAAGGCCTTCCAATTCAGGAACTGTTAAGGATACCTGACTTTCAGGGGCTGGAGAAGTCTCACCATGCGGAAGCTACTGTTTAGCAACATTTCTGTACGCCTAGTAAACACAGGGATAAAGCATATTGTTCAAAAGTTTATTTTTTCAGCAGAAACAGACAGCAGCTTGCCTGCAGAGAGCCTCAGCTCTCCACACAGCCTCTCCAGCGTGCAAGATGACCTACTTCATCTGAGCAGTGCGTCCAGAACCTCACCGCACATCTTACCATGCCAACCCAGCAGCACCTCACTTTCATCCATACTTTCCTTCCACCATCTCCATTTCTGAGAGCACAGGGAAGAAGAAAGGGAACAGCCATTGAGACACCCCCAGATCCCTGGCACAAACAGAAAGTATCTTCCAGAACATACGTAGCCTTCAGATTCAAGGACCTCTTGGGTTTGACTGTGAACCTTTCCCAAGTATAAAGTGAAGAGCACTTGCTTCTGTGAGTCTAGAGCAGCCTTTATGCTCATGTAGTACAAAAAAGGAGATACCTGCACGAGCTTTCTGCTGCTGCTCAAGGCAACAACCAGCAAACTGCACTATCCGAACATCTCTTTCCCAGCTGCTAATGTTATAGTTACTGCTGAGGAAAGCCAGGGGCACTGTGAGCAAGGGAATAACATGTCAGCAGCCACACACACACACACACCAAAAAAAAAAAGCAATGCCTGGAAACAAAGCAGATGCTGCTGACCTCGTCCCCTCTTCTTTAGCACACAGTAGATGCGAGGTGACACATAAGAGCACAAACACCTTTCCTTAATGCTACCACACAGCTAGGCAAGAAACTAGGGAGAAAGCAGAGGAAGAAGAAAAAAGGAACGAGCTCCCTTTTTAACAAGTAGCAAGGCAAAGGCTGGAGTTTTGAATTTACTATATATTTAACAGTAAGGACGAAACATAAAGGACCATCCAGATAACCATGGACTAACTCTGCTTCTGTTTCTGGAGAAACACAGCAAAAGAGATTTTGTACACCTCTGTATTGTAACAGCAGTTGGAAATACTATCTTGCAGAGGTAAAAAGGCTCATACAGCAGCTAACTATGCACTGACAGAACAATTGCAAGGAGAGCTGACGGTATAACGAGCCCAGATCTGCTTCATGGCCTACATACAGATATTTGCTAATTACAACTGTAGTCTTAGCAGGTGCCTCCCATGTCTGCATTTATGCACTGCTCCCGAAAGCAACAAGGTCTAGCTAAGTTTCAAGGAGAAAGTCAGATATGAGGACACAGCTGCTGAGGTCGACCAGGGTGGGACACCCAACTTCAATTCCAGATCTGAAAAATACCAGTATCTATGAGTTACAGAGTGATTTCACTCCGCTTCTAGTCCTAACAACACACACGGTACCACAAACATCTCTGTGGTACTGACGCTGATAAGCAGGGGCAGAAATGCTTTCAGAAAGGAGCCCTGCACGAGCTCTGCCCTTTTGGATGCCTCCATGCCCATGCCCGGCTCCAGATGACATAAGCCACGCACGGGATGGACCGTGGAGGTTTGTTTTCATAAAGGGCACCGGCGTTTTCCACGTGAGGAACCCGCACAGAACGTGCGGCCGCAACACCACTTTCTCGGGAGCACACATCGCTTCACCGCACACAAAAGGAACAGAGTTCGCTCAAGTTTTGAGCTAACAAAAGAGCACGGCAGCGCTGAGTTAATTCACAGAATAACTCAGATGCGCACAGCGAGCCATAAAGCTGTAAAAAACCCCGAGCTAGCGGAGCCGAGGAAGCAAACTCCACAGGGGACGAGCAGTTACCCGTGCTCGGGCAGCTTCCTACACAGGGCACGGCCAGGGGAGGAAGGGCCAATTCCCACCCCAACCCCCCGAGACGCGCTTCCTGGGCACGCAACGTGTCATTCCAACTTTTTTTTTTTCTGCCGTTCGGGCGGCACCGCTCGAGAAAATCCCCGCTTTTACCCTTCCGCAGGGGTTCGGCGGCCGCTTACCAGAATATTCCCCGCGGCCACCACCGGCGCAGCCCGGGCCCGCATCGCCGCGCCCCGCACGCCGCCCCCACCGGAAAACTTTCCGGCCGTGCCCCGGCTGCGAGGGACCCCTCCGCCTCCCCGAACCAACTTCTCCTTTGTGCCGCTTTCCCCGCGCCGACACAAAGCGGCGGCTGTCAGGCACCCGCCGGGCCCCTTCCCTCGCCACCCCCCCCAAGCCCCGGCCGCCACCTGCCTCCTCCCCGGGGAACCCCCACCCAGGTGCCCCCCGCCTCTCTCCTCCCTTCCCCCCCGTCGCCCTGCCCCCACCGGCCGCCCCCGACGGCCGCCACAAGTTTGCGGCGGCCCCGTCCCGCCCTCCCGCGGGGCGCGCTCACCTCGGCCCGGCCGGTGGGAGCGGGGCGGGGCGGAGCGGAGCGGCGCGGGGAGGCTCCCAGCCCGGGCGGGCTCCGCTTCTTTGTCTCCTCGGCGGCGATACCCGCTCGCTCGCTCGCTCCCCCCCCTCCGCTTCCCTCTTCCCTTCCACAAGCGGATGCGGGCTGCGTGCTCCGAGAGGGGCCGGCTCCCCCCCTTCCTCTTCCTCCTCCGGACGCGTCCAAGGCCCCGGCCCTCGGCGGCTCCGCTCCCTGCCTCCCTCAGCCGGCGGCGGCCCCGGCCCCTCCTCCGCCCGATCGACCGCCCGCCCACCCCCCCGCGCAGCCCCCGCCCCCGCCCTGCCCTTCCTGCCGCTGCCGCTGCCGGGATCGCGCGGGAGGAGCTCCCCGGGCTCCCCCTCGCGCTCCGGGAGTGCCGCCGCTTCCTCCGCCCGCCCCCGCCCTTCCTTCCCCCACCTCTCTCCGCAGGAAGGCCCGGCCCGGTCGGAGACTAAAGGTGCCTCCCAGATCTCCCGACCGCGAGAGCCCGGGGAAAGTGCTCAAAGTAAACGGAGGAGAGGGGACCGGCTTGTGGTGGTGCTGCTGGTGCTGGGCTGCTACCTGCTGTCCGCGTAGAGAAGGCATATGGCGCCGAAACTGCCCCCCTGAGCCCTTTATAGCTAAATTGTGTGCCGTGGGCAGGTGAGAGGCATGGCTGCATCTCAGCCCCCTTCGGCAGCCTTTGTGCTGAAGTTAGGGAGCTGTTGGCTTTCTGCGTGTGGGAAAGACCTTCTGCCACAAGATTGTGCCCTTCTGGAAAGCTGCTGTGCTTCCCTGTGCACAGAATCATAATAGTTTGGGTTGGAAGGGACTTTTAAGATCACCCAGTTCCAACCCCCCTGCTGTAAGCAGGGACACCTCCCTCTAAACCAAGCTGCTCAAAGCTCCATTCAGCCTGGTCTTGAATGCTTTCAGGGAGAGGCTTCCACAACCTTGCCGGTCATGAGTGATCAAAGTCAGCATTTCCCACAAGGGCTTCAAGATGACCTGCTAAAAGCTGGTGTTGGGAGTGAAATCAGTGGGATGAAGGACCGACTCAACCTGTGGCCTCGTCAAGTCCTGGTGCAGAACCTGGTTTCACTCAGGGCCCTGTGTCACAAAATAATAGAATAACTTGGGTTGAAAGGGACCTCACAGCTCACCTAGCCCCAAGCCCTGCCATGGGCAGGGCTGCCCCCCACAGCTCAGGCTGCCCAGGGCCCCATCCAACCTGGCCTTGTGTGGGAAATATTTTGATAAGAAGCACTGTGGGCTTTTACAAATAGCCAAACACTTCTGGAGTCCATTTATCACTAGATTGAACCCAGATGATCTCAGGCTGCTTGCAGGGTCTGGAATCTGCCTCCAAAAGACCGCACGGATGCTCAGGTCTCCAGGTTTAGTGGACCTATAGCACCACAGATCATGGACACAAGCATCCACATTGGAGCTGATCCCACACCCGTAAGACCTGTCAATGCACATCCCTCCTCATGGTAAAGAGCAGGGCCTCAGGCCTTATGGACAAAGCACAGGGAACAATGCAAACAAGCAGCTTGAACCCACCAGCCCTCAGAGGGCAGCTTGGTACCCACCTCACATCACCAACAAGATCATAGTACCATCAGATCTCCTGTAGCTCAATGAGTGTGATCCCCACAGACCCAGCCAGGGCCATCCATACAGGGATGGGGCACCACAGCTTCTCTGAGCAGCTTGCCAGCGCCTCACCACCCTCTGAGTAAAGAATTTCCTTCTAACATCTAACCTAAATATCCCCTCTTCTAGTTTAAAACCATTCCCACTTGCCCAATCACTATTAAACTGTGTAAAAAGTTGATTTCCCTCCTGTTTGTAAGCTCCTTTCAAATGGAAGGCTGCAATGAAATCTCCCTGGAGCTTACTCTACATTGAACAAGCCCAGCTCCCTCAACCTTTTTTTGTAGGAGAGGTGCTCCAGCCTTCTGACCATCTTCATGTCCCTCCTCTGGACCCACTCCAATAGCTCCACATCCCTCCTGTGCTCAGGGCCCCAGACCTGGACACAATATTCCAGATGAGGCCTCACAAGGGCAGAGTATTTGTGCTAACCCACAGTGGGTCTGTGTGCCACTGGGAGATAGGGAACTGGAAGGGTTTGTCCTTGTGGAGGCAGTCAGGGAGTTCAAAAAGGAAAAATCAATGCTGCTAGAGGGAGTCACTTTACGCTGTAAAAAAATTGACTTTTCAGCTCTACCAGTGCTGGTTTAGGCTTTTACCAGCTCATTATTCGTTATTAAATGCACAAATCCAAAGTAAATTCAGCAGTACCAACAAAATGCTGTCTTGTAACGGAGAGAACTTCATACCGATTTTCAACCGGTCACAAAAATGCATATCCTGAGATTTTCCTGTGTTTTGGTTTGAAATAGTTCAGAAATCTGTGAATAATTCCCTCTTCCCCTTATGAACTTCTGCTGGGTCTTTCAGCACTTAATTGATGGTTTCGGAAGCCTTGGTTGCCTTTCACATGCCTGCTAGATAAAACTGAAAGGAAAAAGTGGCCTCTTGTTTCTTCCAAGAAAGACTAAGTGTGCACCTCAGGGAGGAACAGAAAGCCCCTTTCTTTTCAACTCCCTTCGTGCACGCATTTGACTTCGATTTGGAGGAGTTGTATTCTCCCTTTCTGAACCATAACCTGACCCTGCTTTTTGAGAGCTGGGAAATAATTGGGGTCTCAGGAACAGAAATCTACATTCTGCTGCGCAGCCTCTGTCTCACTGTAAGGTGAGGCCTTGCTCAAGCCTCTCTCTAGGCCTCGGTCTGCAGAGGCTTAGGCTGAATTAGCTAGGTTTGCCTATGTAAGAACTTATAGATATGAGTCTCTTATTCTTGCAATGAAATACACTACAGGAAGAATAATGGAGAGGTGATTTACTCTTGCTCTTGTTTACATTCATAGCGTGCAATTCATTTTCTAGGATTTCTTTTCTTAGATTCTGTCCCCTCTTGCCACATCCTGCAGATTTCATCACACAAAAATCTCCCTTTTTGTCATTTGTTCTGCAACACCACGGAGCTGAGGCTGTGCAGGGAGGACAACAGGACCACGCTGATGCTCTGGTCCACATGCAACCTCCAAAAGTCTGCAGCAACATAATAAGTGGGCAGTAGAGCTCAGAGCTTTCCAGGTATGTGAAAAAAAAAAAAAAATGATGAAGCACACCTTGCTTTGGCAGATTAATGCTAATAGGATTTATGGAAGAAAAACGTTTGAAAAGCTGGGATTTGAATGAACTCGTTGTCTTCTTACAAATGACCAATTTAAGGACTTTGAAGCATTCTGTTGTTAAATATATTTAATTACATTAAGAAAGATCCATTAAAGCTGGTTTTGCCAAACTGTGGCTTATGGCAAACAGAAGATACTGTGGAAAGGGACTGGAGTGGTATGTTGAAGGGTGCTCTGATTGCCTGCTGAAAGTATCTTTTTGTTTCACCAATAAAAGAGACCGTAATGTTGCTTTGAGTAGTATTTCAAAATGTTGAGCCTACTGAAATATTAATGTACACTTTTTGAAATATCATAATTAGCTGTTATCTCTGGAATAACTGTTATTAAAAAGATCTGACTGCTTGTGATTCGAATGAGAATTACGTTCTAAATATGAGAAGATGATAAATTTGGGGGGATATGCGCAGACGTGAAAGCAGTACATGATGTGGTGGGCATGCTATTTCATATAAAGAAAGTAAATATGCAAAGCATATACTTTTGCATATGCATAAGAGCGGTGCAGTCCTTAGAAACTATATACACAGGAGAGAACAGCATGAATATTTCTCCCAGCCTAAGGCTATAACTGTATAGTAAAAATAAAAGCAAAAATGGTTCAGAAATAGAAAGATGTTTCTTCATTTTGGTTAAAGAAACAGTAGACCTCACACCGTTCTTGGAATAGAGTTACATGCAAACGATGGGTCTAAAGGTTGTGTGACACTTATTTTGCAGTGACTTAATAATAGCAGTAATTTGCACAAGAGGCTGGAAAAAAAAAAAAAAAGCTTTTTTTTTTCCCCCATTTTGTTTTTATTCCTCTCTTTATCTTTCCTTTTTACATCCCCCATTTTCCATTCGCTATGTCATGCTACCTATGCTGCTCAGCAGAGTGCTATGTTCCCCCTGATCAGAACTTGGCTGTAATCTCAACCACAGACACCAATCTTACAGATCTAACACACGCTAATAAATTTACATCTCAGAGTGGCAAGGACGTGATTGCTGTTTCTGAGACGAGGCTTCCTCCATGTTCTGTGCAAGCAGCTCACTCTTTACCCAGACACTTCAGTTTTTCTAATGGGCTGTTCATTCTGGACTCTGAGTTGCTACATGCTTCTGAAGACCAGTGTGAGGATATCAGAAGGAGAAATGTTGTGTTAAAATCTGGAAAACAGTGTTGTTCAGTTCAGACATGGACAGCAAAGGCACTTTGCCTCTGTGTTAGTTCACTGCAGAGAAAATATATCTAAATGTAAAGATACACTTTTTAAAAATTACTACTCCTCCTTCCCAATTCTTTTAAAGGAATCTGACTTAATAAACTCCATATATACAAGTGATGTTGTAATACGATGTCACTAAGAGGTAGAGATGTAAAAGCACATGAGGTATTCCAGGAAAAAACAAAGTGGCTTCTACTTCTAATCTTAAGAAAAGGTTCATTTTTATAACATCTTTCAGAAAAGTTCCCAGCTCACAATCAAGTAAATTTACTGAAAGTCACTGTATTTTCTCTCCCTCTCTCTCTCACAAGTAAATGAATAAATAAATAAATAATCACCTACTTAAAAAAGGGTTTCTGTTGCTACATACTCTCTGCTTAAATCATATGCTTGGCTCCCCTGCACATAAAGGGAAATTACACGAACGCTACCAAAGGGGGATGGATCCCAAATACTCAATTAGTTACTGCTGAGTCACTTAAGTATATATGCACAATGATTCTGATTCAGCCTGACAGTAACACAGCTGCTTTTCTCACTTGCTACATGACTGCTGCATCTTCAATGACATTTACAAAAAATCATTGAGGGGAAGAACGTGTCCTCAGAGCTGAAAATACATCCAAATACTTCTATTGAATGGGCCAAAACTACCCAAAGGTGCTGTAAAACTGCAGCTAAATCTATCACCAGATTGTATTTTATTTGACAAATTCTATTGTTATCTTTTGTAGACAGTTGCTAAGAATCAGTGTGTTTCTGCAAGGAAAACAATCCAGTGTTGCGGGCTTTGGAAATGTCAGAGCCCTTGATTCTCCTGTTTATTTAAAAGTGGAAGTGCGCTGAGGGATGTATTTTGAACTCTATTCAAAGGTTAAAACTGATCTTTCATATAGTTCTGAAATTCAAAATATTGCTGCTGCTAAATGGTTTGACTCTGCAGCGTAATCTCTGCTTTGCATTTAAATACCAAATCCTATCGGGGCTGGCTGCTAAGCAGGCTGTGAAGACGTGGTCACTGCATCTCCCAGCCACTTCTCCAGGTAGGAGTGCAACCCCAACGTGTGGCAGGGTGGTGTGAGATCTGAGAGAGCCGCGCAGGGCATGGAGTGTGCTGCCAAGGTGGGTGATGTTGGCAGTTAAATTACCCATGCTGGACTTTGCTCAGTGCTGTAAGCTGATAGTCCCTTCCTCAAGGGGAAAAGCACATGGGGAGAGGCAATAGAAGTGAAACAGAGCAGGTTACACCTTACTCAGAGCGGGCTGCATGACTGTCTTACAGATTGCACAGCTGTTTGTTTCTTTGCAAGGAGCTTTTACCTCTCACTGCACATGGGTGTTCATCCTTCCTGATGAAGGGTGAGACTTATCTTGGTGGGCCTTTGCTGAGCTCTCACGGCAGCTTCCTCAGGAACCACTGGCCACAGCCTTGAAGGACCAACTCCAGGTGCAAGGGGTGACTTCACCACTGGAACTTTAGCCAGTATCACCAGAGTCTCACAAGTTCACAGTGCTCTCTTTGACTGCAGAGAAGGAAGCAAAATAGGTCCTTATCAGCCTTCTCAATTATTTTATAAACAATGATGGCTAATCATAGCCACTGCCTTTGAAAAATGTATGACCAGTTGCCATAGTACTGCAATCAACATACAGAACACCTGGTATCTCCTAGAGCACCAGGAAGGATAAGGTTATGCAAGAAGCTCCACTTTCAGAAAAATTTTTCACTTTCCATGGCTGCCAGGGGAAACCTGAAAGTCTGATTCCTATCAACTTAGAAACCTGTCATTAAAAGAAAAATCAATGTGCTTTTAAATCAGGACTTATTAGTTTTGTGGTTTGTGTCCTGGCTGAACTTTTGAATGCTTCAGCTGGCAATTCTGAATCAGGTGAGAAACTAAAAGGGGTTTTCTGCTCTTACATGCTGGCGTGAAGTTTAGCTTCATGCAGCGTTTTGTTTTTGAACGTGTAATGCAGATTGGTACCAGTCGGTACATGAGATTCTAGTCTGTCATCTACACAAGATCAAACATCACCTACAGCCTACACAGGTCATCACCATGTCTGCTTTGTCTGGTTCAGAGAACATGAAGCTGCAGTCTGTATTTGACATTTCAATCTAGAATTAAGGCAAAAAGATGATCGGTGTAAAGTGATTGTGGAAAGCATGATTTTCCCTGCATATACATGATCTGCAACAGAAGGAGCTAAAAGGTAATGGATGAACCAAGATGGCACCTGCTTCTGATGGGAAACTTCAGGATGTTCTTAAAATTCTTTCTTCATCTTACAAAATTTATGTTCTCCACGCTTAACAAATGAGGTCATTCTTGTTTTCTGATAAGAAACGTATTTTAAAAGATCGAAGGAAGACAAAATAATAAAAATGTACCTCCTGCCACATCTTTTATCAAGGCTGTTTTTGAGCAGGGTTCGTTACACAGGGGAACACTCAAGGTGAATGTAACTAGATGTGACTTTAAAGTCATCATCTGGGTGTACGAGATGATATACCACTGTTTCCAGTAGAACTGGTAGGTAATTATTGTAAAATACTCTGTACTGCAGTATTTGGCTGTCACTCAGCAAATAACCCCAGCCACCACTGTGGAATTAATTGAATAGTAGTACATCAGTACAATCAATTGCTGCCGCAACTAATTAAAATTAGAATTAGCTGAAAGAAAAATAGTATAAGGAGCTAACATGACTGAGAGAAAAATTGTCCTGTGACTCCATCAGTTATAATTTAAATTGTTGAACGCTTATTCATAATAGAAAAACTGAATACAAGGCAGCAATGTAAAAAAACACTGGTCAAATACAAATAATACAGAAAAGAAATCAGAAAACACTCAATTGTTAAGCTGATAAATGCAGTTTGTTAACTGAAATGAAGATAAAGTAAGATTTATTTTGAATTTTGATTGTATTTTAAGTACACCTTATTCTCTATACAGTTCAGTATTTTAAGGAAAGTAAAAGCTTATTTTTAGTTGTCTCAGAAGAGCTGATAAGATAATCAGGTTGCAGGATATGGTTATAGGTTTTTTGTTTTTTGTTGTTGGTTTTTTTTTCTTCTTTAGCTTTAAACCAATCCATTTTTCAGCAGCTACTGCAAAGACAGCAGCCTGGCAATAGCAAATGGTTGAGCATATCTAACCTCAGATCTGCTCCACCACCATTCTTTTAGCTGATCTCTATTACATACAGGTATTGTCTAGAGACAAGGGAAATAATTCAGAAATCAGTGTTCTTGGCTTTGTTTTCTATCTGTCACTGTCACCAAGGTGCTCTATAGCTTTACCTTGGTTGGCAAAGCTTGGGCAATTTAGCACTCCTGTGTTTTATGTGATTACAGTTCACCAGGATGATGGAGGGCTAATTTGTAGATGTAAAGCATGGCGGGCGCTGCATACAGGTGGTACATTTCAGTGCTGTGATTCAGTCATGGCTCAGTCAATTCTGATTTAGTTGAAAATTCCAGCACTCAGCTGATATGAATCAGGTGCCTTTTATTTATTTTTTTAATATGGGGTGGATCTGTTGAATTTATAGTTTTGTCACTCATTAAGCAAACACTTGTGTCATGCTAATGTAAGTTAAGGCGTATTTATCTGCAGTGTATGAACTTACATGGGCATATGAAACAAAAAGAATCTGGATGCGCATCTGAGCCGATGTCATCTCCCAGACAAGGAGAAGAAGATGACAGCATTCTTCAGAGCAAAGAAATAGGCAAGAAATAGCAATACCAGGCAAATGGTCCTTATAGTTCTGCAAGTTCCTGGTTTGGAATGTCACCACTCTCACTGCAAAACCCCTCTTCAGCTGAGATTGTGGGGTCTGCCGGCAGGCAGGAGGTTTGTGGAGTATGTGGTCAAACACTGTGCTGCTGCCATCCTCAGAACACCAGGAAGAAAATCATAGAATCACATGATCATGGAATGGCTTGGGTTGGAAGGCATCTCTAAGATCATCCAGTTCCAGCCCCCTGCTGTGGGCAGGGTTGCCACCACTGGATCAGGCTCTAGATCAGGTTGCGGTGGTCCAGTGTGTTGAGGAGCTGTTTGACCTAGTACTGGCAGGCTTCATTCTGAGTTTTAAATTACCTACCCATCGACATTTAAATGCATGTGAAATTAGTCATTTCTCACAAACGTTCATGTGGTGTCTTCCTCTTGATCTGCTGGAAGGCTTTCTTCACTGCAGCATCCTGCTGCTCTTCTGGGGCTTGGTCAGTGAGGTCCCTAGCTTGCAGGGCAAACAATGGAGCAACTTAACTTGCAGTTCATCTGCTTTCTGTCAACACTGGTAGGTTCTGACAGGTCAATCAGCAAACAGCCCATGTGCTCTCCCTGAACCCCACAAAGCAGTAGGTACATTCACCCAGAGGGAAACCTGCAGAGAACCAAAGGTCCTTCTCCCTCAGCCTCACCACATCTCTGTCAGCATGGCTGTAGCCAGTTGCCAACTCCAGAGCTCTGTGGGAGGGCGGGTGGGATAAACACTAACGGGGAGTGGTTGCATTCTCCCCATTCCTGCCCCAAACCTCCCAGTCACTGGGCCTTCTCCACCAAAATACCCACAGGAGAAGAATTCCTGGGATTTAGCCAAGCCAGAGGGAATGTATTGTGCCTTTGGGTCTGGATGACATTGTTCATGGAGACCTACAGATGTTATGGACCAGGTGGTTCTTTGCTCAGTGCAGTATAACCCATGGTAGTACAGCATGCTTTAACAACATCCTCTCCTTTTGAGTGCCTAATGCTGTGCTACCATGTACCTCAATGTCTGCAACTTTGAAACTGTTTACAGAAAATTGGCTTTCACTGATATCATCTGCTCTTGCAGTTTCGCCGTGAGTCACACAATATGGTGTGTACTTTTTGCTTTTTACTTAGAGACCAAACAGCCCATATCCCATCTTTAGTTAGGTTTTCTAGTCTTGACTTTCTTCAGAGAAAAAAAAATGCAACAAATAAAGTTTCTTGCTCTCAAAGCTAAACATGCATACTCCTTAGTTTGTTTGTTTGTTTGTTTTTAATTTCTTTCCTTTTTTTTCACTAGGAGATAAATAAAAATAATCACCACATTTTATCTGTGCTTATTTGGAGTCATGAGCTATGAATACCAGTGGCTGATGGCCTGGTATTCATATCTCTGAACCTTCCAAGTGTCTCTATGTGGGCACCCAAAAACTGCATTACCTCTGCTCAGAAAAGCGATGGTGCTTCAGCTCCTTGCAGGTCGTGAGGCTTGATGATCTCGCTTTGAGATTCAAGAAGGGAAAGCACTGAAGTGATGTAAAGCTGTGTTTTCTCACATGCTTCTAACACCTAGGACTGAAGAAGAAACACAAAGCAGGGCCAAAGGGGACTACTGTGGGAGGATTCTAAGATCTGGCTGCCTTCAAGCCCAGCATTTCACTTTCAGCCTTCGACCTGCCGCACAGAAATGAAGTCAGCCTCACACTCTTCTGCCAAAACTGAGTCTGTTGAGAGCACCGATTACAGTGAAAACACTTGCAGAGGGAACCCTTTTGCTTTTTGATACGCTGGAGCCAGGAAGTCACTAAGTGAGTGCAGCCCTCTGAGTGCTGACACTCTGAAAAGCAAAATCAGTCTTGTTTTTCAGAATAGCACACTTAGGTCCACAGGCCAGGCTAACGGAAGGGTAAGTTATTTTCCTCACAATTTGGCTAAAAGTGGCATAATTGTGACCATTCCTTTATCAGAGTTGTTACCTTTGCAGTTGTAAACAAGAATGACTTGCCAATTTTCCACTCAATGGGAAAATTCTGTGTGCTTTGATAGCAATACACCAGAGACAGCACATAATGGAAATGCTATCGTGGAGTGCCAGCTCAAAAAGAGAGGAAAATGGCTGAAGAATTAACTGTCAAACGACTTCTCTTTTTCTCTTTTTCTTTTTTTTTTTTTTTTCCCTTTTTCCTTTTTTTCTTTTCACTTCATTTTATTCTTCTTCTTCATAAATCAATTTAGCAACATTTATGGAAAATGATTTGTGTTTCAAACAGGCCTAGGTGTCTCTTTTGCTATCATTTAAGGTTAGACCTAGCAAACCTACCTGACTTTTCAGCTGTAATCTCAAGATGCTTCAGCTTATGGCTTTTATTTGTGTTAATTAAATATGTGAAAAGATAGACTTGTGTACATGCAAATATCACGGAATTAAAGGTACCATATCAGACTCAGCAGTTCAGGGACTATATGTGCCAGTGGATTTCTCTCAGATAAATGTGATGTTGTTTATGTGTATCACTGCTTGTGTGTCTTCACCTGTCAGCCCCTTGCCTTCTGGCAGGCAGATATGCCATAGACCAGTTAGCTCTCTGCTCCCTATGTACACTGATATAAAAAAGGAAGCTGTGTGCTCCTTTTGGAGCTGTATTTTGTCTCAGTTCTTTTCCTGCAACAGTGAAAAGCTGTGTGTGTTCAGCCTCTATAGCCTTCTTTACTAAAGAGACCTCTTTAGATCAGATTAATTATTTGCTGACCAGCAATTGATTATCTGCAACAAATGCAGACTTTACTCTAGACATTTGTGGTTTCCCTGGGACTAATTCCTAGATTTAATCATAGATGTTTATACTCTGGTATGAAAAGTTTATTCAAAGCAAGGAGGGAATCTAGAATGGACATATCCCCCAGTAGCTGCTATCTAGGCTGCATGTCACTACTTGGACAGCAGCCTATGTTCAAGAAAATACTCATGCATCTTTTTTTTAATAAAGTTGTGCCAACATTCTTCACTCCACAGAGCCTCAGTGTGAGGTTGCAGATGCAGCCACCAAAACAGTTGGCTCCAGAAAAACAGGGGATGGCTCATGCCTCCATCCTCCTGTCCCAGCCTACGTCCCTCTCACAGCAACACAGGGCCCTCTCCACTGACTCGCTAGTGAGACCCAGACATGACATCAGGACTGGGGACGGTCCCAGGCACGTGCCGTGTGTCCTGGAGTCAGACAGGAAGGTATGGAGCTGCTACATTGGGTGCTGGCACTGTAACAGCACACAGTCTGTGGTTAGTCACACTGGCCTTTCATCACATCCAGCCTAAGCAAGTCATTGAGCTCCATTCATGCAATCAGGAAGCCAAAGCAGTGTCACATAGAGTCACTGCCCCCACACTGTCCCTGCTGAATGGCCACAGGAGTGCTGTGAGCCATCCTAGCCAACCCTTTAGGAACTTCCAAAACCATTGCACGGCTGCTGGCAGCAAGGTGTTCATCTATGATCTGTGACTGACTGGAGAACCAACCTTCCCATTCTCCCCAGTTTTCTAGAACATTTGCTGTGTTATCTGAGCAGCTATCTAACTTATTCATATTCAATTGACAGTTATATTTAGACAAGGAAAAACCGAGGACAAATGTCTTATTTTACAGATCCTCCTGTATTAAGAACAAATCCTTTATGTACTTTTGCAGGAAGTGGATTTAATGAAGAAACATCAAGCATTATCCTTTGGGAGCAGCATTTTGTTGATAAAAACGAAAAGTAAAAAACAGGTGCAGAGAGGGAGGTAGAGTCTATATCTCCAAATTATTGGAAGATCACTTAGAGAAGAAAGAGGCTGGGGGCAGGATTAGCAAATGAATTTCCCTAAGTTCTCCGGTACAAAGAAGTGGAAGGAATGTGACTGACCCCAAGTCTGCGTAGGGAAGGATGGAGGAAGTAACCTTGCCCTGTGCTTGCCTAATGCTTGCTTTACTCCTTTCCATGCCCTGACCCTGTCAAACAGGAATCCCAGGCTAACCCCACCTGCTCAGAAGACTCAGTGTGCCAGAGCATGACTGCAAGATCGGACTTCTCCTGCAAAGTTTGTTTTCTGCTGTTTCATGTTCTTCTTAGTGTTCCTTTTACAGAGAACAGGACATGTCCCCATCCAAATGCTTTGATGAATTTAATAACATTTCCATCCATTTACTGCTTGCTAAGTGAGCAGTGTAATCAGTATGTCTGATAAGGTGGTCAAGGGAGTTGTTCACATGCAGGCAGACTTAGAAGAAATAGTTCATATACAAGAAGAAATCTTGTTATTTTTGTAGGCATTTTTCTTCCTATTCCACATGATGCAGTGCTGCCATTTAGAATATAAATGACTAATCAAATACAATTACAGATTTCTGTATTCACTTTTATTGAGTCTGAGGAAATAAAATGTACCTGCTATAAAATGGAACCATAAACTACAGATAGATCTCTCACAGCTCAGGCAGGTAAAGTGAGGAGACATCTCTTCATTTGATATATGTCTTGGAAGTATGCATCTCTTATTCATACATAGAAAAATTGTGCTTCAGGTTTTTAAGTACTCACTAGTTCAGATATTAGGATGATGAACCACGTATAAAATGCTAAACTTATTGCTTAGGAGAAACACATATACATCAAAAACTTAGGATTGGTAGAGAACCAGCTGAACTAGACTTGTGATCTCTGTAGGTGAGGCTATGAGCATGGCTCATTTTGTTCACATGACTTTAAATTGCATCCCCAGTTGAAGCTGTATTTTGTTATGCTTTCCTATCAGTATCATCTATATTTACAGCAGCACATAAGCAGTAATAATACAGCTGTTGGTGTAAAAACTAAAGTATGACCATCTTCTCATAAGAAAGACCTCGTGGGAGGAAGAGCCACATCGATAGGCAGAATGCAGTGTCAGGTTTGGCAGATTGATTGGTGGATGTATTTGAGGCTGTGAAGAGGAAGGAACAGTGAATACATCCTTACTGTAGTGCTCACATTACAGCCTGAAACACACAGGTAGGAGGACCACAACAACCCTTATCTGTATTACCTGTGTAACTCATCATTTTAGTCTGAAACACTCAGTCAAACCACAATATTTTGAGAAACAGAGGCTATTTAAGTATCCATGTCCTTACAGCAGAGAAAAAAAGTACTCTAAAATAAATGCAGCACATGGCCACTCATAATGGACAAACATTCCTTTTTGGAAGAATTTCCCAAACCAACCATTACATTCAGTACATTTTTCCCTATTTGCTCTGGGCTCCTAGAGAAAGGGTAGAGCTCGGGGGAGGACGTGGTAACTGAGGAAATGAGATACAAAAGCTGCAGAAATTGAATTTCCTCAGTTATTCTTCCATAAGCTGTATAAAGTTTCCTTACTGAAAGAAATACTCTGAGGCCCACAAGTTCTTACATTTTCTGTGTGACTCTACTAGTAACCCTTGCTTATGTTGTGACCATCCAAAAGTCTCAGAGCTACACAAAAGATAGAAATAATCCAAACATTCTGCAAGTACCTGATTCTTCAAACAAACAAACAAACAAAACCTGGCTACAAATGATTTTAAATATATAAAGAAAAAGGATTTTGGTCTTTTGGGTGACTTTATTGTCTCTTTCAAAGCATTGCTTGAATCTGCCTGGCTGGGCCACATATAAATGGCAAAGAAAATAATGAGGAAAGTGTTTGGATACTTAAGTTAGAAAACATCAGCCTAAATATCAGTGATAGCAGGACTAATATAGTATTTTTCATACATACACTTCTGATCATTTCTAGAGTTTCCCATGAGGCAGGGGCCATTTATATAGAGCTACATTTAGGACAAAGAAATTATGGCATATAGCAGATAAGAGCGTTGCTTTGATCAGGAAGCAATTCATTACCAGAGATGAAATTCACCACAAAGCTCCTGATTCCACTGCGCCCATCCACTGTCTCAACAGGAAGATAAACCATTTTTACATTCATAAAATAAGAATTAAAATTCTTTTGCCTCAAGTGCTTTTGACAGTTCGGATGTGGACAAAAAAATAAACTCAGCCTTCAATTTCTTACCTTATCTATAATCTAAATAACATCCATCCCTTAACTACTAACCCCACGTATGTGTTATACAGCAGTGAGTGGACTAATAGCATTAGATCTTGACAAGCAGAGATGGGTAATGTCTTAGCTCCTTGCTCCACCAGAGCCAGCCTTTGGAGAGTTGGTTTTTAATCTCTTTCCTCTCTATTAAATGAACAGCTCAAATGAGATGAATTGCTTTGAAAGCATTAATTTATTTTTTCTTCATGAGACTCCTTTATAAAGATCTACTTTCCATCCCTGAAAGAAGAAGAAGAAAAAAAAAACAAAACCATCCAAATAATAGCAAACGACAAACAGTAAAGCAGGAGCTGTGATTTATTCAGTCTGGTCCCTTTCGAGGGATGCAACAGCTGCAGTCTGCCAGGAAAGCATCTCAGAGTGCTGGAGAATCAGTGCTGCACTCAAACTGAAGAAGCATGGAGAATTTAGAGCCAAGTTAGCTCTTTTCATTCAAAGGAAAGACAATGAATCATCACTTGTTTACACACAGTCTGTCTTACCCTGGTCTGTGCAGAGGAAGCGCTCTCACCCACATATTGCTTCACCTGACCTGTTCTTGTTCAGATTTCATTCTCAGATGTCCTTATCATCATCGACAGTAACAGGAACAAAATATAGGTTTGTAGTATTTTAACTGATTCATCAAGAGTGTCAATTAAAAAAAAAAAAAAAAAGGCATATTAAGGTTGACCTGCTAGAAGAAAGAGTATAAAACTTGTCATCCATATAGATTTTTCTCTTTGTTCATCCTATGCTTGTCAGCGTGGCCTTCAGCTCTACATCCCTGGAGTTAATTACCTTTAACAGAATTTTGCTGTACCCTCACTTTTACTGTTAAGTGTAAACTCTTTCATCATAAATTATAACTGCCATAAACTGAACCACAGAACTAAGATTATGATTATTGCTACCGCTGATAATGAAAAAGTTATCTACCATACTGGAACAAATCCCAAAGCCTTTTAAGTTTCCTGCATGAATAATCTGTTATGTCCCCAGTTTAAACCTTTACTAACAATGTCTCCCAGTTTGGAGAGCCTTGAGAGTTTAGCAGGGTAGTTTTAATTTATTGCAGCCTGGAGATCTTCACAAGAACAGGAAAAAGAAGGCTCTTTGTCCAAATGGCAGGGAAGAGACAGCTGCAGGCCCATTACCTGCCATGTTAGCAATCGCTGCACTGGCTGACGATGGTCACAGGGGCTAAAGCTCCTTCCATGCTGCGGTTCTCTCTCTCCTTCCCTCACATTATCTCTTCTCAATGACTGAAAACAATATTTGCTTAAATAAAATTAATAAAATGTTGCCATTGGAAATAAGTGATAAACAGTGGAACAAAAGGTGAAAGTGACTTGAAAAACAAAATAATTGATTCACTTACAGTGTGATGAGACTTCATAGAATCACAGAATCACTGCAGTTGGAAAAGACCTCTCACATTATCTATTTCAACCATCAGCCCACTTCCACCATGCCCTCTGACCACATCCCTCAGTGCCACATCCACATGGTTTTGAGCACCTCCAGGGACAGTGACTGCACCTCCCTGGGCAGCCTGTGCCAATTTATATTACAGTTGTTGGCTGCTCACATTCTTCTTCAGTCTCCTCTACCAAGAATATACCATTGCTTGGATGGCTTGGATTAGCATTGAGTTCCACAGTTAGAAGAGGTATATGCAACAACATCATTCAGATACAAAAGCAGTTGTAGTAACTTTATTATTATTATTATTATTATTATTAATCTATAACGAGGCATTACTTCTACTGAAAACATTGGAGGGTGTGCTAGAAAAGGTGGATATACCATCTACCTAAATTTCTTGGATCTCGTATAAGGAGGGACAAAATTGATGGGAAAATAACTTTGGGAAAATGTATGAATAAAAGTAATATTTGAATGATTCATTTCTCTAAAATGGCCTCTGAACTCTTTTTCCCACTTTAGTGAAAAATGTACCATCCACTTGTGCCAGCCTGTAGATGAGGACTGTATTAAAAGATATTTAAATCAGAAAGTGATTCCAAAAATTTCCAACTTTCCATACATCAGTGAGTATTTTTGACATAGCCTGATGCTATAGCATTTTAATAAATAATGAATTTATTCAAGACCTTACGTTATTTTTAGACTATTTGCTACCTATTATCAGGACATCACCTTTGAGAGAACAGAGCTTCAAACAAGGAGAGACACCCAGCTCTCCCACAAGATTTCTGTGTTTGCAAGGTCTGTGGAAAACAGCACTTTGCATCAACTAGTCTAAAATGCAGATGTAATGGAAACAGATTGGAACAGAACTGTGTTTTTAAATAGGGATGTCCCCAGAGAGGCATGGTTCATGGGACTGCAGTATTCCAACATCTGTGCTTGAGGATGGGGATCAGCAAACCTCAAAAGCTACTCCTACAGATAGAGATTCACACATCCACATTTGGGGTGGGGGTTGAGCAGTGACATCCATAGGCTAAGAGCTACTTTCCCATGTTGAATGGCAAATGTCACACCAACAACTGCAGCATCATCAGGGAAGAGACGGTCACCGCTCTGTTCCTTCCCCACAGCTGTCCCCTAGCACGTGTCAAAAAATAAAGACCAGGTCTCCAAATGTGGTCTTACACAAGAACTGCATTTTGAAAAATTTCTGAACAAACTCTATTAGAATTTCCCAAAGTAGAAGGACGACAGTGTTACAACAATAAAGCAAGAAAGATGAGTTGGAATAAAACATTTGGGTGGAAACGCTGAGTTGTTGCCATGACTAAAGGGAGCTAATTTATTTGCTTATACATTCTTTGTAATCTCATCTTCTCCCATGTGACTGCCAATGACTCATAGTTTGTTTACTGATGAAGAAAACATGCTTTCCGAAATCTGTGCATGAAGGCATCTTCTCTGGTCAGAGAACATTCCTCCCACGCACAGAAGCAGGGACAGCCTCACGGACACTGCTCAGCAGCTCTGGGATCAGCAGGGTGGGGAGACATGGAGAAGGGGCACTGCACAGGTGCTGCCCATAGGGACCACTGAGGGTAGATAACACAGCTTGGGCTTGTTTGCTTCTCCCCTATTGTTTCCCAGCCTCAGTGGTTTGGAGACTTTCTAGCCAGAAAAGTTGCATAGTAATGATGTTAGGAGTGCTGTAAGGCCAATTCTACTGTGGTTTGATGTTCTAGGAGGATTCAACTTTCCTGCAGACCTTTATAGGCATGGATAGCTTCTCAGGATCAACTAGGCTGGGCCATTTGCTGTTTTGTCTGGTTGCACCAACAACTCTGCATGGGGCTGAACCAGAGAGAGAACTGCCTGATTCAATGGCACTGTAATGCACAAGGCAAACTACTTAACAATCCCAAAAGAAAACAAAACAAGGAAGTTCATAGTTTCTAGTTCAGAGATTTCTATAAGCATGTTTCAGCTTCTATGCTCTATACTGAGACCAGTCTGCTGTACTTCTGGGCTTGATATATACCAGCTCAGACACCACCATTGGAAAATACAAGGTGGAGAGACGTTTGCCCTCTCCCCTCCCCTCCCCTTCCCTCCCCTCCCCTCCCCTCCCCTTCCCTCTCCTCTCCTCTCTTCTCCTTTCCATCCCAATAAAAATGAGCAGGAACTGAAAGGGAAAGATGTTCCTGGGATGCTTCTTCAAGTTCATAGACAACACTGAAAAATCTCCATTGTTAACGAAAAAAAGAAATGTGTAATTTTTGACAGAAATCCAGTAAGAATCACTGTGATAATCTGCCAACATCTCTGGAATAAATGATGCTCTCTTGTAGGTGTGTCATGCAAAAAGCTGCTATTTGATTGTTTGTCTTTCAGAGGGTTTTGCCAGACCTGGCTCCAGGAGTTGCTGTTAGCCATGCGTGTTGCCCACAGCACAGCTGAGCACATCCCTCTCCTTCCCCACGCCACAGCCCAGCCTGCCATTGGAGAAGACAAACAGACACAGCCATTAGATGCAGTGACTTTGCATCACTTCAGGCCTGCACTTACTGAAAAGTAACAAAACTGCCTGTAGATAAACATATGAGATCATCAACTCACCCATTAATTAAAAAGGAGTGTTCCAATGCTGGCAGTAGCTTAAGTGGATATGGAAGACTAGCCTCATGGTAGGACTAACTACAGCAAGGAAGCCAGAAGGTAATCACAAAATCATAGCATTGACAAGGTTGGAAAAGACCTCCAAGATCACCCAATCCAACCATCAACCTATCACCATTTTTTTTTCCACTAAACCATGTCCCTTAGTCCAACATCTAAACATTTCTTGAACACCTCCAGAGATTATGACTCCACCACCTCCCTTTGCAGCCTGTTCCACCACATGCCCACTCTACTGGAGAAAAAAATTTTCCTAATATCCAACCCAAACCTCCCCTGGCACAACTTCATGCCATTCCTTCTAGTCCTATCACTACTTATGTGGGAGAAGAGGTTGATCCCTACCTTGCCACAAGCTCCCTTCAGGTTGGTGTAGAGCGAGATACAAGCCAGGATGCCATTGGCCTTCTTGGCCACCTGGGCACACTGCTGGCTTATGTTCAGCCAAGCAGTGACCAAAACCCCCAGTCTATTTCCTCTACACAGTCTTCCAGCCACTCTGCCCCAAGCCTGTAGCATTGCCTGGGGTTGCTGTGGCCAAAGTGCAGCATCTAGCACTTAAATATTAGTCATCTCACCATCTCACCAAGAGGTCTCAAGAATGTGAGGCCAGGCTGCTGTCTGGAAAGCAAGCGATGTGCTTTAAGCTCAGTCACAGAAAGTGCCTGAGTCCACACGATCTGTCTGTGGTAGAACCTCTTACTACTAGCCTTTGGTGGCCCATTTCATGGTGTTGTCTCTTGGTTACTTTAACTGTAACATCATAGATAAAGAAAAATCTCCAGTTTCAGAAGGATTTTTATTTTTTGTAACTTTGAATGTAGATGCCTAAGTGAAAAACTGCAGCTTTGAAAGCCCCAGTCTTGGGCACCAGAAAACCCCTTGGTGCCTCAGTTTTGTCAGTGAAGCCTCCCCGAGGCAAATCTGTAGATGTAGCTCTTTCAGCGGTGATGCCACTGTTAACATTTGTTGTACTGCAGCACTTAAATAGATCATTAACAATATTTTTAGTTAGAATCTCAGCCCAGACTGACCTTATGGCTGCTTTTCTTTTTTTTTTCTTTTTTTTTCCACAGCTGCAAAAGCAGGAAGCCCCATTGAGCACAGCACTTCAGGAAGCATGCACAGGGTACCAGCACATTCACTGCCTCGGAGAACGGCAACAGACTGGTTTTATGACTGTTCATCTCTAAGACTTTGCTTACATGAAGATTCAGATGGACGTATAATTTGTCTATCTCTAACCTAAAATTCTCCAGGGTGATTGTTCAGCTTCTAAAATATTTAGATGCACACACCCACACATGGCCCATTTTTTTCAATAGGTTTGTATAGTTGTGTCCCTCGTTTGCTTGTGCAGATTCTGTCATTGAATATTCAGATAATAAAAGTCATGCAAATATACAGATACATAGATACCAAACTCACTCTTTCCTCACCTTTAAGTGCAAACAAGAGAAATGTCAAATGCATTTTATCACACTGCGAGTAGTCGGCAGTCCATACTTTTTAAAAGGAAAGTGGGCACAAGAGAAGAAGAAAATGCAGTTACTCCACCACTAGCTGCATTAAGCCAAAAATAAGTAGTTCTAAAAATATATGTACTGAAGCTGTAAGTGGGAACTATTCATAGTGGACGGTCACATTCCTGACCCCAGTCTGTGCTGGTTATAAGATAACCACTTGAATTCCCAAGTCGCATTGAAAAGTGCTGCACTGTATTGTAGAAACACTTGAAATTTAAGTCATGCTGACCATAAAGGAGTACTTCAGAATTTTATTTATTTGCTAATGCCAAAAAGAAAAAAAGAAAAGAAAAGAAAAAAAAAAAAAGTAACTATCACATTTCTCGAGCATTAAGTTAGAATTTACCACATTCTTTGCAGACACCTTACATAAACTTGCATTACAGGGACAGATGAAAATAATGTCATAATCAAGGTGCACACAGGGTGCATCTGCCAGAGCTGTGACTCATGTTAAACTACAGTGTGAACATCTCACCACAGTTGTACCACCACAGGGGTACAATTATTACCTGCGAGAGATCTCCTGCCTTACAGTGTGCTATTGCTCCCTCCATACACAAGAAGCAGGTTTTTCCAAATTCCCTCCTGTAATTTCACAGATGTCATCCTCATGGAACTCCAGCTCAGATGTTCACTTTCATCTCTTCACACTGACCATCTTCCAGTGGCACTCACATCTCTCTCAGAGGAATCCTCCCCCTCTCGTTGGCATTTTATTTACCTCACACCTCAGCAGAAGTGAAGAGCTGCTGATAGAGTTGTGGTTCAAAGCTGTTGAAGGAGGCTTTTCTCTGCTTCCCCTCTGATAGAGCATCCTGTGTGTCCACCAGCCATCTCTCTCCCAAAGTACGATAAGGCCTTGCTCATGTCACCCTGCTCCACACAGCCCCAGAATGGAAGGAGCTGTGATTTGTTTCACACCAAGAAGGCAGCAAATAGAGGAGGTCACAGGCTAGGCCTACTGTGCCATGGTATTTGTGATACAGCATTTAGATAACGATGTGGATTTGGCTTTTAAATAGAACCACCTCTCCCTAGCAAACCCCAGTGCAGGACACAGAGGATAGGAGCAATGTGGCAGACTTAATGGGAACAACCCATTGGGCTTTATGTAGGGCTTTCTTACAAGCTCATCATTTGTGGCCGTGTGGTGTTTCTAACTGTTGTCTCTGAAAAGGTGATTTCACCATGCCCAAATAAAAACTGGCTGACATCATTTTAGACATGATTTTTATCTGTCAGTAAGTGTACTGATTTGTTTGTCCGCTGAGGGAATACAGTAGGAACTTTAACATCTAGCTGATGTGAAGACGCACATTTGGAACTCTGCTTGGACGTAGCTTCTGCTCCAGGCTCTCAGCTCAGTTGGTTAATTGGAGATACTTGGAGCACTTTGAGATACTTGAGACAGGTCCCACCCTGTCTGGCCTCCAGCTCTGTGCTCCAGATAGACGTGGGTTCCCTGTAGTTCCTGTGGCACATCCCTTAGTCCTCGGCATGCATCTATGTGGGGCCATGAGGCCATGTCTGTATGTGAGAGATGAGTGAAATCTTACATTGCTGCTGGTTATAATGGGACATTCAATACCTACATCACGCCTCCCTGATTAAACTGGCAAGCTGGACCTTCCCCATCTTAGTGTACTTTCCCTTTTCTCTGAGACATAAGAAATAATAGGCAATTTAATAAAATTTCCTTCAATATTATGGATGAATTTAGTCAGGGCAGTTAATTTAACAAATATTTTTTTTGCACGCTTTTTCATCAACACCTAAAATGTTATCAATACTTCTTAATTGCCAGCACTCCATCTTCATTTTTCTTTCTACAAACAAAGAAGTTTGAAAACAGTTTGGCATTATTCTTATTTTGTAACAATTTATTTCCCATCCCTTTTTAGAAAGAGGTCTGTTTCCTCTTTGGTACAGTGCTCATTTTATCTGGTGCCCCTTTGGCTATCCTTAACTCATTCTGTTTTCTTGCTGTTTTTGTATTTTCCTGTGGACTTTAATCGAGTCTGACAGGCAGTCTTTCTAAAGCACACAGGCAGTTTCTGTCTCCATTTTGTTTTCTCTATCAGAAGGACTGCAGATAGATATGCTGCAAATGAGGTTTCTTTTAGAGTTCTCCAACTTTCTTATAAACTCATATGCGTTTGATCATTCAAGTGCTCCATTGCACAGTGGTCACTAGTTTTATTAATAGCTTTCCAATTTGATTCCACACCTCTTTCTTCCTGTACTAAACATCTAATCTAAAACCTCTGGCTATCAGTTGCTGTCTCCTGTAAAGATATTTTTTGTTTTGGCTATTTGAATTTGACTCACTGTGAGTAAAAGCATCAAACTGCCCTAGTACTCTCACATACCTAATTCCCTTCCATTGGACAGAAATAACACAAGGCTGACATCTTTGAAAGAATTTCAGCTGCATCAAACCCAAAAACACCAGGAACTCTAGATCAGCTTTTCGGTATACAACTATGTGATACTGTTTAAAAAGGGTGCACTGGAGGTCAAGGAAGCATGGAAGTTAGCTTTTATTTGTAATTGGGTCCTCTGAGAATGCAGACCATCCTTTTATGCTTTTCACAGCACTGGGGTGAGAAAGAGAGATAAGAAGAGGGAGAAAAGAAGGAAAGAGAAAAAGGAGGAGACAGGAAGGAAGAAAGGGATGGAAGGAGGAAGAGAGGGAGAGAGGGATTGAAGAGGGAGGGAGGGAAGGAGGGAGGGAGAGAAGGATGGAGGGAGGGAGGGAAAGAGAGAAGGGAGGAAGGGAGGAAGGAAGGAAGGAAGGAATTTTTGTGTGTCAGGACAACTCTAATAATGAGGTTTTTAAGAACTATTATGAAGGTCACGTTGAAGTTAAAATGGCTGGCAGCACTGGTGCTGTTTATTGTCTGAATAATCATGATGCAGCTGTGCCCACAGCTAAGCAATGCCTTATATTTGCAGTATTGCAAATATAAGCTGTAGGTGTCATGCCAAAGATGTCCCTCTGGGGTGAGGTGCCCTCTGGACCCAGTATTCCCAAGCTCTAAGGTTGTAAGCCGTGGGATTTCTCAGACTCCTTTTCCTCCAGCCAGGCTCTTGCCTTTCTACCACATGACCACCATACCTATTCTTTACTTCCCCTGTTAAAAAAAGCCACATACCCCGCTAGCCGCTTTCCTTATCTGATTGCACCCTACTCTATCAGTACTGCTGATGCTTTCTGTGCCTGCCGAGGTATCCGTGCTGCAGGTGGCCTGATGCAAGTGGCTCACATGTTGGAAAAGAAGAAAATTAGGGGTTTGGTAGCTATGAAAACTAATAGCAGCTTTGTGCTGGGAGCCCTGGATAGAGGCAGTATGAAGATGAAAAGATAGGAAAACATCATCTTCTCACAGTAAATCAATATTGTTAATATAACTAAGACCTTCTCTAAGGGCGAGGGCACAAATTTCCGACATTAGCTGTTGTCATAACAAGTGGTCCCTACTGTTCTCATTTTTAAAATTGACCTTTTCATCTTTTCTTACTGCCATAGAGATCAATAATCTCATGCATGAGGAGAGTTACTGGTATCTGCAGGATGTCCAGAGGATAAAAAATAACTCTGCGGTACTTACTGCACTGTCTGCCTGAGCACCTGCCTGCAAGTGTCCCAGAGCAACCTGGCTCAAGTTTTTTCTACGGTGCAGAGACAAAAGATAAGAAGAGAACTCATCATCGTTCATTCTACATAATTAATCAGCTATGATAAAAGCTTGATGAAGCAACATTTGCAGTAATGCGGGCTTTAAAAATAGATTGTATAATTCCCTCCGTGTTTTCAGTTTCAGTCTACATTCATGTGGAATGGTATGCAAATACATAATCACATCCCTTACTCCCACACACATGCACTTACAGGAAGGCTCGTTGATACATACAGGAATAAAACACGCGTACCCATGCAAAAAACATGCTTGAGCTGAGGTATTTAAGTACGATAAGAAATATTTATGTTATTTTCGTCATTGTTTTCAACTGCATATACGTTTACGTATTGTGCCTTCATAAGATATCATGTAAGCGCAGTGATGTCCTTGTGTTAAACTGCAGAGACGTGAGATGAACACTGCTGGTGAGAGACACAATGTACATGTTCAGGTGCTTTCCCATTACATGCAAACATTCAAAAGATTTATATCATCCTTTGGCATATATCACTGAATAATTGGTTCCAAGGCAATTGCAGTCTCTATTTATTTAGACGATACATTTAAAAAAGGAGAAATGGGAAAGGAAGGGAAGGAACAATACATAAAAATTAGAATGGGGGAAAGGAGGAAGTATTTTCAGTGAAGCTCGTCATAATAAAAATTACAGTACGTAGATAATCTATCATATAGATACACAGACGTTGCTATATGATCATACACCGTTTGATATCTAAAATCTGTCCAGTATGTGTGTATACACATCTACAAATCCATATTTCCATATGTTTGCTCATACCTAAGCACCAGTGCAGGTATATATACATGGTGTTAAAATGCCGACCCAACCACAGAACTTTCGCAAGGGGAAGAGAGCAGTGAGTCTGACACCAAAGTGCCAAGAAAATGGGGCAGGCAGCTTATGCAATGTGCCTGCAGCTCATCCCAAACACGAGGGCAGGTTCCTGCCAGCAGAGCCGGGTGTGCTGTGCGAGCAGCATCAGCCTAGGCAGAGCGGGGATAAAGTCACCGAAATTGCTGACACGGCTCCTCTGCTAGAAAAAGCCCTGCGGTGGCCCAAAAAAAAACCCTCAGCCAATTTCTTTCCTCATCGCATCCTAATATGCACCGCTGTCATGTCTTGGAAAAAAATCAGGGCTTTCTCCTGCAAGAAATAGCAGAAAGGAGGATAAATTGCTTTATCTTTGGCAGAAGTGGAGCAGGCCTTCTGTCATATCCCCGAAGCTGCTCCGAGGAGAGGATTCCCTTGCATGCATTCAGGCAATTATTTCACACTGAACGGGGAGCAGGAACATTTCTGTTTTGTGTCTGAGCCTCCTCCAGGGTCCTCTGTTGCAAATGCCCAGAGACTGCTGCCTTGGGACTGGGCTGAGGGCTGCCCACTGCCTGCAGCCCCTGCATCCCCAAGGTCACACCTTCCTCATTAGTTCATAAAAAGGCAGTGGGACAGCCAACAGAGACTCCCTCCACAGAGTAGCAACTCGATTTCTCAGCTACACTCAACTTCTCTCTACTCTGCTCTGTAGTATTGCTGGCAGTCAGGCACAGCCCTTGGTACCAGGGATGACACTTTCATTAACTGGGGTACAACTGAATTTCAATTTGGTAGAGCGACAATTTGTTTTCCCATCTCTCTGCTTATATTTACAGGCATCAGATTTTCAGATTACTGGAGCACACCCACAGTGAATACTGTTTCCTGCAACTTTTATTATTCTGCAGAATGGATCCCAGCAGAACATTAGAAAAATAAAACTGGACATGTAAATTTTATGGCCTGAATCCACCCAGCTGTAATTGAAATAAATACTTGGATGACTCAGTTCCACTTAAATGAAACTCATACCGATTGTGAGGGTGACAAATATTTATATATATATCGGTACATATGCAAAGATTTATCAATCCTTTGCATCTCTGAGTCTTCACCAGAATTTTCACATATCTTTTTACCTTTGAAAAGTGGCAACATGTTCATTTTTTACATTTTGTTATGTTCCCACATAGCATGGACTTTCACAGAACCATAGAATCCTTTGACTTGGAAGGTATCTTTAAGTGCCATCTGTCTGAACTCTCCTGCAATGAACAGGGGCACCTACAGCTGGATCAGGTTGCTCAGAGCTCTGTCCAGTCTGATCTTGGGTGTCTCCAGGGATGGGGCATCCACCACCTCTCAAGGTAACCTGTGCCAGTGCCTCACCACCCTTACCATAAAAAAATTCTTCTTTATATCCAGTCAAAATCACAGAATCACAGAATTGCAGAGGTTGGAAGGGATCTCTTGAGATCTTTGAGTCCAGCCCCCTTCTAAAGCAGGTTCCATCCAGCAGGTCACAAAGCTAAGCATCCAGACAGGTCTTGAATATCTCCATAAAAGGAGACTCTACAACCTCTCTGGGCAGCCTGTTCCAGTGTTCTATCATTTTGCTAGTCCCTCTTTAGATAATGAGAGGCTGTTCTCAAGTCTCCCTGGAACTTTCTCTTCTCCAGGCTGTACAGCCCCAGCTCTCTCAGCCTGTCCTCAAAAGAAAGATGCTCCATCCCATGGATCATTTTTGTGGCCCTCCTCTGAATGCACTCCAACAGGTTCACAGGTTCAACAGGTACTGAGGATTCCACATTTGGATGCAGTACTCCAGGTGAGGCCTCACCAGCACAGAATAGAGGTGCAGGATCACCTCTCTCGCCCTGCTGGCCATGCTTCTTTTGATGCAGCCTAGGATACAGTTGGCTTTCTGGACTTCAAGAGCACATTGCTGGCTCACATCCAGCTTACAGAATCACAGAATCACAGAATCACAGAATTGTAGGGGTTGGAAGGGACCTCCAGAGATCATCGAGTCCAACCCCCAGTACTCCCAAGTCCTTTTTGGAAGGGCTGTGCTCCATCTTTACATCCCCCAGCTTGAACTACCATGGCCCGGGTGCAAGACCCTACACGTGAATTTATTGAACCTCATGAGGTTCACCCGGACCTACTGCTTGAGTCTGTTTTTACCTGAAGGACAGCATCTGACTGACTGCCACATTGCCTTTAAGCATAGTAATTAATTTCATGGTATGTTGAAAGCACTTGGGGCAGAGCTCAGGGAGGGGGGGGGAGCGTTGCTCTATTTTCATGGAATAAAAGTGGAGCAGATTCGTATGGCTGTGCACAGTTACAGGGATGGCAGCATTTTTGCCATGAGTAGTTCACGTGGGACAGGAGTGTGCTCAGTTTTGGCTGTTTCCAGGTGCTTTCTGTACGCACATGCACAAACCTAATTGCATGAAGAAGCCAGATTTTTGGTAGAGAGCTGTGAGGAGTGAGTAGAAGTTTTAAAGACCCTTATACATAAAATGGGTGAAAGATTTCCCAAGACGTGAGGTTTTGTATGGGCATTTCTGAGCAGTCCTTTCACCATGGTGAGATAAAGGCATGCCATTGCAGCCCAGAAATAATACAATCTCTGCTCTGCCCAAGCACAGCAACCACAAAACTCAAGCAGGACAGCATGAGGCACATGAAATGCGTGACTACAAAACATCAGCCAAAAGAGAAAAGACAGGTTTAGGAAACAATTAAGCTGCTTAAAAGCTTTGGGGGGGGGGGGGAAGAAAAAAAAGAATGTTCTTGCAGCTCTCAGCGGGGGAGAGGAGAGGTTCACGCAGCTCCATCTCACGGTGCTGTTCCACTGACATTTTGCAGATGTGAGCTCACCTTTGTTTAAGGTCAACTTTCCGGTGCTTGAAGTTGCTAATCCTGCTGAGTAGTCAGGCCCCAAATGAGCCTGATCCCAAAGGGAGCTGTCAGGCAGCGCTTCCCTTCTTAACTGATTAAGACCTGCTCCCAGTTTTTCACCAGCAATTGATGGATCTAGTAGTTGTCTTCCCCGCACAAGGTAGATCAATTGACAAGAAAACTATTTAATGGCAAAGCTTCTAAACGCTTGTCTAAGTTCTTTTTTGCATTTTAATAGTGGAGACAAGTTATTCAATCAAGCATGGCACTTTGCGCCACGGTGTCGAGTTGAAACATATCAGCCTCTGAAGAAAATGCTTTGGGTCATACTGTGGACAGAACATCCTGAGACACATTTAATGTGACAGGCTATGTCATCCAATATCTATAAGTTTGGGTTGAAAGCAACCTTGTAGAGGTACTCTAAAATGCCATCTGAGCTTGGAAGCACGTAGATTAATTTGCTGGTTTAATCCCTTAAAGGCACTGCTGTGGCTGCATTAGCAGGGTAAGGGTGCAGCTGGTGCCATGTGGCAGCCCCAGAACTGTTGTCTGCTCAGTTCATGGCTGCAGACTTTGCTTCAGCTCTATGCAAGCATTTCTCTGGTCACAGTTTTGTTAGGTTCTCACTTCTCACAAGGTTCCTGCATTTTTTCTGCCTTTACTAATTGGAAGCACAGTAGGCTACACTCTTGCTGAATAGAATAATTTATTTCTAAGTCACTGCTCTTACACATTTATGAATTTGGCATGAAGATGGTTATATTAATATGGAAAGTTTTCAAATATAGTCTAATTTCCCTAAATTAAAAATGCTGTTTGTAATGAAATCTGACTGATTTTATATGGTCTTTTTTTTTTTTTTTTTTTTTCATATTGGGAATGTACCAAACTATCCAGCTCAGAAAGAGGCAGTGTAAATGGTTTGGATTTTGTCTAGGCTGAGCAATATTTCAGTTCAAGGAGAATCCATTTGATTTGTTGTAGCAATGGCTCACAGAGAAGGTGGCATAACCTGGTGTACTCTGAGGTACTCAGAACAAAAAGCAGGCTGACTCTAAGGTAAGAAATTATTCTCCCTGAATTCCATCCTGCTTCTCTTGTTCAAGCCAAGCAGTCACTTCTAAGCTGAGCTTTTCATGCTTAAGAGGCTGCCACCTGCACAGGGTTAAGCAAAGCAGGAGAAACCAGCCTGTGTGCATTGGGTTGTTTGTCCTGCAGGAGATCACAAATAGCAGAACTGCTTTTCACTACTCTGTCTTTCTTTCAGAGAGCAAAGTAAAAGCAACCCTGCAGCAAAATCACGTTGCCCTTGGGATTTTCACCTTTTCTCATCATACCTGTTTGTCTGAGCCAGATCATGCTTTGTAGTCTTTCATGTGTGTGGGCAGTCTGAACTAAAGACCTCACAGCGCGGGCAGTTGTAAAACTGCAAGCTGTTAGAAAGCACCATCTATTGCACTGCTCTCAATCACAATGTTTTTCTGCCTTTAACCATCTTTTCCTGGCACTCAAGTTTGTTAATAGAAGCTGTCTCGCCTTTTAAGCATTCACATGAAATTTATTGGCTTGAAGGATAGGATAAGACTAGTTAGTGTATGATACAGCGCTCATATCTATCTAATTGAAAATGACCATAATTTCCCTGAAAATTTATCTGACAAAAGAAACCAAACAGCCCTTTCATGGTGCCCCAGCTACATTACTCATGTGATACAGTACAATAACAAGTGAAGAAAGGGCTGCTCTATTACCATTGATCGGAGGCTGATGCTCCAGCTGAGCCTGCTGCTATGCTCCAACCACCCTCTAGATCAGGACTGCCACGTGTACCACTTAATAAGGCTTCTTACACTGAAGTTTTGTCAGCCACAGATTCCTGTGGTGCACCAGCTGTCTCGGTATTTACTCCGATTCACAACAAAAAAGTTAAGGCTGCCAAAAAAAATGACCAGATAACTTCCTATTTTTGCACACATAACAGCTGCAGCTATGTTCTCTTCAAGGCATGAAAACTGATCTGAAAATGAATTTTGAGTTGGGGAAGGCTTTAGGAAAAAAAAAAGGCTTTTCTATTTTTGAGGTTAAAAAGGGTGGAAGAGTAAGTAAAGTGAACAAACCACTTCCCTAAGATTCACTGTGTGGTTCTCTTAATCTTCTTTGGAGGGGAAAGGCAAAAGGCAATGGTTTGAACATCATCTAAGAACATGTCACCCAGCTGGGTGCAGGCAGGTGTGCTTCTCTTCCACCTGCATTTCAGAATATGCAAAGTGAAGGCACTCATCCACACCTGTTTGTGTAGACACATCCTGGGTTTTGAAGCTTGAAATTTGGTCTCAAAATAATCCCTTCTATGCCGAACAGATGTTTGAGAAGTTGCATATAGCTCATAGAAGAAGAGCAGTTCTGAAAGTTAGGCAGCACCCTGAAACTGCTGGGCTAGAGCTGTTGATTCAGTCCAAGTGCACACATACCCTGTGCCTTCAGCTTGCCTATCTCATGACGTCATTCTACAGCCATGACCTAGCAAGTCAACTTCTTACCTTTCAGTCAAAATGTCAGTAGTGCCAATAGCACTGTATGCCACTGTCTCCTGGGGCTGCCATCGAACATCCAAAGTGTAAGATTTTGCTAGAATTACAGTTCGATTGCAAAGCTGCGAACATGTGCTGACGGGGCATAAACCACCTTGTCCAAGTCATGTTTGTGGTCCCTTCCTCTCCTTGCTGATGGTTGTTTTGTGCAAGGACTTCTGATGGCTTGAGGTTCCCCTGAGTTCAGCTTTCTGGCAAGGGTAACAAGGGTTACTGACAAAGTGAGATCTAAGTCACGGTGTTTACTAAACACAGACAACTGTGTAACAACACGTCTACACTATGATGAGACAAAGGAACATTACACTCCAAAGAAATTGTATTTTTCTTTCTGGCTGACTTTGTTTAATGCCTTCCCATGAAGCAACTTTCCAGTGCAGAAGTACTTACTGGTGGCCAAGATGTCACTGAATGCCACTGGCAGGAGATGAATTCCAAAAGATGCTCAAGGCAAGCACTGTTCTCACTCTGTGGTCCTTGTTTCCACTGGTTTTCTGTCCTGGATCAGCTAGTGTCCTTGCTGTGACATTCCTCAGTATCTACACAGCAAATAACAACAGTAAGTAACAAACCTGCACACAACACTCATCGCAGGGGTTTGCTAATGTGGCAGTCAGGAGTAAGCTCATTTTCCTGCTTCCCTCCTCGGCATGATTTTAAGTTGTTAACTGACCTAAAAATAACGTTTCTGCTCCTGCATTTTATCTATTCAAAATACATTTTTTTTTTCCCACTTGGGAAGACATTGCTTTTCTAGTTGAACTGATCCTTCACTACCCTCAGTATTTAGGATAGATGAGTAACATGAATGCCGAAGTCTTACTCTGCAGTCACTTGCAAGTTGCCTGAATGTCTGGTGCCTTTAATTATCCCCAAAGTGAATGTTGCAACATGACCGCACCACCTGGATGGCTTGGGAACCAGCGTTAGCTACCTGTCTGGTATACTTGCAAGGCTTTGCTTTGCTCCTTAGCAGTATCTATTATACATGCATGCATATGCATTTCCACAAGGCAAGGATTGCTCTATGTACCATGCTAAAACTCTCTACATTACCAGCTGGTAGGTCTCAGTGGTGCAAGGCAGCTTTGATAGCAGAATCTCTGTAACTATGTTACTGTATTACTCTCTTCAAAGTGCTTAGCTAAGCTGAGAAGCCCTCTGAAAGATGGTTTGGATAGGATGACATCTTGCTCCCATATCGCTGTCATGCATCAGGTGATCGTGCCAGATCCCTCCAAGAGAGTACCAGATCCATTCAAGCCTCACTCACCTGTCCCCATTCAGTTTCTTGGACAGAATGAGGTGACAAAAACTGGGTGACAATAATAGGGTGACAAGAACAGGATGCCTGTGCTCTGGCACCAACTGCTCATCTGTGCCTTTCTTGCAGCTCACAGGGTTGAGTGAGACCACAGAATTGAACAGGGCTGGGGGTGTTCCCCTGTACTGGAAGGTGCTTTTTCCACCACCCGAAGTATCAATTGCTTCTCCTGATGATGTTCACACTGGATTCCAGCAGCCATAGGACTGCAAAGGCATGACTATGTCTACCAAGGGCTCTTGTGTGCTACGTCATGGGAGACTACCCAGTTCCTTCCTACATATGCAATAACGATATTTCCCTCAGGCAGGGAAACTGAGTCATGCAAATTGTCACTGTCTCATCCCTGCTCTGAGAAGCTCATTGGTGATTGTTATTATCAAGGCAGCATCTGAAAATAAACCTGTCAAAAACAGAGACTATGTAAGGGTGAGTCCAAATGAAAAGGGAGCTGCCAAGGTTTAAAATCCCAGAGTGAGAAACAATAGAAGAAATTTTGGGAACCGAAGCTGTTCAGTTGAAACATTTTTCTGCCTGCAAAAGAGAAGAAGAGCGCAAAGATGTGTGGAATAGGAAGGATTTCTTTGTGGTTAAGGGTCTCAGGAGCTCTGGCCTCATTTCCCAGCTCTGCTCAGGCTTCTTGTATAACCTTGGCCAAAGTCATGAAATCTCTCTGTGCCACAGCTCCTCTGTTGCTACATGGATTCCCACCTCACCATGCTGCCTCTCTTTCTCTCTCCTGTGTCTGCCTCACCCTCTGAGACTGTGAACTCTCTGAGATGCACACTGCTTCTCATTTGTGATTTATCTTTGTTTTGATACAGTCGTTCCGGATTTGAATTTTTTTTGTTAGTACTATATCTAACAACCTCAAGAGGAGCCTATAGGTGATACCACAACACAAACAAAGCAACAGCTGAGCTTTTGAAAGGTTCTTCATTTTAAAAAATCAATTCTGAAATGTTCTGCTTCTGATGAGCCAGTAGTAAATTCTAAAAAAGATTGGCTTATTGTAACAGCGTAATTGGTTTGCTCTAATGCAGACACTAACTGGCAGGTTCTTATGGTGTTACTGTATGGATTTTTACATAATGCTTTTAATGTTGTAAGCTCTGTCTGCTGCAATTAAATATTTGAACATAGTTCTATGCTCAGGGACTGTAAACTTAATTTTGCAAACAGTCAGCAGAGCCTTCCACAGGTGAAATTCTGGTGTTAGCAGTAATCCCTGACATATGGCTGTTATGTCCATGAACTGGGCTCCAATTACCTCACTGGTGATATCCCTGTTGCTGGCAAGAAGCAAATTTCCATAAAGTCACAACGTATCAGTCAGAAGGTTCATGCAGTTGCTGCATTAGCGATGTAATTCATCCCTCTAGATAGCAGCGGTTCACCTCAGGAATGGAAAAAATTAACCTGGAATCTAACGTAAGTTGGTAAACAAAGATAAAAATTATGAAAACTTCATGTTCCTCCCGAGTGTTTGTTTTTTATCAACGCCAGCCTCACTAGCAATAAAGCTTGATGCTTTCTCTTTAGGGAAATAGAGAATGTAAATCAATGTGTACAGATGCAGTTGTCACTGAGATTTTGTTCGCTATAGCTCAGACATACCTATAGTGTTTTCCAGGCAGTAGCAGCTCTATTTAAGATGAATTTTCTTATCATCTTAGCCACTGGGTAGAGCTGCCACTTCTGCTCACAGGCATATAGGCAGATCCACACCAAAGAGCAAAGCTGTGGCATGCAGAGCCGCACCTCATGGTCTCCTCTATGTTTTGTCCCTCCTCAGTGCTCATCGCTGCTCAGGTCAGTGGGCAGAACCAGCCAAAATGTTTTCAAGCCATTTCCCAGCTGAAAAGCACTAGGCCCTTTCAGGCTTACTTGGATTGGAAACAGTCTGTCAACATTTTGAACTCTATGGGATTTGTCCAGAGCCTTTTTGCCCTTATTCTCCTCTATAGCCCTGCTTAGGTCTCTTCTTGCTATACTTAGACCCACACAAACCGGGAGAGCTTCCTGTAAAGCACTATATTAGTGTTTGCTCTCCATTTTCAGCAGTAGGCCTTAATCCATTGCTCAGCCAGAGAGAGTGGGCTGGAAATGGTGGGCAGATGTCCCGGGAGCCCCCAGAACTGTTGGGCTGTTTGGCTTTTCCCTGCCTGGAAAGGGGAGACGCCCAGCTCTGTGATATGCAGTGTTTTGTTTCTTCTGTCATGTGGGAAAGCAATCTGGTGGCAGTGGTGTCTTTCCAATTCCAACAGATCCCATTTCAGAGAGATAACACCACTGCTACAGACCTTCCAAGCTAATTGCAGGGACGTCTTCACCGAAGCCATTTTACAGTGCTTGTTCTAACACAAACCTTGCGTTAACAACTTCAAGTGAAGTGAGATAAAACAGTTCCTTTTATGTGCTTTATTTATTTATCTCTAGATCCGAGATAAGCACTTGGCCAAAACAAAATCTTGAGCAGCCCCAGCTCAGTGTCTCAAAACAGGAACCTGTGAGAATCTGCCAGTCACCAACACTGGAGTCTCCTTGCCAGGTTCATAATTAAATATAGATACACGGTAGATGAAAGTGTGCTACAGTGCTGAGACAGTGTGCTATCACAGCACTGAAAAATGGGAAGCAGATAGTGCAAAGCACACTGTGAGGAGTCAGTGAAGCTCATTTGCAAGGGAAATGCAAATACAAAGCTGATTGCATTCCCTTAAATGGAAATGTGTGTTAAATCTGATAAGAGTGTTCTGAGTGTCTCCTAAGCGTGGGCTCGTCTCGGTGCTGAGTTTCTGTTCTTCAGTGGGTGAGGGAATGAACACTGCTCTGAAACTGCACACAGGTGAGAGATAGCAATTATTTTCCTCTACGTCTTCCACTATCTGCATAAATTAACATCTAGATAGCCTTTATATCTCCAAAGCACTCCACATATATTAGCTAATTAATGCTCACCATATCCTTCTATATTAAAGAAAGAATTATCCTCATTTTGCTAATGTTGAAATTCGAACAGGAAGATTAAGTGCCAGGGAGTGAGTCCAGCTAAGCAGTTTAGTCAAAGGGACTAAAAATTAATCATACATTTAAGAGCTTCGGTGGGCTGGGACCTTGATCTTGCACAATGCCAAGCACCTTGTAGAATCAGACTCACCCAAAGCCACAGAGGAAGCAACTTGGCAATGAATTGCTCTCCAGGAACGTAGGACTCAGCGCTACCTCACACATTCTGAATGAAACTAAAAGTCAGCTCTAGTGTTGGAAACGTACACTCATAGCAAGTAGATAAGACAAAACCTATTTGGTTAGGGCATTGCCTACATTAAATGGTGCATGTTCTCTCCATGGTCACATTTCCAGTGTTGCAATATAAGAACCTGCAAACTGCACTCTGTCATTACCTGTAGTGCCTTTGGCAGAAAACATTAGCTGCTAGCTACAAGTTACATGCAGCTCTTGAGGAAGATCATTGTGTCTTCCCACAGCCATGAAAACAGAAAGAATTCCTCCTCTCCAAGAATTCTGAAATATCTTTTCCTGGCTTCACAGCAGCAACTTAATCAGCCAAATGATCTGACGATCTTTTCTGGACAAAAAAGAATTGTAAAAAGTATTTAGAGGGGCCAAGCGCACAGTGCTCTTTGATTACCTTCATTTGGATATATGCAAAGAATTTTCTAACAGACAAAGAGGAGAGTGCTCTACCTGAATCTTTAACAAGTGTTTGTTTTATCAGGTTCAAGTTTAGGATTAAACCCAGCTCAGATAGCCAGCAACATTTACATAGAGCATTCCTAGGGCTGCATAAGGGAATATGTCTTTTCCTTATAGAGTTGCTGTGCTTTACTGATATTGCACAAGATTGCAAGTTGCTCTTGTAAGCAGCACTCAACTGCTCTTATGAAAAATCATTCTGATGTGTGTTTGGGGATAAATATTCATCAGCACCTGAATATATTGAGTGGGACATTTTCCTTTTCTAAAGAAACATCGCTTTTGTTGACATTGAAAATAAACGGTGAGCTTCTCAACAGACTGGTCCATTGTAAGAGTTCCCAAAATTAGGCTAAACGGCTGGTGACTCATTGTTGGGATATTAACCAGAGCAAGATAAATGTGTGTGCAAAGCGGGGGACATGGCTTATCTGATTGGGTTATTGATTGATTTTGAATTAATTTAACAAGGAGACAGGTGCTGAAAGGGTTGAGACTGCAGCCACAGAAAACAGTAAGGGCTCAGCTCTTTCAGCCCCTCCTGGTGCTGATAAGCTAAGAAGAAAAATGCATTCAGAGGCAGCGGAGGGATAAAGGAGAACAGCAGGGCAGGGCAGCTTGTGAAGCCTTGCGCTTGCAGGCAAACAGGAGGCAGCTTTTGTGCATGGGGACAATAAAGTGCCAGTGTGCATGAGGGGTGTGAGGGCCAGTGACAGGGAAACTTGGGACTGGGCAAGCCTTTTGCATAGAGAACTTTTTCCCCTGTGCCAATGATATGCCAGCCCTGCTGCTGCGGCTGCTGGCCAAAGAAACAGGTATTGCTATCAAACAAACAAACCTGAGAGGATTGGATATGATGGAGCAGAGTTCACCTGCGGAAAAGCTCAGGTTCAGCAGTTAAGAGTAACATGAAATGAGGGCAGGGCAAGCAGCAAAGTGTGGAGAGGAAGCCATTGCTGGTCATGGGGGAGGCAGGTAAGTGAGTGGCACACCAGTTGCACTGTCCTCAGGCAGTGAAGACATGTGCCACCATGCACTGCAAGAAGCACCAAGACAGGAGAGAGCACCAAGATAGTGACTTTCATAAGCTCCCAGTCCCAGTGAAGTTTGTAAGAATATGAATGGAAAGCATAAATATTATTTCAAAACCACTGCCCAACTTAACTGTTTTAGGGGCCTAGGATTTCTTTGTACAACTGCGATGCAGTAGATAGGCATGGCATGAGGGTAGTCCTTGGTATTTAGCACACATCTCCACACTGCAGATATCGATGTGTTCTCACCCTCTGAACTATGTAGCACTTATTTTTCACATGAGTAAACTAGCTTTAATATTGGCTTTGAATGCAGATAAATACACTGAAGGTATAGATTTCTCACTGCCCCAGTAATACTGCATGCATCTCTGGCCTGGATCTCTGGCTTTTCACACTGGTAGCCCATCTCTAATATTGATTTGGGGCGCAGATAGATAGTACACACATTATAGATTTATCTCCATCTTTGTTGAATCTCTGTTGGTTTGGAAAGTAAATAATCTGCAAGAATAAATTTCCCCCATAACATTGCTTTTTGCACATAGAGGATGAGAAAACATTAAACTTCTAGTGCGTTCAGTTACTCCCTTTTGCTGACTGTACCTCACTCTCCCCAGCATCTCATTTCTATTGCTGCCTATCTCAGTGAAATGGCTGGGCATTGTCATAACAGAGTGCTTTCACAGTGAGACATCCCATCTGTCTTCCTTTCCCACAGCATTTCAAGTGCCCCTTCACTTGAAAACCTGAGCCTGCCTTTCATCTACTGGTGCACACCCTTAAGCAGAAATGTTGTAAGAATGTCAGGGTTTGGGGTGGGTTTTGTTGTCATTGTTTTCTGATGACTTAGAGGTGGCATGTGATTTTAACTCAGGGATGTCACGTAGTTTGTGGCAGATGGTGTGCTGTTTGTGATACTAGCATGCCACAAGTCAGAGCACCTGAGCAGTAAGCCCTAAAAGTCACTGCACCTGAGCAAGGATGATCTCCCTCCCAGTGAAATGAAATTCAGTGATCATGGTACCACACTGAACCACAACTTGTTATGTCAATGCAGGTCCAGCAAACTTCAAGAAACCTGCTTCCTTAGGACGGGCAGTACCTCAAAGCAAAGAGCCTGAAATATTCAGACAACAACCTGAATGTTTTGTGACATCCCTCCTTTCTTTCATTTCTCGTGCTAAAATTTCTCCAGCTCTATCAAATTTGGTGGCTCTGGGTGGGACATCCATGCCTACCTCAGCAGACCACCTTCTGGTGGCTTCTGAGGAAGAACAGATACTTGCAGGGCTTCTCCCATCTCTCCCATCCCATTAAGGGAACATCCAAAACAAGTTCCAGTGGCTTGTGTCCTTTTGTGTTGGTTTGTAATGTAGGATGACCAAGTCACATACAGGTGTCAGTGTCTTCAGTATGAATGTCAGAATGTAACTAATAGGCAAATTCCTACCATTACTAAATAACTAAGATATAGAAGGGATAGTTGATTCATTTGCCCATGTACAGTCCCAGCCACCATGGTAACTCACCTATTAACAAGTCTTAACACTCACCTTGTGTTAAGAGTTTTTCTGCGTTCACTTGTTTTTGGCCTACAGAACATTTTATACATGTCTTTTCCATCATCAGCCGGGCTGTTTGTAATCCACCTGCTTACTTTAATAGGATTTAGTTGTCAAATAGGATTCCCTTTAATTTTATAATCAGTATTAGCTTCCTTAACATCTTGCTGTTCTTTATTAGCTTCATCAGAATTGCTAGAGGATTAATGTAGGCTTGGACTCTTGGTGAAGACCTCAACATTTTGGAGCTTCCATCTAGGTGGCTGATGACATGCAAAGTATCTTGGGTGCCATTAGAGTCAGTGGTACCCCAGTGGTACCTCTGGAAGCCTATTCCTAAACACAAGTGTTCAATACTGTTCAAAGCTTGTGGATGGATAGAGCATGTGATGATGGTGGATGTAACATTGGGCTTCTGAAGAGGTCTGTTGTTTTGGAGCAGCTGATGGAGGCAGGATGGGAGACACCAGGGCTTCACAAATGGTACAAGGCTTTTACATGTGGGCTAAGACACTGACTCCTCAGTAGCCTCACCCACTCAAGTGATAGGAAATATCACCTTCACAACAAGATTTCTATGTAGCACCATGCTCCAAATCTTCATTTATTTTGCTGTTAATTTACTGCATTTAGGGAATGCTAGCTGGAGCTTTTACTTGACAATGGGATCAAAAGCATAACCACATTGCTTCTTTCTTGTTGGGAAAAAAAACACCAACCTCACGCAAATACTTTTCAGTGAGGGCATTTGTAAATTTATTTTATTGTATTTTTGTTTATATGCGTGTGTTTGTTTCTTTCTTACAAGCGCATGTAAGTCTTACTTTTCACCGCACTATCCACAGACCTCAAAAGGCTGGTCTTCACTTTAACCAAATATCATCAACCCTTCATTTCCTGCCTATAGCTGCTCTTATTCTTTAGTTTAATAGGGAGTTTTATGAATTTTTTTGAGCACAATGGAGATAAAAATAGGAAAGCACAGGATGTTCATCAGGACTTCTTTGTAGAAAAGCCTGAGGCTGCTACCTCTCTCTGGATCCCCATTGTTTCCTAACTTCAACCCTTCAGAGGGAGATGTATCCTTAGCCAATCACCGAGAGGGAAAATATGCTGCTGGAGGAAATACCTAACTGTGATTTCTCTGCATAAAAAATATGTTTCATTCATTGTGATCCTTAGCTTTCATGGAGTGGAGTACAGATAGGATTGTAAAATCCACCTCTCTTCAACAGTCTCTTGCTGGTGGGATGAGATGCAGGAAATATGTCCACCGTGTGTATATGAACATCAAAATTATCTAGGTTACATCACTGATTGTATCTTGATATATCACTGTCCTTTTCCTTCAGAGTAAATTTATCTTCACCTCGCTTTCAAAGTTTTTGTCAGGATTGCTTTCTGAAAAATTCAAGCGAAATTTCTTTTAATAAAGCTGTAGCTGAGCTCATTTTGCTTAATTAGCAGTTTTTAACGGTAGGGAATAAGAGCAGAATGCAAAGAGGCTGCCTTGGTGGATTGGAAATTACCAGCGTTTCATACTCTCCTTTATACTATAGGACTTTGTGCAAGTACAACTAGCAAGCTTAACAGCTCAAACTCTCCTGGCTTTGAACACTGGAAGTGCTGTTAAATTATTAAGCTTAGTCTCAACTGGCAAGGACATTCAGTGTCTGAAACTTTACCAAACCTCAAGGCAGTTGACAGCAGATTGTATAATGAACAGAGCAAAGAGAAATTAGGATTTTTTAAAGAATTGATTCCCAACTTCATCCTTCAAAGTGAAAAATTTAAAAACAACAGCTATAAAACATGAGCCAAGATGGAAACTTAAAAAATTTCCCTTGTAGAAGCGAATGATAACAACTATCACTTCAGGCTGACGGAAAACATAGCAAATCTATTTCAAGATTTTAATCCCTCATGAAATGAAGCACAAAATACAGACATCATTCAAAACACAGAGAAAGAAGTGAAGAATGTAGTGCTTGCTTTGTACAAAAACTCGTGGGTTAAATATAAATTCTGCCTGTGGCAGAGAAAAAATGGATAGAGCGGAGGTCAGGGAGTTCATCTGGGACTTGTAAGACCAGGATGCCAGTAGCTTTTCAGGTATGAAGAAGAGCTGCATTAAGAGCAGTATCTTTTCATTATACAGCCTAGTGTTTAGAAACTCCTGAGAGTAAATGTAGGTTCAAATCCATTCTGGTTGTTGCAGGAATTAATTCTGTATTTCACATATTCTAGGGATCGCTTTAATCTCTGGACATTGGGCAAAAAATGAGAACATGTGCAGCAATACTTCCTTCCCTGTCCACCTGGTTTCATGCATACAAACAACCCATTATTCAGTTTAACCTGTTCTGCTGGTTCAGAAGCCTGGATATTAACATTTACTAAAATGTTTACTTTCTTTATGACCGAAATGGAAAATGTTGCACACAGAAGTAGTAAAAGATTCAAACTGTGATAATGAAGAAACTTTGGTTGCATATCCACTAACTTTTGCGAGCTTAAGAATCAGTATAAAAGTAGAACTAAAAAAAAAAAAAAAAAACCAGGTGTAGAGGCATGGGGGAAGATTACACCATTTACATCTGGGTCTATTTTTAATATAGAAAAATCAGGTTTACCAAGTTTTAGACCCCACATTGCAACACCTCACATCTCCGATTCTACAAAGATCCCCCACTCCTACCTCCCAGTTCCTGCCAGAAGGTCTCCATGTGATCTCCATTAGCTGTCATTTGCAGTAGTGATGGGGAACAACTTGGAGCAGCAGCTTAAAACACTGCCACCCTACTGCCAAGAAGAAGCCCATGAATCTCTGTCGTATTGCATTTTCTACACTCACAGCCAGTCAAGGTCAAGATGTCCTATATGTTTACAGGAGATCACTGATGAATGAAGAGCTGTTCAGACATGCTGAATTGCAGATAGCTACTTTAACTGACTTAATTAGAACATGCTCACTATAAATGCTGCGTGAAGATGAATTTTGCTTCTGCTAGCAGCTAAGTGGTCTTTATTGAGAGGCTAAATAGGTTTAGAAAAATTGAGGTATAGGCAAACTTCAAATAAATCATAAAAGGAGGGTGAATAAATAGAGAACTGAGTGCTAGATTGAAATACACACGGTGTTTGGATGGTATGCATACATATCGCACACTCTGATGGTAGTGTCAATTTTCTAGGTCAAGCAGAAAGAGTTATGAGAGAGTTTGACCCAGTTATTGCTGAGACCCTCTGAGGCAATTCAATATTGGATTACTGCAAGTGAAGGGCACACAGAACAAAATACGGTCTTTCTGCTAATTGCTGTGGGCCTGCAAATGCAATTTTTTACCATAATAAAGAAAGCCAAGTGTTATTCAGGACTTCTGGATTGTACTCAAGGCCTGTCACCAGCAGCAGATGCCAGTAATAAATACAGACACATTTCCAGAAACACAGAAGTATGGAGGTGAGCTCTGTTTTTCTCGTCGGTTACATTTTTGTATAGGATACATGTTGTAAACAAAAGGAAATTGAGAGTTTTATTATCCTTCAAAGATGCATCTGGATTTTATCAATCCATTTAAAATATTTTGTTGTTCTTATTCCTCATTCCCAAATAAAATAAATTCCTGACCAAGAAAATAAAAAACAACCCCAAAATAAGCACACGGCAGAGAGGTACAAAGGGTCTTTGTTCTAAATCACCACAATGTTTTCCTTTTATTCCTTCCAGGAATACAGAAAATGAATTCTTTGCTAGAGAAGCAGGGTGCAATTTCATTGCATCCCTAAATTTTTATGGAGAGCGCTTCTGTCTTTTATGTTTTATCACCGCAGGCAAAGCTGCCCTATTTCTGTTCTGACTTCCAGAAAGAAAGGGACTGTGCCCTATAGCAAACTATGACATGGGAAGATCCTGTTCTGAATGCAGACTTCCTCTATTATGGCAAATCATCCCTGTCTACTCTACCAAGGACATAGAAACGCTGTAGAGACACTTGAGAGCATTCATCTCACCTAACCTGAGGCACTTGCCATGTAGATGTCTCCACCTAAGTTAAACTAGGGTTCCCTTCCTAGACTAATGGCTAGAAACATGCATTTCTAGCTCATGATTCATCTGATCTGGTTTGAGTGATTACCTTAGGACAAGATGAATCACAAGTGAGAAGGGCTCATTTCTCTCTGCTGATAAGAAAAGAGTGGGTAGGAAAATGGTTCTGACAGAGACATCTCCTTTGTAGCTGCCTGCATTTAGGTGAGGTGAATTGCAAGCTCTCTTTCAGAAAGAACAGAAAATTAGTGTCTGGCCCAAATTCCATAAAACATCAAGGACCACCAAGTTCGCTGAGCCCGTTAAAATGGTTTGGTCGTGGTTGCTGGGGTTCGGTCAAAAATGTTCTGGCACGGATAAGGCTATGCTTTCTCTGGGTGCATCACCCTCAGCAGAAGATTTAGTCCACTAAACAAACTTTCAGGCAAAAAAAAAAAAAGGATTGTTTCCTCAGTGCTGCAGTTGATGTACTGTCTTGTGATTTTATGGAAATTTTGAAGCATGAAGGTGGTATCGAAACCTACAAGAATACAACGCAAATAAAAACCACACGGTTAATTTCTGTAACCTCATTTCTGAAAGTCTACTTGTACTTCTTGAATCATTAGTGCAGAATAAAGCATTACAATTTTTCCTTGTTCAGCCAGGGAGACTGTCATTTTGATATAATTTTATCAGAGAGTTCTACAAATTGCTGCTACTTACTTTAAATATCAGGTTAACTAGAAGGCCTTGTAGTCCTTGTGAAAAATGCAGGATTAAAATATTGCTGGAGGTCTTTTCTCAGCTGCAAAATGGCCGGGCTTTCTGAATGAGACCGTACAGTTCCTCTTACCTCATGTTTCAAATGAGCTGAGCCCCTGGGAAACAGCCACTTAACCAACCGAGGGCAGGTACCAGAAGCATTACTCAAATATTAGCTGCTTATTAACCATCTGTCAACAGAAAGGATAAACCAAAACAGCATGACCACCAGCACTCAGAGAAACTGAGAAGGTCCATGTAATCCAAACAGCACAACTGGAAAGCTCTCTTCTGCTCTTCAAACATGTGCAGAGAGAGCAGCATTGCTCCTGAGCTCCTGTGCATCTCTGGGAAAGGGCCATAAGCATGCAAACAAAGCTGAGAGCCCAGAAACCAGGAGGTGAGAACCCCAGGGAGAGTCTTGTTTGGCTGAGTACAGAATAAAGTAATTTGCTGGATAGCTCACCGTTTGAATAATATCATTTAGATTTGAGGATCTCAGTCAGTTCTGCATTAGGTGCAAAACTGAACCGAGAGGAGGGAATTCAGGAATTTGTTACAGCACATCAATGCAGGGAAGAAATCAGTGTTAGGAAAAATCTTTTTTTTTTTTACTAAGTGTTACAGCTTTCATTTGCATTCAAGGACATCAAACACTTATCTCTGATTCTGAAAACATATTGGGATTAAAATAACAGAGCTAAATTAATACTATTGCTACTAATAATCACAGTAACACAAAAAGGAAACAAATCCCTCTGTTCTAAATTTATTCATCTGCCTCTGCAAAGATGCATGCATTATTAAATCAAATGTATTCTATTTTCTCATCAATTTTGCTTCTGTTTTTTTTTTTTGCCAACTTGTTTTCCTTAAGAAAAATTCTGGCGTTCCTATTTAAAATCTTGCAGCTAACTGCATCGTGTATCCAGCTGATACAAATGCATATGAATTGCCCGTGATAAATTAACTGGTGATGTCGTACACCCAGATATTAGATGAGAGAAAGATACTTCTTTGCATAAACAGTCTGAAGGGAGATCTCGGACCTCACTGCAGACCACAATTTCCTCATGAGGGGAGTGGAAGGGCAGGCACTGATTTCCTCTCTCTGGTGACAGCAACAGGACCCGAGGGAACGGCATGAAGCTGTGTCAGGGGAAGGTCAGGCTGGGTGTTGGGAAAAGGTTCTTCACCAGAGAGTGTTCAGGCCTTGGCAAGGGTCCCCAGGGCAGTGGTCACTGCCCCAAGCTGCCAGAGTTCAAGAAGCATTTGGACAGTGCTCTCAGAAACACGGTCTGATTTTTGTGTGGTCCTGTGCGGAGCTGGAAGTTGGACTCAATGGTCCTTGTGGGTGCCTTCTAACCTGGGCGATTCTATGATGCTAATGAGGCGTAGTCAGATGAATGGAGACCCTTAGATGAAGCTTTGTTGGAAGCTGCTGTAACAATTAAAGCCACACTACATTTAAAATAATTGTATAGGACCGTAAACCTAGTACTAGAAAGACAATGAAATTGAAGTTTCAGTCCCATATACAGCCCTAACTTTCATTCTTAACACTTGTCCCTCAGAAACCCCTCAGTACAGGCCCTCTTTGGCTGACCAAGCTACAACTACCTATCACAGAAAGCCAATTTGAACAGTAACAGGCTGCTTTGCATCACAGAGACATGGGATACCAGATCAACTTGTGGTTATCTCCATTTCTATGTAATGCTGGCTGACAGCACAACATTTCTCCCCCTGTTTTTTCTGTCTAGTACCTTCCATGTGCGTTCTGAATCCCCCTCCCAACACTGCGCATTCACTTCTCTGTTTAATCCTTCCAATTAGTACCTTCCCCTCCCTTATCCAGTTCCTGAAATATCTTAAATATATACTTCGAGCCTCAGAACTCTGATATTATGCCTCAGTCACTCATTCATACAAGTTAAATGAAGTATAAATACAAGGTAAGTGGGAGGTAATAGGATGGAATTAATGTCATTTTGGTGGATCTTGATTTGCAGGCATCAAACCTGTGATTCAGGTTTTAATGCCCTGAAAATAAAAGGTCCTGTGTGGACACAAGCATTGTGCTATGGCTTAAGACAAATACAGCAGGAAGACGTATTACTATTAAATCCTGTATTGTTTCATTTAATAGATAAAAGTATTCGACTGTTTCTCTGCTCTCAAAGAGCCATACAATGAATCCCATCTGATCCTGATTTATTGGTATTCATCCCTCCCAATATGTGTGGAGTCCTTTTGGCAGAGGCTTAAGTTCTCTCATCTGTTGTATCCTGGTACACATCTGCTCGTAAGAGTCACATGTAGGTCAGGCACAGCCAGAGCCACAGACAAATAGTACAAAGGCAGATGGTTACCAACTGCATTCTGGGCAAGATTTTGGCTGAACAAGGTAACCACTTGCTCTACTCCCAAACATATTTCCTATTTCTCTGAAGTTTTTTCTACTATTTTTTTTCCCCTATGGTGGCAAAATTTGAACAAGGAAGATTTCTCTACTGACTGTTGCGACTTGTCATTGCCAACAACCTTTGTTATCTTCCAATAGCTTTAGCAGCATCACACAATTTAGCCATAACTTGTCCATATATCACTCTTTAGAGAGGTCATAAAAGGGGCTATTTTTTGATTGAAAAGAATTGGATGAAACCCTTCCACACTGATCTCTAGCGTAAATGTTAAACCCATCACTCACACCTAATCCCAAAATAATAATATAGTCTAGGAATACCACTACTGAAGTTTTTCTGTTTGTTTCCTCCCATCTTGACAGCTTTTCTACACAGCAACATAATAGTTTACCCCCAAACATCAGATCATGCTTCTATTTTTAAACACAGAGCAACATTTGTGGCTAAATATATTAACTTTAAGTTACTCGGTAACCTGTGTAGGAAGGTTGTTTTATTTCAATTAGGATGCTGCTTGAGGTTTTGGTATTTGGGGATTTATTTTCAGTGCCTACGTGCTATGCTTAACAATACCAATGATGAACAGATAATTATATCTTTGGCTATTCTGTGATGTCTAAAATGTGATGGGTGTTTACCCTGTAAATTTCAAGTACAATTCTGTATCAAGCAGCGATTATTTAGAGACAAGAAAAGCTTCTACAATTAAATGATCAATCATTTGTGAAGATTAATGCTGATTTCAAGGCCATTGTCCTTTATCACCAGTCATCTGTATTGAGTGAATAAACTGGAAGAAAATAATTTCCCCTCACCCCTTATAAAAATCACTTCAATTCTGTTGATATGTGATGTATTACTGAAATAATATCTCAGATGAATATTTATAGGTATTTCTGCTCAGTACACATGCATTGATTGGATTCATCTGCACTATGCAGACACGCATGTTTCTTGTTGGCCAACGATAATGGTAATTATAATAGCAGTTCTAATACTGCTCTTCTTTGTAAGGCATGCTGATACCACTGAGTGAAAGGAATCATAGAAGAACTAGGTACTCTTTTTATAGGGTTTTATTAAAATAGCAATACCTTATTTCAATAATTTTTCAATAGTCGGGCTTCTTAGGTGCAGTAATGCTCTGAATTGCACTTTTTTTGTTTAAATGCATGGAAGTCTAAATGTACAGAAACATCAGAATCATATGAGATGTCACCATTTACATGTTTGTTTATTTCTCCATTCAGACTACGAGTGAAAATGATTGCTCTCAAGCCTTAAGTTTTCAGATTTCAAAGCCATGTGATGGAAGGAGGCACAATTCAGCCAAAATGCCTGTTTACTTCCCTGCTATTTTGCCTGTGTCACATGAGCAGGACCTGTGCTCCACGCTAGCTCCAGTCACTTTGATGTGATAAATATTATTTGCAATTTTTACACCATTACTGGATGCTGAGAGATGTGCTATTTAATTATCCTGATAAGGACTACATCTGACTGTGTTACTCCAGAAAATTCACCGTCCTACTTAACATCGGCACACAGCTACCCAATCCTCTACAAAATTCCTTCTCCAGAGACATACCCCAAACTGGCAAACACCAGTTGAAAAGATGCTCATCTGCTCTGTGATTGCCCCTGTTAACAGTCAGTATCTGTAAATACTGCAAATGGTATTTTTAATATGTTGAAGCCACGATGTGAAATCGGTTGTTTTGTGGAATGTCTGTTTTAAAATGTGGCTGCAGCACATGCATAATTGGGCTCTCTCAGAGGAGACAAACTGACAGAACACATATTGAAAAAACTGAAAGGTTTGTGTACAACTCAAGATTTCCTAACGAATGAAAGTGATTGAAAAAGCGTTCTTTTTTTTTCCTGTCTTGGCAGTTTGTTCAGAATGATGAGACACTCAGTATCTAAAGCCAAATGGCTTCTGCTTAATGATGGCAAAGTCACAAGAAGAAAGTGTTGGCTTCATTAAAGTCTACAGGAATTTTGCCTTTGCTTTCAACGGGTGAGAAATTAACCCATGATTTCTAAGAGATACAGAGGATACAGAGTGGATGCTGTGCTCTAGTTGACCAGACATTTTATGTGCACTTATGGAACAGAGCATGAAAATCTCTAATGATGTAATTTTGTAATGCCTAAGAGCAAGGCGAAAGCAACACATTACTGAGCCAAAAAGCACAGATATTTTGCACTTTGCACATACCTGATAGGAAGTAATTTTATATTTTTTTTTCCCCATTATATTCATGTGCAAATGCCTGTATGTTCTGCACACAGCAGATGCAGAAAGGAATCTCATGGTAGGTGTCAGTGCATGCTCCAAGGTCACAGCTCACCAGGCTGGGGATGTGGGTGGAAGGTCCCATCAAGGCCTGCTCACCCAGGCTTCCTCACCGTGAAAACCATGAAAACTGAAGGGAGAGGAGTTACGTAGCAGAGTCTCATCCTGACACTGTGCCAAGAAGTGGTGAGAGATACTCCAGTGTGCCTCCATCTGGTTGTGACCACACTTGTCTAATATTCAAACAATTTGCAAGGAGACTACATGTTCAGAGCCCTACAGTCTAAGCAAACTGCCAGTTAACTAATGCTTATCCAAGACAGGCTGCAATGTTGCCTTGTCTCTTGGACTGCAAAATAATTCTTCGGGAAGAACAGAACCCATTGACTGTTTTCTCCAGTGATACTAACAGGGGAGGGGGCTTTCTGATTCTGAGCTCTGAAGAAGTGCTGAGTGAGGACAGCAGGCCTCTGCACTGGATCTGCTCAAACCTTCAGTGGTGTGTTCGGTTTGGGACCCTGGCAGCAGGAACTGGGATCATTAAGTCTGGAGAAGAGGAGGATCATGGAAGGTCTCATCACTCTCTACAACCATCTCAAAGAGGTTGTAGCAAGGGGGGGGGGGGGAGGGGGTCAGCCTCTTGTGATAGGACGACCAATTGTTACAAAAAAAAACCCCGAAGAATACAAGGAAATAAGTTATATTAATCACGAGAAGCCACACCTGACGATGCTGTGTGGAATAGCAATAAATCTTAACTACTTTGCTTACTTCAGTTAAACTGATGAAGAAGTAACAACCAGGAGAGGTTCAGGTTGGGCATTAGCAAATATTTCTGCTAAGAAGGAGTGGTGAAGCAGTGGCACAGGCTGCCCAGAGAGGTGGTGCAGTCACCATCCCTGGTGTTCCTGAACCGTGTGGATGTGGCACTGAGGGATGTGGTCAGTGGGCATGGTGGGGGTGGGCTGATGGTTGGATTGGATGATCTGAGAGGTCTTTTCAACCTTAATGATTCCATGATTCTATGTTGTGGACTGGTGCGGAAATTAGGGGCAAAGTAACAGTTCACTAAATTGTCAGAGCCTCCCTTTCCAAAGCCTAGCAAGAAGATTAACAACAGTGTTTGGAAAATGCGCTGAAATGTATAGATGAAAATTATGAGCCTAATGTCATGTGTAATGCTAAATACTATTATTGTCTTCTGAAACTAAAAACACCTTCCAAACTATTTCAAACCCTTCTCCCACACAGCCAAATAAAGGAAATTAATCTTGGCTACAATTAACTTTCAGTCCTCATTTCTCCAGCTGTTCTCTCCACTACTTCATCTGACCTGTTCCTACACTTCACTGATCAAATGCAGTTGCAAACTTATCCATCATCTTTCAACATAATGAAGTGTAAACATTTTCTGCATCAATCTATCAAGTGAGCCATGATTTGGAGTTCAAAAGATTGCATCCAAGACCATTTTGAGCTTTAATCACAACCATGCTGAATGACTGGCTACTTGCCTTTTGCAAATACATCTGTCCTTTACTGCTGGACTCTCAGAAATTCTATGGTTTGAATAAATATTTGGAGTTAACCAGAATTAAATAAATAAATGAATAATCATTTTTCCAACATGACCTTGTTTAATAGCTATCTTTAGTGTCTGGATTGCTATTTGAGGTGAGTACAAGGGAAAATGCGATGACAAAAATGATCTCAACGACCTGAAAGCAGATGCTAGAAGCAAAGATGCAAGACTAAAGATGATTATATCCAGGGTATTGCCCGTATCCTTCAATTTTGCCTCATATAGTCCATTGCCACGTAAAGACTTCTTCAGCACATCTTGCAGAAAGAACATTCATACACCATTTCATGTATATTGCTGAAGTAATCAAGCAGTAATATAACACTAAAGATAAAAACCCACATCATTGGTTTTCATGCTGTTGTCAGATAATATTGATAGTAACTGACTCCAGCATCTGCTCCTCAGGAAAGAACAATCCTTCTCCACTAGTCATGACATCCATAGTATGTAATATTAAATTCAGAATGACCAAGTTGTTGTGTTACGAAAAGTAAGAAGCACTGAGCAATACAGGAAAGCAAGAAGAGAAGAGAGCATAGTTTCAACAGCTCATTAGGGAGAAGAACAACAATAGTCAAAGTATTCATCAGTCTCAGCCATTAGGAAGAGAATATCTAGGACTTGATACTTACCACAGTGAATTTCAATAATAGAAAATAAATGCAGAATGAACTTGCAAAAGAAGAAGCTAAACAGCATTCAGGTAAACAGAGATATTCATTTTGGTGGCGCTCAGCCAAAAACACGCTGGAAAAACTTCAAAGCTAAATGAAGCAATTTCTGATTCTCCAACAATTACCTCCAAGAATTTATGGGACATCTCAGAGAAGTGCAGAATAGCAAGTATGGCACTTTTTATTTTAAAGGTATGGAAGAGTCCTGAAAACCAGAGCTCAGGGAATGTAGATTTGTGGCTTAGAGTGAATTATTAATAAAACACCGCAGGAGAACCTAAAGGATAGCATAATGACAGAAAACCAGGGATGATGGGATTATCAAAAAGAATCAGATCAAACCAGTCTTTGACCAAATAATTGGCCCCGGGGATAACAACAAACTTGCTTTGCTTTGATTTTCATATGGCTTTTCACACTATTCTATGTGGCATTCCCCTAAACAAAAATGAAGATAGGTATGACAATATTCAGCTTCAGATTTGTGATTCATACAGAGGTATTTTTCTTGTTTACCTTGTAGGTGTCCACACATAACCTAGCTCTCTCAGTTCCCTTTGTAGTGAGATCTAGGGCTTAATGAAGTTGTCCACATAAAGGTGCTAGTACCACCTGTAATGCCTCCTGGCTGACCTCCAGCAACAACTTCAAAGTGGAGTGGACCTCCTGTGTCAGACCTGCCAGCCCTGTAAGGCTGCCCTGAGGGCATCGCTGTGTGCCTACCTCAGGACAGCTGAGCAGAGCCATTAGCCCATGCAACCAAGAGAGCCTGAAGACAAATACACCTGATCACAGTGTGGTTACTTGTAGATGAGCAACATAGCTCTCCTGCCTCCACCTATTGTGACAGCATCTTAGACATCTAGCTTGTAAGAGGACACATACACTGAAGGGAAAACATTTGCAGAATTGGGCTTTTTTTTTTTTTGCCAATCTGGGTTCTGTTTCAAATAATGCTCGGTGTGGATTTGTCTTAGATTTAGTTGTGTTAGGCAATTTGCAAGATAGAATAAAAAATATTTTTCTGATATTCATAGATGACAGCAAGCTGGAAAAGGATGCAAGTATTTCAAAGGATGGGGATAACATTTAAAATGATCTTGACAGGCTAGAGAAGTGACTCAAGGTCTGTAGGGAGAAATGCAAAATGCTTTCTTTAGTCATAAGATTTAAATACAGAAATACACAATAAAGAACTAACAGCAAATCACCAGTAAAGTGGAAAAGAATTTGGCAATTACTGTGATTCAGAAATGAAAAAATGTGTGTGTGATGGTGCTGCAGAAAAGGCAACTCCCATGCTTGGATTTTCTGGCAGGAATGTCATGTGCAAAGCATCGGGAATATTTAACATGCTCTGATCCATAATGATAAGGCCTCTGCTAGAGTGTTACTCTACCCAAGGCTGATAGCCACACTTTAGAGACAGATATGACAAGCTGCAAAGAGAACTGAGGAAAAAATGAAGTATGATAGGAGAATTACAAAATGTTACTTGCGCTTAAATTCTAGGATTTTGCTGTACTTACTTGGGAAAGAATGGAGGGTAGGGGTGAGGAAAGGACGGGAACCAGTCACCAGTTCATCAAGGGTTATAACAGAAATGAGAGATCAAACTCCTCTCTGTCTGCTATGAGAGGATGCAAAATAATTGGCCTGATTTGCATCAGTGGAGATGTGTTCATATCCTAGAAAATTCCGAGTCTCTTTTACCTGAGCTTTTTAGGAACGGGATCAACAAAAGGGAAAGATGGAAGCTGTCTGAGACTCAGTAGGTCAGGCTGGTGGTTGGAGTTGATGATCTTGAAGGCCTTTTCCAGCTTCTCTGGAGAGCTGCTAGAAACAGCAAAAATATCTAACTATCTCAGAAATCACTGCTTAACCCATCAGCCCCTAACAGGGGGAGGCAGGAAGAAATCCTAACTGATGGTGGTGGTTGAGCAGACCTTGATGGAGGCAGCTGAGCGCTACAAGGATCAAGCCTGATGTTTTCAAAAACTGCTCCTTGTTTTGCACCTTCCACAAAGGTCAGATAACATGAATAGTAACAGCTGAAGCTCTGAAGCTAACCCTAGCATCTGAGCCTCAGCAAGACAGACAGGGGGGAGCCCTGGTGGGGTGACCTTCCTCTGCAGAAGGCATTCATTTCCCTGGTCCCATCTCAACCCCACTGCGGCAGTGAACTGAGCCTTGGGGGCCTGTGTTTCTGAGATTGTTGATCACATTCAACATGTAAACACTGTTCATTTTATCTTTTCCTTTGCTGTGAAGATAGAGTGATGGGAGTTTTATTATAGCACAGTAAGGCAGTTAATGAGCTGTCAGGATCTCAGTAATAAACTTCCCTTTCAGAGAGGTATGTAATAGCTCACTGCAAGATGAAGCACACTTTTAGTCATTGCTCAGAAACATGTTTTACCAATTTTGAGAAATAAACATAATTTTATTCAAGAGCCTTATGTCTTAGTAAAAACAGACTATGGAACTTTTCTTAGAGCAACTGTTTCTGCAAAATATGAATATATTTACTCCTCTGTACTCATAGTGAAAGCATGTGTGTCATAGAGCTGTAAAACTGCAGAGGGAATTGGGAGATTCTAGCTCATTAGTGTCATTCTTTTTTTGTCTAACACCATTTCTTGTGTGTTCCTCACAGGAGATGACTAATCCTGGCCACCAGTAAGTGACAGTGCATGGAGCTCCAGCCAGAACTGGTGCTTTGCAGCAGATCCAGGGTGCTTTCTCTGCAGCACAGTTGCTTGGTTCATTTTGTTTTTGCCATCCCCAGTTCTTTCCTTTCCAACATACAAAGCTCACAACTGTACTCCAAGAGGCAAAGAGAGGAGGTCAAGTTATGCCATGAGTAATTTGTCTGATAAAGCACATTTCCTTCTACAAATGGTCTGCGCAGAGTTTACAGCTCATGGCTTAAACAACTCTTTAAAGATTTACAGTGTGGATAAATCTGAGCCGATTTCCACCCTGAGATTTCTGCAGCCTTTCCAATTTTCCTGCCTTATGGCTGGTCAGTGAGATCATGTGGTCTTATTTCTCACCCATGAGCTGATCCAGGCTTTATGGCTGGGAAAATTTGCTCTGTTGGTTGCTTATTATGCTCAGATGCTTTTTTAATATTCCAGAAATGTGTTTGCAAAGAATGAAAGCATGATTTCAGGAAAGCTGAAAGTGCCTTTTTTGAAAATCCACAGAGGTTTTGACGGGGTTTTTAGGTTCTGTCTGCATTCCTGAAAAACACAGAAAGTTTCCTACGTTTGTGTTCATGAATAAGGAAACACAAAAGGGCAGCAAATGTCAACAAACCCGTGTTACATTCAGTGAAGTATGAAGGGCACATCTTCCCTCACTCCTCCCAGTTCCCACGCCCACAGGCTGCTGGCCGCATCGCTAACCTTGCCACCTTCCGCCTCCATCGCCTGCGGTCCTTCATGTTACTGTCTCCATCCTCCTCACTGTGAATGAAGCGGTATTTCTGCTCATTTTCCTCCGCTTCTCCCTCTCCAGGACAGCGATTGAGGAAATGAGGGCTCAGGGGTGTAGCTGAGATGTTTTGCTTCTGACCTCTGGTGGTCAAAGTGAGCTCTGCAGGGCCCTGCCAGAAACAAGGCTCATGCAAAAGTGGGCATTTCCTATTTCCAACTGAGAACTGATCATTTCCCGTTATGTTATTCCGTTCACTGAATGACCACAGTCATGCCAACGGTGTGGTGGTCAGGCACACATCTGGGACATGGGTGGCTGTGCTTATCCCCTTCTGAGGTGCTCGCTCTGCTGTGCATGTGCCCATTCTATACGCTACCATGATGTGTTGTTTTATCAAATCTCTCGCTCTGAATTAATATATATTCATGATTATACACTTCTGTGGCACTTTGTTCAAAAATTCAGTTTAATTTCCATTTCCCAAGCCCTTTGCACCAGGTAAGCCACGACGCTCTTTGTGGTCGTGCCCATCTGTAGCCATGGCAGAATCTGGCCATACTTTGGTAAACTAATCTGCAGAACCGCAGCAAAGTGTGTGCACACAAAATCTGCAGTCATTAAGTATGTATAAATATTAACTGCACATTACAGAGGAGGAAGTTGTGGAGAATGGAAATCAAGTAATGTGCACACATTTGCATAACAAAGCCAGAGCTGGGTATAGGACAAGGTTTTCTGCAATCCTGTCTTCAGCCAGCTATCTGGGAAAAGCAGCAACCAAGGATGTTCACTGCCTGGCACTAGCCATGGCTGCTGCTCTGCTCCTGCCCAGGCTCTGAGGTTTGGCTTCCTAAGCTCTTAGCAGTGTGGCAAAATCCTTTCCCTATGAAGACTGATGTGGGAGCCCTGGAATTAATGTAATGGAAGGGAGGGGGTGAGCAGGAAGAGCGTGCATTTCCCCTGCAGAGGCCTGCAAAGAAATCAGGTCACCTGTTTGGGCCTGGCAGCAGGGCTTCATCCTGCCACAGCACCTCAGCCTGCTTTTAGCAGCCTCAGTTTGAAGCCTACTGACCTCCACGGGATCTTTCCTTGCCTTAAATCTCAGGGTTTTTAAGCTGGGTCAGTGAAGGTGGCCTTTTCAATCTTTCTGGATTTAAATTAATGAGGATGGATGGTTTAGAAGCAGCCTCTTCACAAGTTGTTTTACAAATCTTTATCCTTTATTATCTGTGCCCTGATAAGGTAAACAACGCTTTTAGGGCAATGTGGTGTCAAGAAGCATCTCTGCACAGCCACAAACAGATCCACTTTCTTCTTTGAGAACTCACAGAATATGCAGCTTATTGCAATTAAATTGTGGTTGGGAAGAGCTTCATTGTGAATAAAAAGCCCTTCCAGAAGATGGATATGAAGTACCACATTTCTCACATCTGCTTGAAGGCAGTCCAAATCTGAAGTCACTGTTGCTATTATATGTGTATAAATATATATATATTTTGCTTTTTTTACCACACATGCCCCAGATCCCACCCCTTTATAGCAGGTGGTATGGACTTCCCGTGACCACAAATGGAGATGCTGAGAGGGGTGAGCCATTTACCAGCCACTTCAGTTACATGCATGAAGTTGAGTAGGATGAATGCAGACTGAAGGATTTACAGCTGCTGCAGAGAAGTCCTGAGAGAGAAGGCATGAGCTGTGTTAAGTGTGGGGTGCTGGAGGGTCTGGGGACTCACCCAACCATGCACTGCGATCTGGGTGGAAGCCAGGGATGGGCGTGCAGCTCAGTGCCTTGTCCCAGCTCTTGTCTCAGAAAGGTGTGAAGTGGGGATCTGCAGTCTGACAGCTCTCCTCGGGTCTGGCAGTGTGAAGTGGATATGGAGATAGGGCTCAGAGGAGTGGATATGCCCAGCCAAGTGCCTGGCTTTCCACTGACTCACACTTCCAAAGCCACATTGCTGCTGTGACTGCATAGTGTCATCAGGCAGATTTGGCCTCGTTTCTAGCTAACCAAGAGTAGTGGAAAAAGACAAGAAGCCTCAAGGCTGTTTCAGCCCCTCCAAAACATTTTCCAGGCAAATAGGAGGGCCATGAAAAGAGTTCTCTCATTATGGTGTGAAACACTTACCTTGTCCTGAAACGAAGACTTCTTCTTCTCAGATTTCTTCTTCAACTTCATTGTTTTTAAAAAATGGAGTTTGAAGAACAGAGGTCTGGTTGGAATCTGAAATATGAAATCAAAGTGTTTTAGTGTGGGCAGTTACTCCTGACTCTGCCTTTTCTCACTCCACCTGCAGATGGGCAATGCAGTGAGGTGAGAGTGCAGTAAATGCATTAGTATTACTGGGTTCAGATTTGGCGCTCGGCAAGAGCTTTAGAGGTGAGAAAAGGAGAAATGGAGGGGGGAAAAAATTGCCAATTTTTTTCATCTTTGCGTGCAATATGGAAGCTATATAGAAATGTCAAAATCCCAAGACCATCATCAGAAGTTAGGTATTCACCAGACAACAAAAGAGGAGAGGAGCCAGTTCCAGCAAGGAGAAGTCAGTGTTGTGTGCCTATCAGAAGGCCACAAGGAGAGGCAGAGACAGGCAGCAAACTGAAAAAGCAAGCAGGCAAACCAGTCCAAACCTGCATAGGCCCTATGTTAGCAGTCCCTGAACACCACCTCAGCCTGGGAAGCACAGAGAAAGCTCGGAGGAAAAGGGAGTGAAAAGCCAAGGACGAACAGAAAGAGGGGGAGAGCAGTACGTGTCTCCAGGTGGAAACCTGTTTTCCTTTGCTCTCTGTGCTTTTCCCATCTCACTGTACCAAGCTCGCGGCCAGTCGATTAGATCGCTGTCTCCTCCTTGCCATTTGTGTGTCACTTCTCTGCTTATCTCAGATCTTCCCCAGGGCTGGGAGCATATCTGCATGTATACAGCCTAGCCGCACTGCAGTGCAGAGGTTAAGAATAGAAGAGTGCTCACAGACAGAAAACAGAGCAAGTAGTGAATTATTTTTTTTTTCTTTTGAGCAACGAAAAAAAAATGTTAGTGTCTGAACTTGTTACATTTATCTGTATAAGTGAATTGGAAAGTCTGCTGCCCTCGGTGCTGTCATTATTCCCATGTACCTATTTCTCTAACCTCACTTACCCTGTGTAGCTAAGTATGGTGCCCTTTTACTGGAAATAAGCCCTGTCCCTGTCAGCTTTGAGAAAGATCATTGTAATTTTTGCTGTAGGGGAAGGAAAGAGGGAAATCCGTGCCTGATGTGTTACCAGACAGTAAAACTTAAGGGTCATAGGAAGCCACAAAACTGTCAGAGATGATTAATTCAGTGGAGAAAGTAGAAGCCTGAAAGTTTTCCTGTTTCCTCTGTGCTGTCAACTTTCTTTTTGCTTGATGAAAGGGACAGCACGTGCTTAGGAGAGAAATCTGACATGAGATGTCCCAGGGCATGGAGAGAACTGGGATGCTGGGCTGTTGTAGGGCAGTGTGCTGCCGATCAGGACCCATCAGAACATGTATGACGTGTGCCTGCCTGACATGTCCCATCCTGTGCAATGGCATGCTGGATGATGGTAGATGCAGCTTTTTGGCTGATCAGACAGGATCCTATTTACATATTATATCCTATTTACAGTAGAATACAAGCAGTAGCACCGCCATCTCACCTTTAAATTCATTATTTTGGCTCTCTTTGGAGCAATACCAAGATTAGTTGTGTGAGACTGTGCAACAGGGACAGAGACTTACAGCAATTATAAATGAAGCTGCAAGAAGGAAATCTTAATAATCCCACAGACAGTGGGATTTCTCAGCGGCATATTTGATAGAAAGAAAGGAACACACACATTTGGATCAAAATAATTTCTCAGTAGCTGATCCCCACTCTGGAGAAGGAACAGATTCCATTAGACTGAAAGCACCGCACGTCTGCCTCCTCTTGCTCTCACCCTGTGTTCCCTCCAGCACACAGCTTAAAAATCAAACATCTCAATTTCTCTATCAAGACTGTGCAGCCCTGCTCCTGAAAATACCCTTCTGGTCTCCCCTTTCCAGCACTTTATCCAAATAAAGCTACTGGCATCTTTTAATTCTGTTTCTCACTCTCATTCTGCTGCCATCCATTTTGAAACTCACTGTGCATGAAAAAGCTTTTTGTATTCTTATCCTCTCGCATCTGTCATAGGCCTGACAGCTATTGCAGTAATATGATAGTAATAATACACCAGGTCTTAAAGATGTCCGTGATGGGCAGATGTACATAAGAATGCAGGAGAGCTGTCAAGAGATGTAACCACAGGGCTGCGGGGCATTCTCCTTCCTCTCAATTCACCCATTTCTTCCTGGTTGCTGTATTGCCTCTTCATTCTTTCAGTGAAATCTTTGAACCAGGGACTTCATCTCTGTCACCTCTGTCATCAGAGGAGGGCTTAAAATGAAAATAATAACAGAGTGAAAAAAAAACAACAAACAAGAGTGTCAAGATTTGGTCTTCCTTGGTGGTAGCACAGAAGTTATTTAGTGAGAAACTAGGACAAGGACTCTCCATGGCTGTGGTTCTCTGGTAGCAAGGAGGGAGCAGGGAAATTGAGCATCTGGATCTTAGTTCCTCTCCCTCACTGGTCTGGACCATCCTCAGAAAATACCTTCACTGCCACCTTATCCAAACCCTGCCTGTCGCTGTGGTTTGCTAGAGAAACCTGCAGGAAGCTCTTACTTTCATTACCCAGTAAATCAAATGCTGCATGTACAGCTTTCAGACTTTTAACATCTTTAAGACTGGAAGAGCAAGCGAAAATTTTGTGCTTTTTTCTTAGAATTTTCAGTGCAGTTACAAATGCATAATTGTCCCAGAGCACTAATCCGACAGAAGACAACTTTCTGCAAACGAGGTTCTCAATTAGTGAAAGCCAGTGATGAGCTGTGTATCATTAAAAATATATATATATATATCTCTAAGGGTTAGAAATACAACTCTCAAAAGTTTTAGGTCCTTAAGCTATGTCTGTACTTATCACAAAATGGAGAAGGGACTGGTTCCAGCTTGGAAGCAAAGTAGAATGGCTCATATTCAGGCAGCTGAATACCACGACCTCTCCTTCGCCTTTTCAAAAGTCCCCTGTGTTACTAAGTCCCCATTTCTGCTGGGATTGTCCCTGCACATTCCAACCTCTAAACTGTGTCCAGCCACTGTGTAGGGGTTTGACTTGGCCAGACATCTTTATGGAAAATGCTACTGATAAGCTGCATGGAGACCTGGAAGAACAGTGCTCAAGCCCATGGCCTGCTGCTGTTTAATTTACCAGCAAAAACATGACTATCTTGTAGACATTTCTCAGGATCTTTTTTCCTTGTCTTTACTTTTTCTTGACAAACTCAGTATTTTGCTGTATATCAAAATGGAAACACTCACATACCAGTGTCCAGAGGAATCTGAAGGAAGTGCTATATTGAGAAGCAGATGTGCACAAAGTGAAATCCCGCAGAACACCACATGCATGGCAGCTTTCTCTTTGACTGACTAAAAAGGTGTTCTCATGCACGAGACTTATTTCCCCAAAAGACCAAAAAGAAGCATCCTTTGACAACACTATGACATACCACACATTAACACATGGCTTCCATGCATTTATGTAGATACATAAATAGGAACAGAGACACATACTCAAAACCTTGTTCATAAAAGAAGCGGCTGAAGAGACAATGACCATCATTTTATTCAGATGGGAAGATTTCCTAAGCCAAGATCTTGGTCTGCCAATCTGCATTTGGCAAAAGAGCTGTCAATGAGAGGCATAAAGAACTACCATGTGTGTTTGCTATTGAATGAATGTTAGCAAAATACTTTATAACAGACAATCAGGTTGCAAGTAATTTCAACACCTTGAACTACAAGTGATCAGAACAAGCTTCAGAAACCTGAGCATGCACTGGGATATGAAAATCAACAGTGGAGAAGTGATCTTTGAGTTGTGTATCAAAACCTTGGATCCAAACCTCTCTGAACCTCTGACTGTGAGCTGTCATGCTTGGACTGGCTTCAGGTGCCCCTCAGAGCACCCCATGGTGGGGGTCTGGAAAGCAGAACCATGCCATACTCTGCATCTGCTCGGTGGCTTGGATGTAGCTCTTCCTATAAGTTCCGTTTCATGCATTTATTTCCTGCCATGATTGATTTCTGTGGTTATTCGTTCAGTCACGCAACAATAACTGAATGTAAGCTGGTTATTTGTCTGTTCTATATGCTACCCCATACATAAGAAATGTCTTTACTTTTATGAAAGCTCAAAAGGCATGAAGTATCATCTATTGAAGTGGTGATGAAAATGTGTGGAATGTGGAGAAAAAAAAAAGACAGAATTCTCCATTTATGAAGACTGAAGTCCTAGCATTGATATTATTCATTTCATCTGAATAATTAAGCAGTAACGACAATGGCATTAGGCTATTTCTGGCAATTAATTATCAGCTCTAGGGGTTGATGGCCTGTGAGGAAGCTAAGGGACATTAACCTCTGCTGGCTATTAGTCATTCAGATATTGCCATGTGCTGACGCTATTGCAAATTTCTCCCATTTTTTAAATACACAAGTTCAAAGTTACACTAAAAGCATCCGCAGTGTAATTACGGTAAGGGAGCCAGATATCTCTGTAGCAATAGCAAGCAGCAGCATCAGTGTCGTGATGGCACAGAGATCTCCTGAGGATATCTTGGCTCCTCTGTGATCCCTGGGGCTGTGGAGCTGCTGAGGAAGAAGGACTAGAAGACACATACTCATGTTTTCTGTTGTCCAGGACTCAGGTTAGTCTCTGTCTTTGTGGCGACTTTATACATGTCCTATGCCTGCCAGTGCAAAGTGCCCTGAGAAACAACTAGAAGGTTGTGTGCTTTTCTTGGCCTCTGCATGAGTTCCAGCCCTTCAGGAATGAAATAAACAAAGATGGAAGACAAAGATGGAAGTTTGGCTGTTGTTAGCACAATTAGGGCAAGGGCCGGAGGAATTCATTAGGCGCCTTGGGCAAGAGCCTAGGAGGTGGCTTAGGACAGAGCTGAGAGAATTAACATCCAAAATTTGAAAAAGAGAGAAATAGACAAATGGCAAGCAATGCTGTCTGCTGGACAGGGACTCCCTCCTGAACCAAACAATAACATGAGAGTCACAGTGGTTGCAGTGTGTTATGTTACAAACAAGTTCACTCCTTCTATCCTGTATGGCTGATGTGTTTTCTCCATTAGAATTCCCATTCTTAGATACATATGCATATGTATGTATGTATAAATGTATCAGATAATCAAATGTTTAAATAGCTTTCATGAAATGCATTAATGGGGTAATTATTTAGGTCTTTCTTTTAATTAGAATTGGTTAATTGGGAACATCTGATCTGTCCTTCTCCCGGTGTTCCCAGACATGTCCCTTTGCAGCCTGTAAAACTGTCCCTATGCTGGCCACGCAACACAGATGAAACAGAGCATTGCTGTTTCAAAGTGCAACCTCAGAAGTCAGACAGATGCTAATTACACCATTTAATAACACAAACGAGCGTAAAAAGACACAGTCCCCCAAGTCTGCAATAATCAATTTAACATGGGTCAGTTGACCATTAACAAAGATGGAATCGGAAGAATAATTTTTATCTCATTGGCAGAAAATTTACTTGGTTCATTTTTGTATTCATGTTTGGCCTTGGGAAGGTAGCCAGGGCTTTTTATAATGGAATGATGCTACATGTACCTGCGGTCTATGGAGTCACATTAGTTGCTGATGCAGTTTTGCTGCAGAGAAAAGTAGTCCAGTTCATGTGAGATTGCTCTATTGCTTTTTTCACTGCACTACTTGCACAGACTCTGATGAAACAAGAATGTGAGAACTGCAGGAAAAAGTAGCTAACCAGCATGTATCACTTCTATGTATGATGGAATTCTTATATGGTGCAGAGTTTATTCATTTCGTTGCATCTTGCTTTATCTACAGGCCAAAACTATAATTGCTTTCTTGTTGTAAAGAAGAGACAAAGGGATGCCATCAGTTCTACTGTACTGTTGGAGTAATGGAGACAAATTGCAAATAAACCTTTTTTCTGCCACCCACGTTCTAAAAGTGCATGCAGATTTCACATCAGATTGCTTTATTGGGCTGTAAACCCATGATCTACTCTCAGATTCTTCTTTAGTGCTGCAAAAAGTGAGCAGTGAGTTACAAGGCCACTAACCGCTGGGCCTGCCAGTACGAGAGTGGAGCAAGACCAAGCCGTATCCTGAAAATACTTCATGCTGCACTATTGATTCTTTGTCAAGAACGTTGTTTTCTAATTTTGTTGACTAGCTTTCCATGGTTATCATTTTTTAAGTCTCTACTATATGGCATTTGGGAAGGTATGGGTCTAAGGGAGCTGGTCGTGAATTTTCAGAAGGAAACAGCAAGAGAGTGGAGGATGCGTAAGCTCAGCCCGACCTTACCAGCCCTGTGTAGTCAGCTGCCCTGTGTCCCTTTCTGCCTTAATTAAGGCTAGCAAAATATGCTTACCTCAGCCGAAACCCCTCACAGCCTTTACTGCTGTGATGAGTGCAATGAAAATGCTCAAGCTATTACATTCACACATAAAAAAAAAAAGAATAATAATTAAAAAAGGCTTACTTTTATGAGTAATAATTTTGCAGCTAGTTGAGTTTCCCTGGCACTTAGATTTATTCAGAGGGTTTTTTACTACTCATACTTTCTTATCCTTAAGTTTTTTAGCCTTGATATTCAGAACACCTTCTCTTGTATATGCCACTCTCATTAGTCTACTGCCTTAAGATTCACAAACTAGTTCATCAAAAGAAATCACCTTTAAACCTTGAATGTCAGCCTTCATTCTTTCTCTTCCTATTTTTCATTTCATGTTAATGTTGAAACACTGATATGTTTTCCTCATTTATTACTACAAAGAGCAAATTCACTCCAGATTCATTTCGGGTTCATTGCAGTAGATGCCTTGCACACAAGAGGGCAGATCTGCTTCTCCTTTCATACTCAGTAGTCCCCATTCACCTGTAACTTTACATTCTCCCTTGCATCTCGAGCTGAGTACCACAGAGAAAGCACTGCAGTAAAGATGGGGCTTGGTCTCAATAGACACTGCCACTGAAGGCCTTTCATTCTGCAAAAGCAATGCCCGTAGAGTATAAGCACTCAATGTTAAATGTGTCTTTTTGTTATTATCACCGTGGTTATCCGTGGTATCACCTCTGTGTTTGCAAACTTTAAGAAAACCAGGGAGGGTTTGCACTTGGGATTTCCATGCCAGCTTCCATCTACAACATCCTCCTTCCCCTAATGCAATTTTAGAGGCTCAGACCACAGGGACCAGTTTACAGCCGCTTGGAAGAAGATTTAATTTTGAAACCTTCTGACAGGGAGGAAATAGCCCCAGCCTGGAGGTGGGCTGAGGACTCTGCAGTTCCCTCACTGCCTGGGAAGTTAGGCCAATGTCTGAGATATCCTTGAGGCTGTATGCAACCTAGCAGAAAGAAGGAAGTCTACTTCTTCTCCTGTGATGTACTGAGTTACCTTAAACAAAAGGCCCTACACATTGATGTTAAGCCACAGAGCTGCATCGGCTTCACCATGTGGTACCAAAAAAAAAAAAAAAAAAAACTGTAAGAAGGAGTAAATTTTGATGAGCGAGAGCTTATTTTTTAAAAAGAGAACGCACTCTACAACAAACACTTTTCTCACAGCACATGGAGTGGAAAGAATTAACACAGTGTTTGCCTCCTGAACGCCCTTGGACTAAATCTGAAGTCAGTGAATGGGTAAATCTGGGTTTTTTAAGAGAAGAGCAGAGGTCAGATAAGCTGATCTTTAAAAAGAAAAAGAAAACTGGAAAAAAGAGAACTGACCACAGCTTATCTGGATACATTTCCCTTGCACTTTATGTTGCCTTCTGACTCTGTCATATCCCATGTATTTCATCTGCAGAAGCAGATTTGTGCTGCCACCAGTGTCGCTTGGTAGCCGTCCAACGAAAGGCCACCTGTTGGAGACCATCTCAACACGAGAGACAAATGCCAGCTTTAAAAAAAAACACAGGGATACGGGTAAAGCCATTCATGTCAGATGTAATTAGAGATTTACTGGGACGTTGCTGGAAGAGCCCCTGGAACTTTCCAAAATGCTGGACTGCTGACTGCCAAATGCGTTTGCTTTTCCATTTTAACAATCAATGAAGCTGCATACGTGGAAAGACTGATGAACTACTTCTCATGTCAATCACAATTAGAGAAGTGCTAATCATGTTAAGGAGTTGTTAATCATGAATTAAATTAAATGAATGACACATGCTCTCATACAGTGCACTCTCCAATTGGCAAAGCCATCTAAAGACACTCTCCTTTTCTCTCTACAGCATGCCTGTTTGGCCTACAAGTACATAATAATTGATAAGATTAATTAGATTATGGCAATGCACTAAAGTAAACTAAAGTAAGTATTCTCTTATCTGCTAGATATCTTACTTTTACAGATGCTTCTGCATAGTCAGGTCATTAATTGATCTGTCTTGTAAATATATCGTATTTATACATATTCTAATATTTATAAGCATATATGTGAAAAGCTGCTGAAAAATCGCTCTATGGACTCACAACTATTCAATGGGGAGGAAAAAAGGAGTTTGTGTAAACATGTTCCCTGAGCAAGCCAACAACAGAAGACAGCTATTCAGTAGTGCTTCATTGAGATTTGCATTCCTTTAGGCAGGTCAGTACAAGGAATATGCATCAACAGGTACTGAAGTGGCATATCCAAAAGTTTTCTTAGCCAGGGCTATAAAGTGCCTCTTCTGCAATCAAGGGAGCTTCAACAAATGCATATGTAATTCTGTAAGATTTTAATAACGATAGAGGAAGCTTGTGAGATTGGATACACCTATGGACATATACATAATAGTGAACGTAGGGAATGTAAAGGCAAGTAATACAAATTAGAAAATACACTGTGTAGGAAAACAAGAGAAATATGAGTACTGTGGCTGGCTATTGGCAGAGAACTTGGGGCTGTTCACCTGTGCTTATCAGCTTTCCTCATCTATTGCTTTTGCACACTGCTGGTGACAGGGTGCTGTGCTGGCTGGCTGCGCTGAGAAGAAGGACAGCCTGTTTTCCATCTACCAGGAGCAAAATACTATCTGCAGTACCATCCGATTGCTAGAGGGAGATGACAAACTATTCAATACGATTGAGGATTTTTAGTGTTAGCAAAAAAGAAAAATGACCTCTTCTGATAGTAATTTTGTAGAGATCTCAGAGCATCATACAAATCCCAGAAGCGTGGGAACATGCTGATTCTGTGTCAGCAGCAGCCTGATTTCAGCTGTTGAGCCTGACATTAGACATTAGCAAATAAAAAATAACAAAAGGCCTTGAAAACGGAAGAAACAGCAGAGTTAGACAGTTTAATTCATGCTGATCCACATAGCTTTATGGAAAATCAATCTGTTTGTAAAAAAAAAAGTCTTTCCTTTCTTGACAAGATTACCAGTTTGCATGATAAAGGAGCTTGACAGAAGAAATACTCTTGGATTCTCCTTACAGGAGTCCCTTGTGACACATGGGCTAGCGCTACCAATACAACACACTAAATGTCTTAAGCTATTAAATTATTTGTCAAGGGGTCATTTCTAGTATTGTTCTGCAGGGATTTATATTAGAGTTGAACTTTCTCAGTTGAGAAGTATATAAAAATTATTCCTAGCAACATGGATAAATGATGAAGAGATGCACAATGATGAGGAAGGAACAGTGATGCAGAACGACTTCCATCACTCACTGAGTCTGAGCTTCAACCCTTATCTCCAGACTGGGGAATCCATGAGCAGTTCTGGGTGTGCCCTGCACCAAGTGTGAGGTTAGAGCCAAAACGTGCTGTGATTGCCATGGCCAAATGGAGTTGCACATCAAAGAGCCACAAGACAAAAGCCAGGCCATTGTCATGGGGTGGGCAACAGGATCCTCAGGAATAACAACTCCCTTATGGCAGCTCAAGAGGTGACACCAGACAAGGAGCAGCAGTTACCTGGGGCATTGCCAGCAGCCTAGATCCTGGGTATATAATCAGAGGAGCAGAGAATTAAATTTAGCTCCGTTGTCAACATAGATACCAGCAAGTAATTCTGGTGTCCTGATTTTCAAAGGGACTTGCAAGGGTACAGAGCCTGCAGCAAAGAGTCGCCAAGATGAACTGAAAGCTGGAAAAACTGCTTTTGTGCTCAGAGACAGGAAGAAGCTTCTAATTCTTCAAAAAACAGGCTGAAGAGAGGGTCAGATTCTGTGTGCAATTTCCTGTGTGAGGAAAAAAAAAAAAAGAGTCAGTATCTGAAGGTTAAATCCAAGTGAATTTGAATCATCAAATCAGAAACAGTGACAGATATTTTCAGCTGTGAGACTTACTGGAACAAGTGACAAAGGAAAATGCTGTACTTGCCAACATTATGTGTCTCTGAGTAAGGGCAAATCTTTCTGGAGTAACCTCTTCTCTCCTCTCCTAGATAGATTATGGCGTTAGTTGTGAAGCAGATGAGATGCAAGTTATCAAGAAGTTGCTTCAACACATCAGGATTGAACAGAGGTCATGCTCCTACAAAGACAACGTGGGTCACAGCCACATAGTGAGGCCCAGTAAATGTCACTGCAGAGACTACTGCTGAGTCCCTGGGATCAATAGTCATTTAAATAGTTGGCTGGATTTCTTTCCACTGGTGGCTGTGTCAGAGTGGCTGCAGTAAGGTTGCTTACATGCCTGAATTCAACCCGGGTGTGGGAGAGGGGGATGGCCATAAGAGCATGCGCTGGAAATTTGTTTAGATATCTCAGATCACACTCTACAGTGTGGAACAGACACACATCTCCATCCAGCCCAGCACTCTTACCTGTTTACTTTAGTGCTGCTTAAACACGCTCCTGCTTCTCATCAGTTGCCACGTAACAGCCCCTTTTGTTGTCACAACCCAGATCTTGCACTTGACCAAGCGATCTTGGTTGCTTCAGGCTGCTCTTAGCTGGTTTTCCCTCTCCCTTGTCAGATATGAAGTTTCAAGTGACTCAGAAGGGTCTTTCTGGGAAAGGCGAATTTGCTCAAATGGAATAATTTCTGTAAGTATTCTTACCTCTAAGTTGCAAATGTCATTTTAAGTGACTATTTAGTGTTTGCACAGTCGGTTTCATACACACTGAGGAGAGTTTCAGACCTGTTGACTTCAACTGTTCATGGGACTAGCAGTGATGTTTGTGAATTCCAACTTCCCCATTTACCTCACTGAACTCCAAGTTTATACACTGTAAATAACCGAAATAAAATATTAACATCACACAGCTAAACAGAGAAAGTTACATGATATTCTGCACTACATTCTTCTCCATTTTCCACTGGAAAAAGAACAAGTAGGGCAAAATATATAGCAATATATTGGTCAAGAAAACATTTTCTTTGCTTCTCTAGATAACAAAATACCTTGACTCACATATAACTTATGTAGAGCATGCAGTTGATTCAGAGGAGGCCTTAAAATGACCCATTAATCTAAGTTCAATTGGAAACTAGAATAGCTGTAACTGATCTGTTGTCACAACAGCAGTACACAGAAATCATAGGAACAGATGGAGAAGATAACACTGCTAAAAAGTAGATGTTTTCCCACAGAATCCTCAGGCAGCTACAAATGTTGTCATCGTTTTCAAAGAGACATTACCAAGATAAAAAAAAATATAATAGATAAAATAGAATAGACATGGTTTCCTTATCTCTGTTACCCAGAATATTGCTTACAGTTCATTTTACCTTTCTTTTTATTATTATTTTTATTTTTATTTTAACCACCCATTAATTCTCATGAATCAACACATTGCTTATATGGTAGTTTTTTCACCATGAGATCCTCTAATTGGACTAGTACTAAAGCAAAAAGCAGGGATAATGCACTTATTAACTTGAAGTTTGTTAGTGTTGACCAAAGTTAATACAGAAATACTTCCTGCCATACCAGAGAGGTTTTTTAATCTCCTAAATATTTGTTCATATCAGCCATCAGTCCAAGAAGTATCTGCAGCCATGAGATTGCTGGAGATGCTTGGTCTACTGGGGTCCTGCGTCTTCCAGTCTTGATATGCAGCTGGGGGATGAAAACTGGGAAACTCTCTCAAAGTGACTGCAACACATACAGAGCTCTCTCTCTGTCTCTGTCACACCCCTCCAGTGGAGGAATTCATGTGCAGTGGCCTCAGTTATCTTTCACAGACCTTTTGCTCTTCCATATAGGTTGCTCTGACGGTTCACCCCCTCTGAAGCTCTCCAGTATCTTTCTCATCTTCACTTGTGTGACCTTTCTGCTACAGACCAGCATTTCTTGCTGTCTGAGAAAACGTGAAAAGACTAAAGGAGCACACAAACCATCAGCACAATAAGAATGTACAGCTTGCAGTCATCATCAGGGTTTTTAATTGTTGTTTGTAGATCTCGTTCCTGCTGCACAATTTGCTTGGATGGAAAAGGCTACCCTTGTCTGGGCTGCTTGCATGGAAGCTTCTTTGTTTTTTAGACCCAACCCTTCTCACAGTCAAAATAAAGACAGTGCGTTCAGTCACTCAAATTATATTCCATTTCCCAGGGCAATAACCCAAGACTACAAAAATTCATATGAAGCCTCCAAAAAAAGAAGAATAAACAGCAACTTTGTTGCATGTCAAACAAGCTTTTGTTGAGGCTTGCTTAAGAGAAACATTATCAGATCTTGTTTTGTTCTCTCACCAAGGACTGTATGCATAAGCATAAATTATCCAAGTATTCAGTATTTAGGATATGCCAGATCAGAAGTGTCCATTACTGTGCTCTCCACTGTGTTCCTCAAAACAGTGCTCCTATGCTGGGCTGCCTAATGATCCACAGAGTGTTGACCTGATGGTCACATGAAGGGATTTTCTTTTCCATTGTGAAAGATGTTTCATGTCAGAGATACGAACCACAAAAGTGCGAGCTAGGAAAGCTTCTCAGGAAGCTCTCTGGGTCAAGATGGGAGACATCTGGATGTTTACAGATCTTGAAAAGCTCAGCAACAAGCTTCAGAAGAGGCCACAGCACAGTGGATACATTAATAAACATGTTTTTTCCCTGGAAATGTACTTGCTGGCTTGAAACTAGCCTCTCTTTAGGCAGAAATGTTCAGTGCTCAACAGGCACTTGAGCATCACCTCCTGATTGTTGAAGTGAGTTATAGGATAGGGGGCCATAGGGGAGACGTGCCTATGGTGATCTTATAGGCACCTAATCCCAAGTGGGTTTCCTCAAACCAACCCACCCACCCCCCCCCTTTTTTTTTTTTTGGCTTCTTAAGATGTGCAACCAGAAGTATAAAGACGTAGATCAAAATGCTATTTCCTGTTAATTTGTCATTCTTTCTGCTACTCATACTGCATAGCACATCCAAACCTAACTGTGAACCTTTTATGATTTTCCTGAATAGTTTAGACAGATTGATTTCGTAGTGCAGAAGCCTTGTTCCCTTGATACCTTTCCCAGGTAGATAACCTGCAGTAAGAAATAACACTGCAGGTGAACCAGGTTATTTCACACAGGCTAATGAACAGCCACGGTATGGCATAAATCTTTAAGGCCTCCGTTTAGCTTATATGAAACTGACTGCCATTTCTTGAGGGAAATTTCAGACTAAAAATCAGTCCTATGGACCATTCAAAAACTATGAAAGCACAGAACACTGTTCACTTTCCTTCTGGACTATGTGTTGACCTTTTTGTGCATTCTCTCTAATTTACTGGTGAAGATGTAAAAATAGGCAGCAGAAATATGGAAGCAGAAAGCTGTCACCGTGTCATTTAATCCTCACCAAAAATCTCAAAGCACTGTGATGTAATTAGCTGAGATGCTGCAAATGATTGTTGTGTGGATATTGGATTACGACTTTATGGAAGAAGCAAACAGAAGGAAAAGATGAATTAGTGGAATGTAAGAAGTAAAGCAGCTTACTTACCATGCCTTGTAACCTGAAAGAAAATCCAATAAAAGCAGAAAACAAACCATACAACCCAGTAGTTCAGTAAAGCCATCATTAAATTGGATTTTTTTTTCCAGTATATTAATTTAAATCACTTCTGCAAATGAAGAAAAAAAAATCTGTGTCCTCCATTATTAATTTACAGAGAAAAGGCCAAGAGCAGTTCCCTCATTCACTTCCATGACACAGCAAAGCTCTGAACAGTGATCAAAGTTATATCCTAACTCATAGTCCGTGCAACCTTTCATGTATTTATTTTTAATGGCTATCAAAAATGCTATTATCTTAAAAAGTAATGGGCAAGTGCCAAAACCTTTCTTTTTCTGAAGTCAGAGAGGGTGGGGATCCACTGCCTTCTGCACTGAGTTTATCCTGGAAGATCAGAACTGAATTCAGGGGTAGACTTTTGCTCAGGTCTTTTGCTCTACTGTGGTCTAACCAGATCAGAGGTATGGGGTCTGTTGATGCAGATGAGTGTTTGATCATACTGATGTCTGTGGCCCTGATCTTCTTAACTCTTTCTTATACAAGGACCAGAGACAACCACTTAATATTAATTATCTCTTGCTTTCTCTTCTCTCAATCTCTTTTAACACTTGAATATTATGTGGGATTCCTGTCTGGACTTGATTTAACGCTTGCCAGTGAAGGCCATTAACCCTGGAGACAGGACAGTATCTCACCTTGTTTTCTCTTCTGCTTGAAGACTCCTCTCCTGCTGCTCCCAACCCCATCTTAGAGATAACAGCCTCTCCTTGGGGCTGTGGGGACTGGCTAGGCCCCCAAAGGGAGACACCCTGACTCCATTTGGCAGGTCAGACACTGTGCAGGTATGAACTTGGCACGATCTGATCCACCGACCCTCCCTTTTCTCCTCCTGAGGTCAGCGCGCCTGTTTTGCCTGCAGCTCCTGAGTGACAAAACTAGCATGGCTATAGAGATAAGGCAGACAATTAATGAACAATGGAGGACTTTGAAAATCCAGGGGTGAGATGGAGAGAACCAGGCAAGAAACTCTAGAGCTAGCAGCCAGCAGGGCATTGGCAACAGAACTCCACAGCTCTCCTGGGGTTTGTATAAACTTTCTACTTTTACATCCATGGAAGTGAGTCACAGCTCCTGCAGAACTGGATTTCGGGATGACGATGCAGAACCTGGCAGACAGCCATCCCGTGCTGCTCCTGTTCTTGCTCAGCACTATTGCTCTCCTCCCACATGGCATTTGCTTTAAAACACTAGAGCTGGTTCCAGGGAAAGTTTGGAAATGCTAACATGAAGGCAAAACTGGAAACATGCCTCTAAAACAAATTTCCTAATTAATTTGATATAGAGGAGACTGTTTAGTAAGGTTTTTGGGTCCCTGGACTCTGCAGAATGCTGAAAGACTTTTAGGAGGGAGCAGCTGTTAGCTACACTGCTGTATGTCCTTTGTATAGTCATTCTGTGTGTGTGTGTCACATAAGCACTACGAGCCTTTGATCACTTTCATATACATAGGAAGAGGGGTAGTGCTCTTATATCTATGGGTTTTGTGTTGATTTTTTCTTCTTTCCTACAAAAATCAAGATGATAAAGCAACTAGTTAGAGAGTAAACAAAAAGAACGAGAAGCACATAGGGTTTTGAGGTTGTCACCAAATCAAATGTCAGAGAATGCACTCATATGCCTCTAAGGGGAGGTGGCAATTCAATATTATGCATTATTGCTGAACCTAACAAAAATATATAAAAAATACTTTTCTATCTTATGTTTGATGGAGTAGAAGGACCTAGTTCTTGTTTTTAACTGCTAAAAGGTCTCTGCTTGTTGCATTTAGTGCATATCTCGCATATATTCTAGCATTTTTTCCAGATTTGGCATCTTATAGAATATAAACCTCAACACGTCCTTATTTTTACTCCTCTATATTTCAATTTTTATCATGGTCTGAAAGGTACTAAGGGATCTGTCAAACAAAGATAGGAATTTGTTATTAGTTTAAAATCTGTTACTCACCTTCACGACAGAAGCATTGCTCTTTATTGCATGCTTCTGGTCTCTATCAGGGCTCACAGGCACGACGGCAATACAGATAAATAATAACTGCATCAAGTGCCAAATGGCACAAGTGCAAAAGTAGTTTGTACCAGCTGAGCAGCACTTCCCTCTTGCTTTGCAAGGAATTTTTTTTTTTTTTTTTTTAAGAAAAAAAGAAAAATAAATGGAAAGAAAAAAAAGCGATAGAAACATCCAGGTTATTCGGTTAGATATTAGGAGGAAGTTTTTCACACAGAGTGTGGTGACGCACTGGAACAGGTTGCCCAAGGAGGCTGTGGATGCCCCATCCCTGGAGGCATGCAAGGCCAGGCTGGATGTGGCTCTGGGCAGCCTGGTCTGGTGGTTGGTGACCCTGCACACAGCAGGGGGTTGAAACCAGATGATCATTGTGGTCCCTTTTCAACCCAGGTGATTCTATACTTTGGTTAAAAAGACATTTAAAAAATAATAATTAAAAAATAGAACAAATGTGTAAATGTGTTTTAGAAAAGCCTCCAAAATGGCTGATGAGAACTGTTGATACTCCCTGCTTTGCTGCTGAGGAGCAGAGCTCCCCAGAATGCAGTGCTATGGGTGAAGAACCAACCTGAGAGAGAACAGCTGGGCTGGCTGAACCACAGCTCTGGTAAGGTCCTAGTGTGAAAGCCTCCATTCATTCCAGTTGTTTTCCCAAGAAACTAAACATCAATTTCAATAATCAAATGTTTCAGTGGGAGGGGAGGGGGGTGTTAAAATTCATAAAAAATAAAGAGAATAATTTTTAAGGAAATTTTTTTAATGAGTTCTAATCTGGATGTAGAGCATATTAGTCCTATACGGATGGTTGGTGATTCGCAGTGTCTTGACAAAGGAAGTGAGGATCTACACAGTCATAACATAACAAAAGCAAACACAATTTTTCCTGTCTTAGTGCATACTTATCCCAGTTTTTTGTTGTGGTAGAGGCTTACCGTACGATACTTCCATCACAAACTCAGATGGCTTAAAGACAAGGCAGCCAGATGTGCTGCATGCACTTTGACAATGTTGCTCATTTACCATTTTATTCAGTCGTTAAATGATCTTTAAGTCTTTTACTCCAGGTCCTGAAGACACAGGACTGTGTAAGACCATCATTTTTCAATTTTCTAAACAATACTTCCAATTCTTGTGAAAGATGAAGAAAGCCATTAAAGGTAACAACTAGTCCCTCCCTTCCCACGAAGCTCCAGCCCTTTCCTGCACCACAAGCTGAAGCACCAGGAGGCCATTAACACAATCCAGAAACAGGCTTTTAATCTCTAGTTTGTTGAGATCTGCCTCATTGTTTACCTTTTTCTTAGCAGTTGGCATTAACTATAATTAATGCTGCCAATGTTTTCCTTCCCAGGAAAGATGTTTCTTCTCTGGAGCTCCATCAAGGTCTGGAGAAACCTTCCCCTGTGTCTCTGCCTCTCGAAGAAAATCAAGGAGCTCCAAACACCCTTCCTTTTTCTTCTCCATTCCCACAGAAATTTGGCTCAGATGTTGCTGATAAGCTCTCTTCTCCCAAGAAATACTGATGGCAGGCAGCTGATGGCAGAACTCAGAGCAATCTGATGAGCCACCAAACAGAGGCTATCAGTACAGCTGTTTTTTTTTCTCAGCAGAGTATATCCTACTATGGGTTAAAACTCCCAAATGACATTGATATGATAATTGGGGTTAAGATGGGCTCTGTATGGGGCAGATCTCTGCTTGCTTCTTATTTTTGTCCTTCCTGCAAGGTGAGGTTTCCTGCAAGGTGATTCCAAGAGAGGAATTTCTGACTGGCCATTTGCAGCAGGATGATTGCTAGCTCCTTTTCACTTCCTGAGCTCCTCAGAAGTGCCAGATCAGATTTGAGGATCTAGCCTCTTATTTTTTTTATTACTGTCCCAAGGATAGAAGAGCACCCTCTTCACTTGTCAGCAACTAACAGGTCACAAGTTGGCCAGTTTACCAAACATGAAAACAATTTGCCAACAGCAAGGACTTAAACCCTAAAAGGAGAAGACACGCTTTAGCTGGCAACCTCGTCATCACCCGGAGCAAAGGAGAGATATAGGGTATCAGGGCTTGCTTTTAGGTTGTCCAGAGTGCTAACTTGTTTCTGATTTCAGGCCATCTGTCTTTTGAATCTTACTTACCTACTGCTAACAACTGCTCGGTGAGCTAATGCTTCTTAAGAGCTGCTATCAGTCATCCACACCACCCAATGTGGAAAGTATATATGAAGTTTCTGATAGCTCAATCTTTATCCAGCTGAATCAGTGGAACTGTGCCTCTGGTAATAAAGGGCAGAGGGTTAAAGCCGAGTTATTTTGCTTCCCCTTTTCAGGCCAGGCTTTGGTAATCCTAAACATTCAAACGTGCTGAAAAGGCTCTGATTTATTTCATTTCAAATGATGGTAATAACATAGAGACAGAAGTTCCCATTTATCCCTGAAAGTATCTTAGTACATTTTCTTTCTTCCTTCCTTCATATGAAGAATTCAGAAACGCCAGCAGAAGGTTAATAGGGTCTGGAAGTTGTATGGAGGTTTGGGGGTATGGATAAAAGGTTTAGAATGGCCAGCAGGGAGCTTCCACCATTGCCCAGGCTGAGTCCCTGCAGCCTTTCTCTTGAGCTCTCCCAAACTTGGCAACACTTCTCCGCTAAGGAGATGCTTTAAATGGGAAGGGGACTTCTAGGGCATCAAAATTTTGCCTTCAGCTGTGATTCATCTGGGAACAGTGCCCTCCATTTGCCCCTACAGCACACTTCAGAAGAGAGGCTGGGCTTGGCTGCCTGAAGTTCACACAGTTATAACAGGAACACTTTTTATTCTTATTAAGGAAATGAGCTGTGTGGTTATTTAGGGTGTTGGTGGGAAAATTCACCAGCCCTGATATGGAGACCTGCAAGTCAGGGAGCTGATTCAACTGCGCAAACAGCAGTGACTCACACAGTGTGAGGTGCCAGGGGGTATCCCAGATAGCCACAACAACACAGTCACCTCTAGCTCCTGTACCATAGAATCACCCACAGATAAACAGAATTGCTGGGGTTGGAAGGGATTTCAAGGACCATCCAAATCCAACCTCCTGCCATGGGGAGGGCTGCCTCCCTCCACCGGCCTGAGCTGGGCCCCAGCAAACCTGGCTTTGAGTGCCTCCAGAGATGGGGCACCCAGAGCTTCTGTGAGCAGCATGCTTGTCCTCTCTGTCTGACCCATATGAGTCCCATATGAATCCCCAGGGTATATCCAACAGCACTAGACAAATCTGTGTGGGCAAAAGCCTGGAACCTTGAGGGCAGAGGTGACTACTTTGGCCTCTTTTTTCAGAGATGCATTGGTTTCTCCAGAGTACTATTAAGTATCTGAGGGATGTCAGATGAAGAGAAGTTCATTCTCTCCTTCTTTGGTCATGCCCACAGACTTTAGACATAACTTTTTTGTATATTGTATTAAGTGAGACAAATCCCCTTTATTCTGCAGCAAAACATAGTGCAGGCAAAATAGATTACCACCATGTTTTAGAAGTTTCTTTTAGGATCAAGTCACGGTTCAAAACTATTTACAAACCTCTATTTATCCTCTTTTTTCCATTCACCTATTTGCTTTCTTTTTTCGTGCTTATCTCTCAATTTTCCCTTTTAATGACTGCCAAATGGGCAGCTACATACACTCTGCCCTTCACCATAGCAGCCCCTGATGCACCACATTTAGCCCTCAGGTGTGATTTCCAGAAGGTAAGAGAGAGAGTAAGCACTGGTGGGGGCAAGCATACGCTTTGTAGCAATGTGGCGATGCTGAAAAGCAGTATCTGCAGTGTTGATCATATCAAGGCAGTGTTACCAGGAAACATGCACACACGCTGTTGAAGTCTCCTCACCCTTGGAGAGGCAGTGGGCGTAACGCTCTACATCTCTCTCACTCACACATGAAGGACGAGCAGCCTAACAAGGTCACATTTCTTAGAGGCACGCATATTTCCATCTGCTCAGGCTGGTGGCAAGCGAAGTGCCTGGCATGCTGTGAGGCACTCTAATAAGGAATTGTTTAGGAGGGAGCAGCTAGGCAAAACTGAGGAGGTGAGTAGTGGTTACATACTGCACAGTTGGATAGTCAAAAACACATTAAATCAAAACGTCATATACTTACCAAGCAAACCAGTAAAGGCCTCTTTCAATTTTCAAGGTTTTAGGCTTCAGAACTGTTTGTGCTTAGTGCTGAGACTTACCAAGACTTGGGAAACCTTGACTTTACGAACACAGTTCCATCTGGTGAGCCTCAAATAGGAGAACCACAGAAACACAATGATGGTTTGGCCTAAGGCTTGAATTTCTTTCCTGGTGACCAAAGATAGAGAAGACCTCTTTGATGAAAAATGGACACTGGCTTTGAGGTGAGAAGGCATAGTCTAAGAAAATTTAACTGTAACTACTTTTTTACTCTAAATCCATTCCAGATGAAAGCTTTAGTTCCACTTGTTTCACATCCTAGACTCAAGGATCTCCAAAGTACCACTGATTCAAAACCTATTATCCTGTAAAATCTGATCTCTTGAATCTACCATGATACTGGAAATGAAGATGTTCATTAGGTTCAATGGTGAAAACATTTTCTTAATTAAAAAATTTTGTCTACATCAAACAACTTTTAGACATAGATGAGGTATAGTGGATTGTAAAGGTATAAAGAATAATAGTGTGTATAAATCATGACATTGTCTTTTGATGTTCTTCTTTTTTGGCTTCTAGAAACACGGGGTAACTAATATGAAAAGGATATGAGAGTAGATAATGAGGAATATAAAGGTGAAACTTAATCAAATCATCAGGTTTCCTTTTGGGCATCATTAAGTTATATTTTGTGATATTTGGTTAGAAGCGGATCTTACTGCACCATTTTTCAGAATAACAAAGTTTTAAGGAAATGACATTGTTCTCAGTTACTTCCTGAGAAGTGCAGCTCTTGTTTTAATACATACTGACATTTTCAATCAACAGTTATTTTTTATCCATATAAAGCTTTCTTCAAGATTTGTGGATTTGGAATGTTCCAAGAATGCATCTATCAAAAAGACACACTGAACTAAGTTTTGTTGAGACTGCTCTCTGAATTTTAGACTGCAGGAGATGTTTCTGCTTCTGGGGCCAGGGTTCCCTCCTACCTGTCTGCCTTTGACGTTGGTGAGAATCGACAAGGAACGGCATGGCCCAAAAGACAAGCTGGATCCTTAGACATGAAAGTAATGATTGGTGGTGCCAGAAGAGAGCCCACCAACACAGCATCAGAGAGCCTGAGAAAGCTACATCCCCTGCAAGGGCCTGACTAATTGTCCGTCTGCATGGCTGGACACAAGCTAGATAGATTTTATAATGGTGTAGTTCCTCCAGAAATGACCCAGCCATCCTCCAACCCTTGGCTGGATGGGCACTTATCATAGAATTGTAAATCATAGGTTGTAAAAGACCTCTAAGATCACCAAGACCAACTGTCCAACTCGTGCAGTTGCAGAGGTTAGAATGAGAGCAGGCTGGTAAGCATGACTAGGCAGTGCTGAGTGCTGTCATATGTGGCAATATCTGTCATCATAGGCACCTTTCAGCTTGGGAACTGGTGCCAGTGGGCAAGGATCAGTCCAGAATTCTGGGTGCAAACTTGGGCACCTGTGCATGTCCAGTGAGTTTCCACAGCCTGGGGACCTGCAACAGGAAGGCTGAGGAGCAGTGGCTGCAGGGAAGCCCCACACCAGACAAAAATACGCATTTTGTTCAGAGCCAACGATATTGGCCAACACTGACTCCAATAAAGCACTGTATCATCCCACCAAGAGTTTTCCTGGAAATCCTTTCCATACTCCCAGATGAGCTTATGGATAGCATGAGTTGCCGTCATTGTGTGTACTGACAGTATGCAGGTTGCTGTAAGTTGGACATGGCATAAAATTTCAGCCATGCCAGAAGCAAGATGACAATGTCTAAAATTAGGAGCAAATACAGCCAGAAAAGAACTACCTAACTCATTTTCTGCCGATGCTAGCATATAAACATGCAGTAAGAATATACCTGGAGATGGCTCTTAAAGCCAGTGTTGGTCTTTTACTGAGCTTAATTAGCAGATAATAACAGACGCATGCCAGTGGATAACCACAGAGTGCCTTAATCAACAATGGAGCCTCACACAGTTCCTGATGGTGTATTTGACTCACATGAAGAGAACTATCAGCAGCAATTCATCACCTCTGAAGAGGGCTTGATAAGCACGAGAGAGCTTTCTCAGAAACTCCACTCCTGGGGAGGGACAGCAAAGTTTGGCTCTGCAAGAGCAACCCCGAGGTCAGCAGCAGCAGTTAGGACAGTACTGCAGTGGCTGGAGACCCCCAGGCTGTCCTGTTGAGGCAGCTACCCTCAGGAGGGAATGGCATAGCAAGGCTTTTCTTCTGGATGAATAAGTGAAGAAGAAACACTTTACTCTCCTGGTTGTTTTTTTTTGTTGTTTTTGTGTGTGTGTGTGTGTGTGTCAAATTGTGGTGTGCTTTGGGTGGGATTTCAGTATTCTGGATTCTTTTTTTTTTTTTTTTTCCCCACATTTTGCACGCAAAGACCTGGATTTCTGATTCACTGGAATGCTTCAAAAGACCCAATCTCAGGAATAAATAACGTCTGGCTGCTTAGAAACTTCATGGCAGCTAGAAAGATAGTCTACTCCTGAGGCAGTAGGCTTCCCTGGACTGAAGGGAAAGGGGTAAAAAGTCCCAGGTAGTCCCTGGTGCTAGAAGTCCTGAATGGCAGACTCTGATCTTCATGAAGTCATTTCACCATTTAATAGCAGCCCTATACTTCTGCGTTGTATGAAAACATGAGATACTGAAGGTGCCAATATGGAACATTAACAGCCTTTAACTTGCTAACAGGGTGTGAACGTGAGTTTCATGAACAGGTCTCATAAAAAGTCCTAAATCTTATGCAGAACATGGGACTGTGCTGATAGAATCTATGCTAACTGGAATCTTTTTAATAGCAATGGCCCCATTTATTTTTAAATAAATATTTTTAATTACTCTGGCACTACAGAACCAGTGAGGTCCATGACTCAATTGTGTGAGATGCTGCACAAAAACAACACAAAAAGGATTGCTTGCAGTCCCACTGCACAGTTAAATGCCAGCCCACTCTACATTTAAACTGGGGATAACCATCCCTCTGCAGTAACCCTGTGCTGTGCATGCCTTCAAAAACATGTTCTGTTATTTGCCTCAGTTACAATTATGAGGAAAAGACTTCAGAGTCTTTCTACAATTCTTCTTTTCGGTGTGAGATGTCCTCCTTCCATAAACACCTCCTAAGCCTCTCTAGAAGTACAGATCAGTACTTTATCTGAATATTATATACTGACCAATGGTCTATTCATCTGAACAAGGACTCTCCCATGCTGTGCTCAAAATACAGATGAAAATGTGCTCAAAATGTGCTCCCCATGCAGACGATATTCCCAATATTTTGCTCCCTTTACTAATGAGATGAAATGCTTCCTGTTATTTGAATCTCTCAGGCAGAATTCATGTCATCTTATCAAGAGCAAAAAAGTGAAATAAGGCCCAAATGCAGCAAGAGCTTCTGCTCCCAATTCTCTTGTACTGCTACCACTGTTTGTGAGGGCTACACACTGAACCAACTGGAGAATTGGTTGAGTTATATTCTTTTTTCTTCTTTCGTAAGAGTATTTTTGGGGGGTGATTTGTTTCTCCCACTTCAGACTCGCATAGAACTGTAGCAGCCTCACGAATCCAGCTGTGCTCAGGTTTATGGTAGCAGGGGTGAACATTAAGGGAAATAGCAGGGAAAAGGAAGGACTGAATTTTTCTGAATTTATTACCTGTATATGTTGTTCAGTGAAGGGAAAGGAACCTGTGAATGAGCAATGTGTTTAGGAGATTGGAAAAGGGCAAATAAAATACCCCATGAAAATCTCCTGAAAGCTTTTCTTTTTGGGAAGTTTGGATTTACCAAACAAGGAAGAGAAGGCCTGAACAAATAAGTAATTTAAACTCTTGAGGTAGCAATCACTAAAAGACGTCCTCATGAAAGAGGAAGGTGTGATGTTTATAGGGCCCACCCCTGGAGAAACTAAGTATTGGTGTCCCATCTGATCTTCAGGTTTTGCCCTGTGCCATTTCTAATCACCATGTGAGATAGACTGAGATAACAAGTGCCACTAACACATCTTCAGTGATTTCTTTTATTATTATTATTGACAGTTTAATTCAGCCCTTTTTCTTTATTTCCTAGCCACTGAAAAAGTTTGAAATCTCAGGCTCATCATCACTAGGAGTGCTCAAGGCAAATGGGACAGGCACAGAGGATGAGGGGTTGCTGTAGGCAGACTAGGTTACAGCTGCCACCTCACGAGTCAGTACTTGTTGGCCCAAAATAAGATGAATGTAACACAACAGCTTTGTTCAAGGCCATAAGCAGCCTGCTAGAAACCCTTCCTATGGAGGTGCCCCAAGGAGGGATCTGCTATAATGCAGTTTACAAATCCTCTATGTGACCTGCTATACTTCTCAGGTCTCCTCACACTCTTGCTCCTGGTCACGTGCCTGTAGCTTTAACTTCAGTTCTGAAGTGCTGAAGAGCTGTAACAGGCATTTCTGTGACATATACATGTGTCTGGAAGCCTGGGCTGCAAAGTTGCATATTTATAGGCTGCTTAACATGCCCAGCTCCTATTTCTGAAGCAGGCACTTAGATTTGTAACCATTGTGACCCATATACATCTCATGCTCCTTAGGTTTTCTGGTCTCTTGTGCTGTCTCTGCATAGAAGATATAAGGTAGAACCAAAATGAGTTTTTGCAGCAGTGGTGAACCATGAGCAGAGGGTTAGCTATTGTTAGTGACAGATTTGCAAGGCCACATCTAGGTGTCTGACCCTAACAGCAGACTTGAGCCCTTGGAAAGAGGGAGGCTCTGCAAGCAGAAGCAGAGCTGTACTGGGCAAGCGTGTTGAACAAGGAGATGTATGGGAGGCAGACCCTGAGCAGGGACTTTGGGTATTTTTTGGATGACCCTTTTGGAGTGAGATTCCAAAATTCTTATCTGGACCTACCCAAGTCATGCCCACGACAAGTGAAGGCAGGGCATGGGGACAAAGTCAGCAACTAACAGTTTCTGGAGAGGGCACTAAAGATTTTGGGGAGTGCACTCCAAGTGATACAGGTCATGTGCTCTTCGTATGAACACTATGTCTCTGGTCAAAAGAGACTGAAAAACAACCAAAAACCAACACCAAACCTCCCTCACCTATTCCAGTCTACTTAGTGGATTTGTCCTTTGAGATAAAGAAAAGAGCAAGAAGAAAACAGTGAGAGCCAAAACAAGAAATCTCCCTTAATTCTCCAAACATGGGTTGCTTCATGGCTGAAATTCCCCAAGCGAACCAATATTTCACTAACAAACAAACAAATGGGGAATATCAGTCTTCCTGAAAGCATGTGGATGAAAATCCTATTGCCTCTTCTCTCCCCTTGTAGCATCTGGACAGCATTTGTGTGAATACCAGAGTTACCTCACCTAGCCATGATGCCTGTTCACACTGTGGGAATGCAAAGGAGCCAACAAGGAGAGAGGGTCAGCCAGTTCCCTGTGTAATGACTGTGCCAAAACCTCAGCAGTTCCCCACAGTTCCATGTTTTGGACCTCCCCCACCAAACTTGTATCTGAGAGTTCTCACCAGATAATACAAATAGAGTGAGAATTCAAACTGTGCAGGGAAGAAGTTTCCTGATTTCCCTGGAACAGATCACTGAACACATGATAATGACCCTTGGTTCAGGAAAACATTCAAACCATTGTCCATACTAAGCAAGATAAGTCATCAGCATTCTCACCTCCCAGAACTGAGCACAGGTGTCTTCCTCAGGCTGTGGGCTCAAAATCCAAGGCTTGGAGCTTACCCTAGAGGTAGGGTGTGGGGTGGACATGTGCTCAGGTACCAGAAATTTTTCTTCTTTCTCCTTCACTCATCTGGGCCAATTCCTGGCCCCTCTTACCTTGCTGGAGAAAGAGGTAAGTCTAACGTTGGAGAGATGTTGAAGAAGATGACAGATTCATGAGGTAGACTCAGTGGTCTCCATGGGGAAGTGTCTATCCACACGGCAGCCTGCCCACTTGAAAGCTACATTGCTGGTTTATCAAAATCCCATTGCACGCAGCTGCACAACATGAAGCCTAGTCACAGGTGAAGAAAGATGAGGTGAAGAACAGTGAGACACTTGTGGAGGTTGGTACGATGGGCCTGATCTCCATACAGACTCAGCCTCAAGGTCTGTCCTTCTCAGCTGCAAGGCCTCATCCTTCCCCCAAGATTGGGCTAAGACCTTCCCTACGTTAGAGGCCAGAAGAGAAGCTATGGGCCTCCAAAAGGCACCTGGGTAGATCTGAGTAAGTGGTTCCTCAGGGAGCAAGGTCACCACCGTCTGCAAGAACAGCAGTGACACATGAGCAGTAGAAGACTATCCTGCAGAGAGGATGTAGTGGCATTTGCCTCTTAAATACCTATTAATTCATCCTTAAAGGCTCAAATCAGTTCAAATCAGGCAAGCTTGTGATATACAAGGATTCGTCCAGGCAGCTCAGCTAAACTACATGCATATAACCTTTACTTTTAGTGTCTTATTTTAAGAGTGTATTGATTTAGGATAATAAATCCCATCTTTTAATATTATAAAGTGAATTTTCAGGCATTAGAATACAGTCTTGATTACTGTTCTTCTTCAGTTCTTCAAATTAAGTGGACTATTAAAGGCCATACCAACATTCACAAATAAAATCCATTTTAGCTGGATGGATATTTAAACATAAAGGTCCTGATTCTCCTTTATATGAGGATCCTAAAGTGATAGGAAAAAAAACAACCCAACATTTAAATCCACTTCAAGACCTAAACATTTTAATAAAGAGTATTTTTTTTTAACATTTCCAATCCAATCTAATCTTGCAAAAGATGGTTTAGTGGATTTAGTAAAAAATATGTAAGAGATAAAGTGAATATAGTTTGCCAGTTCTTAAAATGCAGTTCATAATTCCAGTTCAAGCACTCATCTGTAAGAGCTGCTTTCCATTTCAGTAAACTTTCTGCTACAGAGAGGAAATAAATGATTTCTCCACATGGCTGAGCATCAGGTTTCTTTGAGCAGGAGAGGAGGCTTGTAAATGCTCAGTGTTTATGATTGCTTGCCCCCATCAGGTGTATTTCTGACATGCAAATAACCTGCCATCCACTGGCACTCTTTAAGTAGCTCTACTTAAAACCTTCTTCTGCAACCCTGTGTCTGCCCAGCCCATTGTGTGCACATATTTGCTTCATTTCAGGAGGCTGTGTAATTTCTTTGGTGCTGCACAGCTATTTGAGTAAGAAAATTATGATGGCCAAATAAGAGCTCACTGCTTAATGCAATTGGGTTGCAATAAGTTTGAAGGACAGGGACAGAAAAGCAATAGGTAACTAATAGCCCCCAACAGTGGGAAGTAAGGGAGTTATTCTGTGTGTGAAGAGCACAGAGTGACAAAACAGATGAAAAAGGTATCTGTGGATCCTTTTCCCTGGCTGAATACACTTCTGAAGATAACTTGGAAGAGCACTGGGACTTTTGGACTGGATGTTGACCTGGAGCAACTCATGTTCTTCACTAGTTCCTACAGTTAATAGCCGGTGAGTTTTGTCTTGTTTTATTTTAGTGGTGTTCACTGTTTAAACAAGTGAGGATGTTTAAACAAGTGAGTTTTAAACAAATGAGGATGTCCTCATACTTGTGGGTCAGCTGGATTGTGCTTGGGGCTCTACAGACTGTGCATGGCGCCTGAGGATCTTGCTCTGATGCAGATAGTACCTTCCCCTTTGTACATCTGACTTTACAGCAAAGGAAATAAAAGCACTGCGTTGTGCCACCGGATTTACACCGTGAAAATTCCACGTTCCTGTCTGGCAGCTCAGGAATAACCTCAAGCTGAAGCTGGGGATACACCTGTATTTGGAATACTTCAGGGCTACACTGCTTCTAATTCTCAATCAGCAGAGAGAGCCCTGCATGTAGCTTTTCACATGTGGCAGCCCTGCCTGTTGGGCCTCTCTGATAAAGTCACCCTCTCTCAAAGGCTGAGGCTGCTGGGACCCTCTGGATCTTCCTACTCCAACTCCTGCTCCAGTAGGGCCACCCAGAGCAGGGTGCCCAGGTCCATGGCCTAGTGCTTCATGGAGGTTTCCCTGTTCTCCACAGCCATGCTGTTGCTGTTGTGTCAGATCCAGCAAACAGTCCAGGTGGAAAAAAAATAAAAAGAAAAAGAAAAAAGAAAACATGGCAGAATTAATGAGAACAAAAAACGGTCAGTTTCTCTCAGGGTTACACTGGGGTCCATGGAGGATCTAGGGTTAAACAAGAGCATCAGGGGCAAGGGGTGCAATTCCCTGCGTTGGCCAGGTCAGAGCAGCACAAGAAGCAGTACTTCTGGCATGTCACTATTCATCCATGCAAAAAATAACTGAGTTCAGTTAATATTACAGGGCAGCCAGTATTACCGCACTTTTCTGAAAGGCAATCCAGCCATGGCAGTGCTGCACAGCTGAACACGGGGCTCCCATAAATAATTAGTATTGCAAACCTTCACCTTGCCTTTTATCTTTGTCACGGTGACTGGAATGCAACCCACTACCATCTGCGATTACACTTCACGCGTCACTAAAACCACAAGGTATGTTTTTTACACCAGTGATGTCCACCTCTCCGCCCAGCAGCTCTGCTCATAAATCTCACTTTTTTCCAAAGATGTTAAGACCCACTGGCAACATCTGAAGACCTGCCAAGCATTTGCCTGAAATATTAATATATTGTTGAAAACAGAAGCACTTGACAAAAGACATATCTGACATTTCCAAGGAGTGTCTGGTGAGTTACAGTATCTGGAACGTATCTGCTGTGAGCATGATGGAAGAAGTGGTTCAGAATAATTTTTTGCAGCAGGAAGCAGTTTTCGCGAGGACCTTGCTTCACTGAAAGGAAGCTGCTGATAGAATCTGTCCTTAAATAGGTGTTATGTTTATTGCCATTGTATTGATTATAATAATATCAATCTGAGCTACCACATTCAAGCAAGATGTGGTGCATTCAAGCAAGACGTGCAAAGCGAGTTGCCTGCGGCAGGCTGATGGCCCCATGGCTTTATCTGCTCTTCTACAACGCTGTGTGCTGCATGATCTGTAGCACTGACTGCATAATAAAAGCAAAACAAAAAGAAACAAACAGCTGTGCATATTTTTAAGATCCTCTGAAAGCTCTGTTTAAGCTTTGAAAACAAGTACAGCCCAAACAGTGAAATAAAAATAGTGACAAAAATAATCCCAATCAGACAACCCAAACCAGCAGCCTTTTCTTGGGCACACGGCAGTGATCCTAACCAAAGCCAGGGACACTGCTTAGGGCAGAGGCTTCCTGTGGAGAAAGAGCCCATTCCCCAAGGGATCAGCGCTCATCTCAGTACACCCACAGACTGACAAAGTGTTTTTATTCTGAAGATTCTTTTGGTACCCAAAACGTATTTACTGAAGTGCTGCCTTTCCCTCAATCACACAGCTGAGAGGGCTCATGAGTTCTTATCGATGGGCTTGAGTAAAAAGACAGAAACACTTCAGGTAGACTGATGAGTATTGCATGGGTGCTACAGGTGTTTAAGAACAAGCTGGCAGAACATCAGTCAGAACTGAGATGTCAGGAGCTGATCTTGCCTGGGGTGAATGATTCAGTCCTGTGGCTCTTCAGTACCACTGAGTCCCATGGGCAGGAGGAGGAAGGCTGGAGCAAGCCATAGAGATGACAAAATTCTCAGAAAGATACAACATCTTGGAAAGAAAGTTAATGAAAGCAAGCTTTGGGAAAATGCAAAGAATATCAGAAATTTGAATCTTGAAACTTGCCTGGGGCATAATTTTTTAAAAAATTAAGCTACTATAAAAAGCACTGGCTTGATGACTGTGTTTCCTTACAGCTCTGTGATATTTATTTTCACTATAAAATGGTGCTGTGAACAGTAGCATGTGTTTTTTGCTAAATGATTCAGCGTCTTAGTGAAAAGGCCCAGTGATAGGCTTTGGTAAACCTCATCCAGAGCAGTGAAGGACACAAATAGAACCATAGAATGGCTTAGGTTGGAAAGGACCTTAAAGATCAACTCAGCCCAAAATCCTGCTGTAAGCAGGGTTGCTGACCTCAGGGCTCTGGGTGAAGCTGTACAGTCAAGGACCAGGAGAAGGACCACTCCTCTGACATGCAGCTCTACTGGTAAATGACAGTTTAATTGCTAGGAGAAAGCCTGGCTCATTCTCCTCTCTGCTGATTGGCTCCTCCGTAGAAAGGAAAAGCCACTGTGGCACTGGAGGAAGCTGCTCATGACTGGGGGAACAGGGAAAAAGAAATAAATACTTAAATAGCAGTAACATGCAACACTACTAGGACATGTCTAGTTTCACCCTGAGGATAAGGCAGAACTCTTACACTTTTTACTACCTTGGATTCAAGACCTGATTCGGAGACCTTGAAAACTTTTCACTGAATTCCGTGGAGTTTGGATCACACCTTCCATCTACCCAACAGCATGGAAGGGGGAAAAGTTACACAGACTTTTCCTCCTGAAAAGATCCAGGAAAATAGCTCAGGCAGAGAGAAGAAGTATATTGTGTTGTTGTGCGGGAGATTTTCAATGTATTTTTGTTTTGTTTTTCCACAGCAGCTTATGCCTGGATTATTTTTAATGTTACATTCCTCTCCTTTTTGCGATTTCCAAGAACAGCCTGCAGGCTGTTGGACCCACAGATCATTAACAGAGCAGCAGGATCTTCTGCAGACCAGTGCAGCTCGTGGCCCAGCTGGCAGTTTGTGCTCCCAGAGAGATGGAGAATGGAGGGGTCATCAGGGAGGGAAAGCACAGAGCCCTGTGCACATGTCTCTCAAGGTCTTTGCAGAACAAATGCCACCATTCATGGTTGAAGGAGTTTGATAGCAGAACTTGCAAACTCCACATGGCCCATGGGCTATCCCAGTGGCTCATGAGGAAGCTCAGACAAAGAGAGTGCGTGGTTTGTGGCTCCTGATGTTGGCTAACAGGAGCCACACTGCTGTCTGGTTGGATCCTGGTCCCAAAGCAGTCTCACTGTTCTGGTTTGTGTCCTGGCTGAATTAATTTGCCACTCAGTTTTTTTGAGAGACCCAAGAGAACTGGCTCTTGGTGTGAGAGTCCTACTAGCCAGGATGCTGACGTTTCATAAGCATCACATTTGTTTCTTTTTGCATCCTTTTGGCTTAGGAGCACATAGATACATTCAACGGGAACTGTCCTAAAAATAACACCTTCAGAACAGTTGGAAAATCAGGACTTGTATTTTTTAATGATTACCTTAAGCAGTCCTGTCTTATGATCTGGTCTTGAAACTGGAACTAGGCAAACAAAAAGAGTTTTTACACCTTGTCGCTTTTACGATAAGAAACCTTTTAATGGCCTTTTAATTAATTAGCTACCACAACTTCCAAACTCTTGGCAGAGCCTCAATAAAACCACTCCTCATTATGGTCTTTTATTCAAAGTACATTATTAAGGGATAAGCAAGCATGAAGAAGCTGCTTTCTCCCCACTTTCTCCCCAGTCCAGCGGTGTCCCCCTAGGCACCAGATCTGCTATGTCAACAACTGGCCAGGAGAGGCTGTGGATGGGGATACCCTGCAGCAGTGCTGAAGGGGCCAGGAGGACAGAGCAGAAGGATGTCAGTACCACCCTGCCACAGGCTTGTTTGCTGCTGATAACCATTATCTGTATTCTCCTGGGATACAGGGGGATTATAAAGCCTGCGGCTCTTCTTAGATCACGGTGCAGCTGTCATGAAGCTCCCTTACAGCTCCCCTCTTTCTCACAGGAGAGATCTTTAGGCAGAGCAATGTGCCAATAAACATGATGTCAGTAAAGAAAAAAGCCATCCGAGTACAAATAAGAAAAGTCAATGCTTCTTTAGCTGTGGTCAGTCTCTAAGCATCTCCATGAGCTAGATATTGCCAACAGTAAGCCCAGCTCCTGTGCTCTGCCTCTCACAAATGGCTTTGCTCATGCAGAATCAAGCACTGGCAGGACTAATATCAATAGTGGATATTAGAGGAATACACACAGTTACACTAGGGAAAAGCATATGATCTGGAGCATGCCCTTGGGTGCCCATTTTAAAATGAAAATTCAGAGTCTTGGTCCTTCAGCAGTCCTCAGCTGAACAAGCCTAATACCATATCCTCAGGATATGTCAGCATGGATCACACTGAACATCGACCTTTCTAGTCTTACACTGTAAGCTGGCTCATTATTCCCAGCTAACACAATTATCTCTGCTCCTATTTTCCACACAGTCTCAATACCACACAGACATTTCAAACTGATAGTTTAATTAAATTTTGGCAGATGAGGTTATTTCAGTTCCTGGATTATCAGCGGATAAATCTGGCACTTGTGCTTTCAGAAAGGGAATAGACTCTATTGATTTTTGTGGGCCCCTTCCAAATCAGGATATTCTATGCCCTATGTGGAGACTACAATTTCAGGGAAATGAATTTCATCAGCATCTGAAATCCCTAAAAATCATGATCCTTTCATGCGTTTTGAGTTGAACATTCTGGGATAAAAGCCATCAAGACCACCTGTGGGAACCTTCTCTTAGGAACACAAGGAGACCTAGAAATCCAGCTATTCCTCTATGCTGAGGAAAGATCTGTAAGAGGTTTAGACTGTATCCATGCAGCCAAGATCTGCTTGGCCATGGCTTTTACCAGCCAACAGAAGAGCACTATTTCTGTGCGCTATGTTGTGTGAGTAGAGTTCAACCACAGCCATGGTAGGACTGGCAAGGATCAAAAGACAGACAAGGACACTCTAGTGACCTGATGAGTGCAAATTGGGCCCAATGAATATGTAGCTCCCTGCAAAGGGGATGGATTAGACCATTCCCATCATGAACTCTCCCACAGTAGGACACCAAATTAGTCAGACAGCCATGCAAACTGACTGAGAGGGACATAGTGCCTAACAGGAGACAGGACTTTGTATGGTATGCACGGGGCAGAGAATTTAAGGATTGTATAAAGCTTCCTACCAATTTTCAGGGGACTGTGGAAATGTATAAGTCTCAATAAAGGATGCTTAGAAGAGAAATTAGGGATCAATATGACTTAGGAAAATATCAAACGTGGAAATGGAAAAGACCACTTTCCAGGCATATTCTAAGCCTGAAAATTATCCCTTCCAAGTTCAGAAGTGTCATTATCATCATTTAAAATGACCCATGCAACTCACAGAGAAATATCTGACTTTGAGAAACCTCTGACTTTGAATCTCTTATAGAATAGTCCAACACTCGCATTTTTACTGAATCATAGCCTCTTCGAGAATGGAATGACGGTGGTTTGCCAGTTATCCTTAAATCAATCCTTCAGCCAGACAGGCTTGAAGATAAAGTAAGGAATGAATTTATTCAGGAATCCAAAGATCAACAGTACAATCTCCTTATTTAGAGGCAGCTGCACAGAAACAGAAGAGGACTTTGCTTACAGCTGCAGACAGATTATTCTGTTTTCTGTTTAACCAGTTAAAAAACTCTCATCGTGCTTGCACAACTTTCTGCTAGAAACACACATTTAAGCAAGATCTGATCCAGAGCAACTATTTCATTGAAGGGATCCTTGCACATCTCTTTTGCCCCCTCATACTTCTCACATTTGCTGCCATCACATAACCTGCGAAGCCCTGATGCTTCCTAGGGAGGTGGGATCTCCTCCTGCCCAGACAGGGCAGTGGTTCTCATTTTAATGTGTGCTGACTGTGAAGGAAAGCTCTAGCTTAAAGGCAGAACAGAATTGAAGCCTCCTTGTATCAGTTCTTTATGTGCTCAGAACACTAGCTCATATATATGCGTAAGACAGCAATCATGGTAAACATAAACATATGAACAGTGATAATGCGTATAATTAATTAGACCTGGACTGAATTGAGACAAGAATTAATGTTAACCAAATCATTTCAGGATGACAATGACATGAACATGCTTGGCATGAGCAATGTCCTTGCAATACCTCATGAGGGCATTTTCTTCCTTCAAAGGCATGGATATAACAGATGAAAGTATTCTGGAAATCTAGAAGTGATTTTTATAACCCAAAATACTTTCAAAACTTAAAGTCATTTACCTTACTCCATATTCTATTATCACAGTTCTATTTTCATGCTCTTCCAAATCCAGGATCCACTTGCATCAAGTCATCCCTGTGTTTGGATCACATGACAATTGTGCCTACTGTCCTTTGCCAGTTTTCAAAACAGATCACTAATGGCAAACACCACAGGACATTTTTTTAATTCTTTGTTAAGATTAGTAGACATATTTGCCACTGCCATATCAGCATCAGTAAGAATAATCATGGGTTGTTTGGCCTTAACCTGATCTCATGTCTATGAAGAGTGATTTTGACCTACATGCTACTTTACTTGTACAAGAACTGCTAGCTGGTGAGTGTTGTACAGGAGCGTAGTCTTCTTAGTAAACAAGGTGGTTTCCTCTTCTCGAGGCTGAACAGTCCCAGCTCTCTCAGCCTCTCCTTTCATCCTCTTGGTGTCCCTGCGCTGGACTCTCTCCATTACGCCCATGTCCTGGAGTGCCCAGCACTGATCACAGTGCTCCAGGTGCAGCCTCACCAGTGCTCCTCAGTACCTCTTCTGCAGCACTGAGACTTTTTTTTTTGTTTGTTTCTTTTTTTTGTTGTTGTTGCTGTTTTTTAAAGATACAACTTCTCCCATTCTATTAGACGTTATTACATTATTGTCTTTCTTTTTTTTTTCCCCCTAAATTTTGGTCTCCAGAAGGCAGAGCCAACTACAGAGCTCATTCAGCACTGGGATCTAATGTTGATTTAGGATTTACTTTGATGATGCATAGAGTTGAACATTATCTTTTCCCTACAAGCACTTTGGTGTGCAAAGCAGAGATAGCAGCTTCTCCTTCTTTCTCTGCTCATCTCTCTTTGCTTCCAGGCTCTGCAATGCCAGGAGATCTTTCTTTTTGTACTCCTCTAGGATTGGCAGCTATCAAACTTGTTCAGACCTATGAACTGCAAATCACGAACAGTACCTGCTGCTTGCACAGGGACTGAGAAAAATATATTCTTTTTTATATGCACAGGAGCACATTCCTTCTGAAAGCCAGAAAGAAGCACTGCTGTCAGCTGAGCAGAAGCCAAGTTTAGTGCAAGTACAGAGCAAGGAGAGGCATGAACCTCTGGAATCCATCCTGGCAGGGTGCTCTGTGGAATATTTAATGCCCGTGCCCAAATGTTACATGGCAGGTTTGTTTACAGAAGAGTTGTCCAAGAGATGCTTGGGCTATGCTCGACAGCTGCCCTTTTCTCCAGCCGCTGGCATACCTGGTGGTTGATTTATTGATTAGAGTTGCTTTCCTCAAGCCTTCTGCTTTCAGGGCACAGCCGTGCTCCAGCAGCTGTGTAACAATGGCTGCAGCTTATATTCAGCGTGCAGCCCCTGCCAAAACTGTGCCAGGCACAATGCTGTCGTGCACAGCTTCATGAACAAGGAATGAAGCGAGAACATTCATCCACCAAAAATGAAGAGGAGCCTTAGGGAGCCCAGGCTGAACAGGGAAGTGTGAGGATGAGGTGAAGGGGGAAAACTGGTGGGATGAAAGTAGTGTGGGAGCGCTAAAGAGACAGAGCTGTGTGTTGCATGGCTTGAGCAGAAGGGGGTGACTGGCAGACTGGTGCCCAGGGCAGAGGACAAGAAGAGGGAGGGGCATGGATAGTAAAAGGTAAGACAAAAAGAGATGGCGGAGCTTGAGAAAATGCAAAAGAAAAAAAATAAATGACTGCAATGCTAAGTATTGCATTGAATGATGGTCTGGGAAGCATACAGCTGGCAATTAGAAAAGGATCACAAAATTCATAGTCAGGATACATGCAAAAACAGACCTCAGCATTGCAGAATGGATATATGTCACTATCCTCCCACTATATTTTATGCAGGAATATCTTTTTTGCAGTATAAAAATGGCACTACAGTGTGTTTTTTTCCCATCAGAAAATCAGAGCACTCTTTGCACACTGTGATCAGTGTGCAGCTAACAACTAAGCTGTTTCAGCTGACAGGGCACACACAGCAAAGATGTGTCACTTCCCTGCTCGGCATACTTTGCGTTTGGTTTCTGGTTTCTGTGCTGAGACACTTAATGGCTAAACATGTCTGTCAAAGCCTGCAAATTAACACTTGGCCATATAACTAATTATTTACGTTTGAATCCCTTCTGAAAAACCTGAGCAGCTCTGATCACGATACGAGTAGTTCTGTTCAAATGAGGAGCTGCAGTCAGGTTAAATGTCAGCTTCTCTGTGCAACCTGAGAAACAATCTTGGCCATAAAAACAGGCCAATTTAAATATGCGTAGTTCCTTTCAGCTCTGTGAGTTGTCACAAAAGGTATCACTGGAACAGGTCAAGTATTAACATAACCTGCTAAAAACTTCCTGTGCGATGGGTGAGAAAAGATGCAAAATGGTGACTCAACAAAGAGCCAAAACAAGCATTTGAGGCTTATTATAGTCACACGATCTGGAGAAGGGGAACCAGTGAGTGTCAGGTTTAATACTCGTTTTGGCACATGCATCCAGACTAATCAAGACTCTCCAGCAAAATTTTTCACATTGTGCTAAGTGGCCTTAAAGTTATGTGGTCCCCCTGGGCAGTGCTTCTATCAGGATTGCAACGAACAGCTAGCAAAGATTGAATTACTAGTTACCCAGCTGGGTAGGCCTCCAGAGAAGCTTGTACACCACAAAGCCAGCACCTGCTGTTTATAAACAAAATTTGTTAGCATTGCTATGCTTGTTTCCAATTTCACCAAGGCAATGCCAAAGAGGGAGGACACCTGCTCTGTTCCCTGCTGTGCAGATGATACAAGGCTTGAACATTTTGTGGAAGATTTTGGATTTATCACCACTGCCAGCTGTGTCATCACAGTTTCATTTTTTGCACTTTTTTGGAAAGTATCTTTGAAGGTAATACAGTAGTTGTACTAACTTTATAGCTGAATTCCTGTCTAGTATGTCCTAAGAACAGCCTAGTGATTGTGATGTAGCTCATGCAGAGGGAACAGTTTTGCTGTGAGGTGGGCAGAATTATTAATGACATTGGAAAAATCCCCACATTATTAGAAAAGAAGTCATACACCCAACTTCGAGCCAGTTCAGCCAAGCTCTCCAGAGACTTCAAAGCACCTTATAGACTTCTTTAAAACAGCAAAAGGGAGCTATTTCCCTACAGCACACATCCAGGTCCCCACCCAGCATGCGCCCAGGGGCAGAAGAAGCAGAGAAGGGGCTGTTGCAGCCAGTGATAACTTTTTGCTGGGAAACATGCTCATAATGGAAGGGCAGCAAAGACTGTGAAGAGTCTGTAGGGCGAGGTGTGTGAGGAGCAGCTGAGGTCCCTCACTGTGCTCAGCGCAGAGCAGGGAGTTGAGGGGAGGCCTGATGGCTGCTGCAGCTCCTCACAGGGAGCAGAGGGGCTCTCTTTCTTTCTCTCTTTCTCTCTTTCCCTCTTTCTCTCTTTCTCTCTTTCTTGAAATCTTAGTGTATTCTTCAGATTATGTTCTCAGCAACGATCACTCATAGCTTCCCCTAGAAGTGGGAAATCTGAGACTCTGGGAACTTAATATGATTTTTCAAAGTGCTCAGCACTTGCAGCTCCCCTGCCCTTCAGTGGGACCTGCATGCACTTGCTAGTTTTGATAACATGGATGTGTCATGGCCAAGGTCACGCAGTGAGTTAATGCCAGAACTGAGACTGTTATTACTTATTAGGGGCACACTGGTGATTATACCTATGCTTAAGGCAATCCATATCTTCTGTTACAAAAGTGCGTTCGTCTCTTCTGTATGCCAAAATAAAACTGCTTAGGCTGAAATTCCTTATCCATACATGCATGCGTGCACTGAGAGCAGGTAGAGCAGAGCTCTCACTTGCTTCATTTGCTTGTGGCAATTCTCATCTTTCAGTGCTAGCTTCACAAAACTGTATTTCTCTCAGATAACAGTTATCTCATGGAAAAATGCCTCCCTTCTGAAAGGAGTCCTGAAAGTTTCTTTTGCTTGTATACTTGTGCTTGCTAGCAGAGTGAGGTGCAGGGTGATAAAGATGTTAATTCAGATGGGCAGGTGAGTTTGCAAATAGGGCATGGAAATTCACTGTTACTAGGTCTGCTTGTCCCATCCACTCTGAACTCAGGTAATCCCTTGGATCATTTTGTCCTTGCCACCCACACATAGTCATATCTCTGCCTGTAGTTAAGTGAAACCTGCTGAGATTTATTAGGACTTAGGTTGATGGCTTATGAGGGTAGATTTAGTTTGGACCGAAGAAGTCTTAGCGTGATCCAAAAACAGCAGCTAGCACAGAGTGAAGAACTATTTCAGCCAAAATGGGAAAGGGCAGACGTGGGGGCCATGAAACAGCTGCAAAGAGCAGTGGCCTTTTGAGAGCTGTAACGTTTGCTGGGCACATAAATGGAGGAGTAATGAAGAAATGAGGTCTTCTTTTTCAACCCTGTTTGCCCTCTGAAAATACACCTACAGCTCCCTCTGTCTAAACAGGCACAGTTCTGTCCTCCCTTTACTCAAGGCAGTTGTCTCTGGATGTGCAAAGTGTAGCCTCAAACAGGGCCATTACAGAGGGGAAGGAAGGCAGCAGTGTAGACTGTGGATGGATCAGTCCATCTTGGTGTAAGTGGGAAAGGGGATGGAAAAGGCACAAAGAGGAAGGTTCTGAGGTTTTTCCAAGAAAAGTTTGGATTTAGAGGTGTTGGGTGTCTGAATTTTCAAGTTGAGGCTCATCCGCATCATTGACTTTGGAGAGTTGTGAGCTGCTCTGACTGAGCGTGGTAGATTTTAAACTCCCCAAGCATTTGGGTTCAAAATCAGCTCAGAAACTGATTGAAAATAAAAAATAAATTGTCAAGGTTATTGAACACAGTTTGCTTCAGTCTCAGGCAGTCCCCAGGTCAAAACCTGTGGGAATTCAGTAGTGAATTCTGGCAAATATCTGTTCTCAAATGAGAACTATTTGGCTGGAAGCAAGAAAATGGTCTGGGCCCAGCACAGGCAATTTTGTGTCACACTACAAGAAGGACATCTCGCACTGCATGCAAGGCATTTCCCAGAGCCATAGTAATCAAAAGTTAGCTGCCTGCTGTAAGCTATCTGCCTCCCTCTGCAGTCAGAGGCATGGGCACCTCCGCTAAACTGAAAGCATGCAGATAACTACCTTGGACATGATTTAAGCTTTGGATGGCAAAAAGTGGGTGAGCTGAACTGCTGCTGACAGTGGGCATAGAAAACAAGAAGTCACAGGGCTCCAAGCATTTAATCTTGCACTTAGCTTTGCAGTGATGACATCCTCTTGGAGCCTCAGCTCAAACCATAGGGCAGGAGGGGAAGCCAGACAGAAGCTAGATCCTTGGAAATCAAACATACTGGGCTGTTTCCTATGATAATCTTGTCTGTATTCTCGAGCTCAAATTCAGGTCCTCCTTTGCAGATGTGCTAAAATGTCTCATTTGGAAGAGGAGCAGAGATGACTTCTGGGTACAAAAGGGGAGAACAAGCAAACAGGCTGATGGCTCGATAAAACATCTGAATCTACCATTCCTGATGACAAATGCTAATCCCATCTTCCTCACTACATGTGCTCACAAAATATTGGCCACTGGCAACATCTCTGCAGGCTCCCTCTTCCACTCTGGCTCTGCTGTTAAGTCTCTGGCAGTCAGTATCATATGCACCTATCTCTAAACCCCCCAAATTAGATTAAAGGCTCAAAGGCATCATAACACATTTTTAATCCCTGTGCTACCTGCTATGAACAAAAATGTCAGAACAGCAAGGTCAGATTCCCATGGATATCTGTCAGCAGAGATCTTCCTGTAGAAAAGACAGTACCAGGACAAGCCGCTGAGATTTTCATGTTAAAGCTGTGCTGAAGATTTACATCCTTCTTGGCTGCCTGGGTGCTGGCATCTCCTGTGATTTACAAATAATAGCAGAACGAGTCCTCATGGTGAGGATCAGTGATAGAGCTTCTAACCCCAGTAATGTAATCCGGTAATGACTGGATTACAGGACCTCGATGAAGTTCCCACAGTGGCAGTGCTTTAAAGCTTTCAGCATTTCCTTTGCATTCATAAGGTGTAGAAAACAACTATTCTAGCACAGCCACATTCCTTTGCCTCAGAAGAGAGGATCATCTGAAATTCTTGCTCCATACCCTCCCTTCAGCCCTGTAGGCAGCGGGGCTGGCTCTGATGCTACTGATTCATGTAGATGGTGAAGGGGCCACAGGGTGGCTGCCTCACAGTCTGCATCATCAAGCAGTCAAGTAGTGCCCCAAATAAAACTAGAACTGTTTAAATAGGGTGCTATTCATATCAGAAATAGTATAGTCTGAAGGAGCAGGGAAGTGATCATCCCTCTGTACTCAGCACTGCTGAGGCTGCACCTTGAATGCTGTGTTCAGCTTTGGACCCCTCACTGCAACAAAGATATCGAGGCTGTCAAGCATGTCCAGAGGAGGATCTGTCAGGGGGCCATATTCACCCTAATATCATTCCCAGTTTATTGTTGTTATTTGTATTGTTTATACAAATGCTCTCTGTAATCAAGCTGACACCTGGAGATTAAACTGCCACCAGTGCCCAGAGTACCTAGAGAGGGCTGGGGACCACTGTCTTTTCTATGGGGTATTCTTACAAATTGGCCCAGATCTTTAAACATACAAATGAAAAAATTGGCTAACAGGAAAAGGCTGAAACTATCCAGAGCTGTCCAAACATATGTCCTAACTACCACATTTTTGCTGATTATACGGCTTTTCATAACTGTTTATTGTTCTGGGAAATGAGAAGGGACTGTTTACACAGTAGCTACAGGAACATGTGGCAAAAGGCTGCTAACTCTTGGATGAACAATATTTTCATCAAGAAACAGTAGGATATTTCTCATATCTCCCTAAGCTGAGTCTCTAGGCAATGCTCTTAGGCCACGGAGCTTGGAAGCTGGGAGGTTTCGTACGGACAAAGGCAGATGTCATCTGTTCCAGGAGACTTGAACTCGCACTGTCAAATTATGTTGCTTGGCAGGGGTTGAGGACATTTTGCTATGAGCTTTTTTATGTCGAGATGAACCCTTCAAATGCTTACTTCTGATTGGTTTGGCATTAAAACCATAAAACCTGACTGGGCTCCAAATCAAACCATAAATCCATTTGTCATGTCAAAAACCCTGGCACACATTTTGTATCAGTATCCAGTCTGCATGGCTTGACCAAACAAAGTGTTCAGAGAAGAGCTGAAAGGTGACATGACCTCCTAAAAACTATTGAACTATCAACGCTTTGAAGAGAAGGAGATGTAGAGAATGGGACATTTTTTGGGACAGTGGAAGTAATAGATTGATGGCAGATAATCCTGCTTCAGTCGGAAGAGACAACAGATCATCTCAGTTTAAAAAAGTAGTATTTCATCTGAGACATATGTTGCCGTGTAAGGGAGAATCCTTTTCTTGCACATAGATGTTGCCCAACGCTCTTTCTTCATCCGTGTGTTGAAGAAGATTACCTTTTCTTCTCCTAAAAAGCACCTTAAAATAGTACAACATTCTGATCGAGGACCACAACTGTGCTGCATCTTGCTCTGCAGAAACACGTCGAATACAGAAATGGATCCAGTATGGGCAAAGAGCTAGGCTGTAGTCCTGATTCTGCACTGAGCCTTGCTTGGGCAGTTTCATCTCTGCAGCCAGAAGGGCTGTGCCCACAGGATATGCCAAAAGACCTCTCTTTCACCTCTAATCTCTCATTCCTTAGATGTAGGAGTGCCCCCTAACCCAGCTCTACACTCCCTCACAGTGAGCAGGGGGCCCAGAGGGGAGAGCGGGCTCCTGAGCTGTGAGGCCCCTGCCCACACCCACTGATCTGTGACCTCAGGCTGCTCACGAATGTTATTTTCTTGCTGGGAAGTGACAGCACTGGCACTGTCTTCCCCTGGGATCAAACAGGGCAGAATGAGGAGGGTATACCGCTATGCAATTAGGCTGTATGCCTGGATGGACAGACCAACAGATGAAGGGAAGCTGGAGTTCACCGCATCCACAGAGCAGCTGGCATTTCTGTTAATCCCAGAGCTTTGGGGAATAATCGAGAAGTTAAAGTTGCTTCTAGCTCAATGAAAATATCAAATCATACAATAGTGCTGGCTTTCTGAGGGACACTCACAGGAGATCCTGAAAGTAGGTGAGTGTATTTTGAGATCCGGCACTCTCAAATGGAGCAGGTCAGGAGCACAGCAGCCCTTTCCATTGGGGGCCTTGTGTTGCTATATCTGTGATGCCTTAAAAGGCCGGTGGCACAGAGGTGCTACAGTCCTTATCTCCTCTGGGTGCCTGGGGCTCTGGAGATATTATATTTATAGCTCATCTGAAGTACAAATGTCTAACTGTCTAATTACTAAATACATAGTGTGGGTAATCCAATAAAGCCACGAGTCCCTGCATTTGCTCCCATCCTTTGCACGCTCACAAACGGAGGCACCACCGAGCTGCAGCAAGGTAAGGCAGTGACCTGTCTGGGTTTTACCATCCTTTGGCCCCTTTTCTCCTTTTCACCTTCCTTCTGCAACAGGGGCTGGAAGTTTCTCAGGGCTTTGGGCAGACATCACAAGGGGAGGGCTTCTTTCTCACCGGAAAAGGAGATTTCAGGTTGTTTGTTCATTTCTTGTTGCCAGGGCACATACAGAGTATCTGACTTTGTATTTCCAGCCCGCTTTTGGGAACCAGGTGCTAAGTAGCAGCTGCTCTTTAGTTTCTGCACTAATAATATGCTGTCATGTTTCCATGTTCTCAAGGAATACAACCATGTCTAACTACAAACACTTTCCTGGTTTGAATAGGAAACTGAATGACTTCAGGCGGAAAGTGTGTGATTAGTTTTCTTTTTTCCTCTCTATCAGCATTTTCTTCTTTATGAAAGGGGGAAAAAAGAGGGCAGAAGGAACATTTTATTTTTTCCCTCTTTGAGACAATTTCCTAACAGCCTGCAAGGAAAGAAAGCCAAATTACAAGCGATGCTTGTTGATTTCTGGTTTAAACAATTGCTTGATATGGGTTACAGCAGCTGTGTGAAGAGGGAAAAGAAAGAAAAGCACTAAAACATGTCTGTGTGTCAAAGCACGAATTCTTCAGAACCAGACTATAAAATAGCATTAGTAATAACTGCCAAATGCCAATTATCAGGCCATTGTTACATTAAATTCCTTTTAACCTCATCTCATGAGAGCATTAATTTTCGAATGAAGCTGATAAAAGAAGACCTCTTTGGAAAAATAAGGTTGTTTGTGCATATGTATATGTGTGTATGTATGTGTCTTTGGATGGATTTATGCACACATTTTTAATATAAACATCCTTATAAGGAAAGGCTCTTTCATCCAACGACCACAAAGACTGATACAAAGGTAATAACTACTTATTTTTAGCCCAAGAACTAAAGCTATCACTTTTTACACTAGAGTTTGCTTATTGTGTTAGGAAATGAAATGAAAGGAGTTGTTTTGTTATTTTTTTCCAAAATACTGAGCAACCATTGTTCAGTAGGCTTTGACAGGACCTCAGGTCCCCATCACCTCTGGTTGAACCCAAACCTAAAACTCATATGAAGCGTCACCTCCCTTCAAAGCACTAGGAATTGAGCTCAATCCCTATGTGAAGATTTAAAAGGCAAAAGAGTAGGCCCTTAGCTGATCCCAAACTTCTGAAGGTCCACTGACTTTAGCTGGGATGTAGATATTCACATCAAGTGCTGATTGGGTCCATCACTGTGGAGAAGTTGAATCCAGTCTCAGGGCCGTCTCTGCCTCCATCACAGCAGTACATGCAATACCCTCTGCAGTGTTCTGGGTCCATGTCTGTGCCACTACATGCTCCTTGTATCAAAAATACAACAACCAAAAATAGCCACATAGATGGACTTACTCCCTAACTATTCCCAGGTGGGAGAGCCCAAGCTGATGTTTGCTCAGCTGGCTAGAGTGATCAGTGAGTTGCAATACCTGGGAATACCCTGAGGTCTTTTTTGGTTCATGACACAGCCTGTAAGTCTGCTTCCACGTTTCCGTCTTCCGCTGAGGAGGACACTGCCAGTGGGTTTGTCCTCAGTTAGCATGTCTCGTCTGGATGAGCTCTCCAGGCTTCCTCTGGCAGGAGGCTGTGAACATTTATGTAGACTGCATTGAGACAGCAAGCTTAAGAACAAGCATGTTCCATCTTTTATGTGAAGAACAGCACATAATTTCATCAGAAGTAAAAAGAAGTGGTAAATACCAAATAGTCTGCACGCATGTCTATCTTATCTAGAGGCTTACTATCCCCTCAAGAATGCTTTGGAAGGCTTAACTTCTTCAAACACCACTGCATGCATATCCTTCTGTTCTACTGCATCTATGGTCTGTACTGCTCAGTTGCATACACAGCTCTGATCTGCTTGTCCCCAGTACTGGTGAAATGAGTTTTGTAAATTGGCTGCAGACCAAAGGTAGCACTTCCCACCAACGATCGCAGTGTTGGCTTTGAGTGGGCCACCAGCACATGCTGGGAGCTGCCCAAGCCAGACTTGCTGCTCCCCTTGGCCATTTTTTTCCCCAGGATCCTGCAATTATGTTCAGCTGGTGTGCCTGTGTAGTAAATTGTGCAATGAAGAAGTTGTGCGTGAAAACAACATTTCTAAATAGAGCAGTTTCACCTCCCTCGTGCTTGAAATTTTCTAATGTCCTCAAATTATTTATCTATCATTCAGGCCTCAGACTAAAACAATAGGAATAAAACAACTATTCTGGTTGGCCTCTTAGTATTAAATTATCATTGTTGCTGTACTGACAGTGTTCCCTCTTAAAAAAGAAAAAAAAAAAGAAGCAAAAGTAGCATTCCAATCATGTGCAGCAAAACATCAGTGTTGTTTGTTGTTTTGTTTTTTTTTAAATGTTGGCCAAAGTTATTCAGCTTGAAAAAATGCAGGAACATGCATAGTAGTGCAGATTTTTCAGTGGATTTGAATTTAAAAGTGAAATAAAACAAAAAGACCAAAAGCTTGTTCCCAAAGTGAACCCATGCTGAAGGCAGTCTTTCCAACAATAATACTTTGTTCTTACCTAGCATTTTAATATATGATTAACGGGTGAATATCTTTACTTATTCCTCTCCAAACAGCAAACCACCAGAACAGTGCAGACTTTTGATTGCAGCTGGCAGGAGGCTGGGAGTGGGTAGACTCATTCAAATGCTTCCTTAATACAGAAAATATAAAAGGCCATTTTTACAAGGAAGAAAGCTAGAGAAGAAAGGGAATGTAAATACTGACTCGGGAGTGAAATTCACACCACAGAAAGCAATGGGAATTTTCTCAGAAACCTTCACTGTTTTTTTTAAATCTCAAATTTTCTCCTTTTCCTTCTAATTTTTGCAGTGCTATATTTGAGTAGATTTGTCTCAGCAAATGGTTTTCGCATTTTTTCTTACAAGTCTTCCTTGTTTCATATCTGCGTATTTTGTAACCCGAGCACAGGCAATCTGAAAGCTTCAGACACTGTTGTTTTTCAGTTAGATGAATTGTTACTGGCTTTAATACTTTATCTCTGGCTTTATGTCTCAGTGAGTACAGTTTCACACTAGCAAATGTCAGACAGTTTCAACAGTGTTCATCATTGAACTGATTAGCTCAGAGAAGCATAGGTCATATTACATGGAGTCCTCATTTTTCTGAAAGTTGTTTGAGCAATCCTGCCTGGCTTTGCTCAGCTCATTCTGACACAAACATGGAAGGAACACTCACAGGACACATTTTAAAAGGATCCGTCAAGTTCTCAAAATGTTTCTGGTGATTTACTGGCTACTATTACAAGTACCACTGAGAAGCAGTGAAACTGAAGGAGCTAGAAGATATTTCTCACCTATTCTGCATTATATTTTTTAGTTCTGCATTTTGTGTGAAGCCACCTGTATGGATTTTCTTTTATGGTTAATTTTTCCTACTATCTCAGTGAAGTTTTCATATCACAAAAAATGAGAGGAAAAACCTCTGTAAAAAAGAGTAGAATGAGTAATGAAGTGGGAGCAGGAATTGTTTCAAACACATAGAAAACAAAGGCAGTGAGCTTTCAAATCAGCGTATTCCCCTGTCAAGCTCAACAGATTTTTACTGAAGACTTACTAGAAATTTGCCTACTTTCTGTCGGAGGAAAATAGGTAACTGCATCTCTTTTTGGTAGACTGCAGCTAAGGAAGCAAAGCCCTGCCTGCATGGAGATTACCATGTGAAAACAAGGATACCTACCATCCTCAGATACCACCACACAGAAACCCATTATTCTGCCTCTTACCCCACTTTTTAAGTACTTTTTAAGTACTTTTTAAGTACTGAGTATCCTGATTTCCTCTGTATGAAGTCCATCGACTGTCTCAGTGCAACACTCCCCACAGCCCCCAGCGCTGGCAGTGTTTGAAATGCAGGCACAGAAGGCAGCATGCCACTTCATGGGCTCAGGCATCATTTAAAATACAACAAGAAAAAAGGTGCTAACACTGGCGTGGCGCTCCTGATACAGAATGATAAAAGACAGGAAGCTGTTAGAATAATTCCAGTTTGTGGTAGTTTTCAAATTCTGTGTTTAAACTTCAGGTCAGGAGTTTGAATGAACACAGGACAAATGCTTTCTGTGCTGGCTACTCGTATGGTTTGGTTTTCGTAAAGTCAAGTTGCTTTGCAGTTTATTTTTTCTCACAACATTCTTTTAGAGGAGAAAAGTAGCATCTTTCCCTAATTTAGAAATGAAAAGAAAGGGCCAGGGCCAAGAGCAGACTACTGTGGTGAGGATCCACAGGCTGAGAGACCCAACTAAGGGCTGCTGTGACCTACAGCTCCAAGATTAATGTCTTGGAGAGAGATTTTTTTCTTTCCTTCCTTTCAGCTGAATAAAAGTCCTCAAGCCAGCATGAACAATGTTCATAGAATAATAGAATCATAGAATGGCTTGGGTTGGAAAGGACTTCAAATATCATTCAGTTCCAACTGCCCTGCCATGGGCTGGTTTGCCACCCACTAGATCAAGCATTAGATCAGGTTGCCCAAGGCCCTGGTCTTGAACAACTCCATGTTGTGCTCAGCTCTGCTCAAATAAGTAGAGAAAAATACAGCAGCGGAATTTAGGTGTGTGAATTCCACTCCTGGACAAGGCTGCCCTACTTTGGCGACCAAAGGTTAATTGTCTGAGCTAGGCATCTAAGTTCACTCTAGAATCAATGGGGAAAGAAAATCACATCTATATGGCAGTTCATTTCATCTTCAGTAAGTGTCTAATGAATCACCTCTGGCAGATAACCTCTCTTTCTATATCCACTACTAAGGGATCAGGATGGCTCATTTTGTTTGCTAGCATTTGGTCAGTTAAAATTAGATTAAATGGATACTTCCATAAACTGTTTGCATTAGTTATACATTTTCTTTATCAAGGAGTGGATAGTGTTATCACAAGTCTCTGACTACTCTACAGTATCTCTCCCCCTTTCTACCTGTACTACCCAAGATGCTTTAGTAACTTAGATTCTCCATAGTAAGATCTGTGTCAGTCTTACTTCTCATATTTCTCCTTTGTTCTTTTCACATTTTATATTGGTTTCCTTGTATACTGATGAATTCTTGGACACTGGAGAGTCATGAGGTGAATCATGGCTATCCTTGTACTGTAAGAACTCCTGAAAATATGCTTCCAGATAGTGAAGTGAGCCCCTAAACATAGGAAAGAGCATGTCAGATGAATAGAAAGCTTGTCTGGTAGAGTCAGTAACTCTACTGGTGTAAGAAGTGGAAATATTTTGTTAGGATTTTATTCTATCTCAGTAGGACTGTAATGGAGTGCAATAGTCGGCAGAAATGACCTTACCTCTCAAAACAAAAGGATGTGAAAATGTTTATTCAGGAACAAAGAGTTATAACAGAGCTAAGAAACAGAGAACCAGGGACTGAATTGTGATGGTTTTCTAGATCATCTGTTCCACTAGCTCAATTACCTACAGGGAAAAAAAGACAGAAATCTATTTGAAAATTTGTAGTGACAATAGTCATTCAGCCAACTGAAGTATTTTCAGTTCATCTCTTTGTTCAAAATTGAAAGTCTCTGAAAAATTACAGATTATGATGAAAACATCCAAAAATCTTGAGTGCTTAGAAGAGGTTTTGCATGATGACTGGTGCTTTCTTGACTGATGCTGCATTACCCTTGCATTCCTGACTGTTTTTACTGAACTTCCCAAAACACCCATGTGACTATGGTACCTCTGAGTGTTGGTCAGCTATGACACTGATGTTTCTCATTTTGGATTGTCCATCTTCCACCACCTTTGGGTCTTCAAGGTCTACTGATATGGATGCAGTCAGGGAGAGCAGAGGGGTGGAAGGTTGGATAATCTCCTTGTCATTTGCACAGGTAGAAGGTTTTGGAATGCAGCAACAGTTTGTGCATCCATCCTTTATTTCATTTTACAGAGAACATTTGAATTTAATTCACATTATGAAGGTAAGCCTGCCAGAAAGCAATGTGAATACAAACTTGTCAGGGACAAACACAATCCATCTGTCTATCAGGCTGGCAAAATGGGTAGTATTTTTTTTTTTTTTTTTTCAGTTCTGTGTAAAGTGTTAGATGTGAAATTCACATCAGCAACCAAGTGATTGCTTTAATCCTGTTATTTAAAGAGCATGAGCACTTACAGGGTTCAAAGTAAGCACGGCCCTACAACGATCAACAGCAAGGACTCCACTTCAAAGTGCACAATCCAAGCTCATATTTTCAAGCATAATATATGTCTGAGTCTACATCTCCAACCCCCTCAAAACATGTGCAAAATATACAAATAGTGTTGAGCAGAAAAATAACTGTTGCCATACAGAAGGATCTATCTGAAAAACAGAATATCCCTAGTCATACGCAAATCAAAGAGGGGATCTCTTTCTACTTACATCAAAACATTATGATTTTGTAAGTAATCTGGGAAGTGATTTGCAACTGTATGCTCCTTCTGTATTCAAGGCAAGTTGAATGTCATGGAGAATGACAGGACAAATAGATAAGCAGAGCATAAAAGGAGACCTCAGGAAACAGAAAGCTGTAGCAGAATAAATGAAATGATTTTATTTATTTATTTATTTATTTTGCTCTGGAGAGTTTCCTACAGCAGAACACTTTCATATGGGTGTCATCAGAATCTCAGCTGTCTGTTGAAGAGGAATGGAGCAAATAAACAAAATGCATAGGAAGAAAATATTAGAACCAGATGGCATTCACCCAAGACATCTAAAGGGACTCAGTGATGAAACAGCTGAAATAAGCATACTGCATGTCCTCTTATTTAAAACAGGCTTAGATTTGAGCACCTGAAAGTAATTAATGCAATGCCAGCTTTTACAAATGATTCCAAGAGAAAGTGGAAAAATCAGATCCTGGCAGATACGATAAGATTAGCAAAAACGAATCAGCAGGATAGAAAGAAAGGTAAATATGACACACTGGGAAAAATGCAGTACAGCTTTATAAAGGGAAGTCAAGCTTTAAAAATCCATCGAGTTCCTGTAAGATGAGAGAAAGCATGCAGATGAAGGAGATCTTTGATTGGCGCTGTCTACTTACTTGTACTTTTCCACATATTCAGAGAAGGCCTCTCACCAAATGCCCTTTAAAAACATATAAGTAGTTGTGGTACAAGATGGAAGGTAATGAATTACATTGAGTTTATTGAAAGATGTACATGCAACTCTTGCAGTAAAGGAAGATCAACAGTGGAATTCTACCAAGACTGAGGATCTCAGGGAACAGAGCGATTAGGCATTGCAGTAGCATCTTAAACTGAAAGCAGATGTGCATAAAGCAGTACATGTGAGGAAAAACAGAATTTTATCTATAAAGTAATGATTTTGGGCTGACCACCTGGGTGGGAAAGTTGGGAGTTATGTAGATTTATGAAAATAATTGCTTAGTGGTCAAAAATAGCCAAAAAGCTATTTGAATGTTAATGTTCTGTCATTTAATCCAAGAAAGCAAATTGCCATATTAGAAACAGCTGGGGGAAGGATGATAAAACACAGGAAGTAGATTTCGTACAGAGTAGACTCTCCAGCCTAGGAGAGAACTGCCTGAGAATAGATATGATAAAGATGAATAAAGACATGAGCAGCCTGTAAAGTGTGAGTAAAAATCTGTTACTAATTAGTTCTCCGAATGTAAGATCTAGGAAGCTAATGGCTAATATGTTCAAAATAAACACAGGGAGGTGGTTCTTCAACAACACAGAGTAGAGCTACCTGTTACAGTAAACTGTGAATATTGAATTTTTTTTGGGTTTGATAGGTAACTATGCAAGCGTGCAGAAGTGATATTCAGTACAGGTATTGCCTTCCAGTTGAGAAACTCCTGACTCAAGTGCTGTGGGAAGCTGGGGAGTATTAAAAGGGGATAATACTGCAAGTTATTATTAATTTCTTCCTAAGGCATTTCTTAGACCAGTAGGATAGTATAATGAGTTGGAGGAATCCTGTTCAGCAATTTTCATATTGCTATGGCATGATCTGAATATATACAACTTACCTGTTCTGTGGGACACCAGTTATGCTTTACAGGCATTCTAGTTAAACTGCAAACTGTAGTCTGAATGCTGCTTCTTTCTTTTTACATCTGTGCTAGTCTGTCAAAACTTGTCTGCACTAGACATTGGAGGTTATGGAAATTATGGAGTCCCAACCTTAATCTTTAGGGGCAGCTTAGACAAAGATCTGCCAGGAATGAGTTAGATATTGTTGATCATGCCTTGGTGACTCCTAGTCTAGTATTAAATGGGGAGGTTGGTGGCCCTGCCTGTGGCAGGGGGATTGATGATTTGGCCATTCTGTGATTCTGTGCCTGCCAACTGTTCCATTTTATGAATCTCAGTTTGCTCAGAAGTTCCCTGGGACACGGCATGTCTGATAGCAGGAAGTGGCAGTCACAAACGTTGTTACTGGCTCTCTCTAAAGGGTCATAAAAGATGCAGGCTGAAAAGGCATTCAGGGGAGCAGGAGGAAAATATTCTCTCAGAACCAGTGTTTTGGAGGAGAAACCATGGGTAGTGGAGCAGTGAGCGGGGGAGGATTCTGGAAAGGGGTTTTGCCTAAAAACGCTAGAGCTCAGTGGGAACGCCGAGGGAAGTGCCTAGGTATGTGAGCTGTTTTGTATAGAATTGCATGTCTCTTGTGCTATCACAAATACAGTGATTAGGCTTTTGGAACAACCCCAGTGTGCTTATTTCGTATGTCTGAAACTGGGAACTGTAAATCATGGTTATATCAAAATGAATAAAGCCTTAATTAAGGGGTTGCATTTGCCAATTCGGAAGACCAGCAATTACTGTGAGCTCTGTAGTAAATTGGCAGCTCAGGTTCCATCTGCAAGGGTAGGAAACCCAAAAGCCTCTTCCCGTCTGTCCTAAGTGAGACCATGCATCAAGCTGAATCCAGAGGAAAGAAAAAAAGCAAAAGTTCCTCCACACAGGGCTCTGCATTGTTACCTGGGTGTCCTCTATGACATACAGAGAAAATACTTTTGAGCAACAAAGCAGTGAAGAAATGCTTTCTCATCCTTGTTTTTAAGATTATTTTAATAAAGCTCTGTGCCTAAAGACTACTCAACTCTTGCCAGAAGCTCTAGTCTCTTGATCCTGTGGCACTTCCAAAGGTGTGAAACTGGGATCTCTGTCCCTGGTGGTCATAGATAAACTAACTAGAGAGCTGAGGGGCTTAGGGAATGCTTAGAGACCAAGGAAGTGTGAGCATGGCAGAAAACAAAATGTTTCATTTCCTTAGAAGCACAGTCACCATCTGTTCACTAAAAGGGGAAAAATGAAAAAACACCGATAAAGGAAGCAGGGAAGGGAAGAACTGCACTCCACAACAAGAATTGCTACCTTCCACGCTCTTTGATATATTTGATACCACTCTTCATGATTTCTTCTTCATTTGATGGCTCTCCAGGATGGCTGGTTTGCACAACACAGACATCTGTCTTGGGGAGTTGTTCAATGGGCTTCCAGTAGCCTGAAGTGGTTGTTATGGGCTTCTAAACCATGAGGATACAGGATGTCTTTTCTGACAAGGCTGCTTGTCCAGTGAAGGCCTTGACAGACATATGATACAATATGGATAACTACACATTTTCCTTCTGGAGATAAGGGCTCCTGTACAAAAATAGAGGATCTTCAGTGCTGCTGAACCATGGTATCTTACTCTAAATTCACTGAAGAAAATTGTTAAAACTGAAATTGTTAAAACTGTTGGTGGAAAATATGTTAAGAAAGAAAACACTGGAAGTACTTATTTCCTATATTTGTTTGGAATTTCTAAAATACTAAGCTTTTCATACTGACTTAGGCTAAACATCCTTATAAAAGCTGTGCATCAACCTAATTAGGCAGGCTTCCAGTGCATGTAAAGATACTCTTCTTTGGTTGCAATGGATTTAATGGATTGTCCAGGGAGATCTGTACTTTGTTCAGAGTTTGTGAAACCCTGATACTTCTTACTTATTCTACATATTTATGGTTATTTCTACTTGATTCTCTAATCACTCAGGTGGAAAAAAAAAAAGAAGAAAAAAAAAAAGCTATATCAAAATATTGCAAAAAGACTTAAGACTGGGAGATTGAATGGGGAGATAAAATATAGACTAAAACCAAACCATTTAGTGTTTGCATATTTTTCATACGCTTGAGGAAAATGACACATCTAAGAATATTGTATCAGAGTGAAATTTCAGAAAGATTTAATATTGCCTTGTTGCTATTTCAAGTTTAATGAACTAAAATGCAATGTCTGCATAAGCCTGCACTATTTCCTAAGCAGTACTGCTAGAAACAGTAGTTCTCCTAAACGCATCTTCTCATGTCCAATGGAAGCATGTATTATATGGGTGCCAGCATCAGAAAGGGATTTGCTGAATTTTGATAAAGTAACATAACCATTTCCAGGATAAAATCATGATGGAAGGAATCGGTCAGTAGCTGAGCTATTTTCAAACTTTAAGGCACTGTTTTCCACCATCCCTGCTCCCTCAGAGATGTTAAGTTTCTGTGTGACTCAAGCTGGGGGAAATAGAAATATTCCACATTCAGCCATCTTTTTCCACTATTTTTGTTTGTTTGTTTGTTTAATCTTTTCAGAGAAAGAAGATAAGTGTTGAAATGGTAGCTACTGAGGCATCAACCTAGTAGTTAAAGTGAGATTTCTGAAGGATTGGTGAAACCACTGACAAGTCTCAGTGTGTATATGATATTTTTCCTGTATCATTTCCTTCTCCGTATCAGATTTAAAACTAATAAGGCACTGAAGAACAAAAAATAAATGCAACATAGGTGAGAAATTTATATGCTATGGGTTATGTTTCTGAGTCACAGAATGGCACGGAAATGTACTTGTATTTCAGCCCTAAAGAAGAGTCGTGTTTGGTGGAGTGCACTCATCATGGGATGACGAAAGGAACTGCCTGGTAATTCTCCCTCTTTCAGGCTCCATGCAGGCTTGATGCTGAGCCTCAGGACCAATAGTGAGTCCACAGCCCCACAAGGGGGGTTATAAATCTGGGTTATAAATCAGCAGAAGTTCTTCTGCCTTCAGGGACAAAGAGATTTTTGGACAAATCAGACAAAAATAATCTCATCTTACCAAAGTCAACTCATGGCCTGCAACAGTTATGCTAAACAATTTCAGCTAGAGCCAGCATGTATTTTTAACTTGTAATTGGGGAAAACACTGTAGTATGTTCCAGCAGCTCACATCAAAAAATCTTTGGCAGAGCTGCTGCCTTGGCTGTCAGTGGACAGATAGGGAAGTGAATATGATGGAAATAGAAAAAAAATCAAATAACATATTCAAAATATTTCTTTTGGAAAGGCCTGGAAATGAATGAAACAAATATTCCAAATCCAATCACCTTCAAGGCTTGTTTTTATTCTTTACGCACTTCATCCGCTTCTAAATCGGAGCTGAGCTAAGAGCTGTAGCTCAGATTGAAAGTAACGATTGTTGTCATTGTGAAATAATTTAATGCAAAAGAAAGAAAGGTTATTATTGTTGTTATTCTGCATTAACTGGTCCTTTGTACATTTTGCAGCAACTCTTATATTTACAGATAAGCAAACTAAAGACCAGAAAGATGCAATATCTTGTCCAAGGGCATCAGATAAGCCAATGATAGGAGTAGACACCCAGCCAGCAGCCCTCCAAAGACAGGTGTGCAGCTATGGAAACTTAAGAGCTCACTGAAAGTTGCTCAGTGTCTGGTTTAACTCATCTGCCAGTGCCAGTGCCAATGTAAGGGAGTAGCCAGCAACACATGGCTTGGGAGTGCAGATCTTTGAATTAAAGGAGCTTTAATTACCATGGAACCAAACTCCACAGTCCCATACATGCGCGGTTGGTCCTCTAGGGCAAAATGTCCGTGCTTTGAAAATGGGATTATAAGGGCCACAGCAACAGACAGACCTGTGGTCACTGATGGACACCAGAGTAACTGATATCTGCAGAGAAGAACTTGAAATGGCCCTTTCTTGTAATTTTATTCTGTCTGTGCTTTTGGTAGATTTTGAGTAGAGCTGAGACTGACTAATGTTTAATTCCCATTCAAAATTTAACTACCATTCAGGTATGCCAGAGGACAGTGAGTGCAAGTCAGGATTCTGGTACATGATTTTTGTTGCTTGTGTGTGTCTGCTGTTTGTTTGTTTGTTTCAGGAGAAACCCATAGCAAACTCATCTCAAGCAGTACTTCTGTGCTATGTGGTGCACTGCATAGGCTTCCTGGAGGCTGTAGGATATCCTCCTCAGAGATCTCCAGCAGCCACCTGGCCATGGCCCTGGGCACCCTGCTCTGGGTGCCCTGCCGGAGAGGGGGTGGGCCTGAGGGACCCTGAGGGCTCTTCCTCTGCCATCCTGTGCTCCTGTGGTGGTCTGTGATCTGTGTACCTGCACCACCACCCAAGCATGAGCCAGTACGAACACAAAGGACACTGGACTACCTTGCAGAACAACAGCAGACTAATGGGCTTTACTTTTTCATCTTCCTAGTTTCCTGGTGGTTGATTTGAAGCACCTCCTCCCATCAGGCACCAGTCAGGTGTTATCTTGAATTGCCTCCCCACTCTACCCCTCCACTGGCAGAGAGCAGGCACCCCCATTGCTTCTGATCCAAATTCTTCTCAGGACCCTCACTGTTTTGATTAACAGAATGTGTTTCTGCTAACCCATTTATTCTGCTAGAATAAATGAAATTGGATTCTGCAGCAGAAAAATTCATTCCTGGTTATAGGAGGATTAATGGCTCGCTCTCTTCTTAGCATGTGCCCACTGGCAGGGTTCTCTGCTGGGTCCCAAGCATGTGCTGAGGCAATCTGCTCCCCTGGCTCACTCCTGCACAAGGAGCTTTTTGCCTTCACTGATTTCCCATGCTTTTCTTCCCCCCACCTCATTACGGGAAGAAACAGAAAGAAAGAAAAAAGGGCAGGGGGAAACAAGGGGCTCTGAATGTCCACAAAGACAAGTCTGCAGACTTGCTCCTCATAAAAATATGCACCTCTCCACCAAGGGAGAGACAGCTCTTTTCAATCTTCTCTGGGCAAGGCACTGTCACAGAGGCAAAGCAGCTAAGTGACTGACCTTAACCAGATGCTTTTATTCTCTCAGCCAGGTGAAGAGACGTACAAACATTTGGCTTTGCAAACCCTTTCCTTCTGTAAAGCAAGACCCCTCCATTTTAGCCGAGCTCTGTTATTAATAAGCATCAGGGGTTTAAAGAAACAAAGGCTGGAGGAGGCGGGGGGAGGCTTATTTTAGGAAGGGGGCCAATAAAGCTAAGATGTTTAGGAGGAGGAAGTATTGACACCCTTGGAAGAGAGCAAGTGCCGGGTGCCAGCTGCAGAGAGCCTACAAGAATGAATGTCTCCGATGCTTTTGTCTCCTTATATGGTAAAATGATACCGAGGGGTTTCACTGGGCTGGGGAAGGCAGCAGGCTGTTTCCACACCACGCTGCCTGCAGAGCTAAATGAGAAGAGCTGCTCTCAGCAGGCAGGAGAGAGCCTCGGCTGGCTGCACCTCAGCAAGCAGGCCAGTGTGTTCGTGGTACAGCTGTTAATGGATGTGACCCTCTGCCCCAGGTCCAGGAGGTGACACTAGCTGCCCGCCACTGCTCTGTAAGTAAATATCTCTTTTTCCCTCCTCCCTCCCCACGGACTGTGCCTTAGGATGTGCCACTTTAAACAAAGGATGCAGGGATATGGAGAGGGATATGTGGTACCCAGCGGATTGTTGGGTAAGGATGCAAGGAGAGAGACTCCAGGTCCCCTTCCTCCTCAGCACACAGCCAGGGCTGTAAAGAGGAGGAAAAGATAAATTCCTCATCAGAGCAGTTACTGCTGCTTGTCTGTCCATACGGTGACATGTAGCGAGCCGATGAGGCACAGGGTCATTTCTCGTGTAACTGTTTTTAATGACCGTATTGTGCTGTGTGTGTAAGGGGAGGTCAGAACAAGCAGAAGCCAGGCTCAGGATTTCTTACACCTCTGTGCACACCTCCCACTTCCCAGCACAACAAAGGATTATTTTTGCACTGTAGCAAGAGTAGATGCATATGAAACAAAGGTAGCCTCTCCTGTTCTCGGGCAAATGCTGTGGGCAGATTGTGTACAGGGAAAACAGGAGCCATCAGCATTATATTTATTCTTTGTACATGGTGAGAATAAATTAGAATGCAAATCCCAATTAGTAGCTCTGAAACCCTTCCATTCATGCTTCTCTCTTTGTGCATGCGTGTGCAGCTCCGATAATTTGGATGCTTACTATATGCCATCTCACATGGTTATCTCTGTGTGCATAATAAAGGAAATACTTTCATTGTCTGCATTAATGGCTGTTCTAAACTTCTGACTTCCCTAAAGGGATACTGCTTTTGTGTCGTCCACTTGATACCTGCATACTGTAACTTTGCTGTGTACAGTACAAGAAAGCAAACCTTGTAAAATCTACATACCAGCTGCTGTTGTTACTCCCCTGACACCCATCTAGGAGTACATTAACGACTGTTGATTGATCATTAGGTCCAAGGTCAATTGCTGTAACGTATATTGTTGGCTATACATATTTGTCCAGTGTCTTAAATAAGAATCGTGCCAACACAAGGGTGTGTGTTATTAGGTACTTTACACACATTCCAGTGTGAAGGAATTCTCTAGCTAAGGTTGCAGTTTCTGTTATGAACCCTGTTTTCATCTTTTCATACATTTACAGATCTCCCTGCTTTCTGCCTAAAGTCTTCTGTGCCTCCTGTCAGCCTGATGTTTTTAGGTAAACTGAAAACAGTTATTTCAGGCATTTGGATCTGAAAGGCTGAAAAACATTTTTTAAAAAAATATTCTTGTCAAATTTTGATTGTTTTCTGCATCATCATTTAACTGTGAGTGAATGGACCCTAAAGGCTGCTTTAACAAAGCCCATGCATATTGTAGGTCACATTTTGGGATTTACTTCTTTTTTTTAAATTTAAAAAAAGGATATGAGGTGCTATATGTATTGAAAACTCAGTTCCAAACACTACCATGGCACTGCCATGTCCAAAATCTGGCCAGAGCACTAATAAATCTGTGTTTTACACTAGCTATAGCATAGATAGTGATCTTTTGTGCTATCCTTTGGCTTCCAAACCAAAGCATGGATAAGGTGAGTGAGACCACTGGAAGGTCAAAAAACTGCTACTGCTGAGAAACCATGTTTGTGAAAGTTGCCTGGAGGTCCCATGTGATATTTTCACTTGACTTGCAGGTCTGAGGCTGGGAGATGCACCAGCACTTGAGGTATTTTGAGAAAACTTAGGAGAACCCAAGACAGCAGAAGACTTGGGGTAGAACTTACGTACATTTGGTTCTCACCATTCTGTCATGAAATGGCAATCTAGTCTTTAGTCTGTATCTGACCAAAGTACTCATATAAAGATAAGGTCCAGTTTCCTACATATGGGAAGATAATATAGTTACATGTAATGGAGGCCCCTCCCTGTAAAGAACTGGGGAGCCGAGACATATGTTCTGATTTTTGGGTGGTTTTGTGTGGAACCAGGAGTCGGGCTCAATGGTCTTTATGGGTCCCTTCCAACTCTGGATATTCTATGATTCCGTGATACTATGACACTTTCTTAAAGATGTCCCTTTCCCTGACATCACATCTCTCCTGTCAGCACTTTCAGTGGGCCCACTTGGCGTCACAAAAAATTTAGACAACTCCTTCAGTCACACCCAATACACTTCTGTGGGATCCCATCATGCTTTCAATGTTAAAAGACCAAAAAAAAAGTCAGTGGCAAAGTACAGATCCTGCAATTGTAAGAGCTGGTGACACACTGCACTGCAAATTCAAAGTTTCACTCCGAAAGAAAACAGTGGGAGTGGGCTGTAAAGACATATTCTCATATAAGTGACTCTGACTCAGCTCTCCAGGGTACTGAGTTCCAAACCAGAGAGCCAAGCAATGCCTTATCTGTTGTCATCCTCACCTCCTTGCCTTGCAGGGCACTGAACATTGAGAGCTTAAGGGAGAACTGGATAAATGTTAGTGCTATCAGCCAGAGGAAATGGCTTCTTTGAAATCAAGCTGAAAACTGAATGAATGCCTGCTGCTGCTCACCAATACACTGGAGGTCTGAGTCTCATTAGTATTTTTCTTATGGATAAATGGATCCTGAGCATCTTCAAAGAAACTCTGGATGGTGTGGTGTAGTAGACAATCACCTTCTCTCATTTGGGTACTGCTTCAGAGGTTGGGGATCTCATAATTTGCATTTTTAGATTGATTAATTTTAATCACGCAATTTTAATGCATCATTTATATATGCACACATTTGTGATGCAGATTCTTCCCAAGAGAGGATGTGAAATGGTAATGACAGGTTTCATGGAAATAAATCTTGGATAAATTGACAGCCAATGAAGCATTAACATTTAAAACAATACTAAATAGCTACATAGAGAAACAGAGAATCATAGGATGGTTTGTATTGGAAGGGACCTCAAAGATCATCTAGTTCCAACCCTCTGTCTGTCATAGGCAGGGACACCTTCTACCAGGTCACGCTGCCTAAAGCCCCAGTTAATCTGGCTTTTAACAATTCCAGGAAGTGGGCATATATATAATTGATTAGAAAATACGAGAGGCTTCTTTTAAGGCTGAATGTCGTATTGCTTATGTCAGGTGAAAGAGTTGTAGTCTTCATTTCTTATCTTTTTACATACCCTTCTATGTTATATTGTCCAATATTAACCAGGATGCAAAATGTTTACTGTATACCCAGTAATACACTGTTAAGAGGAATGTAAATGAGCGTAACATTGACATAAGAATATTCATCTCTTCCTTTCACAGCAAATTTTCAGCTTTTAAGTTGTAAGTATATCAACGACAGAACAGCAGTCCTTAGGGTTGCATGTTTGGAGGTAGGAAGTAGATATAGACTCTTGGCAAACACAGTCACAGTGTTCAAAACCCACCACTCTTTACTTCATCTTGCATAAGAAATACAATGAGTGGCATAAAATATAGATATATATATATCTGTAAGCATTTCCCTAGCTCTATTTTGCTACTGCTTTGAAGCATTCTTGGGATGAATCTTTCACCTGCTTTGTAGGATTCTTGTCCAAGTACCTCTGAAGACCAAAAGTATCTTCAGAGACTAGAATCCTACCGCTGCTGAATTCCTCCTCCATTCTATGTTGTATCTTTTCATGGTCTGCCCAACATCTTCCTTCTCCAGTTAGAAAGGATTTTGACCACAAAAGGATCACCTGCCTCATTGTCTCCAGGCTCCCTTTGTCCTTCTGTGCTTGCTTCTAAGTCTCTTGTGCACCACAGACACTTTAACTCAACAGTAACAGCTCGTCTCTGCTCACTGTGTTCAGCCAAACTCCAGTTGACAAATTGGACACAACTGATTTTGCCCTGCTGCAATCCACCTCTTTTTCTAAGATGTACCCTCCCCTATGAGGACAGGCTGAGGGAGCTGGGCTTGTTCAGCCTGGAGAAAAGAAGGCTGAGGGGTGACCTCATTGCAGCCTTTCGGTACCTAAAGGGAGCCTACAGAGGGGAGAGGAATCAACTCTTTGAAAGGGTTGATATGAGTAGGACAAGGAGAAATGGTTTTAAGTTGAGGGAGGGGAGATTTAGGTCAGACATCAGGGGGAAATTCTTTACCCAGAGAGTGATGAGGTGCTGGAACAGGCTGCCCAGAGAGGTGGATGCCCCGTCCCTGGAGGTGTTCAAGGCCAGGTTGGATGGGGCCCTGGACAGCCTGGTCTAGCATTAAACATGAAGGTTGGTGGCCCTGCATGTGGCAGGGGGTTGGAAATTCATGATCCTTGAGGTCCCTTCCAACTCTGGCCATTCTGTGATTCTGTGAATCTGTGATTCTGTAAATGGGCATCACTAAGACTTACACACTTTTTTTTTTGCCACCATTTGGAAGCCAAAGGCACAGAAGCTTAAGAGAGAAGTATGGATGCTTCAGTGCCAAGGCATTCACTGCTACAGTAGTTTTGCATAGCAGCTGAAAGACATGCATTAACAGATCCTCCCAGTCACCACATGTGCCAGTTATCTTAGACAGAAAGGGCTTTGTGGTCTTGCCTCTGTAGACAGAGCCAGAGAGAAAGCCAGAACTGTTTTGCTAAAGGCCAGAACAAATAACAAAGCATTCTTCCTCCATAGGATCCTTCCACTGTTGTTTCTGTCCTTTGTAGAAAGAAGCAAACATTGAATATTTGGGACAATGTTCTATTTTTGTGTCCTAGATTGTATGGGATTTCAAAAGTCTAGAAGAACTCAGGAATTTCATTGCATGGCAGCACAGTATGCTTTTTGGAAGTTTTCATCTTAGGGACAGATTTTCCTGGTAGTGTTCTTGTCAATAAGCAATCCTTTTCTGGAAAAATATGCCTCTGTTGAAGTCTAGCACCTGCAGTCATTTAATTAAGCATTATTACCATAGCGTAAAGCCAGTAGGTTTTACTAATCTTATTTAGATAACAGTAGGTTTATTAGATAACAGTGGGTTTTATTAATATTATGCTATCACTTTCTGTTATCTGCTTACATACTTCTACTAGAAATATGAATTTCTATGCTTAAGTAATGCCAGGTATATGGTCTCTCTCTTTTGAGTAAGCCTTTGTTTATCCCTCAAGAAAAAGAAAGCAGAGAGCAGTTTAAAAAGACTTTGAAATAGAACGTAAAGGCAAGCCTTTCCTCTTGAGCCGCACTCTTCCTTGCTGTGGTGGATTTTAGAATCATCCTGTGTCATTTAAATAGACTTCTTTTGTAAATGATACGTATTAAGGAGTGTTTTAAATCCATACATCCTCTACTCACTTCAGTGTCAACCTCAGCTAATCACTGTAAGTTGTGTGAGGTACACGTTCAGAGTATCAGTGCTCATTTCTTCAGTGCCATCTGTAGCTACCAATGCTGGTGCTCACTCTACAACTGCAAGAATGGCTCTAGGCTGGAGCAGATCTTTACTGAATGCCAAGCAAAACAAACCACACAGAAACCTCAGCTGGAGTCTTCCTTCTCCACCACTGTCAACAGGATTACCACAGGCAGCCACAGTGGAAACCTTCCCACTCAAGGAACATTTTCTGTTCTTTAGTATTGTTATTTTAAGGAGAACAATCTTAAATAGCAGACTTTCCAATTTGTGATAGGCTGACTGCGATCCAGACAGGAATCGGGTATGCTTTGGTTATCTGAACATGTTGTGGTGGGTCTGCTCAGAAAATTGCTCTAAAGTACTTATAAAGAGACACTGGAATGTTATACCATAGGTAAAATAAGTGTCCTATGTACAAGGAAGTTGAGTCGCTGGAATAACCTAACCGTGGCTCTGTAGAAGGCTTTAAGGTAACTTTTAAAAGTCTGTTATAAATAGAAAGATTTTAAAATTCATTTTGAAATTTAGCATGGATGTAGAATGGTTTGGGTGGGTTATTTAAGATATGTGTGTTTTCTCTTTATTTTGTTATTATGTTCAACTATCAAATTAAGTTTTCCCTGCTTTTGCAAGGAGCTTCTAGGAGACCTACAAATACCTACTCTGAGCTTAAAAATTTCAGAAGCAGTGAGGAATACCTCTGTAATTAGATACCTCTGACATCTTAACCTTGGACATTGGTAAAGCAGTCTAGACACTGTTAACAGGGCTGATTGGTGACAGCAATGATGTTGTATTATGAGCCTTTGATTTCTTAAAGACAGGAAGCCTAACTCTGCTGATGGGCTTACAAGGATTTCTCTGCCACAGCAACAGAAAGCTGTTCCCACTTTCTCCTCAGCTTAAAAATAACAAGTGTAAGAAAGACTGCAGCCAGATCTATCTGGGCATCTCTGCCTCATTTACAAGCTTAACATAAGCTATCCCAGATCATGGGATACAAGGATACCCAGCAACTCATTCCCTACAGTAATCATGCCTTCCCTTTTCAGGGACCTGAACAAAGAACCATAGAATCGAAGAATCAATAAGGCTGGAAAAAGCACTAAGATCATCTAGTCCAACCACCAAACCATCACCACCATGCCCACTAACTGTGTCCCTAAATACCATATCTATCCTTTTCTTGAACACATCCAGAGACAGTGACTCCACCACCTCCCCAGGCAGCCTGTGTCACTGCCTCACCACTCTTTCAAAGAAGAAATATTTCTTCATATCCAACTTGAATCTCCCCTGGCAGCTTGAGGTCATTCCCTCTCATCCTATCAGTGTTATCTGGGAGAAGAAACCAACTCTTGTCTCACCACTGCCTCCTTTCAGGTCACTGTAGAGAGTCTTCTCTGTGTGTCCCCTACTCCAGAGTAAATGACCTCAGTTTTCCTAGATGGTGGTATGAGCAGCTGTCATAGTAATAAGCTTCAATGTCTCAATAATTTTGCAAAATTATACTCTTTCTCTTCTCTTTGATCATGACATACACTTCACTGAGTGCTACTCCAGCAGACTGTGGCAGAAACAGAGTCTATGGCTGGAGAAGGGCATGTCTGGGCTTTTTGTATCAATTGCGTCTCAATATTTGGCTTAGCTTTCAGAATCTCAGGAAACAAAGTGTCCCTTGGTGGCCCATTGAGAGATGCTTAGTAGTTCTGCATGTGCTGGCTTGGCTCTCCATGGCCAGAAGCCTGATGCTGGAGGGTCAGGGATGCATGCAGCACCAGGAGGCAGCCCCTGCCCTGCAGCCAGCTACTGGTTCCCTTTGTGAAGTTCAGGTGGATTCCCCTTGTTAAATCGTTATTTCTTTTCTTCCTGAAGTAAATTAAAAAATGAAAAAAATAGCTCCCCCCATCCCTCAGCACAGCATTATGACCCAGTTTTGAAAAATGATTAGCTCTTAGAATAGTGGTTTGCAGTTGCTGCATCAAGATGGTAGGTAATGAACATAGCAATAACTGCTAAGTAGAGAAAAATAACCACCTCTTGCCAGAAATCCAGCACAGTTTGAACTGCTAGTTCATAGTTACAAAGGATAACATAAATCTTTGCATTTTAGTTTTTGGAACATTAACATAAATTGTTTCCAAATGCTCTGAACCTGCATGGCTTATGTCACTGGAGTTGCCAGACATAGATTTTCCTTTTGCAGGGTAAGGAAAACAAACAAGTATCAAAAATACTCCAGATCTCTGGGGAAATAAAAAATAAAATTCAGGTGAGAGAAATGTGTGTACATGTTGGAAGAAGATGGGTGTCTCCAAAGGCCTTTTATTTGCTGCACAGGTAGCTAAAGAACTCCCAGCTCTGAAGGCACAAGAAAAGCCATTGCTCTATTGACTTGGCTGAAGTCTATAGCAAATCCTCCTTTGGCATCTACAGGGGTTTAATTCGATATCTCCAAGTACCGTTACAACAAGAGATCACAGCTTCACTTGAACAGCTACACTGTTTTAGACAATTCATACAAGAATACCTCTTCCTGGGCTTGCAAGCACGGATGGAAAAAGAAGACGAAGTCTGGGAGAGCCAGTCCCTTCCCCCAACACTCCAACAGCAAATCATGCCAGGGAATGGGAGAACACCACATGGGCATGGTGGTGATGGGCTGATGGTTGGACTAGATGATCTTGGTGGTCTTTTTAACCCTGATGAATATGAGATTTCTTAATAAGCCTTTAACAACAACAACAACAATCAAAATGAGCCTGTGGAAGCAGAAAGGGGAAGAATATAGAAACAGAGCTTTTAAGTCAGGCTACTACTTAATATCTGGTAATTTTCATGCCAATTTGTACTGCCTGGGAGACACAATCTGGGTAGTGCTAACATTTGGCATAAGTTGGAATTTTCTTCTGGGCATGCAGTAGAAAGCTGTTTTCCTTTTGGAGATGTACTTGTTACATTTAATGTTGTAGGAGGGAAACTGTATGACAGAAAGATCATTTTTTCCCTTATGATAATGTTGAGAGCAATCTGGAATACCGTAAGTATAAAATAGCAACTGCAGTAAAATCTAAAGACCTCACTGTACCACTGAGAGGCATAATAAAGATAAGTCTCTGGCCCACAGAGCTTTACAGTCAACAAGCACCAGCACAAGAGAAAGGCATTAATCAATGGCAAGGAGGCTGAGCAGCAGTTTGTGCCCATCTACAATTGTGAAAGCATTCGTTTGTTCTTACAGCCTAAAGCACTCCCTAAAAAACTGCACTAAGCTCAGTGTGACTTTTTATATATGACAGGAATCTTGTGACAGGCAGCGTAAATGACCATGTGCACTAATAGGCATAAGCATGCTTGGTGTGATTTTACATTTGTTTGTAAGACAGCAGTGATTTGTGTGACTTTCCTGCTAATATTTAGTAGATATGCCTTCTGATTACTTTACATTTAATTACTTCTCTCCAGAGAAGAATACAACTGCCAAATATCCTCAAAATATTGCATAAGAAATCTTGAGATCCAGCCCAAAACTCCAATCTAAACAGCTTTTCATTCCAAATTGCAGCTTTCTGAAGAAAACCACACAGACCTGAATGCCTAACTTGAAGGAATACTGGGTCTGAAATCAGTGCTAAATCCAATGAAGGAGTCACGTAACCAACAGCAAAATGCAGATCTTGGAAATTTTCCTCTTTTCTCTTAATTTCCCAGGCCTCTGGAACAGTGCTTCTACCTCCATCCGGAGTCTTCTCAGAGTGGAGCTCACCTCAAATCTGTGGGGGAAATTAAGTCTGCAGCTCCCTGCTCCAGGAGAGGCCCAATCCACAGTGACAACCTCAGAGCACCTTTAACAAAATCGTAATCCTTTCAGGATAGGGAAGAAAGTACCCAGGTATTTTCCAATCTAACGGCAGTGACTCTTATATTAAGTGAGTAATAATACTTCCCTCTGTTCCTGTTTAGATAGAACACCCAGTTTAGACAGAATAATAATTTCTTCTGGTCCCAATCCAATTCTATATTTTATATTTTGCAGTTTTGAATGAAGGACAGAAATGGTATAAACCTTCAGCGGAATCCGACTCCATATTTTTTTTTGTTTTGAAGAGAAACGTTTTGCTCTTTGGTATCACACATCTAATTCAGGGCTAGAAGAAAACAGCTCTGAAGAAAGGTGAAAAATGCGTGTCCATACACAGCTCCTGCTCAGATTTCAACCTTACAGTAACGCAAATTAACTGTGGGACCAAATCTTATCATGTAATATATGCTAGGGTCTGGTAAAAAGCTACAGATACACGCATCAATGTACACTGTTCTGACTCCATTCTTTTGCTGAAATTCTTTTCTTGAAGGAAGTTAGTTCATCTCTACCTCTATCACAGGAAATACAAATACACATAAATCCACTGTAATCTATTAATTGTTGTGGCAACGATTGCACCTTCACTTCTAGAGAAGACTGACTTGCTGGAAGCAGATAGAAAGCAAAGATAACCCTACTCCAGCTCTGTGTCTTGTTCTCCTCCCTTACACTGCCATTGCCAGCCACTGCTGCTGGCTTCAGACAAACTTTGGGTAGACTGCACTTCTCTCTCCACCACAATTCTTCATACCTTCCATCTTTTTGTAATCAGTCCCTGTGATCCTCTCTGCTCTACTGAGAGCACCTGTACACTCTTGGCTCTCTTTTGGAATAAGAAAGTTCGTTAGTTCCTCCCTGTACAAAACAGTTGGACCACTGCTCCATTTGGGTTGGCCATAGCACAGCTGACCAGCTGTCAAAATTTGTCTTCCAAGCACGAATTCCTTTCTTTTTATCATTTACTCAAAAGAGCTCAAAAGACTTCTCAGCAGCTTACCTGCTTTGCACATGCAAAAGCTCTCCCCTTTTAGCCTGTGCAAATCATCACACAATTCAGCAGCTGACAGAGCATCAAAAAGAGAAAGTCTTGTAGCCAGCAAAACAATCTTTGTTCATTCAGACCACTCTAAAACATTACTCAAACCCCAGTGAGAAAGGATACAAGATGATAAAAACTGAAATCTTGGAAGAGAATTGAGAATTTCCGAATGCCCTACGAGTGGCTCCTCCAGCCAAAAGAAAAGGACAAACTCCAGAATCAAGGAACCTGCGCCAAGAACACTAAGCAAGTAACAACTTTTTGTTTAAAACTGAGAGATGAAGTTGGCCAAAGGACTGCAGCTGCTGTAAATGTCTCTTGTGTGTGAAAGACAGAGATAGCTGCTGATGACATTAGTACCCAAAACATATCAGACTTTATAGATGAAATCCGGCTTAAAGGAGAGCAGGCCTGGCGAGCAGAAGGTCACGTAGTGCTTCCCCTTCTTCAGCAAACAGCTATGCCCTGCTTCATATGTGACCTCTGAACAGACTTCAGGTGCAACACACACTGTGAGACTCAGGCTAAGAAAGAAGACAATGACTGCAGTGAAACTCAGACCCAAAACAAATTGTGCCGGGCAACAGTGAACATTTATGCAGCTAATCAGAGGCGTTTGTGTCAGTGTTGTTTGTGTGCACATCCGAAAGATGCTGGAGACATAACAAGACAAGCAGAGGAAATAACATGTCCTTCATTCCTTTGCTTCGTCTTAATTTGACATTTGCCTGAACCAGAATAGCTAACTCTCACTTGTGTCCCAGTACACGACAGCTGCTGGACGAGTTGTCCAAACTCATTCAGCTACATCAAAGAGGAGCCAGATGCACAATCATTGCCCCCTACTTCCTGCTGTGAACAGAGCCCATTGTCCCTTCTGCGGGCAGGAAGAGAGAGGCACTGGCTCACTGCAGTGCAACTATTGCCAGCCACTGGCTTATTGAGAATGTGGAGGAGGAAGGAGCAGAAGTGCCCAGCAGTGATGCTTGATACCCTGTGAGTGACTAAAGCCTACCAGCAACACAAAACTTGCTTCTTGCCTTACAGAAGCTGTGCTGGTCTTTCTGAAGATTAGCTGGCTCATTCTCTCAAGGTACTTGGTTCCCTCCATGCCCTACAGAGTCAGCATTTTGCACTGGGCTTGACGGCCAAACATGCCTGGTATTCTTTAAGCATCCCGTGTGAATTCTTCACACGTAGGCTTTACTCATATTCCTCTCTCTCTGGTCTCAACACTCGCTCCAGTCAAAGGTAAGTTAGTGAGTGGCTAAAATAAGCGGGCTACAGCCTTTTTGAGCAGGATGAGATTTATAGCTTGTTTTCTCCTATTGTGTTGATTTATCTGACTGAAATTTGAATTTGATAAACTGGAATTGATAACAAACCCTTCTTGAGGTATCAGATCAACTGTGGCTCAGTCCGACGTGCCCATTTCTGTCTCTGTGGCAGGACAGCTGGACTCCAGGCATCAGCATGACTGAGCGATTTGACTGCCACTACTGCAAAGAGTCCCTGTTTGGTAAGAAGTACATCCTGAGGGAGGACAGCCCCTACTGCGTGAAATGCTATGAAAACCTCTACTCCAACACCTGTGAGGAATGCAAGAAACCTATTGGAGCTGACTGCAAGGTATGGCAGGCTGTGTCTCATTATCATGGTAGGGCAGTCTAGACTGTCTGTAGTTCTACAGGCAGTCTACACTGCCTGTAGTTCTGAACAAAACCTATGCTCTAGGGCACAAAGCCTCTGCACAGAATGGGCTGATTCCTGAGCATCTACAAGAAGGTGACAGAGTTGTTAGCAGGGTCTGTGGCAATAAGACAAGGGCAAATGATTTCAAACTAAAAGAGGGGAGGTTTATGTTGGATAAAAGGCAAAAGTGTTTTACAGTGAGGGTGATGAGGCACTGGCACAGGTTGCCCAAAGAGGTGGTGGATGCCTTGTCCCTGGAGACATTCAAAGCCATTCTGAGCAACCTGATTGAGCTGTGTGTGTCCCTGTTCATTGCAGGGGACTTGGACTGGATGACCTTCAAAGGTCCCTTCCAATTCTAAGGATTCTGTGATTCTATGATCTTAATCACTGATGTGGTGAATAAATGATTCGGTCTTATCAACATGCTAGACACATTTTTGGAATCAGTGGGAATGCCCAGGACACATATCTGGAGGGCATGATGCACAGGCAATCCCTCACTATAGCTGAGAAGAATAGGTGCTTTGCAGCAGCAACAGAAATAATCCAGAGCACAGAAGAAGTTTTCAGATGAAAACATTAGATACTAAAAATACAGCCGATCCTTCAGTCTTCCCCAGAGTTGTGTTAAATTTAGAGAGTTTTTTCCAGAGGCAATAAGTGCTGACATTTTACTATCATTTAATATGGAAAACACTATATTTGCGTGGGAGACTTTAAAGGTATTTGAGACATGATGCTATCAGCTGGAAGAATCCATAAGTATAGATTACTGGTTACAAAGAGTTGATGAGAGCATGCTTTCTGGACACCTGTGCCTGCTTTTCACCACTTCCCATTGCAAGCCCTGACTTAACAAGCATAATAGAAATGGAAAAGCACCCTTCTCTTCCTGTAAGACACAGGGTGATCTAGTCTTAAAAAGTCTCTCTGTCTCCCAAGGAGAGCCCAGTTGTCGCTGAGGCCAACTGGGTTCTGGAAAGGTGGCAGAAACCAGTATTGCCTACCTTTGGATCAGAGGGAGCTAAGCCTCTGTTAGCTCTTTACTAACCATAATTCATTGTCATCAAGAGACAAGATGCTCAGGAAAAGCTGCCAACTCATAGGCAAAAAAAATTGGCTAATGCTGAAAGAACTAATACATGAGTTATAACACAATTAGCCTTTAAAATGGAGAATAATGATAGTAGGGTCTAACTAAAGATGACAAAGAAAGAGCAGATGCTTTACTTGCTTTAGCTGTGCGCTGCTGCACCTCATGGCAACATCTACCTGCTCTAAATGAGGTGGCACCTCCTGCAGTTCTTTCAAATTAACCAAAACAACTGGAGTTCACGTCAGTTTTACTCTGGGTGAATGAAGAAAGATGATATTTGAGAATCCAATTTGAGGTGCTTGTTAGAATACAATGAATAGATTTCATCCAATATACCCCCACTTTGCCCAAAATGGACCCGTTAAATTTAGCTGAGAGTTTCACTGGCAGAGTGAGTTTGCATGGCGATGGGATTCTTGATCTGTTTGTGGAGGTCTGACGTTTGATTTCCTACACTGCTGGCTCATACATCTAGAAACACCAATTAGTTCCTCATACTGGTGCTAGAACCATATCGTTATTCCAAAGACTCTGAAATATAAAATCATATGCTTATCCAGAGAGGAAAAACTCGAAATCTTGTGTCTTCCATACTGATCTATTTTACCCTATTGGAAAATGGGTAGGAAAGCCTCTTTCAGAAGCCTTAAAAACGTGAACATGTTTCACCATCATGACAGGGAACTGGCAATAATCTGTAAGAGCTATAAAACTGCCAGCTTTCCTACAGCTCATAAATATGCAGATTAGAGAAGAGATACAGCTGGCCTGACCTGGAAAAGCAAAATATTTCTGCCCCAATTCTAGAATATGCTTTTGTTTTAAGCTCTCTTTCTAATCCCCCGAGAAGTTATTTCCATGTGTTGATATTCAAGAATTTCCAAACTTGGACTGCCTTCAACAAATCTTGGACAAAGTATTCAGGAATTAATCAGTCTGAACTTTTCAACTCAGATTTATGGATTTAGGGAGAGTGGGTGTTATCCAATATACTTCTCTTCTGTACTTCTAAGCGAGACCCACACTAACACATGAAAAAAGAGAAGCACAAATTTTCTGCATATTTTTATATATTTATATATATATGTGGAGAACACAACTGTAAGATAGCAAATAAAAACTTCTTAAGGAGCTGTAAAGTGAACCGGACACAAATGCACCCTTGTTTCTGTGACTGCTGTTTGTGCCTACAAACAGTCCTTTATGCTATAGTTTTTCAACCTGACCAATTTTAAGCACATTTTTACAGATGAAGAAAAGTTCCAAACTTAGCAAGCTCCTGCAAGTCTTCTGAAAACAAAATATGTGGTGAGCAGTAAAAAGGGGATTCGATTAATGTTCCCACTGAGAGGCAAACTAGAGTCATTTTTCAATTACAGTAATAGACACTCGAGAATGCATTTGAGAGAGTCCTTGCAAGTGCCTCAGCCACAAGTTTCAGTCAAAGCACTGTGGCTGAGCATAATTCAGCCATAAAGCACAGTCACATTATCATGCTTCTGATACTTAACTGTATATACACATATGTACATAAACAGATAAAAATATGCATACAGTCATACATATGCATGTATTTGTATGTATATATTTTATGTATTACATTTGCAATACAGTGCAGACAACATACTGTGCTTGGGAATAAAACCATGCTTACTGCATGTACAAAGTGGACTCTGTATGTATTATTCTGACAAAATCTTTGTACAGCTTTTCACAGAACAGACACATTAGTGTAGTAAAAATGTTATCACCCACCCTACATCCACAGGACAACTTGAAAAGCTCCGTTTAGCTCTCGACTCAGATTCTCCTTTGTGAATCCCATCTTGGCCACTGCTGTTTCTCTGCACCGAAGGGAGCTGAACTGAGAACTTAGTTGCAGTGGAGACAGAATCACAAAGGTTGGAAAAGGCCACTGCAATCATCAAGTTCAACCATAGAAATATAGAAACATTGAGGCTGGAAAAACGATGCTCTTCATTTCACTCTGCAATGAATCTCCTTCTTGCAGATGGCTTAGTTAGTCTACAGCTGTTTCTTAGAGCTTCCAAAATACGAGACTAAAGATTATGATTAAGATTTGGAGCTCCCAATTTCCAGAGTGAATTCTCTTTCACAGAAGTAGGTGCAAAGCTAGAATTAGCTTTGATAACATCTTAAATATTTACTTGTCTGAGTGAAAATTACCATACAAAACCAATCAGAACAAAAGTGAGAAGGTTTCTCTCTTAGTGGACAAGAGCAACTCTCCCCTAGCTGAAGGGCTTACCCCAGAGTAAACCAGGCGGTGACAAGAGGACAGCTGCTTCTCCATCTCTGACCCTACTGTGTTCTCCTTGCTGTGTGTCATCTCACCTGCATGACACTTCAGCCTGCTTTGGCACTGGTAACATTCAGATTTGGACTGGGCTCTGGGAGGACTGAGCCAATGCCACATTTTCACCTCATGTTTCCAGGATAAGGAGCCCATAAATTAGTTACCCTGAAGACAAGCTGCCTTTGAGTACAAAGCAGGAGAGAATTTGCTTCACCATCTTTCAGTGTTTTTTATGGTGATTTCTGAGTAATTGTGTACGTAACTGAGTAATAACATTTTTTATTTATTTTAAATGTTGTCTTTTACACACACACACACACACAAAAAAAAAAAAAAAAAAAAAAAAAAAGCCTGAATGACAGCATGTGATGTTAATTACACCTTTGGATTTAGGCCATTTTGTAAATTGCAAATAATTCAGCTGATGTTTATGAAATTTTCACAGACAGATTAAAAGCTTCATACGCTGAATAGTAGGAGATACTAGCAGACAGAAGAAAAACACAATGCCATTTCTCTCACAGCTATTGCACATTATCCATATGCCAGCAGGCCCTGGTAGAAATGTGCTTCTTCTAAGAAGGAAAGGTTGGCATTACAGTGCCCATATCTGCTCACTACACCCACTGCTTCACACTCCTTTCTGGAAATCATAGAATGGCCTGGGTTGAAAAGGACCACAAAGATCGTTCAGTTCCAACCCCCTGCTACATGCAGGGTCGCCAACCACCAGACCAGGCTGCCCAGAGCCACATCCAGCCTGGCCTTGAATGCCTCCAGGAATGGGGCATCCACAGCCTCCTTGGGCAAAAATCTATCCATTACGTTCTCATCTGCTTAACTGTTTAAATGAGACTTTGGGCTGAGGCTGATTTTTGCCTTTTAAAAGCAGTTTCTTTGCAGGTGCTCTGGCTCTGGAACCGTCACAAATACAGAAAATACCGACAGTGATCAAGTGCTCAGTGCAGACCACAAGCTGGCTTTGAAAATTCCCTCTACAAAATGTGACAGTGAAATGAAAAGCGGGTTGTGCGATAAAGCTACTGCGGCAGCATTTAGGTCAAAATGAGTCAGATGGTCAGTCTTACATGCAAACTAAATGAAAAATAAAGCATCTAATAATACGGATTGGGAAAAGGAGAAAAGATGTCCTAATTTTCAACCCTTGTTTTGAGTCGTAGCACTAGCACTTTCTTGGTGCACTGCTAAATACTGGACCAGATGTTGTGATGAGGAATGGTGACAGAAAGATACTTTCATCTCTTCTCACATCACTACACTGACTAACGTTGCTTAATTTCATCTTCTCTAAACACATTTTTGATAGGGAAGTACCTGTCTAACATAATGAGGGTGCTCACAGCCAAAATCTGCACACTGATTGTTCTACCCTATTTCCCATGCTCATCCTTCTGAAAATAACATTACGTCAAGCAAAAAAGTTCGATGTGCTTTTCATTCATGAACAAACATGCTGTTACTCTTCTAATGCCTCTAACCTCCTTGCTGAGAGGACTTGCACAGGGTAGACTTCATCTTGTGCACAGGGGGTAATGAGTGTTTATGAGGGTGGATAGTGATAGGACAAAGGGAAATAGTTATAAACTCAGACAGGGCAGGTTTAGGTTAAATACTAGGAGGAAGTTTTTCACACAGAGGGTGGTCACACACTGGAACAGGTTGTCCAAGGAGGCTGTGGATGCCCCATCCCTGGAGGCATTCAAGGCCAGGCTGGATGTGGCTCTGGGCAGCCTGGTCTGGTGGTTGGTGACCCTGCACATAGCAGGGGGTTGGAACTGAATGATCTTTGTGGTCGTTTTCAACCCAGGCCGTTCTATGCCTCTATGATAAACTCAGTTCCACTTCTCGAATTTCAATCTATGGTAGTTCTGTAGTCTTTTACCTGTAACTATTAGTGCTTTATCTAACAAGAGCACATGGCAGTCCGTTTTCATAGATGCATAGATTGCTGGTAAAGACAACTATTTTCCAGGTTTCTTTTAAGCAACATAAGAGACCACGGAAAACAACAGCTCAAGGGTGTAGTACTGGGGACTAATTTCTCTCAAGCTGCATTAGGCAGACAAGAAGTCATGTTCATCGGTATTTTAAAGATATACTCCAGTCCTGAGTACACAGAAGCAATTCTCTTTTTCAGTTCTTCCTGGAAAATCAGGAGATAAACAGGAATTAATTGTATATTACTTTCGTGTTCTGCTAGAACACATTTGCTTAGGTTACAGTCAGCTAGAGTAACTCAAGCTCCTGTGCCTTGAGTAAATCAAATGCTCTTTCAGCTTAACTGAGCACCAGGCTAGCAGTCAGACAAGCTTGAAGTCATTTCTGTAGCCACAGCTGCTCCAGCACGGTATCTGATCCAGGTCAATACATCTATAACTTATGTGCAGTGGTTCCAGTTAGATGTACAGTACACCGATGTAGAAAAAACCTGATACCCAGTGACTTCATTACACAGACCTAAGAACAACTGAAACAACTCAGAAAGTGTTTCATCAGTACCTTGGACTTCCTTGCTTCAGTTGACAGATTCAGAGAGAGAAGACAATAACCATTTAATCTGTCCAATACTCTGCTGCAGGCACATCAATGTCAGACATCTTAAACATCTCCTACATTTGATGACAGTATCTGTTATAATCATCCAGGCTGGCTAAAGATTACTCACACCAGTGTCTACCTTGCTTTCATTGGGTTACAGCTATGATTCATCGCTTTGCCATGATGAAGTGTCTGCTACTTTGACCTACTCCACTATGATCTATACAATCTGCCATCATAACTGATCCAAGGATTAAACACGTCATCAGTAATACCAAATCCTTTTCTTCATTACTGCACCTCTGCGTGGCATAATTTTATTGATAAAATAAGGCAAAACAAAAGGAAATACCAGCATGTGAGTTTGGGATATTAAAAGCAGCCTATAGAATATTGCAAAATGAGGAAAAAGGCAGCATGTGGGAAAAACTGAATATGTCCTGTCGCAACAGGAAGAAAAACAGATCTGCTGTCATTCTGTATTCTTGCAGGCAAATTTCACATCTAGGAAAGCTGTTGGCTGTGAGTTGTTTTTCAGTTGACAATATTGTTCCCCTCTGAGAACAGACTTAGAATACTCAATTTCATTTAAATTAAGTTGTTGTTGTTATTGTTTTCATTTTGCTTTTAGAAAAGTCTGAGATTTTATGGTCAGAAATGGGGGTTGTTTCAAAAGGTTTAGCAGATGGGCAGATACTCTTTCTTGTAATGATCTGAACTGCACATTGCCTGATCTCCCGAAGACACAGTTCAAATGTTACATAATTAGGCTATCTATAATTTTAAAAGACACAATCCATCTATGTAAGTCACAATTCTTAAGACTGGTTTTTACCAGCATGTGTCTTTTTTTGTTGTAACTTTGTTTTAATTAATACAAGTATTAATTAAATATATATATTTATATATATATAATATATGTATAATTATATAATGTATATATATTATATAATATTATATAATATATGATAATATTATATTATATAATATATATATATTTAAATATATTATATATATATTTAAAAGGGAGATATTTCAAATAACCTATGTGCTCCAAGGTGTTAATTCCTTGGTTAAGAGTACTCTGGATCAGTTGCTGCAGGTACACAACGGTCTCTTATCTTCCAGAGTGTTCAATCACCATCAAGGCATCCGATTCTCATTTGAAACATATATAAAATGAAGCACAAGACTTGGTTAAAAACTAATTCCAGCATGCACACAAAGAAACAAGCATCAGGCCAATTTCACCCCTGGTTTAAACCTGGCAAACCATCCAAATGTGACTGAAAGAAGGATAACAAGAAACTACAAGATGACCTAGAAATTGGCAATAACTAAGAAAGGTTTAGGAAGTCCATTATATCTCTACAGTTAACAAGATCTAATCTGGATCAAAACCAGGACTTCATCCTCGAAGGAAGTACCTAAATGAAACTGGTTGTTCCTCTGCTGAACTGAAATTGAATTCAGTTGACCTGGAATTGAAAGCAGACTGATGGTTGTCATCAGCTACTTTTGGCAACCGCAGTAAAACAGGCTCACCTGCATCACAACGCCATTTTCCTGAGCCATGCAAATTAGCCTTACTTTCTGTCTGGTTCAGATCTGCATGTTTGCATTCCCTGAACTTCCATCTGTGCAAACTATTCATTCTGTTTATTCCGTGGTTTTTAATTTCTACAGGATCTGTCTTACAAGGACCGCCACTGGCATGAAACCTGCTTCCACTGCTTCCAGTGCAAGAATTCATTGGTGGACAAGCCTTTCGCTGCAAAAGAGGAACACCTACTTTGTACTGATTGCTACTCCAATGAATACTCTTCCAAATGTAATGAGTGCAAGAAGACTATCATGCCAGGTTAGGATACTGACTTTTGGGGAGGAGGTTCAGGTTTAATATCAAGCCTAATCTCTGCAACATTAGTGACAAACATTTTTCCTTAACCTTCTCTGCTGAATCCTGGTGAACTTCCTAAAACACGGCTGATGATGCTTTCTAAGTTATCCCTGTAATCAGAACCCACAGTTTTCAGAGTGGATCTTGACAGAATTGATATACACAAAGGTTTCTCTTGAAAGCTAGCGTCTATTTAATTTAGCATTTTTGTTCATGAGTACTGAAGTATTTATTAAAAGGCTATTGATAGCTGGGCAACTCATCTGTCCAGTCCCAGCTTCTCAATTGGCTCCTCATGCTTGAACATCAGAGGAAGTTCACAAGTTTAAATTTACTTAATTCATGTCATATACTTTTACATAAACAGCCAAAATTTAGATTCTTCAATAAGAGTCAATAATTGCTCAAAATACCTCTAAGGTCTTCTTGAGCTGAAAGGTATAAAGAAATAGGAAAGAGCTACCTTCTATTTCAAGTCAGGTATCCCACAAAACCAGTGCTGGAAGCAGAAAGTTGTATGTATAGATTGGTAATATATAGATTGGTAAAGCCTCATTTACTCATGACAATACTAAAGCGCTTGTCTTTTGATTGACATGAGTCATTATTTGAGGGCTTAAATTGGAAGAAATACTGGTTTCAGAAACAAAAAAAAATAGAAGGCAATTTGAAGAATCCAAAAGTACACTCCACAGTGACTGCTAGTTGCTTTCTTTCAGTAATTTTTTCCTTGGCTGTTGTTATCTTTGACACAAGCTGGAAAACACCACTTTGTGTACCTAAGATGTTTTGATAAAAATGAGGGCTTGATGGAGACACATAAATAAGAAACAACGGGGATATGTAAAAGCAGATGGACATATTCATTCCTAAAATGAAAGGAACGTGGTTAGCGGGCACGGTGAGGGGGCGGATGGCTGGGCTAGATGATCATAGAATCACAAGGTTGGAAACGACCTGCAAGATCATCTAGTCCAACCACCCTCCCATTCCCAGTACCACAAGCTACTAAACCATATCTCATAGCTCCAATATATATATGATCTGAGAGGTCCTTCCAACATAATGATTATGATTGTGTACAAGCATCTTTATTATTGCACGTGCCTCTGTTTTTTCCGATACAGCATGAAAAATTGACATCTAAGAACAGTGCTAATTTTAAAGCTGAAAAATATTTTTTTCAAGTTTTGATCAATGAATTCAGTCCCATAAGAACTCACTTACAGAACAGAACTCTGTCTATTATACAAGTTACAGACTGACAGGTAATAATGGAATTGGGATTCAGTGACTCAGAGTCCCTTCTTCTCTTTCAATTCAAAACAGAATAAACCAATTTTTACAAACCTTTGCAACTACCACATGGTTTTTAGCAGATTACTCAAGATACCCTTGATTTTATAAAGCATTTTAATGACAAGCTTATTAAATGCTAAGCAATTACAAGCTTGATCTTTCAGTTCTTCTGCAAACTGAATTCCCATCAACGTCAAAATGAGCAACTAATAAACAGGATTCCTCTTGCCTTGTGTTGTAGTAATAACACAATCCCAAAAATAGAGAACAGCTAAAAATGTGGGAATATAATTCTACACAATCCAAAGAAAATATGTCCACATCTTTCATCTTTTCTTAGAATGTCATTCTTTCAAGGACTAACTCGCCTGTTCCTTTTGGTGCCATACAAAAAATAACCAGCACAGAGAAGGCGTAATTCTTAAAAGGTGTCCATTAATAAAATGGATCAGAAATATTTGAGTATGTAAGAAACAGGCAGAGAAATGGTTAATGACGCACAAGTCAGTCTTTAAAAAAAAAAAAATCTTAAAGTATGCCTCTGGGCACAATTTAACGAGACTGAAGAAAAAAAATGAAATTACACTACTAGTAAACGAAGAATTAATATTGAGAAAGGGAGAATGGGAAAACTTCATCCTGCAGAGGAGTTATTACTATTCTTCATAATTAGCCAATACATTATCACCTCCTCAGCTTTCTAATCACTGAAAATCATGTCAGTCCACTAAAAAGTGGCCAAAGCAGTAAATGTTATTAGCAGTAAATGCCTCTCTTCTTTTTAGGAAGAGAACAACTTACTCTCCAAAAACTCACCCAATGCCACGCAAAGCCACTCCACTCTCTCATAGCTGTACTACTTGTTTTCCAACAGCCAGCTGTCATGTAAACAAAAGTTACAAATTGCATTAGCCTCAGCCATAAATTCAGTTTATGTTCTGGTCTCATTACAGGTACTCGGAAGATGGAATACAAAGGCAACAGCTGGCACGAGACCTGCTTTATCTGCTACCGCTGCCAGCAACCAATTGGGACAAAGAGTTTCATTCCTAAAGACAATCAGAACTTTTGTGTTCCCTGCTATGAAAAGCAGTTTGCCATGCAGTGCGTCCAGTGCAAGAAGGTAGTGCTCTTGTTTTATTTACCTATAATGTTGGGGATTGAACTCCATCACATTTTAAGTCCAATCATGTGAAGAAAAAAAAAAAACAACATTTTTTTCTGTGTTAAACTATTCAATGACAGTGGAGTTTTAGAGATGATACAGTTGAAACTCCTATTCTACACCAGGCACAAAAGTTACTTCAGTGAGAATTCTTACTCAAGGTTAAAGATACCTTTACATCAAAAGCCTACAGAGGATATGTTTTGGAAAGCAAACAAGCAAAAAGACCCATCTGCATTGGAATAACCTCCTATCTCCAATGTAATCCAACACATACCATACACCCTAACATTTCAACTGAAAGGGAGATGAGCTAACACTGATTTTATTTTTTTAAAATATTTTAATGAAGTTGAAGATGGAGAAATTAATTTTACACAATGCAAATGCTGCTTCTAACATAAGAACTAGTAAGCTCAGTATGCTAGAGAATGTAACTTTCCAGGCTCAAGATAATTCATTTGTGTATTTCCTAAATTCAATTCAGACAAAAGTAAGACTTTTAGTATTCCTTCCTATTAATAATAGTAGATTTTAAAAAGTCATCTCGTAATTCACAGAACCAACAAATACCAATTTCCTATCAATATACGCATAGGTTTTAAGTGTGGATATATCCTTAGTTTTAACCCTCCTTCCAATAGTTTCTTCCATGTTTTGTTTTACCTTCTGCATGCTTCCAGCCATCACTTCTGCTTACATTACCAAAACTTTTTATGTCTGCCACGTACTCCAGATTGCATTACTTTCAGAGCAGACCTCATACACAGGAAAGAGGCAAAGACAGATGAACACACATATTGGATTGCATGTTTGTACACAAGGCTGACTTCCCAGGGAATCTCCCTTTAGTGAAGATAGGAAGAAAAATTAAACTGGTTTTACAGCTTTCTGAGAAACACTTGCAAGAACAAATGTTTCATTTGTCTAACATTGAGGAACAAGGTATCATAAGAGGAAAAAGCCCAGACAAAATCCATAGAAGCAGAAAGAAGAGATTTCAGGTAAAATTTGAAATAAAGCAGTTGTTGTCAAGGGAATTAGCAAGAACTGAAAGTGGTTTTTCCATTGTGAAGAATGGGACAGGTGAACAAGCACATATTTGTCTCACAGCACATGAAAGAATCACCTACAAAGGAGACCAGCTTTAAAAATAAAGAGGGCAATTTAGACTGAAATTATAAAGAATTCAGAAAATAAAGTACTTTTAGTATGAGGCTCCTTTGTATAAATTGGGAAATTATAATGAATCATTCGCACACTCTTCTCAAGGTTAACTCCAGACAAAATGATGATTTTGCTGCCATTAAGTCTTCTTTCCCTCCTCCTAGCCACAGAAACCTCATCAACCTTCCCCTTTACCAAATGAAGATGAAAATCTGCCACTCTCAAAATAATACTTTCTGTCTTACTTTCCATAAAACAGGCTATCACTACAGGAGGTGTGACTTACCGGGAGCAGCCTTGGCATAAGGAGTGCTTTGTCTGTACTGGATGCAAGAAGCAGTTGTCCGGACAACGCTTCACCTCCCGGGATGAGTTTGCATATTGCCTGAGTTGCTTCTGCAATCTCTATGCCAAAAAGTGTGCTGGATGCACAAACCCAATCAGTGGTAGGTCTCTCATGGAGAGTCACTTTATTATCGTTTTCTCCATTGAACTGCATCTAATATTAATAATGGTTCAGTAATTCATTCTGACTAGCTTGAGAGAATGGAGACACTACACAGGCCAGGAACTGTGAACTTAAATACTCATGATGCCATCCAATTGCCTTAACAAAAAGATGTGAAAGAAGTCCTTAAGCTGAAGTTTGTTCCATTTCACCTCACTTGTATGAAACACAGTGGACACACAGTGACATTTCTGCATGCGGTGGAATATATCCATGTCCTGTAAATCACTTCACTTGTGCTCATGAGGAAACGCTGACCTCAGTAACAACAGTCTCTCAGCCAGCAACATTTAACCAGCTTACACCTTTCACTGCTGCATAGCATATTTCTTTCCTGATTTTTCAGGACAGCAACTGAGAATCTCAATGCTTTTACATACTGCTTTCCACTATAACAGTACTCTAAAGCCGTAAGCAGTCATTCTTTACATTTGAAACACTTAAAATCACCTATCTCAAAATCACCTAATCAGCATTTAACACCAAGATTGCGTATCTGAGTTGATACTGAACCATTCTCTCTCCTGTTACTTCTGTTCTGCCCCACACTAACGTATGCCTGCTTGTATATCTCCTGGAAATGTCACTGCATAACAACTTTCTTATTATTACCCATTCACAAGAGGACTGATATTCAAGAGAAATGTCTTTCTTTCACATGCTGTTTTCTTTTTCCCCAAAATTGTTGCTACTAAATGCAAAGCAAAAAACCCTCTCATTAAGTGATATGTTCTATGAAATCCTTTTACTGACTTTCAGCTAGTCAATTCTAATTCATCACGCTCAAATTGCTTATAATTTCTATAGTTAAATAATTACCACTATAAGAGAAAATTGCCCCTCTTCTGTTTTATTCTGTAAAATTCCTATACCCCGTATGATAACCTCCACAGCCTCACACTTCTGAATTATTTTTGATAACCTACTTTTCTTGAAGCACTCCTCCTTGAAATCTATGAATCAAGTCATTACACAATCTGCCCAGACTTCATTTCTAATGATCTCAATGCATTTTTACAAAACAAAATTAACTTACTCTGACACCACAAATATTCTGTAAATGACCACCATTCTCCTGTAGTTCAGAGGCAATCGCTTTCCTTTTCTTTGGCTGCAAGCTAAGAGCTGAGCCATCTCTACATTTAAAGCTTATTTTTGCCACAACCCAAAGTACTAACAATCCAGTTCACCAACTCAGCTAAAAGCAGCAGAACTACTTAATGATGAAAATCCCACTCATTCAAGAATAAGGTGGCAATATTCACACAGCAACAAACAAAATAGATTTGATACAACAATATTTTTTCACTACTCTGTCAGATGTCTGTAACCATCCAGAAGTAGAATCTGAAGGAGCATCATGTAATGGCTCTTCTCTTCTGGTAACAGAACTTCTTCTGTTTTTGAACAGGTCTGGGAGGAACCAAGTACATCTCATTTGAAGAGCGGCAGTGGCACAATGATTGCTTTAATTGCAAGAAGTGTTCTCTCTCATTAGTAGGTCGTGGCTTCCTTACAGAAAGGGATGACATCCTCTGCCCTGAATGTGGGAAGGATATCTAAAGCTCAAAATAAGAAACAGGGAAGAGAGGAAGAATGCTGTGCTTGCAATTCATAGTCCGAAACACACAAAACTAGCTTTGCCCTTTTGTGTTTTGCTGTACTATTAACATCACTTAACCTTCTTATGAATTTCAAACTCTAAAAGTATAGAAGGAAAACAACTTTGGAAACTCTAGTAGCAGGATGGTGTTTAAGATTTCTATAGCTAACCAAAACTAATGCAAAAGCTGAGCTGTAAAGCCATTTGGGTGTCACTGACATAATACACTTTTTTTTCCTCCACTACATATTCCAGATTAAGCATTTGATTTAAGTTATGAGCAAATGATACAGTTCAAGGATTACAGTGGCCACAGGCAATAAATTCACAGATGGATATTCAGGGTGAAGCCCCTAGCCTATTGAAATCAGTGGCAAACAGCATTCAACTTCAATAAGGCTGTGGTCTCACCTCAGTGTTCTTGAGCTATGTGACTAGTGTGTGCTGTCAAGTATGTAGAAAGACTACAGACGTAGGGGGTGTTTTTTTTGAAGTACAAGGCTTTGTGCAATGTTAAAGAGAATGATAAAACAGTTGAAGTGGGAGTGCTTCGTAACAGATATGTATTTTATTGCATGACTAGCTGATCATTGTGTGAAGTACAGTTCTGATCAACAGTGTCAGTATTACATTTAGTCAACATTACACTGCACATTGTATTTTTAAAAATAAAAGTCAAAAGTTAAAACAAAACTGTTACCGTGGTTTAACTGCATTTACATACAGGATATTTACAAATAGAATGCTTTCACAGTCTTACAAAACACAATGTAAGATCCACACATACACTGTACACATACACAAACTTTTTTTGCACACTCAACTTGCTAGGAAATTGTGGTGCTAAACAATCCTCACACAGACCTTGCTGATACATCAGTCTTCTACTAATTGCAGTCACTGGGAGAGTTATTAGCAGAACTAAACTATGTGAAAATATTGATTTGAGTGCAGCTGATTAAAGCATGTTCATAGGCTTTAAATTCAAAACCAAAATACTCTTTTCAGCAACCAAGGTTAAAACAATTAAAACAACATTTATCTTTATGAAAGTCACAAGTTTAACTTCTACTTTAGGGTATGTTTTAATTTTATTATTGTACAGCAATATGTAACATCATTTGCTGTAGCATTATCTCTGCTATGTATCTGCTACAAAGGCAATAAAATTAAGAGGAAAAAAGTTGTTGGATGATAACCATCTTCCCAAAGCACACTTCAAGGAACATGGTCAAATTCTGCAAAGCACAAGCCCAGTACACCTTTTGCATGGAATTTATATCACAGAAGAGGAGGAATTCTTCCAACAGGAACAGGATTCTTCCAACAGGAATCTTTCTTTCCTATGAGTGTGGTGAGGCACTGAGCAGATTGCCCAGAGAAGCTTTGTTGGAGGTGGATGGATGAGGCCAGGATGGACATGGCCACAGGTAACCTATCCAGTGGAAGATGTCCCTCTCCACAGCAGGGGGTTGAAATTGTATGGTCTTTAAGGGTCCTTCCAACACAAATCATTCTGTGATTCCGTGATCTTCACACGTGGAAAGCAGAATTAGGCCTGCACTTACTCTGCACCTAACTGTGCAAGGTAATTTTGCTTCTAATTCTTGCTGCCACTCTTGAATTTGATGTTTTTTTCTTTTTCTTAGTACCAAGCATCAAGCAGTCACAGGCCATTCCTCTGTCAGTATTTCAATAAGATAAATAGATGTTTTGGATAAGATTAGTATAGTTTGAAGAACTATTAGTATAGTTTGAAGAACTTTGCTATCTGACATTTTTGAAGTGCATATCCTGCTAATCCAATCTCACTAAATAATGACTAAAATCTGTCCTTCTGTCATTTCATTCTACAATTAAAGTTGCAGTAAAGAAGAGCCAGAAAAATCCTTTTCATATCCATACCTTCTGAAGCACAAGACCACCTACCTCAATTACTCTTCTCTGGGGTCCTGACAATCCCCAGCACACTGCAACTCTGCTCTAGTACTTTGCTAAGAGAAGGACTGCTATCATCCAGGGAAGTAGTGTAGTACAGTAAGAAAAGCATGGCTTGCACCCTGCCTCCCAGACTACAGAAATTAGAATGATCCTGGCTTTAAGGAAAGGTAGGTGAAACACGGCAAGACTGGGAAGCATTTTAGCTTTAATGATGACTATGACCATGCACTAACAGCATCAGGATAGCATTCCAGTAGTTCTGCAAGTCACACACTAGCACACACACACATACACTCTTCTACCAACTGGAACTACGACAAAATATAACCTAGATTCCAACTAAGAAGCCACCCACAAAACAGAACTCCCTTCAGCTACATTAGTGCAAGGATCAGCACCTCACATGATACCAACTGCTGCTAAAATTCCAACAAAGCCTTCTACAAGCTACTGTGAGCTTCAAATTCTATTCACTTGAAGTCCACTGAAATATAATTGTATAAAATGAAGTGGCCTAATTGCTTCATAAAAACAAGCCAGAACTGCTTAGTTTGCTTTTAATTGAATTTATTTAAATAGGATAAGGCTACTTAAAAGACAACTCTTTACATACAAAATGTGTATTATGTTAAAGTTTGCTGTACTCAAGTACAAAAAAAATGCACAAGTGTTTAGTAAAAGGGAAACAGCACACAATTTCAAAACACACACATTCTTACCATTTTACAGCATTCAAGAAGTGCCTTTTATGTTGTAACTGAATGGAGAACTGTCAGTAATGAATTAAGCTACAGTTTTTGGTTTTAACACTAACCAATCTAAAAAAATGTAAACAAGTTCTCAGGTCACTACTGACAGCATCTTTTAGTGAGTTAAGAGGATTCAGAAGTGGATTTTTTGTTTTACTAAATCTGGAAGCATTACTGTTATTTACTGTCCATATCTAAAATGGATCTAGATGGGCTTCGCCCTGAGCCACAGAGATTTAATAAAAAAGTTGCATTAACTTGATTCCTGCCTTATGAGAGCACTACCAATTGATCCAGATATAATCTCAAGTTTCACAGAAAACCAGCATCCACCTTAAACAACCACAGGAAGGAAAAGGAATAAAAGAATTATGGAGAAAAATGTGCACCTACATACACTAATGCTCTCAAGGTACTTCTTTGTCTTCCTGACCCAATCCCTCTCCAACTGTTACTAAGTTGAGAAAGCACTAGTATGCATTCCATAAGTTTTCCTCATATTTTACCAACATGACTGTAACCAGGAAAACAAGCAAATTTGCTTTATCGGCACATTTTTACACTTTCACATGTGTAAAATATGCCTTTGTGTGTAAGATAACATGGCACTAATTCACTCGCTACTTCCTCTCAAAGATTCCTATCAGACAATATAATATCATATTACCATCTGTGCATTTATTTCATAAGTCAGTAAGAGAAACTTCAATTTGAAGTAATGCTGTTAAATAGTTCATCTCTTATTACCAACCTAACTTGCACTACACTCATATTCTATTCAACAAAAAGGAAAGTTGTTTCAAACTATCTTACTAGCAGAACATTTAGTTTTCTCATCTAAATGAAATATCTTTTTTGTAATCAAGAACACTCATGGGATCCCTTTGAATCTCAATAACTGTTTTAACTACTTACCCAGAACTGGAACAAAAAGCGAACCTTACTGAAAACAAAATAAAACAAGAAAGAGTATTTATGTGTGTGACCTGTAGGGATGTGCAGGAGATGAACTATAATAATCTTGAAAAACAAAAGTGGAGGGTTTAGTATATCGTAATATTACTATCTTTTAAAGAGGGAATAAATTACTTGGTTTAAAATAGCAGATGCTCTTAAGGTGACTGGTGATAATGACTTCAGATTTACAAGAGGGAACTTTTAAATTTGTTAAAACTTCACAGCAATCTGAATCCCTGCAAGGTTTAAAAAGAATTGTACCTAAATTGCTGAAATATGACTTATCTGTTTGAAAATATGGGAGTAACATTTATGTTTTGAGCACCACTAGCTGCTTCACGGCCATGTAACATGCTGGATTTTCTTTTTTGCTTCTGTAGGCTTTAGGTCATTCTGCAAAAGAAGAAAGTACACAAGTATTCTTAGATGTATTTACACAAGTATTCTTAGATACACTGCACTAAGTAAACATTAGTAATTAACCTGCAACGTTCAAAATTAGCACTAATTATTAACATACTCAGATACAGGCTACTTCAGCAGCTTTCTACTGCCATCTTGTGGAGAAAGTTAATATCACAGTACCTCCAGAGGAGACGAAACTAAAACCAATGAGTTTAACTACATGCAGATCAAGCACACCTTCTGCTTTTCCTTAATCCTTAAATTAATTATGCATAAATACCTCGTTTGAAAAATTATGCATTTTACTAACAGGTACAAATTAGAGCTTTAAAACATACATCTGAAGTTATTTCAAATTGTCATCTTAAAACACATTAGAAAATATTTTATAAAAGGGGAAATAAATCAACACAGAGCTAGAAAATCAGCTCACTTCTGTCAAATAGTAAACATCAGGAAAAAAAGTATGTTTTCCTTCATAATAATCTAAGAGCATGAAGTAATTGCTAAAGCCTGAGATGAATTCATCTTCCCAGGGCCCCTCCCAGAAAAATCTCCAATTTTTCTACTTTGAAGTTAATGTTAAGTGTGAAGCAAATACCCTTCGCCATCTGAAAGAAGAAAGAAGTCTGAGAAATTACAGTTTTAATAGTTCTAACAAGAAGAGAAAAGAGATTTATTCAGAACATCCTGAAACACACTAGTTTTGACATGATCCAGCGATCTCTCTTCTCCTTAAGAGTTTACAGCTATGAGTCTCAAAACCTGAGAGGTTGTAGATAATCAGAACTCAAAAATCAGAAGGGTATCTCCATACTATTCTGCATGAGAACTTCAGTTTTTCTTGGCAGAATAAATAACAATTAAAAAAAAAAAAAATCACTTCACTGAAAAAGCAATCTTCATTATACAAAAAATTTGGCACGCTTTGCACTCTGCAACCACTGGTCAAACATTTTTGATTCCTCTTGCCTGCATTACCTCCTACTTAATATCACATTCTACCATAAAGTATTATCAATTTGACATATTTGCCTATCTTCAAACACCTTTGACTGAGAAGGCTTGACCAAGGCATGTAACAGAACTTTACAGTACTACCTTGAACAGGCTGTGGCTAAGAAAGGTACGTATCAGAGGGCTGGTGATGTTGGTAGTAGGAAACAAGCCCCTCCAGCATAAAGCTGATTAAGGCCACAGTCATTATTCTTGTAAAAGGTGTTAAAGCTGTCTTTCAGAATAGAATCATTGAATCATTGAGGTTGGAAAAGACCTTCAAGATCATCCAATCCAACTGTCCACTTATCATCAATAGTGCCCACTATATCATGTCCCTTAGTACAACATCTAAACATTTCTTGGTCTCCCGTGATCCTCCCCTTCTCCAGACCAAACAATCCCAGTTCCCTCAGCCACTACTCATAAGGCCTGTGCTCCACACCTCTCACAGCTTTGCTGCTCTTCTCTGGACACGCTTCAGAGTCTTGAGTTTCTCTTGTAGTGAGGGGTCCAAAAATTAAACACAGTACTGGAGGTGCAGCCTCACCATGGCTGAGTGAGTACAGAGGGATGATCACTTCCCTGTTCCTGCTGGCAAAACTAATTCTGATACAAGCCAGAATGCCTTTGGCCTTCCTACCACACTACTGGTTCATGTTAAGTCAAGCACTGACCAATATCCTGAGGTCCATTTCCAATACACAGTCATCCAGCCACTCCGCCCCAAGCCTGCAGTGTTGCCTGGGGTTGTTGTGGCCAAAGCACAGGAGATAGCAGTGTGTTTACGTACTGATGTTTAACAGAAGACTGATGGAACCTATCAAATTATGCAGCAAATATATTTCTTGCATTCCTTACATAAAAATTTAAACAGATGAACAGAAACCTTTGTACAAGGCAATAACTGCACACTGTATTTCTAAAGCACCCCCTGCAGCTCAGTTGAGATCAGATATCTATTTTCTCCCTTGAAGCTTGGACTTATTCCAAGTATTCCTTCTTCCAGTAAAAATATGAAAAACCCCTTGCATTAATTTGTTTGCATCATGAAGTGATACAACACAAACAGAAGACTCATCCCTACCCTGCAGCACATCTCAAAGGGGTGCTGTGCTATGTTATTTTGCACTGCTCCATGCTCACCAACAGGTTCTTAGACTGATAACAGTTACACCAAAATTCAAGACTACTGCTGCATCTCTCTGCTCAACTTACAGCCATATTCAGTATGCCAATCCTTACATTTTCAAAAGTATGCCCTTCTGAAATCACATACCCTTCCCTTGTTCTCCTTTCATCTCCTCAGCTTATTAGCCTCACTCTGCTCCACCCATAGTACAGGACTCTTTTCTACTTCAAACTTCTTTGCAGCTAAATCTAACACGCAGAATCAAGGTAACTTTTACCTTTACAATGAACAGCTCAGTCTCTTACTCAGAACAGCAGCCTTTTCTTCAAGACGTCAACATGTCATATAGGAAACCAGGTACCCAATTAAGATCACCAAGGCCTGAATACTCAACTTTTGACTTCTCATTCAACTAACACGATATGTTGTTCTCATCCCACAATCTAGGCAACTCTCCAGATCTTCTTGTCTAATTCCTGCCTCTCACTTGCCAATTCCTATGTGAGATTTAAAACAGATGGCTTTCTTCCTTCAAGGATACATTCTACAGCTTACACCATCTCACTTCAGTTCCTGCAACATCTCCTCCTCCACTTTGACAAATTAAAGCTTGTCCTACTCAGTCATTCAAGTGTGATTTTTACAAATGTTATCGTTACACTTTTTTCTTCCCGACCACAAAAACCAGACCAGCACGATCATGCTGTTCTGTAATACTTACAATATGATTATCTTGTTTGCTTTGTTTGATTCTGTCATCAGCAACACCTTACATATTACCTACTAATTTTACAAAGACGTGCGTGCTTTCTACAGAGCTGACTTTAATACAGAATCTTCCCATGAACAAGAGCTCCATTTCTTTTCCTTCTATCTCTCCCAAACCAGCAACTCCTTCACCTGTTTGTAAATATTCTGCTATTACACAAAATAACCCTGGAAGCTTTTGCAAGGGGCCACCTTTGGCCCCTTCAAGTTTCGATAAACTGTGAAACAGAACACTGACCATACATACCGGCAAATCAGATTCATCCCTTGGAACAGATCTCTTTAACTTCACAACAGTAGTTCCTGCTACCGGAGATAAAGGGTGTGTCTTCAGACTAACCAATACACTGCTATTAGTCTTTGAAATACTGTTCTGCTTTGCCTCATTATTCCTCACTTCCAGCTTAGCGTCCTCTGATAAACTGGAGGCTGAAATGTATGTGGAGGCATTTGAAGGAGCCGATAATCTCCTCACAGTATTAGTGATGCTTCCAGCTGGGGGAGGTTTTAGGCGATCAGTAGCTCCGTTCTCTGTCTTCTTCACCTTTATGCTTGTGCTCGTTGAACTGCCATCAAAAACAATTAATGGCCGTTTCCTTAATCCTTCCACCGCTGTAACACTGAAAATGCAAATTGTAGAACTGTCAGAAACACAAGTTAGATGTTTCAAAAACAGCAGACCCAAGACACGAGGAGTAAAAACAAAAGCATCTTACCTAACACAATAAATAATAATGCATCTCAAAATAATGATCTTAAACTCTTAGCTGCTCCAAATTCAAGGCCAGGTGGGATGGGGCCCTGGGTAGCCTGGTTGTATGGGAACTGCTGAATCCTGGTCTGAACCTCTGACTGATCACCTGAGGCAAGCACCGAGTCAGCTACGGGAGCACAGGTAAGGCAATTCACCTGTGCTGCCAGAAGAGGTGGAGCCTGATTCCATTTCTCCTAGACCCATGTAAGAGCTGACTACCAGAAGGAAAGGATCTCTTCTGGACTTTCATAGTGAGCCCAGGATATAGGTAAGCATTCTATCTATTCTCTTTTGGTATAACAACTGCTTAGCCAAACGCTCTCTGGTATGTTTCACAATTATAACATCCATACATTCATTGATTATAAACTGGTCTAGTATTTAATGTAGAGGTTGGTGGCCCTGCATGTAGCAGGGGAGTTGGAGCTTGATGATCCTTGAGGTCCCTTCTAAGCCACTCTATGAAATTTTAGCAATAGGAATTGCTTCTGAAATAGAAGGGAATGGTGTGGGAGGAGGATAGAACAGAAAGAAGGTCAAAGAGGGTTGTGTGAGTAGCTTCCTAGGTAGACAACTACAGTAGTACACTCTAAGAGTGCACCCCTATCCCACTGTAGCTATTCCAGAATAACAAGAGAAAATTTGTGTTAAGTAATATCTCAAAAGGTATTTGAGAAAGTGTGAGCCAAGAACAACAAGAACAGGGTCTAATATTCTGATGTTTATAAATCTTCCTGATTCCTCAATTGTTCACCACCACAGTGTTAAGACAGACAAAAACAATGAACAAGTATGAGATAAAGAACAAAATCATTAATTAAAAAAGCTTACATCTTTTTGGAATAAACTGTTGAGCAGGATTCCTAAGCTAACTTACTACCTCTCAAATAATGTGTGTCTTTAGGCCTATATCTAGTCAGGGCTGGCCAGTTTTTTAAAAACTAATTAGAGAAAGAAAAAGAAATACTATCAAACTAACATCAAAACAGTAGTTAGTATCAGAAAACCTCCTGACTGATAAAAAGAAAAAAAAGATAGCAACCCACAATTTTATCACATGTACTCTACATAAATTTAGAGATTAAAAAATGCATTGCTTTAGAACAGCAAAGATAAACTGCATATCTAACAAATTTTAACAAAACACTACTGAGTTATAATATTCCTATTTAGAAACTTCAGTTTTCAGTATGCACTTAGTGTTCAGACATCTCACACTGAACAGAAGAATAAAACTTGGACTACAGCATTTTCAACAATGGAATTCATTCATTAGTTTGTACCTTTGACAGTATCAACATTAGGTATCTCAACAGACTTTAAAAGAAGCCACACATAGAGACTTGACTTGTTTGATTTGAAACACTGGATCAGTAGATGCATATAAATCTCACATCAAAATAAGAAATTACAAATATCTTGTACAGTTTGTCACAATCTGGAGTCTCTTAAAAGAAAGGAGTAACAGTTCAGAGTCTCAAAGCCCAAATCCTCAGATTTGCTTCAACATTGTCTTCACAATGATACACATCACACAATCCTCCTCTCTTCTATTCATCAGGTTCCCAGAACTTGAGACAAAGAGAGACCTTAATTTCGTTAGGTACATTTGTTAAGAGATCAGACAATACTTTGCTATATGTGCTATCCAGGCTAAATGTGGTTTCTAGGACAGCTTCTAAAGAACGTGATTAGTTTCCAAGGCCAGGAGCATTAACTACCCATGGATAAGGTTTCACTGAAACAGCAGCAGTAGTTAACTCATCTGTTAAATTAAGGAGCATGATTTCACTCAAGAAGTCTAAAAAGCCAATACGTACTTTAAAAACTTTTTGCTCACTTTGGCTTTATCCAAAAATTTGCTACAAACTATGCGAAATAAGGAATGTTACACCTTTTTCAGTCACCTTTCTTAACTTAAAAGCATCTTCCCCACTGAGTTTTTTGTCATTTTTTTTATTATTTAAGTTTGAAGACTAATAAATCGGGAACTAACTGCAATTCTAGCAGGATTGTTATTGTTTCTAAACTGAATTTTACAATTGTAGAATTTGTACAGATAACCACATGCTGCAATACTGAAAACATTCCCAGAGAAATGCTTTAGACAAATTCTAAAACAGAAATGAGCACTGTACCATCAAGAACTGTCACATCTAATTTTGAGATGTGTGGCTCATGGAAAAGACACAGAACCTCAGGAGTGACATTCATTTCTATACATGAAGTACAGGAAGCTTAAAAGCCTCAGAGCAGGACTCATACTAGCCCGCACTCTTCAGAGGAAGGATACTGAATTTAGCTAACAGCTGAAAAGAATCATTCCAAGATCCTGTCCTCTTCTGCAAGACATTCTGTGAAACCTCAATTTTAATGTACATCTACATTCTGGAGAAGTGCTCTAAACACTCTGCAAGCCAGGCTGAATGGTGAGCATGCCCTAAACCTGCTGTTTGTTACCTAGTTCATGTTAAAGAACACCAGCTTCACTACAGGAAGCAAAAACTCCTCTGCATGAGCAATCTGAGCTTCACATGATTACTCAGCTCACTCACATAATCAAGATGAGCAACTCCTGCCTGTGAGGACAATTTAATAAAAAACGCTTCTATTATTGTCTAACCCAGTCTGGTACTTAAGGCAGTACCCTAAAATCAATGAGAAGTGTAGGTTTAACTCCCAAATTTACCCCATGTATTATCCTAAGTTAACAAAACAGGCAGGTGATCACCTCTTCCACGGATGTTTTTAGGACTGGTCCTAAGTGCCACATTATACACTGAACTCAGTATTTGCATTTCATTGGCAGTTCTCAGAGGATGCCAGTGGCCTTTACACTATTAAGAAAGAATAATGAACCAAAGGCCTGAGCATGTACGGAAACAGGGCTCCCACAGACTGAGAGTTTGTGGGTGAGATTCTTCAGACTCCGTTATGCTTCAGGAAGTACATCTACATCATGAGATTCAGGCCATTCTTTTCCTTCCAGCAATCAAGATGATCACACAGGCTTTTCTACAAAATTAACTATCCCTGAACACTCAAAAGCTTTCTGAGATGTTTTAAGTTGGAGAAAATGCACTCGTTCTTATTCAGTATGACTGCCTGCGCATTCAGCAATAAGACATACAAGCTGTGATCTCATATCTGATTATGCTACTGAGGTATAACGTGATACTGCAGCTCAGCTGATAAACAAAAAAATCTTTTAGGATGTGTCATCACCATCAGTCTAACTAAATGCAATGCAGTATTAAGTTTCAGTTAAAATTATTAGTGTTTTGGCCTCCCCTCCACTGCAACTAGAGATATACAAGCACACACACACTAAACTCTGCTGATCAAATCCCCAAGCCCCATATTAATCCTAGCACACTATGAAAAGTAGTACTTTCCACAGAGGAATGCAACAGAAAGCTCCTGTTATTTAGTCAGCTTATCTGAGTTTCAAACTGAGCTAACAGCACATTTACTTAGTATCTTTGACTAGCACTTAACTTACAGCCTCGGAATATCTAGGGAATTTGTTTTGTATTTAAAAACAAGAATGCCAAGGTCTACTTGGCACATCATATCAGTTCTCTTTAAGCTATGAACACAGCTATAAGAAAAAGCCTATCTTATGTCTTGTAGCATCCAAAAAGATGACTGGATTTCCTTAATTCCTGCTACATATACAGCAGAACCAAAGCTTTCTCTGTGCAGCTTTTATTTACCCAAAGTGCTGAAATTCTGTTTCCAGTTCTCTGAAGTTAGTAATGCTAGCAGTAAGATCTGCTTAACTACTTAAGGTAGTGCTTTGCCAATATACTTTCAAGTAAGACATAATACAAGCAAAAGTAGCAACTGCCAGAAAATGTTAATGTCTAAACATCACAGTAAAAGACGAAGCTTGGAAATCTAGGTGTTAAATACTAATGGCCATTAGTCAAGAAAAGGGGATCAACAGATTAAACACAGCTAATTTCACAGATTATTTTCCCAGAAAATACTAAATTAGTTTTAGTGCACTGAAATAACAGTTCCTAAACTTACTCTACATAAGACATGAGGAAGAAGCCATTGCTCCCGTCTAAAAATAATCATGGCCTCCTTCTCTCAAAAACATCCAGGCTGCTATTTTTACTGCTTTGATAAAAAATTCTTTTCCACCTATTTTAGCACAGCAATGGTGTCTCGTTATTTGAAATGTCACTTCATGCTTTTATCTTCAAGTCACACAAGCTACAAACAGAACTTTTATGCACATGAAGGAAAAAAAAAAAAGGAAAAAATACCAAAAGACAATTTAGTACCCTAGCCATTGCTTTAAGAAAAAATATTCACTTGCCAGAATTTATCTAGCTCTTCCTTCTTAGAAACTTCAGTAAGGATAAAGCAGACTCATGCATTTAACAAGCTATAATTCTATATAAATGTATTAGAAGAATTTACATCCACCTTTCCTTTAGCATTTGTTGACAGAATTCAATCAAACTCCCACCCATACATATCACATCAAAGCAAATAGCTGTGGGGAGAAAAAAATCAGTTATACATCTGAGAAGATTTTGCTTTCTGATCAGATATAAAAAATGGTTTTACATGTAAGGCAGAATGGTTCTTTCAGGAAGATGATGCTCATTTTGAACTGGACACACAAAACTGCTGCAGCATACCTTCCTGATTCAGCAGACCAATTCTGTTCAGTGAGCAGTCACAGTTAAATATGTTTCTGGCATATTTGTGTTAAACACCATTCACCTTAAAAGGTGGAGCAAATAATGTATTTTTTTCTTTATTTTTCTGTTCTTTAGAAAGTATTTTGAAACGTACCCAGAAAAAGCAAGTTAACTAGATATCATAAACAACATTTAGATGACACAGAACATTCTTTCCCTTTTCCCCAGTATCACAGTAGCAGAATCTAACATTTCTGACACAGAAGATCTAACAGCATTCTTTATAAACTCTAACAACATTCAAAACCTGTACAAGTGGTAATCATCAGACTGATAAAAAGCAAATTAAATGCATTTCTTCAAATTCTCCAACTTAACCCACTGTATGTTAAATTACCTTTTATTCTCACTTTTTGACTCATTTTGCTGTCTTTTCTTTTCCATCATTTTCCCCCATCTACTTTTTGGTAAGTCACGCTGAGGCAGGGGAATGGCATGTTGAATATAGAGATCTGTAAGCCCATCTTTGTCCATCTTTACATCATTTTTGATCAATATATTCTTCTGTGGGGAGCAGAAAAAAACACAACCGTTGTTATGACAAATTCAAAGCACTAGCAGTTTAATGGCAAAACGACATCATTCAGAAGTCATTCTGAAGTAATTTAAGACCATTACACTGGGATCTAAGAAGTGACAGGGCTCCAGGGAGGAACTATGTGCCATGAACTGCACTGGGCCAATGACAGCCATTTCCAGACAACTCTGAAAATGATGAAAACAACCCACCGCACACCAAAGCTTCAGACAACCAGAAAAGGACACAGCACTTCTGCTCAAATACTTCTAACAAAAAGAAGCAGCCATTAGGACAGAGGACACGAAAGGAGACAGAGAAGAACACATATGAAAACACACATGAAAAGATCAGCTAACTTTCATATAAAGAAACCCTCACATGCTAATCCCCATGTCCTGCACTTCCTACTGACTCATGGAAAGATCCAGGAGGGTCAAGTGTAATCCACAGTGGAAATAAGAAAAGTTGAGACTAGGAAAGAAGCACTTCCTAAGCCTCTGTCTAATGACCATTATCTCTTACTCCTTATGCATTTTCCACTGACCTATTATGGATCTTTTTCTCTATAGGACACAGTTTACTTGGAGCATTCCTTTCTCTCATCTTGGTTCTCCACAGTTTGGAGCCCTCTCAGAGGCATACCTAGGCACTGCACAGAGAGTCTTTTTAAGCGTGGTTCCCAGTCACATCCCCAAGAACTTCAGTTTTTCATGGAGGATTCATTTTCCTCTGCATGCTCATCTGTCTGCTCCACCACACTCACTGTGCCTTCTGCTTCCCCAGACGCTGCCACCCAGTGTGAAGAACATTTGAGCAGTATCACATGCTACTGATTGAAGTTCTGGTACACGATGTGTTGCTTTCACTACTGTCAGACAATCAGATCCAGCTGTGACCAGCGCTGGGCAGTTCAGTATCTTCCCCCACACAGGAAATCCCCACAGACAATCATTATGTGAACTCTAGAATTTTTTCCCTAGTGAATAGTTATACAAGAGAAAGTAAGCTATAAACCTAGAGTTAATAACTGAGATTTTTACACACCTGAATGTGCCACCCTGAATCCAACTACAGCACTGGAGCTCTCTTTAATATTTCCAAAAACCAGGCAACTGAAGCATAATGCAGTTCAAACTCCCAGATGGAGAGCTCTGCTTCTCCAGTTCCCTACATGTAAGGTGATAAGAGAGATTCCTAGTAACTGGCAGTTATAAGAGAAAACCAATCTTCTCTCTACTCATACAAAGGGGTGTGAAAACAAGTGTTTGGTGTCTTTTATTGAATTTATTAAAAGAAAAAAAAACACCGACTTCATCAGTAACAGGTCAAATCTCTGCTACCACTGGTTTTAATAATGTTTTATGACTTCTAATACAGGCCTAAAATCTTTACACTCCTGCACACATAAAGTACATGTTCAAGAACCAGGAGTCAGACTCAATGATCTTGGTGGATCACTTCCAACTCAGGATATTCTATGACTCAAGAGTACACAAAAATTCAGCAAGCTCATACAGAAGCCTTAGATGACTATTGCTTCACTCACCTCAAACTTGTAGAGCTCAAAATTACATCCACTGAAACTTCGCATATTCAAGATAGGCTATAGTTCACTTTCAGACTCAAATTTTTCAATTAGGTACACTTAAAAATTAACTTAATTGATTACATAGGGTGCATGTACCAATTTTGAGAGAGAAAAAGCCATCTCTTCACAGGTAGTGTCACCACATGCAAGTGCTGCTTCACAGACGTATCAATTTGGATTACCGGTCTCCAGTAGCTATGATAATGTTCAAACTGAGCCTTCTGAAAACACATGGATAGCTCACAGGCTGCACACCCTTTTTTGAGCAAGTATTCATCCTACACAACAACTCTCGAGGCCGGAAGCCTCCCTCCCCCAAGGAAGAGTCAGAGCTACCTCCCTCCCACCTCGCCCCGCATTCGGGTGATACTCAGGCACACCTGCTCCAGAGTAAGCAGCAGGAACTCCTCCGAGAGCAGTTCCGGGTGCAGCAACAGCTCCGAATCCGAACGCCCCGACACACGCTCCTCCTTACCAACACCCACCCGACCCCTTCCCTGAACCGCCATCTTCTTCCCCTGGCGGCCCGCTTCCGGTCTCCCAGAAGGCCGCCGGGCGCGGGGGGGCGGGTCTAACGGCGGAAGTAACGCCAGGCGCGTGACGTAACCTTAGCCAATGAGCTCTGCAGTACGCTGCGAGTGGCTGTGTTATGCTTGGGTTTACTCCTCTGCATACGAAAGTGGAAGAATATTTATGTTGTTGTAGCTTTGTTACTGAATTAAATCAAAACTGAACCTCGTCCGTAGAAGCACTAACTGTAGTTAATGTTAGTGGATCTGCAGTAGCAAAAGTTCCTTTGTAATCTGGAAGTAATATAACTGGCTGTCAAGTTGTAAACTGCTTGTCCATTTAGAAGAAGAATAGGGAATTACGTTACTAAATTAATTTTATTGCTGTTATAACACAAAATGTCATTTCAAGTACTTACTGGTACCTTGATGTCCTACACTTGTGGTTTTTCTGCCTGATATCAAGTTGTTTAAATAATAGTATCACAGAATGGCTTGCATAGGAAGGGAGCTCACAGCCCAGCCATGACCACCCCCTGCCATGGGCAGGGCTGCCCTTCACCAGCTCAGGTTGCCCAGGGCCCCATCCAAATTGGCCTTGATCGCCTGCAGGGTTGGAGCACCACAGCTTCTCTGGGCAGCTGTGCCAGCGCCTCACTGCCTTCTGAGTAAAGAATTTCCCTCAAACCTTATCCAAGTCTTCTCTCTTTTAGTTTAAAGCCATTCCACCTTGCCCTATCACTATCAGATGTAAAAATTCACCCTCTCTCCTGCTAATTAAGAAGCAAAAGCAATGAGCAATGTTAGAAAAGATCACTCAGATCAACCAGTCCAACCATCAGCCCACCCCCACCATGCCTGCTGACCACATCTCTCATTGCCACATCCACATGGTTCTTGAACATCTCCAGGGACAGTGACTGCACCACCTCCCCGGGCAGCCTGTGCCACTGCCTCACCACTCTTTCTAAGTGAGGTGACCTCACTGCAGCATTTCAATACCTAAAGGGAGCATACAAACAGGAGGTGAATCAACTCTTTGAAAGAGTAGATAACAGCAGGACAAGGGGAAATGGGTTTAAGTTGAGGGAGGGAAGATTTAGGTTGGATGTCAGGGGGAAGTTCTTTACAGAGAGAGTGGTGAGGTGCTAGAACAGGCTGCCCAGAGAGGCTGTGGATGTCCCATCCCTGGAGGTGTTCAAGGCCAGGTTGGATGGGGCCCTGGGCAGCCTGGTCTAGTGTTAAATGGGGAGGTTGGTGGCCCTGCATGTGGCAGGGGGGTTGGAGATTCATGATCCTTGAGGTCCCTTCCAACCCTGGCCGTTCTGTGATTCTGTGATTCTTAACCTTCCCTGGTGTGATTTAAGGCTGTTACCTCTTGTCCTGTTACCAGTTTAACTAAGTAAGCAATGTAGTAGCATTTATTGCTCATTATTCCACATGCTGTATTCAGATACAGCTTCTGGTGAGTTTCACGACTGATTTCCTTTCTATTTTTGTAACACTGCTTTGTCAGTCTTTACTTATCCCAGTAGGCTGGAGACAAGTCTCATCTTTAACTGTAGAATTTGTAATTTAGAACAAGCCCAGACCCTGAATGGTATCTTCATTTTGCTGCTAGAGTCCCGCAGGCAGATCTCAGTGTAAACCCAGAAGTACAATGCAGCTCCCAGTATTTCCGAGCTAACGCACGATCACCACGCACCCACCACCCGCGCTCCGCAGGCACCTCCAGCCCAGCCCTCAGTGAGTGGAGCCGGGGCGGCCCCAGCCCACCACGTGACGGGAAAGGCGCCGTGTCCGCCCCGCTCTCACCCCGTTGGACGCGGTGACGTTGGCTCCGGGCGGGGCCTCGGCGGCACCGGAAGCGGAGGGCCGGCCAGGCTGTGGCGCTGACAGCGCGGCCTCAGGCCCGGCGCGGCCCCGGCCCTGGCCCCGGCAAGGCTTCGGTGCGGCGGCCTCGGTTCTCGGTGTAGCGGCGCCTGGCGCTCGCAGGTACCGCGGGACGGGTAGGGGATGTGAGGTTGAGGCTGTGGCCTGCGGGCGGTGGGCGAGGCGCCTGCGGCACGGAAGCCGCCCCGACAGCCTGAAGCCGTCACGCAGGACGTTGCTTCGGCCGTGTCTGCCTGCAGCAGGCCGGTCGCTGCTGGTGTGCTGCTGTATCGGGAGCTGGATGCCCAGTAGGTACAGCTTGGGGGATGGGGAGAGCTCCCGCCTCGCACAGTTAACTGCTACTGGGTCGTCCCTGCGCCCAGGGAGGGCAGGAGTAATGAGCCGGCAGTTTGGCTTCACTGCTGAGGGGTGAACGCTGAGGGGAGGCCTTGTGAGTGGATGATTCAGGCTGGATGTGGCTCTCGGCAGCCTGGTCTGGTGGTTGGTGACTCTGCACATGGCAAGGGGATTGAAACTAGATGATCATTGTGGTCCTTTTCAATCCAGGCCATTCTATGGTTCTGTGATAAATTACGGTCAGCCGTTCAGCAGAGTTGTCTTTTGCTTCCTTATAGAAGTAAGACAAGAGTACTGTAAAATTACCTGAGCTGATTTGTAAGTGGTGTTAATTGCTTCATAAATTGGATCAGTCGTCTGGCAGTGCTTGGTTGTGAAAGGGAAGGTATGGATTGCAGAACTGGAAGTGCTACCTAGCGCTTAAAGTCCATCTTCTGGATTGCTTGTGGTAATAATAAATAAAAACTCTTGTGACTTCAGTAATTTTGATTCTTGAGCTTAATGAGTGCTGTATGGGCCATGCATTCTAAGTAATGTGTGGCTGTGCCTTTGAGCAGAGAGGATCCTGATGAACTTCAATAAAAGCAAGTGTAAGGTTCTGCACTTGGAGAGGAACAACTGCATGCATCAGTACAGGTTAGGGGCTGACCTGCTGGAAAAGAGCTCTATGCAGAAGGACCTGGGTGTTCTGGTGGGTAGGAAGTTGGCCATGAGTCAGGAGTGTGCCAAGAAGACAAACGCTGTCTTGGGATGCATCGAAAAGAGTACAACCAGCATATTGAGGGAGGTTATCCTCCCCATCTCCTCTTCCTTGGGGAGACCACATCCGGAGTACTATGTCCAGTTATGAGCTCCTCAGTTCAAGAATGATAAGGAACTTTGAGAGTCCAGTGAAGAACCACAAAGATTACTAAGGGCCTGGGAAGTCTGAGAGACCCGGGTCTGTTTAGGCTGAAGAAGTTTGAGAGGTGATCTCATCAATGCTTATAAATACCTGAAGTGCAGGATTCAAGTAGATGATGCCAGGCTTTTTTCAGTGGCGTGCAGCAACAGGACAAGGGGCAGTGGACAAAAGCTGCAATACAGGAAATTCCATGCCAACACAAAGAGGAACTTGTTTACTGTGAGAGAGACAGAGCAGTGGAACAGGCTGCCCAGAGAGATTGTAGAATCTCCTCTGGAGATATTCAAGACCTGGATACTTTCCCATGCAACCCACTGTAGGGAATCTGCTTTAGCAGTAGGGTTGAATTTGATTCCAAGAGGTCCCTTACAATCTTTATGATTCTATGATTGTGTAATGCTTGCCAGTACATATAGTCTGATATAAAGATTGTGTATAGCACCAAATAAAACTGACACTGATATTTGAAAGAAAAATCACTTTTTGGTGCGTGATGCTTTAGTAAAGTAGATGGAAAGTAACATATGGCATTTACTATTGCAGAGTAAAGAACAGGAAATGGGGTAAATGGAGTCTGCATATGATGTTTCACTATAAGTTCTATTAGGCCTGAATTTTGTCAAATAAAAAAAAGGTTTAAAAAAAAAAGTAAAGCAACTTCAAATGTTAACTTGTAGTGTTACAAGCCTTGTGGCTTCTCTAGACATCTGAGAGCCAAAGCTTGTATCTTTTCATGAGCAGGTGATCAGAGTTGCAGTGTTCGGTAGAGGCCTGAAGAGATAGAGTCCAACCTCCCTACTAAAGCAGGTACTCTACAGTAGGTTGCACAGGTAGGTGTCCTGGCAGGTCTTGAGTATCTCCATAGAGGGAGACTTCACAACTGCTCTGGGCAGCCTGTTCCAGTGTTCTGTCACCCTGACCATATGGAAGTTCTTCTGCATATTTGTATGGAACTTCCTATGCTCAAGTTCTTGGCCATTGCTCTTTGTCCTATTGCTACGTAACAGCAAGGAGAGCCTGGCCTCATCTGTTTGCCTTCCACCTCCCTTTAGTATTTAAAAACATTAATCACATCCCCTCTCAGTCTTCTTTTCCCCAAGCTGAAGAGGCCCAGGTTACTCAGTCTTTTCTCATATGGGAAGTGCTCTGGGTTCTTTATAATCTTTGTGGCCCTCCTTCTAGGAGTTCCCTGTCTTTTTTTGAGGCGATGCTTGTAAAATCCTTATAGTGCCCCAGTGTCTGAAAGAGCCAGCAATGTGCAGAAAGCATCTTTTAAAATAGCTGGTGTTGTGTTGGATCTATTTCAGAGCAGAAGTATAGTGAAATTGTAGAATTTGAATAATTTCTGTGGTTGTTAATGTGCTCACTCTGGCTTGGGTAATCTGGTTGGAAATAGGAACACAGATCTGTTGGATCGTGGCTGGAGGAGGGGGCCACAAAAGTGGTATGTGGGATGGCACATTTCCCCTATGAGGACAGGCTGAAAGAGCTGGGGGCTGTTCAGCCTGGAGGAGAAAGGGCTCTAGGGAGAGCTGAGTGTGGCCTTCCAGTGTCTAAAGGGGGGCTGTAAGAAAGAAGGGGACAGACTTTTTAGTGAGGTCTGTTGTGATAGGACAAGGGAAATGGTTTCAAACTAGAAGGTTGGATATGATTTTTATTTATTTATTTATTTTTAAACAACAGGGTTGATGAGGCACCAGCACAGCTTGCCTTGAGAGGTGGTGGATTTCCTAAAGACATCCAAGGTCAGGCTGGATGGGGCTCTGAGCACCCTGATCCAGATGTAGGTGTCCCTGTTCATTGCAGAGCAGTTGGACTAGATGGCCTTTAAGGATCCTGTCTAACTCAAGCAATTGTATGACTGTTAAAGATACTACAGTACAGCTTCTGTACAGGTGAATGTTAAATTTCTTTTGCTGGCGTGTGTGGCGGTCAATAACTTTTTTCCTCTTTAATCAGATCACCCAGAAGACACGATGAGCGTTAAAGCTTTCAAGCTCGTCTCTGCTGTTGAGCGGGAGATGTTAATGGGAGACAAAAATCACATCAACATTGAATGCATTGAGTGTTGTGGAAAGAACCTCTATATTGGAACCAACGACTGCTTTATCTATCACTTTATGTTGGATGAGAAGATATCAACATCTGGAAAAATAACCTTTGCAGCCACCAAGCAACTGCATAAATACCTGGGCTTCAAGAAGCCTGTGAGTGAGTTGAAAGCAGCTTCTGCACTCACCAGGCTTCTTGTGCTTTGTGATAACACAATAACTCTAGTTAATATGATGAACTTGGAACCTGTTCCCACGGGCGCTAGAATCAAAGGAGCTGTGACATTCACATTAAATGAGAATCCTGTGAGTGGAGACCCTTTCTGTGTTGAAGTCTGCATCATCTCAGTCAAGCGACGGACCATTCAAATGTTCATGGTGTTTGAAGACAGGGTCCAGATAGTGAAGGAAGTGGTTACCCCAGAGCAGCCCTGTGCTGTGGCTGTAGATGGTTATTACTTATGTCTTGCACTTACTACACAGTATATAATTTTGAATTACAATACTGGCATCTCCCAGGATCTGTTTCCCTACTGCAGCGATGAGAAACGGCCAATTGTGAAAAGAATAGGCAGACAAGAGTTCCTGTTGGCTGGTCCTGGAGGGCTAGGTAAGACTAAGCTTACTCTTTTTTTCAGTTCTTGAACTTGTGAGTCAAAGCTTAAGTAACAGTATTTTACAGAATAATGACACCTTTCTTCACAGGTCTGTGCTGTAATTCTGAGATAAAAGTTCAATGGTAAATTGTTGGTACTGAATGCTTTTATTGCTCTCCTGTCTTAATGCACAAAAATCTGGTCCTTTGTATCTTAATCATGTCAGTAGAAAGCTTTATGTCTATATCGATGCCTAACAGTGTAAGCAGTAGAAGACTAGCATATAGGTGTGTTCTACTGCAACACTAGTAAGAACTGTTAGGAGAATTAAACTTCATCCTAAATCCTGCAGAAGTAAACTGTCAGAACTGTAAGTGTTGTCGCAGTAGCCAGTGGTAATATTTCTACTTTTCTTAGCAGTAGTTTTCAGTTTTGCAAAAATAGAGCCAGGTCATGAGGAATAGCACTCTCCCCTAATAGATAACTTCAAGGATTAATGCTGTTGCAATTTGTCTAAACCAGCAAATGCTGTGAGTTCAGTAATCTTGAGCTTTTTTTGGAAAAGCTGCAGTATCCTGGAGTTGACAGACCAAAGGCACAATACTTGCATGCTGTTTGCCATGACTCTCTGTTTAGGAGATGCAGTTTGTATATCATTCCTAGCATATTAGGAATAGTTTAATACAGATAGATCTCAAATAGTTAGGTGCTTCTTTTTTTGTTTTTTTATTGTAATAAATTCTGAAGAAGAGCATGAGTGTAATCAAATGTTTATATTGAATTTGCAGTTTGTGACCAGGATGCAAGAGATATATCAACTCACCAGTTTTTTCCTGATAGACATGGAGATTAATTAGAATATCTCCTTTTGGAAATGATGTTCTGCAATGTACTTGTTTTTTCAGATTTGAGACTTTTCTAAGTTATATTGGTTATACATCTATATTAGAATTCTTTGTTGCTTTAGATGTGGACATAAATTTATGGACATTAACCAATTTAGTAGTGCTGTGAAAATTAAAATTTGTGAATTGACTGTCTGGAAATACTCCATTTTGGCATGTTGCTAAGGAGATCTCATTCTTTAATATTTTTTTATGAACGAACCATTCTGTTCAACTGCTTTGGCTGTATCTGTCTACTTCTTTGTTTATTTTTAGAAGAATGGATATGTTTTCAAAAAATAGGAAAAACTGTTCTTAATTAGATTTTTACTTTTATTTGCTTCCCTAGAAGGCAGCTATACAGTAAAGCCCTTAGAGAAACCAATATTCCTGTATAACTTGATTGTCCTATGCTGAAAATATCAGATATGATATCTTAAGCAAATCTACGTCTCTTAGACATACTTTAAGCTTTGTTATTTCTCCACAGTACAGGCAAATCTTAAGCTCAGACTTAGTAGGGCTGCTACTTACTATATAACTTTTCCTTGCCAAACTTATCTTCTGATCTTTTGTAATCATCTGTTTCCCATTCTACTCCTCCTGTAGTTCTGTATAGAATCATAGAATCATAGAATCACCAAGGTTGGAAAAGACCTAAAAGATCATCCAGTCCAACCGTTCACCTATTCCCAATAGCTCCTACTAAACCATGTCCCTCAACACAACATCCAGCCTTTCCTTGAACACCCCCAGGGTCGGTGACTCCACCACCTCCCTGGGCAGTCCGTTCCAGTGCCTGACCACCCTTTCTGAAAAGTAATACTTGCTCATGTCCAGCCTGAATCTCCCCTGCCGTAGCTTGAAGCCATTCCCCCTGGTCCTATCACTAATGACACGAGAGAAGAGGCCGACCCCCAGCTCACTACAGCCTCCCTTCAGGAAGTTATAGAGAGCAATGAGGTCTCCCCTGAGCCTCCTCTTCTCCAGGCTGAACATTCCCAGCTCCTTCAGCCTCTCCTCATATGGCCTGTGTTCCAGACCCCTCACCAGCTTTGTTGCCCTCCTTTGAACACATTTGTATAGTACCATGTAACTAGCTGTTCTTCTTCAGTAGAATTCTTGGTGAATTTAGCCTTTTTTGAAGTTGAGAAAATAGTTAAGCAACCTTATAATACAAACATCGTGTATTTCAGCATTTGGGATATGCTACTGCTGTAAAGTGGATGGACTTGGAAAGGCCTGATAGGAATCTTAAGTGTCAATTTTGTTTCACTTATGTACATCTTATCAATTAAGACGTTCATTTGGCACTCAGTAGTGCATCTGTGTTGAATTCAGAGTTGTTACTGAGGTGGAAATATTTTACACTGGTATATTTGGGTCTATAGGGTTTGAAGGGACATTTGTGTACTAGGGTAACTTGATTTTGAGTTCAGACAAACTGAGAATTGGCAGCAAGCAACTGCTTGAAATCATCGTCATAAAGTAAAATCTGAGTTTCTTTAACATAACATTCAAGCAGAGTGAAAATTAGAATTGTTCATGGTTGATCTATAAACTGAAGTATTCAGTACTTTGGTTCTACTTGCAGCTAGCGTATAGTTCGTTCTCTGAAAAGTAGTGGGAACTTGATTTTTATTTTTTTTTCTTGTTGGTACATCTTCATTCTGTCCAGTAATTAGTACATACAGAATTGAAAATCAGTTATTTCTGAGTACGAATGAAACTCTGCTTGATAAAATTCAATTTTTCAGGAAGCTGTTATTCCGTGCTTCTAATCTGATTTTTTACAGCATAGGCTTTATTTAGTAATTTTCAACAAACAGTTCTTACCTACTGACACAGAGTACACATTCCCAGCATTAGTTGGTGTAACTATCCCTGGAATATTAGAGGTTTTGATACATCACTTAATGTGAGGCTGGATCAGGCCCTGAGCAGCTTAATCAAGCCATGTATATTCCTGTTCATTGCAGGGGAGCTGGACTAGATTAAGGTCCCTTCCAACTCTAAGGGTTCTATGATTATATTATTCTGTGATTTGGGACAAGGAGGTGATTTGTGACAGCCTAACCGATCTGGTGGCTTTCGATGATGGAGTGATGGCATAGGAAGAGCAACTAATGTTATCTACCTGGACTTCTGCAAGGACTTTGATGTGGTTCCATAGGAGGTGGCAGCAGGGGCAGATGACCTGGGAGAAATATGGGGAAAAATCCATACATGTGGTGATGAGACTGTGCTAGCCAAAGTCCAATTGGCATTGAATCTGATTGACACCTTGTAGGACAACAAAAAGAACTTCTACAAGTATATTAACAGGAAAGGAAGGCTAGGGAAAATGCTTGCCCACCACTGAATGGGGCAGGCAACCCCATGCCAGAGGACATAGAAAAGAAAAAGTCTGAGGGGTTTAATTAATCGTGATTAATCAACATTGGTTTTATGAAAGGATAATTGTCTGACCTGTCGGGTAGTCTTGGTGGATGAGGAGAGAGTAGTAATGTGGACTTCAGCAGGGCTTTTGATGCTACCTCCTATAACACTTACAGGCAAACAGATGAAGAACAAGCTAGATACGGAGATAGGTTGAAATCTTGACTCAGGGGTTGCAAGCAGCAGCACAAAGCTCAGCTTCGGTTCAGTCACAAGCTGTGTATCTCAGTGGGCCAATAGTGAGGACAATTCTGATGTTAATGACATGGATAGTGGTATGCCTTGCACCCACAGTAAGCTTGTACGTGATAAGCAAGTGAGAGCAGTAGCTGATACAAAGATGATTGCTGCATTTTGTTTGAGGAGGGGCTGAGCAGCCTTAGGACTGTTCAATCTGAAGAAGAAAGACCTTGTGTAGATTGCACCAAAATTCAAGAAAAAACTTCATTATTGTGGTGGCTGAAGGATGGAACCTGAAAAGGGGTGTAAGTCTGTTCTCAAAGATACCTAAAACCTGACTGGATTAGGTTTTGAGCAAGTGAGTCGAAGCTGATTTAGTGAGGAGGTTCCCTCCCAGTTTCATCTAATCAACTTCAGTGCATATATAAATGTTATATAATTAATTATAGTTTATTCTTTTTCTGGCGTTAACTCTTCTCAGTGGTGTGTGGGTTGAACAGTTGCATAGTGATTGAGTAGCCTACAAATGGACAGCTGCAGCCTATAACTTGCAACAGGCACGTGTGCTAAGCAGAATGATTCATAAAAGGTTATGCAATTCATTTTCTCGCAGTTGGTGATAGTGTATAAAGCATAGTAGTCAACAGCAACCAACATGTTCCCTGTTTTCACCCACTTGTAGTATTCCTTTTGCTGTCAGCTTTTATGATAACCAAAAGTTTTCATGTTGTTTAAAAGAATCAAGTAAGTAATCATGCTTTTTCTTACTGCACTTTTTTCCCAGATATTTTCACTAAAACTTTTGTTTAAAAACAAATAAAAACACTGCAGAGTCTATCAGACAAATATGTAAGTTGGTCCTTTCTTGAGTGTAGAGGTCGTACTGGATGCCCTCTGGTAGCCTTTAAGCTTTTGTGGTTCTACAGATTTGTAGATCTCTTAGTGCTAAGAACAGCATTGTTGTGTTTTGAGTCAATTTTATAACTTCTGGATTGCATGTGCATTTCTAACATGAAATCAATCCATGATTTCATCTATGTCATAAGGCACATTCCTGTACTTAACCAGGAACCACGGGCTTCCTGCTGTTGCTGTTATCCCTGGGTGAAAGTTTGATCAAGACTAGTGATGACATTGTTCTACCTCAGAAGCCTCAGCTGCTGAGAGCTCAGGGCTGTAGACAGATATTGAGTTGGAAAAGTACTGTGATTTGCTCTGCTTGTCTTTTCATTTCCTTAAAGGTTTGGTTTTTTTTAATGACCAATTAAAAGAGCTCTGTGATTTAAAAATAATCATAATGAAAAAAAAGTGTTTTAATAATAGCAAAGAAATATTAAAATTTTAACAATTTTTATTTCAAATATAATTATTCCAGACTATTAATGATATATATAATTTTTTTCCCACCTTTTGAAATGGAATTGTAGTACAGGATAGCAAGGAGTCACAACTGGAAGGTATTAAAAGTGCAGTCAGTCTTGCATCAAATTTTGCTCCCGAAGTGTAAGAATATCCGAGTCAGTTTGGAGAGGATATTGTGGCAAAGCAGTATTTTCTGCAGTGTGCTGTTTGAAAAAGTGATACTGTTAGTGTTAAAGTAAATAACATGCTTTATGAAGTGCTAATAGTTAGATGTGAAATCGTGACTGAGCAGCACCATTAGTCAAAGGAAAGGGTTGATAATTTCAAAGCGGCTTTAAAGAATCCAGAAACTTAGTTTCTATACCATAGTTCTGTGTAAAATAAATAACTAAATAAATAAAAATAAAATGAAATTTAAAAAAATCTATAGCCATCTGTTGTATTCCCTTTTTTGGGGTCAGGGAGGGAGAGGTGTTAGGTTTTTGTCTGTTTATTTCCCTTCAGGGTGGCACTGCTACCCAGCTACCCTTACCTCACCCTTGCCTCATTATTCTCTGTTTGGAAGAGCTTTTGTAAATTGAATAACATAATCTTTTAATCTCCTCTATCCTTTAGAACTCAGGCTCATTCTACCAGCTGCCAAATGGCTCATTCCTGCTGAAGAGCAATATTCATAGGCATGTCTTTTTAGTGGAGTGAGAATTCTGTGATATTAAGTGGTACGTGTTCATGTTTATAACAGAAATTTACATGATGCTCAGTTGTCAAAGAATTATTGAACAACATCTGCAAGTCTAGACTGGAATTTTCCATCAGTTAATAGTAGAAAAGTCTCAGAAAGTAGAATTGGTGAATACTAAGTACAAGAAATGGAAGCAAAGCCTTATGATCCAAAAGCAAGTCATACTTTTAAGCTAGGAGAAGGAAGAACAGAACAGACAGGAAGAAAGGACAATAGCAGCAAAAAAATGCATATTAACTGAAGGTACTGGGTCTAATATCATTGATTTGATAAGACAGCATAGGTATCATTGGATATTAAAGATGTTTTTAATCTGTGTTTGGCTTAAGTAAAGATATGCTTTATATGTTTGAATATTTTTTTAAGAGGTTTGAAAAACTGACACCTTTCAGGAAGTGGCTTTTGTGTAGGAACTCTAATCTCATTCGGTGAAAATTTAGGCATGCCAAAGTGGAGAAGTGAAGCACTGCATACGGCCTGGCTCTTTGGGCATACGATGCTGCAAGGACCAAATACGCCTTTATTGCGGGATAGGTCGGTTGTGCAGATCTGCAGCTCTTACTAAGACCATTTTGTTTGAATATCCAACCTCACTAAATATTTATGGTTTGGGATGAGTTTGAACAGCATGTCATAATTGTGAAAGACACTTTTATGAAAATAATTGGGATATGGATTAGTTGCTTTTTCAATATTTTCTCTTTTCATTCATTCAGTCAGCTTTTCATTCGTTTTGGTATTTGTTTCTGTGGGTGCTGGATAAAGAACAACTTCAAAACTGAACAGGCCAACAGGTTTGTAAGATCCAAGGAGGTGTGACGTGCTGCCATTGTGCCATCTGATGCTGCATCTGTTCTTCTAAAACCTACACCTTGTTATCAATACTGGTGGGGGGAAATGCTCTTCAATTAGTGTGAGCCTCAGGCTTCTTTCTTTTTGTAGGCATGTTTGCAACTGTAGATGGCATTTCGCAGCGCGCTCCTGTGCACTGGTCGGAGAACGTGATTGGAGCAGCTTTGTGCTTTCCCTATGTGGTTGCTTTGGATGAGGATTTCATTACAGTGCACAGCATGTTGGACCAGCAGCAAAAGCAAACCCTGCCATTTAAAGAAGGCCATATTCTACAGGATTTTGAAGGTACTAAAGAACAGTTGGTTTTTTTTCTTTTTGTACCAGCAATTCTGGAACAATCACCACTGTGAGTGTAGTCACTTCATTTGTTGTTTTTTGAGGGGGTGTTTTTTTGTTTGTTTGTTTGTTTGTTTTAAAAACAAATATCTATCAAGTGTGTGAACTATTGTAACTTCTTAGCAAATATTTTTTGTCATTTAGGTTCCTGCAGGCTGTGATAGGAAAAGATCATCATCTAGGATTCAGTGCTTCCAACAATATGTTGAATGTACTTTAGTCAAGTTAGTTGTTGAATAGGAGTGTGTGAGCCTAGAGTTTTTTCTTGTAACTCAATACTGTTCTTTGAAAGAAACTAAAGATGTTACAAGTCTGTAATTGTGGGCTGCAGATAGATGTCCACTTGTTCTCCTGGCAAAGTTTATGCATCTTAAAATTGTTCTTTTGGATGCCTTTCCAAAACAGCTGATAAAGCTTCGTAGAATTATAGAATGGCCAAGGTGAAAAGGACCTCAAAGTTTCAACCCCCTGCCACAGGCAGGGTTGCCAACCACTAGACCTGCAGAAGTAGGTATTTTATAACAAGTTGTTAAACACAAATACACTTTTTTTTTTAATGATCTAGCCTTCAATTACAGACTAGCTATGCAATATATTTCATACTTGTTTTGTTTTTATTCTTTTCCCTAGAGAGCTACAAACCCTAGTACTATGAATTGCATGTTACTTTTTACTTTTTGAGTACAGCTGTACAATTTCCTAATGCAAGCATGAGGGAAATAGGCTCACTGTTAAAAGTCTGTTCTCTTGAATCTAATTTTAAAGTGATGACCTCTATGACTTAGTTCTACAGAAGTGAAATATAATCAGCTTCATTTGCTCAGAGCGGGACAAAATCTGCTATAAATAAGTTTATTAGCTTGGAGTGCAATTTACTGGTGAACTGTGCTATCTGGGGAATACAGTAACAGCAAAGATAAGTTTTAAAACTTTAACCCTGTTTAGATTCTTATATCATAAATCTTAAAGCCTATTTCTGAAATATTGCTCTTTTTTTCTGAAAAAGAGTGTAAGATCAATGTCTGTTTGTGTTCTCCAGGAAAAGTGATTGTTGCTACTAATAAGGGTGTGTATATCTTGGTACCGCTGCCTTTGGAAAAGCAGATTCAGGATCTTCTAGCTAGCCACAGAGTGGAAGAAGCCCTTGTTCTAGCAAAAGGAGCTCGAAGGAATATTCCAAAAGAGAAATTTCAGGTCTGTCATTACTTGAATTTTCATGATAATGTAAATTTACAGTGGGACCATGTATGCCAGTGTCCAAATGGTCACTGGGTAGGATGGGAGAGGAATTTGCAATGGAGAGGAATGTACTAATACCTTGTAGTATTTCAGCCTGGAGAAACAAATGTGCTACTGAATTGATTTGTGTTGTTAACAGCTGTGACGTTTGCAGCACTGAGTGTTGCTGTTTTGCTGGTTTTTGCTATTCTTTTTTCCCCCTTGTTTGTAACTTAAAGTCAGAAAATTGGTGACGGGGAAGGAAACATTGCAGTGCATGCTGTAGCTCTCTGTTCACTTGTTAGATATTATTGCTGTTTAAAAAAAAGTATACTTTATTTCCATTCAGAGGTGTTTTGTTTGTTTTTTTTTATTAGGCATTCTCACTGTGTCTTAAACTCCATAATATACAACTTTAAAAACTGTAGTAGGAAGTGCATAACAAACACATCTTCCAGACTTGGACTGGTATATAACAGAATGGTTAAGATTTCCTTGGAGTAAAAGCATCTCAGTAGCTTTTTATTTAGTGTTAGAGATTTGAACTCGTTTCCTTCTCCCTCTGGTTTATTTTATAATACACATGCTTCAGAATTTACTCCTATCTCTGATCTGGAGTCTGAAACTTAGATAAACATGAAATCTCTTGTAATATAAAGAAATGATCAGTTTATTCTGGAGCAGTATTTTTGGAAGTGAACTTGAAACGATTCACCAAGTATGTGATTGGATGTTTGATGGTTTCTTTCCTTTTGATCTATAATCCACATGAAATCTATATGTCGAGCAGAAATTAATATTTTCTATTTTTTTCTAGGTACTTTGGGGTGTTACACTGCCATCAAAATGGCATCTGTTGCATTACTTTGAGTTTGCTTAGAATACATTGAAATTTTGGTACCTGACTCTGGAAATTTTAAAACTGCAGTGGACCAAAATGAATTCAGTCTATCAGGAAATATTTTAATTTTAAAAACTTTGTAATTTTGTTCATGGTATAACATGTAAATGTTGTTCAAGCCCCTTGGAAAGAAGTCATTAAATGAAATGAAAATTCAAAGAGCTTTCACTTTGATCCATAATTCCTCTGAGTGGCTGGGAGATTTTCAGAATGTAAAGATTTTGGCAGAAGACTGTTTCCATGTTTCCCCCCTTTCAGGAAAGTACTGTCTGCAAGTACTTGAAAAGTACTGAAGTACTGGAAAGTATCTCAGCGAATTCAGAATTCAGTTTGCAGTTTGTTTTAATGTCTCACTTTTCCTTTGCAATCTAAAGAGGCAAACTAAATTCCTGCTATGAGGACAGAATACATGATTCTGTCTTCTGTGTATTTTTTACACCTCTAATTTTCCAGCTATTTCCAGTTTGAGGATTTAGTGTGAGAGATTTTTCCACAGATTAACTGCAACTCCCTGTATAAAATTCATGATTAATTCCTCTGAGGTTTTCGTACTTTTAGGGGTTTTCTACTTTTAGAATAAGTTACCTTCTATTTAGTAGTGCCTTATGTGCATTTGTATGTGTGCCTTACTTCCCCAATTTACTGTTTCCAAGAATGTTATTAAGTTCTTTCTGACTTTGTGTTTTCAAGTGTATTCAATTACTCTTGGTCAATGCTATGACTGAAAAGCAAAAAATTTACATTGTAAGCAAAACCTCTTGAAGGTTTGAATTCTGAAGTTAACTTAAAGTTAAGCTGCAGTTAACTTAGCTTAAATTGATGAAGCCTCTCATTGACTTGTTAAAGTGGTTCAACTTAAATTCTTTGTTGACATGTTAGTCCAATTTTTTGGAATGCATCAGTAGCTGGAAATGGGACGTGTTCAGCTTGCTTTCCAATGTGTCTCTAATAATTAATGCTGTCATTACAGTTTTGGTACAAGCACATCAGTCATTCCTTTACTGTAGTCTCCCACAATAGAAGCCTGACAGAGTACATCCAAATCACACGCTTCACATCCATCTCTTGCGTCGTTTCCTGGGCATTCTTTAATTGGTCAGATCATCTCTCTCTCTTCTAAGTCCTATCTAATAAATATCTTCAGGTATCTATTTTCCAGGCTTTACTGATTCTTGTATAGCTGACATTCAAGGCCTTAATTCACCGTTTTATGCTAGCAGGAGTAGGAAAATGAAAGTATTGGATTAAGATGCTTGATCCAGCAGCTGTAATTTATCCATACAGAAGGGTGATTGCAGTTGTTTGATACAATTAGTATACTGCCTTCATTTTCAATAAGCTGTTTTATCTTTCCCAGTTTGGAATGGCTTTTGCCTTTGCATATGTGACTTGAACTCAGTCAAGGGAGCTATTGAGGACATAAGATTTTTTTCTAAAGTTCAATACTGCGTTGTTGTTGCATGCATACACAGTTGCACACTTTCTTTATTTACATCTACGTAAATATATATGTATATATGCCAATAATGCAGAATGATATTTGGGTTGAAACAGTAAAGTACTGCATTCTCAAAATTATTTGTACAGCAAATGCTTAGTTTATGGTAAGAAGATCATGCATTAGTAGCTCCAACATTATTTAGCACGTGCTCCTGCATACTGCATATTTCTGTTATTTTACATTAAAATGTCTTTGAGCATCAAGAATTATCATTAAGTAAAAACTGCAAAGCAAGAGAGGTGCAAGGGAGATGGCTTTGCTGGCTATCATTTTTGGTAGAAGAATAGAAAGGCCTTTCTACCATGCTACCATGAAATGACTGAACACTACTTATTAATTTTTCAGGACAGCTGAAGTTTGCAGAAATCATGGTTGATGGTAGTGAAGACCTTGGTTAGATTGACACACCTCTTGCATAGGTATCTCTTTTTTTGCCTCTCATTTCTCTCCAGTTTCAAAAAACTTGTTAACTGCACACAAACCTGATGAAAACTGAGGTAACTTTCTAGAAAAAAATCTTTTTGGCAATCTTGTTGAGAATTCTGATAATCCTAGAAAGGCTTTTCCAAGCTGCTGGTAGAATTAAGGCTTTGCTATAGCTAATGTGGCTTCAGCAGTCAGCTTTGTTTACTAGTGCTTTTTCAGATACTAATTAATAAAACTCTTAATTCATGTTTCTGTAAGTAAACTTTTGTTCTTGCTATTTTTTTTTTAATATGAATTCAGTCAACAGTATAGAATTTGCACTTCAAGTCCTGTGGTTGTTATGTTGGGGCAGTAAGTAATGTCTTGAATTCTGGCAGACTGTAACTTAATATGATTTTAAATGTGCCAATTACACAATTAGTCTAGAAGGACTCAGGATCACTTCTGTGTCATAAACAAAAATAAGCTGTTTGTAATTGGTACATAGATCTACCTTATTTTTAAAAACTCTGCAAAATATTGTCATATTTTCCAGATGTATTGCTTCCATAATCTTGAGGCATTTTAATGTGTAATGCTTACCTTGTTGGGTGAAAACCAACCAGAATACTCCATATCTTATCAGTGTATATTTTAAAGTTGTAGAAGCATCTGCTTGGAGATGTCCACTGAAATTGGATAACAAAGGAATGAGTGAAGATACATTAGGGAAAGTGAATACCACTTAATCAGTTTTAAATTTAAAGCTGATTTCTTAGTCCTACACTTAAACTGTCAACAAGCTCTCGTGAAGATTGCTGTACACAGTAAGCTGCACAGTTAAGGCAGCGCCTTCAGTGTGTTAGATCAATGCAAACTTAACTCTAATATTCTAATTCCTAGTGTGTAAAATTAGTGGTCCATTGGCTGGAAAAATTGAAAAATGGATTTCTAAAAACCCCCTAACTTTAATGTTGGTTTCTCTAGCAGCTTGATCAGTGTTTGTTCTTTGGCCCTCCCTAGCAAGCCTGAGGTCAGATTTTGAAGGTTTTTGGCACAATAAGATGTGGGTCGAAATCCTTTACCTATCTGCATCCTCAGGCAGTTACCAGACAGCTATTCATAAGCTCACAGATTTCAATTCACTGGTATAGTAACACAATTGTAAATCTAAGATATTTGGAGTTGTTTTTTTTATGTATGCATTATCATCTGAGGTAGTTTTACTTGATTGCTCTAATTAAGTTCCCTTTTATCATAGCATTTGTCTGAGAAGATGTGCCAGATAACATGTCCCTTTATTTACCCTTCTACCCCCAACACTGGGGAGGCAAGAAAAGTCCCAGTACTCTACAAATCAGTAGTTGTAATGGTTCACTGATGATCAAGGATAAGTATTTCCTTAGGATAATCCATTAGTAGTGCATGCACAAACTAAATGGACTTAAGCCAAGAATTTCTCTTGGTACATCCACAGTCTTTAATCAAGATGAAAAATCAGTGGTTGGAATAGCAGTCTACCCTGCTTGAAGTATGCCTGAACTGTGTGCCTAAATGGATTGGAATTTCTCTGGTTGTTCTCACTGAAAATGGAACTGTTGTTCATAACTGCATTCGTACTCGGCTTGATGTCAGAAAACTGCATATTCATGATAAAGTTGAAGGGTAAAGTTGAGAGCATGTGGAAGTGGCTAGCTGTATTCACAAAGCACTTGTGCTGTCTCAAGTGGTGGATATTTTGCATATCACAGTTGAGGTTCCTTTCAGTAATTTTCTTTTTGCCATTGGAAATATTTGAGCTACATTTAATCTAATGATAACCAATTCACCATTCAGATTCAAAAAACCAAAAAATACCATTTTAGTATTTAAAGCAGAGTTGTTCTTTTTCTAGTGATTTTTTTTTTCTTCTGTAAACTCTTGTTTCTGTCTAGGCATGATCGTAACAACAAAACTGTAACACATTGCTTTCCTTGTGCTTTTACTTATGCTTTCCTTTTAAATCGTATTTTATGTACATTCATGATGTATTCTATATTTGATAAATTGAACTGCTTTAAAAGTATCTGTTAATTAAAAACAACAACAACAACAGAAATCTGTCAGAAAATCAGAAATATCTTTATCAAGTGGGAAAGAGGCTGTGAAAATCACCAGCAAGGTGGCAGGAGAAGTGTGGTCAGAAGAGAAGAAAGTTGGCTGTGTGTGTTCAGCTGGGACCCTTGAGTTGTTTTTTTTTGTCTGGTGAATTACAGGAACGTTAAAGATAACCATTGGCCATTTGTAAATACCATGAACTTGAGGCAGGTCAGACTGGTGTTAGATGAGCCAGTGTCTGAGTAAGAAACCCTGAATTTGCTATTTGTGGATTTGTTTTCAGTACGTTTTTGTGGACAGTGTTCTGTTTACACACATCTGTGAATGTAACTCAGCCTGGGCAGCAGATTCAGAGTATATGTGGGTACATACCATTTAATATCATGATATTATTTTCGCATGTTACTTAATGGCTCCAGTTGGAAGTCATGTATTCAGTGTCTTTATGATGTACTTGTCACAGCTCTGACTGGCATCATGTGAATAACTCCTTAGAAATATAATAGTTTTTCCCCCTTCTCTTTTATAGGTAATGTACAAACGAATTTTGCAGCAAGCAGGTTTTATACAGTTTGCACAGCTTCAGTTCCTTGAAGCAAAAGAACTCTTCAGGTAATTGTGTGACAAGAAATGTAGTAACTTATCTTTAAATAAGGGGTTAGCATAATTGGCTTTAAAAACACTTGGTCTCCTGAGTATTTTTTGAAATCGCATGTGATAAAATGACTTGCTTAGGGGAAAATGCAGAGTAAGATTGAAACAGCTTTGTATTTCAAGAGTTAATGCAACTGTTTGGTGTTTTGGTTTTGGGTTTTTTTCTTGTGTGCTAATGTCCAGCAGTGTTAAGGTTTCTGTAATTCTATAATCTGATTCTGAATTCTCTAATTCTGTAATCTGACTGTGTGTTGGTAGTAGATTTCTACATTGTAGGAAAAAGAGTTGCTCTTGGATTAAAGGAAATGTTTCTAGGAAAGTGAACCTTTGGGAGAAGTTACTGCTAGACAGGGAATTCTACATTTTGTCTCCAGCGTAGCAGGATAATGGGAAACACAGGGCTAGAATGGGCAGTGTAGACAGAGTGGAAACTGGAGAATGACAAGAAAGACCTGAACAGCATTTGAGCAATTTGGTTTGGCCATGACCCCTGTCTGTATTACCTTGTAATTTTTGGCAATAGTAGGCAACTTACAGTTTCCCTCCCTGTGATCTTCCAAACACTGGAACTAAATCTTTGCTGTCTCGTGTATCTTAAGCAGAATTAAAAGGAATATGAAGTAAAGAATCCTTTACAAAATTTCCACTAAACTTTTCCACATTGATTTCCAGCAGACTTCTTTTTACTGTGGCCGGCTGTGATAAAATGGTTTGAGGTTGAACTAGCTGTATTATTCCTTGTCTAGGTGTGTTAGGTGTGTGTGGCCAGGATTCTATAGCAGTGCAGCTATCTTAACTACGGTTTGTCCCTTCAACCTCAGCTCTTTTATTCCTTTACCCAAAATTCCTGTCATTGATTGCCTGCAGTCTATTCTTGCTCGCAATGATTTAAAGGTCTTTAATAGCAATGAAAAAGAGGAAATGCATCCTGCAGAGAGCTCTGGCACCTTGTGAGTGGAAGGGAGATGGAACAGCCCAGTTCAGTTATGCAGCACCTATCCAGCTGATGGTCCATCTGACAAGCAAGTTTCAGTGATTCAGTTTCAGTGTTGTGCAAGCTCCTTTATAGAAAAACTGTTTCAGGAGAAAACTTTCTGTCTGAGCATGAATTTTGAAGCTCGGTCAGCATCCCAGAGCTTTCCCTTTCTCTCAAAGTTGCAACTCCAAAGTAGAACAGCTTTTCATGAACTGATAAAATCTTTGTGGTGAGGAGAAAACAAAAATAAGTATCACTTCTCACTATCTACACATAAGTGTGTGTGTGTACATGTATTTGGATGACTCTTACAGAATGCAGTTTCCCTGATGATGATTATTATTTTTTTTAACCACGGCCATCATACCTAGTCCAAGTAATTGATATTTTTATTGATATTTGTAGGAAAAATGATAGTGACAGTCTATGCAAATACTCCCCTATCTGCATGTATTGCTCTGCAGGTGGTGTAAGTTGGTATTAGTCAGAAATAATTTATTTTAAAATGCTGAAGGGCCACTTGATGTATGTCAGAGGAAGAGATGATTTAGCAGTGAAACAGTAGCAGCAGAAGCTTCAAGAAACTGGTGAGGTGTGGATCTGCTGCTGGCCAAATTTGTAGCCAGCTTGGCTGGTTTCTCAGGAAACATCTATGAGTTACAGATTAAACAGGAAATAATTACATTGGACTGAGTCTCATTTTCTTATATCAGTAATCCTTGGTTAATCCTTGTCAAAATAGTTATCTTATTCTTAAAGTCATAGTTCTTAGAGGCTGAAAGTTTTACGAGGAATTCTTTCCTACTAAGTTCCTTTTGGTTATGCTGATGCTTCCGAGTACTGACTAACATTGACGAAAAGGAAGGAAGTGGTAGCTGGATTTAAACTCTAATAGCTTGTTTGGTTTGATAGACTGTTACTGCTAGCATCATATTATCCACTATAACCTACGAATTAACCTACATGTTGTTAACATTGGGGATTGCTATAACATAAGCTATTGCTGAATTCATCATAATGGGTGAGGTCACCATAATGTGGATCTAAGAATTTCAAAACCAAATGCAAAACCCAGAAAGAGGAATTAAAAGGAAATTTCAACTGCAGGAATCAGCAGAGTAGATGTGGACATTTCTCTTATTAGAAGCTGCCCTTTCTAGTGTAGAGACTGAGCTTTTTTGGCAGTAGTGTGTGAATCATTTCGTTCAGCGCCAGGCTGGATGTGGCTCTGGGCAGCCTGGTCTGGTGGTTGGCGACCCTGCACTTAGCAGGGGGGTTGAAACCAGATAATCATTGAGATCCTATTCAACCCAGCCCATTCTATGGTTCTATAGATATGTATGATTCTATAAAGCCTCCCTTTACAGGAAGGCTCCCTACGTTCAAATTTTGCAATTTTCTGTTACTGATGCTGCTGTTTCCATGCTTTGCAGGCTCTAGGCTCTGAAACAAGATGTTTGCTTACTGCTCTTAAATTCCTTGCTATTGCTGCTCTCTCACAGAATTTTACTCTTCTGGTACAGATTCAATAGCCTATGGACATCCTTAAATCATACTTTTCAAGTTCTAAGTAGTTGTTAACAGTGTGGTGTTTCTTACTGGATCATGTTTTCTGAATGGTTTGGGGATTATTTCTTTGGCCAGAAGTGAACAACTTGGGGCATGCCTTCAGCACTTCAATTACTTCAGAACAATAGATGAGAGGTTAAGCCATTTCGTAGACTCACTGAACAGCAGAATGGTTGAGGTTGGAAGGGACCTTAGGAGGTTCCTGCTCAAGCGAAGACCACTGAGGACAGATTGCCCAGATCTTTATGTGGAAAGACAATGATAGGATAAGGGGGAATGGCTTTAAACTGAAAGAAGGGCTACTAATATTAGATATTAGGGAGAGGATCTTTACTCACAGGGTGGTGAGGCGCTGGCACAGCTGCCCAGAGAAGCTGTGGTGCCCCATCCCTGCCCAAGGCCAGGTTGAATGGGGCCCTGGGCAGCCTGAGCTGGTGGGGGGCAGCCCTGCCCATGGCAGGAGATGGGGATGGCTGGGCTGTGGGGTTCTTCCAACATAAGTCATTCTGTAATTCTGTGATCATTCACAGTTATTGCCAATGGATTGAAAAAAATGTTCCTGCTCCATTTAGTTCCATGGTTATAACTAGTTTCCTTTTAGAATTTTCCAGTCAGTTTTGTGAATGGGAAAGTCTTTCCTGAGGCTGACTATTGTATAGATATAGATAAAAACATCTTAAGTTTTGTTTGTGGAGAAGAAAAAAATAAACAGGGTTTCTTCTGGCGAACTTGAAGTTTATTTTTGTTTTTTTCAACAACAGTATCTTCTGCCTTTCAGGAAAGCTAGTCTCTGAAGGTGAATTCTGAATAATGAATTGACAGAGAAATAAAATATAAATCTTGATTTCTTGTTGCTCTTCTAAAACAAAGCCTTGCAGGTGTTATCATTCTAAGTGTGAAAATGAGGGAGATATTTGCCACATTTGGACCAAATTCTGATGTTATTCTCTCATAAGATTGTCTTTTCCATTGCTTGAGGACTTTCTTGGATGTGGTAGAGAAAACCTGTATAGGGTAACATACTTGTATTATGGTGTGCAACATTTGCACAGTCTTTTTGGCTTTCCTACAACCTTTTACTGCTTGTTTTTTGGTTTGGTTTTTTGTTGTGGTTTGGGTTTTTTAGCCTCTGTCAGGTGTATTATTGATGAAGTTTAGGACAGTCCCAGGAACTTGTCCCAGTCCCTGAAGCTGTTGAGATGATTTTTTTTGTTGGGTTTTTTTTTTTTTTTTTTTTGGTATGCCACCAAACAGCTGTAATATATCAAAAGCAAAAGACTGGACAGTCTCCGAATTCTCAGAAATCTAGTGCAGATACAAAAGAAATACAAAAATATCAAAAATAACATTCCAAATTTGTTCTGAGACTTGCTGTGACGCAGAAGGCAATAACTTTCAGAAACCGATGACCTGTTGGTGTCCTGCCTCTAAGCATATGTGCACACATGCCCAGAATGTTATTTTTTTGTGCCTATGTATACTTTTTCTTTCTTTTTGCTTCATCTAGTTTGACACTGTAATTGCAGAAGCGGCCAGCTTGATGTCCGGGAGCTGATCTCTCTCTACCCCTTCCTGTTGCCTACTTCCTCTTCATTTATACGGTCTCATCCTCCACTGCATGAGTATGCTGACCTAAACCAGCTGACCCAAGGGGACCAGGAGAAGATGATAAAATGCAAACGATTTCTCATGAGTTACTTGAATGAAGTCCGCAGCACGGAGGTTGCAAATGGCTACAAGGAAGATATTGACACGGCTTTGCTCAAGTTATACGCAGAGGCAAATCATGAAAGCCTGCTGGATCTGCTGGTTTCAGAGAACTTTTGTCTTCTAACTGATAGTGCTGCATGGCTGGAAAAGCACAAAAAGTGAGTAGATTTTTTGAGTGTGGCACCCTTGAGACCAGCAAGAAAAATGCTTGACCTAAAAAGCTGTTGACTTCTAGAGTGATGTATTTCTGACTTAATGTACAAAAGCCAATTTGGCCTGACTTGTAAAAATCCCCAAACTTGGGGAGGAAGGCCTTAACTGACAATCAAAGGTAAAGATATCTGATGAAATACAGAGTTTTCCCCTTGAAACTATGTCCAGTGCAAAAATGAGTATTGGTGTGGATCTCAATGGGGAAAAAGCAATTTATTTGCCCTTGTGATAGTGTGAGAGTGAATGGATGCAACAGCAGTAGTAGTCCTAAATGTCTAGGACATAATGAGAAGTTGCCTCAAAACACGCTGTATCTTAGGTAGAAGCTATAAAGTAACTAGTAGCTTTAAAATTGTAACTGTGTATTTGGGGCAAGAAGGAAAAGCTGCTTTTGAATTTTGAACTCAGTGTGCCCCTTCTGATTTGCCAAAGAGATGCTATTTAGGATCACAGAATCACAGAATGGCCCAGGTTGAAAGGGACCTCAAGGATCATGAATCTCCAACCCTTCCCCTACCTCGTCACTTGCCACAGGTAGGGCACCAACCTCCACAAATACTTGAAAATTACTTCAATTAGGAAATGGCAATGGAAAGAGAATTAATTGGGGAAAAAAAAAATTAAAATCACTCCAGTCATAGATAGCCTTTGTCTTTGATTTCATTTCTTCAGCCTTTAAAGTGTGTGGCACCTTCCAACCTGGGCCATTCTGTGATCCTAAACAGTAACCCTTTAGCAAAACAGTAGGAACACACTGAGTTCAAAATTCAAAAGCAGCTTTTCCTTCTTGCCCCAAATACACAGCAGCTACAGTATAGTAGCAAGTACAGCTGTGAAGAGCAGTCTTTAATTGTGATTAGATTTAATTCAGGTGTTTTATTGAATGCTCTTGGCATGTACAATTTGCATGGCAAGCCTTTGCAGATGTGAAATGCATGACAGTTTTGTGAGAATAGTCGTTATAGAACTTGAGCTTCATTTGTATTACAGTACACAAAAAACAATATGCAGTGGTACTGCGTGAGGTTCTTCCTGGCCTAACTTGATTTCATGGTGCAGTAAAGAAAAATGTATTTCTGATAGCAAAACAAAATTTTTAAATAAAAGCAGCATATATATTTCATTATAATTGCACTTGGTTAAATGTTAGCAGAATGCTTATTATTTAGAGCTTGTTAGGTCTGTACATGCAATTCAGAGAACAGCATAAGAATCATCTCTGATTTGACAAGTGTTTTGTAACCACTTAAACTAGAGTTAGTAATTTATAACTTTTTAGAGAGAGGAATGACACAGATGCTCTTCTGGGGAAGAACTTCTCTCCTTTGAATGTAGTCTTGGCCACATGCATGTCACTTAGAAATCCCACTGTAAGCAACTATTTATTAGGTTCTATGCTAATCAAAGCATAGTGAAATTGATAGGAATAATCTATCAATTTTAATACTGTTTTCTATTTTCATACAGGTATTTTGCCCTTGGTCTCCTATATCACTACAATGGTCAAGATGCTGCAGCACTTCAGGTTAGTATAGAGCTTTATAGTGTCAACTGCTACTGCTACTATAGTGTCAACTGAGTGTCAACTGTAAATCATCATAAAATCCTACCTGTCCTTCTGCTGGTTGTTCTCAGATGGTGAAAACCACACATTATGGGGACTGAATTAGTTGAATCTGGCAGGTATAAGAAAAGCTATGATGGAGAGGAAGTGTGAATTCAGTAACCAATGAGGTCCATTACACTTAGTGTTTGTAGAACCTTTTTAAATTGCATGCCTACCAATGGCTAATGCTAAGTGTTGTTATGCTTTGTATACTTTTTGAGTCAAGAATGTTTAAATACTTCTTAATTATTTTTTTTTTTGTCAGTTATGGGTGCAAATAGTTGATGGGGACATTGAAGACTCTACACGTTCAGATCTCTACGAATATGTGGTAGACTTCCTGACGTTCTGCTCAGACCAGGATTTGGTGTGGAAATACTCCGAATGGGTTTTACAAAAAAATGAAGAGGTTTGTGATTGGTGTACTTGTTTTCTTCACATTTCTAAGATATTTTCACATCTTTATTAAAAAAAAAAAAAAAGTTCATTTAAAAGGTTAGCTGCTGCTGCTTTTCCTTACAAACAAATTCCAGTGAAGGGTACTGTTTACACTGGGCTGTAGAATAAACAGCCTTCATTCAGCACAACATCTCATTGCTTAAAAACAACAATAGAAAAACTTCTTCCAGCAGAAGTAAAAATGCTATTCTGTAGTATGTTAGTGTGCTGTGAAGAGGCATGCTTAATGCTGTATTGGCCTGTGCTGGTGGAATTTGTCACTACCAAATCAGTATTAATTTGAAGATCGGTTACTCTGTGCCAGATTTCTCAACTTTGATTTTGATGGTTGTAGAAATGTAACAAATGTCGTGATACAGAGAGAGAAACCTGTACATATCCAGATCTTCAACTTAGACTTCAGTCCTCTGCAGTAAATTGCCCCTCTGTTGTGCTGATCTGTTCAGTACTTCTTGTAGCTGGTGTAGGGTGTGCTCAACAAAAGGTTCATATGCATGGCAGTGCAGAGACTGCTGAGTGAGGTAAGGGACATAGGAGTGGGTACGATCACATTAAGCACAAAGTAGTGTAATCTTAGTGGTATGAGGGGCAGTTTTGCATTGTTTGTCTTGTGAATAATGTGCCAACTGACCTGATAGTGCTGTTAAGTAAATATTGAAATGATAATAAAATGGTTGTCATTGAGTTCCTAAATGCAACTATCTATTTTTAGGTTGGAGTGCAGGTTTTTACTAAAAGACCTTTGGAAGAGCAAGAGAAAAACAACATAAATCCAGATGATATCATCAGTTGCCTTAACAAATATCCTAAAGCACGTATTAAGTATCTGGAACATCTCGTATTGGAAAGAAAAATAGAGGTGAGTCCTACAGCCATACCAAAAGTAGTCTGCATGCTAAATCCTATACGTGTGATGAACAACTCTGAAACAAGCCAAAATCTAGAAGAAACAAGCATAATTTAAGGCATTTGGATATTAAGCCTTCCATACTCTGTGTATTTTATGGAGACTAGGAGACAGAAAGCTGTGATCTATATTCTGGGGTTTTTTTCATCTTTTTCAATTCTCACAATGGCAAAACAATTGCTTACTTTTGCATCTGATCGTTGCATGCTTTTCTGTGTCACTGGTAACACTCCTTCCACAAACAGTGATTTAGGATTTTTAGATGAAAATTTCCTGGGTATGTTTGCTACTATTCAGTATGGCGTTCATTTAGACTAAACAGTGCATCCTGGAAGAGTTGTAAACACATAAAACTTTGAGATACCTGCAAAGTGCACAGGAGAAGGTGAAATAAGGGTGTGTTCAGTCTGTCAGAGTTGACTGCATATCAATTGCTGGAAAACTATTTATTTTTTTTCCCCTGTTGAGTGCCATTTGTCATTTTCCAACATCCAAACTTACTTTATAATATAGATACATTTCATCTTGTCCTTTTGGTGAGATCTTCAGAAGTGATAGAATCAAAACATGCATCTTTAACTGTAGAATTCCTACAGTTGTAGAATAAAGCATCTCTAAATGTTGAATGTCCAAAAAAATGTGTTCACTAGTCAGAAGTGACAGTGTAGACAGTATATTCTTTTTTAAACAAGAAAGTATTGTGGTACTTGGATATGAGGCATTTTAGACACAGAAGAAATTGCAACTGCTTTAGCCTGAAAATGATGAAAAGAAATGAACACTGAAGAAATTCAATAGACCAGTTACTGAATTTACATTCCTAAAACATACATGCTAAACCAATGGTTTTTCTCTGCTGCAGTTTCAGATAGTCAAGGTGTATGACACTGACCAGTGAATGTACTAGTTTTTTATGTCATGCATAATTTCAAATGAAGTTCTGAAGTTAGTTTTGTAGAATATTTCTAGCAAAACTAATTTATAACTAAATCTGCTCTGCCTGTTGTTAAATACTGAGTTATACATTTATTTCTTCTTCAGAATGTACTTGATCATTGTGAGTGCTGTGTGAGAATGTTTCAAGCAGTAGTCAGGTTATCAGCTGGTATTGATGACTGTGACATAACAAATAACACCTACCTGCCTCTGGCTTTTTCAGATTTTACTGCAGAAATGGAAAAGTTAAAAGAACGTACTTAAATATAGAGAAAACTGTTAGGTCAAACTTAGACTTTTATTAGAGAAATAAGAGGAGAAGACGACGTAGAACATGCTTGTAGTCAAAGGGGAGAGATCAGTTTTAATGCAATTGGACTTTTGAAAGGAAATAATTTTTGCACAAAAAAAAATCAAACAGTTGAGCTTGTCTATTTAAGGTAAAGAGGAGCTTACAAATAAGATGTCATCTGTTTTTTCAGGAATATCTGCATTGTTGAGATAGAGAACCCATGCTGTAGGCATAGCATGTCCTGTCTTGTGAAGCTGGTCTGAATAAGTTCACTGCATGAACTACAAATTTCTGAATGATTTGATTAAAATGAATGAACTTAAACATCTCTATGGAATTACATAAATATTAGTTGAAATGTTATTGGTGGGGAGATTGTAAACTTGAGCTAACGTTGTTTATTTCATCTGTAGAAAGAGAAGTACCACACTCATCTGGCTGCCTTGTATTTGGAGGCAATACTTCAGCTGAAATCTGGGAGCACAGATAACTGTGCGGAAACGATTGAACTGCTGTTGAAACTGCGCAGCCTTCTTCAGAAATCTGATCTTTATAGAATTCACTTCATTTTGGGTAAGATGCATTTCTCTGTAATTTCTCTTTCTGCTGGAACTGACACACTGTATTTACTAAGTCCTCATAAGGATGGAAAGTGGAAATAGTTGAGATATCATAGAACCAACGTGATGGTTTGGGCTGGAAGGGACCTTTAACATCACCTAGTTCCAACCCCCCATGCTATAGGCAGAGACACCTCCTGCTAGACTGGATTGCTCAAAGCCCCATCCAGCCTGGCTTTGAATGCACAATCTCACTGTGCAACCTGTTCCAGTGTCTTACCACACTCACAGTATTTCTTCCTACTATCCAGGTATATTGGCTTGATAGGTTTGTCCTTTTCAAACACAAGCTGGTTCAGCAAAGACAGCAGCTGTTACTGTTGCCTTTGATCTTGGGGTGTGTGAAATAGAGCAGTACCTTTGCCACCGCACAAGGCATGGAACACCATGACTAGACAGGAAAAGCATCTTCATGCAGTATCTTACTTTATACTCAGTTTCTTTTTAAAGAAGAACATGTGACTTGTGAAAGTCGTTTGCAAATGGAAGAATTACAATCTTATTTGTTAAATAGTCTGTTTCTCAATTAGTGTGAAGCACAGCAAAGCTTTGCAGAGATTTCTAAGGACTTCTGTTGCGTGTAACAAATTCATGATTTCATGTTAGTCAGAAAAAAAGAGGATCCTCACTTTTAGTGAGAAGGACAACATATATCTTAGTGTCATCATAACAGTGACAACTGAGTTAAATGTTTCCTTGGCCAGTGCTGTTCTGGCTATTTTTTAATGTGCTTCCCAAGAATGAAAGGGAAGTAACTTGTTCTTACACTGCAAGATGTGAAATATTTTCTGAAACTTGATGAAAAAAATCCAGTGGGGGTAGAAATAAAAAATTGGTGAGTAACAGCTGAAATAACTTACCAACATTTACTGTCCCCCTGCCTTTCCAATCAGCAAAGTATTGTATGACAAGTAATATACAAGCACAATACAGTCAGTGAAGATCTTCCTTTTATTTGTGCTTTTATTTTTAACCTAATTTTTAAGAACAAGATTTACAAGATGGATTATTCTCTTGGAGCCAGTGTACTCCAGAATGCAGGATTTCTTGCATGAAATAATTTTTTTTTTCATGAAGATGGGATCACTCTAATGCTGGTATTGTTCCTCCTTAATAAACAAAATATTCTGTGGGGAAAAAACTACTTTGTTAATTTTTACAATTAGGCAGCCAGAAGGGATTAAGGGTTTATAATGTCTTTTTCTTGAAAGGGAACACTGTTTGAGCTTTAGTTCTCTTGTAGACTTCAAACTGTTGTCATGGAATTTTTTTGTTGATTTGGGTTTGGGTTTTACTTTTCTCTCTCTTTCTCTCTTTCTCAAAAAAAAAAAAAAAAGAAAAAGAAAAAGAAAAAGGTTATGGTTATGACTCTGTGTGTGTGTGTGTCTGTATGTGAATGTATAACAAGTGATGCACAAGCAGTTGCTCACCAATGCACTGACCAACGCTCAGCTAGTTCCACAGCAAGCAGAAGAGAGAGATGCGCTCCCGCACCCTTCAGGACTCTCCTTCTGCAGGATGCCATATGATATGGAATATCACTTGGGCCAGTTTAAGTCAGCTGTCCTGATTCTGTTTCCTCCCAGCCCAATTGCTGAGAAATGGAATGGCCTTGGCTCTGTACTACACTGCTGTACAACAGACATAAACATTGGTGTGTTATCAGCAGTGTTTTTCACGTAGAACCAAAACATATCCCACCAGACACTCTGAAAACAATTCCATGTCAGATGTTAGTTTTATCACTTGTTGCTTAGTAATTTCTTCTTCCTTATTTTGTGGTGCTCTTGATTCCGTACATCTGTGCATTCTTGTCTTAAAGTATAGAGCTGCCTGCTTTTCTGCAAAGTGAGTGGAAGTTGAGCTCTGTGGACTTGTTGAATTGAACTGGGAAGAGAAAGTAGCAGTCTTTTCCTCTGAGCAAACATGACCTTATTTCTCATTTAACAGACAAAATCCGTGGCACAGACCTTCACATGGAAAGTGCAATTTTATATGGAAAACTAGAAGAACACGAGAAGGCTTTGCGTATCCTTGTCCATGAGTTAAAGGATTTCCGTGCTGCTGAAGAATACTGCATATGGAACTCTGAGAACAGAGATCTGCAGTACAGGCAGAGGCTCTTCCATATGCTGCTGTCAGTATATCTGAATCCAGACGCTTCGGATTGTGCACTGGTCATGGCTGCTGTAGATCTCTTGAATAACCATGCTGCTGAGTTTGATGCAGCTCTGGTTTTGCAGCTGGTGCCTGACAGCTGGTCAGTGCAGCTCCTCTCTCCATTCCTGGCTGGAGCAGTGAGGCAAAGCATCCATACAAAAAGAATGACTCAGGTTGCACTTGGCTTAGCACAAGCCGAAAACTTGATCTACAAATATGAGAAGGTAGGGTTTTTGTTGTTTTGTTTTTAATAGAGGCACTTTGAAGTTGTATTGTGACTCTGAGGATTTAATTATAATCAGGTTCTTTAAGAGTTAGGACAAAGTTGACTCCAAGTCCTTGGCAGCTTTAATTGCTGCATTTATTACATTTTTGTGATGGCTACTAGAGTCAATTTTATGCTTCTGTAAAACAAAAGGGGAGGTGGGGATTTGAAAAAGGAACAACTTTGAACTTGTGGGCTGAATGGAAATACATTTGGGATTTTCAGATTTATGAATTTCTTCCAGAACTTTTAACAACTGATTTTTGGGTTGTTTTTTTTTTTGGTTTTTTTTTTTTGCTTGAACTGGGTCATGTCAGTAGTTGCAGTGAGGCTTGTGCAACACTTGGCATTAAAAAGCTTACTAATAGCTTTTGATTTTATTAAATCCACTTGTGGAGTATTTTATCCCTAGCTGTGGAGCAGTGTTACTTAAAATTTTCTTAGGTATGATTAAATCTGTTTCCTTCTAACGAAAGTTTATCCAGCAGAATCTGTCTGCAATAAGAATTTGACAATAGTCCGTTTGCTGTGAAGTCATGTTCTTGTTTAGCAAGTTGTACTGAGTTTTTAGTTGCATTACATGTGAGTGCCATTCTATGTGAGGCACAGGAACAAGCTAGTATGACTGAATTTCACATTAAATAGTTCAAGCTACCTTTGCCATCAATTTGGTACGTTTGAAATGGCACAGGTGTAACCAATGAAGTGTTGCTTTTTTTTCTGCTGTATCTTAATTTGACTTCATTCATTGCTAGATTCATATTTGGATTTATTTTTTTTTTCCTCCTTAGGTCAAACATAAAGGAACTCCAATTCTTCTTTCGGACAAAAAGGTCTGTCAGGTGTGCCAAAATCCTTTCTGTGAGCCTGCATTTGTAAGATACCCAAACGGGGGTATGGTCCACACACACTGTGCTGCAAACAGACATCTGAACTCAAATGTGACTCCTCACTCTTCCAGCTCCAGCAGTGAGACTTGAAATATGTTCTAGATCCCAGAGGTTCCCATGGCTTATATCACACTGAAAACGGACTGGAAAAAAGTAAAATACAAGTGCAGCTACTTTAAGCATAAATGAAGATGAACAGACAGTCATTGGGTCACTGGGAGGACTTCAGTCAATATAAAATACGGCCAATTGCCTTCTCAGTTTCTAATGAATGTAAATAGAGGAAAAAAATTCACTACCAGAAATGGAGAGGTGCAAATATAGACTTGTGTATATAGTAATAAGAGTCAAAGGAAGTGAGCCTTTTTTTCCACAGTAAGGATGAATGTTGTGGAGACAAGGTAAACCGTTATTTTCAGACGTGTCACTTTGCACTGAATGTGGTGTTGATGAATTTGTAAAGGTGGAGATGGTATCTGTTGGGGTAGGAATTCTTGGAGCATTACACAAGACTGGCATCGTGCAGCTGACTATCAGGACAAAAGCACACTTTGCTTATGATGTTTGCTGCAGCACATCCTCTTTTGGGCTGGATTCTCTTCCCCAGGATCACATAATGAACACGTTCTTTGCTCTACAAGTTGTAGGCTTTTGCACTTTTTCATACTCTTATTTCTTTCCCCTCTTCTCTGCTGTATAAAGTTAAGCACTAGCCTGTTAATTTTCTGCTCCTATGGTTACTGTAGTAAACCGAGTGGAAACTGATAGCCTTGGTCACACAGCTGTACTTGGATGAAGAGATGAAGTCAGGTTATCTGGTCGGTCTGTAGACACTTTTTTATGGGGGAAGAAATTTTTAATATTGATTTATTTATTAATATGCAAATATACTGTACATACAGTTGAATAAATTTATCTTATATCATCATAGGGTTTCTTTGGAGGATAAAGGATGTTAGCTGATGTGGAATTGTGTAGGTTGTGTGCTTAAATGTTTGTTATAACTTAGGCAGACTGAAACTCAACAGGAATAGGTATTAATACCTGTGGATGACTTTGTGCAATCAAGTTCATGGGAAAGTGGCATAACTGGGAAGAAATCTACAAAGGTGCACTACAGAGATACTGAATTTGTTGCGTTCTGCAAAGTGTTCTGTAAACTAATGCTCTTCAGACAGCAGCAAAACTTGTACTGAATTGCCATGATAAATCATTCAGCCATTTTAAAGCAGTTGATGGGCAGCTTTCCACAGGAGAGGCTCAGAAACAGTGACTCAAATGAAATAGTATTTCAAAGTGAAAGCATTTCTTTTAATTTTATAAGTTAATAAATACTAAGCTTAGTGAACAGCATGCAGCTGAGAGTGCCAGTAGGCTGCTTACTGCTTTCGTGTTCCAAATCAGAGTGGAGACTTTCAGCAGAGCAGGTTGTTTGCATGGTATCTTCTGGATATGGTCTCAGAAGAGATCTCCTGTTACAGAACGTTGGCTTATGGAACAGCTTTTTCAGTGCTGTTGCAGTCCAGAGTTGGGCAACCAGACTACATCCTGGGGGGAAATATCCGTTTCTTTGTCTTGGAAGTAAAAGTCCTTTGGACCTTTCTTTTTTCCTGAGTCTGAAATCAGAAAAGCATACTTGTTGTATTGAGTTTAAAGAAAATAATTAAGTTTTGCAGCTCCCTCTGCCCAGACACTAAAGACAAATTTGATGGAAAGCACCTTCCAAAAGACATTCGATCTCATTTTTGGTTTGTGGTACGAGTGATTCTCCTGTGTAGCCTCGATAGGAGCAGGTTCTGCATCTCATATTCCTGATTTCTGAACAACCTGTGTACAAACAGCAATGACGAATTTCTAGTTGTGTGTCTTCAAAATAGTTGCTGGTAGAGGCAGAGGCTTTAGAAAGGTTGGAGAAGCCTGCTGTGTTCGTTGGCACGCCATTCATAGATGCTTCCTTTTGCTGTGAGCATCCTCAGTGTGCTCCATTTCCATCTAACAGGGAGGTGATAAAGCAGACATCACTCTCCATGTTAAGACATTCAGGCCATGGAGTAGTGATGAACTCTGTCAACTCGTGTTGCAATGGAATCGAGATCATGTTATTCGGATCATTAAGGGAATAATTAATTGTTGTGTGGAAAAAATGCATCTTTTTTAATATCTTTTCATATTTTACAGATTTTCTTCAGGTTTTTACTTTTGATTTAAAATATTGCAGAAACAAATTCTGCATACAGAAGAAATACATGAGTATGAGCAGTGCTAAGGTAGCAGATTTGCAATCACAGATGACCAACAAGGCAATTATTGTTTGATTTGAGAGATTGGATCTTTTCAGCTCTCCAGGAACACGGAATGGAAAAACACTAACATTTGTTTATATGTTTTTCACCTGTTGTTTTTTTTGAATGTTTTTCAGTTAAATTGTGTGCTAGAACTCATGTGGATGAATTAATGTGTAAGCCCCTCAATAGCAGAATGAAAAAGCCTAATAAGAGTGTGAGGCTGAGGTAGGGCCCAGGAGGGAGATGGCAGGTGAAAAATGCTGTTGCAATGTGTGTACAGCACTTCACCAGCTGGGATAATACTCAACCAGAGGAGACTGTAGGCTGTGTCAGAGTGGTGTGTGTTGTATCTGTGTTATAGCCAGGAAGTACATGAAAGCACTGCACTGCAGTGCCCTCTGGCAGGGCAGCCACCACACCTCTCAGGCTCTGCGAGGTTAAGCCTGATGCCACCTTTAGGAGTTCTTAGACCTGCCCTTGGAGAAGAGAGATTCAGGCAGAATATTTTTTCTTAGTGCAGGTCTTGATAAAATATTTCTAGTTCTTCATTTTAACCTTTATTTGGGATTTTTGTTTCTTTGGTTTGTTTGGCCAACAAGTGTCCTCAGTTTTTGTGTTGAGATCCAAACGGCAGTGCAGATCTGTTTTAATGTCACTGGGTGTCTGTGATTCAGGGTGCTGCAGCTGAGGTCAGTTTCTCATACCTCTGCTTCCATGGATAAACACGTTTACCACCTAATTTCTAATTACAGAAACGCTGCACTTCTGACCTTTTTAGTCATCTTCTGTCACGGTGGCTGACGCATACAAAAAGCACTTGTTAACCCACTCTCTATTCTTTCATGCTTTCATATATTCATTCTTCAGCTCATAAAAATTACCTATAATTTCTGTGTCACCGTGTGATGTTTTTTCCCCTCCCCAAGGCGGAAAGAAGAGAAAAAAGAAAAAGGAGGGAAAAAAAATGTCCATAATCTGCTGCTGTGTTTGAATGAATAGCCATATGCTTTACTACAGGGAATTTCTGATCTTAATTTCTATGATTTAAAGAGGTAAAAGTATCATGTCAATAATAGTACAGGGATAACGGGCTGTAAGTGTGGGAGAAAACAAATTTTGTTTTACAGAGCACATCACAAATACCTACGGGCTGCTTCAGGCAGCATTGTGGCTTCTGGGCTACAGGGGGAAATTGTACTTAGTGCCCACATTCCAAGTTCCAAAAGCTCTAACTTGTGTCACAGTTCTAACACTAAATTGTTGTGGGTGTAAGTCTGGAGAGTTCTGGATGTTCCTTAGCATCACTTAAGCACATCACCAGCATGAAACCTGAATAACATCAGCTGTGGAAAGGTGGGGGTAGGGATGGGGAGTACGTATGTTTTGAGACCTCTATTAGGTGTTGGAAAACACAAGCATTATCCTAACTGTCTACTTAGTCCTGCAAATAGGAGATTTTGTTATGACTCCTATCCCAAGTGACATTAAAAATGTTATTTTCTACAGTTGTCAGAGGTAAATTCATTTTATTACCCTTCTCTATTTGCTTAGATCTGACTCTACTGTAACCAGTACCTTTCTGTTGAGTTGCCCTACTATTGCCTCTACTGTTCTTTTCCTGCTGTACAAAACGTTAGAGCTTATGCCCTGTGAGCACTGATAACTAAACGTGCTGCTATTTTTAAAGGACAAAGGAAAGGTAATGATGTTCTGTGATGTTTGATTATAAAACTAAGTCCCTTGCATTAAATTGCTCTGGTGGAAATCTGTACTGTTAATGCTTTCTGAATTAATGATTATGTTGGTGAACAGCAGTATGCGAGATGTACAAATGTATAAATATGTTAATTTGTAATAAAAATTCTTTTAATTACACTTGTTATTCATTCGTGGATGCAAAGGCATTGGGATGTGAATGGCCGAGTGAAGGACAAGGATTTCTTCAGTTAGAGAACTCATTCAGTGTCCAACAGACCAAGGAGGTCAAATGGAAGGGCTGAATTCAGTAGCTGCATGGTGTCCATGAAGACCAATGGGTTGTTCTTCAGCACTGGTAGATCTTACTGAGTCTGGATGTTTTCACGTATTCCAGTGAAAGTAGCCACTGCCATTAAAGATTTGGGAAGCCAGAACGTGCTCTATGGAGCCAAAGTCATCTCTTCTGTGATTTAAGTCCATGGTTATGCTAGTGGATATGTGGGAAAAAATAGGTGCTGCTTCTCTGATTTTCAGCTGCTTTGAACCTGCTGCCTGGGCAGTTTTCTGGCCTTCTCTGGAAATTTAGACTCTTGTGTTGCCTTTTTTTTTCCTTTTTTTTTCTTTTTTCTCTCCTTGTTCAAGCATTTGGGGGAGCATCCTGTCTGTCTGTTGTGAGCTCAGCTCCATCTCCTTGGAGCTGCTTGGTGCTCATGAAACAGAGGATAAAGTAGGCAGCAGCCTGGGGCAATTTCTGCTAGGGAACGTGGTCCTAATGATGCTATGGGGTTCTGTGGGATGCTGAAGACAAGCTGTTCACCATGTAACTGGTAGAAATACCATAAACTGTACTGACAGGGTTCCTTGTTTCGCAGTTTGCACTCATTTGGCAAGGTTCCTGCAGCCCCATCAGGCTTGGTTTATTTGTTTGGCTGAAGCAAAGGCTTTTTGGGTATGTTGGGGGGGTCCTCAGAAGCCTCTTACAGAGGGTGTTTGAAATGCAGAGGCTGGAGTACAGCCTAATGCTGGAAGGATTGCAAAGCAAAAAATCCTTAAGACTGGAAAGGATGTCTCAGATCACCCAGTCCAACTGCCCACGTCCCTCAGTGCCACATCCACACATTTCTTGAACGCCCCCAGGGATGGTGACTCCACCACCTCCCTGGGCAGCCTGTGCCACTGCCTCAACACTCCTCCTCAGAAGAAATTGTTCCTAATATCCAACCTGAACCTCCTTTGGTGCAACTTAAGGCCATTACCTCATTGCATTACTGCAACAAAAATGGAAATGCAAAAAGGCAGCATCAAAAAGAAAAAGGCAAAAAGAATCAATTGTGGCTTTTGCACAGTGAAAGTTCAGTCTGTTTTGCCTGACAGAGGAAAATAGTCCATGCTAATCACCCAGATGGCAGCTCCTTCCAAGGCAATCAATAGAGCATCACTGTTCTGGCAGCAATGGGCCCCAGGGGCTCAGTCCAAACCCAGCAGCCCCAGCTGCAGGACAGCACAAGGTCAGAAGGCCGGTGCTGCCAATGGGACGCCGATGGCTGAACACCAACAGGTTTCCAGTAGGTAATGAGGCTGGTGATAACAGTGCCTCAAAAGCTGATAGCAGTCAGGAGCAATGCTGTCAGTGCCAGTAACACCCTGAAGGCACTGCTGTGTCTATGCGTAGCTGACTGTCACTGTTGTGTTGAAATCAGGAAAACTTGGGCTGTTTGGGTTCTCCAGATACGGTACAGCCCGAGCCTGACTCACAGCAGGGTCAGCCTGGGTTTGGGTTGGCTGTATGGTTCCAGGCCATTGCTGACAAGACTGGACCTAGAGTGGAATCAGGTCTTCTCCAGAGGAAAGCAATGCTTAAGCATCCAAAAGCGTCTGTGGCACCTAAACAGCTAAAAGGTGCCTCTGCTTTTAAGGGATGTTTTTTAATTTTCAGGTAATACAGAAGATTTCAATAAAAGGAGATTTCTGGAAGAGAATGAGGCTCTTTGAGATTTGCAGGAACTATGGCTGACAGCAGCTTCAGGAGCATCTGTTTGATGCTTCTTTGACCTGGACAGGGCATATTCAATAACATGTCAGTTCTTTGCCTCTATCTGAAAGTCACAGACTGTAATCTCTTCATACAATGTGGCTCAGGAGTGTCCTGCTAGAAGCTGCCAGAGTTTGACATAAGTATGGTTTTTTCTGCTTGAACCTTAAGCAACTGAAGATGGGACAAAGGCAGGATGTACTTATATTTGCTTTTAAAAAAATGTTTTGTACAGGAGGTTTGCATTTGCAAAGGGAAAAAGAATTTCAGTACTTAGTGAAAAGTTTTAACTTTTCAAATCTCATTTCAGAGTATTTCTGTGGCCTGTCTTACGTACTAATTTGTCAGGGAGTCTGTTTAATGTTCCCTCTTACAAACCCTCCTGAAAGCTCTTGTTCTAGATAGCTGCCTCTAGGTCTTCTAGTGACCAGGACGTGATAGGAGCAGAAATTGTTCTGATAGCAGTTTTCATTCTCAGTGTTAAATGGCCTAGAAATGTGATGGTTGAATACAAAAGCTACCAACCAGATGAATGTCAGTGCTGGAGGAGGGAGAAACTCTCATTTAGCTGCAACTAATTATTGATACTTTGGTGTCCTACACTTGTGCTTTTTCTGCCTGTCTGATATCAAGTTGCTTGAATCACAGAATGGTTTGCATTGGAAGGGAGCTCAAAGCCCACCCAGTCCCACCCCCTGCCATGGGCAGGGCTGCCCCCCACCAGCTCAGGCTGCCCAGGGCCCCATCCAACCTGGCCTTCAGCGCCTGCAGGGTTGGAGCACCACAGCTTCTCTGGGCAGCTGTGCCAGCGCCTCACTGCCCTATGAGAGTGAAGGATTTCCTCCTAGAATCTAACCTAAACCTGCCCTCTGTTTAAAACAATTCTCTCTTGCCCTATCACTATTGGATCGTGTAAAATGTCAGTTCCCCCTCCTGCCTGTGAGCTCTCTTCAAGTACTAATAGGCTGTAATCAGGTCTCTCCAGAGCCTTCTCTTCTCCAAGCTAAACAAGCCCAGTTCCCTCAACCTTTTTTCATAGGAGAGGTGCTCCAGCCCTCTGATCATCTTAGTATCCCTCCTCTGGACACACTCCAAGAGCACACTGGAATGCTATCAAGGGTCTTCTTTCCTTCTCCACTCCTCGCCCTGTCCCACCTCTACAGCATCACCACTGTGTTTACCATCTCCATTATCAGCATTTTGAAGCACGTGGTCTGTGTTCATACAAGGTCTGCATGTGCAGATCTTGCACTATAAGCTCATTAACTTGCCCTTTCCAAAGATACCGAGTGCGTCTCCCACATTCCACCTCATCTAGTGTTTTAGAAAACATCACATTACTTCCTTCTATTAATTCAGAAACAGTGAGAAAAATCCCACTCCCACATAAAGTGTCAAGGATCTCATCCAGTGCGCCTAAGTTCGAAACCAAAGTCATCCCTCTATTATTTCATTGCTTTAATTACTCCTATTCCATATTTAAGGCTCAGCACAATTGGGATTTGCTTTTGAAGAGCTGATTCAAGAGAACAAATACAAGAATGAGATCTGGGAGGTCTGTGAACAATCACACAGGGAGCGAGAGGGAGCATTTGGAAGGAAAATAGAGGAAGGGATCAGCATGCTGTGCTTTACCAGGATAGAAGTTGCAGAAATGGCACCAGGCATCCAGAGGACGGTGAGTGGCAGGATGAAGAAAGGAATGAAAGCAAGGCAGAAGAGGGGAAGAGGTGAAAGAAAAATAAGATGATGCTGCCAGTGCCCACCCAAATTTTAGGGCAGCGTTTCCAGCTGCAGGCTGTGCTTCCAGCTGTGGCTTTGTCATCATTGCCCAAAGAATCAGATATGATCTCCATCCTCCTGCCATTGCCCTTCCTCCTTCCTCTCCTGTTCCCTGTGCCTCACTCAGACTGCAAGACCTGTGCTGTCGTCTGAAATGCAGCATTGCTCTTTTTGCTCCTCCCTCTCAGTAAGTGGCTAGAAGGCGCCAGGCATATCCTCAACAATCTCAAGATATTTCTTGGTTTAGATATACACAAAAAAGAGAATAACAAGTCTGCTTAATAAATATGAAACAGACTTAATGTCACCTCATCACTGCACCTGCACCAAAAGGCAGAAGGAAAAATATAATTAAGATTCCAGAATTAGACAGGGGGCAAGAACAGCCTAATAATAGCTACTTCACCAATAGGCATAGCAGTTACAATTGGAAAATGAAGTGTGACTGCCCTGGTGGAAGCCATGTGAGCAGCAAGTATTAACTGACCTTGTGACAACCTGCATAACAGCTTCGCTTCACCACCCATCTTTTTCAATTTCCTCCTTGCAAAAGATTAGCAGGATTCTCCCTTAGAAGAAAAAGATGACTTGGCTTCATGATGGAGTTAGCAGCTTAAGGCAGCTTGTGGCATTTCATATGGGTAAGTGTGGTTTTTAGATCTATGCAGACAACAGATGATTCCCGTTCGTTCTTCAGTGTGACTGAGCCACGACCTGCTGTTGGTGTGCATTTGCATTCAGCGACTGTTCTGTCTGAGAGATGGTGTGGGCTCCTGGGCTTTGGGAGCTGCTGCTAGCCAGGCAGGGCTTGGAGCTTGTCTTTGCCTAGAGACTGGTGTGGGGACATGGGAATCTGCCAGCAGCTTAAGCACAGGTAAGGACAAGATTTCTCTATTTACAGCACTAACACTTCTGAAACTTATTTACATTTCCCAGTACTGTCTTTAGACAATTTTTCCTTCCTCTCTATTCTTTGGTGGTTACTTATAAGACGAAGGATCTCCTGGTAGACATATTTTATCTACCAGGACAGGTGCTGTGGAAATCTGTGCTGTTCACACCTTCTGTTGTCTTCAGTAGTATTCACTGCTTGCTGTGGTTTAACCCAGCAAGTGTCTGAGCACCACACAATTGTTTGCTCATTTCCCCCTTCCCAGTAGGATGGGGGGAGAGAATCAGGAAAACAAAGTGGAACTTATGGGTTGAGATAAAACTATTTACTAAGATAGAGGAAAGGGAAAATATAATGGTTATGTCTATATACATATGTCTATATGTGAATGTATATAACAAGTGACGCACAAGCACTTGCTCACCATCCCCCAACCAGAGCCCAGCTAGCCCCTGAGCAGTGGAACAGAGAGAGATGCACTCCACACCCTTCAAAACTCTTTCCTCATGATGTTGTATGGAATGGAATATCCCTTCAGCCAGTCTAAGTCAGCTATCCCGATTCTGTTCCCTCCCAGCTCCTTGGGCCTTTCACTGAGAATGACCTTGGCTCTGTACAGCACTGCTTAGCAGCAATCATAAACATCAGTGTGTTATCAACATTGTTTTTCCCCTAGAACAAAAGCATAGCATCATATCAGGCACTCTGAAGAAAACAGTTCCATCACAGCTGAAACTAAGGCACTGCTCTAACAGTTATTCAGCCAAACAGGCCAGTTCAATACGTTTTTAAAAGGCAATTGCGCCACCAGCTTTGTCAGTACACAACTTTGAAAACTAAAGGACTCTATGAAGAGCATTACATTGATTCAGATCCCAGAGGAATACTTTTATGGAACTGTTATAATAACTAACTATAAATAGCAACTCAGCATTGCAAAGTTCTGTATTTTCAATGAATGTGAGGTCAAGGAGGGGGTAATATTGCAAGGAGAGAGTCTGCATGCATTCAGGGGAAGTGTTGGAGGCTTTTGAGGTCTTCTTCAACAGCTTTGGGTTGAAAAGGTAAAAAAAAAAAATTACTGACTTTCTGAGGAAATTTTTCTCTGAGTATGAGACTCAAAGCAGAAACATTTTTTTCTGAAGGGTACACAGAGCTGAGCATTGCAAGGACCTGCAGGCATGAACACATCAGTTTTGGACACAAACTTAGCGATTCCTCCTCTATTCACACGTGCTGGAGTTTGCCTGTGGGCAAACATTTTATCAGATCTGTGGAGCGGACATATTCCAGTCTGCTGCTGATGATGTCAGTCATCCTCTGACTGCCCCCTGCACATTAGGACGAGCTCCCATACCTGCTGCTGGCATACTGGAGCATCTGCTGCCCCTGTGGATGCATTGCTGCATCCCTGAGCACACAACTTGCCATTCCCCATTACACAAACTCCACGCTGTGCATTAATCCAGGAGCTTCCACGCTGGTCCTCTGAAATGCAGCCAGGAATGGTGCACTGACTGTCATATACCTCATCTCTATTATTTTTAGTTTCAATAAACAGAAAGCTGGACACAGCATCTTTTCTTTTAAGTTCCTCATGCATCGTGGTCATACTCTGCCTTTCAAAGTGTCAATCAAAATGAATCATTTCATTTTCCATCGCTCTGCAGCAGAAGAAGAGTGTCCTGTACCCTACGCATCCCTTTGGGCCACCCCTTTCATGGTGTCTACAGAAATGGTACTGAGGATATGAAGGAGTGCTGCTCTCTGTGCATTTAAATACAATGTAGGGCCTTGTCTCAAGATGTGAGAGGCTAGAAAGGTGGGCCCAGGTGAACCTGATGAGGTTCAACACAGCAAAGTACAAAGTTTTGCACTTGGGCTGGAGGAATCCCAGGCATCCATACAGACTGAAGGAGCAGCCCTTGAAAGCAGCCCTGCGGAGAAGGATTTGGAGGTCTTGATGATGAAAAGCTTAACATGAGCCAGCAGTGTGCTCTTGTGGCTCGGAAAGCAAATGGTATCCTGGGCTCCATCAGAAGAGGGGTGGCCAGCAGGGACAGGGAGGTGATTGTGCCTCCCTACTCTGCTCTTGTGAGGCCCCATCTGGAGTACTGTGCCCAGGTCTGGAGACCCAGTACAAGAAAGACAGGGAGCTGTTGGAGAGGGTCCAGAGGAGAGCCACAAAGATGATCAGGGGACTGGAGCACCTCCCCTACAAAGACAGGCTGAGGGAGCTGGGCTTGTTCAGCCTGGAGAAAAGAAGGCTGCAGGGTGACCTCATTGCAGCCTTTCAGTACCTAAAGGCAGCCTACAAACAGGAGGGGAGTCAACTCTTTGAAAAGGTAGATAACTGCAGGACAAGGGGAAATGGTTTTAAGTTGAGGGAGGGAAGATTTAGGTTGGATGTCAGGGGGAAGTTCTTTACAGAGAGAGCGGTGAGGTGCTGGAACAGGCTGCCCAGAGAGGTTGTGGATGCCCCATCCCTGGAGGTGTTCAAGGCCAGGTTGGATGGGGCTCTGGGCAGCCTGGTCTAGTATTAAATGTGGGGGTAGGTGGCCCTGCCTGTGGCAGGGGGGTTGGAGATTCATGGGCCTTGAGGTCCCTTCCAACCCTGGCCATTCTGTGACATGCGCTCGCTACTGTGTTCATAATAGGTTTCTTTATTTTAGATGCACACACTTTGCCTGGCAGCCTAACCTGTTCAGCACTAGCAAAGTAGCAAAGGGGCTTTTTTCTTATGGGGAAATGAATATTTTCTGTTTTTATGACCACAGAACAAGAGTTTATATCACTAATATCAGAGTAGCAAAAACTCACTTCCAAGTACTCAGCCACTACAATTTTATATTTAACAATACCTAAACCTCCTCTTCTACATGTGTGAATATACAGTAAGTCTCTGCTGGTAGCTCCATTAACCTCTTCTGGCTCCATTAATTTTGCCCACTTTTTTTTATCACTTCCTCCGGAATCCTTTGCCTCAGATGCAAATAACTCCCAGTGGAAGATGGCCTATGCTCCAAACTGGCTTTTCATCCCTGAATAAGGGTCCATGCAAATTAGCTGCTCAGCTAAAATCCAGCTTGCTAAATACCAGTGAAATTATATCGTGGAAACAGATCCCCATAACCTGCCTTCGCTTCTAGCCAGCACTTGTCAGACATGATCACAACAATAGCAAATTAACTTCAGGAAAAAAAACCCTGACAGGGCAAAGATACTCGGGCAATATTCAAATGAACCACTTAACCTTTTGGTACTAAAAGCTTCCTGCAATAATGAAACATTAGTCATTAACTAAATGTGCTTTGTTAAATATTAGACAAGAGAGCACATTCAATTTAGATCTCACATACACTTAGCAATAAAGAGCCATCTGTGTTGAACACAATCTCCAGGACAGGAAGCGTGCCGTGGATGGCACTCCAGTCTATAAAGCTCCGATGTGTCGGGAAAAGGCACAGCAACCAGCACATCATGGAAAAAAAAGGCAATGCAGAAGGGAGAATAAGCCTATTTATGAGATTATTCCTCCTCTCCAGAATTATCCATCTGGAGCAAGCACAAGGGAAAAACTGAAGTTAGCTGGTGGGCAGACAAGGAAAACTCTGCTCAATGCAGGGCGCTACCTTTGCGAAACCCAGCTACGAAGAGTTGTAAGTATCATAGAATCGTTAAGGTTGGAAAAGACCTCTCGGATCATCCAGTCCAACCATCATCCAGTCCAACCATCAGCCCACCCCCACCATGCCCACTGACCTCGTCCCTCAGAGCCACATCCACACGGTTCTGGAACGCCTTCAGGGACGGTGAGTCTTCCTGGGCAGGAGGGAGAAAAGAGAAGGCGAACATCTGAGATGTACAGCATTTTATTTCTTCCTTTTTAACACGCACATTAATCAACCCACAAACTCACATTAAAACAAGAAGCATTATTTGGCTGGCAACAAATTTTTTTCAATTGCCTTTTTTTTTACTGCTTCACGGTACTTCAGAAAGTGCCTTAGACAGCTCCTGACCAACACCCAGTACAGGTGCCATCTTGTTCAGCATTAATGAAATTGCTCTGAGCAAGGTCAACTGTTTCATATTGTTCTGTCAAGACAAGAAAATGCATAAGCACTAAGATTTGAAAGGTTTCAGCCCTTTTGAGAATCCTCTCTGTAAGGATCACTACGGTCAGATGTCTCAGCAGGAACAGCAAGAAAAATATGTAGCAAGAGGAACAAAGTCCTACAGCATACAGATATTTTCTTAACTATATTAAGGCCTTTGGACTCAGAAAAAATGCCTTTCCATTCAATGCTTTTCAATTTCTATGGAGTCCTTTAGAGGGCTCCTTGTCAGCACTTGAAAATTTAGGGTGTTCTTTAGTTCCTTATTTGTGGCCTAGATCCAAACCTGTAACAAAACACTTCATATTTAGACAACAACAAAACTAAGTTTTGGGAAACAAAATATAAAAAACCAAATACAACTATTAAAGACCATGAGCCACGATTTCTGCAGATTTTTGGTTTTTCTGCTAGCTGGTTGCCCCATTCTTTCCAAGGACAGAGATTATCTCAAAGTCTTGGAAAGTCTATGGAAATATTGCCAAGGTGAATCATAGGAGATCTTAGCTGGAAGATGCTAGACAGAAAGATGTGTCTTAAAAACGGGTGGAAAATAGGAAGACAGGATTTGCCAGAGTTTATCCCAAGTATTTTTTTCCTTTCATCTACTTAAGTCACCCTTGCCATCCACAGTGAAGAGCTGAGAATACATTAAACAAAATGTAAAGCTGAACAGTCCTTGTCACAGTACATTATGATATGATGATAGTGCTTTCTCTGAATTGTTCTATTAGAAAAGCTATTCTGAGGGGAAAAAAATGGTTAGCAGTCAAAATATTAGGAAGAATTCTTTGCAAATGCCACCTTTAAAAGTCTACCAGAATAGCTATTGAGAATGTACATATATGGAATAACAATATAGATTAAAAAAAAAGTGAGTAGCTTTACTCTGATATCTTTATCTGACTATCTTTAGCTGAATTTAAGTGAAAAATTCAATCTATTAACTAACATGTTAACAGGGCTAAGGGCAAAAAGACAGGTTTCTAGAAGCTTACAAGTTTTTGGCCGGTTATTAACAGCTGTATTAAAGGAAACCACCAAGCTGAGTCCATAACTGTGGACATATGCATACACCCAGAAATACAGACAGGAAATAACCTGAAGAATAGGAGCTGTGGGGTCACCCACCCGACTTCAGCCATAGAGATACAACTGCGTAGTGTGAAGACAGGACTTCAGTCCTAAAGGGTTCACTCCAGGTGATCAATGAACAGAAATGGTTTTAGGAACTCATACAAGTTATTTGCATTATGGAAACTGCTCTTACAGACGTGCAAGTTTCTACATTCCATGGACAACAGCACTCAGCGTAGAGAGTTCAGCATCACAGATACTGAAAATCACTCCATGAAGGCCACTCCTACTTCAGACCACTTTCAGAAGTGCCCTTCTTTATCTACTTCTATTAAATCAACAGCTTTTCACTTTTTCCCAGGTCCACTCTATTCAGCACATTTCCATGGGGACTCTTTGTCCAGCCCTTCCTGGCTCCTTTCTGAAATTCCTGTTAACATCAGCAGGCTAACATTAGATTCTGGCAATTATTACCAACAAATGCTTCTAATGTTAATGATACAATTGCAACGCTGCTGCTGTGGAGAAATAGCACACCTCAGAGAAACCAGGACAGCTGGGCTGAGGAAGTGTTGCTGAATTACCCTTTCGAGGCAGAGAGGAGCCCAGGCTGCGTCATCGTGGTCAGCACATATTTGCAGAGGTCAAGAGTCATCTCCTGTGATCCTCCTCTAGGGAGATCTCAATTGCAGACAGATGAATGGCTGATGGAGCCGGAGGGCCCTTTTCACAGCGCTCCGCTCAGGATAAGCGTGTTTGTCTGCGGGCATAGATACATGCACAAACATGCACGTTACATTTGTCAAGGTTTTTACACCTAACTTGGGTCAATTGTTGCCAGATTTTGAATTTTAAAAAGTTGAAAACTGCTGCTTCGAAGAGACGAGATTGGTTTACACTTTGCTCAGAGCAGCTGCGGGTGCCCCATCGCAGAAGTTCCTCACTGAGAGGGCGGTGAGATGCTGGCAGAACTGCCCAGAGAAGCTGTGGTGCCCCAGCCCTGGAGGCACTCAAGGCCAGGTTGCATGGGGCCCTGGGCAGCCTGAGCTGGAGGGGGCAGCCCTGCCCATGGCAGGGGTTGGGGCTGGGTTGGCTTTAAGGCCCCTTCCAACCCAAACCATTCTATGATCCTGTGATTCTATGTATGATACACACATAGGGTACCTATTTTTCGTTTGCATTTATGCATTTACATGCACACCTATATGCATCTGAATTATTCTAACAAAGTTCTAGATTTTGGAGTTGGAAGGGTGGGGAGAAGAGAGGAAAGCAAGAGAAGAACTGCATGTGAACATTTTTGTTTGGGGGAATTGAAGGCATTTAAGGGACCTTTACAAAAATCACATTTAAAAGACCTCTCGTTCATCTTGTGAATAGCACAACAACAGCTTGCAGGAAATGATAATTATCTCCTACTACCACTCGCTGGTATCCTCTAAAATATTCTTTTAAAATATCTAGTGCGTTGAGGTGTGTCAAGTAGCTTTTTCACCATGCAAAGTGTGATAAACAGGATATCTCTCGTAATCAGAAATCTAAAGTATAGGGAATGTAAAGATTAAAAGAGCAGTGCTTTTCTTTAAATGAATGTAATCAATGTGCTTATTAGTTTGCTGCGGCAGAAGGAGAGAGTGGGTGGGTGTTTCAGAGTTGGCACATGTCTATTTGGCACCAGTGAATAGCCTGAGTGTTTATAGAGAGAGCTCTGTGGAATCCCTAGATTCTGCAGATTTCCTTACCAATTTTGTCTCAGATAATTAAGGATTTTAAATAATAAAAGAAAAAAGTTAAAGAAGTACAAGCTCCAGCTGGATCGAATTAAAAAAAAAAGAAAAAGAAAAAAAAAAAAAGAAAAGAAAAGAAAAGAAGGGTTTTTTACATTCTCAATATTGCCTTAAAACTAAAAATCAGCAGCCAAGCACAATTTGGCTCTTAAAAGTAACTATGGAAAATCGGCACCTGCTTCCTCAACAGATCGACTCCATGGATGCATCTAAAGCTACATCTTCTTAAACTTGTGATTAAAATGTTTCTACAGCTGTTGAACCTGCAAGACACAACCCACAGCAGAGTTGGAGTTCAGCTGGAGTCTTTCTGATCCGTACCTGATTGAACTGAACTGAGGCCCTGGCCGAGGTTAGGATAAGGCTGCAGTTAGCCATGGCAACACGTGAGCAACAGCCCCAATACCTCCAGGTCCCACTCCCTCCTTCAAAGGAAGATGAAATGTTATGGTAGCCTTCCTCGCCAGAGATAAAACAAATAAATAAATAATAATAATAATAAAAAGTAATAATAATAAAAAAATTTGCACAGACGGGGTCTACTTATTCTTTATCCACTCAGCTTGTATAGAGCTGGAGAGCAGGTCCAGAAGAATGTCTCTTGTTTTGAGGAAGGTCTTCTTTTACCACAAAGCAGTACTCACTCATTGCACCTCTCCAGTCCTGCTTGCAGCAGCAGAAACAAGACATCTGACTGTCTCTCCTTTCTACGGCCCAAGCCCAGGCTCTCACCCTCACAATTTTATCTGCAATACCAAAAAGCCACAGGCCAGTTTTGACCAACAGGTGACATTCATGTACCTATATTAAAAGTTCCCTAAAGCCTTTGAGAGCTGTTGGCCAGCTTGGAGCAAAGAGGACAGCAGTGTAGTTCACTCCGAGCAGCATCTCGAGACATCCAGTGCTACCAGCACTGCTACAGTGGTGAAAACTTGTCTCAGGATACACTGTGAGAACAGTAGCGTGTCACTGGCTGCAGGGAAGGACAGGAAAGGTCAGGGGCAGTGCCAAGCATCAACAGGCATCAACCCAAGGAGGCTGTGGATGCCCCATCCCTGGAGTCATTCAAGGCCAGGCTGGATGTGGCTCTGGGCAGCCTGGTCTGGTGGTTGGTGACCCTGCACACAGCAGGGGGGTTGAAACCAGATGATCATTGTGGTCCTTTTCAACCCTGCCCATTCTATGATTCTTTGATTCTAGGATTCTGATTCTATGACTCTTATTTGGATTTGCTATAGGAAGCTTGGACATTGCCATAGAATCATAGAATCATTAAGGCTGGAAAAATCCTCTCAGATCATCCAGTCCAACTGCCAGCCCACCCCCACCATGCCCACTGCCCACGTCCCTCAGTGCCACATCCACACGCTTCTGGAACACCTCCAGGGATGGTGACTGCACCTCCTCCCTGGGCAACCTGTGCCTCACTGCCTCACTGCTCTTACTGAAAAGAAATATTTCCTCATACCCAATCTGAACCTCCTCCTGGCAAAACTTAAGGCCATTCCCTCTCATCCCATCTCTGTTACCCAGGAGAAGAGGCCAACCCCCACCTCACCACAACCTCCTTTCAGTTCAGTGTGGAGTTTGATAAGGTCTCCCCTGAGCCTCCTCTTCTCCAAACTGAACAACCCCAGTTCCCTCAGCTCCCTATAAGATCTGTCTCCAGACCCATCACAGCTCCGATGTCCTTCTCTGGACTCACTCCAGGGCCTCAATGTCTTTCTTGTAGTGAGGGGCCCAGAACTGAACACAGTACTTGTAATGCAGCCTCACCAATGCCGATGGTGAGATGGACAGTCAAAAAGACCAAGTGCTAAATGGGCAACTGCACTCACTTGGCTTGAGCTTTACTAACCTCCAGCAGCTCACGGTCAGGCTGTGAGCAATTTCTCTACCGTCATACATAGGATCTGTAAAAGAGCAGGACCAGCTATTTCCTATGTCCTTGTCCAGTGCCATAGGAACTTAACTGAAGCTCTAAATTACTTCAATCTTTACAGCTCTGTGGCTTCCCTAAAATGTTCAGATCATCAAAATTATTTAAGGTGAGAAAAAATAAACTTTATCAGTCTCACCTTTTCTACTTCTAATGCACATAATGTATTCATATAATACCTATATGCCTATATGTGTATATTAATTATATGTATATAATACTTCGGTCAAATCCTACTTAATCATTAAATGGTAACGCTGGGTTGACCAAGATCTATTTCCTACTTCTACCATGACCAAAAGAGGCTGGTACTCTTGGCAATGTATTATTTTGCCAGGTACGTGAAATTAAAAGTTAAGCAAGGCCGGCAGCGATACAGAGTGATAACTGGGAAAAAAGGCTACATACTGCAGATGAGTTGTGTCTGTCTTTTTTTTTCCAGCTGTTGGCTTAAGGAGTTCAGTGAAATAGTATTCAGAAAAAATTACGTGTTCTTTTTATTTTGTTAAATGCACATCTAAGTGCAGCCTTATATTTCGCAGTGTAATGATTGGAAAGCTCAGTTGAGCCACCGAAGCCTCGAACAGGAACGTGCCTTGTGAATGCAGCTGTAATTCTGGTCCCATATCTGCATCACACCTCCAGCAAGGAAATTCCTTTCCTTTGAAGTCAGCATCAGCTCGAACACTGGAAACTTCCTCCCACCTCCTCCCTCTACTAAAATAAGGATTATTTTATACTTTTTACTTTTACACTCCCTCCAGGAGCCGCTTTCACACATCCCTATCAGACCAGTAGGCATCTGCAGAGGGGACTTCCAAAAGGCATGGCTATCAGGGAGTTAGGCATTTAGAGCTGCACTAAAAGACCTCTCAGATCAACTAGCCCAAACATCAACCCATCACCACCATGCCCACTAACCATGTCCACCACCTGAGTTCCTGAGTGTACCGAATGGCTGGATATTTCAGGTGTGCAAAACCAGAAGAAATGTCATCTGGAAGAATCAGGCTCAGAACAGATATTTCGCTCATCCTGAGATGTGAGATGCAGTCAAAGCCCCATTCTGTATCCTCTTTTAGTATGCATACTGTCTGGATAGAACGCTTTAAATCACATCCTTCAAAGCCCTTTCCCAACTATTCAGATTTGTCAGTGACCGTTTTCTCATGCTATGTTTATTGCTCCTAGGGTTTTAAAGACCATGCATTATTAATAATGGCCATGCACAGCACTTGTGTAGGTGAAGCACATTAATGCTGATACCATTCTGCAGGCGGGGTACGCTAAGCTGCTTCTATGGGAAGTTCCCTGCCCCCTCCTATTTTGATTTTTCTGCTCTATACTTGATGACTAGCAATAAAAATGGATAAACAGAGATCCAAGGGAAATGAAACTACATCTGCTGAACATTCAGAGCCAAAATACACAAGGTGGATAATTTGCATGCTCTATGTAAAAAGTAGTTATGCAGCTTTCTTCCTACTCTTTACATCTCCATAAAACATAATAATGGATTTCTAATTATACATCCAAATAATAGGCAAGCTGCAAGATGCTGGGAGAAAATTGGAAAGGGGGAAAGAAATGAACGAAAGGTACAGATGTAACGAGGGTAGTGACATTTCTATAAAGATGCTGTGATGGTTGCTAAGTAGTCATTTTGAAACAGAGATTTGTAAGTGTTCTAATAGGAGTTTTCATTTTCTGACAATTTGCTACACAGTTGAGTGATGTCAGACTACAATCTGTAATCTACTACAATGACCAAAGAGGAGCTGTTTTCATGACCATGAAAATACATAATTGGTTCCTAAATTGGCTGGCTACAAAAGAAGCCAATCAGATTTATGCCAAACCCAGGCAATGGGTAAAGTCTTGACTGGTTGATTTTGATGATGTTGAACATTTGAATATCTTGACGCCGAAGTAACACATTCTGTATGAAAAAGTGCCTTGAGGTAAAAAGAAATTTATAGCAGTACACGATTACCCTTTTTACAGGTGGATGATGGCAGTTAAAAGTGGGCTGCACTGTTGCCTGGAAGAGGCTCAGCATCTGATGCCAAGTGCAGGGCTGGGGCGAGCGGAGCCTGGGGGCAAGCCTCATGCCTGCTTTTTGTGTCTGACCACAGTCAGCTCTTCCACATCTTTCTGGTCAGAGGCACCCTGTGAATCTCCCAGAGGGGAGGTGTAAATGCTCTGCACACTCAGCCCATCAACACCAAATCCACCAGCACACATCAACTCGCCGCAATGAGATAAAGCAGAGATCACCTGGTAATCTGTTACAGAAACAAAGAAGCAAATGTTTCTCAAGGGAATTTTTCTAAACATCGTTTTCCTTCCTCATTTTGCCTCAGTCAAATAAAATCATTAAGCATCCTTCACCACTTGAGCACAAATGAGTTCTCCAGCCTTGAAGCACGTCCTTTGCTCAGCCTCTGAAATCAAATGGAGTTCAGAGGTAACACTGGGAGGAATTTGGAATATCTCTTCAGTTCCAGCAGAAGTAATGGCTACCAGAGACTTCTACTGCCACTGCAGTAATCACTGGTGGGGGTTCCCTCAGCCACTACTAAAGCTGCTCACTGGGATGGGGATGTGGCAACTCAGGTCTCATATGGGAGGCAGCTGAAGCACATAACTGAAAGATCCAGGCAGCTCAGCTGTCCTATGATTTTGGACATGATGAGAGAACGCTGCATAACTGTGTGCTCAAATTCTCCTTTTTAGAAAGAAGTTGAATACAGCAGATCTTTCTTTCAAACAGTAATTTCAGTATGCACATCATTGCTTTCTTGTGTATTTGTGCTCCTGCACCCTCAGTGAGGATTTTAGTGGCTAGAGTTAGGGTAGCACGGTTAGGTTGCGGTTGGACTTGATGATCTTTAAGGTCTTCTCCAATCTGAGCTATTCTATGATTTTGTGAGCAGATGAACACATGGAACTAAACCTGAAAAGTGGTTACAAGGTCCTTTAGAAAGCAATGATCTTTTTTTTTTTTCCTGTGTAAAATGTTCATACCACATTAGTGCTGACAATGAATAACTCATACTCTTGCTTTGCACACTGAATCTGTCTAAAACTTGTCATATTATATGAACATACAGACAAAATTAACCTGCTGATATTGCACCACATAACAGGTGTTACAGCTGCCGCCGCTGCCTGTATGTGACACAGCATCCAAGATACAAGAGATGTAAGATCAAAGTTCAAGAGATGCACCCAACCTCAGTCCTGCAAGATCTCTCTGGGACCTGAAATAACTGCAGCAAGACAAGGTTTGAGGTTTTGGAATCACTTCTACCCTGGTACAGGGGTAAACAGTTTTGTCTTGCCATCATCACACATCACCTCGTCTTATAAGAAAGAGCAGATAGCAGGGGAAAGTGCTTATGGGCAACAGTCCTCTTTTGGACTCAACAGTTTGCTTTTGGCTGAAATTGCTTTGGGGATGCTGTAGCCTGTTCAGGATCACACCCAGCCTGTAAGCACACACATCATTCCACTTACATAACTTATTAGTTTGCTATTGTCAGCATCTGAACATGACACCCCTTGAAACAACGAAAGAAGGGTCCACACACATTCTAAAATCAATAAAGATTTAGTTTGTTAAACTATAGACTTCCTCCAAGGAGGCTCCAGGAACATCCTGATTGGTATCTAGAAAAGAAAGAGGATTGGAACTGCCCAGTAGGAAAGACTCCACCATTTCATGCTGAAAACCAACAGCGAAGGTGAACACAGAGGGCTTACGAGCAGATGCTAAAAAACGTGAAGCCTAAACCCATTACCACCTATTTGTTTGCATGTTTTCTCTTCTCCCACTGTCCCTGTTATGTGGGCAGGTACATGGCAGTGATGTGCACTCACATGTGTTTGCAAGATGGCTAGTGAATACATACAGCTGATGACTGCTGAGTGCTAAGCAGAAGCAGAGCCTAAACACTTTTGCTTCCAATTCCAGTTCTGAGTCTACATAAAATAACACAGGGTAGTGTGGAAACTTCTATGGATGTGAGGATTTTATTAAAGAAATTGTACAGATGAATTACCAATTGGCAATTTCATACTACTCATACACCTAACAAATATTCAGATAAATTGCCAGAAATTGGTATGCAGTTTTATAGTGCCTAAAGTTAAACTGCTCTTAATTGTAGTTCTATCAGCTTACACGTATTCATTTCTCTAAAAGATCAAAATATCCAGGAAAAACAACAGCACAGATAAATCAAGACTGAATGAATTAATTCATCACAGCATCTGTAACATTCACAAAGAAAATGATCTTCTCATGATTTTCTGTTTAGGTTGATTTCTATTTAATACTGAAACAGGAAAATAATAATAATACTAAATATGTTGCTGATGACTTGAAAAGTATGTATATAGCTCATTGTGTATCATCATCAAATACTTCCCAGAGAAAATAAGTATTAAATGAAGTGAAATAAAAGGGCTGTCAGCTTCACTTTTCAACGACAGTCTATTTTTCCAGTGCACTATTACGGCATCCTCTGAATCCTCTGAATGAACATCATCCACTGCTCATGGCTTTCAGACAGAAATCTAGAAGGAAATAGTAAAAGTAATCCCTGCTCTTTTATCACAGAATGGTTTGGGTTGGAAGGGAGCTCACAGCCCACCCAGCCCCAACCCCTGCCATGGACAGGGCTGCCCCCCACCAGCTCAGGCTGCCCGGGTCCCCATCCAGCTTGGTCTTGGGCGCCTACATGGATGGGGCACCACAGCTTCTCTGGGCAGCTGGGCCAGTGCCTCACTGCCCACTCAGTAAACAATTTCTGCCTAACATTTAACCTAAATTTCCTTTCTTTTAGTTTAAAGCCATTTCCCCTTGTGCTATCCCTCACAGCCCATGTAAAAAGTCAGTCCCTTTCCTGCTTATAAGCTCCCATCGAGTAATGGAAAGTCAGAACGAGGTCTCCTCCAATTATAGGCTTTGAAGAAGAGGCTGAACCATAACTTAAACACAAGCTTTGACGAAAAACTTGCATCAGATGCTGTTAGTTTGTTTAAGGAGAAATTTCCTCATCTTTCACATTATGTCAGCAGCATTGTAAAATCCCTGTGTTCCACAGCATATCAAGATTACAGCTACGCATTACCAGAATAACATCAAAACTCTCCAGTTTTAGTCACTGAAATTAGATTTCTAAAAAACAGCATTCTCACACATGTATTATTTTGCACTCAAATTTATATCCCTTATCAGCAGAAAAAAAAATCCTTGAAACATGAATCTACACTTTAAAAACTCAATTGCACTGTTTTTATATTAATCTGTAGCTATAGAAATCAGTATTTATAGGGAAGATCCTTCATCGTTTATTTTCCAAGCGCATACACAGCACTTCTGAAAGCAGCTACTTTCATTAGGTTGCAAACTGCTCCATCTTGTGGTGAAACAGCAGCACCAATACGAATATCTCTAGTTTCTCCGTGCTGTGGGAACCAGTCAGAAGGTAAACTACTAGAAATCAATTGCACTGATACATTCTATTGGACTTGGAGCCAACTTTGGTAGTTTACCCCAAAGCAAAATATCAGTGTGGTGGAGGGGAGAAAAAAAAACAATCAAATCCATACGAACCACAGCATGCAATGACCACAACGTACAGGCTGCTCATTTCCTCCTTATTTCCTGCAGTCAGAAAACATTTTCACATTTCAAGTATGTCATTCTTACAGCTTTACTGCCTAATACTTAGGTAGCTGAAAAATGATTTGTCATACTTACTTGTCTTTAAAACACAAGATTCTTGCCTCTTATTCTCTTATTATTTTTTATATAGGTGCAGCTAACACTTTTAGGTTCACATACTTTGGTGTGTATGTAAGCATGTGGTGTGCAATGTAAACACTTGGTATTCACATCAAAAGAATCCTTACATTCCTGTCTTAGAATGGGTATTTACTGAATGCTTTTAATAAAAGTCACATTATCATGCAATACATGAACAATTTGGAATTAAATTAGCAGAAAGGCTAGTTAAAGCGTTTTCCATTTTCACTAGTGTAAAACACTTCTCATTTAGCCTCAACTTGCTTGTCAAAGAATCAGGTGAACTGTCTCAGCTGTTAAATTCAGCTTGAATAAATCACATATTTTGAATGAGATCAACTACTTTAGTGATGTGAAACCTATCAGTGACTCTAGAGAGAAATCAAACCCAAGTTTACTGAGCATTCTCAATAAACAAATATAAGTGAAGTGGCTCTATGGAAGCAATCAGAAACACACCTGTCAAGGATGCACCCTGCTCTCTTTCATTCAGCCTGAGAGATCTACGTGTTTGCTGCTGCCTCTTGAACGGCACTTTGGGAAAACAATGGCCCAACACAGATCACTCAGCTATTTATCAGCTTCCATGCTCTGCGAGCAACTTCTGTTATCACTGAGGTGTAATGTTTTGGTATCTACAGCAAACGTGAGGAAGGGCTGTGTTCTCATCATATCCAGAGAAACTTAGGGCCCTGTTGTTACTGAGGTATTTCTTGTCTGCTTTCCCCTGGCTTGATGAACATTGTTTTCTTTTCCACTGTAGCCCAGTTCATATGGGAAAGATGAAAGATATGCTTTTCCTGGAAGCTGTGTGTATTTGACCTCTGTCCCAGGAAGGAAGATGGAAACAAACCAAAATTTTGTGCTGATCTATTTTGGCAGGGTACAATTATAGACAGGAGGTGGGCTGCACTGTCATCACCTCCCGCTTCTGATTTTAAAAAAAGAAAATTCTGACTGGATTTGGCAAAGAGTCCAATGTTATCTTTGTGCATTAGCCATATTCAGAACTTGCCTCTTTGATCGGATCCCCTGAGATTTGAAAGGGTGGAGAAGATTAACTTCAGCCTAACCCCACTAGCTGTTTTTGCAGTTGATGGAAGAAAAAACCCTGACTCCTCCAGAGGGTGATTCAGAGCACCTAAAATTAGATGCTTAATATGAATCACTTCCTCCTTAACTCTGGGGAGTATCCTGGAGGCAGTTTCCACCATCAGCAGTTAGCCTTTGCAAATGTTTCCCTATCAATATCCCCTCAACAGCTGTCAGTGTCATTCTAAGTAGTTTCCTCAACTCCACCACAGCTTAGGTTGAGTTCTGTGGATCACTCATCCTCACATACCTGAGATGCAAAAAGGAAGGCACTTCAACACTCAGCCAACACCTGTTTAGGAGCTGCCTAATTCCAGAACTTTGATAGCCGAGTCACTAAATGAGCAGGTTCATTTTTCAGAAATGTACAATCCACCAACAGTTTCATAAACTGTTACTGACTTCAGTAGAGCTAGAAAGCCGGCGCTCAGAATTTGTTATTTCAACAAATTGTGTGACAATTTTCAGTGATTTAAAATTAATTTTAAGAAAGCTATTTGTCGATCCTTAAGTAGAGAACACGCTATTTTTAACTGTAAAAAGTCTTTATTGTTAAATATATTATCCCACAGTTTTAAATCGTGATTTGCTATATGCTTTGAAATTCTTGGAGCATTCTGCCTCTCCCGAAATACTCAGACCTATCGCTTTTTCCAGGTGAACTTTCGTCGTGCTCCCTCTTGGCCAGGCTTCTTCCGCTCCCTCACACGTGGATCAACTGTCAGCAGCCCAGCTACAACACAGAGAAGCACCCACTTGTTATTAGTTTGTATGTGAATTACAGCACCTACAAGGATAAAGGTCCTGTGTAAAACAAGCTAAAATGGATCCGTTTCATAAGTTTCTCCAGTTCAGTTTCTTTGGTAACTGAACTTTCTTCACGTTTTACTTTATGGACATTAAGAAATTCCATGACATCCCATTACAGATTTTGTTTAAGCCTTTAGAGCAACGGTCTCTAACTTTCTAAATTGCACACTCCTATCTGTAAAAGATCTTTGAGCAAGCACCTCAATTAAATATATTCATTCATTTACTAATTACATATGTGCACTACTGAAGTTCTAGCATTTTATTTCCTGTATCACAAGGGATCTTGTGCACTCTGTTCAGAATTATGCTGATCTCCTTAAAGGTACCAGACTCATGAAAATATCAGTTGACAAGAGAATTCCCAGCAAATCTCACTTATTGATACTGAACAATTGTAATCAGAGAATCTTGTTGCAAAAACACCAGCACAAACAGAGCTTTACATCTGCTGATGGCAACAGAGTGGAAAAAATATTAACTGTTTTGCCAATAGTAAACAAAGGTAATCCCTGCTAGTTTGGAAAGAGCATAGTTAAAAGTTCCCTGTTCATAATTGTGTATTTTCTGTAACAGTATTGCATCTAATCACTCTGAAGTATCAAATACTGTAGTTATTCCATCTTATTTAAGTAAATTGCCAACTTTAATGTAAGAGAAAAGAAACTCCTTCAGTCCAGCTCATTTCATATTGTATGTTTATGCTCATTATTATCTCTTTGAAGCTACAGTGCTTAAGTTTGAGAATAAAACTTTCTGTATGTGAAGAAGACACAACTATGCAAGTAAAATGAAATACAATTTCAACACCCTACAGCTCACAGTGCTCGATCCAGACTTCTTTGATACTGAATCTACAAGCTCGTCCTGTGATTTTATGTAGATGCAATATAAGCTGCTTTACAGATCCAGCAGAGGTCATGAACACATGGAAAAACTCTGAAGTCGTCCAAAATGTATACAAAGGATGGTAGGAAAAAAATGAAAACAATTCATGAAGTCAGAGCCCATTCATACAGCATACAAGGTTTCACTGGGATTATTTATTCACATTTGCACAATCTGCTCCTTAATTACTCTTGCATTAATTCGCTTAAACTAGAAACACACTGGGAAACACTGAAATCAAGTCTCCATTCCCACCTTGTCTCATAAATTCCACTTCTTTTTCAGTCACAAAACTTCTCAAGGCTTTTGCAGTGGCTAAACGTATTGCTCCAGCCTGTGATGATCTTCCTCCACCAGAGACTGTGCAAATTGTGTCATGCTTTCCAATTCTGTCTAGAAACTGGAAAGGGAACAACAACTGTTCTCTAAAAATAAAAAAATAAAAAAATACTCATAATGGATTCAAATTGTATATGAGGTCGTTGTGTACATTTTCTATCACATTATACACAAAGCCAGTTAACTTTAAAATAGATATTCAGAAAGGTATTTACATCCCTGAGGTATCACTGAAATAAAAGAGATCAATGCGGAATTAGCAGCAATTTTCAAACTGTCAATGTTAAGTACTTGAAGTTCAGTTTTGCAATTAATTTTGTCTTGCTATTTATCTGTGCATGCCAAGATCTGGATATTACAACTGAGAAATCTCTCATCCTATTCTTCAGCTCAGAAGCCAAAGGTTTACCAAAAGGTTGACAAATAAATGTTTCTATCCTTTTTGAGAAGTCTTCTCTATAGCAAGCTGTGCACATCATTCAAAATCTGAACCAACATATGAAGTTTCCCACCTTGTTTGCTTCCACTATACGACTGAGTAATTACACATGAATATAATGTGCCAATCTCTCAGGAAACACTTCAATACTTTTCTTTTTTAATTATTATTTCTTTAAATTAAACTGTGAGTCCTTTCTAAATCTACCAAAATTCACGCTCTTTGTTTCTGCACCCCTGCAGAAAGGGAAATGAGAAAGAAAACAAGGCTTGCCAATCAGTTCCTATATTACTGACTCCTGAAAAGTAGGAGGAAAATAGATTAATCTTCATAAAATAGGCAGTAATACATAAAAAAAAAAAAGATAGCACCAACTCTAGAATATAGAACTGAAACATAATTGCATAGCATTACTTCTGGTGGAATGTTTTCAGTACATTAGAAATACACAATTTCATTGTGCTCTCACCTGTCCTGCAGGACTGGGAAGTAACGTAAAACATCTATTCCATTCACTGTAATTTTTCCAGTCCCATTGCCATAAACTACTGCAGTAGCTCTTGATGTTTTTCTCACACCTTAAATAAAGAACAATCTGTTACGTGCCTTTAATTTTCTAAAGAATCTCAGGTACCCAGGAAGTCAAGCTGATCTTTACACTTCCATACAATACCAGAACGTTCCATTTTGGAGGCTGATGCAGCAACAACAACAAAAATGGGGGCGAAGGGGAGGAGGAATAAATACAAACTGATGATGAACAATCAGTTTTAAATATATTTTGATCAATACTATTAGGGGTGGGAAAAAAAGTGAATTGATGTGGAGTTGTTTAAAGTCTACCTCCCATAAGTTCAGAAGGTCAGGACACTTTCTGGACCTGGCAAGATCAATGTATGCAAAAATTAACTGCTTGCTCAACACCTATGCACAATTTCAAACTTTAATGGCTTCACAAAAAACAAATAAAGTTTAAAAATATTCACATGGAAAAGGTTAACACTAACTACACTGATATAAGCAATGCCTGTGCAACATTTAGCATTGCTTCCTCTGAAATTACTAGATGCAATTCACATTCATGTTAAAATATAAACTCTACCCTAAAGCCTCAGAACAATCTTCTGTAGCACAAAGGAAACAATCATTGTTATAATGAAAGAAATCAGACATTTTGCTTAATTTAGAGGGATGATGGGACACAAACAAGACTCTTCTTGAATGTATTGTGATGGCTTTTCTTAAATAAGATGGCTTGCGTAAATACAGTAACTACTATTCTGAAGACACCACAAAAAAAACCCAGTGTGGATTAAATTCCAGTTTGCCTCTTTCACACTTCTTTGTTATCATGTCATCTTGAAGTCAACTCAGCGAAAACAGTTTGCCAGCCATTTTGGTTCTCAAGTTCATAAAATTATAGCATGGCTTGTGTTGGAAGAAATCTCAAACATCACCACCTGGTTCCAACCTCCCTGATGTGGGCAGAGTTGCCAACCAGAAGATCAGACTGCCCAGGAGCTGGCTGGCTTTCAGCCTGGCTTTCAATACCTCCAGGGATGGGGCATCTACAACTTCTCTGAACAGTCTGTTCCACGGCACCCTGTGTGAAGAACTTAGGAAGAAGTTCTTCCTAACACCAATCTAAACTTTTCCTCTTTCAGTTTAAATCCATTCTCTCTTGTCCTAACACTATCAACCCACATGAAAAGTCTGTCCCCCATCTGTATGTAAGCTCCTTTCAATGACTGGAAAATCACAAGGAGGTTTCCCCACAACCTTCTCTTCTCCAAGCTAAACAATCCCAACTCCCTCAATCTTTCGTCACAGGAGAGGTGCTCCAGCCCAGTTAACAGTACTCATCCCTTCTAAAAGTACAGCATGAAATATGTATGTGAATGCACAAATCTGCATGATTTGTTCAAGAGGTCTTCAGACATTCCTATCTATGTTGTTGCTATATTACTTTTCCCAGACAATTACTCTTGGCTCTTCTCTAATATCATCTCCGTCCCAGCACCAGTGACTGATTCCTACCTGTCTCATAGTGCCAGCTATCAACCTGCTTGAAAAATTAAGCTTCTTAATTCTCTGCATTTTCATCAGCTGTTTGTGTACACTGAAATGTCTTGCTACTTATTCTTTGTATCTTCAAAATTCTCATTTGATGAGCCACTTACACAAGCCATGCTAAAACTTACTTGTAGGTCTCCAAGCACACCACTTTCATACAAAACACCAGTGTTGTAGCCATGGAACTCTGTGAGTTTGTGCTCCTCTCAGCCCTCTCTCCACTATGGTCAACAGACAACTTTTCACAGTAATTTTTTTTTTAAATTGTATTTGTAGAACAAGGAGGTCCTCTCTGCAAAGGTCTCAGAACTCAGTTGATATACTGTGCCAAAAAGTTTGACTTTGTCTGTATCATAACTCCGTGTTTTAGCACATCATTAACAATTACATATCCAATATACACGTAAGTATATAAAAAGAAGCATTCAAACCGAGTCACGCGCACATTCACATTATAAAGAACATAGTGCGAAGAAAACAAATCTGCACCGACCAACTTGAAGTTATTACCTTCACCAGTGCTGAAGGCCACTCCTTGCTCATCGTACTTCAAGGGCTCAATAGATACTTTTTGCAACTGCACAGCAATTTCTTTGGAAAACTTTTTAATATAATTCTCCTCGATGTCACCGCATGGCAACGTCATCAATTTTTCTAAGAGTCGAATAAACCTTGAGTACTGTAGACAACAAGACTTCATTAAAGGATGCAAGTGTAATTGCATTTGCTAAAACTTTCTATTTTTACATACTTGATCTTTCTACTTCACTTTTATTGATGATTTCTGACAAGATGACACTTCTGCACCTACATGCTGATTTAAGAACAGCATGCAGATGCATCATTTTTTGTGTGACTAAAGATACCTAGTTCTTTCTTCAGGCAACAATAAAGCATTAATTCAAAGTATAACCAACCCCTTCATAATACAGGATTACTGTATTAGAATGAAGTTCATCTCACTTTTAAAAAGAAAACATTGAGGGGGTCTTCATTCTTTTATTATTATTATAATGGCAAAAGAAAAAGATTTTCATTTTCAGTAAGTCAGCACATTCATTCACTTGGAAGTAATTTTATTTCACTAAACTGAACCTCTTAAATGATTATATTTCATAATATATACAGGAAATACCTATCTATCTATCTTTGGCTGTTCAAGCTGAGTTACTTTAATGTTTATGATTTCCTTTAAAACCTAACAATCAAGCTATTTAAAAATTCAAGAGATACTTGACTTAAAGGGCAACCTCTTGAGATAAATTATCCTTTGCTACTGTGTGGTTCTCTCTCCCCCTTACACCCCCTCCAAAGTTCTTCAACACGTGATTAAAGAGTAAACACCACTGTGTTAACCCCTTTGTGCTACAAGCTGGGATGTCCCATTAAGCATTACTGGCCAGAGCAACAGATAGCTAGTCACAGGGCATGAAGGTATGCCATCTTCTAAAATGGATTTTTCATACAGACATTGGATCTTTATTCTTGAAACTTCCTTTACTTACAAGTTCTTATTCAAGAACTTATTTTTTTGTTCTGCTTCCAGAATTTTCAGCACAAAATTATTATTATTATTATTATTTTTGTAATCTAGCAACAGACCCTGGAGTTCTGACATCACTCAATTTTTCTACCTTATGATCTGACACAGATCTGTGGTAAAGCCTTCAAAGATGAGGAATATGAATATACTAAGGTTTAACTAATACAGAGGCTGCAGGTGAAGAAAGCTCCCCAGAGTTTTTTTCACATACACAGTATAAATAAAAAAAACCCAACAATTATGATTTTGTCTAATAAAGCACACACCACAGAAAACTTCTCTGCAGTGGCAAAATAAAAGAATTTGAGCAGGTAACACCAGCAGCTCATTCTCAGCTTCAAATACATTTAAACATCAGCGGTTGTCCTATAGGCTGAGACTTTGTGGTTTTACATTCAAGAGGCCTAAACATAACATAAGGTCTTTTTTTCCCACCCATCCACTGCACAATCTTTACAGATGTGCTGTGTGCAAAAACCAGTCAAGAACACTGAACTGATTGTTGTACAAGCAGATCAGTTCCTGGGACTCTAAGAACAAAACCAACCATCCCAAATGCAGAAGCTACCGAAAACACTGAGCTTGTAACTACTTCTATTAGAAGCAAGATAGCTGAAATCTCCTTGGTATACCAGAATGGAGATTTACAACAGCAATTTCAAAACTTAGACTTGAGGAAATGAATCTGCTGAAGACCTTTAACTTCACCCATAAACAGCCAGCTGTCACGTGTTACTGTTCTGTATGACAAATGAACAAGGGGCATCTTTGCTACTGTTGTACTATTTTTGTAATGATATTGTCCAAAAGGGATTCAAGAACAGTAGGTGGAAATAAAAAATACTTGGAATGCTCAGATTTGTGTTTTATTTGTTTTATTTATTTTTATTTTCTGGTACTATCGTATTCAAGCTTGAACTTCCAAAACAAATCTGAAGTTGTTCAGTCACACAGTTGTTACAAAACCTAATGTTGTTTAAAAAGCTCTGAATAAGAAAACAAGATGCAATATAAAGAAGTACTCTGAATCTGTGATCAAACAAAGTGATGCAACCTACTGATACTGAGAAAACTACAGAAAATTTTCTCTCTTCTCCCATACTTCATATCAAGAATAACCAAGGAGCCATCCCAGATCAGACCACAGATAGTGCAGCCTTATATCTTGTTTCTGATATTTGATTCTGTAGCCAATCACTAAGAAAATGAATTCTTATTTCTGACCATCTTTCTCTGTTACTTTTCTATCACTTAGGAATATTATGCCAAACATTCTCCACGGGTTTATCATTTAACACACACAAATCCATTGTGTTTCCCATCTTTACTGTAGAGAAGAGGTGAAAGGGTTTAGTCCCATTTTTTCATCTGTAATTAGAATTTCTATTATAAGTTGTCACTGTGCTCAATCCCTGACAACACAATTAGATGACGAGTGCTTTTACTCCAGACCTCACAATGCCACCAGAAGAAAAACTAAGCTATGTTAGCTTTAAGTCAGGGTTAGAAAACCCTTAATTGTTCTGTACTGTGGTACTTCTAAAAAAAAAAAAAAGAAAATAAAGGGACATTGGGCACTTTTAAAGGCAACATGAGATCAGTGGGATAGTGCTCTAAGCATATATATTTTCATAGGAAGGTTGACAAATCTTTTAAAGAACACCTGCCTCTACGTAGTACCTCTTAAAATCACAAAAATGCACGGAGTCCGTGTTTTGAAGACACAAGCCTCCTTAAGATTAGAAAGATTAATTACTTACATCATCATCTGACAGTTTCTCTAACAACATTCCTTCCAATTCCGTCTTAGTCACCCATCTGCTGCCAACCAGGTTTCTGTTAAAAATATCACATATATTCTCCCCTTAATTAACCAAGCAATTAGAGTTGCATCACAAAGGACCGCACTTACAGTCTTAGTTCAGAAACACATTTTCCATCACAAATGAATACAGATCCCATAGGAAAGAGGATAAGGCCTATGTTGATTTTCAGAGATATTTTGAAAGGAACAGCAACTTCACATATTGAATGTATCAAATTTATGTATTTCACCTGCATTTTTCATATTACTGAAGTCTCATACAGAGCAGGAGTAATCTTGTAAAAGTAAGCTATCTACTCCACAGCTTAAAATTTAGTTTACACTGGTTTTTAGTTTTAGCTCTCTGCTTAGAAAAGCCTGGCTTACAAGGAACAAAGAAAAAAATAAAAGGCAGGATGTTAAAAAAAAATCTGAAGCATCAAAATTTTGTCTGTGCTCTTCAATACCAGAACTCCACTAGCAGTAACCATGGTCAAAGTAACAACATACCTTATCTTACTGACTATGCAATCTTGATATACTCAGTACAATAACTGTACTGAAATGATTGCAATTGAACAGATATTTTCAAGAAAACAACCTCGTATGCAGATGTTAACACAAACAAAAAAGTTTGCAACAAGTCTTTGGGAAACAAGTATCACACAAAGACTGACAATACAATGTCAAAGTTTCCCAGTAAATTTAAGGCAAAGCAGTAGCAGCAGCTTTCTCACATGTAGGTTGGGGTTTTTCTGTGGTTTTCTGCTTTGTTTTTTAAAAGAAATTATCTTAATGAACAAGATCTGATTCAGAAAAGCATTCCTACTCAAGGTGATTTTGAATATTACTTATAAAGTATGTTTCTAATGTTTTTCTAAATCAAAAGAAATGCTGGTTCCAATAGGAATTTAAAGAAGTTCCCAATTCTGATAAACTCAAGTATACAGTACATGTATTTACAAATAGCTACTTCCTGTGAAATCAGTATTTAAATTGAAATTTAAATTGTATTTAAAGTGAAATTTATTTTAAATATATGAAAAGCTAGAAGCTTCAGTGATTCAAGGTCAACTTCCAATCCTTCAGTTAATATTACAGTGTGTCCATGATAGATTGTTTTCTGGAAAAAATAAAGATTTCCCTCCCTCTCCTACCTACCTTGAGGAGATAAATTATCCAGGCTAATCTCAGAGGAAGTACCACATCCCTTAAATCCTTTAAACTCTCAGAGCTTTTATAAACATAACAGAAGGAGGGGATAAAAACAAACCACACTTTCAACCCTCACTACCTTTAGGTCATTTTTCACATCAGTAAATCCACCATCTGAGCTCTGCAAGGAGTTAGGTTATTTTTCAGCAGTATACACCAAGCAACTAAATTCATTTGTTCTCGTCTGTTTAGAAACTAGCATGAATCTATGACAAAACATACTGTGGCTCATAGGATGCTATATAGACACCATGAAGAAACATTAACTTCTTAAGTAACTCTTATTTAAGATAGAAATAATCTCAACAAGTTTAACACTTTCTCTTCCTCAAACAAATGGCTGAAAAAAAGACAAGCCAACATGATCTGCAACTAAAACCACACACATCTGGCCAGAAAATGCAGAGCAAGAACAAAGAAAACAATTAGGACACTGAAAAAAGAGTAATCACGCAAAAAAAACCCCACACTGAAATAAGGCTTCTAGCTGTATCCAAAAGCAAGAACACAGCTTAAGAGAAGCAAATAGTTATTAAAGCATACACTCATTTCAAAGAGCCGTACACATGGAGAAACCAACTACAGCATTCTCCACAACTTGTTCTGGTTAATATACATAAATACATATATAACTTCTCTACCCAGTGGATAGAGGTAAGCTGAAGAGCTTGCTGTGCTTACCAGAAAAGTTAAAGAAAGAAGAGAAACTTAATTCAATTCCTAGTAATGGTGATATTTACACAAACTCAAACAAATAACTCTTCTAAAATGACTATGGTTTTGACAAGCTAGATTTTCAAAGCCTTTAAAACAAAAATAACAAAGGATTTTGACGGTCTTCAAAGAGGTATTGGTAAGTAAAAATACTCAAGAATTGTAATTAATGAAAAACTATTACAAAGCTCAGCTTCGGCCTTCAGATTTTTCCAAGAATCAAGCAATTTATTTGGTATTTACAAAGGCCTTCTTTTCTCAAAGAGCTTACCGCCCTTTCAAAAATCATTAATGAAGAAATAACTAGAAAACTTTACACAGACACAAAGAACCCTGCATACCCTCTAAATATTTTCAAGATGCACTTGCAAGAGAGTGGTGAGGTGCTGGAACAGGCTGCCCACAGAGGTTGTGGATGCCCCATCCCTGGAGGTGTTCAAGGCCAGGTTGGATGGGGCCCTGGGCAGCCTGGTCTAGCATTAAATGGGGAGGTTGGCGGCCCTGCCTGCGGCAGGGGGGTTGGAGCTTGATCCCTAAGGTGTCTTCCAATCCAAGCCATTCTATGATTCCATGATTGCAGAAGTTTTATAGAGGACAGAACATTGGAAAGAACAGAGAGAGATATTAAAGAGCAAGAGAAATAGCTGGGAGTTCCCCAACTTCAGGAGTAAGCAGTGAGTACTCCACACATATGGATTACAGACAGACTTTTAAACCTGACATTAGCATACAAATGTTAGCCAAGTAATCGGAAAAAAAGTCTGAAAATGTATTCAGGCAGGATGGGGGAACTACACAATGTGCCAAAACAACCAAGGCATTTCAAGAAAATTAATCTCAAGATCCATTCCAACTGGAAACTTACTTTTTCTCCTTCTGCAGAGAAAAGCCCTGAGCAGCCAGTTGGTCTTGATGTCTCTGAACATTTAGTAGTTTTTCATATGTTTCCTAAAATATAAGGGGAATAATGAAATGCATTTCCCATTCAATATTAAGTGCATTTTAATAGCAAAGTCTTTGTTTTCACTGTCCAAACATCTAGAATTCAAGACAAACAAGCAGAGCTCTAACAAATAAGATTTAAAACGTTACATTCAAGCTAAATTTGTGAACATTTAGTCAGTATATATAATATTTTCATATGTGATTCAATGTAGTTGATATTGAATTCTGCTGTTTTTCTTCAGCGTTTGTTGCCCTCTTAGAACACAGAGCTCATACAAAAATTCTCAAATATATACAGTAAAACAGCTACATCTGTATAATGGATGTGTCTCCAAAACATCAAGCACAATGATTTCAGTAGAGCATCACGTTTCAGCTTCTTCAAAAAATTGAGAACGTTTAAAAATTGCAGATTATTTCATTTAGCAACATTTTTGTACATTTAGATTGTCAGTTTTAGCAGTGGTTTGTATCAGTCAGAATTCCCTGTTACACTCCCAGAGACAGTTACACATTAACACACATTTATCAAAAGCAGAATTTCTACTCTTTCAAACATTGCAGACATACCGGCTCTGAATTTTTTGCACAACTTTTCTTTCACAGCAGTTTCCTTGCTATTCACAGCTATGCATTTCCAAACCATGCTGCTGTGACAGTGATTTGTAACTTCAGAAAACCGAAAGCAAAAAATACTCAAAAAGCCATACTGAAAATATGACAGGAGTAATATTTTAATGAAGTATTTTCACTTTTCTTCAGTTCAGAAACTTTCAAAATATTCTAAAATTCTACATCCAGTACTTTGAATTACAAAAGTGATTTAAAACACAAGTTAATATTCTGAGAAATAATTACAAGTAATACTGAAGAAAAAGAACTTTTGCACTACAACAAAGTTAATGAATGCTAAATCATTTACTTCCAGTAAGATGTGAAAACACAAAGCTTGTAATCAATTCTACATACTTATATTACAGGAGAACAAATCAGGAGAAGAAATGTGAGAAAACTATGTACTGTCAAAAATTAACCACTGCAATTCTATTCTTAACATAAGTAATATTGTGATTTGCATCAGGATGCAATGAAACTTCTGCAAGTTTACAGGCGTTGAAAACACACAAAAAAAACCCCATCCTGCTTAGAGTTATAAGCACCTACTGCCCAAGCTGATTTATCCACTAATAAAAACACCTGCACACTGACTAAAAATGTGCACTGAAAACATATGAACTAAGAAATGATTGGTATCTGAGCTGTATACAAAGTATTTAAAGGAGGACTATTCTGAGGCCTGTGATGCAGATCATAGGCAATATTTTTAACAAGATTGTGAAACAACAGTATTTTTTTTAATAACTCCACAGTGCAAAATCCTGAACTGACCACTTCTTGAGGCAGCACAAGAACTCACATGTTACAGTAGCATGCCTTGAAGAAATCCTTCAAATTTGACAGAGATAACTGTTTTGAGGAGGAACTAGGAAAATTTCTCAATTAAAAAAAGCCCATTCATCTTCACATAGATGGAACAATATATAATAGAGCATAACAAATCATAACTTCAAGGATTACCAGCCCTCAGAAATACATATATGGATCTGTAAGATAACAAGGTATGGCAGCACCACTTTGGGCAAGATTCACTTCACACCAGCTCTAATAAACTTAACAGCTCTACTTCCAAGCATACTGCTATGCTGAAATGATTATTTTTTACATAGGAAAAGCAGATGCATGGTTTGGGTGAGTGGGCATGACGTATGCCTGACATCAAGAGATTTAGTATGCATTTGTAATTTCACACGAACAAGAACCAGGAACCTTCTGCTCCAGGTAGGGAAAAGAAGGACAGAAAAGTTTTGGCTGGAGATATCTGCACAGAACTAACTGGAACAGTGGTTTTAGGTTCCAGTGAGCTTTATGAGCTCCCATAGGTGGCAGTCATCAAAATGAGGCATGGAGAAGATACTTTGGACGTTGAGAAGACTTGTCAAATAATCAAACAGGGTAATGGAGTATTAGCTCATAAATATAGATTTGTAGGTTGGGCTTAGGTTGGAAGGGACATTAAAAGATCATCTAGCTCCAACCTCCATAGTGGGCAGGGTCATCACAAATACATACATGGAGTTCTCACTCATGTGCCAGCCCCTCTGCTTATCTCTTGGAAGGCATGCAGTGCCACCTTCCTAACTGGCAAAGGAGTCAGCTCTGCCTACTCATCAACTTCCATCATATTCATGACACTCCTGCATATATTTTTAATTGGTTTAGTTTTATTGGGATAGATTTTTTACTGAAATAAATAAATAAATGAATAAATGCAGCAACAAAAGCCTAACCCAACTATATCACAGCTCTTTAAAAGTGCTACTGAAAGATACATGCAAATAAAATGAGGCATTGGTTGCCACCCACCGATTTTTAGACTCAGAAATTCATTGTTCTAACCAAAAAATTCACAATTATTAACTGTTCTTTCCTCAAGACACTCCATAGGTACTCCCAACCAGGGCATGCTTGAGTTCTAAAAATGTGCACTTGCAGGAATTAAGACGATCTCTTTAAAATGCTTTGGCTAACCTGCAGTGCTAATTTCCACTGAAATTAAAAAAAATATAGTAAAATACTTTCATGTGCAAAACAAATCAGTAACGAAAGTCAATTTGAATCTCTTATGAGATAGAATTTTGCTCTGAAGTATTGAAAAAAAATGAATGCAAGTGTTTAATCTCTGTATAGACAGAGTCAACAGACTAAAAGAACCACTCACGTGTGCAGTAAAGCATGTGGGTGATTCTTTGCAAAAATCAGGAATTGTGTGTAATGCCCAATAATTTATCTGACAAATCTTCACTCCCCAAAGGCTAAAGAAAGCGCCTTGAAGGCACGCTTGCATTTCCAAAACTGGCAGGTGAAGATTTTACCAATCACTTCAGGATTCAATAGTCCAATTCATGAATGTACACATCTGTGTGTCTTGTAAACTCAGCTATTACACAATCAAAATAGCTGATTTTACAAGATTGGCTACGAACTGAACTGCTTCCGTATCTAAGAGAACGATCAAATTTCAGACCCATGTAAGGATGCAGCCTTTTAAAATAAGAACTAATATTCTTTTATCCTGTATGAAATTTTAGAAAGAAATTAGCAAATGGAAACCCAGAAGACGACGTGCTTTTATGTTGCTGTTTTAAATGGAAAATACCTATTACAGCATTAAATTGTAATACTTTGGATTTTGCAAAGTCATTTTTACATAACATTTTTACACTGCATTTTGCCTTTTTGCTTCTGTTTTTTCACTTCAGCACATAGGGTTTTTTTAAGAGTTGAAATGCTGTTACATGCATTACCTACTATTTCTGATATTTCTAAAAAAGTAAAGCAGCAGTTATATAAAATGACTACTTTGCTGCATACAGAATTGTACGAAGAGCCCATTGTCTGTTATTCCCCACATTACAAAAATATGACCATATCATCTCTGAAAAACTTGTAAGTTAAATGATGATTAAACACACTGCCAAATATTTGTGAAACTGTTTCATGCAGTAAGAATTTTTCATCTATCTGAAGAAAAAGAAACTGTTCTGTCCCTACAGCTAAACTTTATTCAACAGGCAGAACAAAGGAATATAAAGCGAATAACCTTTATGAGAGTTCATTTAATATTCAAGTCATAGCAACGCATATATTGGCTGTTACAACAAGTGAATACACAGTATTTCTAATTTCACTAAGTGGATAATATTATTTACTAGCATTAACTACATAAACAATGCTGTTAACACTGATGCCACTGAAAATTAATAAAAGCGAAATTCTGCAGGAGTCTATGCAGTAATTAACAGCCACAAATTCAAGCTAAACATTATGTTTATCCGATTTATTAGACTTAATGTAGCAATTTAAAAGGACATCCTCAAACAGAATTGATCACTTAAACCAGACTGTATTAATGTACAACCCCTTTTTTTTTCCTAGCCAAATTAATTAGCTTTGAGATTTAAAAATACATTTTCTTAACTAAACATTAGCCTAATAAGAGGTTAAAACAACACCGGGAATTTCATGCAGATTTCTTCTTTAATTTGGCTGACTAAAAAAAAAAAAAAAAAAAAAAAAACCTTAAATCTCATTTAATGGATTCAGGCTTATTGAAGTCTATTTAATGAAGATATTCAGAAACATTCTAAGAACACTCCAGCACTTAAATATCCTATACTAATGAAATTTGTGTTTGTCAAAGAGGTTTTGTTTGAAGGTGGCTGCCACTGTTAGAAACAAGATGCACACTATTCTCTTTGAGATTTCCAAGGCAATCTTGCATACTCTAACTACTCAGAAGAGCTAAAAATAAACTTGTGCTCCTTGTAAAATTTGTAATTTCTTCATTATGATGGAATGCAACAAAACATCTTGCCCTTGGGTTGCTCTGTTTCAGCCAAAACAAATGCAAATGGCTTGTCAGATGACAGCTGTTTGATAAGGCTCCTCTACAAGACCTGCATGCTTTACTTTTTTTCCGTGAAACTTGGGATGAAAGGCAGAAGGCAGGAAGAGAATTAATGTAGCATACAGTCTAAAGGCAATGCTACAACCGTGATTAAGTAGAAAAGTTAAAAGGCACAGATTTTCCACAGCCTCGCTGCGTGCAACCCATCCGTGTAACAAGTTGACAGGCCTAGCGCGTCAGCTCCATCATCCCCTCCGACAGCTAAAACGCAGCACTGCATCCCTTTTCAGAGAAAATTTGCGTCTGCACCATGAAGCGTTGTACATTATTTCTTAGCACTGCGGGGGGCTCAAGTCCATATGGAACCTTCACAAATATTACCACAGATCAAACCAGCGGCGTTTCGAGGCAGATTTGACATACCTATTTAAATGAACAGCAGGGGTCCTCGGGCTGCCTCAGGCTGTGCAGGAGAAAACCTCTGTGGAAAGCCTATGCTGCAGCTCCATTACTCAGCAAAGACACACTCTACATTTATCATTCATTTCATTTCTGCCAGGGCAAGAAGCTCATTTGCCCAAGGTCAACAAAAAAAAAAAAAAAAAAAAAAAAAAAAAAAAAGAAAGAGGAGGAAAAGAGTGGGGGGAGCTGGTTTTTATTCTCCTAAAGAAATAAATATACCTGACAAGAGGGGATTTTGTCCTTTGGGTACACAGAATACAAATACCAGATAATTCTAATGAAAACACTACACTCCATAGATCTACGCACTGACTTCGATAACATTTTTTTTTCTTTGGAGAACAGACTAATCACAGAATTTTTTTTAAGACTGTCAAATGTGGAAAAAAATCCAAAATGTCTGTGGAATTAAATTCTCTGGCATACGGCAGCATTTCTTTCATCTTCTCTAAGTACACATAAGAAACAGGCACATCTTTATAAACTCTTCTAAACAGACAGATAATGTTTGCCCTACTGATGGTCACAGATATGAAGTGCCTAATCATAACCCACGTTAGGACTTGGGGCCTTGTTATGTTCAGATAAAGCTTCTATCGTAAAGGTAAACAGATGCAGATCTTTTACTCCTGGAACCATGCTAATCAGAAAAAAGCCTCAAGTTTGCATGAATGAAACAGTCTCAAAAAAATCAATTAAGCAGTTTAAATGCAAATTTTCTTCACACTAAATGTCAGCACAAATAACGTTTCCTCTAGCTTTGCCCTTCAAGGGAAAAAAAACAATTTTTTTTGTTTCCAATTTTATCCCACAATGATTTCTCTAGGACTAGCTGTTTTTGTTGTCTGCGCATTCTCCACTACTAACCTTATGCTACTCAGTGGGCACAGCCTACAAGAAAGCGTTCAGACTATTCAGATGCAGATCTCAGCCAAGATTGAAAAATAAATCAAAAATTAAGCAGCAACTGTTACGTACTCTATTCTCCTAAGCGTGACATTAAAACGCTCCTAATAACAGACATTATGACAAAAATATACATTGCATCTATCTTCAGTGGTTATATGGCCTCCTGTGAAAATAAAGTAGGAGCTCCTGACGTGCATCTGCAGAATAACACGTACTTGACTTGCAACTAACATTATTTACTATAGATTATGATGTACTTACATGCATTAATGAGTAATACGATTGCTTGCCAGTGTAAAAGAGAAAGTGAAATGGACGGCCATCTTCTCCCCACTGGATTTCTAATGAAAAGCATGGTTAGACAAGAAAGTAATACACACACACTAAAAAAAACCCTTTGTATTTAATTGCAGTTATAAACCTCTTTCGTAATACTGATTACCTTTTTAAGTATCAGAGAGCAAAGACATTTCATAAGTATTCAAATTGTCTGGAAATGCAGTGATTTAGACTACCTTGTTAAAAAGCAATCTCTAGCTGTAATTATAGTGATGTAATATAATACTTCTAAGTATCTCTTTTAATGTGAAGAAATTTCACATGTATGCCTTAAAAAAACTTCAACAGACTGTACTGTTGGCATTACAGATGCAAGTATTCACTTCAGAAATAAGTAAAAATTAAGAGAATTGAAATCCACATAATGCCTGTAAAAGACTAAAGATCAACTGCCCTGGAAAACAATGCTTTAAATGCAGAGCACATTGTTTATTAGCACAACATATCTAAATCAAACCAAGTATTCGTACAATTATTTCTTGCAGGTAACACACTTAACTTCAGAACTTAGGAGATTTTAAGATTTGTTCATGTTGATGCCTTTGGGCTATATTAAAACAGAAGACTGATGCTATAGTTTACATAATTAGTACAGGAACAAAACATTAAATTCAGCACATCCAGTTTATTTTTGTCCATTAAAAAAAGGCTATTTAAAGACACGAATTTCAATCTAAGAAAAAATAACAGATTACCAAATGTAAGCGTCTTAACATGACACCCATCTCTTCCAAATAAAGAAAACTAACAAAAATAAATACCTGTCAGCTTTTTAAAAACTGAACTGCAAAGAAATTTCCAGCCATTTTATCCAGTAAAGTTCACAGGAAGCAATCTATAAGCTACAAAGATAAGACTCCATGAACCTGTCTTGGATAGGTAATATTGAATAAGGATTCGAACATTAAGTAGGAATACAACAGAAGTGCAATGCAAAGGTGCAAATTTTACAAAGATAGAAAAAATAAAGGGGTCTTTTACCCACACATACTACTAGGGAACGTATGAATTTCCATTAATGTGGCTATGAAGGCATATTTAGTAGAAATGACTATCCAGGACACATTCTGAAGGATCAATTTATGGCTTTGTACTTAAAATTCTTAATGACACAATGGACAGACAGTCAGGCAACACTGCCTTTAAAAAAAGTATATTGAAAAGTGCTATTTTTGAGACATGTAGATTCATATTAATTAGCTCATACACTTCTTAGGGCAGACTTAGCAACTCAATGAATTCTTTGGCCCTGAAAGAACACAGTAGTAGCTTAGTTCTGCCATAAACAACTCCTGGATTTTAAAATAGCATATTAACAGTCTTATCCTTTTGCCTTCTACTTTGTATTTCATGTAAGGGGTTAGTTAGATATTAATGCATGATATCATTTGATAGCTGACATCCCACGACTTTTGGCAAAGTGACACCTTTCTAGAAGGCACACAAAGCATCAAGAACCTACTGACTCCAGGTACAGTAAAAGGAAGGAAAGAAAACGCTAGGATTTTGCTGGTACTCAGAAATATCTATTTATCTATATATCTGTGACTTAATAGTTCAGTGCATAAAGAATTCCATACCTGTGCTACTAGTTCATTTTAAATGTCAGGAAAATAAAACGAACAGCAATATCTTTTAAGTATTCTTTATAAAATTAATTTGGTGATTTCAATCAGGTTCTCACCAAGCAACATGCTGCCATGTCACTGATACAAACAAGACTTCCTAAGGTGCCTCAGGAAGGAAAACCAAAGAACATGGATTAAATGCGGAGTTATGGCTTTCAGGTAAAAAATAGGACATAATGGGGTGAGTTTACCCTCACACCACTCTCTGTTCTCTCAAATGACAATTACAAGGCTTAATTTTTCTGTTTTTACAGCACCAAAGTCAGTAAGAAAGCCTATGGTTTAAAATAGCAGTAACTAATATTTTATGGATGTGACAGACAGCACTGTCAAAAAAAGCTACTGAATACAACAAAAGCTTTTCCTGTAACTTCAGTGGTCTCTGCAAGTCATTCTACATACTGTTTATTTTTAAACAGAGAAAAACATTTATCTGTGGTCAGTTCACAAGTGCTTAGGACCAGAATCCAGAAGTTTTTTGGTTTTTTATACCAAAAAGCTCTCATACTAGATCAGCTTTTGCACTGCTCGTTAGTAACTCCCCCCCTCTCCCAAACACACTCATTGTTCCTCACCAGAATAAATCTATGAAAGGCATTTTAAAGACACAACAAACCTGTAATACTTATAAGTAAGTAAATACAGAATCATGAACACTTACTCCTCTGTTCTGGAAAAATTTCGTTGGGATGCTGCAAATAAATAAATAAACCAGTATCATCAAAAGGAAAAGAGTTATTTGAAATACCATGCTACAGTTATTCAAAAAGGCAACAAAAAATCCTACCTTCATCATTGGTCTGGCTCGTTTGTCGAATAAGCCCGAAGGAAAGAGATAGGCAATAGCTCTCTGAAAACAGAGATCACATATGTAATTTTTCCATAAAAGCAGCATCAAAACACTACTTAGGTTCTTTGTTGTAGATAAAATAGAAGCACTGCACACATATAAGCACATCAGTAACAAAGATTACCGCGTGTCTGCTGTGCTGAAAAAAAATTTCCTCAGAAATCCTCGGGAAAAGTAAAATCTCATTGTGACAGTTGCAATCTAATACATCAGAATGAGTGAATCTTCTTCTGCAAAGTTTTGGTTTTTGCAATACACATTTGTCATTGCTTACCAGAACTATTCAAGTGCAAAGTCCACCTTTCTAACAAGTAGATGTAACGCTGTTATCCTAAAGCTTGGAATGCTGCAATTACAGGAAAATAAATACAGGAAATCAAAACAAACGCAGGAAACTAAAACATTTAATTCATCTTTCTGAAACATAACTTTACATAATTTAATAAAGCATTTCATTGAATGTTGCATTTTCAAACCACTGTGAATCACTGCAACCTTTGCTGAAATTGAAATAACAGTGCAGAGAAGGCAGACTCCCCAAGCCCTTTTTCCTTTTTTTTGAAAGGTTAATTATCTCACCTTAAAGATACCTAAGGGTTTGCTGTAACAATTTAGAAAATTATATCATGCACTTGCAAACTACCTCGGTTCTTATTAATAACAGCACAAGATGCATCATTTGCTTTTACTTCACTAACATTCTGTGATTCCTGTGATACATAGTCATGATTATTTGCCTCCAATAAAATTACAAATCATTCTGGTAAAATGGAAAGCAAAGCAGGGTTAAGTCCAACAGGATGTATCTGTTCAACATCGTCTTGCCATCCCTATTCAATGCAACTGAAACATACGTGTGCATTTTTGCTTTATTTACAGAAAGGCTGGAGTTGGAAGAGACCTCTGGAGGTCAACTGGTCCAACCCCAGCTCAAGCAGGGCCACTCAGAGGAGGCTGCCCAGAGCCACGTCCAGGTGGCTTTAGAAGATCTCCAAGGAAGGAAAACTTATTAAACATGACAGCTGCTTACTTCCATTTGTTTTGAAAAATAAAAAGGCAAAGCTAACCATCAGAACCCCCCAGATGCAGGGCTCTGGCAAGCATGACAAACTTCATACAGTGGGTAGCAGAACTTGAGATAGAAGTCTTTTGTTTGATAACATGGACTGAATAAATCTCTGGCTGTAGCCTCATTTATATATTGGTTAGGCAGTAAGGAAAAGTAGAATTACAATTGAATCTTATCCTAAGAAGAATGTCCATTAGGCAACCTAAGGGCTATTATTTGCTGATAATTTTTTCCACGGATATGGAGCAGTTTGTCAGTGCTTCAACGGATTTAATACGCACAGAGTGTAAAAGGACCTAACCTATTACTTTCATTAATCCCCTACTGGTATTCTGAACAGAAATTTTGAGAATTCCGAAGCAAACAAAAGGCTTAACTTGATTTTATGAAATGGTAATTTTGTTTCTCTTAGTGACTACTGTATTCCCATTTGTTAGTCAATGGGCATTTTATGCATACACACAGTAGGTGAACACCTATTTATGAACAAATGGGGATTAATTATGATGACAATAGAGAAATCCGCTGTGAGCCAAATGATGTTAAACAAACACATTATATAATATATTAAAAGAATCGATTACAGGATTCTGAGACTGACTGTGTATTTAAGAGGTAGACTTTATACAAGCGTCTGTATTACAGAATCCCAATCAAAACAGTTACTGTAACTACAGCGCCTTAATAAAAGCTTTATAACAATCCACCATTTATAAGGAAGAGCGAATGTCATCTGAGATATATTATGTCTTGAAAATGTAGCTTACATTGCAAGTGTATAATCACGTCTTTCAGGCTAAACCATAAACAAACCCTGCATTAAGTAATCTTAACACCTACTTTCATCTCTCCCCACAAATAGCCAAGGAACAATTTTTCTACTTTGCAGATTCCCCGTTTTGTTGTTGCTGTTTTTCCCTGTCAGAATGAAGAGTCTTACTGCATTCTCCCCTTTAATGGAAATTTAATCAAGGAGAGATATCTGTCTTTACAAACTGTTAGGAACTCTACTGGGATGCAAAAGACTCCAGATGAAGTCTTGTTGTCCTTTATTCAGAGGAGTCTCTTGTTGTTAAATATCTGCATCCTCAATTTTTACTGAATTTGACCAAGAACAGCTTTCCTTAGGCCGCCATTTCAGGTAGGTAATGTGCATTAATCCCACTCCAACCCCAACAGATTCTGGGCTGCTACTTCAAATCTGTTACACCATACTGTCGTCATTTTCTAGGGAAATAAAACAATCTCTGCAGTCATGCTCTCAAAACACGGCAGCTCACAATTAACACTCTACTATTAAGATGGTTTACTTCCGATATTTCTTACACCACGTTGATAAACTTAACATTTTTTACCAAAGGAAAGGAATGCTGCTTTATCAGCACTTGTGGAGATACCAGATGATTCAGGATACTGCTATAGGACCACAATGTATTTTCCTTCCAACCTGAATTCAAGCCAGTAGGCATAATGAGAACAAGGCTCTATCCATATTAAAAAGAAATTTGTACCTGGCAGACCTTCAAACAAATTACATGCAAAAGAATTTATTAAATAAGCTGCCCAGCACTGTATGTATGTGTTTTGCAAATTCAGTGTATCTGTTCCACCTTCATCTTCCCCCTTTATTGTGTACGTTGCATGTGCTGACTCCTGATTCTTTCTACCTTTTCTGCCTGCAAGCCAAAGTTTTGCTCACTATCTAAAAGTCAGAGATCATAGCTTTGAGTTAAAGAGGTTCCACTGGGTCAGAAAAGACTGTTTTGTTCTTCTTACTTTTATTATTTTGTCACTAACTTGAGAAATTAAGAATTTGATACTTTAATCAGACAGAGCTGAAGGGAATTATAATGGGGTTGAACAGAGACAGTGAGCCAGTCCAATCTGTAAATTACCCATGTAGAGAAGAGAGCGGTTTGGCAGGGCAAATTCACCTTGCCCAAGTATCTATCCTCTTTGGCATGGAGGGCTGAAGAACACAGCACATTCTCATTTAAATAGTTTCAATAATCAGAATGCTGACTTGAGAAGTGACACTTCATGCCATAGCATTTTAACAGAAAGTCTCAACAGAAGCTTTCCGGCTTCTACTCCTCACAGGAGATCCACCATTCTTCTAAAACCTGGACTCTGCTGAAAGTCTCCAGGCCTTGAACCACGTTACTTAAGCCCTGAGCTTCACCATTTCTCAAACTTACATGTTTGCTGAATGACTCTTTAACGATATTAGCAATATTCTTTAAAAGTTTTCAGCACCTAATATTGAGAATTTCCAGTTAAGTTGAAAAAAAGTATTCTAGCTTCAACTACGTTAAAAAAAAATACAAATCCAGTACTTCTGGTAAGGACAACACTGGACATCATGTTCTTGCAGCAAATGAAAGTTCAGAAACATATTTGGTTCTGAGTAACGTTTCTGACATTTCACATATGTTAATATTCACTTATTTCTCACAATCAGAGTTGCTAAAATTTGAAGGTTACTTGGAAATCAGATGCTCTGAGCCATTTTGAAACACAGTTAAATATCACTTTTTTTTTTTTTTTTTAACCCATTAGTGAAGTCTCGACTCATTGAAAGAAACTACACCCTCTAAGGAATGAAGCTTGCACTTGTATAACGTTTTCATTGTGAAGAATCTTTCTGGTACTTTTGCAACAACATACATGCAACTGAATATACTTAGGAAGAAGTGTCTGTTTTAGTCTAAAATTCTTCCAGCTGTCTCCATCACAACAACCTACTAGGTCATATGGCAGACAGCAGAAGAAAATTAACACATTTCTAGCCTTCAAGTTTTACTAACTTATGGGGAAAGTTCCTGATGAACTCGTATCTCAGAGAGCATTTAGTGATTGCACAGAAATGAATAATAAAAATACTGACATATCATATAAATGGGTCAAGGAGATTAAGATGCTTTTCTTATATTAATCTTACTTAGGTTTCTGGTCTTTAAAGTGGAATATCACAGAACTGACAGTGGAAAATGAAAGTGGGCTGTTTACTATAATCGCAAGGAAGTTAAATCAAAAATAAAAGGATTACAGACTCAATCAGGGAAAAGCACTAGGTCAGGACTGCAATCTCTATTAATTAGGTATCCCAGCTGGGCAGTGGGTATGCAGCTGTTAACTTGATCAATGACGTACCTAAATGTCATCTCTACTGATTCGCTTATAAATTACCAGCAAGTGAGACTAATGTACAGGTGCTAATTTATTTAAACTGTTCTCTGCAGTTCTACATAGCTTTATAAACTGCATCTGGCACCTAATGTTAGCTGTCAGTTGCACTTAGACATGCCTGTCCTAACGACTCTGTTCATTAGAAATGAGCACAAATTATGAAATATTGTGAAAAATGATACATCAAATGGAATGGGCAAAGCAAATCAATTAGAGAAACCTCATACCACATATTCACACATAGGAGAATAAAACATCTCAGCTTCAGAGCGAGGTCTATAATACCAATTAAAAAGCAATTCGTAGACTTCTGCAGAGTTATACATCAATTTGCTGGATATTTTTTTTTCCCCTCCAGAAACAAAGTTGTAATGCACAGCTTAACTTTTCATTCCTAAATAAAAGCATCAGTAAGAGGCAATTCTGCTTCCACAACATCCAGGAGAAGGATTAACAAGTCAGTCAACTTATTTTCCGGTTTAAAACTTCACAAGGTTTAGCTTTTATTAAACTACACCTAAAACTCCAGTGAAGGACAGAATCTTACGATGCCTACTTTTGAACTACACAGCACAGCCTGATTAACAGTACAAGACATAGAGGTATGTAAGCACTCATCAGTAAGAATTATTACTGTTTAAAATGTAAAGCTTGGTAATTCTCCTGCCAGTGCTTAAGCAGCTTTTATATTTTTATAACAGTAATTTAATTATGCATAGCAGACACCATTATACACTAAGTATTTTCCAACACCTGATGTAATATGAAGAAATTAAATATGCACCACAGACACTTGGTATCACTAAACAAAACACTGCACTTTTGGATTCATTTCTTCATCTTTTCAGAAATAGTCTGCAAAGCAGTCACATACTTGCCACATGCACTGCATTTACTAATTATAGAGCTCAGTTAATTTTGTGCAAGTGACCAGTGCCGTAGATTCATACAGAAGAAATTGCTACCTATACATGCTCATTTTCCACTTTCAGTCTTGCTGCCTGACAGCCTTTCCTCTATCAAGAGAAGGAAAGTTAATGCACTTACCCGTAACCTCTCAGGCAAACTAACTAAACTATCAGGAGCAGCATCACAGTGAGCCACTGATATAATCTATCCAGATTTCAGTAAGACCTCTGACACTGTGCCCCAAACATCCTTCTTTCCAAATGGAATAAATATGGATTTGATGGGTGGGCTGTTCAATGGACAGGGAATAGGTTGTGAGGCTGTACCAAAAGAGTGGTGGAGAACGGCTCCATGTCTAGTTGGTAATTGGTGATGAGTGGTGTCCCTTGGGGGTCCGTACTGCAAGCAGTGCTTTTAAGATCTTCATCAGTGACACTGACAGTGGATCAAGTGCACCGTCAGCAAGTTTGCAGAAAATACCAAGCTGTGTGGTGTGGTCAACACACCAGAGGGATGTCCCATGCCATTCAGAGGGACCTAGACAAATACAAGCAGTGGGCCCAGGTGAACCTCATGAGGTTCAATATACCCAAGTGTAAGGTCTTGCACATGGGTTGTAGCAACCCCTGCAATCACTACAAGCTGGGGGATGTAGGGATGGAACACAGCCTTGACAAGAATGACCTGGAGGTACAGGTGAACAGCAAGCTGTACATGAGCCAGTAATGTACCTTCACAGCCCAGAAAGCCAAATGTATCCTGGGCTGCATCAAAAGAAGTGTGGCCAGTAGGCTGAGGGGGGTATCCCTCTATTCTGTGCTGATGAGGCCTCACCTGGAGTACTGCATCCTGATATGGAGTCCTCAGTACAGGAGAGATGTGGACCTGTTGGATTGTGTCCAGAGGAGGGACACAAAAATGATCTGAGGAATGGAACACCTTCCCTTCAAGGACAGCCTGCGAGAGCTGGGGCTGCTCAACCTGCAGAAGGCGGCTCTGGAGAGACCTGAGAGCAGCCTTTCAGTACCTAAAGGGAGGCTATAAGAAAGAAAGGTACAGACTCTTAAGCAGGGTCTCTTGTGATGGAACAAGGGGGAGTCATTTGAAACTGAAGAAGGGAAGTTTAGATTGCTCATAAGGAATAAGCTCTTTTTTTTTTTATATAATAAGAGTGGTGAGGCATTGGCACCAATTGTCTGGAAAGGTAGTGGAAGCCCCATCCTTGGAGACATTCAAGGTAAGGCTGGACAGGCTCTGAGCAACCTGATCTATCTGCAGGTATTTCTGTCCACTGCAGGAGAGCTGGACTAGATGACATTTATAGGTCTCTTCCAACTCTAAAGACTCTATGATACTGTAGTAGAGTGAGAGGCCTTTGTAGTGGCAGATTTGCACATGAATACTCTTTAAGTACTTTCCTGTAACATAAGCATCATTAAAGGTAGGAAAAAAAAAAATCAGAAAAATGCAGGGAAAGGAAATTCTGCAACCTGCTGAAAAGCAAGAAAGCCAGTGTAAAGCAGCACACTACTACTACTAATCCAAATGCCTCCTTCATTAATTATCTTCACTGTTGATAGGACATTAACTATCGTTAAGGTAGTTAAGTCCTTACTCATAAAGCTTGATTTCCTATGATATCTGACTTGAAGACAAGTTTCCCTTATGAATTTTCTGATACCTGATGAGACTCAAGTCTCACTTCAACCTTTTTCTCAGCAGGCCATTAAACTTCATTCTTTTCTACTTTGTCATCTATTCTCAGAGAAATTTTAAGAACTTCATTTTGAAGCCTCTCTGTCACAAGCAGTTGAAATCACCCTGCATCACCACCTACAGGTGTAGTTCTTCCTTGGCAAAAGCAGGCTATCAAGACCTCTTACACGGAAACAGCTATGCTAACAGAATTTGCCACAGAAAGGTGACAAAACCATGCGAGCAAAACAATCCCCTTCCCCCCAAAAAAACAAAACCACATAATACCTCTTCCAGCACACACACTGGGGCACCACTGATATACTGTGCTGCCACGGCTTTAGTAATAGTGTTGCTGCTGTGCAGAAAAAGCAGCACGCAGCTTCACCTACGACAGAATGTCACCAAATGACATTTCTCTTCACTACCTCTGATGTGTGGTAAAATAAGATAGAAATGATGGAAGTGAAGTCCTAGTTGGATGTCAATTTTTATTTATTTATGTGAAAGACAGCGTATCTATACATAAGTTAAATGGCACAGAGAAAGAAGAGGCCACCCACCTATCAGCTGTCAGAGAGAATGGCAATAAAATAATATGTTTTGAGATACTAATATGAGCCCTGGATGCAGGTCTTTATTAGAATCTCTAAGCTAAACCAGGGGGTTACTTGTAAAACATCCTATAAGACTTAATTGGCATTACCAGCAACCAGAGTATCACACAAGAAAACCCAACTTAAATATACACAGCAGGTCAAATTGTGGTTAAATGTTCCAAAGAGCTACACAAACCTTTGCAGGGCTTCTTATAACCTCGGATCAAGGGGATTATCCATTAGTACTTTTAAAAAGAACCCACTGTGCTTTAGCAAGATATGGTACACACAGCTCTATACTGTGATGTCTGACCTCACACGGTAGCATGAGTAGAATCTCTATTCACAGTCACAGTTGCAATGTTTGCAACATACAGTAGTAGCCCTTCTTATTTTGACAGTTTGATTAAAAATCACAGAGAGCTGAGGGGCTCATGCTGAAGTAAAGTGCTTTCAATATCTGAAACTCTACAGTAAATTACTTCTCCAACAGAGCAACCGCACTTACATCAATATCCTCTTGGGTAAAAGTTTCTGGATCCTCTCCCATCATGTTGGCTAAATGTCTCTTTCCTAGGTCGAACTCTTCAATTTGTTTCTTAATAAATGCCTCCGTGTATTTTTCAGGTCCTGAGGTTGCTACGTTTTTCCTCCATGCAGCTGTGGTGGTATAGATTAGCCTCAATGTCTAACAAAAACAGAAAAGAAGTGAGATTTATTTTCATATTTTTAGCATCGTGAGTTTTAAATAAAATCAACAGTGAAACAAGTCATGCTTACTGCTTACTTATAACAGGACCCAACACACTACTGTAATAAACTAGCAAATGCAGTTACAGTCACAAAACCATTTTCTTTCAATTGTTTAATGCCTATGAACAGAAAAACCTTCTAAAAGTTGAACATTTTCACACATCACTATCAATTTGGACAACCACTTTTCCTCTTACTGAAAATATCTGTATTTTTGCACCTGCCTTTTAAGTTTGTCTGTTCGGGTGGTTTTTTTTTGTGGTTTTTTTTGTGGTTTTTTTTTTGTTTTTTTTTTTTGTTGTTGTTGTTGTTGTTGTTGTTGTTGTTGTTGTTGTTTTTAATTTAGTCAGATTTTTCTGATGGAAAGAAAAGTAGTATTACATATTGGGAACATCCAGCAAAAGCAAAACACAGCATTGATCAAAAGATGCAGTCTTCATTTGCACATACATCTATCAGCACATAAGCAGGTTCTGCATTCACCTAACGGCACTCCATAACAACATATGAAAAGAATCTACAGGGCAGCCCTCTAACAGCTTTTGGAAACATGTTGGTTACCCTGTGTCCTGTGGCACAGTGACAACCACTGCTAGATGTTTGGGAAAAGTATGAATTACTCCTTCTTTGCTCAGTGCCAGAGGGTTCACTGCTTCTGGTGTAATGATGAGGAAACAAAGCAGGATGATTCTCAGCAGCAGCTACTACCAAGCATGGCTCCAGCTCAGGAATCAAAACTCCAGGGACACATATTTGTCTCCCACAAAGATTGACAGATAAGCTTTTCTTTTAATCAAGACAATCAGAAACTACGATGACTAATTTCAATTAAGCCTTCTGCCAGAGGAACAGGAGTTTCATTGACAAGGCTGCAATGTTCCAGTTTCAGCTTAGTGCCAGTAGCGTGCATTATTTTGTTAATGCCAGCTTTGGAGAGACAAAGTTCTCTGCAGCTCTATGGCTCTGGCAGAATACTGAAATTTCTGTGCCCTGCCAAAGAGTAGGGAGCTCTCTGCTAAGCTAGTGCCAGAGATCCTAAAATGGCTCTCCTGAGTGCCAAAGCTAACAGGAGGTGGTTGAAGTGGAAAAAAGAAGACTCTTCTTTACCTTAACCTTCTTTACCTTTACCTTCTTTATCTTTACCCTTCTTTACCTTAATTTCTTTCAGCAAGTAATTAAACTGTCCCCACTTCTGATGCTGCAGCCTCAGTCTACCTTTCATGAAACACTAAAACCCAAACACTCATAACAAAGTGAATTAGTAGCCTTATTATGAGGAACAGAATAAACCTAGCAACCAAAACAACTAAACATCCTCTCAGTCACAGAAACAGCCTTCTATAAATCACAGCTTGGATTTATTGGACACGCTGACCATTTTGACTGATTTGATCATTCCAAATTAAGCTAATATAAGCAGCTTAAAACGTTTTCTTCCTAAAACTAATATGAATACAGTAGCAATCTTCAAGCCTGGGTACAACCACAAAGACATAAACACACATAAATGTGCACTGGCCACAGAAGGTTTAAAAACAGCTCCATGGCAGAGTGCTGTTGCCTTATTTTCTCCATGGTTTAGAAGCACCATATACAATGCCACATATATATGCATACATATTTATGTATAAATATTTTAAATATACATCTTCCATCTACAAGGCTCTGATGACATCCTAAGAAAGCAATAAGGTTTCTCTGCATATTACCTACTCTTCTCCTACTCACTCCTCAGGAAAGAATTCAATTCATCCTCTTACTTGTTGTAATAGTAATTAATTACTTGTAATTCTTGTTAATGAACACATGATTCCATATTACTCAGCCCAAAATTGCTTTCTCCCTACTATGCTTTAAACAGGACTCTTTAAAAAGACTGCTTTCATCTTATTCCTGTCAATTTCTATTGTAATTTTCTCATTTTTGTCCTCCTTCCCTCAAGCTACTCATATTCTTCCCTAGTTTCAATTCATCACTAATCAAAAGTCCCTGGACATACAAACTGTTCATAATTAGAAAACAGCCTCTTATGCAAATCAGTATCTATTGTATTGGGAACCTCTTCTGGGATAAGAGCACTATTTCATGGGCAATACAGGCAAGAACTGCAAAGTAGCACCAGATGCTCCTGGCATTTCTGTAAAAAAAAAACAAAACAAAACACTCCTCAACTTTCCAGAGGAAACTATAGAGTTTTACATTTACTTGTCACACATTTCATGGAGCATTACTGCAGACAGCAACCTCACCACTTTTAAATAATATAGGTTACTGCCAGTACTCCTGAATTAGTAGGCAATTCTAGCAGAGTAGGAGAGAATGGAAAACCTTTACTTTTGGACACATCTCCTGATCGACTTCTCCCCAAACAACCCAGCATTCAGACAGTTTCACAAATCCCTATTTTCCTGGGAGACAGTAAACACACAGAAAAATCAGCTTATGTAAAATCTGCTTTCAAAAAAAAAAAAAAAAAAAAAAAAAAAAAAATCCACAATAAAAAACAATTTTCAGACAACTCCAAGTTGATCACCCTAAGAGATGTAACCAGGAGTTGTTGTTCGTTTGTTTTTATTTCCAGGGGGGTTGGTTTGGTTGGTTTGTTATTTTTTAACTACTGTCCCATGAATTTGACTTCACTGGTGAGTGTGATGAACAGGACTAGGGAAGTCATCCTGCCCCTGGACTTGGCACTGGTGAGGCCTCACCTCCAGTACTGCATTTGGTTTTGGACAGCTCAGTACAGAAAGGACTCTGAGGTGCGGGAGCAGGTCCAAAGAAGGGCAACAAAGCTGATGAGTGGGTTGGAGAATATGGCCTATGAGGAGAGACTGAAAGAACTGGGGCTGTTCAGTCTGGAGAAGAGGAGGCTGAGGGGAGACCTTATTGCTCTCTTCCAGCATCTGAAAGGTCCTTACAGCAAAAGCAGAGCTGGTCTCTTCCCACTGGTGACAGGACGAGGGGAAATGGCCTTATGTTGAGCCAGGGTAAATTTAGGTTGGATATCAGGAAACACTTCTTTACAGAAAGGGTTGTGAAGCACTGGAATTGGCTCCCCAGGGAGGTGGTTGAGTCACCATCCCTGAATGTATTTAAAAACTGTTTGGATGTGGTGCTCAGGGACATGATTTAGTGGAGGGTTGTTAGAGTCAGGGTAGTATGGTTCGGTTGTGGTTGGACTCCATGATCTTTAAGGTCTTTTCCAACCTGAGTGATTCCATGATTCTATGTTAAGGGCAAAGAAAAAAGGGCTACAAAGATTATCAGAGGCTTAGAGCATCTGCCTTACGAGGAATGGCTGAGAGACCTGGGATAGAAGGCATCCTACTGACGCTTATAAATATCTAAAGGGCAGGTACCAAGTGGACGAGGCCAGGCTCTACCTTGTGGTGCCCAGCAACCAAACAAGGGACAATGGGCAGAAACCAGAACACAGGAGATTCCATCTGAACACGAGAATAAATGTCTTGGGGTTTGACAGATGCACAGTTAGAGCTGTATAACCACAACACTATGCAGGAGTAGAGCTGCCCTGCGTCCACTGCTCCAGCTATTGGTAGCATAGTCAAGCAAGATGCAAACAGCAGTCCTTCAGTCAGTTTTGCACAAAACAAAGCATGCAATATGTAGTTATCATACAGAATGGGTATGTGAGCTTTTTGCTATCAAGTGTGATGTTTTACAAAGTGTTTTAATTCATTTAGTTAAATGACATTTACAAAGTCTCAGATTCCAGTTGGCCTACAAATTAAATAGATAAATCAGTATCAGGTTTGTGTTTTAATAAGCATTTTGTGAAACACATCAGGAAGTATCACAAGACATCATTAAACACGCTGAAGTAATTTTATATTACTTTAATAAAAGACTTGCCAAAGTATTTAATCAGAGGAAACTTCTCCCTAATTGAATTCTCTCTTCAAAGTAACTAAAACCACATCTCTCTCACCCACTGAATCTACTTCTTTTGCTTATTTGACCAAATCTATGTATTAGGCTTTGCTTGTACTGTATATTATAAAATAAATGTATTTGTATTTATATATTTATATATATATTGTATTTATATATATTTATATAATATGTATTATTAAAATATATGTATAAAATAAATGTAGAGATACAGGGTAAATATCAAACCTGCGTAATGGGGGCAAAGATTTAGATCTAGTGGATTTCAGGTATAAACTATAACATACCAGTAGGCTTTTCAACTCTATCTCTGCTAGCAACTGCACAGAAAGCTATTCCATTCTTAGCATGCAGCTACAAAATCTCCCAAAATACTGAGGCCAATATGCTATGACAAACCATTTCTCAAGCACAGTTTGATAAGCAGCCTAACATCCATAGTGCTACAACCAATGTCTGCTTTGTGCCCAGCCATTTCTTGAAGCCAGACCGTGCTGGAGATTTGTTCTTAATACACACAGAGTCACCCATTCTGGTTTTACGTTCTCCGCTGGCAGGACAAAGTGGTATCATATTTCTGATATGAGTACATACACGAACCACAGAAATTCATACACAGTACCAGACCCGATCAAAAGCAAGAGCCCACATGGTATTCTGAACTCTTCTACTAAGAAAAAAAGAAACCCTACACAACCACAACAGCAATGATAGAAACAAAGAAAGACCATTTTTCAGTATAGATTCTTGATAGTGTTCACTGGAATTTTTTTGAGTTCCATGAGGTGCTTTCTGTACTCACGTAAATGCTTCACACTCTGAACATCCTCATCAAACTGTTCTTTAGATTAACAGCATAAGAATCTTTCAAACTGCCTGTGCCCCATGTCTCCTTAGTTCCTTTTGCACCCTTTAGGTCAGATATTTGCAAACAGGATGATAAGTTTATAGCTGTGAGCTCAGGTAGAGATCCCACCTTTGGCAGAGAGAATTAGACAGGTCATCAGTGAAGACCCCTGCCAGCCCTGTCTTCTACAGTCACTTCTTCAAGACTATTTCTCAGCTCACAGGTGCCTGCCCAGAAATGCCACACCGCTGTCAGTCATAACTGTGGCGTAGGATAACCAAAACCAGGCAAACTCCTCCAAATGCTCTATGCACTATGATCAAGCACTAGGACTTTTTCAGCTTTTTTCTCAGTCCTTGGGCAACTTCAGTGTATTTCTGCCTGCTGCACAAGGAACCACCCAGGTCTTCATTCCTAATACATAAAGCTCATCTGCAATTCAGCAGTATTAAATAGTTCCAATTGCTCCCTCCAGCATTACCTCTTATTTACTTACTGCATCTCTTTCTTGCTACTCAGGGTTTCGCTCAGTCACCGAACAGATCCTCAGCTCACACAGTTTGTCGCTTGGGACTGTTAGCAGACTGCCTTTGAACAAATTTGTTGGCCACTGCTGGAATGCATATATCCAACAGTGCTGCAACACCACAGCTGCCCGCTGCACTGACAGCAGCTGAAAGACAGCATCTACCAGAACAGGTGGTTGGTTCCGCTCAAATAGGAGCAACCTCATTTCTGGAAAGCAATTTCCTCCACACTGCGGGGATTCGGAGATTCCATAACCATTCACCCGCTTACCAAACGTAATATCGTTTGTTAATTACCCGCAACTCTCACACTGCTCTGTTTTTGTGGATGGCTGTGGGCTACAGCCCGGCCCTGCTACTTCTGTCCCCACACACGCTACACCGAGCCTCCCCTGCACTTTTAACTTCACGACGAAAACCAAACGCAGCCCGGCGGAAGCGGCTGCACTGCAACCAACCCCTGCAGCTCCCGAGCCTCTCAGCGGGGCGAACGCTTTCAGGATCCCGCGCGGCTCAAGCTTCCCGCTCCCCTTCGGCCGCCACGCAGCGCCCGGGCGGCTCTCACCTGGGCGCTGGGCCCGCCCGACGCCAAACTCCATCGGCCGCCCAGTCGCAACACGCGCCCCGCCGCCATACCGGCCGCCGGGAGACAGGACGGCCCGGTGCGCCGCAGCCCACAGCAGGCCCCAGAGCCGGCGATTGGCGGGAAGGATGAGGCGGGGCTGCGTCTGCGCGCTGTTTCGCGCCGTGAGCGGGCGGTGCTGAGGAGCGCTGAGAGGAAGATGGGGGGTGGGGCTTTGGGTGTGCGGTGCTTGTTGTGTGTGCGGCTGGAGTGTGCTCAGCTCTGGGTTCTGCTCTCTGTGACAGCGACAGGGCCCGAGGGAACAGCATGGAGCTGACAGAGGAGGGGCAGCTGGGGGTTAGGAAATGGTTTATGGTTCGTTTAACCCTTAAGGTTGTGACTGGGTCAATGGCAGGCAGCGGGTGCACGTGTTCCGTGAGATGGACATCATCAGATTCCTGGTGGAGCAGGCGGTGCTGAAAGTTGTAGCAGGTCTGGTGCAACCCTACTGCTCATGGAAACTGTAGCCAAAGGTTTTATTTCAACATATCCATGGGGTACATATGTATGCACCTCCGAGTGATTGGATTTTGGTGGTTGTGTTTTATGCCACAGGAAAAGTGGAAATGAATTAAAATCCTTATTAAAAAAAAAAAAGAAAAGAAAAAGCTATTTTCTAGATTTTCGCACTTACTATTTGAGAGGGTGTTCTGGAAGCAAATCCCAGCTTTTCCAGGTTTGTTTTTTCATATTCACTGGCAGCTTTTGCATCCTCCTACTCGATTGTAAGTATGATTTCTTCCCAGGGATTTAAAAGAGAGTATAAGAAAACTGGCAGTGGGCAAGGGAAATTGCTCATGCAGGGAGGTCAAGGAGAAACCAACTGGAAAGGTGTATTTATTCCCTAGGTCACCAGCCATGAAAATGACAACTTCAGTATTTTTATTGACATGGATATGTATAAGCAACTACTAAGAATACTGAACCAAAGGGAAGCAGTGAAATGGCTCTCTTTCATGCACAGCTGACCAAGCACTGGGAACAGCAGCCAGCTCTCATTCACACAGTGCATATGGATTGCACTTGGTAAGCAGCTGTTTCTCCAAATGAGACTAAAATGAAGTTGGGTTGGGGTCACAGTCCTACTTGATCCCCTGAAGGATCTGAAGGGTAGAGTACTGCAGCCTTTTGAAGGTTCATAGCAAGTCTCATCTGCCACCTTTCTTGGCTCTGCTTGGGGATGGAGAAATTCCTCAGTCCTCACCTAGCTAAATAATCATCACCTCTCTGCCAGCTGCCTAGACGCAAAACACCACTGAAATGAACTGCTTTAATTCTCTACATGCAATTAATTGTCAGTAAAATCCAAAGAGTGCTGACGCCTATACAATATTGGCTACCTGTACTTTGTAGCTAGTTGATGTCAATCCAGCTCCCTCCTTACCTTAAGTCCACCTACTCCTATGCCTATGGGGAAATAAAACCAAATACTACTGCAGTCCAAGTAAAAAACACGCTTTCAAGCACATGAGAGTCTAGATATGGTTCATTGTTTTAGTCTGAGGTTGTAAAATTGTTCTCACAAATGAAAAACAATTCATTAGATGAAGAGACCTCAGTATACGTGGAGTCAAGTATTTAATGACAAGGACTGTGTTGTGTTTCTTTTGACTGGTCAAACCTTAGAAACTGCACCTTCAGTATAAGAAACTTTTGCAGAAATTGCTTTGAAATCCTTGAGTCAGGTATTTTTCCAACCATCCCACTGCTGCCAAGGAGCTTACCTGAACTTTTTGTTTGTGGAAGACACTTCTCCAGAAGTCCAGGTTACTGGTAAAGGTAATTATTGGTTATTGCTTGCGGTATTTTGAAGGAAATGGACTTTTGAGGTGGGCATGGCTTGTGTTCCAGAAGGATTCCTTCTGATATAAGGCTTGCCACTCCTAATCGGATGACATGAGTTTGTGTTTACTGACTCAAAATCAACTCTTAGCACCAGCCACTGAAAGATAAAAATGAAGTTGTGGAAGTTACTTATGTGCTCGACTCCTGCATTCCCAGCCCTCTGTCAAGTTTATTAAGACAGAGCTTAGGAGAAATGCAAGAAAACCATGTTTAATCTACTTACCCAAGACTAATTCCAAAGGGTTTCTCTATCTATCTCTATATTTAGTTGACATACTGTAGATGCTTACCTAATCCATGCAAACTATGCTGATGTTTTGCTAAGCCCTCTGTGAATCTTTAGTCTCTTTGTGTCATGAATGTCTTTCTGAGCCTGGATGGGCAATGCTCAACTCTGGGAATTTGTTCAAGTAGTGAACTTTATCATACCTTGTTGATTGTACTCTTACAATCATGCAACTGGTAACTGCTGCTTGCACAACATTAGCTAATTTTGTTTTGGGACTAGATAATGTGGGCAAGAAAGTAATTTGAGGATGCTGTTATGCGTGAAGCAAGGTAGCATGTGACAGAAAGTAAGGGACTCTATGATTTAGAAGACCAAAGAAATAGTCATAGGAGAAATAAGACTTTTTGGGATCCTGTAATCTAAATGTGCTTCTGAAGAGATGTCTGACTATGTTACTGTTTTCACTTCTGCTGCACTGAAATAAAAAAGTAGATTTGCTTTCGATTTCTGAAGTTCTTAGAAAAAAATTTTTGTTCTTTCACCTGTTCTTTTCTTCCTTAGTCGATGAGTATTTTGGCTTGTCCAGAGACCAAGCAGTTGGGTGACAGAGGGTGCTGGCAAAGCAACAACTTGGATCTTAACCAGTGGCAACTTCTGACTTCTCCTTGGAGCCAGGAAGTTTAGAAAAATCCAGGTCTGGTCACTTGGAATTCAACAATGGCTTGAGTTTTGGCTATGGAGAGCACTGGAGAGGAGAACCGTGGCTTGACAGAAATCCTCATGTTTCAGAAGATAATTGATATGTGTTTGGAGAAAAAATAAAAAAAAAACAAAAAAAAACCCACAACAAAATGCATGTTAAAAATGCAGATAATTCAGCAGTATTTTAGTTCTGTTCCAGTTAAGTAATTTCCCAATATTTTATGGCATCTGTGTGCTTTTTGACAATGAAATTGTTTTGCATTAATCTTTTTCATCACTATTGAAAGGCTTAAAGCTGATATATTCAGAAATCATGCTTTCTTAAATGAAAACACATTAATTTTACTTTTAAAAATGAATAATAAGAGCAACTACTTCATTGTACCTAGATTTCTTCAAATGCAGACTGATCACACTCCAATTTGTAGACTGCATGTGCCAGCTACCTAAGGGTTGTCAATTACGTTATGCTATAAAAGACACAGCACTTAAGGAGCTGTCTATCAAGCCTGTTGTGAGAGGTTTCAAGAGTCATTATTCCAATAGTATTTATTGAATATAAAAATAAAATTTACATGAAAACACCAAATACAGTTGGATCATATTTCATTTTATTGCAAGAATGCTTTGCAGTGAGCACAGAGGCAGTAAGTATGACATCACCAAAGATTATTTCTTGTAGTTATGTGCCTCTGGTTTGTTCCTTTGGACAGCATTCCTTCTTCATCAAAAAAGATTCTGCCCTAATCCCACTGACTTCATCACAGTTTGTATCACAGCTCCACATCTGTTTCATCTTTTCTTCAAAGTCCAAGTGGTAGTATTCTTTTTATATATTTTTCCCTTCACGGCTTATGTCCATCTTTGAGCACTGCAAAGCTTTTTGGGGAGCATTCCTTTCTGCATCGCTATGTTCCAGCTCTACCATAATTTATGTGCTTGAGTAACCCCCATTGAATCTGCAAACAGTTCTCAGAAAGTAGGAGAATTTGTATGGATGTAATTTGCAGGCATTTGAAGACAGTTTTATTCCACATAGATGCCAGAATCAGCCCAAAGAGATCCAAATACAGTGTCTGGGCCTATTTTTAGTTGGCAAGCGCTTTTAGACTCTGTAATGTCTTTGTCATTTGTCTACCATAAGCTTTGCCTCCATATGTTTATCACTGTTGCTGATTCAGTCTTTCAATATTAGAATCACTTAGAGCTGTGCTTTCAACTAAGGCTTGCATCAGAGCTTGTAGACAAATGTCACTACTGATTCTAGAAGCAGCTTAGGGTCAGAGCTGACATTAGATCCATAAGTTATGTCTGTACTGCTGAATAAAGGAGGCCTCACACTGGCCTAGAGATTGAGTGACCTTGCTTGGATCGCATCAGCTCTGGTTAGACTTTCCCTGAGCTATGATGCTGGATGGAGCAGCCCGAAATAGAATCAGAAATATAAATAATCTCTTTCATCCATAGACATAGTAGTTTTATCTCTTAATCACATAGAAATGTATTGTTATTCCCATTACTGAGCCTTCTCAGTAACTTTCCATTAGTGATTTTTCTAAGTACATATTTTCTGTGTGCATGTACTCAGAATAAATGGAAGAAAGCAGTGATTTCTCAAATCATACATACTTCCCAAGATTCTTCTACAGATAGGGAGTAGACACTGTAAGTCCTGCCTACCTCGCCAGATAACCAGAAAATACATCTTACAGTGTTCCCTCCTGGGACGATGCCAGCAATTCAGCTGTATATGGTTTATGGATGCTATTTGAGGTTGTGAACTCCATATACGTCTTTGTCAGACTGGAAGTGCCATCTTGATTTTAAGGCTGGGATTTGTCTTCCTACAGCTTCACATTTTTCCTGCTGAATTGAAATTCATGCAGGGTGCAGGTGCAGAGCAGCAGTTGGTGCCCACAGGCAATCCCAGGGAGCACCGTGCTTCTACACACTGTTAGCCCTGCCAAGGAGGTCAGGTTGTTGAGGACATCATCACCTTGGCCACAAACTAACCTGGCAAGAGACTGTATTCACCTGAAAGCTGAATCTGGATTAAAGAAGAAGAAAAAAAGCACCAAGTACTGCTGCTACACTTGGACCACTATATTCAAATAATTAAGAAGATAATCTGGTCAGTTTTCTGCTGTAGTTTTCTTCCCAGAAAATATCAGTTTATGTGTCTGTATTGAATCCAGTTAATGACATTGGTGTCATTAGCTTTCCCTTATGCTAGACAACTAAGTAAGAGAATAAATGTTTTTTTGTACCTGTTACAGTGTTTCAGGTAGAATATAATGTTTTATGTAATGTGAAGGCTATAAAATGTCCAGCAAAAACAAGTGTCTAACTTAATACAGATGTCCTCCACAGGTGTTCCTCAAAGGAACTGCTGGCTTGTTTTTGGCTTCTCTGTTATTACAGCAATGAGGCACTACCTGCAGTCTGTGATATGGGTGCCAGCAGATGATGAACCAGCCAGCAGAACACCTGAAAAAGATGCTTCCTCTTTAGTCCCACACAAGAGCTTTGTCTGCAGTAACCTTCTTTGCGTAGGTCTGAAGGGGGAAGCAAGCACAGGAAGCTTCTTCAGCATTCACATGTGTGCAAGAGCTAGCCTGAAGCAGTGCTCTGCTCTTCATGAGTGGGGCTGGCATTTAATAGGTGGGCCTCCAGGCATTGTACACTAGCCTTGAGAAACTATCAGCCACTGTCTACTAATCACAGAATCACAGAATCACAGAATCAACCCAGGTTGGAAGGGACCTCAAGGATCATGTAGTTCCAACCCCCCTGCCTAGCAGGGCCACCAAACGTACACATTCAGATCAGGTTGCCCAGGACCCCGTCCAACCTGGCCTTGAACACGTCCAAGGACGGGGCATCCACAACCTCCCTGGGCAGCCCGTTCCAGGGCCTAACTACTCTCCTTGTGAAGAACTTCCCCCTAACATCCGACCTAAATCTTTCCTCCTTCAACTTGGATCCATTTCCCCTAGTCCTGCTGTTGTCAGCCCTTTTGAAGAGTTTACTCCCCTCCTGGGTGTAGGTTCCCTTCAGGTATTGATAGGCTGCAATGAGGTCACCCCGCAGCCTTCTCTTCTCCAGGCTGAACAAGCCCAACTCCCTCAGCCTGTCCTCATAGGGGAGGTGCTCCAGCCCCCTGATCATCTTAGTCGCCCTCCTCTGGACCCTTTCCAAAGTCTCAATGTCTTTCTTGTACTGAGGGCTCCACACCTGGACACAGTACTCCAGATGGGGCCTCACAAGAGCCGAGTAGAGAGGGACAATCACCTCCCTCTCCCTGCTGACCACCCCTCTCCTGATGGAGCCCAGGATCCCATTTGCCTTTTGAGCTGCCAGAGCGCACTGCTGGCTCATGTTCAGAATGTACTAAAGTTGCTTGGGGATTTCAACTTAAGAGGACAAATGGTGCAGTCAGGAGCTAACCCATAAAATAGCATGTGCATTTGAGATGATTGTAAGTATCAGTAGGAACTGCATGAATCATCATCTCCTTACACATGATAGTCTAATACGTATATTGGCCTAAATCTGAACACCTGCAGCAAATGTATTTCTCAGATTATGATAGTTCTCTTACAAAACAGGAGGCAAAATGGGAGAGAAAGTTTGCAAGAGCTTGGGGGAAAGAGAAAGGACTCTGCAACTTCTGTGGGCATAGTCACAAACTGGCTGATTTACTTACATGTTGATGACATATCTCACGTGCCATTTATAATGAGCTGTCAAAACCCGACTGAACATGGTTGGCTGGCAGCAAATTATCCTGAACCTTGCAGAGGTAAGTAGGCTTCAGCTTATTTTAAAGGATACCAGACATTTTGTCTCTTTGGTCAAGCCTACCCAGTCATTTATAATAAGTTACATGCAAAGGTCAAACTGTACTGAAATATAAAATATGGTTAAAATAAATCAGATTTAACCATTTCAGTTTACTTAGGTAAAAGGCAAAGCAACATGAAAAAGCTTGTTAAATATCTCCTGGGAGAGGACATCACTGTCCCCCGTTAAATGGACTGTGAGTGCTGGTTTTCTGGATAGACTTAAACAAACAAACGACAACAACAACAAAAAAAACAAATGGAAACTAACAGAGGTTTCATCAGGAGTTTTTGCTGGGGTTTAGAAATTCTGAGCTTAACTTAAAAATTAGAAAACTCTCCCGTGATGGGCTTTGTCCCAGTTGTATTTCTTTCAGTGGGCAATACACTGGAGAGTATGGTGTAAAATAAGGAATTATTTGGTAAAGTATTTCTACATCAGGATAGTGCTCTGGTCACTTTTTGAACGTCTTTTGGTAACTTTCAAGCAGGGAGCCTCAAAGTGAAGACCGGACTTGGGAAAACAAAATGCAGTTTTGCCACATTGACTTTGAAAATTTCTGCAAGTGATGCATAGTTTAATTGCTACCTTAATTATTTGTGGAGGTTTACTGAGAGGGGTTTTTACACTCTTCTGCTGAAATAAGTTAGCAGATTCGCAGATCTAAAGACTGGAAAATCGATGTGTTAAGCTGTAGTGTTTTTAGAGATAACATTTAACTTCTTCTTCCTCTTTTTCTTCCTTTTCTAATTTTTCTTCCTCTTGAAAAAGAGTTATTAATTTATCTCATATATGAACATACCATATAGTTTCAAAACTTTGTTTTTCTTAGTGCTCTCTAGTCAGAGCTGATGCTATTATTACTGTGTCAAAATGCCACCAGAGAATAGCTTTCCTTACAGTACATTTCATTATTTGTTACCATAACTTTTTCTGTTATCTTTGAGTTACATTTTCAGGTTGCATACATTGCAAGACGTGACAGCACTATTAGCCCAGAAGGTTTAAGAATTATCAGCTGTAAATTTGAAAATATTTTCAGAATCTTTAACCTTATTCAAGGGGAAAAAATGTGTTTCACCTGTCACTTAAATATTCATCACATCATAATCCGTTTAGTGTGGAGAAGAGGAGGCTCAGGGCAGACCTCATCACACTCTACAACTTCCTGAAAGGATGCTGTGATGAGGAGGGGTTTGGCCTCTTCTTCCAGGCAACAAACAGGACCCGAGGAAATGGCCACAGGTTGTACCAGAGGAGGTTTAGGTTAGACATAAGGAAAAGCTTTTTCTCTCAGAGAGTGGTCAGGCACTGGAATGGCTGCTCAGAGAGGTGGTGGAGTCGCCGTCCCTGGCAGTGTTCAAGAGGCGTCTGGATGAGGAGCTACAAGATATGGTTTAGCAGCTTAGAGGGTAATAATGGTAATAGGAGGATGGTTGGACTAGATAATCTTGTAGGTCGTTTCCAACCTTGTGATTCTATGATTCTGTAGCCAATGGTGATCTCATTGATGAGCTCAGTAGAGTTGCTTAAACTAGTTTACATGCATGGCGTTAGAAGACACTGTTTCATTTTTCAAGATGTGCTTTGGATTCATTGCATTTACCTGTATCATCAGATCTTCCGTGTCTTTTCACAAATGACTTCTAAAAGGATTCAGGATTTCATACTCAATGTGCCTAATCTGTCTTATCTTCCATTTATGGTTAAAAGCATTAGCAGTCAAGTTATACAATCAAAATGAGTAAAAATAGTGAAGTGGTTGACATTTGAAAATTGATCCATTTTATTTGAATTGCTTATTTTCAAATCATTTTCTGTCTGTGTTACCATTGGTTAGATAAAGTATTTTAAAGTACAAGCACATTTCTTCATTAAGATAATACAATTAAGACCTAGGAGGCACACTTAGAATGAAAAGTTCAGAAGAGAACCACACAAACTGAGGTTGCTTCAAATGTGTGAAGAGAAGTTCAGCACTCATGGTCTTATTTGGAATACTATTTTCTATAATTTTCTGGAAAACATCCCACTAAAAAATGTGCTGTTTACACCAATATAATATTCAATGCTAGCTTATTTTAACCCAAGTAAGATTATAACCATAAATCAAATACAAGAATAAAAATTGAAATTAATATCCTCTCTTTTATACCTATTCTGTGCTTGTTTCTTAATTTATATCAGATGGAAGTCAAATGTTTTTAAAGAATCAAAATCAGCTTTTTAAGAAGATGATTCACCTTTCCTAAATAACTTCTCCTTAAACTTTCATTTACACTTCGGATTTTATGAGTACGAGATTGTTGGAATATTTTGGGTGTTTTGGGTAGCTGAAAGTGAATCCAAATTCTTGAACCTTTTTCCGTATTCCGTCTCTTATTTTTAATACTACTGTTTTATTTGTCTTCAGAAAAATCTAGAATCTTTTGTGACACAGCAATATTCTCACTCTATAATAACAAACTGTCATGGTATTATTTAGGGTAGATTTTCTTGATTTCGATCAAAATCTGTTTTTTAGATTTATTCTATTGCAGCGACATACATAGTACATTACAAGTAATTCCAACACAAAACAATGAGGATTTCTGTCTTTTAGTTTATATTTAAAGCATTTGCTGTTGAAAGAAATGAAGTTGGATATACACAAAGAAAAGAATCAGATGAATAAAGTATAACAGGAAGTTAACAAAGTAGGCTTTCTCTTAAGTGACAACTCCAAAATATGGATAGAGATGATGATAGTACAGATGCCAATGGCAAGAAAGGAAACTACAAAGGATTAGAACATAGAGGTAGAAGATAAAAAGTAGGTATAGATTTATTGTGTATCTGAAACACAGTTAATGAGTACACGGTAAATGAGACTTAGAGGAAAATCTCTTGTTCATAAATGCACGGAAACAACTTCTTGAATGCATAGTTGGTTGCTTAATCAGAGTTTCAAAACTTTTAATGTCATAAGTACAAAATACAGAGGAATTATATTTAATTCAGAAATGCAATCCAAGTGGCAGAATTATCTTAAAATGTTGAACAATTATTTTTTCTTATCTTTCCTCAAGTAAATATCTGGAAAAACATATGAAAGAAACAGAAGAAAATAAGTATACTCATAAAATGAATTTATTGAATATTTCATTTGCCAAGTAGGCTATCACTAAGCAGTTGCAGAGAACTCATTATTACTTGGAAAGCGTGTAATACCTTATTATTTCTGGGAGAAGTCTTGGTATGGCAGTGCAACTGAGAGAGAAATATCTCCTACCTCTCAAAAATAAACAATGAGAAAATCAGCCAAGTTTCTGTAGACAGAAGATTTTTGTTTGAGATGTTCTTGTAGATCAGCACTGAAAAAAGAGTTCACCAAATTACACGTTAATGACGACAAAGGAATTTCACTGGGATTTTTTCTTGAAATGGAGAATACAGTTTTGGGATGTTTACCATACAAAAGGAATGATTTAAAGTATGTGTTTTTGAAACAAACATATGTTTTTCCTTCGTCTGGTAACAGAGAAGATTGAGTAGGGTTTGTGTAATTCCATGTTAGAAGTACAAAAATTGTGCAAAGCAAAGAAGTAGACTGTATTAGTGTTAAGTTGTCCAGAAAGGCACATCAAGTGTACTTTGCACTTCACATTTTATAATGCCAAAAGTTAAATGTATAATACAAAATTTCCAGAAGCTGAACTATAAGGTAATTATGATAATTAGTGATATTTCTCTCCAGAGATCGAGTTCTAATAGTTAAGGAGTAGCTTGATGTTAAAATAAAAAATTCCCTATGCAATGATTAATTAAATACAAGGAATCCAGGAGGTTTATTGCGTAGCACTAATGCACATAATTCTATTTTCTTTGGGCCACAGTGTATGCTTGTTATCAAACATATATTTCTTTAGCTGAAGTTGAGACAGCAGCAGGATATTGCAACTACTGAAATGAGCACCTTGATGGGAAGATCCTTTTGTTTTCCATATTGCCTGCAAACCCATGCTCCATGGTGATTTCACTTGCAATTCTGGAAGCCACCAAAAAAAAAAAAAAAAAAAACCCCAAACCTCTTACCTTACTTTCATCAATAAATAATTCAGAATAACACCAGCACCCTGGAATTGTTCTCCAGGGGCATCTCAAAGTCCCCTGGCTGTCTTAGAGCAAGGAATATGGTGTGACTTGCATCCACCTTCTCAGTGTCTCCAGACCTTTGGTGAACATCTTCTCACACCTGACCCTGAATTTCTGCAAAGTCCGAGCAGACCTTCAGTTGGCAGATCCTTAAGCAGTGGTACAGAATCAGAGAATCGCAGAATAATCTGTTAGAAGGGCCCCATAAGGATCATCGAATCCAACTTTGTTGGCAGTGGTTGCCAAACATCCCATGACTTTTCTGGTGCTGAGGCTAACTGTCACAAAGCGGCTTACAACTGTGTAGAGTCTCCACTGTTCAGCAAAGAGCCACCACATCCAAAACATCTGCAGAAAGTGGTGCCAGTGCTGTGCTAATTCTTGAGCTATGCTTGGCAAAGGCCTTGTTGGCACAGACCAAAACTGTGCCATGAGCTATTCTAGCAGTGCAATTTTACAGTATAGCTGATGGTATTTTGATGGCTTGATGCTGAGCCAGCTTAGTAGATTGGAGTGGCTTCCTCAGGATCTCTGAATTGAGGAAGCTGCTAGCTGCTTGTTTGTTAGGTGATGGTTAGAGATAAAACAGGGCTTTTTCAGAACCTTGTTTTCAGGCTTCTTAAATCTGTAAGGGTGGACTCAATTAAAAGATGCCTCGATAAACAAATGGGTGCAGAGCAAGTCCAGCTCCTCTGAAATTCACCTACTGCCAGGCAACTCCTCTTTAAAGAAGTGACTTCTGATTCAAGTCCTTCTGCTCCTTTTAGTTGATGCACCCTGACAGTGGGCAAGCAGCTTGAAGGCCAAGGCAGTTGATCTGGAGTTCAGAGAGTGTGACACTGAAGAAGATGTCCAAAGTGTTTTCATTCTCTAATCATCTTCTTAACTGACTCATCAGAGTTATTTTAGTTATATTAGGTTAGAGGAACATGATTATGATGTAGTGATAAAGCTTGTTTCTCCCAGGGAGTTTACTTGCGATATGTTTGTTCTCTTTGTATGTTCTATTTGTGGTGTATATTTTTACTATGTAGATGATGCAATGTTAGAAGCTGCTTTCCACACAGTTTATTCCGAGATTGTATGCCATAACATTGCTTATACCGATATGAATATTACTTGAGCTTACATGAAAGAGAAATAGCTATCTCAACTGGGTAGTAAAACAGCTGATTACTTTCTGAAGCACCTCTTTAAATCAGAAATCTTCTCAATAAAATGACTTTTAAAAATCCTTTTAATATTAGAGCATACAATAGTTAATCACCTTCAAAAGCTGCAGGTCAGGTGGTAAAAGTAGGCAAATGTCCTTCTTTCCACTGGTACTTCATTGTTGTTTGAGTTCTAACTGCAGCTTTGGCGTAACATTTTTAAATGCCTTCATTAATAATGAATTCACTGTGGTATTTTTTTATTTATTTATTTATTTTAGTAAAATTGAGAACAAACCCAGGATGTCAAAAGTCTCCTCTCAGTCTAGACTGCTTTTTTTTTTTTTTTTGTGTGTGTGTGTGTACGGAGGCAGAACATTTGATGTCATTCCTGAATAATGCTGAACAATGTTTTATCCATCAGAGTTATCCAAATACAAGCAAAGGGCAACTCCATATTTCAGTGACCTTCTGACTAGTCCTTTTGCTGGAAGGTCAGCTCCACATGATGTAGAAGTATGACACATTACAAAAAGCAAAGTGGTATAAGCACTCCCCACTCTACCTATCCTTTGGCATACATACACTAGCAATGACTTTAACACATACCATTCCTTTCCCAGAGTGAAAAGAAAAAAAAAGACAAAAAGGAAAGTTTCAGTTCGAAGAACAGGTCAGTAAGTCTGGCAGTTCATTGCCAAAGTAAACAAAAAGCACTAGCCAGCCTTTTCTAATGGAAATCTATGTTTGGGGAACTGAATGCATTTTTTATTCACTGAAATGGACAGCCTGAGTTTTGGAGATGCTGAGTGGATGCAAACTCTGCATGTTTTTCATCCTCAAGAGTCAGGCTTTGCTGTCTCTATGTGGAATGTAGTCACCCAAGTTTGACAGTTTTGGCTCTAAGGTTTAGCCTGACTGAAAACAAACTGGCTTCAAAACTGTAGGGGAGGTTAGCAGCAGCTGCTCAAACCCGTGTATCCAAGGAAGTAAATTTTAAAATGTCAGATGGATTTCTTCTCATGAAGTCAACAATCAGTAAGAAGGAATGCAGGCGTACCTGTAAGAGTAAAACCAGACCACATTCCTCTGCTTCTTGCTCAGACAATGTTTCTGAGCACCCCTGCCCCCTGTCAGGGGCTCAGGTGTACTGATAAACTGGAAGCTGAGTCTTGTTCTGTTCGTAACATCTAAGGTTTAAATATTGCTCTCTTCAGTTCTCAGCAGAGGAGATATGACCTGACATGATGATAATCTTTGTATCATCTCTCTTCAAAATAATACTTGTATAGAAAGCAAAAGCTGCGCAAACTGTGGCACACTGATAGAGCATTGCTGTAAGATGTTTGCAAAGCTTTCTGCATCATGGTGAAAAAATAAAGGTAGTTAGCAAGCTTTCCCATTGATCTTGGTACTTTTGAAATTCAAAAGCTGAGAGCAGAATAAGTGAGCCTTTTGGATTTAAGTATGTGAAATTCTAGCATAACATTATCTTTCAGTAATGGAAAAAATAGAAATTAATATTAAAATGATTCCACATTCAAGAAGTGCAAATCTGTCTTCAAGTTCATTTAGCAAAGTGACATTTAAATTACTGTGAAGAATTGTGTGCGCTATATGTTATTTGTAATTTCACAACATGTTGGGATGAGATTGTCCTGGATTCAGCATGTGATTAAACTGATTATATACCACATATACATGGTATGTTTCTTATTCAGTCACAGTCAAAATACCATTTACTTTTATTAATATAATAATTTAGACATCATAAAAGAAATCTCAGTTAAATATTTTTTAATTTCTATTCACAGCCTCTCCATCTCAACAATATTAACGAATTCATTCCTCTCACCTAAAAGAGATTCTACTTTTCCCATCCCCATGATGGCTGACATCTGCTAGGATGACCCATTGCACCTACGAGCAAAGCACAACTATGTACAAGTGAATGACAGACAGATGCTCCTCTCTAGTTGTAAAGAACTTTAAAAATATGCATGAGTGCAGAAGAGGGCACCAAATACTAACCAGCAAAGCCGACACTGTTTTTCTCTCCTTAGCACCCATGCTGCATATATTTTCTTTACCTCACTCCCATCCTCTGCAGATGCATATGTGTCTTAATGCTCAAAATAGGTCTTATCATTTAAGTTTGAGTCCAGGAACACTTAAATCCACCATCATTCAGGTTTGTTGACCGTCCTTTTATGCTCTGAAAGAAAGGGGGGAAACGGGAGTAGTTTGGCAAACAATCAACAAAAATATTAATATAACACTTGCTGGAATGGAGTGCATCTCCCCTGACCAACATATGTAGTGTTGGACAGCAGAGGTCAAAGCTACTAAACATAGATACGTATATTTCAGTTCCTGCTGTGTTTGCTGAGCCCAACCTGAGCGTTATGCAGAAGACTTCTATATAATGCTAAAATCATCGTATGGTTAAAATAACAGCAGGAAATTCCAAAGTTAGGGTTTTAGAGGGTTTTAATGGGATTATACTGCATAGGTGCGTTCTGCATTTTTTATTCCTTCTGTAGTTACGATATATTATGTTACACGTGCATTCTGACCCACTTTTTCCAAGTCAGAATTGAAGGTGTAGGCAAGGTTTTGTCACAGCAACCCAGGGGCTATAAAGTACCATACAATAAGGATAAAGTGCATGGGCAGAGCAGAAAACAGAAGTAATGGCTGCTTTACCTGCCCGTGGGATTCCTGTTGTCGCTGGTGACAGAATGAGATTCCTTCTTCATTCTTCTCTTTTTCTGGCCCTTTGTATGTTGCACTTTTTTTGTATGCTGTGGCTGAATATCTATAGTCCGATCAATTCGTAACTCCCATGGAAAAAAAGGAATCACAAATTACGAGTCCCTTTGGGCTTAGACAAGTGTAGCTTTCTTCAGGATTAGCAGAGCACTGAAATATGTGGGAATTAACTGCCTAGCTTGTGACGTATGAAAGCAGAGCTCTTAAACATGTGCAGAACGCTTTGTTTTGATGTCTAGGAAACTTCATGTTTGAAAGCAAAGTCAATGGCAGATATTGGACATGAAAGGCAGTTATGCCGTGCTTGTTCAGAGACTCAAGAAACAAGCAAACTAACTAATGTTTTTGGGAAAGAAAAGAAAAAGTTATGAATCAGCAAACAAAAATACATTTTTATGGAAATGCAGACAACTTCACTGGCATTAGAATATTTGTAACATTCAGTATGTGGGTGATTATTTTTATCTTCCTGTCTGTCAGTTTCTTTGTCTAAAAATATGTGCCCAAACAGACATGTAAAAATATATTCACACTTTCCCATACATGGGATTGAAATCTGTACAACACCTTTGCATTGAATTTGCATGTTGTTATGTCTACGCCTACGTGTAACCCAGATGTATGAAGACCTGGGGAACAACACGAGGGCTATTAAGTCAAAGTCAAGATCTTTCAAAATTTAGAAAATTCACATAACATAGACATCTCTGTAGACTAACAGTTGTGCTTAGAGACCGCTGACACTAAAATCTTCAATAGAAAGTACCTATCTGTAGGGTTTTAATTCCAGTAACTCCTACATGACCACTGAGGGATTTCTGAGGGTCTCTTCCAGGCTTGAGAAGGTAAAGGATGTTCAGATAATACTCATGCAAGCATGACAACCAAATCATGGAAAGTTGAGTGCCACTCAAGTCTGTTTTCGTTGCTACTGAAAAATACTCTTTAGTTTGCAGATGCATTGTATTTTTTTATTCTCTTTTCAAGCTCCCACCTTGGTGCCTGTATTGATTCTCTGATTCAGTGATTGCAGCTGATGTGAACTGCTTGCTTAGATTTTCCTGGATGTTTGCTTTCTATTTCTAATCAACCCATCACCTCTGCCTTTATTTGAATCTTGCACCTAATTGCCACATGAAGACACAGTTCCTGCACACCTATCACACTTCCAAATAAGCACTCTAAGCCTTTTCTTTAAGCTTCCACTTGGGAGGAATTCCCATCAGATATCTGCAAACTTATGTCATTCCCTGCTTTGAAAGCGCCCTGTTGCCTGCAACACACATGACAGCAATCAGACAACAGGTGCACCAAAGCTCCTGACCATGATGTTAAACAATGTTGGCTGACTTTCTCTGCATTTCCTTATCAACATCCATGTTCCCACTGATGTCTCCAGCTTTATCTTTTGTGGTTTGTTGGTGCAGCACCTCATCTTGCAGCACAATGTGTGTTCCAGATGCAAATATAAGACATCATACTGGGGCCAGATGGTCTTAGGCAACGGCAGTATTTCCTTCTGTGGTAGACGGTCTGCCATTTCCTTTGCTGGATCTTCAGGCTGCTGGTGGAGGAGAAGAGGGCAAGTTCAGGTGCCTTTCTGACCCAAAGCACTGCACAGTGTGTTCCCAGGAACAGATGGGCGTGAAGGCTGAGGAGGGTCAGGTCACACTTTCTCACTGTTATAATGGCCTCTGGTCAATGAGAAAAGTTAAAGCTTCCCTTCACAGTGCTTTTTAGGAGCTCATTCTCAGATGAAGCAGCATCTACTTCATCCAGGCTGTGATTTGATGCTGTTGATCTCAAACCATTGACCTATATTCTGAGAAAATAGACTTGAACTAAATCTTTTACTGCTACACTTCTCTCCCTTCTCAGTGTTTTGAAGCTGAGTCACTTTTTTGTTTGCTGGAGGAAGATTAAACAAATAAACCCACCAACATTCAAGAAAGAGCACAAGGCATTGCAAGGCCATTCTTTCTTCCATCCTGGTTGTGTCATTCATGCAATTTAGTAGTGTTCCTGCATCAAAAATACTAGAATGGTTGTGACATTTTAACATTACAAAACTCTGAGCAGTTTCTTGCTAGATAATTGTGAGATTTTTCCCATAGAGTATCTGAGACATTGTGACAAATATTATGGAGGGAAATCCTGGCATTTTTAAGCTGCACTGCTACCATTACAGGAAATAAATGGAAGTGGGAAGACAAGCAAAACCAGCCAAACAGCCAGCACTTGGAAAATTATTTGGTCATCTGTTACAGTTGTGGAGTAACAGTGTCTTTCAGAAGCCTATACCTAGTTTATCACCCACAGATTTTGTTCTTGCTGTTCACAAAGTCAAAATGCTTCCAACAACTCATCTCAGAGCATGCATTTCATTTGTATCTAATTCTCAAAGATACTGGATTAAAACTAATTTGAAATGAATGATACCTGACTGTTGCAGTGCAAGCATCTGTAGCTAAGCCTTGGATCTCTCTTTGATTTATTGTTTTGGCTGTGTGATAATCATATACAATGAAAAGATGTGTTTCTTCTCTGTCTGTTCAGTATTCAGATTACATAGCTAGCCAAATGCAGTTGCCCAAACATCTTTACTTTTATGAAAAAATGCATTTAAGCGTGGGAAGCCCGGTCAGTTCACACAAAGAGACAAGTCGTCTTCTCTGTTCTTTTCCTTAACCAGCATAAGTTTTGTCTAAAACGATAATAGATGCAGACAAGGAGAAATAACTACTAGGCTTCTAGTTCAAAGGCCATAGAAATCAGTGAGACATCTTCCATTGCCTTCCATGGATCCTGGATTATATCCCAAAAGCTGACCTTTGGCTTAGCAGAGGCGGTTACTTACCTTTTGTTCAGTTTAATGATGTTTAATGAACTTGTCTGAGGCATGTTTGAGCAGTCCTAGGATGGCGTGAGCAGGAAATACGCTCAGCACGAATATGATTTAAGGAGATAAAAGTTATCTGGCATTTTTTTAAGATTAGCTCACACCATCCTTTTTTTATTTTTTTCTTAATCCAGATGCAGTTAGCTGTTACAGTTGTGTTAGCCATCTGGTACTATAGTCTTTGGCTGAAAACAGAAGCAATATGTATCACCACTAGTTTGTGTTTCCAGGAAAAAAAGAACGCTGTTTTTATGATCATCCACTCATTTGGTATCAAGCACATTTCACACATGAGTTAACTGGAGACCTGCAGTTGATATATTCTGTGGTAAGAAGAGGAGCTTTGTACGCTAATGGTAGAAGCAGAGATGTAGGGAGAAAGGTTGCATTTTCAGTGTAACTGAATATAATATCATTGGGTTTTTTTAGCATTCTGTTCACAAAAGAGTCTTTATTCAGTGACACAATGTCTGGTGTAACAAAATGTTTTGTAGTCCCTTCTGGTTTTGCAGTTCAAAGCAGAGAATATCTTCATCCATACTGTTCACTAAGCATTAAAACATTTGCACTTACCCTCACAGCAAACTACTGGTAACTTACTGTTACCATTATTGTATATTTACACACTTGAAAACAGCTTTTTACTTTATTCAAGTAGCAAATGCATGAGAAAAAAAAAAAAAAAAAAAGAAACAAAAAGAACAAGTAGTAGAGAGCAGAAAGAAAACCATGAAGTTAGTAGGCACAGTGACTGTTCCTGAATCTTTCCAAAGAGACATAAAGTCTTTACAGGAAGAAAAGTGGTACTGTTGCCATACCACGCAGTAAGGGAGTCCCAGATCTCTGTGTGCTCAGTCTCCTAGAGTTAGGTGTTTGAACAGGGGGAATGGTTTTAAACTAAAAGAGGGGAGATCTAGATTAGGTACTGGGAGAAAGTTCTTTACTCAGAGAGTGGTGAGGCATTCACACAGAGAAACTGGGCATCCCTGGAGGTGCTCAAGGCCAAGTTGGATAGGGCCCTGGGCAGCCTGATCTGGTGGGGGATAGCCCTGCTCATAGTGTGGAGTAGGAGCTGGATGATTTTTAAGGTCTCTTCCAACCCGAGCCATTCCATGATGACTCCATGATCATTAGATGTGCAGTTAGGAAGTGATACAGCCCAAAAAGAATGCCCAGCTATTGACTGCTTAACAATGCTTGCATGATTTTTCTATAGGATAGATTACAGCTCCATCATTACTATCCATTAAATCATTCTCTACCCCCTCACTCCCTCCCCCTACTCTATTTCAACCAAACAAACTTGTATTTCTAGCAGATTGATATGAGAGTCACAGAATCACAGGATCAGAGAATCATAAGGAATCTCTGGAAATCATATAGTCCAACCCCTTGCTAAAGTCCCCTCATTTCCCAGTTACGTCCATTATGACCTGTGGTTGAGAGGGTCACTAGTGCAGCTCAGATCCCCAAAAAAACTGATTTAAATGCTGATTTTCCCTGTGCCTTGTGAATCAGCATGAGAGATGTCATACCCTCATGGCCCCCTGTCTGCACTTACTGCCTGGAGATTTACTCCAGGGCTATTGGTGGCCAGGAGATGCACGTGGCCTTTTCCTCAGCTGTTACTCAGCTAAGATTGATCCTGCATTCCATGGTGTTCAAACACCCATCTATATCTTCTACATGTCATCTGGCTATTGTGCACTTTTGGTACCTGTCACCTCAGTATCTAAATCCCGAAGGAACAACTTAAGCAACCGCTGGGAAAGTGGAACTGGGAACAAACCACTAAGGAAGCTGGTAATCCAACCCACTGAGACATCTGAAACGCTTCCATGTAGGTATATGTGTGTATAAGTACTTGAATAGCTTAAAGGATCTGGGCTTAAGGGCTGATGTGACTGTGGCAAATAGCTCCTACATCACTTATGCTTTACTGGAAAAAAAAAATACTAATAAGGTGTTAAATACGGAGAAGCTTCAGATATGCTACAAAATATATATAGCTGCACAGGCTTCTCTGAGCAACAGTGAGTGATACCAGCTAATGTAGCTGCTCACATCTGCAAGAATGAGCAGATCATGTGGCCCAGTAATCCACACTCCTAAAACACCACTGGAAGCATATTCTAAGTATTAGAAGCTCACGTGATAGCAATGGGAATTTGCACTTAGGATTAGAAAAGTCTGCCACATAGCAGACAGATGAGCAGACAGCTGGGTCCACTTTGTGCATTAAGATCTAATAGGTCATTCCGTGTCTCCACGGGTCAAACCACCATACAACTGGTTGTGAGAGTGGTCTTGTCAGGTGTTGTGCTGCAGTGCATGGGTGCACTTGCTCCTTTCTGCTAGGCACAAGGGGAGGTAAGAGGTGAGCTCCCTGCCCAGCTCTGCTCCTCCCACAGCTGTGGGCTGCAAGACTGACACAGAGGTGAGACAGAGAGACAGGCACATTTGGGACTGACACACACGCTCTGTCCTTCCCATCACAGGGAAGGACATGACGCACATGTCCTTCACATCTAGCCCTGCAGTGGGCCGTGCCCCCTCCAAATGTTCAAGTCATTATGGCTTTGACAAATCCAAGATATATAGGAGGATCTCCAGGCAAAATTTGTGCTTCCAGAAGACGAGATTCCTTTACCATCTGCAGCTAATTGTTTCATACCGTATTCTCCTCCCTCCTGCTGTGCCCATCACTTATGCTGGTTTTACACTGGAGTAGCTCCACTGCCTGCAGCAGCCGGGCCTGCAGGAGGGACATGGGCATGAAGGAGCACCCATCACTGGGATGTGGCCCTAACCCAGGCTGTGATGAAGGGAAGGTTCTCGCTGTTCCTACACCAGGCCTGCAGGCTGGCACAGGAAGAGACCCAAAGCAAAGGGCTGCAGAAATGCGCTAGCTCACAAGCCAGCAGTGACTGGCAGCGTTTCTCCTCATTCGAAGTTAGAGAAAACTACAGAGCTCAGCAGCAATCTCAATTCTAGAGCCTCATTGAAACTCTAGACACACATATCTGACAGATACAACAGAGATTAATGAGGCATGGCCAGAAGTTTGATTTTTCTGTCAAGTGCTCCCATCCGTTTTTAATAAACAGAAGAACAACATAAACTCCAGTGCCTGCTCTCTGCCACTTAAACCAGGCAGGTTGCTTTTGGTGCCACATGTGTCTGAGCTGGGTTTTGACTCTGGATCACTGACAAATGCTGGGGAAGGATGGCATTTTTTCCCACCCACATTGTCCCTTTTGTGCATACTTGTGATCAGTTTTGCTCCTCGTGTGGTGTTCTCTCCTCAGCATGGATTGTCTGGTGTTTTACCACTAAACTAAGTGTAATATTCTGTTTACAACTAAATGGGGTCAATTTAGTGAAGTTGGTGGGTTATCTGAACACATAAGTACCTAAAAAGCCCACTGCTTTTTCTTTAAACAGCTCTCTGCATGATTTTTATGGGGTTTTGGAACATGGCTTCCTCATCCCTTCCAAGTGTAGTAGGCTGAAGCAGATAGCATGGAGCCCGAAGGCTATGTTTTATGCTTCCCGTGTTCCTGGTTACTTACATTACAATCAGGCATTGCTCTCATAAAATAATAATCAGTACATAGCCATCTGAATTTGTCAAGGATTCATGGCAAAGCAGTCCCTGAGGATCTTATGCCACATAAATGAATGTAAGAATTCCTCTGGTTTCATTTCTCAGAAAGCGTGATAGAAGCCACAAACAAAACAAGAGGTTATCGTAGAATGGTTTATATTCCAAGGCATTCATGGGAGGGAGAAAAGGCAGCGTGAGCAAGCTGCCATAAATCTGACTGGCCACAGAATGTCACTCTCGCTCCATGCAAATAAAACTGAAAGGAAATTTACCTGGTAATATAAAACCCGAGCCTTAAGGAAGCTTGGGAAACTCTTTCCTTTAGAGGTCCTGCAAGCAAGTCCTGCAACTACTTTTTCTGTGAAGAAGGAAGAGGGAAAGATGCAGAGTGCCAGATGTCCACCCCATGTTGAGCCTGGCATGCGCAGAAAGTCCCAGTCCTTGCTTCAGGACCTCAGCCTCCCCTTGAAACCACTTAGTTCCCAGCAGGATGCTGGCTGTGTGGGATGTCCTTCCTGTGTGGCTGTGAGATCAGGGCCACAGAAACATGTTATTTCAAAAAAAGCTGGTCTTGAGAAGAAAGCATGAAATAAAGGCCGCCCTGTGAATGAAATTGTCCTTGACTTGATGCTACCTACAACTGAAATTGCCACTAAATTTAACAAACCAATGCTTAGCATTAATTGCCCCTGAAAAGAAATCACCATCAGGAGGAAATGGTATCAAAAAAATAAACAAACAAACAAACAAAACAACAAAAAGTGCCACAAATCTTCTGGTTTTCAGTCAAGGCTTCACTTCGAGTAAGAAGAGGTCTGTGGCTTTCTCCGAGCCAAGACCTCAGCTGGATCAGGAGACGAAGGCCACCCTTTCAATGGAGGGACCACACTGCCATGCCTTCTCAAAGTGATGCCAACAGCACCACGGCACCTCTTAGTTGTCTTTTGGAAAAAACCCATTCCTGATGTCCAAACTATGATATCAGAGACTAGGGCAGCAGAGCAGAGGTGATCTGACTGGAGAGCCACATCTTCTCCTTTCCAGCTTGATAGAGCTTCTCTGAAGCAGATGACAGAATTTTTAATGTACTGGTCTGTAGTCTGCTGGAAATACGCCTCTACAGATTAGCAGATGTGAAAGGAAATGCTTTTCTGCTCTTATTTTGCAAAGTTGCAAAAACTTTTTCTGACTTGGATTGGCCCCAAAAGTGGAAATCTTTGGGGGAAAAAGAATGGGTAAAGAATAAAATACAAAATTTGGATCTGAAAGAACCTCATTCTGAAAAGTTTGCCTTTGGTAAGCTTTGAAGTGTTTTGACTTCAGTGTTTTTGTTTTTGACATTTTTAGAGTAAATTTACTTAGATTTCAAAACAGAAGCTTACTTCCAGCCTAAAAATTACATCTTTTCTTTTGAAAGTACAGAAAGAGAATATTTTGATCATTTTAAAAACATTTCTCAATTGTGTGTGAATATGGCATATTCATTAAAAAAAAATCCCCTCCTCCCCAACGCTTTGATTTTGACAAAACCACATTTTTCAGTGAAAAACATTTCCCAGAACACTTCCCAATTTTCTGTGATATTTACATCTGTTCTTCTCTGAGAAAGTGTCACAGCTGTAGATCAACAGGAATCACACAGCACACAGTTGATTTGTGGTCAAAGTCATATTTCTAAATCAACTCGCATTTAAGAGTAGTGAATAGTACGTGTCCATATACCATCAATGTATCATAAGGATTTTGTGCGCTTGTATATTTTTTACATTTCTTCTGCATAATTATACACGATTCATGTGTAATTGTCATTTTTACAATTATTTTACATAATTACATGTTACTAAGCTAAAATTTGGGCAGAGTTAAAGATTGCGAGCCAGATCCTCAATGTTTCACAGTGTTTCAGGCGCCTACCCTGATGCCATCGTCTGTCTCAGGAGCTGGGCAAATTGGTTCTGAAGGGACTTCTGTCCTCCAAAAATAGGACAACCCTACAGCGATACAGGGCTGTTAAGTAGCAAGGAAAAGGAAATAGTCTCTGCTACTCATGTCCTGAGCTGCGGCTTTAGGCTTATTGCTGTTCTACATGATCCAGAGACGTGGAGCATCCAAGGAACCAGAAAAAAATTGGCAGAGGTTTGTTCACCTACTTCCGTCCCTGCTTTGCCTTCAGCTCCAGCCCCAAACCACAGGCACTCAGGTGCAAGCCCACTCACCAAGGGGCTTCTGTTTCATCACACAGTATTGATTCCTCTGGCAAGAAATCAGAATTTGCAATGCACTTGGGAAATCACAGGAGGAGTGGCCCAGAAGGCTGTGACGACGCAGTGTTTTCTCCACCACCACCTTCATCAGGATGCTTTCTACTGTGGAGGCAAAGACTAAAGCCAAGTTTACCTCCCCAGCTTCTCCAGCACCCACTTTCTGGCTTCTTTTCTGCTCCTCTGGGGGAAGTGAGAGGTGTTTGGGCTGGATGCACGCACACACCCTGATGTGTTTTAAGAGACATGGTGGGCCCATTAACAGTTCCTACCTGTTTCCAGGCTGGCAGGGGGAGGCTGAATAGCTCGCTTCATGGGCCTGATGTGATTTATGTAAATCATAAAAGGCGGCGCGGTGACCTCGCGTGTGCCCAGCACTCCCCATGCACGTCCCCGGGCAGCAGGGCTCGTATTTATAAACAGTGCCATATTCATGGCAGTGTAACCTGCTCTATTCACTCTGCCAGCACAGGGCGGCCGCCACACAAATGAAATATTATTCCCTGCTGTGTGCACTGCGTTTTTCCGTCGGCTGTGTGTTTTCTTTCATGCTCTGCCCTCGCTGACGGTGAAGTTGTCAGCTGCTCTCCCCAGGCAGGGGCTGGGGCAGGGGGATGCTTTTGCTGCCATTTCCAGGGAAGCACGGTGACCCCAGCGGGGAAAGGAGTTTGGCCTGCTCTGGGGAATGAGGCACCTGGCTGCAGCTGAGCCAGATGGAGTGTTCTACCAAAGCCATCTCTCCTACGTTGTTCTAAGATGTTTTTAATTCAGCCTCCAAAGAGCTCATTTTGGCTCACGGATTAAGAGAAAAATATCTTCTCTCCCAAAATAATCACAGTAATGAACTCAATAATAAAAGCAGCGCATCACCCTTCTGTTGTTTTGTTGGGTTTTTTTCTATTCATATTTTCTTTTTGCCACTAATTAAAAAAGAAGCAAGGAAGCCTTAACGCTTTTCAAAATATCTTGTTTAAGGTTGTGTCTGGTTTGTTATCTCCCCAGCTTCTGCTGTTTTGAAAATGCCATTTCTCTTTTGAATTTTCTCATCGAGATGTTTATGGTAAATATTAACTGACGAACAAGTCAGGAAAATCAATAGCTGGAACCCTGTCAGTCTCAAAGGAGGCTGCGTGAACTCCTCGGCCCAAAGCTCCAGAGGAGAAAGAGCTCTCTATTGCCTTTACTGATGGTAAGGGAACAGCGTCTCATAAAAACCTCTATTCCTGCAAACTGCAGATGTGTGCTTCCTCCAGTGGCAATTGGACTGCATCTAAACCACAGAGCCCAGCATGTTGCCTGGCTCATGGGTTTGGATGCAGGTTCTGGCTGTATCCTGACTGTGTGTGGGGATGGGACCTGTGCACGAAACCTTTCCTCCTCCTCCTGCCCCCAGCCCTGCAGCACGCCTGCAGTGATGGCTGTGTGGAGTGGAGAGAGGACGCATCTGGGAGCAGAGCTGCAGTTTGCCTCTGCAACCCACGCTTGGTGCACATGGCAAAGAGTGCTGGGGGGACTGCTATTCCAGGACGGGGGGTAAAGGGGAATCTGGAAAACTTGCTCAGGAAAAGTGTTTTTCATGTTATGTGCTCACATATCCTATTACCTGGCCTCCCAGGTTCGCAGCTGCGTTTGCTTTTCCCTCGTAAAGATTTCCTTTTCTGATGTTCTTCCCCGTGTGTGTATTGCGGGGGGAGGATTTCAGCATTCAGAAAGGCTGCAGTCTGCCTCCCATTTTCTGGTTGAGATTGCAAGGCAGTTTGTCTAAATGCACTTGTTGAAACACGGGTCCTTCTGCTTCTCCCCAGCTTTCAGAAGGCTTTTAGGAAGGGGCTGATTCTTTCAGTCTTCTTCATGGTAAACAGCACTTTTTCCCTAGAGTCAGTTGGGTTGCTTACGCACACTCACAGCAAATAGAGGCAGCAGAATCTGGCTGTATATTTTTAAAGTATATAATTAATTATTTCACTGAAATGAAAAATAGCTACTCTGAACCAAAGGGAAATATAGCTGGGGTACCCTCCATATTTTGTTTGATATTTTGGAAAATATCAGTATTTTCTTTGGTTTCTAGCTGAGGAACTAAGACCGCATTGTAATGCTTACAGGATGGATTTCCTGCTCTCACTCGAGGGGTTTCCCCTATAAAGTTTGCTAGGAAGTGTGTTGAGCCTCATTAACTCCCATCTTGCTGCTGAAGCAGGGCTGGAGACTTTTGGAGCTGTGTATTTGGCAGCGCTATCCCAGCTGCAGGGGCAGCAGTCAGGAGTACAGCAAGGTGATGGGAACAAAGCAAAACACCTCAGATATGATTACAGGAGGATGTTTGCCTCCAGAAACACGTACTGTATCGCATTCATTTTACATGTCAGTACATAACATCGGATTCTTTTTTCCAAAATCAGACAGGACTGAGATGAGTACTAAGCTATCCTTAGCGTAGCTTGACTTTTTTTTCCTATTACATTTATTTCCACTGTCCACAAAATCTCCATATCTCGGTAGATCTTAGAAAAAAATATTCTGGTCTCACTCTGTGCTGATGCTGTGCATTTTATTCTCCAACTCACCGCTAGGATAGCCCACACCCATGGCTCCAGGTGGTAGCAATACACCTGGAAATGATGGATCCAGATGTTCTCCTTGGAGTTCTGTGGGGGTATGGGAAGATGCAGAAGGAAGTTATCCCAAGTGCCTATGCAGGTTGGGCAGAGAATGGCTTGGGAGAAGCCCTGAGGAGGTCTGGGGAGTGTCAGTTAGTGAAATATTCAACATAAGTCAGCAATGTGCACCTGCAGCCCAGAAGGTCGACCATATCCTGGGTTGCACCAAGAGAAGTGTGACCAGCAGGTTGAGGGAAGTGATTCTGCCCCTCTACTCTGCTCTTCTAAGACCCCACCAAGAGTACTGCATCCAGTTCTGGGGCCCCCAACACAAGAAGGGCATGGAGCTGTTGGGGAAGAGGAGGGCCACAAAGATGAGCAGAGGGTTGGAGCACCTGCCCTACAGGGACAAGCTGAGAGAGCTGGAGCTCTTCAGCCTGGAGAAGAGAAGGATCCAAGGAGACCTTACCTGTACCTGAAGGGAACTACAAGAAAGCTGGGGAGGAAATTTTATAAGGGCAGGAGCGACAGGATGAGGGGAAATGGCTTTAAACTGGAAGAGGGTAGATTTAGACTAGATATGAGGAAGGAATTCTTTACTGTGAGGGTGGTGAGACGCTGGATCAGGTTGCCCAGTGAGGTTGTGGATGCCCCCTCCCTGGAAGCATTCAAGGCCAGGCTGGATGGGGCTTTGAGCAACCTGGTCTAGAGGGAGGTGTCCCTGCTTGTAGCAGGGGGGTTGGAACTAGGTGAAGGTCCCTTCTAACCCAAACCATTCTATGATTGGGAGGACTTATGCAGCACATTTTATATGGGGAGGGAGAAGGCTGAGGAAAAATTGCTCTCCTGTGACTTGTCTGCCTCATGATGCAGCAACACTTCCTAACACCCAAAATTCTGCTGAGAATGCTGTGTACACTACTCTGCTCAAAAGATAATAGCACAGAATTGATGTCTATCAACACAGGCCTTAACCTTTGAGTCCTGAGGGACCACTGGGATCTACATCTGAAGAGCACCCGTAGGACCAGGGCACACATTTGCAGGTGCAAATCAGTGCGTGCAACTACAGACCACGAATGTGCAAATGTCACGCTCTGATCTTTCACACTGCCACCCACCAGGCTGCAGACAGAAACCCAGGCACCGTGCAAAGGCCTGTGAAAACCTGCACTCCTAATTGTTTAGCAGCTTGCCAGACAGAAGATGCGTGTCCTCCTGCTTCTGTGATGTGCATTAGCATTTTCTGGCTGGGTTAGGATGCTGCTTCTTCCTGACAGTTTCAGAGCCCGAGTGAGACTTCACTGTCCATTTGCTCCCCATTCTGATACATTACAAACCTCCCGTGGAGGTGGATGGACGGTTTTAGATCACGACACTGCCTACCTTCTTTTAGCTTTACACATTCCCAAAGACCTGTAATATTTACCAACAAGAATCTCTCCTCAGTCTAATCCAGTTCACATGAATATCACATAAGGCTTCCTCTTGCAAGCGGCAGCCTTAAGATGTAATGCTCGTTTTTGTGCTTGCTGTCTTCCTTCCCTTGTCCTCATTTTGCCTTCAAAGGGGCTGTCAGTGCGAGGGGGCTAAAAGGCGTGGGTCCTGGCTTGGCTCCTGCCTGAATTAATGTATGTGAGAGCATCGCTGAACATTTGCTACCCAGAGAGCGTGCAGCACAGTGACTGCGTTTATTAAACATGTCAGTGTAATTTCCAAGCTCCAGCACTGCCACGGCACTGTGAGAGTAGGCTTGTATTCCTGTACGAGTCCGGCTTGTCTGCCAACATGTCTACCCTTTCTGCAGGTGTATGCGTTACAGCCCAAGGCAAAAATATCCATGCCTTCCCCAAAGATCTCATGGTGCTTCTGCGGACCAGATGGTTCCAATTTGAGGCCTACACTCGGTGATGTAGCTGTATTGAGTTTCTTCCCTGAAACCAACAAAACCTGCTTTAGCATTTTGCTTGGATTAAAATATTTGTCCCTTTTTTCACAGGGCAGAAGAGGGACTCCTGAAGCCACTGAAGGAAGGAAATCATTACAGGGTTCTACAGAAGTAGGTCATGTGCTACAGCTGCTCATAGTTTAAGAGGAAGAAACATGGGACCTCAAACATGGAACATGACTCCTTCAAAATGCTTGAGAGCAACCCAAGAAAAACATCCTCAGAGGCTTATTTAATAAACATTATCTATAATAGTCTCAATGTGTGCTCATGTTTCCTTAGGAGTTTGCACCTACTTCCCAGAGCTAACAAGATTCCAAAATAGAGCACAGAATAATTTAATGAAAAGGATTTAATAGTTTGTGTTAAAGCTAATACGGTCCATTAGGAGCTGTCATTTTATAAACAATGAAGATATGTTACCCCTCTATCACTGCAAAGCCATTCCAAGCAAGGTTTGTAAACAGTAATGATCTACAGAACACCACAAAAGACAATTAGAGACACATTTGAAAAATGTGCTTTCCCTCCCATTTGATTTCTTTTTAAATAAACCTAAAAGTAGCATATATGTATGTAGATGGATATATGCACAGCATAAAGACCGCATATATATGTGGATGTATGTGGATGTGGATTTCATTAGCAATCATACAATGTTCATTAACTTAAAAGCACTGCCATTTCAACAGCCCCAAAAATGCCTAAAGTGAACTGTTAAATCAACTGAAAAGTTTTTAATTATAATCAAAGTGTCACTTCACTGCAGCTTTTTTTTTTTTTTTTTTTTCCAGCAAACTAACACTTTTGTGAAGGGTCAAACTTCTTTCTTTAATAACTATGAACACAAAAGATGACAAACCAAAATTGTCCCAGTTTCAAAGTGCAGAGTTTATTTCTTCACAATAAGACTTAATGTAACTGCAAAACATTTACGTAAGTTAAAAGGGCCTTCTCTAAGGCTTGAAGGTGCTCTTAATTGATCCTATTTCCTAGCAGTGTGATCCCAGAGGATGACAAATCTGCACAAGGCTGAAGAGAGACACTGCAAGGGCACAGACCAATCCATACATCCCTCTCACCTGTGCAACTGGCCTGTGTGAAAATGATGTCACTGCTGCTTGCTGGAACTTTTTTCCAGGCTCTCTTTTAGAGGACACCTCAGTGTCCTGGGAAAGGAATGATATACAACCATGAGTGGTTCTTATTTTCCAGCTGTTCTCCAGGGTCACCATAATCCCCTTAGAGCTGGTAGGGTAAACACAGCTAAAAGCAGCCCAAGAACGAGAAGGACAAAAGATCTGCCCAGTCCAGATCCTCCTCCACTCCCCACACCCCAGTTTTTTGGAAGCCAGGCAAGAATGAAGTATGAGAGAAATCAGACCTAATGACTGCAGGGGAGTTACTTCTGCTGTACAGTGAGGTAAGTGTTTGGAAAATCAGATCCATAAAATGCCTTTATTTCTTATTACTACATGATCTAGAAGCAGATGGAATAGTCAAAAGATGACTAACTTCGTAAAAGAAAATGGATACAACCTTATTATTTATAAAGTGAACTGCTCATTAAAGAGCACAACTTTTTCAAACGGCATTTAGATTCTTACTTAAGAAAACAGACAAGAGGGAAACTTCAGGCTGGGGTTGCTCTGTTCTCCTTTTACCTTATAAAAATTTATCTCAGCTACTTCTGCAACGTTTGTGCAGTGTATTAGGGCTACCAGGTGCACGAAAGCCACATACATGGAAATCCTGCTAAAAAGCTGAGTAGAAACATGTATAAAGAGACCGAATCAAATCTGAGTAAGCAGATGCAGCAAGTCATAAACAGGCTTTTCAGAAAGTTCTGTTACTCCATTTATTTTGCTGTTTTATTTTTTTATAAATGGTCTGCTTTTATCTGAATGCAGGGCTGGGCTGAGAGCAGACATTGAAAAAGACAAAAGATCCTACTTCAAATCCCATATAAACCATAGAGAAAATGAGGCAACATTTTCTGTTTCTTCACATGACAGCAACACCAAAAAAATGTGGGAAAAAATACAAATGTGCTGTTTGGATATTCCCTTCTTTCCTATAACATGTTTAATTTCTCAGGTGGATAAGAAATGAAACAATTTTACATCTGCATTCTCAACTACTGTCAATGGATTTGACTGAAATTGATCTACTATTACTGAATTACAGCGCTGTCTTGGCTGGTTTCATGGCAGCACACTTATGAGAATCAGTCTAGTCTCCTTGTTGGTCAGTAGATGCCTTTCAGATGTTTTTAGTTGGGACTGCACTAGTCCTGATCTAGAATTAAATTCATTTCTAAGATTATTCAAATCTGCTCCTCATGCTGGGGAAAACTGAATAAAATCACAAGCAGCCTAAACAGAAGTGCAAAAAAAAACAGATGGCAAAAAAAAAAAAAAAAACAGCTTTGTCATCCTCAACTGTAATTCTCACAGGGGCAAAAGCATAAATCAGTTGTTTTCTAATAGAAGGCATCCAAATAAAATGAATGCAAGTGGATGAAGTTTGATCCCAGCGGGAGAAGCTGAGTGGATTTTTGAAGTCTGAAGATGGATCTGAGCACCTAGCATCCTGGAACTCATTTAATGAAAAGTAGATGTTTCCATTTCAGATAGCTTCAGGATCCTTTTGAAGTCACTACAGAGAAATGGACATTTCCAGGAGGTTCATTATCTTCTAGGGCTGGCATCTACATTTGGCCAGATGAGTCTTCAAAATAATGATTTCACTCTGTTGATGACGGAATCATGGAATCACAGAACCATTTGGTTGGAAGGGACCTTAAAGACCTTCTAATTCCAACTCCCATTGCAGGGACATCTCCTACTAGACCAAGCTGCTCAAAGGCCAATGCAACCTGTCCTTGAAAGCCTCTGGGGAGGGGACATCCACACTGCAGGCATCCAAAGAATCTACCTGAGGTATTAGTACATACAGGACAAATGTCTAAAGTTAGTGACAAAAGGCCATCCCACAACCTACAGAAGTATTCTTGCAATTCATTCAAGAATACAAAAATGTGTTTTGCTCTGCTACACCCTTTAAGATGGGGAATACCTAGATTTTACTAATATTGAATTTCTGTTGTACCAGTGTTATTGGCCTTGGCCCAGATAACAGATACGATGGCTTTGTTTCAGTATTACTGATATATGGTGTATTTACATCTGTGAATTGATAGGCACAGTCCCAAATGAAATTAAAAATTTTTTTACTGCCTGATTGTTTTTAAATGAAAATCAGTAAGAAAAAGATCATTTTAGCTTTTCACCCAAATTGATATGTTTCTGATGTCAACTTACTTTTAGAATTCTCCCTCCAGCTAGAGGGCATTGAAAGGGAGGGCACAGGATGGGAAGAGAAATTAGTGCATTCACATTTACCTTACTTTCAAGGAAAATTTCAGTGCTTTAGATTTCTTCCTTTTCGCATAAAAGAGAAAACAAAATGTTAGTGCCAGGGACTGGTGCCTCTAATGTATTCTTGTCAGACATGCTGGAAACAGGAGAGCTCTATTTTTGAAATACTACTGTTAGCTACATTACGTGGAGGTCTTGTTAGCGGTAAGCAGTGAATTGGTGTTTAGCGATGCAGGTGACAGCACTTATTAATTTGGGGGAGAAGGAAAGAAATCTCCAAATTCTCAGGGAGACAGGCATAGTCTTGTGTGTCAATATGAGGAATTTATGCAAGCATCCTCTCATTTTAATGAGGTAGAAAAAGCAGTACTGCAGAAGCAGTAGTAAAATGCCAGCTTATGCCCTGCTTCAGGAAACATGTACTTAAGCCATCTTTATGCAGGACAGCACTTAATCCTCTGCTTAACTCTGCTCTACATGAGCATTTGTATGGTACTTCAGGTACGGAAAGCTAAAGATTGGGATGAGCATTGTCTCAGCTAATAACAAACTCAGCTCTATTTCCATCTAGTAATGATAAAAGCAATGACAGTAATAATAAATTGCGAGTAGTTAGCTACTTTTTTAAAAAATTATTTTAAATAGATGAAGTTCAAAGCTGTACATATGCTAACGGTTTAAGGCTCCCTTCATTACTGAGCTGAAAGGAGGTTCAGTCATTCTCCTTCCCTGATGGCAAGCACCTGAGAGTGTTTGGCATCAGCATTATCACCACTCTGGTGTCTGGCATGGAGAGAGAAAGGAGTTCCTGATCTTCAGCAGCCAACTCCCAGTCTGCTTGCTAGGCAGTCTGAACAAAGCAGAAAAAGTGAAACCCCCTCCCAGTCCACAAAGAGAGCCTCTGACAGAATTCAGAAATATCAAGGGAGTCCCGAGTCCCCCATGCCAGCATGTAGGCACAAGAGCATCCTTTTCCTTGTCACTGCCTAATAACACACAAAGGGGAATTTAATCTAATTTACCGTCTCCATTTTAAACAAAAGCTTTGAAATTTGCATCACCAATGCAGAATTTTTCTTTTAAAACAAACTGACTTGGAAAGAATGGAAGCATGAGCTATGTCTGGTTTGGTGTCTGGGTTACTCTCCAAAGTTTGATGATCACACCCAGATGACTAAAACAATGAAGGTGATAGATTAGTGTATTGATGCATAATCACTGTCTAGCCTGCACAATTTATGAGCTGCATGATTTTGAGAATTACTTGTAATTAAAGCAATGCAGACTCCCCCCTTCAAAGAAATAATTTGTGGATAACACCAATTAATTACATTTTTCTACCAGAATATCTCTTAAATGCCTGCACAGCTATTTATTTCTGGCCACATTCAGAATTCTGAAGAGATATGAATTATGTATTGTTTAGCAGTATTATTTTGATTCGGGGATTGTAAAAAATGCCTCCCTCTGTTTTGATATCATCTCTTGAATGAATTAAAAGCTAACCACTTCCACAGAGTGAGGATATGAGCTGACTCTCATAATGATGAAAGGCAGTTTTTAGGCAGACTAACATTGTCTGATGAAGTCAGTGTATCTATCCAGCCTAACTATCTGCTTATCCATCTCTTTTTTGATTTTCCACATCCTTTTAAGATAGATTTGGTGAAACTAAGGGGCAACCTCGTGCTCTGGAAAGAAGAACTCTACCATTGTGTTGGTTTCTCTACTAAATGTTACTACATCTGCTTTTTTAAAAGCCAGAATGGGGAACTTTCATACTAACCCATGGCGTAGGTCTTCCTTTCACTGAAGCTGTAGCATAGAGTTGACCTCAATATTACAGCTCACCCGTGGTTGATCTCACTATTAGAATAGTGCTTTGAAAAAAGCTTCTTGCAGTGTTCAGGCTTTCCATGCATGAACTGTTAAACAGGAGTTAAAAACAAAGCTAGATATCTAAATCCTAGCTCAGTATTTAAAACTTCACATAGACTTGAAAGAGTTTATGAATCAAAAAAGCAATCCACAGTTTGTTTTTTTTTCTAAAACTGCAGCATTACCTCATTGATTCTGCAAAAATAAACTATGCACTTCATCTCTAAGCGAAATAAAGTACAAAGCCTGAGCTTTGTTCTAAGAGTTGTTGTGCTTTTGCAACTCCCATTAAATCTTCCCAAACCCCCAGTATCCTCTCCCCTAACTACCACTGAAGCCTCTTAGACATTGGGTTTGGTAACCACATCTCTTTGACACCTTTCCCTCTGGCAGCTATAGTTTACTGAAAAGACAGATAGGTCTCATTCTCTTTTCTGCTTTGAAATAGTGAGTTCTCACTTCCTAAAATCAGCCAAGCATCTCCTGATAAATCTCTTCCCAGCTTTGTCTCTCTGGCAGCCTCAGAAGGGGGTGTTTTCAGTCCAGCACCTATTTTCTGTGCAAATAGCCATCCTCGAACTGAGAAGTGCTCCACTGAATGTAGCCATGGCCAAGAAAGGAGCAAGGAATGGGTTCCAGATGCCTTCCCAGCTTGCTTCCACCACCCCAACATTTTGCTTTGTCACACATGGGAAAGAGAAGCATCCTCTGCAAATGCCCATACCCGCCAGCAGGCACGCAGGCAGCTGTGCGCAGTGAACGGTTAATACAGCATATATGTCACACATGCCCCAGGAACAAAAAAAAGCAATGCAAAATCCCCTTTAAAATCCCTGTCAGCACTCTCAGCAGAGAAACTTGCCCACATAACCGCAAAGCTCGTGACTGATAAAGATTGGAATCATGGCCTCAATCCATTTGCGCTTTTCTGATCCGTCACACAGGGGTCCCTGCAGCAGCTCTCAGCCACCCGCGGAACGGCACGCTTTGCCTCTATGACTTTTCTTCTGACCCGCAGAAATGCTCTCCGCGTCTGTTTTGGCAGCTGGGCGTAACTCAATCTGCTATGGTATCCATGCTTAGACAATCCTACAAGTAAGCAAAGCAGCTACTGTTTTCATCTTCCCATGTTTTTCATAGTATCTGGATGTTGAAATAACACTGCCAAAAAACTCAACATCTTATGCTTTGACAATGGCTGCTACTGATGGCATGTAGCAATACATGATCTCAGGCGCAGCAAGGGGCTCACGCCTCAGGTCCCGACACATCAATCACCCTTCAGCACCTATTGGGCTCATGCACAGCCAGTGAGTCCAAGCAGACTGGCTTGAAAATAACTGCAGCCATCCTGGAGAAGGAGGTGTGTTTTCTACAGCGCTATGAACTTGTGAAAACAATTCTGCAACCCAAACTGAGAAAAGCCCTTGCAGTAGCTACCCCTCTCAAGAAGCTAGCTCACTCCCAGGTGCTATAAATACCCAATACTAGAGTGAAGCAAGAAACCATGATACAGTAATGTTACAGTAAATTCCGGTGGAATTGCTTCTGAGGTGCACCAGCCTGTGAAAGAGGAAGAGAAATGGGAGACACTCGCATGTTAGAGGGAATGAAGAGGAAATACCTTAGCAACCTCATTTCCTTACCTCTGAACACAGCTCTCCTGTACTTTGTCTGTAGCCTATGGTGCCCTGGCAGCCCATTCATGCATAGAAAGACTTGGCAGAACACATGGTTACCCTTACACTGAATTCTTTCGCCATGTGTGTTTAATATATCTCTGTGATCTGATTCAAGTAGAGCAGATTTGAATATCTCATTATACGGAGACCAATATGTCTTCATACACACAGTAATTATATTGTTTATTCTGATGTTAGAACACTGGATCTCTTGCTGAAAGTCAGAAGACTCATACATTTTTCTGTCACTTAGACATAAGTGACTACACTGACATTCATGTTCTAAACAAATTGCTAATGATCTTCCCCACTTTTTTTTTTTTTTTTTTCCTCCAAAAGCAGATTTCTCGGCCTTGGAGACAAGCAGAATTGAAGATGTGAGAATGAGAAGACGTACGCACAAGAATGGAGCCTAAGGAGTAGAAGCCCATTTCTCAGCCAGCATGAGCTGCCAGAGCTGCACTGGCTCCGCAGGGAGAGGGGGGAGGCAAGAGGAGCCAGGCGATGGAAATACTTTAGCCGCATGTCAGATGTCTACCTTTGTACATGGGTTTTGTAACTAAGATTTATCTAGATCTTAGCAAGTGAGTGTTTTCCCCTAACGGAAACGTTGGCTGCAGGCAGTTATTTCTTTCCTTTCAGTTCTCCAATACTTTTTTTTTTTTTAATTTTGTAACACTCTTTTTGTTTTGATGTACAAAACATACTTGTAATGCTACTTGCATTCATATTCCTTGGGATTCTCAAACAATGTCTGAGGGTAAGTTGAGACTGCAGGGTACAGTGTGGACACAGAAACAAATGGGATAGACTGACAAGATGGACATGGTGAGCAGAAGTAGACTGTGGGATATAAAGGTTGTGTCTGTGCTCATCGTGGTGACTGTTATGGCATTACTCTGTAAGAAGTCCTTGGATCCCAAGTCAGTATTGTATCTGCCTGTATCGTAATACTTGGGGTCGAGTGCTGAAATCACAGGTGGGTAGCCAGGGCCTGAACGTTAGCAGCTGACTTTCTTTCCAGATCCTAGAACATTTACTGGGGGGCTGAAGGGGGTGTATTCACCTAGAGTTCACGGTGACATTTATACTCTTATTACTATCCTGTCTTGATTAAATTTCATATTGTTCTTAATTGCGTGTGTGGCCCCTGAGACAATGTGTGGGACTCATTATGAAAAAGACAGTGTTATGTAGTGCAGAATTCAGCTCAATGAGACATCTCACTTCACCTACCTGGAGAAAAGACTTCAAGAGAAGGGAAACCAATGCTGGCACACTGGTCAAGAACCAATCAGTGGGCAAGAGAAAATCGGAAGAGCAAGAATAAGTAAAAACAAGCTCATGTCTTTAAATTTCACCTAAGTCACAGTGAATAAAATGTAGTTGTAATATTAAGGGGCATTCTGCTTTTGCCATGTCACATTTTATGTGAATGTTTCTCATGCAGGATTTAGTTCATCTTCAGTCACAAAATGGCTATGTGAAAGAGAGGAAATCAGGGAACAGGGTGACTGTGGCTGCACCCACGTTTTGGAGCATGTGCAAGCCACTGACAGTATGTCTCCTTTCCCTCTCTGCCACTGGGATCTACAGAGACCATGCATGGGCACCACTTTGAGCACCCTTCTTAATGATCCACCCCTCCACTAGGATATAAACATATGTAGATATCTGTGTTTATTTCCACATTCTGTGGAAAAAAAACTAAACCCACTGTACAGCAAAACACGTAACATGTTCAGGAGGTGATGAACATTCGTTAATAAAATTCTTTCTCTGTCTGTGTAATTCAGTAACAGTTAGCTTCTCTCCCTTGTGAAAACTGGAAGTATGTTGGCTTTCTCTGCAGTGACATGATATGATGCTCCAGTAACACTGTCCTCAACGAATGTGATTTTCATAGGCTACATTCTCTTGTTTTTCTTCCTAATGAGGGAAAATAAATGAGTACACAGTATAGATTATTCTCAGAAACTTCCAGATGTGTTTGCTGGTTTCCACATTTTTTGTCAAACCACTGTGGCGGTTGTTTCACTGCTTCCCATACAAAAAGGCACCTTGGTAAAACACAGTGCATACCAGCTGGCAAAGGGATGGGCTCCCAGCAGGCTTTTGGCATTTGATACGCTAATGTAAGTGAACAGGTTGATATGATTAAGGTTAACGAATGAGAGACAATTCCAGACTTTTCTTATTATTGTGTAGCATTAAATATTTGCTGGCACTTTTTAGTTTTGGAGCAGTTGGGAAGCCATTTAATGCTTGTAATGGCAGCCCGATGGTTAATAGATAAGTGGCATTCCAGTCTTCTTCGACCACTGCTATGACCAAAAAACACACTTTCAAGCAGAAAAGAATACAGCACAAAACAGAGTTGTATTTTTAGATGCTCAAGCTTTGAAAGCTTCACTATCAACAAGAGAAAAGCTACACAGGTTTAATTTTCATAGCACTTAGTAGAAAGTGATTAGGAAGTGCTTTGGGGATCCCTGCAGCCATAAAACCAAGGACACCACAGGGACAGAAATCAGTGCAGCCAGTGCACTGCAATTTGCTATTTGGCTTGGGTCTCCTTTCAGCCCCAGTGCATTCCCAGGTCTCTGCATGCTATACTCAGGCAGGGCGCAGAGCTGTTTTCTTTCCAGATTGTTTTACCGATGAGCCTGACTGCTTAATTGGTTTGGCATAGTGTACCAGAGCTCCACCATTTGTCTGCTCTTGCTTGCTTCTGGTCTGTAATCCAGGCTGGGGAATTGCTCTTGAAAGTTTGGTCTAGTATAGTGCAGCAGATTGCACAGCAGATTGCATGTGCTCATATTTGGTGACAAATTTGGTGTTACTTGGATGGCCTTAGGTAGCTCTTGACCCTCCAGCCACTCAGCCACTCATTTCTAGCTCCACATCACCGTACTTTACTTAGCTTGCTGTTAATGCGACCGTGCAGTACAGAAATTGTTTCAGAACAAGATTAATCCTTTAGCATTTTCCATTTTTTTCTTCAAAGCCAGGAGTAGGTGATGTCATGTGTAGTAAACTATATTTACTTTATCAAGGCTGTACAACCTGATTTCTTGAAGATTTGTGTTACTCATTAGTAAGTTGTTAAAACAGATCTGTTGCAAAGGCAAGAGGAGGCCACGTCTCAGGACTGATGAGGGCTTAAGACAGATAAAACCAGTATTTTGTCTGTTGATTAATGGAAAAAATTACAAAGCAACTGAGAATTAGATTTTTATCTAACCTGTACTGGGAGAGCTCCATTGATATCTGTGGATCTGTACTGATTTTCATCGGTTGAAGATCTAGTCTTGACTTGAATTAATTCAGGCAGTAGTTTTTGTTTTGATTTTGTTTTTGGTGCTTTTTTTTTCTTGAAGGAAGGATTTGAAGATCAGGATTGATTAGCTCTTTTTTTCTGAATTGCTAGAGCATCTTTGGTTTATTTAAAATTCACTTTACAGTCAACAGTAGCTTTTGTCTCTTGTCCTCGTAATGTATCTCTTAAAAGTTCTTCTGAGTGACAAATATTGAGAGAATCTTTGAGATTCTCAGGTGACTAAGATAGGATTCTTTCTTTAATTAAAAAGAAGAAGATTGAGTTTCAGGGCAATCATGTTTTGATATTCCCATATGTATCTAAAGTCACTTGGATTAGGAGAACTGGGCTTTAGTTTTTGAAATTAGACTTTGTTAAATTGAACTCTGAGAGTGCATTTTCCTATCTAACTAAAATATCAGTGGTTTTAGGTATTACAAGGCAAATCAACTCTGATAGATGCTAAATGTCATCTTGCTTTATGATTCAATTCTCACATCATCTCTTACTTTGCAAATGTGGTGCAACTCCATCAGACTCAGTAGAATTACTTTGGATTTAGACTGGCATGATGATGGTTAAAGTCTATCTCTAGTCTTCCACACCAATAAAGAGAAAGGGTTTGCTATGGTAATCAGTGTAACCAAAGCCAGTAAGTTAGAAAATAAAAATTCACACAGCAACATTGAAGGCTTTGGAGTTAGGCTAATTTATACCATGGAAAATATGACCTTCAGTTTTCCTGAATTAAAATACCATCTTTAGGGTATTTTCCTGAGCTTGATTAATTATTACAACTAATTGGAATTCAGAGTGCTCACTTCTGAGGCACCATACCAATAATAGCAGTGAAGAGTGTGGAATAGGATTCTTGGTTGAGTGAAGAGTTTTTATTGGCCAGATGTGATGGGCCAGCGTCACTGTTAAATATGATCATTTCCTCAGACCAGAGATAGCCCGTACCTTTTCTCTTCTCTTCCCTCCCCTACCCCTCCCCACCCCTCCTTTTTCCTCCCCCTTCTCCTGTTCCTTCCCCTTCCTTTCCCTTTTTCTTTTTGTTTTCACTGGTCATTTCTCACAACAAAGCCTCACGCTTTTTTCTTCAGCACTTTTTCTCCCATTGCCTTTCTAGAGTGATAGTGTAGTGATGGCTGCTCATTGCAGATGCAGGTGAGAAGAACTCAGCAGGGGTGAGGACAAGCTAAGTAAAGACTCTGGGATCAAGTCTTGCATAAAATAAGGGTCTATGACTTTCACAGCAACAAGCACACAGTACCACAGCATCTCCAGCAGTAACAAGTGCCTCTGCACAGAATAAACGGGCAGAACATCCACTACACTTTGACTCTTTTCATTTTGAAAGGCAAGGAAAGGTTATTTCACAGCGTGTAACTCCACCTTGGTCTTCTCCTCCAAACTTTTCTCATCTGCTCCCTCTCGCTCTTGCTGACATTGTATAGAATGTGGTCATAAACGTGACAGAGAAAAGTCCACCATCTTGCTCTTAGCAAACTAAAACAAATGAAAAAAATGTATCTATTCCACAATTTGCCTTGTGGAAACTCAAGTGCAGTGGATGGTGGCTGAAACTGGAAGTCACTGAGAGTCACTGAGATAAAATGCTTGGTAAATGGTACGATGGTTCTTTCGACCTTGATAAGCTTAGCTGTCAAGGAAAACTGAGATACTTAGAGAACCTTGGACAAGCAAGTGCTGTGGAAGAACTTGACTTGATGTGTTTTAGCTGGTGGCAATTGCAGTGAAACAATGCAATGAGCAGCAACAGATAAAAGCACAATAGAAAAAGATATCTTTCAACAAACATGTAACTAACAGGTTACAAGGTGTCTAGATAAAATGGAGTAATAGGTCCTCTAATGGCTCTGATAGAGTCCAAGCTTTGTGCAACCAAAACCTACAGAAAGGAAGTGTCCTCCAGACAACAGAGGTTACCTCACAAGAAGGCTTTCTGATTTTCATCATTCATACCTCAGGTTGTTTAGAAAATCTCATTTGGATTCTCAGTTTCAAAAAAATATTCACAAGCTCCTCCTCAGCATTTCCTGAAAACGAAGCTAATCATCTTCCTCACTAGCTAAGATGCGGCTCAGATTTCTACAAATGATTATCTTTTCTCTTATTCCATAGCTGATCATCCTTCATTTACATCATACTCCTCTGTTACCAGTGTATTCCTCACAGACTTGCCTTTGGTCCATAGTAGCCCTGACATCAGGTGGATTGGCAGACAGCAACTCCTTATGGCAAGCAACATGTGTGTAGTTGCAAATGGTGTCCTAACTCTGCTTGGAGCCCAGGTCACAGAGCAGAATGCAACAGGAACCTGCATGCCTTCTTACTGCCACTTGTATGACCTTCACCACGACAAACAATATCCTACTTTTAAAGCTGCGTGCTTTAAAGCTTTGTTTGGAAGAAGAAATGAGATACACTGGTATCCTGCTGCTGAAATAGTGTCACAGATGTAGAGTGAGCTTCTTTGCTTTAAAAATAAATAAACAAACCTTCTCCGAGGAGGTCTCTACAAGGGCCCTCAGAACTAATTCATTGGGGCTGGGATCCCGTGCTCCTGATGAGCCAAGGCCAAAGTGCAACCTGAGCCAGCAGGCAGTAGGGCTGTAACATGCAAATATCACACGGGGAATTCAACTGAAAAGTGTGCCCCATATGAAGCGGACAAATTGTGTTCTGACAAAGAATGCATAAAGCCAGCACTAATGACTGCAGAACAAGTGTTACTGACAAGTTAAAAATACTTCCACTGATATGCAATAGACTGCCCTATGACCCAGCAGATGTAGAGGAAGTTTGGTCATATCCCTGCCCCAGGTTAGGAATAAGATGGAAATGGACATAGCCTTCATACATGAACATTCAAAGTACATCGATAGTTGATTTTGCCCATGCTTCTGTTTTTACCTGGAGTCCCATTCAGAAGTAGATGTGTAGCAAACACCTTGGAGGAGCTGTTCACATCCATCCACAGCCCTAAAAGGCTGCATACACCAGTGGGAATTGCCGTCAGCAGGAGATAACAGCAAGTTTTCTGTAGTGCTCTGTTAATGATGTAAACTGTACCTGTTATTCAAAATATACTGGAGACAACTTGACGTGTACATGTGTGTGCTTGTGTGTGTGTATGCATGTTTAGGGGTGAAATTTCAGCATTCTCATACTCTTCTATTCCTCAGCACTACATGGTTTTTTTTTTGCTTCCACCTTCTGACTGGCTTCATGTGATTTAAAGTGGCTGAAATATGTAAAGACAGCGATTGTTATTGTGTCATGTTTACATGCATTGATGTGCAGTAGAAACAGGGAGAAAGTGATTGTGGTCAAGTAAACTACTGTAGGATAAAGAGAGATAAATAATTCAGATTCTCATTATAACGGCAGAGTACAGCTCCCATAGAGTGGAGAGAGACTGTCTTTGTGTGAATTGATATGCAGTAGCTGTTTAGTAGCCACAGCATGTAATCTAGCATTAGTATTAACATAAATCAGTGGCAGGAATTAACAATATTTCTAAAGTCTTATATGATAACTGGATCCACACTATATTGTTTGGTCCTCCTGGGCATTTTAATAATCACGTAATAGAAATGTTGGAGTAGCTGAGATATTCTTTATATTGCTCTATGAAAGGTCTTTAACACAATGTCTTTAGCAGACAGTTTTGATAGAGTGTGTTGTACAAAAAGAAATATGCCTATTTTGGTAATATGGGTATGTTTCATTAGCTCAGCCCGCAGCGATATGACATTACATTTAAAAAGGAATACAATTAATAACAATGAGAGCGTTTTTTTAGCTCTCAGAGTATAGCTGGAGGAACTGAGCAAGGTGTCAGGGCAATTAAGTAGAGGCACTGTATTACCTTTGTCTGAGCACTCATAACATCATCCTGTCTCAGTGTGTTGAATAGGGAATTTCTTTGCAGTAGGATTCCTAATTTATTTTGATGTTTCCCATAACTCAGATAATAATAAGATGGACTTTTTTATTAATCTTTAAAATTGTACAAACCTTGGGAATTAGCATGTCTTTGGATCCGTATATTTTCTATTTTCCATAGAGCATGGAATGATTGTACAAGAGATACACACAATAGCTTTTCCGTGCTGAACTTAATGGAACTATCATATCAGCACTGTGGAAAAGAACAAAATACTGTTGGTGTATGTACAACACATGGATTAGATAACTGCAGTCCAGGGAAAAAGTTATACTTTGAGACTATTAAAATAATCAACATGGGTATTATTTTATTCAGCATTAACCTTTATGTTTTATGTTAAATGGCAGTGAAACTGGTGGAACACAATCCTTCCCTGGAGTAGCAGTATCCAGCATTTCTTTCATCTCTAAAGAGGCTTCTTAATATCCTGCAATCCTAAAAATGCTATTTCACCCCACTGCAGGTCAAATTTAATAACAGTAACAGGAGATAAATGGATTGGGCTCAGAGGAGCCTTCGACAGCTCTACGAATGGGAGGCACCAGTCTCTGCTCTCTGGGGAGAAGCATCATCAGGAGACAACAGAGGCATTGTAGAGGAGGACCTCTGCAGACCGAGCTCTTCCCACTGAGGATGCAGTCCCTCCCACTGGGGATCCATTCCTTCCCACTGGGATCCACTCCTTCCCATTATACTCATTTCCATGCCGGCAGCTCTGCCACTCATCCCAACCTGGTAGTGATGAGAGTGGCAAGGATGTAACCAACACCAAAATGTGTGCAATGGCTTTGAAAAACAAAGGCCTAAGGTGTCTCTCCACTGGGGCTTGGACTCTGCTTGGACTGCTCATACTCTCAAGGCTGTGACAGTTGTCTGAGAAACAGACCTATGCAACTGCCTTAGCAGAACTGCCCCTCTCCTCTCCCCACACATTTGTGGATCCCAGGCGCACCAACACCATTGCCTGGGTACCCAACAGAAGTGTACCAGAGACCACGGGACAATCACAGTCCCAGAGGATTAATAAACAACCCCAGAGCCATTCATGAGTAACATATTGCCCTGGACAGAGAATAAATTCCTAACCCACAGAGCTGCAGGTTGCAACTTGGGTAGCAGCACCCAGGTTAATGGCACACAGTGCCGGCTGCTTGGACCGTCCCCAGGTCGTGCTACCCCTGGCTCTGCTTAGTCCTGCACATATGCAGCAGCACACAGCTCCTGGAGCGATTAAATCACCCCAGTGTACCGGGGACGGCCTCCATCCCCTGCTAAGTGTTATTGACAGCCCCATCAGAGGGGTGATGTATCGGCATCCACCTCAGCCCCAGTCAGCTGGGCCAGGGGGTGACACGCAGTTGCCGTGGCAATGGTGGTGCAGGGTCTGCAGGGAGTGGCATGGCGGCTGCCCGGCGGCCATGTTGGCAGGGCCCCGGTGGAAGGGCCTCGTGCCCTCCCATCGATCTGCCAGGCCTCCGTGCTATCGACCGCTCCAATTTGCAGGAATTTATTGTATCGATGCAGAGCTGATTAACATTTTGCGCCAGAGCGGTTCAATACAGGCTGGTAACAGCTTTTAATGATTAATTGACTTTTATGATTCCGCCTCTGTGCTGTCAGTGAGCTGTGAACGGCGGGCATGCACGTCCCCAAGCCGCTCTCCGGTGGCACGGGGCAGTGATTGAGTGCCTGGGAAATTAGTGTCCTTGCTGTCTCGTTTTATGAAAGATAAATGCTATGACATTTAACGCAGACCTTAATTTAGAACAGAACTAAGCAGATCATTTTGCAATTTAATCGTAAACAGGTAAATATCAAAACTTGTTTAGCATTTCACAAGTTAGGTGGACACGCAGCAGAGGTAAAGTGAAGTAGGCAGCAGAAGAATAGCAGAGGTAAGGATAAGGTAATGAGACTTGGAGCAGTGCAGTTTTAATGATAATGGCAATACGAGTGCAGACAGTATCGTATTCACGTCTCAGGTTTGCTCTTCCCACATGGCCATCTCTCTCTCTTTTATAATTTCATTCACTCTTCCTACGCTAATTGTAAAATGAGGGCTTCCGACACATGACATATGAAAAAAAAAACAACCCTCACCTACAGTTAATCTGTTACCTAAAACAAACATAAACATTATGGAAAAAAAAGTGCAAAGGAAAACAAAAATTTTATTATACCTCCATAGTAACTGGGAAAAAAAAAAAAAGATTGTCTGGAAGGCTGTGTGCTGTCAACTTCTACCTCTCTGCCTTCGTATTTATGGCCTATTCCTTTGCATTCACTTTAATTAAAAAGATTGTAAGTTTCTTTTTAAATAACTGTCTAAACAAAATGTCATATTATGCATGTTTATACGTACAGAAGCTAAAATGGCATATTTTGATCCTCTTGGAAATTTTGTTCTCTGCCTTCTCACTACTTCATCATCCAGAGTATTTTGCTGATTTGCAGAGGAAATGAGGACACAATGGGCCAGATTCGTAAATCATTTAGAATGATTTAAGAACGATTTAAGAATGATCTTCCACTCTGGAAGAGCTGGAGAGGTGCCGAATCTCCCCATTCGAGGATTCCCTTGGCACGAGGAAGTTCCCAGCTCGTACAAAGCTGACAGAGCCAATTCCTATGCCATCTGTTCCCACACAACCTGTTTAGAGGAGTCTAGTAGAGGCGGAGTAGGGGTGCAATTGAGGTATTTTTGCATTTTCTCTCTTCCTTTCCAAGCAATCCCATGGGGGCTGTAGCTGACCTGTTAGAGTACATCATGAATCCCAGAAACAGAAAGCTGTAGCAGGCTGCCTTGCAGTGCTTCCCATCTTTTAGAGCTGCACTCTGTGTTCCCTTTGTAGATTATTTGGGATACGGCAAGGATCTGTGCAGAAGAGTCCAGATTCAAAAGCCCTTCTTTTTCAATCTGAATCACATTATGAAAACAGCTGTCAAGATGCAGACAAAGAGTTAAACCGCAAAACTGATTGGACACTAAACTCAAAGGAAAATGAGAAAGGGGACAAACTTCTGGAGATGAAATGAGTGCAGCCATATCTTAACCCAGATCAGCAGAAGTCAGAAGAGCTTGTCTGATAACCATCCTCAGTGCTGCTGAGCCAGATTAGTTACCTGGAAGGGAATGCTTAGCTCTTGAATCAAAATTCACAGTGCTGAGTAAGACAGCTAGCTAAAGCTCTGTGTACACTGGATGTTTGCCTATGGATCTATCCTGATGAGCTTTGTGACCCCCCTGGAGCTGGATCAAAAAGACATGTACTCAGGCATAAATCTCCACTGGAAAGCACAAACTATCAGTCAAGAGCTAATAAGGGATGGTTTTTTAAACCACTTCTCAATTGGTCTTGCTTGTTATAGTGCCACCTGACAGGAGGAGCATTCCTCTTTCTCTTCAGGACAAAATCAGGCAGTCTGGCAGTGAAATGGTTCGCACTGTCCTCAGAAGTGAAGCAAGGACAGAACCCAGGTAGTCAGCCTGTATCAGCAATGAGGTAGTGAGTGTGTGCTGAGGAGCAGCCTTGAGATGTTGTTTCTTTGCACTGTTTTCTTAGCAATGCCATTCAGATACTTAGATCTCTCTCTCAGCCTGAGCTTCCATGAGACTGGTACATTTGGCATGTGACAGCATACCACACTGTGCATGGGAAAGACCAAGAGGTGCCTCACAGCATCCCAGAATACAGTTTTCTTGCCCCAAGAGAGAGAAAGCAGAGCAAGTCTCCAGGGCCATTCTGGCCACAAGAAGGAAGGGGAAACAGTGAATGGTGGCAGAGAGCTGTACTTGGATGTCACTGAGTGACTGGAGGAAAGACTGCTAGTCCTGGGAGGAGAAGCATACTCAGAGTAGCATACTCTGACCTCTCACTTCATGTCATCAGTCAGCGTGCCTTTTCAGGACACTGGTTAAATGGCTGTTAAAATAGCCCATTATAATCTGGGCAAAGGTCAGTCTAAGCCACAGCGCTCAGTTTGCTTGTTCTAACAGCTAGCCTCCAACAGTTCTTGAGTATGTCCATACAGACTGCCTCTCCACTCCATGATTTGAAGATCCAGCCTAGAGTGTGCAATCTGACATTTAAGATCAGCAGTGAAAAAAATCCTGAGCTAGGTCACAAGCTTGAGGTGAGGTTCACAAAATGTGCAAGTAGATAAAGCTCAAATTCCCTACACATTGACTAGCACTTAGAAAGCAATCATGCATAGATGAGTGCATTGAGACATGCCAGCTCTTGCCACATCTGGTGACCCAGCTGCAATCCCACAGCTATGTGACTGTACAGCTTCAGCAATGAACCTGAGCTAACAAGCCTTATCTCCTGGACTAGAATACCATATATCCATGTGGCCTGGACTGTGGACAGAACAGACCTGTCCATCTGCACATGAATGTAAACACACTCAGAATGCTCACAGCAAATTAAGTGACCTGCCTTTGGAGCTAATAGGAAATTCCAACCAGGGAGTTTTGATCCTCATCAGAGCTGCAGTCAAGTATGTCTCAAACATCAGCTTCTGAACTGAGCTCCTTCTCCTGTCCCTAGCTACTTAAGATGCACATTTTGAGACCAGTGTCTCTTCACTTTGTGCCCCAGAAGTGAGACTCCCAACCTATTGCAGCAGACTCTACACCAACACAGAGAAGGCGTTCTCATCAGAAGGATTTAGGTGAGAGTGAGAATGCATTTGTTTGCTCCTTATCAGCTGGGTCACTATGCAGCCCAGAAGTCACAGCTCATGTAGTCAGAGGGAGTAGAAAGGACTGTTCCAAGTGGCACAGGTAATGAGTATTCCCACTGAGAATGGGAAGCTCTGAACCCTGGTTTTCACTCTGTGCCTGTCTACATGCAGTGCAAAAGCAGTAGCTTGCCTTTGCTCTGTTTAGTTCCACGATTCCTGACTTTTCATGTGTACCATGACTAACTTCACTATGAAGTATGATGTGGTCGTCTCCCCTGCTACCTCTTATCTCTCAATGAGAGTCCCCTTAACAGGCTTTCAAACTCTAGGCTAAAAAGAACTGAAAACTTTTATTTCCCAGAGTTCCTGCTGCCAGGCAATTGCACAAAAGGCAGACAGAAGTTCTCGCTTTTGAAAGGAAGTGGCTGCAAATGCTGAAGCCCAGAGTATATGAGACTATGCTAACACGGTATTTTGCAAACAGAGATGAGCCTATTTTGTACTTTTTCCAAGCCAGGTGGGGAACTTCTTTATTGTAAGCTGATCTTGAGCTAATGCAACTGCACAGCTTCAGGTTCAGAAGCTTCTAGTTAGCATCATGTGCCCCAGAAAGCTGCAGGGAATCTCAGTTGTTGTCAAAACCCAGAGTGTCCTGCATGCTGGCCCTGTGCACTGAGTAGACCTCCTCAGTTCTGATCAGCAGGGTATAAAGTAGGGAGGACCAGCCTGTGAAAAGAAAGAGAAACATGGTTCAACTGCAGACCTGTAGCAGAACCAGTTCAGGACGTAAGACTAGCAAGCTGTTGCTTTGTCTACCTCCTGTCGCAAAAAATAAGGAAAAAAAAAGAAAAAGAAGTCATAGCACTGCTTCAGGAAGAGCCCTGGAAAATGAGGCAGAAGCTTGGATTGTGGGGCAGAGTCTGGTGCCTACGTTTCTTTATTTCCCCAGCAGGACTAAAAGCCTTGTTCCCCTGACCCCTCCTGTTACGCCCCACATTCTGTCTGTGCCTGCTCTGCACCCTACCGCTTTCTGCAGCAGGGGAAAGCATGCCCCAGCTCTTCACCTGATAGGAAGGCTGTGTTCCTGTTCACTTGGTCAGGCTCTAGATAGGGCTTGCTGTATTAATGCAGTAGAATGGTACTGTGTACCTAAGGAAGTCTCATCTAGCAGTGTACATGCCTGAGAGATGCTTAATGAAGACGGGATGGTTTTCTGTATGACCCTCCGTATGCATATACATTTTGCCCAAGTTGCATTTTTGGTACATAGAACACAATTTGGGATTGTGCCCATCTTCATCATTAGATGTCATAAAGAAGTTTTGCCTGCTTGCCTGCAAAATAAGTCTTTTTAATTCCTGCTCTTTACGTAGAGAAGTTGAGGAAGCAGAAAGCGTCCCAAGTTGTCTGAATAGGACCGCAGAACAAAAATCAGAGCAGAAGAAGGCAAGCACTGTGGGCAAAATCTCAGCCCCACTAAGGAAAGACCCTGGCCCAGTTTCACTGACTTCAGCAGCGTTCTATTCTGTGGCTGGCCAACCACGCAGTCCTTCCACTTGTACAATGTTAATACATTGTATGACTGCTACAGAGGGCAGGGTGCGGCCTTCCTCCTTTTTATTAAGGCGTAGTTCATGCATTCTGACTAGAAAGCATCTTCTCTTTACATTAGGTCTTGTTTATCAGGAAATACAGGAAGAATATTACGTTGTTAAGAATGTGGTTCTCTCACAAGTTAGAATGACTGGCATTTATTCTTTTCCCTATCTATTCTACTACATTTTGGACTATACATTTGCTGCATTCACTAAATATTCCCCTATTTTGCCTCACATTTGTTCAGGTGCATGGCTAAGGATACTAAGGGAGGAATGTGGCAGACTGCATTTTTGGTGAAATCTTTGATTTTTATCAGTTCAAAAATAGCACATGCATTTTTTGAGCTAAAATAATATGCAGCACTTTGCCAAGACCAAGCATTGTTTTCTTGCAGCCACGTGCCAACTATTCCTCGATAAAATTCCACACATTGTCTTTTTCATGAGTTCAAAGGGTATTTACCAAGTGTAATTTCCACCTGTAGGCACTGTTTTAGTTTTGATTTTATGATTCCTCTTCCAGATTTACAACAGAATTTAATTAGGCTTCTTATAGATTTCTTTGGCAATTTTAGAAAAAAAAAATATATATATATATATATATATATTTCTCCTTCTTGATTACAATCCCCTTTAACTCACTGGATGTCCCAAATTATAAGCTTTGCATGGAATCAGTTGCCTTTGGCTATGTTTGGTATTATGTTACCTTCTGTTCAGTTAACGGTGTGGAGATAGGCCATAAGCACTAGAAAAACCTCAAAGCTTTTTGCTGCTGTTTTGAAATTGAGAAAGCAGAAACATAATTGCTTTTGTTGGATCACAATCCTGAATAGCAAAAGACTTTTTAAACATCTGCCCTTCCTTTGATTGGCTTTACATCTTCTCTTTTTTGTCTACTGCTCAATTATTCTGCATTTTATTCACTAATGAAAAATTCTATCCATAACAGTATTTTCATATGCTGTAAGATGACTGGGATTCAATGCATTTAATCTGATCTAGCCCTACAGAAAACCTTAATAGAATGTGACAATATATGTTAATTCTATGAGGCTGGTGTTTCCTTCTTGCTCGCGTAGTATCTGATCTGTCCCACCTACAATCTCGGTGCAATCTCTTGCAACTCTGACTTTTAACAGAGGCAGAGTCTGACTCCCGGGATGCATTTACAACACCTATTGAAGTCAAACAACATTGTGTAGCTGCATGGGAAGTAAATTCTGCTTTCTTTGTCACTGGGACCTTGATCCCGTTCAAATTTGCGGCAAATGTGGCATTAGCTTAAATTCCACCAAGATCAGGCACCAGAATCGTTCCACTTTACATGGAATTCTCTTTGATGAGAGGACTCGTGCGTGTCTTCAGGCGTTGACTTCCCTCTCCCTCTTTGTCACTCCTCGAATGATTCGATACATCTCTCTCTCTTTTTTTTTAAATACTGCTGTCAAATACCTGCCACGATTAGCATTCATTCCCAGGGGAATGTAGCAGCCAGAAATAATGCTGATCCCGAGTGGACCAGAATAATCTGTTCATTCTGCAGGGAATAGCTATCCTTATTCAATAATAATATTGAAATTAAGAAATAACATTTCATCGTTTAACATGGGAAGACAATACAAATAAAAGTGGAATTTCCTAATGAGTCTGTTATTAAAACAGTATCTAGAGGAAACCTGAACGTTCAGTTAACTGAAATGTGTCTTTTTTTTTTTTCCTGGTTTGAGTACAATACTTGACATCAATACCGCAAGTATTTTCAGTGCTACCTGGGAATAAGGAGAGGATGAAGGCAGGAGGCTTTTGAAAAGTCACTTCTGATTTTGCTCATTTAAAGCCCGAGTATTTCAAAAGCAATGTGGGCCAAATTTTCAAGTGTTGATAGTCCCCAGTTGGATCCAGTTTTTCAGAAAGATTGTGTTCTCATTTACACTTCTCAACAGAGCATTTTTCCACAAGTGCTCAGCAGCCAGCAATTCTTTCTGGCCAGGAAGCCATTGAGAAATCCTGTCTTTTTTTTTCTTTTTTTTTTTCCTAGAACCTAGAAGGGAATGGGGAGCACTTTTGTAAATCTGTTCTTTAGACATTATAACTGATGAACCCTACTCCAAGAAAAGGAGTTTCCTCTCTGGACCTCTAAATGCAGCAGGCAGACCCAGCATAGCATAGCTCTACGCAGAGGCAGCTCTGACAGAATTCATCTGGAGACTGGAAGGAATGGAGAAATACCCAAAATACCTCCTGGAGCTGTGCAGTGTATGAGGACCAAGATTTCCACAAACACCAGAATGATTCTGGAAGCCCTTTTTCCAATGGAGTCAGTTATTCATGGCTGACTGGCATTTTAAGTGAATTATACTGTTGCTGCGGTGCGAATTCCACCCTTATCAGACACTAGAGAATCCACGAGGGAGAGCAGGCTTGGCTCTTGGGTGGATTCCCTGATACCTAACAAGGTATAAAATCTGGCTGACGCACCTAGTCTCTCTCCCAGGTGGATCACCTCTGTGTTGAACAAGAGCTGAGCGTGGGCTGCAGCCTTTCTGCCAGTGGGAAAACTGTTCGGCTTTCTATTTTCACAAAAATTTATGGACTTGATTATCTCTGAAACCTCTAACTTTCTGCCAGGTTTAGCTACAACTGTCCAATAAGTTCAACAGTTATTACACAAACATGCACTCAAGCCCGTATGCATCGTGCAATTATGTGAGCTGTGCTTCCTTACGGAGCGAGTCTAAAACACTCACTGCTAAACTCTGAATGACTGCAGCCTGCTGTGTCTATGAGTGCGTTGGGAAGGCTGTAATAAAGGACTTGATGGAAAGAGAAATTATTCTGCATCTCCTATGCGGGAGCGTAGCCATCAGTCGCGTGTTTCCTCCCTTCCTAGCCGTAGGGTCCCCCCATCAGAGGCGACCACGGCAGAACCCCTTTGGCGAGGAGCGCATCTGGGGGCAGTCAGGGGAGCTGGAAACGTTCCTGGCTGCTCTGCCAGTGTGAAGGGTTGGCAGAGCTTCTTGCAGTTTCCTTTCCCATGAGCAGCTAGCAGCAATCAAATACAATCTAGCCCTCATTATTTGCCGTTAGTTTCTTTGATTGTGATTTGGAAATACGTTGCTAAGGAAAGCAAAAACCGTGGTTAACTGATTGATAGAAAATAAGAGTCATAGAAAACATCTGGAGAGCCAGATGAGTACAAGCCATTGTTTAGCTTAATACCCTTACAATATTTGCTGCAAACAGCCAAGCTGAAGGGTGGATTCTTCATCATTTTTATTATGTGCTTATTCAAAAATATTAATGAATAGGCTTTGACGGCTATGTTTGATCCATGCCCTTTTGCCCAGACATTGCCGTGCCTTGGCTTCCTGAAGCTGCATAAAACCTAGTTATCAGAGCATAATATCAAAATTTAAGAATGGTCATACCGGACCATGCCAATGTCCTTCTAGACCCTTGCCATGATGGTGACTAATAGCAGATGTTCAGGGAAAAACACAAAGCCAAAAAACGCAAACACTGTTCCCCGATGCACCCTCCTCATGTCTAGCAATTAGCAGCTCAAGAAGAGGCTGAGGCAGAGGTGGATGCCTTTGTGTTTACTATGACCAGGTGGATTTCATTCTCCTGGGGCTCTCCCCATCAGTCTTTAAAGGTAGAAGCAACGAAGAGCTTATGTTTCACCTCAGAACATAAAAACACAGAAGGAAATACTACAACTGGAAATGTTAAAGGTCATCCCCGGGAAATGGGCTCCACCAAGTTGAAGAAGGATGTCTAATCCTAACTTCAAGAATGAGAGAATATGCTTCCAATTTGAGCTTTCACTATTCACTCTTCAGCTAATCGGACAGTGATTTGAAATCAGAAAATGGGAAGAAATTGAGTAGGAACAGAGTGCATCTGCCCAGAGCCTCCTTTTGGATGGGCAGGAGGAGAGGACTGCAGATTTGCAAAGGAATCTTCCATGGTCCCAGAAGGACAGGTAAGTGTTAGCATGCCTCCATGGGGGGAGGGGATAGGGGTGGGGAGAAGAGGATGCACATTGGATGCATTTTTTTCTCCCATTTCCTTACAGATTTTCCAGTGTTCCAGACTCAGCTACATTCTACATAGGTCTTTATAACTTGAAGTATTCAAAATATTAACTTTTCAGCAATGGCCGCTGAACATTTGTTGAGCCCTCAGCTCAGAAATACTGACTCCCAAGGAAGTTCTATGAACAGAAGACATCCACTAGAGCATCCACTGTAGACTGTTGTAAGTTAACATGGCCTATTACTGCCCTTTCTCACTTTGCATTTATTTTTAGCCAAAACTGGTGTGGTACTAAAGCCGCCCCTACTGAACGCCCTCCAAAGCAGGATGGACCTGGTGTAGTCCCTGCTGTCTGCTATTCTATTAGACTTTGTTCACTGCATGTGAAACCACTTGCCAGCAAAGCCACACTAATATAATACTAACAGAACCACACCAGTGGAAGTATTTTGATGAGCAAAATAATATATCAGCAAACAGACTTATTTTCCCCCCTGATACGGTTCTATCTACCTCAGGCAAAATTGTTTTCATGCTTCTGACTGACGTAGCAAAGATGGCAAAACTCTTTGCATAGACAAGAAGTCCTGAGGAAGGCACAGAATATCCTCTGTTGGCTCTGGTTGCATCTGTGTTGTCTCTCTGGGCTGTCTGCTTGAATGAGGGAGTTTGCTTTTAAAACTGTATTACTGGAGATGTGGTGCAGATGTCATTATCATTTTTAAATTCTTTCAAGTATTGCTTATTTAAAAATAGCACTAAGGTCTAGAACTTCCTTATGCTGTAGGAAACAAAGAGTAAGCCAAAAAAAGTGCTTTGAGAAAGATCAACAGATAGCCAAAGGATAGTCAGGGTTTGACCGCTGGGACATTTTCACTGAAAGAAGACCTTTTGAAGGACAGACTCCATGGGAAAGACTGTGGAAATAGCCTTCTGGCAGAACTGATAAGCAGAGCTTTGAACAGAGAAATGAAGGCTAGAGTCAGAGACTTGAATAATCTCCATGTGCCCATCAAACACCAGAGGAAAAAGCGTAGGTATGTGAGGATGTGCCAAAGGATAAAGACACTTCAGTGATTAGAATGGTGAAGAATAAGAAGAAAGTGTAAAGCGTGATGAGAGCTCTTTCATGTTGGCAATACAGAGTCAGGAGCAGGTTCTGACAAAGCTGTGGTATGGGGGACAGGAATATTTAGCAACATTACCTGTACCCCAAAAATTAGAAAACTATGAACAGTTTTGTCAGGTTATTAAGTGGGACAGGCATATGTGCTGGTAGCACAGCAGAACAGCAGTCATGGCTGGAACATTAGTTCCATTGGTCTCAAAGTGTCTGCATTACTCAGAAAAGCAGAGATAAAGGTGAAGTTTGTGGCAGAGAACCAAGTATTAATAATATGAAAATCTATGAAGAAGAAGCATGTGTAGAAGGGATAGCATTTGCTCCAGTTGAAATGATTTCAGGAAAAGGTGGCAAAAGAGAGTACTTGGAAAGTACATCTCCCCTGAGTTGATTCTGGTTGTGGGTAAAGTAAGCATTAGAGAAAGAAGTGCTTTGGGGTTAGTATCATGCAGGGAAATTCTTACCTTCCCAAATAAAGATTGAAAAATAAATGCTACTAATCGTGATAGAATATACACATTTCTGGATGTAGTAGTCAGCAAATTTCTTAATAAAACCATCAGTAAGGAGTGATGCTCTTCCTTTTGGAAACTGATGATTGTAGCAAAAAAAATAAGAAAAAAAAAAACCAAAACCTTGGCTCAAGCAGCCAGGGACTGACACTTTCTAATGGAATGGAATAAATAAATGAGCATATTAATATGGTTCTACATTTCAGAAGGGCAAATTTTGGTAAATTCATTGAATCGATTAGTAAATTCAGATGGATTGTGGAATCCAGGTATTAAACTGTGGGAGAGACCTGGAGCACTGATCTGCTTGACTAAGAGTTATAGGAATCTGAAGAAGACACGAATGAAAAAGCTTAGTTGTGTTACTACTTCAAGAAAGGTATAGTGTATTAGTTCATCTCTTTTAAAAGGAAGCCCAGGTGATAAGCAGGAAGTGGAACAAAGTGTAACCAGAAAGATTGTATCAAAGTCCATGAGAACTGTCTTAGGGAAGATGATATCCCAGACAGAGAGAACAGAGTGAATGCTGTGTATTTGCACTTTATTACAGTGTTTGACACAGTGGCACAGAAGACATTTGTGAGGTGGAGCTCTGAAGAAAAGCTATATATATATATATATATATATAGTAAGAATCCGACTCACAGCATACAGACACCACTGAAAAAGGCATTGCAAAGCTGGAGAGAAGTAATTAGGAGAATTCTTCTAAATGTGCGGACCAGTCTCATTTAATGCTTTCATAAATGGTTGTGAGTAAACTATCAGAAAGAGACTCTGAGATTTTTGATGACACAGCACTGAGAGGCATCATCAGTACAATGAAAAACATGTCAAGACCCCGAAAACAGGTAAAGAAGAAAGAAAGAAAGACACACACAAAAAAATGGGGCTGGGAGGTGAAGGGGGAGGGGGAGAGGAAGGGAAGGGGGAAGGAAAGGAGAGGAAGAGGGAGGGAGTGGGAAAGGTGAAGGAGGGAAGGGGAGGGGCTAACTTTGGTTCCACCAATTGCTCTGAGCTTGTAAGTGAAGGAGGATCTGGCCACACTACCTGAGGTGACTCTCTTGTTGCAGTGTGATCCAGCCTTCAAAATAACTAACAAAAATCTAATGAGACAGAAATACAGAAGTTCAATCACAAGGGGAAAAAAAAGAAAGAAAAAGAAAAAAAAAAAGAGATCTTAGCATCCTGCACAAGACAGTTTTTCAATGGTAGTACCTTAGAAACGTGGCTAACATAACCATGAGGAAATAGGAAGAAGCCTAAGAGATTTGGCTTGTAAAGTTGAACAGAAAATGCAGACTGAGAAGATAGAAGCTAGCCACAGACACAGCAGTGTTACAAATCAAAAAATATTTCCTACCTTTAGGACAAGTCAGTCCTGCTGTGAGACTCACCTGTCCTGAGCCACGGCTCTGGCAACTGTCTCATTTCCAGCCGAGTGCAGACTGTTCTGGATGCTGACCTCCCCAGGCCAGGCATGACTGATCCCTCCACATCCCACCTGCATGTACCCTTGGAGTAAAATACTCAAAAAAGTCTTTGGAATGTATGTGTCTCTTTCACCACAGCCCAGAACAGCAGCTCCTTTGCCTTCATTGCTTTCCAGTTAATGGAGTATCGCTAACTAGGAGAAGAGAGAAAATCTGAGAGTTCATTATAGTGTAAATTTAGCTCTGTACAAGCTGTGTGTGCCAGCACCCCAGTGTAACCACATAAGAAGGTATTCTATATGTTCTGCCAGGTTCCATTTTGAGTTTTGGAGATCTTTGTTTTATTTTGTTTTTTTTATGACCAGTCTCATGCTGCTTGGCATTTCCTTTAATTCCTGGCTCCTGGACTCATATGATTAAGGAGAAAATGTTTGAACGAAAGGGAGGGCCCAGCTCACTCTGTCTTGAAAAACTAGAAGACCTCATGCCTTGGAGAAGCACCACAAATGGCAAACAGAGCGGTGCTGAACTAAAGCTGCATTTCAGTCATCAAGACTGTAAATTGGTCAAATGAGCTGAGGCCTGGGGTTCTGTTTCCTGACTATTTTGCCACCAGCCACAGTGTAAGCCTGGCCACGCTTTTAAAAGAGAGCTCATACAAGAAATTCAATTTTATATGGTCAAAACACAGCCACAGACAGTAGCAATAGCTCACATTCACTAGACCCAAGTTCCTGAACAGTCTCTGCCTGCACTGGCCATAGAGAGGTAGGAGGAAATCCATCTCCCTGACTTCTGCCATCTGGTCAGGTCTCTGTAACTAAGCTAGGTGCTGGGGCTCCTGATGCAGTCAACAAAGCAACACAGACATCTTCAAAAGGAGGCTCATCCCTCCCCTCGATAAGTGCTTAGGTTACCTGGCATAAGTCACCCTCTGTCTCACCCCACTGATGGAAACCCAGGGATCCCAGACTCGGCCAGCACATTAGCAGTGTATGGCTGAAGCTCGTGAAGATAAATCCCATCTGCAGTCAGAGCTGGATCTGATAACTGATAAAGCCACATTTGAAATGCAGCATTGCTTTTAGAAAAAGGTATCAGAAACTTATTAGAATCAGATGTTCTCCTTAAATGGGCAGTCCCAAATGCGAAAGGGGGGAGGAGGGATAGTAACCCCTTGATTGTGAAATTACATGATTACTGAATGAATATGATTCTCCAACAGGCTGTTTTTAATGTCTAGGTTGTGTTTCTAATGAAGGAAAACATGTAGTATCGCTGATCCATATCACAGTGCTCTTGCTGTCTGCTATCAAGAGTAGGCAAGCCCTAAACACAGGATCTTTCAGATTTTTATTCATACCTGCAGACATAAAACCAGAAGGTTGTTCTTTCTTAAAATCAAAATAGTCTCTGTGCACTGTATCTGATTCAAACCATATTGCTAGCAAGGTGGAACCTTGAAATCATTAAGATTTTTCTATGGTAAAAGTTAAAGATTAGAGGGCCCTGAGGAAACAGAACACACAGGCCAAAAGTTTTGAATCCAAATATTAAAGATAGCCAGCCAAGTCAAAACATTGGCATCTACATGAAGGGGTCGTGAATTACAGAGGGACCGAGCACCCACTGAGCCTATTTATTCCCTAGCACTTCAGAAAACTGCCCCAGTTTGAAGTAAATACCATCATGTGGACACTTCATTTTTGTACAAAGGAATTCATATGCTCTTTGCCTTATTAATGGGACCCCAAAAGGGCTGGGTCCCTTGTCTTTTTCCACCGGAATGGGAAGAACGATGAAAGCAGGCTTTGAGGCTGGCAGAATTATTTTCTGTTGAATCAGAACGAACCCTCAAGGGGGGAAAGAAAGAGGGGAAGGCATCACATGATTCACCAACAGCTCAGCACCAAAACCACCACAACCTCCGCAGGACAAGAATCAGAAGCTTAGGATGGGCTGACTCCTCTGAGCTGCACAGCTGCTCCTGCCCGTGGTCCTCCTGGGACTGCCATAAGAAACACATTGCCTTGAGTTATCTCAAGGAGCTGAACTCGTCTTTCAAGTATGACAAAACTCAGAGCACTGAAATGATTTCAAAGCCAGAGTTTAACTCCTTTGAATGATAAAGCCCTGAGTTACTCTGGATTATTAAGTAAATGAAAATAGGTGTTATATTTTAGATCAAAATACAATCTTTATGTCCCACCTGAATATTGGCTAGTATACAGCTGCAGGTCGTCTCCCCCACTAAAGCCAGGTGACCCTTCCTCATCTGCAAGCTGTGACAATGAAAGGTGCCACCTGCCATCCTTCGTAGCCACTCCTCATGGCACGGTGGCTTGGGGCACCTGGAGGAGCAGTGCTGGGGACTCCTCTTTGAAAGCCATCGGGATTGCTGTCCTCCAGCTGCTCTTCAACTATGAGTGGAGGAGAACCTTTTCCTTCCTCAGTTTAAAAGATCCCCTCAGCTGAAACCAATACTTCATCTTTGCCAACATAACCACAAACCCGGGCTCCTCTGCTGTTGCCATCCTTCGCCAAACAGCGTGGCTTTGGACAAGGCACAAAAGATTTGTCTGTGCACACCTCGGCTCACAGTATAGCGTGTGCCTGTGCCAAACACAACAACGGGGATGCCAGCCCCGGGGCAAGGCACTTGAAAGTTAAGTACTGAAACAACTAACTTTTTAGACATGCAAATCCTTTGCTGGATGTAGTCATAAAGCTCTCTTCTTAGGTGGTTAATGAAAGAGAGTGTGGCTGATGTTTTGTGCTTACTCCGGGACACCCTACTCTCCCTACAGGAGGCTGTTCTGTTGTCCATACCCCTAAAATTACGTTCTTGTTTCAGTGCAGACAGAAATCGCTCTTCCTCCCAATTATAGAACATGACAAGAATTCCCAGGCACAAGAATGAACATCTATTCCCATCTGAGGATACACACATTAAGAGTTTCCATTTTCTTACCTATAAAAGCAGTTCAGTGGCAGTGCTTTGCTTCATTTTAGCCATGTGAAATTTAAGTTTGTGTTTATTACAACATGCAGTGTGAGGATGTTATTTTTTAATTATTAGCGCACAAAAGGTGTCAGAAGTTCACAAGGGATGGGAATCATAAAATCACAATTTCACCTTTGAAAATGCACTATCTGGTACAATCGGACCACGCAGGTGACAACTGATGAGGCAGTTGTTACCAACTCTTAATTATCTGGTCTATGTAGTGGCCTGTGGCATGGCACCCTCTGAAGGGATGCATCCTGGGCACCTTGCACATCATGTTCCTTCTGGTTTGTGGGAAGCTTTTGCTGTACATGACAAAGGAGAGATCACCTACATCTGCTTCTGGCTTCAGAACTGAACTTGTTTGACAATTTTTTTTCCCTGCATGTTTTGTTGCTCTTCTCTTCAGAGGGTGAAAACAAACAAGGTGGGTAAATCACATTTCAAAATGGCATGGGTGCCATTACAGATGTTTCAGATAGTACATCAAAATAAGTAGGGATATAGATACTCAGTAGGGACTGGAGTCCACATATAACAGAGGATTTAAGCCTATTTGGGCTTTTATAAAAGTCTCTACTGTGCTTGGAGGAAGCCAGGGCTTCACACAGCAGTTTGCAGCCCTCGGGGTTCCCTGATTTGCCTGAGCAGTGGCACACTTGGGAGTCATGAGAAGTCAGTGGCACACAGGTGCCAACATCACATGGGCCAATGTAACCCAGCCACTTAAGTCACATGAAAATGCCACATGCAGGAGTGATACCCAAGGGCACCAGACAACTTGGGTTGAAACATCAGTGCAGTTTTAGAGAGGGTGATGCAAATCACCCAAATCTCTAAAGTCCAATGGGGGGTTGGACTGGATGATCTCTGGAGGTCCCTTCCAATCCCTACAATTCTGTGATTCTGTGAAATAGAGGTTGCATTAGCAGTGTCTGCACTGGCATTTTAAGACTGGACACACAGACAGAAAGAGCTCTGGGCTGCTTTGGGCTTCCCTGCCAGCATGGAAGAGATGTGCAACCACCACAAAACTCCTGCGTGTCATACATAGAAGATTCTGCATCCGTAAGAGAAATACAGAAGCAGGGTGAAAGCAAACTTCAAATGTAACAAAAAAAAAACCCTACCCTGGTTTGGCAGAAGTGACTGTATTCTCAGAGCCTCACTTAAGATGCTCGAAGGCGGCAAGAGACGCAGAGAGACAAGCACGTGGAGAGACCTTATGTGGGCCGAGCCGAGCCGAGCCAAGCCTAGCAGCCCCGCTGTGCCTTGCCCTCGGCGGAGCGGCACGGCGCGGAACAGCCTCCGCCTCCCGTTAGATGGCGCTACAGACTTTCCAACCAAGTGTTTAAAAAAAAAAAAGAAAAGAAAAAAAAGAAAAAAAAAAGAAAAAAAAGAGACCGTAGTCTAATTGTCCGAAACGGGGGAGCTGAGACGTCCGGCAGCTCGATACCTGTTCCCCAGGGATTCGCCCGGGGCCTCCCGCACCGCGCCGTGGGGCTTCGGTCTCGGGGACCGGGGGCGGTGCCGGGACGGGGCGAGCAAAGCCCCGGCGGTGAGGTGGAGACGCTGGGACGGCTTTTTCTATCCCAAAAGTGCATGGGACATTTGCGGAGCTCCTCGGGGTTTTGTCGGTTGTCATTTTTGTCAGTTTCGCGTGTTTGTTTGGGGTGGGGATTTCGGGAGCCCCGCGTCTGTGGACTCTGCTGTGCCACAGTCCAAACCGTCCCGGCGGTGTCCCCCGGCCGCCCCTCTCCCCGTCCCGCTGCCCAGCTTCGTGGCACAGTGCAGAGCCCGAACCCCATCCCCCCTCCCTTCCCCCCCCCCCCAATTCCCTCCGTTCGGCTGCGAACTTTCCGGCGGGGTGAGTTCTCCTTTAAGAAAAGGCACCGCTCCTTCTGCATATTGAACACTGTTTGTCTGCAGCACGCAGATGACGCGGGGCCGGAGCGGGACGGCTGGGGCGTAAATCACCGCGCTCTGCAATGGCCCCAGCGGGGAAGCCCGTGCCATCTCCCCATGTAAGTCAGCACCGGGAACTGGGAGGGGGGATGCTGGTGCCAGGCGGGGCGGTGAGCAGCCTCCTTCCTATCGCAGCAGCGATAACGCTCTTTAGGGTCGGACATCTCGTCGTTTATTTCCTCGTCTCTCAGTTTTCCGCACTCTGGTGCCGCTCAGTCCAGCCAAGAGTGGCTCGGCGGGGCGGACAGGAGGAGGGTCTGGGGGCTCCTCCCTGCACCCCCCGCCTGTGTGCATGTGGGCAGAGGAGCTCCGGGGCTCACTTCAGCCCCGGGGAGGGGAGCAGGAGCAATCGTCACACCCCGAGCAGCACAGGGCTCGCCCGTCCCGTCGGGACTCCCCTCCGCCTATGGGATTAGCCTGGGGCTGCGCTCGGGAGGAGGGAGGGAGCGCGGAGCTGGGCTCCCAGCGGTTCCCCGGCTATTAGAGAACGAACTCGTTGCAGTTCGCCATCCGAAGTGCGGTGCGGTGGAGGCGTGCCTTCAAACTGAGTCGCTTCTCGGTCCGCACTGGGAAAAGCAGACATGTGTCCTCAATTGTGCCGTATGAAAAACCCGACTAGGTACTTTATGATTCCATCTGGAGAAATTAAAAGCCCGGAGCTGTAATGTTTATTCTTACATAGTTTACAAAAAAAAAAAAAAAAAAAAAAAAGGGGAGGGGGTTTGGGGGGGAAATGTGTGAGACACATGTCTCCGCATAGAACCAAAGTGCTTTCCCTTCTGGTTAAAAAGTTGCATGCAAATGTTTTCGTTTGAGCGCTCGCCGCCACCTGTACTTCTGCTTCGCGGCGAAACTTTTCCCGGCGCTGGTGCGGCGGCACCAGTAGTCCTTATTAATGAATTAATTATTATTATGGCTGCTGAATTGACTTAGAGTGCTTCGGAGGCCAAACTAATCCATGTTAATCAGTTACAATTAATTGTGTTTCAGCTGCCGCTTTAAACACGCTTTCCAAGATAGGGGAAAGAGGAGGCTGCGGATGGGGAAGATGCGCTCGGGTGTTTCCCCCACTCCTCCCCCCCTCCCCCGGCACCACGAGGCTTGGGTGAGCGGCACAGCCCTGTCTCGGTGCCCACGTCGAGGTGCGCAGAGGTGCGAAAGAGGAACTTCGGTGCCAAACCGCTTCCCGGAGCAGGGAATGCGGGATCCCGGAGGAGATTTCCCTCCGGAGCTTGCGTTGTGCAGAGCGACAAAGAAGCATCAGGGAGCAGCGAAGCTGATGTGTGCCTCGCGGAGAGGCTGCATCCCTAGCTGGGGCTGCTGGAAGGAGGAGAGAGAGAAAAAAAGCCCCGCAGGGAGCAACAGCAGTTGGTTCTGAGTCTTGGGGAACGCCGGGGGGTTGAGGCGAGCACTGCTCGCCCAGGGGGAAGCTTGCAGTAGGGGTGCCACTCTTCGGCTTTTTCCTTAAGAGCGACTGCCCCCAGAGTGTGGGACGTGGGAAGGGGCAGGGGATGGAGAGCGGCCTCTCTCCGCATCTCCCTTGGCCGCGGCCACACGAGGGGTTCCCAAAGGCTGAGCTGCCCAAAACACAGCGTTGCCATCCATCCCACCCCACCACTCAGTATGATTCTTTTTTTTTTTTTTTTCTTTTCTCTCATGTGAGTCTGCCAAATGGCAATTGAGGAACTGCAGTCCGTCCCATCCTCTCTGGAATTGGGTTCTTGGTGATTATTTTTTTTTCAGTTTTACTTTTTTTTTCTCCCGCTCCGACTCTTAATGTGTTTTGCTGTTGTTGGTTTTGTTTTCTCATCTCATTCACTCTGCTCAACCTCTGCTGAAGACACGGAATCACCCTTGCCCTGTGCCTGCGTACAGACCTTGGTGGAGAGCAGCTGAAGAACCCAACCAAGCTATTTCTACCTGCAAGGGAGCAGAGTTACAGCCCCCCACTCTCACCCCGTAATCGAACACAGCCATAACTCAATGCAAACTGTGGGGGGAGGCGTTTTCCACGTGGCAGCAGATGATGGAGGAGATGTCCCACTCCTCGTATCTCGTGGGGTCGTTCCTTCCGGCTGCGGCGGTGCTGTACTTCTCTCAAAGGTGCGGGAAACACATTCCCACCTTTGGTCTCCCACTAAAGCGAAATGCTTTTGGCGCAGCACTCACCCTAACCAACTTTCTCCCCGTGTTTATTTCTTTGATTGCAGCCGGAAAAAAAAATAAAATGAAATAAAACTGAAATGTCCTCGCGTTCGTGGAGGCACTCTGTCGTCGAGGCGGCTCTCACGCATGAGCTGATTGCCGGGATCTATTTGCATGCAGCTGCGAGCCCGCGGCCCGGCTGCTGACCGCCGCGCATAAAGGGCCGCGGGGCCGCCCCAGCGGGGCACGGCCTGAGGGAGGGGGCAGGAGGCGGCAGGAGGCGGCCTCGCCCCGCGCTCCTGCAGGGGAGAAAACTGCCGGTACAGCTCGAAGAGGGACGGGGCCCCCGGTCCCCAGGCTGCAGGTGCAGGAGCCACAACGAAAGGATCTCCTGCTGGCCCAGGAAAAGTTCCCCCCCCCCCCCTCCCCGTCCCCGTCCCCCCAGCATGTGTCCAAGGGGCGAGGGCTTGTAGCAATCTCTCAGCGGAATTTTCAGCGCTTTGAAAATTCCACTTGTTTTGATGCTCTTTTTTTCCCCTTTTTAGCTGCCTCCAGCCCAGAAGGGACGAGGCAGCCCTCTACCTTCGAGACGAGGACTTTGGTACCAAACTAGCCCCCCAGCTCTCTTTCTAACACACACACACGCATTTAAAGGATGGATTCGGCTGCGCCCAGGACCGCTGCGTGCCCCTCCAGGAGCCTCCGTCCGTCTCGGGCTTTGCCACCGCGTCTCCTCCATCCCCTGGTGGTTCCCCGGACTGGAACCTGCTCCCAACCCGAACCCGAGCAAAAGCGGCAGCCCCGCAGCGCTGCTTCACGGGGAAACCCACCCCACGCAAGGGCAAAGCGGAGACCTCACGCACTCTCTCAGCTCCACGCATCCCCTCAGCAGCCCCACACCGTGTTTACAGCGCCTGGGAAAGGTTGTGGGGGGGTGATCGCCTCCCATTTGCCCCCTGCCCCGCGGAGGACACCGTAGGGAAGTGGCAGCAGCGAGAAGCGAGTGGAACAGCAGGGAGGGACGGAGCCGTCCGCAGCTCCTTGCGGAGCGGGGGGGAGGACGGGGGACTGTCCGCTTGGCTTTGGGGTTTGTTTCCCAGTGGATTCGGGACAATGGCCGGAGCGTATCACTCGTTTCCGTGGGCAATGCCTCCCAGTATGGCGTGAGGATGCAGTTGGGGGCCGAGGAACAAAGCGTACCAAGGTAACGGGTCCCCTCCCTTTGTTTATGCCATTGTTCGCGACGGGACTCCCTCCGGCCCCGCTGCGAGGCTTTAGCACGGACCTGGCCGAGCAGCAGCACCATGGGAGAACCCAAAGCAGCCCCACCGCCACCGCCACAAGGAAGGCAGCTAGCCCAAGGGCTGCAGAATACGATCTGCCTCCTCGGGGCCGCCGTCCCCACATATCCACCTGCCGTCCTGGCATCAATCACCTCCGCATCCATCGCCACCAGTTCGGGGAGACGCCAGCCCTCAGTCCAACATCGAAAGGAAGAGCGTTGCATTCATATGCACGCTGCCTGAGCGTGACAGAGCTCTCACCATCTTAACAACAACAAAAAAGAACCCTAACCAAATAATTCTCTTAATTACAATAACCTAACGGGTGCAGAAACCCGAGCGTTTGTTGACTCATTTTCTTCTCCTCCAGGTAGCGGATGGTATTTAAAGTTCAACACTTCTCACAGTGCCTTGTTTGGTTTAATTTCCCCGACAATCTCGGCGATTTCAGCAAACGGAGTGAAGAATTTTGGTACACATTTGAGTATGGATCTGCATAAAACACAGAGGAGAGCAGAAGTGGGGAGCAGAGGTTTTCTGGTTTTAAGAGGAGAAGGAAATATGTGTTTGCATGTGTGTGTGAGGGAGGTGAGAGTGAGAGAGAAACAAATGGAAACCCTTCCACGTCAGTCTGTGGCTTCAGCGTGGACTCTGGAACAAACATCTATTGGATCTCTTTGAGCAACGTCCTGCTCGGGCAGATGGGGCCCTGTTGTGAATGAGAGATCCGGAAGATGAAAGAAATGTGTGCAGCTCCAGCACAATCCTTCAGCCACCCATTCCTCCTCCCCTCCCTCCCCCCCCCCCAACAGCTTTTAGGAAGATTAGTTTCAGCTCTGCTTTTCTGGGCCCATTTTCTGTCGAGGAAGGGCTATCGCAGTGATCAATGCCCAGCGGTTCTCATTCCTTCTATACGTGGTAAATATTCGGGTTGCCTTGAACTTGGCAAGGAGGTAGAGAACGGATCCCAAACCCAACCTCTGGTGTCTACCTCCTCTGGCTCCCACCTGCACACAGACGGGTGGGAAAAACCCCAAAGAAACAAAGAAAAGCAGCCAAAAGAACCTCAGCCCCACACCCTCCTTAAAACCACGCACTCACTGGGTATTTCAGCTTTGGACAAGTGGTCTACCTGGCTGCGTGGGACCAGCCTGGAGAGTGGCTGCTCCAGCTGGAAGCAGAGCCTGCAGCTGAGCGAGCACCGCGCATCGGCCCGACGGAGCTGGCAGCAGAGCGTCGCCGAGCACTTCCAAAACTAATAACAAAAAGGTTACTATATATAAAAGCCTCACTACATCCCACACCGCCTCAAGTTGTTTAAATTTCGAGTTTATGCACATAAATATAGCAGCCATGCGGTTCCCCATTAGCCAGCCCTTGCTTTTTTAAAGAAATTCATTTCAATTTGAAAGGATGGCTCCGGGACCCAGGACAGTCAGCAGTGCTTGGGATTTCTGCACTCAACCTTGGGACCTCGGAAAGAAAGAGTCTGTCTGTGCTATTTCACACACACATCTCGGAGCCTTGACATTGGGTTTAGGAGCAGGCCTACCAGAGACAAGGGCTCCATCCTCAGCTCTTTTCCCCCCTTTTAATGCATTTCTCCTGTTCCCATCCCAGCTCCCTCTGAGGAGAGAAGTTCTGCTGGCATCCCGCATGTAGATCTTGGAGGGCACGGCACAACAGTGGGACCTGAAGGCACCATCCCCATAGGCAAGCAGTCCTACCCACAGGACAGTGAGGAAACACATGAGGTGCCCAGACACCTGGCATGAAATCCATCCGAAGCTGCCACCAAGGAAAGTTTGTTCCTAAACCAAACGCTCTATGGGGTTCAGTGCTGCTGTCGCTGCTGTTCCAACCATCCCAAGCCTACAATAAAGACCTCTACTCAGTATATGGCTGCTTTGCCAGTGAGTGTGCCTTGCTGAATCCCTCTATTTGCCTTGGAGGTGTCACGCTGATGGAGCTCTGCCTCTTTACCCCTGAATAAGAACAATTCAGGAAAGTTCTGTTTAGCTTTATTGCCCATGTAGCTGCAGAAACATGTGCTATCAGAAACAAGCCCATGTTGGAAGGTATCGTTTTCAACATGTGAGTGGGAAACATATGCACTGGCACAGTCCTACTGCTCTGTAAGGGCTGCGCTCAGATTTTGGCTTTTAGTCTCAACTCTGTTATGGAGATGCAAAATGGAAGGGAACGCGCTTATTTGTGCTGCATCCTCGTGATAGTCACCCTATAACCGTTAGGAAAAGAAGCAAAACACTCTGCTGGAGCTCTGGGCGAACTGACACTGGGGGGACTCGAGGTTTCACAGGTTCTCACTTCACTGCCTCTCTTCCCTTTGGACTTGTTATATAGGATTTTTTATTTTTTATTTTTTTGTCCGCTGCTCCATGTTTTAAAGCAAGTAGAGGCCAAATCCTGCTGGGAGAGCTCTCTCCCTCCATCACAAACTCACGTTTGGAAGATGCCTCCGCCTCCAAGCCAATATTCCCCTTCCAGAGGAGAAAAGAAAACCTTTAAAGAGAGCCGTGGGGGGGATTCCCGGTTCCTTGGTGACCTTGCTGCAGACAAACCCCATGGAAAAACACGTCTGTACCCAATCCAGTTCAACATGGTTTGGGGTCCATTCAACTGAGGGTCCATTTCAGCAATTTCAAGGGGTAAAAAAATAAAATGAAATAAAGGAGCAGGGAGAGTAAGTTTGGGCTTAACCATTCGCTGCTGAAAAAGGCACCACAGGCAAAGCCTCAGCTGTCAGCAATATGAGTGTGCCTGTCCCACAGGCAGCCCTTTCCACGAGGGAGGGGACCAGAGGCACACAATGGTAAACAAAAAGCTCTGAGCTCTGCCAGCAGCACCCTGTGCCCACACCATGTACAGTGCCCGGCCTGCTGGGATGGCAAACAGAAACCCGGGCTGGGCAGGGGGGTTTGGGAGTATTGGAGGCATATATACACACAGAGGGCCGTATGTGTGTATACGTCTTTATATATAGATCTAGATGTAGGTGTAGACTCTATGTTTAAACCCTCCTATATATACACACAGCCCTCCTCAGATGAGGTCATTTTCCCATATAGATGGGATTGGGTGAGCGATGCCAACATCCATCGCCAAGATCCTGCATCTCCGCAGATCTGAGACAACACCAAGCACACAAGTGGGACTACACTGGGGAGGGAGATACACACTCAAGAGACGCAGGCTGTGTGAGGGGTCCTTCAGGCTCCTCTCTTATCCAAGCACCCACTCACCACATACCCAAAGCCAGCTCAGACCGAGGCTGGATCTGCACCCTCAAGTTTTTGTCCCCCATCCCTTTCCACAACGATACTCTCTTCTATCTCACTATGGGTTTACACACAGATATATATTCCCCCGTGCCTCCAAACGTCTCAATGTTTTTGGATTTGGGAAAAGAGCTGGGGGGGGGAGGGGGGGGAAGAGATGCTGCCTGAATGCAGTGCTTGGGAAGCTTTCGCCTTCCAGCTCCGGGCGGCACCGGCAGACAGCTCCATTAAAAAAGTGGTTTTCCAGTGCTCTCGAAAAGCCGTTATTTTTTTACATCGCTTTTAGGAAGATGGATTAACAAAACATCGCGTTTCAAGCCACTCTGATCTGTAATTAAACGGAGGAGCCGGTTTGTATTCTCCTATGGCTTTTACAGAAGTTGCAGTGATCCAAAGTCAGGTTGCTGTGTCAGAGTGGCATTTTTATTAATGAGAACACAAAAAGCTTGCATATTCTTAGCCCGGCTTGAATTTAGTTGCTAAGCAACCGCTGTATGGTAATTCATCCGCGAAATTTAAATCTTTCAGAAAGGACGCTGCTCTCTGCTCAATGCTCGCCACGAGGAAAACAACCGCGTGGGACCCGCGGCAGCTGCCGCCTGGTCTCCCTCCGCGCCGGGACGGCCCCGGCCCGGCTCCGCCGCCCGCGGACTGCCCCCAGATGCCCGGGAGGCTGCGACAGGGAGGCGGGAGGGACCCGGTCAGCGCCGCCCCGTCCGCCCGAGGCCGCTTCCCACGCGTGGGCGCAGCCGACTCCCGGAGCGCGGTCCCGCTGTTGGCTCGGAGCGCGGCCGGCGGTCACCCCTCCGCTTTTTTTTTTTTTTTTTTTTTTTGTCTAGCCAAAGAGTCTCGGCCAAAAAAAGGAGCTCCCTACTGCTGTGTCATTGACACCGCGGGGTCGCTCGCTGCCTTTCTTTTCGCCTTTCTCGAGCCTCTCGTTGAAACCTGCGCCCCGTTCCATTATTCCAAAGTGCAACTGAAAATACCTCGCGGGGACGCGGAGCTGAGGCTCTGCCATTCTCTCCGCATTTTTGCGCTCCCTGCCCCGAAGCCGCACCCGGGGCCGTCACTTGTTGCGTCCCTTTGAGTTTGAGACATGGAGCGAACGGAGGGCCCCAGCCCGCAATCGCAACCCCGCACAAACATTGGGGAGCAATGCGTGCGCACCTGCACAGATGTACACAGCAGCAGCGGCTTGGAGGTGTCCATCATTTATTACAAAAATAAACGAATAAATACAACAAGACGTTGTTGCTTTCGACGGGATAAATATTTTACAAATATATCATTTAAGAAAACAAAACAAAACAACCTAAATCGAGTTGTTAAAATTATTTGAGATGTTACACTTACTGATTGAATAACCAACAGTATGTGCTACTTTTCGTACCAGAACCGATTAATCTCCATGTGAAACCATTCGCACAGAGCAGGTGACAAGCAGCGCAGTGTGCACACACGAGGCACGAAACACGAGGGTCTTTCGGGCTCATTCCGATGGGAACCGCCGCTCCAAAACCAACGCGGAGCCTTTTGCTCACCTCCGGACACACACGGACGGCGGCTGCGACGCACCTGAGGGGACGGAGTGGGAGCGTCTGGCCGGGGTGGGGGGGTGGGGGGTGGGAATGAGGAGCATAAAGTGATTCCGACTAGGGATGGCCCGGTCTGAGCGATGGGAACTTTGTGGGATGTTGGTTTTAGAGAGGGGGAAAAAAAAATTAGGAAGAAGAAGAGGGAGGAGGAGGAAAACGATACCGACTCAGTTCCACTCACAGAACACTGATATTATAAATGAAAACAATTACTAAGTGGGTTAGGAGATGCGGCGATACACAACAATATTTTCATTATTTACACGTGTCACGATACAAGCCCGAACGCAGCGCCCTCAGCTCTCACCTATCCCGGTTATCTCTGACGTTCCCAAATAAATTCAGAAGACTCAGTTAGCGGCGGAGGAGGGGGGGGGGGGGGGGGGGGGAGGGGGGAGAGGGAGGAGGAGGGGGGGCTGACCACGGCCTCACTTTTCTGTCACAATAACTCCGCAAAACGGGCGCATTTGGCAGAGTCCGCACAGCCGAGGGCTGCCCCGGCCCAGCCTCGGCCCCGGCAAGCCGCCGAGGCCGTCTTTTAACAGCACACAGAGCGAAGCCGAACTCCAGCCCTTTGTGGCCACACAAATATGGGCACCAAACACCACCGAGAGATGCGCAAAGTCCGTCTCCGTGGCTGTCATTCGCCTGCGAAAAAACCCGTTTCCCTGGCCCGGAGTTCCGGGAGGCAAACAAAGAAGCTCTGCCGTCACCCTCCTCTTTTCCTTCCTCTTTTTATCTTATTCTAAATAATTTTTTTTCCTTTTCTTTTTTTTCTCCTTCTTCTTTGTTTTTTTTTTTTTGTTTGTTTGTTTGTTTCTTTCCCCCTCTCTCCTTTCCTCTGTGCCAATGAGACCACTGCACAAACCCCCCGAGTGCTGCCATGTGTCGCGATCCAGCGATACAATACTCGGCACACGGCCGCGATTCACGGGCTGACACCGCCGGCTCCGACCGCTTGGGAGGGACAAGAGGGGAGGAAGGAGCCGTGAGCTCCGTGCCGTTAACGGAGAGCACCCGCAAGACTGCTGGAGGGTCGGCCCGTCCGCACCGCTTCCCCGCTCCGCAGCGCAGCTGCCGATGCGCACCGCGACGCGTTCGACGCACCGGTGTGACAGCGCTGCTGCTGCTGCTGCTAAGGGAGCACGGTTCACCCTGAGCCGGAGCCTCAGCAGCAGCAGCAGAGCAGCTAGAGCGTTGTGTGCGGTGGGCTGGAAGCAATCCCCTTGGGCACCCTTCCTGGGAAAAGAAAAAGCACCTTCTCCATACACCCCGCAGATAAATCAGGTACAGATCTTTCCAGAGACAGATAACGCGTCAAAACAACGCACTGCTCTCCCCCTACCCCACCTCCCCCTTCCCATTCGTTTGAACGACACCGAACTTTTGGCAGCACGGCCATCTCCTTCGCCCCCCCTCCCTCCATCTCCCCCCCCCATCCTCCCCCTCCACAACCCCCCCTTTCCCCATCTCCGCTCCGCAGCGTCACACGGCGCAGCCCCGCGGCTCTGCGCTGTCCCTTTCCGCGGGGCCCCGCGCAGTGGCCGCACTCAGCTCAACGCCCTCCGCCCCCGGCGCGGCCACCGCTGAACTTTTTATCCGGCCCCGCGTCGGATGCAGCAGACACAAGAGTCGTTCATTCTAACAAATTTATTTTCTCAATCGGCTCTTACGGAATCACTACTCAAATTAAATTACAATCAAATTATCACATCAAAAGATACCCTTATTACCTAACAACTGTCCATAGTTTCATTTCATTTTGATTTGTGCTCGTCTGAAAAAAACACGTAATACAAGATCTGGGGAAAAAATAAATTACCGTTTTGCAGCAGTTCATAGGTATTCTGAATAAAATATTAAAAGAAGTCATTTAATGAAAATATAAAGCAAATTTTTTTTTTTTTTTTTTTTTTTTTTTTTTTTTTTTTTTTAGATCAACAACGGATCTAACAATTCTATATTGCCGTCTTTTTGAAAAGTCTGTTTATTAAAACCTACCAAAAACACTGCTTGGAAATGGCAGTATTATATAATCACATCCACAGCACCCATTCAATCAAAGTTGGCAACGGATTTAGGAGAGGAGAAGTTCAGATAAGTGCAGCTGCAGATGCTCAGTCCTTCTAAATCCCTTTATCTGAATCAGTCCAGAAATAAAAAATAAAAATATTAATAAAAAAAATATTAGCAGTGGATTTTTTTTTTTAATTTTTTTTTTCTTTCTTTCCTTTTTTTTTTTTTTTTTTTTTTTAATGACTCTTCCGTGATGATTGGCAGCCGTCAGGAGCGGGACTGTGGCAGCCCCGAACGGTTTCCCTTCCTTTCGCTGCTCCCTTAATTCAGCGCAGTCCTTCTATGGAGCTCCAACTTTAGGGACCAGCGGCCTCTCCACCCCCCCTCCCCCCTGGTTTCTGTCTGTCCACCCCCCCCCGCCCCCTCCCACCCCCCTCTCCTCGGGGTCAGTTCGGTGTGTGGGCATGTATTCCCATAGTTTTGTTCTATAGCTATACCTATATATATAGATAAATATATATATATGTATTTGCCTCCCTACGCAGTCTGCTTGTTTTTAGTGCTGTGTGCATATTTTCATTATTATTATTATTATTATTATTTTTTCTTCCTGGAAAAAAACAACAACAACAAAAAACCAACAGCGAAACAAAGTGGCCCTTCTCATTTTGCGGAATATATCACTCCATAGATATCTATGTTCTCAGAGTGGGTGTCTGCCTTGCACCAAAATCCTACGGTTTGGCCAAGGAAAACAGAGGTGCTGGCACGCAGCAGGCCCCCTCTGATTGATCACATCGTTTTGCTTCTGCTTCCCTTTCTTTTCTTTTCTTTCTTTCTTTCTTTTTTTTTTTTTTTTCGGATCGCTCCCATTGTGAAAAATCAAAATTTAAAAAGAAAATTAAAAAGAAAGAAAAGAAAGAAAATAAAGGAAAAAATTTTAAAAAAAATTAAAAAAAAATAAAAAAGGAGGGAAGGGGTAGAAGGAGGGGGGGGGGGGAAAGTTTCCTTGATCGAGAGAAGAGCCCTTTGGGGATAGGGGAGAGCAAGGGGGGGAGGAGGGGAGAGGTGCAGACCCCATCGCTGCGAGAGGGGCTCAGGGGGGGATGGGGGGAGGCGAAAAGCAAAAACCCGAACAGAAACCCAAGGCAGAACCCACCCGGCCGAGCCCTCTTCCCACAGCAGCCCCCGGCACATCTGCAGTTTTGGTGCATTACGCATCTCCACCCCGTTCTCCCAACGCAGCGGAAACGCTCTCGCTCGGCTCGACCTTTCCCGGCGCTCCCTCTCGCTATCGATCCCGTATGGACAGATAGATCCAGGCGCCCGCCTCTATCCATACATATACCGACACGGGCGGCCCGAGCGAGCCCGGACCGCGCGCGCGTGTGTGTGTGTGAGTGCGTGCGTGCGTGCGTGTGAGTGTGAGTGTCCGTGTCCGTGTGTGTGAGCGCGGCGTTCGCCACCGCCGCCGCCGCCGCCGCCGCCGCCGGAGCTCTCCCGGCCCGGCCCCGCGGAGCCCCGCTCACTGCACGCCGCTCTGCAGTCCGTGGTGAGGGGGCGGCGTGTCGGAGCTGACGGCGCCGACCTGCGAGTAGACATCGTCGGGGGTCTGCTGCTGGATCCCCGGCGGGGTCATGCGTTTCTCTTTCTGCCTCCGATTGCAAAACCAAACCCTGACCACCTCCTTCTCCAGCTGCAGGCTGTCCGCTAGGTTCGTAATCTCCTGGGCGGAGGGCTTGGGGCATTTCAGAAAGTGGCTCTCCAAGGCCCCCTTGACACTCACCTCGATGGAGGTCCGCTTCTTCCTCTTCCTGCCCTGCGCCGCGATCTTGTCGATGCTGGTGGGGCTGCCGGTGGAGGAGTCGGCTTCCTCCAGCCACTTGTTCAACAAAGGCTTCAGCTTGCACATGTTCTTGAAGCTGAGCTGCAGGGCCTCGAAGCGGCAGATGGTTGTCTGCGAGAAGACGTTGCCGTACAGGGTGCCCAGAGCCAGCCCCACGTCGGCCTGCGTGAAGCCCAGCTTAATCCGCCGCTGCTTGAACTGCTTGGCGAACTGCTCCAGGTCGTCCGAGGTCGGCGTGTCCTCGTCCGAGTGCGCCTCGTGGCTGTTGACTGCGCCGTGGTGCGGCGCGTGGTGCCCGGGGTGCGGGTGGTGGTGATGGTGGTGATGCCCGGGGTGCTCGCCCAGCTCCGCCGTCTCGCCGCCGCGCACCAGCCCGGGGTGCACCAAGCTCTGCCCGCCGCCCGCGGGGCTCAGCATGCCGTTCACCGTGAAGCCCCCGGGCTGCGAGTAGAGGAGCGACTGCTGCTGCTGCTGCCCGCCGGCCATGGCGGGCAGGTGGGCGGCCGCCGCCGCCGCGCCCCAGGCCGCGGGGTGCCCCTGGTGCGGGGGGCCCAGGTGGGGCGGCCGGTGGTGCAGCGCCGCGCCCGCGTGCAGCTCCTCGCGCCCGCCGCCGCCCTTCACGTCGGGCGGCGGCGGCGGCGGCGGCTGCTGGGGGCTGCCCGTCATGCCCACGGGGCTGCCGGACCAGGGCGAGCCCGCTTCGGCGGCGGCGGCGGCGGCGGCGGCGGCGGCGGCGGCGGCGTGGGGCAGGGCCGTCACCCACTGGTGGGCATGGCTCAGCATATGGCCGCCGTTGCTGGCGGCCATGGCGCCCGGCATGAAGTCGCTCTGGACCATCTTGGCCGCCGGGTCGCCGCGGTAGCCGCCCGCCACCGAGGTGACGGCCACGCCGCCCGGCTGCATGCCCCCGCCGCCGCCGCCGCCGCCGCCGCCGCCCGAGTCGGCGTGGACGATGGAGCCGGCCGCCAGGATGCCGTTGCCGGGGAGGTAGGGGTTGGAGGTGGCCGCGGCCATCCCGCGCCCGCCGCCCGCCGCTCGCCCCCGCCGCGCCGCCGCCGCCGCCGCCGCCGCGCCGCCGCCGCGAGCGCCCTTGCCCGGCGCTGCCGGGGCCGCTGCCGGGGCCGCCGCCCGCGCCGCCGCCGCCGCCGCCTTCCCAGCGTCGCCGGGGCGCCGGGCGCGGGGTTCACCTGCTAGCGCCGCGCCGCGCTCCGCTCCGCCCGTCCGCCGGCCGTCCTGCGCTGGGCGAGCGCCGGGACTGCTCGCCTGCTGCCGCTCGGTGCTGCCGGTGCCGCCGGGGTGATGATGGTGGGGTCGTTGGTGATGGTTGTTTGTTGTTGTTGTTGTTGTTGGTTGGTTGTTGGTGGTTTGTTGTTTTTTTTTTTTTTTTTTTTTTTTGGCTTTTCTCTCTCGTTTTCCGGGGGGAAAAAAAAAAATAAAAGGAGATTCGCGCTTTTCTCTCCTCCGCCTTCTTCTCGCCCGACTTTGCAGCCGCTCGCGGGGAGGAAACCAAACAAAGGCTAAAAAGCGGCCGGGAGGGGGGGGGGGGGGACCGGCGAGCCCCCGCGCTTCGCCCCGGCGCTCCCCTAGGAGTACATCTCCGCCGCGCAGCCTTCCCCGCTCCGAGCGAAACTTTTCCTCCTCTTCCTCCTCCCGGCGCGGAGCGGGAGGGGAGGGGGGGGGCGGGGGGATCTCTCGTCCTCTCTCTCCGGCTCTCCTCTCCTCCTCGCTCTCGGTTCGCTCTTTTATTCGCAAGTTTCGCCGGCGTCCGGAGCAAACTTCCCGCGGTGATGCTGCTGGCGGTGATGATGCATTTCTCAAAGTTGCGCCGCCGCCGGAGCGCTCAATGCCCCGCGCAGGCAGCGCCTCTCCGCTGCCCTTTCTCCGCAGCCCCGGCCCGAGCCAGGCATGGTCTCTCCCTACGTCTCCTCGAAGCGTTCGGATTAAGAAAAAAAGAGAGTAAAAAAAAAAAAAAAGTCAAAAAAAAAAAAAAAAAGAAAAATCCCAAAGTTGGGTTCTCTCGGCACCTCGCGGGTTGTTTCTCCCTCTCGCGCTCTCTCTCTCTCTCTCTCTCGTTCTCTCTCCCGTTTCGTTTCGCTTTTTTTTTTTTTTTTTTTTTTTTTTGGTGTTTGTTTTGCTTTTTTTTTTTTCGCTTTTTTTTTTTTTTTATTTTAATTCCAGCAGTTGGTCGAGGGAGGAGGAGGAGGAGGCGGAGGAGGAGCGCCTTTGCCGGAGAGGTGTGCGTATGTGTGTGTGCATATATGGTATCCTTTATACACTAACTCCGGCGGGGAACTTGGCTGCCGGGCTGGCTGCGCGCACTGCCGGGGCCGGAGTCCCGCCGCTCTCCTCTCCCCGCCTCCCTCTCCCGGGCCGTGCCCGCTCCCTCCCCTCCCTCCTCCCGCCCTCCCCGCTCGGGGCCGCCCGGCCCCGCTGCTCGGCGCCCGCCCGCCGCCGCCCCCGCCGATTGGCCGCCCGCCCCGTGACGGACAGCGCGGCCCCCCTTCCGCCCGTTCCGATTGGCTGCCTTTTAATTTAGGCAAAGCTGGAAGTGCCCCCCCCCCGCTTCTCCTCTCCTTTTTTTTTTTTTTTTTTTTCCCTCCGCCCCCCTTTCCCCTCCCTCCCTCCTTCCTCCCATCCATCCGTCCCTGCCCTCCTCCCCTTAACTCTTCGCGCCCGGCGAGCGGGGGGGCGGGAGGGGGGGGCACCATAATTAATGACAGCAACAATAACAGCAGCACCAGAGACAACAGCACCATCACCACCTTTATGCTCCCCCCCCCAACCTATCTTTTTGCCCTCCCCCCCCCATCTCTCCCGGGATGCTTCTCCCTCCACCCCCCGATTTCATTCTTCCCCCTATTTCTCCCTTTGTCTGCCCCCGAGGCCGCCCCGTCGGGAGGGAAAGGGGTGGGGGGAAAGACAGGAGGGAGCCCCGAGCGGGCGGAAAGGGTTAAGGGGGGCGGGGGAAGGCGAGATGCGCCCAAGCGGAAACGCTGCGCACGGGCGGCCTCAGTGAACCGAGGGGGAAAAAGGAAAAAAAAAAAAAAGAAAAAAGAAAAAAAAAAAAAAGAAAAAGAAAAAAGAAGAAGAAAAAAAAAGGGAAAGTGGCGACGACAACAACAGCGCGGGCGGACGGAGCGCTCCGCGGGGACTGACGGCGCAGGGGCACCGCTCGGACGTTCGGTGTTCCCACGCCACGCGTGTGCGCCCCGGGGAGTGGGGGAACCCCGCGGGGAGAGCGGTGGTGAACCCCGACAGAACGAGGTTGGGTGGGGGATGGAACGGGGTTACTTTCCGTGTCCCCAAAGGTCTTCGGTTTTATTTCTTAAAATCCATAGCAAAGCCCCAACACAGATTCCATTGACTCAATGGGAGATCTCCAGGTGCAGCCGCTCGAGCGCTCCGTGCCAGAGCCCCGTGTTTTCCTTTCCAGCCGATTTTGCTTGGATCCGGCTCAAAAAGCCGAGCGAGTCTCGTGGTTTTGTTTACACTGAATGGGGAGGATAGGAGCGGTGCCATGGGGCCGTCTTTCATTAATATACAGTGAGGATTTTGTCTAAATTACCGCTATGAATTTCACAGTGCGCGCTTTCAAAAGCCGTCTCAGGTGGCCCGATGGAACGTGATAGCGCCTCTGCAAACAGATCCACGTCTGAACATAGAGGGAGGGGGGAGGGAGACCCTCCCCCCCAAATAATAATAATAATAATAATAATGTTAAAAACATACCCCCCCCCCCCCCCCCCCCCTCCCTCCCGAGAGCAGCAGCAAAATAAGGCTGCGGCGGGAGCAGCGCCTTTTATTTAAAAGAAAAAAAAACCCAACTTAGTTCCCCAACTCTTCCCGCCCCCTCCCTCGCGGAGTGTGATTGTTTTGTCTGGAAAAAAACCCAAAGTATAACAAGGGGAGAACAGTTAGTGCTGATTTCCATTTGCATAAATTTTCATATATTTTGGTGAAAATAATAGACGGGCGGAGAGCGGGGCTCGGCGGAGTCAGTGAGAGGGAAAAGCGGAGCGGGGAGAGCCGCGCTGGAGCCGAGAAGGCGCGGTGTGCCCCCGTCACCCCATTAAAACCCCAAATTAAAGCAAAAACGTATCTCCTCAGTGCCGCGAGTGCGCTCGGTAAGTGCTTGGCATTTTTTATCTACTTTTCTTGTCTGTTGGATGGGTGTTTTCAACAGCTTTAGGACAAGGCGGGGAAATCCACGGCAACAGCCTTAAAAAAAAAAAAAAAGGGGGGGGGGGGGGGGGAGAGGAAAGAAAAAGGAGAAAAAAAATCTCCACCAAACTGCACCGTGGTGAAATACTCCATCCAGAGCGGATTGGTTCCAGCGCTCGGGTGGCACAGCTCTTCCTCGGGGCTGAGGAGGCTGCTGGAGGCTGCTTCACTTTTCATTATTGTAACGCTCTGGCCTGGGGTGGGTGGGTGGGTGGGGGGCGGGGTGGGGGAGGTGGGATGGGGGGGGGGGGTTGGGAGAGATGAGGAAAGGTCTGGAAAAAGCACCTCGTTATGCGTGCGGAGGGCAGCGCGGGGGCGCGGGCCGGGCCGGCACCTGCTGCTCTGGGGGCGCGCAGAGGGTGAACGACGTGAGGAGGGGTTGTGAGGTCCGGGGGTGGGAGGGAGGTGAGCAGAGAGAGCAGAGCTCCTCGCTCAGGCCCGAAGGTGCCGGGACAGCGTGTCCAAAGCAGAACCCACAGCGCTTGGAGTCAGTGCAGTCGGTACCGCGCTGTATAATGTTGGGTGAAAGCAGTAGGCCCTGTAACGCGCTTGAAAACTTCTCCCAGCTTCGATATCCCGTGACGAGACTTGCCTTTATTTTCATTTTTCTGCACTATTTTCAATACATAGATATATTCCCCCCCCCCTCCTCCCCCCCACCCCAGCTCCCCCCTACCTCCACCCTCCTCCCCCCCGCCGCTGCTCTTTTGGATGGCACGATCCTCGCCATCACCCTAATTCCCTCGCATGAGTCCTTTGGCAGCGGTCGATGGGCAGATCAATGGGGGTTGGGGGGCCCGGGAGGTGTCGGTTTCCGCGCGGGGGGAGCAGAATCGCTCATTTTCCACTTCTCGCCGCCGCCCGGCGCTCCTTTGAGCGGGGTTAACTCTGTGCGCTCCATCGGAACAGATGCCGCATAGAGCTGCTCCCTCCCGATCATTTGTTTCCTTGATGGGGGAACATTTCTGAGCAGAACATATTGGTTGCCATAGAGAAAGAAATAAAAGGAAGAACACTAGTCACATTAAGCTATATGTTTGTGCACTGGGCTTTAGATAAAAGGGCCCCAGTTCGGCCAAAGAGAGCGCAGCCAAACCAGAGCCCCTCCGCTTCCCTCGAACCTCCTCGCTTTTCTCGGGGACTTTTACAGTTGAAACATGGAAGCTAATTTTATTGGTCCTCGTTAATTTTATACGACACGGCTTGCTGCACAAAACCAACTTTCCGAGAGCTCCCGGGGCGGCGGGAGGACGCCAGGGGGCGCCGTGGGGCCCCTCCCGGCCCCGCTCAGCCCGGCACGATGCGGTGCGGTGCGGTGCGGTGCCGGCACCCCTGGGAGTGCGGGGGGTGGAACTGCGGGATTGAGGGGTGCGATACCTCCGAGGGATCTGAGGCCGTCAGGGGAGTCAGGGCACCAATTGCACACAGGGTTTGTTTGTTTGTTTGTTTTCTTATTATTTATTTTTTATTGTCCAAATAAAGCGCTTAAGCCTGGAGAGATGCAATAAAACGTCCTTTTAATTTTTTTTTTAATTTCTTTTTTAGAATATTTAATATCTAATGGCTGTGATAAACCAGGAAAAGTAGTGTTCTTCTTATTATTTTTAATTTTTTTAAATTGTTTTTTATGCCATAAGCTGATGGCCCTTCCTTTCCACCCCTCCCTCTCTCTCCCCACGCTGCGGGAGCAGCTGGCAGAGCCCCCTCGGGCCCCCCCGCCCCGAGCACAGCGTGTCTGGGACCGCAGGCATTAAACCTGGCTCAGCCCGACGGCGCGCACGGCGCCGCGTTTCCCTTCACCAACGTGCGTGGGCTCAAGTCGCTGTCCCAAGAATCCGCTTCCCAACCCCGTTTCACTCCCATAGTGGTCATAAGAGGGGACGGGGGTGACACACGCAGCGCTTTGGGTCATCACTGTAGCTTTGGTCCAGCACCTGCAGGGGATGTCCCGGCGCCCCGGGGAGGGATTTGGGCCTCTTTGTCGTCGTCCCCCCTTCCTCCGCCTCGCCGGAACCTCAGCAGTTTCCGAGCGAGTGGGAAAGTTCTGTTCCTCTCCTCCATCAGGGAAAGCCCCATTGGAGCCCTGGAAACAGTACAGCCCGTAAACGTAGAGAGATCCTGGCGGGATGGAGCAAAGAAAGTGAAAGAAAAAAAGAAAAAAGAAAAGAAAAAAGAAAAAGTAAGCAAAGAGAAAGCACGGCCCATGGGAGTATGCACTTTTCACGTGAAGTGTCCGTGGGTTTTCATTTGGAAAACGGAGTGAAGACTCTGCGTGCACTGACCGTGCCGGGAAAGCTTTCGAGATAATGACGTGAACAAAACTTTCCACCTCCCGCACTTGGGAGCGATGTTCCACACGGGGAAAACACATGGCCAGGGCGCATTTCCAGCAGCAAAGCGGCCGCTGCCCCTCGACGGTCAGCGAACTCCCAGAGCGGGTGGCTTTGGAGACCACAAAGCTCCCCATCCCGCGAGCGCCTGCTTCTCCCCCAGGCTGCCTCTGCCCCTGCGTCTGGCACCGGCCCGAGCCGGGGTGAGCAGCAGAGCTGAAAGCGAGCAACAAGTTCGCTGAACACGGAGTTATTTCGATGGCTCCGCTGCAGCGGGCCGCGTTGGGGCCGTGCCCGAGGTGGTGAGGTGCTGCAAAGAACCTCCTTTGGCCTTCCATTAGCAAAGGTCCGTTTTGCCCGACGGGACGTCTTTGCTAGACGGGCATCTGGAAACGGAGATCGGGGACAGGAAACGTATTTAGCAGTCACTTACTTACAGAGGGAAGCGATCAGCTATCCGCTGATAGAACCGTGGAGACCCACAGCCTAATTAGCATGTACAAATTAAAATGTTAAACGTAAGGATACCTCCCGCATACAGCACTGTACGTAAAGCCCAGCCGCGCGGAGTGCGGCGCTGCGTTGGGAACGCGGCGCGGGGTGCCCCGCAGCTCCGTGCCACCCTTGGTCGACGCGCTCCGCTCCGCGTTGCCCAAACTCTCCCGTGCCGAGTCCGTGCTGCTCATGGCTGCGGGAGGATGGACGGCGCTGCCCGCTCCGGGGCAACAAGAAAATACACGCATTATTCACGCCAACAACGATAAGCACAATGGGATCGGTCCCTTTATTGTGAAAGCTCCGCTCTGCACCTTCTTTATTGTTTTGAGAGTCACAAAGCATTTCTGGTTTTGTGATACATTAGAGCAATAACGCGCAAAGCAAGAGAGGCTGTAAAGCGGGGTCCGTCCTTCGCAGCTCCATAACTGAGCAGTTTCCCGAGATGCCGTGCCAGGGCTCACCCCCATCCTGCGATGAAAGTTGCCCAAGGATGGAAACAGTCTCCACTGACCCGCGGTACACGGGATGGAAACCCAGTGCTCCCTCCGACGTTAAAATCTCGGGGCCGTGCTGTTACCCAGCAGCTCCTCGCACATGCACGTTTGTGTTTATAGGAATAATTCTGCACGTAGGAACATAAAAAAGGGGATTTGCAAGTTGGAGTCTGTCTTAAAAGACGGTGAAAACCGTAGCCCCGCTTTTATGAGACATGATAGCATTCCCATTTGCGTGCTCGCCATCTCAATGGCGTTTCACATGTGAATAAAAAAGGGGGGGTTGGGGGGGAAGAAAGATCCATATGCACTGCATAGATTTTTTTACGCGCATAGGGACGGGCAGTCTCGTAGTGGATAAGGAGGAGAATTGTGGCGCACTAGAAAGCAGTCCGGACGCAGTTTGGCGGCTCTGCTCTTATTATTACAATTTTTGCCGTCTGAACTTGGCCATTGTGTGAGGAGCGCGGTGCAGATTGCGGCGGGTCGACCTGGAAGCTGCTCTTTTTGGCACCGCACACAAACACGCACACGCTGCCGGCTCCGCTCTGCGTGCGTGAATGCAGCAGCCACGCTTTTACCCTGCTTTATTTATTTATTTATTTATTTATTTATTTATTTGATCTCCCTGTATTTGGATTGATTCAACCCGCTTGGGGCTTTCACTAGCCGTGCCTCGAGTTTCTACGTGCGCGTTTCACACCCGCTCCCCCGATCTATCCATTTGCTCTGCTGCGGGGTACTTCGAAGCTTTCGTGACGCATTGCCCCGCAGCTCCGCTCAACTCCACCGCAGCCCAAAGTTAACGTTATCGCCTCCCCCTCACCCCGCAGAGGATGGAACACCCCTGGCCCGGCGGGAACGGGGTGCAGGGGTGGAGGGATGTGGGGAACGGAGAACGGAGCCCGTGGTGGGAGGAGAGGGAGAGGGAAGGGAAGGGAGAAGGGACACGCACTCCAGGCACGCACAGCACAGCACGCCTGGTTTTGCCCCCTTCTTTCTTCTCCATCATCCCCCCCCTCCCCCCCCCCAACATCCTTCTTTAACCAGCGCCTGACAACGCGTTTAAGGCGTGTTAGCTGGACTCCCCGACCAGCACTCAGAGACGGAACTGCATCGTTTTTCATCAGGAAAGAAAAGAGGGAGGGAGGGACAGAGGGAGGAAGGGAGGGGGGAGACCCCCAGTGAGGACGCTCAGCCACCGCAGCGCTGAGTCACCGCGTCGGGGTCAGCGGTGTGTGCGCCCAGAGCAGCGCCCTGTGGTGAACCCCAGAGCACCCACCCTCATCTGCGCCCGGGTTTGACAATTCACACTCGGAATAAAGTAGCCCACGCGTGGCCTCTGTCACTATCCTTGGGTGCAGTGAGACCCGCATGTTTGGGGTAGAAATAATCATTAAATTGCCGTTTTGACCGCTTGGGGGTGAAGGGAGGGAGGAGCATCGGGTCACCTGGTGCTGGCCCCTTGCCTTGGGCGTGTGTATTCCCCCAGACCCACGTGAATAACACAACAGCCCCTGGCAGCCTTTGGCACGGACAAATGGGGGTGGCAGTGGCTGGAACATCCCAAAAGGCAGAAAAATGGATTCATGAATTCTGACCACACTCTCTGGGGGAGCCTCCAGCCCGGGGGGGTCACAGCCTGGAAATCGGTTTGCAACGAGGCCTGCAGTGGGAAACAAAGAGACAGAAGTGCTGTGAGCCCACGGAGAGCTGCAATACAGAGAGGCATTGAGCTCCCCGAGATGCTGCGGCTTCTCAGCGGGGAGCAGCGCGGTGTCCTTTTTGGGCTGACTCCGTGCAGCCGAGGGTTGGGCCGTACAGCCCGCTCTGAATCGCGGGCATTGTGTGCAAATGAATAAGCGCACATTGTTTTGCAGCGCTGCTATTGTGCCTGGGCTGGGGGGAGGCGGTGGCAGCGTTCTGTGCGAGCGTGGCCGTGTGTTTCCTAAAGGTGAGCGCGGATTGCAAGAGTTGCTGCTCTGTTGTTGTTTGTCAAACAGGGCCCTTCTCCAGGGAGAGGGGCATGTGGCGGATCCCAGCCTAGGATTACATTAATCAAAGCATTATTTCCCCAGGGATGCCCAGCACAAATGATAGTAAATCCTAATAAAATTGGATCGCTGAGAAATGGAACGCTTAAAGTAATCTGCTCTGCCTGATAAAAACTTCAAATTTAGAAGATATTATGCATCCCCACCCCCAAACACCTTAGGTATCATCCCTGTGTGTGTGCATTATACATCTATCTGGAGGAGAGAAATCACTGCTCAGTTTAACAGGGCCACCGCTATTGGATATGTACATATCCATAGACATGTGTGCTTGTGCACATGTGTTTTGCATGCAGGCAGGGGCACAAATAAGCTGCGTGCATGTAGCAATGATGACAGTGGTCAGCATGAGGATACGTCCCTTTTGCATTGGCAGGTGCTCACTGTGGGCCTCTGTGATGGCACCTGCGATCCCCACTCAGAGCAGCCTGACTGAATGCCAGGGTGGGGAAATAAGTACAAATACACAGATGAGAATGCTTCAAAAAGCCTTTGGGAAAATGTCTTCCAGAGGGAAAATGCCTTGGACTGGGGGCATGAATGAAAGAAGGGAACAGTCGTTTTGCTGGGGACACATGGCTTGCCATGCATGGCCCCCTATGGCCATACTGCCACCATCCCTGCCCCTTGCAAGGGTTGTGGGGCCTGGGTGGCCACTGGCAGCTCTTTTGGCTCCACGTCCTGTCTCAGCTACTTCCTCTCTGCAAAAAGAAAGTTTATAATCGCAGCCATAGGATATTACAGTAGTCTCAAAGAGACCCACTATCTGGCAGGGGAAAAAAAAAAAAAAAATCAACGAAAAAACCCATTCGTTTCTCCCCCTTCCTCCCCCTTAAACACCGACTATGTTTCAAAATGTGAAAAGGGCAAAAGGCATTTCCACTCACCCGGTAGAACCTCTTAGAAAGGCAGAGAGAGAAATGCCGTGCATTCCTCCTGCTCCTGCCCTCCCGTCCCGGCCCTGCCCCGCCGCGGGGCCTCCACGCGTGTCTGTGCCACACCCGGCCCTTCCGCTGCCTCTTTCTCCCCCCGCACCGCCGGGCACACCGCAGTCCCTCCCCGTGCGTGGGCTCCTCCTGCCCCGTCCCGGCCGCGGGGCTTTCGGGGGGCGGCCCCGCCGGAGGGAGGGGGTCCCCTCGCATGCGGCCGGGGGGGGGGCCCGAACCCTCTCCCAGCCCCGAAATGACGCAGCCCCCACTCCGGCATCTCCTCCCGTTTGGGCTGGCTCCGTTTCAGGAGCTCCGTCTCCCCCCCCTTCTTCCCAGCCTTCCTCCTTCCTCCTCCTCTTCGCCTCACCGTCACTCTCAAACAACCCCCCCCTCACTCCCCCCCCCTCCAATACCCGCTCCCCCCGCCGCCCCAAACTCCTTCCTCAGGACCGCGGGATGTCGGCGAGCCCTGGCGAGAGCCGCCGCTCTCCATTTCCAAGCGGGGAGAGCCGCCGGGAGCGGTGAGGCAGCCGCGGGGGGTACACGGGGGTGATGCGGGGGGATGGCTGTACGGGCCGGGGGGGGGGGGGGTGGGGGGAGGGGGGCGAGGAATGAAGGCGGAGAGCAGCGCCCCATAGCGCCCCATTGCACCCTCGCGCCCCCCCCCAGCAACGACGGAGCTCCCCTCTGCCCTCCCCCGCGCACGCCGCTGTCCCACTTCTTTATCTATCCCCCCTTCTTCACTAAAAATAAATAAAAATAATCCTAATAAAAAAGTCACCATTCATTCGCGCACCTTTAGACACTCTCGCTTGATATTGTTTCCCCTCTCGCTCTCTTTCCGTTCCCCATCCGCCCCCGACCAAACCGACCCGTTGCCCCCCCCCTCCTCCTCCGCGTTATCCCAGGTGCAACCGGATGACAGAATCAAAGCCGGTCGATTTACCCCCGTTGTCCTCCTGGGAGAGCTCGGAAGGCTCAGGGACGGCTTGAGATGGGGCGATGCTCTCCTGCTCCCCATGTGCTCGGCGAGGTGGCTGCTTCCCCCCCGCCCTCCGCGCTGCCTTCCCCTTAATTGGCTCTATCTTGATGTGCACTTGTTTTGTTTTGCCTGTTTTAACACTGGGGACGAGATAGGCAGAAAAAGGAGCGTTTGACTCGGTATGTCTCTCTGATTTTTTTTATTTTTTATTTTTTCTTCTCTCCCCTTCTGAGGTTGATTTGCATTTGAGGTCTAATTCATATTTCAGAATCCCGGCGTCTGAGGGCTGCGTAGTGCAGGGCATTCTCTGCTGCAGCTGATCACGAGCTTCTCCTGGTGTTCTCTCTGCTCAGTAGAATTTCATTGTGCTCACAAGTGATGGGGATTTGCATTAGTCATTTTGCAGCTTATTTTTTTTTTTTAAAGAATTTGGTCAAATTTTAATTTAAAGAAGCCCATCTTTTTTAACTGCCGAGGGAACAAATGCCAAGCATTATAAAGGAGGATACCTCACTAACAATGCTGCAGACTCAAAGTTTGAGGCACAGGCTATATATGCCTATAAATGTATCAATCTGCATTCCTGGGAGTTGGATTTCCAGCTCCTCAACATTTGATTTTGATGACCACACAAACACAGGAGCATATTTATAGTTTCTCACATCAATTCACAGGTGATTTTCCTGCTGCTGGCTACTCTTGCTCCGGCGCTTTGTAATTATTTCACTCCTGAAAGGCATTTCATAGGATTATGTGCTGCTTTACTTATTAAAAGCTTTCAGGCTGTCCAGGTATAACTTCCATCCACATCTCTGGAAGTAGTTATGCAGCCATGTGGATTTTATGGAGAGATTATAAAAGATACATGGTCACATAGAAAGATTCCGCTTTATATCCACAGTCTTTCAGTTCTTTGGATGTGATGAGGAATCCATCTACCCGTGGGCCTTTATGGCTCCTTTAAGGAATACCTTCACATATTTTATTTATGTATATAAAACAAATTTTATTTATGTATATAAAGTGATTACACGAATGGCATATGTTGTGTAATATGCACATAAGACATTTCCAGTGTCTCTGTGCACACACACGTATACATGTGTGTGATGGGATGCATCACGCTGCTTTAAGGGAAAGTACACCAAATACAAAACGTTCGTAAAGGATCATCTGTGGAGGCTGCTAGTTCACTGGGATCTTGCCTTTAGCTCCTTATAGAATTCACTGAAGTTACAGACTTTGCTGTATGTACCTGCACTCAGCCCCTATCTCAGCACGGAGATAACTGTGCTTGCATATTTGTCCTCATAGCACTCACTACACAGGGCTTTGAATCGTACCTAAAAAGACGCTGCAGAGATTACAAAAATCTTGTAAAATAATAATGGAAAGTGGAATTTTTTATAACGCCAACAACTTCAGCATGATTCTCAGCATCAGCAATTTAGTGCAATTTTATTTGTCTGAACTGGAGTGATATTACAAAGTGAATTAATAGAACATTAGTACTGAGAAAAAAGAAGCAGTTCTGTCTTTGAAATACGAAGTGACTCTAACTTGAGATGAAACCTGAAAGTCTGTGAATAATATATGTGAAATATTAATATTTTAAACGTATCATATTTAAAATTGCTGTGAACTTAAGTAAGGTTTCATAGCAAGAAAAAACAAGTAATTCGTTTGAGATTCCAGATTTATATGTGCCATTTTACAAATGAGGCAATTCACCAAAGAAGTGAGGTCAGGTACGTAAGCCTATTTTGCCATTTTGCATATGGAATACAGTCATTATGGAATATAAATTTAGTTTGGAAAAGTGCTAAAAAAGAACACATTTGCTTTCTTTTCTACTGCACTGCAAAGAAAATATTTTAAGGCAGCTGATTAATGAGACAAAATGAAGTGATACAGCCCATAATGCCTACCTGTGCTTTCATACTTAGTGAAGCTGTGCCACAACGGGCATTTATAAAAAGTATGAAGTCAAGTAATGCAGTAACACTTTCAGTGTAGAATGGGAGTTCATACTGCTCAGCCCGATGTTGTAGGAGTGAGCCCTGTAGTGCTTGGCATCGTGTTACCTCAACATTACTCCTGCGAGAGAAGTTAGGGAGAGAGGAGCAGGGATGAATCCTTCGCTTCAGTTCATGGGAGACGGAGGTGCCACTGCCTGCCTTGCCATTGGCTTTAGTGGGAGCATTCCCATTTAGTGGGACTGGGAGTGCAGTGCTCAGTCCTCTCAACACCAGATCTCTGCCCTGCTCTGACCCTAAGGAGATCCAGCCTGCCCCGTTCTCTGAAGACACCTGGAATTGGGCCTCACTGGAAAGAGCAGGGTCTGGTCCTTGGTCTTCTCCCTGGTGTGAAAACTCCTTATGACCCTAATAGAAGTGAAGGGGTTGTTGTGGTATGGTTGGGACCTCAAATGGGAGTTCTTCTGGGCTTAGCTCTGAGGACCACGCCAACTTTGTGCTTCATGCCTAAGAAACCTGCAGTTCATACCCTCCCTTCAGTGAACCAGGCCACTAGCAATGTGAGTTGATAGGTACGATACCTAGGGTACATATGATTGAGCATTTTGAACAGCTAAGGCAACAAAAAAAAAAAGAGGAAAAAAAAAAAAGAAGAAAAAAAAAGAAGTGTGTTTGCACCAGTGGAGAGCACTGGATGTGTATGAGCTTAGCGAAGAGGGAAATGACACCTTCTGGCAAGTGCTACGGCTGTCATGAGAACTATAAACACCTAGGAACCGTCTTGCTGAAGGACAGCAAAACCCGGGAAGTCTGTAGCCTGCTTCCCAGCAGGAGCTAGTCACAGGTGCCACTGGAGAGGGCAAAAGTTGGTGGCTGGGGGGGAGGGAACGTGCCTGTCACCCTCCAGGTGGCAGATTTCTTTCTCACCACTTTGCCCAAAGCTCTGGGACGTTTGATGTAACTCCCCAAATTGCTTCCAGCTCGTTTCAGTAGCTCCTGTTTTTGTTATAAGCGCCCAGTTCCCTTCTGAAGCTCACTGTAGATATTTTAGATTCAAAATAATGGTGATGGGAAAAAAATGTTTTCCTTTTTTAGAACAGTTTCATCATTTTACCACTCTTTGTTTAAACATATGTTTCTCTGCTGTGAAATAACTTCTCTTTCTACATCTATACCCACATGCACAATGCTAACTCATACTAGAAACAGCATTTTAAAACTGTGTCATGCTTATAGGATAATTATTAATCTTGTCAGAATGAAAAGCGCATTAAAAGGGCTCCACACAAAAATTTGTACCTTAGTGGTTTTGGAAGGTTTTTTTTTTTTTTTTTTTTTTTTTTTTAAAGTAATGAGACGTGTCATAACAGCAGAAGGAGCTATACAGTATACAGAGTGCTAGTAAAAGTGTATGACTCCTACAGGACTATTTAGAAATACACAGAGATTAATTTTTCTCCTTTTGGTTAGCGGAATACTCGATGAAAAGGTATGTTTTTATTTTTATTCCTGCTTGTGTCTTACAGTTCTATGAAGACAACGTGGAATTACAAATTCAAAATTTTAGTGGCTATAAATGATATAAAAATAAGGAAGAGGAATGTTCACGTTACGTATCTGGAGGGATAAATACACAATAATCGTGCAATTTGATGGCAGAAAGAATAACTATTTGATAATAAAACCAACACTAAATACAAACAGGATAATATTGGTCTAGTGAGAAAAATAGCAAATAAAATGATGTAACGAAACAACACTTTTGAAACTCTCTCTCTGCTTAGCTCTGTCTTCAGTTGCTGTTAGTGAACAACTCAGTCAAAACTTTTCCACCTTGGTTTTCATATCCCATATCTACAAATCCAAAAATGTAACCGGTAGCAATCCCAGTGAATGTTAGGAAGGTGGTTTTACTGCTTGTCGCTTGGGGTTTGCTGCAGATCTGGTTTTGCATATGCTTACTCATGGGCTTAAAAGTGCTGAGATATGCGAGCAGTATCTGTAGGCTTCACTTACTGACTTTGTGCAGAAAGACCAGTGTTTTCAAATCGCGAGTTTGTACATGCAGGAGAAAGGCCCATTTCTGTATAGGTGTGGAGCATTTCTATCTTCATTTGACTTCAGTGAGAATTGTTAAAACTCACAATTTTCAAAAAAAGAGGGGCTGCTTTTCTTGAGCAAGTCGAATGTGGATATGGAAGTCTGACCTCCTGTATCTCTGTTTGAAAAAAAGTGGAAAAATGCTATCTCTGGAAATCTTTTCCTTTCCTTTTCCCTTTTCCTTTCCCTTTCCCTTTTCTTTTCCTTTCCCTCTTCTTTTCTTCCCTGTTAGGTTTAGCATCAGCTCTATGGATACATAATCATTAACCTACCTTTACCATATGGTAACTGTTAGCTTTGCCTTTTACTTCACAGGGGTAGAAGAAACGATTAAACCAAAACTACCCTGAAAAAAAAAAAAAAAAAAAAAAAGACATCAATAATATAAATTGTTGTTCATTACTCAATTAAGAAAATAAGAAGATTGAAACATCTATAGGGGGGGATTATGATTTTAAATGCTGATGTTTTGACTTTTGAAAATTAGGACATTAGTACTAAATGCTCCCATGTATTTCTTGTTGGCGTTAGGAAATAATCACATGCAAAGTCTGAAGGCCTGTTTGAGGGACAGCTTCCTGCACTCTGGCATGCTGAAACCTGAGGAAAATATTTTGGCTGAATGGAGGAACTGATGGCGGTGGGAGAGGGGACAAGGTGTGCTGGGGGAGGCATGCAGTAGGCAGCCTCTGCCAGGCTTTGTGGGGGTCGTGTTCAGAAGGGGAGAATGGGGAGAGCTGAGCCAGATGGGCAGATACTGGCGAAAGTTCCCTCAATACAACAGGACCAATTCTGTGGTCAGTTTTGGCCGGATGGTGCTGAGCAAGAAGCAGCAAACAGGTCTGATCCAAAGGCCACTGTGTGCATAGCCGGCGCTGGGCCTCGGTACTCATTGCTTTGTCTGCAGGTTGGGGTTGCAACAACACAAATGAGTCTCCTCTTTTAGAGAAATCCCTCAAATCAGTCAAATCCACAAAATCATGTCCCCTGAATGTGAGCTGCGCCCCTCTTTGTCCTGCTTCATGGCAGAGGCTCTGCAGGATATACCTGTAGTGCCTGGGCACGCTTACAGACCACAGCCCGAACTTTGCTCTTTGGTTTCATCCCTAACCGCACTTATGAGCTTTTCTATTTTCTTTTTCTTTCTTTTTTTTTTTTTCCCCCAAAATCTTTGCTTCATTTACAGATGATTGTGTTCTGCTCAGCACCAACTGCCTTGATAGGCTTGAGGTCCCTGGGAAACCTCAACGCGCATTTTATAAACGCAGTAAGCAAAGCACACCAGCATATTAATAGGTAAAAGGCATTTTAAAGGGGCACTGCCACTTGGTAATTCAGTCTGGTAAAATATATCAGCCGAGAGCAGTTTGGGGGAGTTTCATCAAGCCACAAGTGTTCTTTGCAGTGTAAGGCTTCTGCATTTTAATTATTATTTCTTTTTCTGCCACTGTGGCTGTGTAAAAGATCCCTGGAGACAATGAGGTCTGTGACACTGAGGGACAGGTTGCACTGACGCTGCACAGAGAGCCATAAAAAGCACAAAATGGGCACAGAATAACATGCAGAAAGAGAAAAGAACGGCTTCTCTAATTTGTCGCATTTGTAGTAGTTATGTCAGGAGCGGGTAAAAAAAAAAAAAAGCAGGCAGAAATGGGATCTCTTAACTGACAGAACCTCTTTAAATGTGCTTGAAGAACCATCTCAGGGAAGAAAAGTAGGAAAAAAAAAGATACGCTGCGCTGTTCTGGATTTTATTTGTTTAAATGCAAATTTATGGAGCTGGCCACACACCAAAAATTGGAGAGTTTGGTACTGCCGTTGTTTTGGTGTATTTTTCAGCATTGTAATGGGCTGGCTACAGGGAGACAAAGGAGAATATGAATATATGGCAGTTGATACTGAGATTTGGGTGACATTTTTGCTTGTTGCAACTGTCATTTTTAAAAATCCATTTTCATCCTATCACATTATTGAATCACAGCAGACGTTGATACATAAAAGCTGGAATTATTTAATAACCAAAATTAGGAGTGGTTTTTGTAGCTTATTTCTTGTTTCCAACCCCTTGACTGATCATGAATCCGAAGGTCTGGGATCATGAAACCTAAACTTGTCCATAGGTTAGAGGTAGGCTGGGTAAGAAGAAAGAAACCGGTTTCTTTTTAAAGCAATAGAAAGCATGCTGTTTCATGGGGCATCAAAAAGCGAGCTCAAGTGTAATGCCACTATCACACCTTCCAGAGCATTTTTATTTCAGGAGTCTGTCCCCAGTTTTAATCTGAAGGAGCTACTTTTGGGAATTACATTTACAGTCCTGGTGTTTGACTGCTAAGGAAGAGGTGTGCCCTTTGTCCATACCTGCAGATGGTTTGGATGATTTTACTTTTTTGGAGGAAAGCAGTCCCAATGGGCTGCATTCAGAAAATGCATTCATAGCATTAGTGCAGAACTAAGTTACAAAAGAATATTAATCTAATACATTCCAGAATTCAAATATGTGTGATTAATAAGCATTATTATCTATAAATAAGGCTCTAATGATACTTTGGCAGTGTTGTAAACACAAGAATCAGAAGCAATTATTGTCATTATTGTTCTGCAAGTACTTTCCATGAATACCAAATGGATATTACTGTCCAGCTCCTTGGCACATAGAGATCCTGTAAAGAAACAGTTGTCAGTCAGTAAGGTCTGTTGTTAACTACATTTGTCTAAAATGCAGTGTACCTTAAGACTGAGCATGGGAGGCATTGAAAGCATGACGATTGTTGATTTAAAAATTCTTCCTTTGTCTTTTTCAACCCACAGCGTTATGTTAAATAAAGCCTAAGAGAAAGTTTTCGCATTCTGTGAGATAGGCTGTTTGTGTGATGGTTGCGATTAAAAAAGCTACCCTTCCTTGTGTGAAACCCACAGAGGTGAGAAAATTCCAGATGAAAGGTGGAGTGAAAATAATTACAAAGCCACCCTCCAGCTATTAGAGGTAACCCGCAGATCATTCTTAAGGACGTGGGATAAAAAGGACGTTTGTCTCCACCATGTTTACCTCTCTGCAGTTTTTACAGGTCTCATAGACTAGAGTCATGCTGGTGGCCTGGTCCCATTGCTGTGACACCCCCATTTGCCTTCCTTTGGCAGTCTCACCTCCCTCACGAAACCACACCATTTTAGACAGCGCCAGCCAACAGCAGCATTTTGTAGTGGGTGTCATGTTGTTCTTCAGATGCCAGGGTGTCATCGCGAGCAGGAACAGTGTGGGTCTGACTCTTCGATCCTGCTGAAAGAAAAGGGGAAAAAAAAAAACCACAAAAAAACCAAAACAGTAGGCTTTACTTTCCAAATGTGTTCAATTCTTCTTTCCTCTCCTTGATATTTGGGGCGTGCAGCACCCTATACCATGTGGTTTAACATTTTGTTCTCTATTTGTAGGTCAACATTTCCATGATTAAACTTCATCCTTTATTCAGCCTGTTCTGGCTAGGCTTTGCAGCACATGTGATATAAGCTGTTTTCGCAGCTAGTAGGCCAAATCTTACTCTGGATAAGTGAGCCAAACATATGTGACTGAGTCAGACACTTAAATCAGCTCATTGGTAAATGGGAGATAACTCCAGGTGCAGTGTTGAACACTGAGAACCAAAAAAGTGGGAAGGGTGGCCAATGTTCCTCCGTGTGGGAAAGGAGACATCCTATGAACACAGACAGTGAAATCATAGCCCTACCCAAATTTCTCTCTCCCGTGCTTGCCTGAGGATACGGACCTGTCTTGACTGAAGTCACTGGGCATCTTTCCATTGGTTTTGGTGGGCTCAGGACCAGGCCAGGCTTGGGTAGGCTCAGCAGCAGCTGGATGTGGTACAAAAGGAAGCAAGACCTTTCTTACCTCCAAAGATGAAAAACCATTCCTCTTGGAGAACTCACCTTGTTTCTTCACAACATTCACAGGATGGTTTCTTGGGTAGCATGGTGTACCTGGTGTGTGGCACCCTGTTTTTCTCAGTCCCTTTCTCCACAATGCCCTTAGATGTCAGGCTCATTTACTAACAGAGGCCACTGCATCTTCTTTAGCCCTGTGGCAGTCATCGGTTGCTCTAATATGCAGCTAGGCTGAACGACCTCTACTCATATATCAGTGGAACAATTCCTGGAAGTGTTTGCAGCCTTGAGTGAACATTACCCAACTCAGTAATCTTCAGTGCTGAGGATTTGCATTTAAGAACTACTTCTGACAACATGGTCAGAAGGCATGGCCAGCAGTCCTCTTTCTCCTGTCCTTTTCCATTACCTGGTAACTCTAGTAAGCCTGTGTGTCTACTTAGGTGCAGCCAGAAGAGCCAGACGTGCAGGCAGGTGCCATGATTCAGAGCTGCTCTATTATTGCTCTGTGACTTTCTTACTTTCATCAGGGTTGGATTGGTCCTGGTTGTTGGGCTGCTAGAAGACTTTGACCCTTTTCCTCGTGTTTACATAGCAAGTACCAAGGCTGACTAGCGAGCAAAAGCAAAAGAGAGGCCCTGCAGCAAGGTCAGGGAGGACACATTTTCCTTAAAAGGGCAAGGCTTTACCTGCAGTGCTGCAGAGAGAAGAATGCACTTCATCTGTGTTTTGGTGCTGACTTGCGTCCTTGCTGACAATGAACAGCCTCCCTCAGGAATAAGCCCTTGCAGAGTCCTGCTTATGTTGACTCCCTTTGCTAAATGAAGTAGTGGCAATGTAGCTAGCAGGACTTTCAGTGACTTTGGCTTTTATCTTTTTTTAAGAATCTCATTCTTCATTTGCTTTGATTTTTTTTCAGTAGCTTTTTTTCATTTAGGGAAAACATGTCCTGCCCAAACTAAATCTACTTGTTAATGTTCAGTGGATAAGCTCAAATAATAAATAAAGCTACCCACTATTTGCAGACTCCTATCCTGATAATGCACTACGGCATGTAAGATCAAGTGCATGCACTACTCCTGAGCTCTGAGTTCTAGACCCTTGGTCACTCAGATCCATATCGATAGATCACCCAATTGCTTTTCCTGCTGCTGTGCTGGGAAGAAAAGCCTTCTAGGAACAAAAGGAAAGCTGCTGAGGAGCTGGTAGAAGGCAGACGCCATCAGCTCTTGGTATATTGGTGAATAACAGGCCAAGCTGCAGGGGATGTTGTCCTGAAGTGATGCATTCATATAGGTGATCTAGTCTGGTGTGTGCAGGGACCCAAAAAGGTGCAAGGTAGAGAGAAGGAGGGGAGGAAGGAGGGAGAATGTATTGCATGCTTCTGAAATACAATAGAAAGTGTACCACCTTTCTGCTCTCACTGGTGTGAGAGACAAGAATATGCTGGAATAAATCCATATGTGCTTCAAAGACACATCAATGTCAAATTGGTGGAAAGAAGAGGGGAATTCAGACCACTAAGATCTGTCGATAGGGTCAAGTGGCCTCCCTGGCCCTGGTTTTGCCTTTTGGAAACACGGACTGCACTTTGGATTAACTTTTAAAAGTGTGAGCCAAGCGGTGATGGAGAAGTGGAGGAAAGTGGGAAAGTTGTGTGATCGGAGTGTGAGGGGAATGTGCCATGCTATGAGGACATAAAGTCAAGGAAAAGCAAATTAAGCTTTTTCTTTGCAGTTTTTTAGACAAAAGAAATTAAGTCACCATTCTCTTGTTCTTAAATAACAGCCTTCCTCTTCCACTGCACAAAAGATCTCAGGATCACACAGGAATGAATTAAGCCTACGGTACCAGATGTAATTTCAAGTTAATGAAGAGACAGTGTATTTTGTGTTATCTTTTCTCTTGTTTCTGATTGTCTTTTTTGGGGTTGATATTACTGTAAGTAAATACATTTGTCTTTTGTTTCATTTTCCCCTTGTGACCTATTTCATTTAATTAGAAGGAAATGTGTAATAGGAAATGAGTAGCATCACACTGGGCTCCATCCAAAGACTGTGAAATCACCGGGAATCTTTCCCGTGGTTTTCACGAGCACCGGATCAGGCCCTGCAGAAAATAGGGGATATTTCCACCTTATCTGGAACAGAGGGAAGAATGCATGCTGCCAGTGTAAAAATATTACAGTCGTCATTTTAAGATCTGGCCCAGATCCTAGGGAAGGATTTTGCTACTGCATCTGCCTTTCTGTGCCACATGTTTCACATCTGCGGCAGCACGTTAAGGATAAAGGTTTCTAAAACCTCAACTCTGACTGTACGTATGAAAAGAAGATACAAATTAAGTGAAAGATAAAAGATATTGATGGAAGTACATGAGATGCTCTTTAACATGCATATTATTGACTCAATAGATTGTTACGGCTTCAGAGCTATTAGGGTCTGCTGTGTCAATGTGTACTTAGGGACTGTTTAATATGCAGATGGTTGACATGACAGACCGGAGCCATTACAGTCTATCATGTCAGAAGGGGTACATGAATACACACTTTGGCAACACTGTGAAAAGTCCCTTTAAAACACAATTGCTGTACGCACTTAGATGCTTTAATAAGTTGGGTTTATTCTGGTACCGAAGGACCACAGAGTCTGGATTTATCAGCTACAAAATTTATTTCCAAATTAAGCCATTTTCCGTGAGGAATGTGCAGCCAGGAGGACAGGGTGTAATCTCAGATCCACAGCTCATATCAAATCTTGTAAAATTAGCTGCCGCTCTTGTGCGTGTGTATGAGAGATCAGAATCTATCTGCTGGCATGTGTCTTTTTGAAGAATATAGTTTTGTCTTTTTGAGGGGTAAGGGAGAATGTCGTCTCTTTTTTTCATTCAAATAATCTTCAGTAGCAATTAAATAGCTTATGCTACCTAAGAGATCAGCTATTACAAGATAAGCAGCATGACAGTTTGGAAAAACTGAATATGTCTTTGATTATTTACTAAGTTTTGATATCTGCTATTTGCCTCAAAATGCTAAAAAGTGAAGTATAAGATACAAACATGAAAGGCTCATTTGATCATCATAAGGGAAGGAATCAGTAGTTTTGCTTTTCTTTTCCTCAACAACTTATTTTTTATTAAAATAGCGAAGCCAAGTGTTGTGTTTAATAAGATATATTTTTTTCATTTGAATATCAAATGGAAAAATACAATTAAAATATTTCTGCTTTTGCATTAGTTGTAGGCTACATTTCAGCAATGCATATATCTAAGAAGCTCAGCATACACATTTGGTATATATTAGATGCTTCTAACAGATGCCCAGACCTCTTCCCCTGATTTTTAATGTTCTTTTTTTATGGCAGTGATCCAGGGACATTTTAATTTGCAAGCCTGTGAACTTGGAAATAATACTTGTCGTGGGGCATTACAGCTAGTCTGTTCCCTCTAAGTTTATTGTCATGTATCACCTAGCTCTGATTTTTAGTGGATTTGCTGGGCTGAGGCGTGTGGTGCAACTCCAGCCTAAAATTCCATGGGAAAAAAGCACTCTGCCTTTTGAATAATACTAACCATGCGGCATTATAAATGCCTTCCCTCTTTGTGGTACAGCTGGGGTGCAAATCTTGCAAAGGAGAGAAGTGTGTTTTTGGGCAAACGTGCTGATTTCTTTTCTGATTGCTTCTTTTAGCTGGTACTGTCAGAGAGGTCATTGCTAATATAGGTGGTGGGTAGGGTAAGAGCTGGGAGGTAGAAAGTGAGGAAGGGACATTTCCCATGACCTGCCACACACCTGCTCCTGGATCTCCAACTACATTTCTGCAGCAGCACAGGAAATCCCAGGTCTAGAAAAGCCCGTGAAGTGACAGCCAAATGAATGCAACCCGTGCTCCTTCCCCAATGGGTGATGATTCTCCTTATATTGAGGTACCTCTGCAACGACAGAGGACCAAGCAGCAGGAATGCAGCCTTACACCACATCAGTGCTAGTGGGAAAGACGTGCTGATAACGCTGATCTCTGCAAACCCTGCTGCCCTTCCCACCTCACCTCAGGCTGTCTGTTGTGGCCACGGGAGCACGGCTGTGTCCCAAGGGTTCTGCTCTCCCCATCGTTCTGCTCTCTTCCTTCCTCTGTGTATCCAGTTCCACTTCTCTCTGCGTGCACCCCCACGCAAGCTTCAGCTGAGAATGGCCCATATGAGCGTGCAATGCATAGTGCTGTATTACCTGCTGCTAATCAATAAAGTGAAAATGTAGCTTTTGACAGCGCTTGTAATTTTGACTATCGCAATGGTGTGCCATTTCTTTGAGTGCAGTACGCTTCTGTGCCCCATTAAAGCATGGCTGGCATAGCTTTCAACTATTCACAAATGCTGAGATGTTGAAAAATGTAACATTTACAAAAGATACATCTGGTGTATATTTACAAGGCTCAGGAATCATTTAAATAGTGCCTTTGCCATCACCATATTAGGAGAAAAGTTAGTCCCAGACCCATATGTGAAATCAGTAGTCAAATCTGAGCTGGTTTAAATTCCACTGATACGGTATGGTATTTTGGGGTATTAAACGTGAACATACCGTGCTGGGTGTAATGTGTGAGTGGGGTAATACAGAGCAAAGTACAGACCTCAAGAACGTGTGTGACAGTTGCCAATATGCACCTGCTTCAACCAGTGTGGTCAGAAGATGATTAGGAGTTTTTAAGGACAATTTTTTTTGTCTTGTTTGTTTTTAATCAAAGAAGAGTCATTGACCTCTAATTGATAGAGATAATCTTTTTACTTGTTTATTTATTTTTAATTCTTCAGTGAGAATTGTAAGACATATTCAGGAATCAAGGAAAAAGACATTGAACAGTTTCCTTTATATTATATAACAAGCTGGGGACAAAAAAGATTTCACCTCCTCCTGCTACATTTGAAAGTTGTTTTTTAATTAATGGGATTGGTCATGTTTTCACCATGCTAAGGCAGGAAATTCAAGGTAAACCAGATACTGTTTCAGTCACACAAACATGAATTAGGCATGTAGCATCAGACTTAATTTCAGTTTCTAGGTCTGTAATTGAATCTAGCTCAATGTGAACTTTTTTTTTTTTTGTACCATCACATTGATATCTGGATGTTAGTGACATTATTTAAAGCAACAAATCAACCTATAGAGTTGTGTTCAGCTATACTTTCTTTATGTCATTTGACAGTAAATGGAATAAAAAAAATGCTACTTTTCTCTAGGGGAAGATTTGTTAAAGGGTTTTCATCTTTTGTCAAGATATTTAATCTTACAGCATTACAAAAAAAAAAAAAAAAAAAAAATACACAGTTTGTACAAGTGCAGATTTTTGCATGCACAGTTTGCCTGATTGCTAATTTGGATGAATGCTCTTAGGCTTAACACAGGCAAATGAAAGAGGAAAGATAATTTTTGCATATATCCTCTGTGTCAAGTGTGAGTCCCTGGACTCTAAGGGAAGCAGGTATTCGCTTTTTGGGCTGAAGGCTGTCACTCTGGATCGCCCGATACATCAGTCTTAGTTCATGCATGCCAATGAGAACAAATCCTAACAATGAGCTGTTGAGTGATGCCAACAGAAATGAATGTTTCTGAAGGCTTCAGGGCTATGGAGAAAGCAGCTGAAGCTAACTGTGTGCCACTCTCACCCTCGCTAGCTGTCCGAAGCAGGGCGAGATTTTGGCGAAACCCTCCCACATAATGGACAATTTTGAACACACCTTTGTTTTGCGGTGGGCTGAGTAAAGCTGATACGCGACGGTATAATTAAGCCAAAATACCCAACCATGTTATTTCCTTGGAGGGGCTCGCTGTAGAATGCCCTATCCAAAATTATTAGTGTGCCTAGTAATTATTATTGTTAATTCCTGTTTGTCAGCCTGTCGCTCCATCACAGCAGTGATCACGTGCTGGAATATCCACTGCTCAGGACATAACACGCTTTTGGAAGCAGACGATTGTTTAATTGATAGATTGCAAAAATGGGTTGGCCTATTACCTTTTCATGTTTCCCTTTACTTCAGCCTCCCGGACTCTCACAGTTCCTCAGTAGATTTTCTGATCCATCATGTCAGCCTGGCAGCTGTGCCTCTGCACTCTGCCTGCTGCCCATCGCCAGCCAGATTTCAGCCTCCAACACACGGCATGCCCTCCTCCCTGGCTGTCCACCCACCAGAGAGCTCATTTTACCTATCTATTTAATGGATTTCCTGTAATTGGCAGAACTGCTTTCTCTCAGGGGTCCTCTCAGCCCAGGGCATCAGCTCCTACTGTGTGTTCCAAGATGTCTCCAGGAGTGTGCCACGCACCCAAGATCAGGCTCCTGTGGTCTGAGCCTCCCCACCTCATGGCCATTTGTACTTGGAGATACAGCATTTCCCATCCACCTGGTAACTTCTGCCCTTGCTCAGGAGCCTCAGCTTTTCTCAAATTTAATTTCTCTGTGGCATGCAGATCTGCGAAAGACAGCATCTTGCACTGATGTACTCATTTTGACACAGGTGCACCGAGCAAATTGCCCTATGAGGTGTCTACCCCCTCCCCAAAACAGGGAAAAATGACTGGAAAATGGTTGAATTTTTATGAGCAAATTTTCAAGTATGTGCAGATTTTTTTACTGCCAAGCTGTATAATAGGTGTTTTTGAGAGGTCGTTAACTCCAGCAGTATAGTCAAAAACAGTGTTACACCCCACACTGCATCATTCGTTAAGCAATTAAGTTACTGATAGGCTTTTACGTTTATTTACCTTGATGGAAAGATATGTTTACTCAACCTGAGTACAAATCAACATGAGGAGGCGGAAGTTCAGAGTAAATTTGACTAATGATGTTGTGTTTTCATCCTTAAAAGAAAGAAAAAAAGCCTCCCTGCTTTTGATGCCATTTTATCTTCATTGGAAGGGATCCGAAATGATCCCAACTGTCATGTGAGCGCTCAGGGAGGCTCAGATCCTCTTTGATTGCCTCTGAACGTCTCTCTCCGTTGGCTCCTACCTCCCTGTACATGAATACAGCGTGCAGCTCTTCAGGTTGTTTACTGAGCAGCACTTTAACTCTTCCCCCGTGAATGCTCTTGTGCCTTTGAGCAAAGAAGAGACTGTGGCCACCTCTGCCTAGGGGGAGCGTTAGTGCAGCCCTGCTGCTGATGTGTGGGGAGAATTCCCTCCCTGTTTCAGGAAAACTTCTGAAAAACAAAACTGACTGGTGCAATTCATATTTCTTTCAGCAAACCTTAATTATCTCTCATTTTCTTTCAGGCCCACTCTGTTCTCCAGCCTCGTTACATGGGTTTCTGTCTCTCCTCAGCATCCCCTTGAATGGCATCTACTGCACGTGAGCATCCTCCACAGTCTCTAAGATACTTTTGTTGTTTTTCTTTTTAAGCATTTGTTTTTTTAAGATGACATTGATAGACGTGAGGCCTAAGTCTGGAGATGTTCTGTGGGTAGAGCTCACATTTATTTCAGTATGTGGAGCAGCTTTAGGATCTGATCCATGTTGAAGACAAGCACTGCGTAATGAGGCCCGGGCATATAAAACAATATGTATTCTAACACAGCTCGCTCAAAACAAATATGTTCCCTTCTCTTCAGCTGGTGTAAACAAACAATCTCCATTGTGCTTGGCGGGCCTCTGCTGCACTGCCGTGTGTGAGACCAGAGCTTTGCTTCCCAGGAGTTAGGAACACAGTCTCTGACTCTGCATCACCATCTGCAGTCCCATGAATTAGGGCACTGGTCCTAAAAGCCGCGCTCAAGTTTGGCGCTGTTGTAAGTGCTTTATAGGTAGACCTTTCCATGCTACCAGCGTGTTTACACATGGTCTCACCTCTGAGGACTGGGCTCCTCAGCCAAACCCAACTGGTCCTGAGGTCCCAAATGATTTGACGCTATGAAAAAGCAGAGAATTAGTGCAGTAGTTGTAGCAATATATTGACCTGCAAAATCTACTCTGATATCTAAATGTTCTTTTGTTGAACATTGGCAACTGCATGCAAAATTACTGATGACTTGAGGTGGGAACATTAGCAGGGCCTACTTCAAAAGTCCCGTGTGATATCCATGGGCTAATGTGGATTTGAACCCCGGTGCTGTTCTTCAGCTGAACTTTGATTTTGTGCCATTCATCAGAACCATTGCACCGCTCTATAACTTGTGCTGGAAGCAGAGTGAGCTGTTCTGGCACTGAAACGATTTCATTGTTAGGCTAAGTGTTACACAGATGGCATTCTTAAATGTAAAATTCTTTTTATGATTCTTTCAATTTCATATTTATTTCATTAGATCATTATTTATGTTAAAGAGACACTGTTAATATGAAACGTGCTCAGCTTTAAAGAGAGTGTTGAGAGGAGTTTCAGGTATTTGATCCTCAATACTTTAGTTTTTCTGTTTCACGTTTTCCTGTTTAAAATGTTTTTTGTGTCTCTAGGTGCTATGTGACAGATCCACACAAACAACAGAGGGGAAAGAGCCTCACTTAACTGATTAGAGGAGAAAAGCAGTGAAAGGGAATATGCACAAAGCGCTGCCAAGTTCACAGAGCAAAGGATAAGATAAAAAATTGAATCATTTCACTGTTTTTTAAAATTTATTTAGAATAATGTGAGGTACTGCTTATAATAACAGTAGGGAAACAATTTTCAGACAAAAATGTGATTTCTTAATCAAGGGTCTCTAATTCAAAATATATTTATTTAATAAACAGTAATTATGATAGCTGCAACTACTCATTCATATCAATAATTCATTCAGAAGTAAACCATATCAACATATTAGCATTTATTTTTCCTTTTAATAGGCTGTGATTTAAAGTAAATGTAAATCGTCATAATCGTTCAGCTCCATATGCTAGGAGAGGAAAAATCACCTTAAACCAGATTCATATTTTGAGAAAAAGAAAACATGAGTTGTTTTAAGGAAACAGCTCATGGGGCAGATCTTAAGCTGGGGTAAAGATGGTCTACCCCCTGGGAGTCAGCTTAGCTCTGATGATTGGCACCAGCCAAAACTGGTCAGTAATTTTAAGACCTGGAGTTTTTAGGGAATTTTCTGTGGATCCATGTATTGATTTCTTTCTATAAGCAAAGACATAAGTACAATTTCTTCCAGTTTTAATCAGGAAAAGGCAGTATACATGGTTAAGAAAACTCCAATTTGAAGATTTTTATCTGTGTAAACAATAGGCTGCTTTGCCTGAGTTGTAGGCCTGTGCTGTTTGTGTATGAGTGTGTATGCATGTGGTGCTGCATGCATTATTTCCCATCTGAGTTAGCCAAACCCTCTCCCAACTACTACCCTTAACAACCCACCTCATTTTGACATGTCTTTTTAATCTCCTGAGCCCATTAGCTCTCTTGCAGCAAGCTCTCTGTTGAAATTATTTCTTTATGTCCCTGGTTTGAGATCCAGACAGCATTGTTTTGATGCTGTGGAGCATGACTCCAAGTGTTAGAAAACTGCTTTTTTGCTTCGGACACAGGGAAGTAGTGATCAAGGGCTAGGGTCCCGACCAGTATGATTTACTGCTGTTAGAGCATTTGGTGTGTATCTTATAGCAACAGCTCTTTCCCTTTTGCTTTCAGTAGGTGAAGCCAGGGATCATGCCTGGGAGATTAATGTGATGAGGATGAGCCTGGGAAACCTTTGGTGCTCCTTGTGTGAGCCTGCTCTGCTTGCTCATACACAGCACATCTGTGAGAACTCGTTGCAGCCATAGGGCCCTCTTGTACTGCCATGAGTTAAGGAGAGCCATTTTCCTGCTCCACACAGGCTGCCCTGTGCTCTTGCTGGGGGAACAAGGGCACAACACCTTTCACCCTAAGTTCAACAGCAGTGCTTTCCAGGGGGTGCCTTGGGGGCAGGATGGCATGAGTAGCTGGACAGCCACAGCAAAGCCTAGCCCTGCAAAAAGACATTTTCGCAGCCTCCTAGGTGAGTTTTGTTGCTCACATGACTGTACCACACAGCTGGCTGTTATCCTGCTTTCTTTCAAGGCTAGCCTCTCTGTGCTGCTGTCCTGCACTGGGCTGCATGCTGCCTCTGGACAGCTGTGCTAAGGTGATACCTGACTTTTGTTCTTCTCCAGTCTCTACAACGCTATACATTATTACATTCCTCCAACAGTTTCTAAGGAGAAAAGCGAGTTATGTTGCTTAGTTTTCCCCATCCTCATAGAGAGGAGCCATGTTGGTTTTTTTCCTCCCCACAAGTTATTGTATTGTTTCTCTTTATGGTGTGGCTCTGATTTAGTGCTGGATGAAGCTCAAAAGGAGGATTAGTGTAAATCTACTCCCATATGCTTGGATGCATTTCTGCACCCTGTCTGTACCATCCTCGCTGCTTTTGATGGAAAAAGCTGGGCTATAAACCTGATGAGAACAGGCTTCCATGCAAGATGTTTAGTATTTCCTGCTTCCACTTGCACCAGTGATACGGCACATCCAGCCTCTTTAGGCCCTTTAGCTCTCAGTCATGGTCTTGTCAGAAATTCAGAAAATCACTATGGCAGAAAATGAATAGGGGAATAAAAGGAATCTGATTTTTCTCCGCTTTAATAATGGCTAGATTTGGGTTTAGTTCCACCTTTGGCTGAAATTTTGCTGGAGGATGGGCACAGGTAGAATGTTTTTATTTGAACGGAATTGGTTCATCCATCTTTTAGATGATGGCACTGAAGTGTGAGTCCATTTTTATGGTCCTCAGAGAAAATCTGTGCTTCTTTTTAAGAGAGGCACCTTCTGGGAAAGGTAGAGCTGGCTATAAAAGCCCTGATTGTATTGTATTCAAGCAAACCGGGAGCAAAGGAGGAAGGAAAAGAGACAGCAATAGAAGGAAGGAGAGATTTTCTAAGTATATGAGATGTGTTATGCTTTGGTATCACAGGCTTTGCTATGTCTAATGGTTGGGCATTTTCTGGTAATTGAATTGCTTAATAGCCAAACACCAAGCTGCACTGAACTCAATCCTAAAACTGCTGTGCTATTGCCATTTGGGGGCTTTCTTCTTTACCTGTCATTTTCTAAAGAATATCTCAATAGTACTGTAATCAGTCACTCATTTTTTGCCGATTCTCCTCTCTCCATGACAAATGTATCTGAGTTTGTAAGGGAGAGGCTCTGTTTTCTCAACCAAATCTTCTACTCCTTGGTCTATTAATAAATGAAAATTAACTTACAGATTTCACTGAAAATACAGGCTCTTTCCATACCATTCCATACTGGATGCAGGAAGAGTTCCAGCCAGCTGGGCAAAGGCACCTTTTCCGTGTGCCCCAGCCGGGCTCCTGCATTGCTCCCCAAGTTTCTCTTGCTCCGTACAATGGCTAACATTGTCTGCAAGGAGCAACTCAGATTACGACCCCCTCCAGCTGCGCTGCCCCTGACCTCGCTCGTGCCCCAGGCTGCCCACGCTCTGCCCTCCCTGCAAGCACGGGGACTTCAGCTGAGCTGGCTGCTGCCTGAGAGTGTTGATTCAGGTCTTGAGGGTGGCCTCGGATGCGTTTTAACAGGCAGAGCAGGCACTCTACGGGGATAACATGGAATGATTATTTTAGGGCAGATTTTCCCCTAAAAAAACCCATAGTTCTACATGCACGCAGTTTGATCTTCACACAAAGGATTTATATAAGAACTCACTTCCCTCTGTCGGCTATGAAAAAAAAGCATGCTGGCGGGATTTAGGGAAGTGTGCAAGCTAGAGGATAGCTGCAGACAAAAGAGAGTTTTTCTTCTAAGAACATCCTCGCAGCTGGAGTTCTGGCAGCGCTGCTGTCAGAATGCTGAGGTGTTACCTGGCCGGGGCAAGGCATAGTGTCTGCTTGGTACCCTCCTGACACACAAATTTGGCCAGCTCTTGTCAGAGCACTGTTCCCTGCCTGCACCCATGTACTCATGCACATAGTTTTTCCATGCAGTGCCTACTTCTTGGGAATCTTCTACCCTGCCAGTATGCTGTATACCAGTGAGAAGAGTAAGAGGGAGGAAGAAATTCTTCGTGACTCCTTTACCTGCTAAAGAGAGACCAAGCTCACCTGGGTGCTCAGGAATAACACTGCTGCTGTGGCTCTAGCCCAGCCCAAAGCCATCTTCCCGACTCCTAGGTACCCTGCAAAGATGTGCCTTACATCTCAGAATGGAGAGACTTAAATATGGGTTGGCTGGAGGAATGACCAAGTGGGATGGGAAGTATGTTCCCATTTAGTACCTGCACTCCCAAAAGTATTTCTCAGGTCAGATCATTACCCATTGGCATAGCACCACCTGACCTCGATCTGCTTTGTGGTGAGAAGGAAAGGTGTGCAACAGTTTGAATCTGCTCAAGTTTTGTCTATCTTGGACTGGCCCCATTTAGCCCATCTCTGCCTCCCTAAGGGGAGCAACTGCCAAATGCAGACAGAGCCTAACAATACAACCTATATGCTTGCCTTTAATGTAGCATGATGTTTAAAATTGAATATAAGCAGGGGTGAGGCTTTAGATCTTACTCAAATCTCAGCATAACTTTGAGGTTGTCAGATGCTACTGAAGTGAGAGATCTAGAGTAGGAATATTAGTGAACACAAAAGTCATGATATTTACTCAGTTTATGCATTTTCTCTCTTTTTTTTTTCTATGAAACTTGCATAACTGGCGTGTAATTGTTTTGCTAAGTGAGCCTTGAAAGCAAAAGTCTTGATAGCTGTCAGATATCTTCTTTGTAGTACAGTGTGTTGTCCTCAGAAGCTAATCAGTAGAACTTGCTCAGAAGAACTTAATCAGCAGAACTGAGCACATTGTCAGTGCTTAACAAATAATAAATTATAATAATAACAGCAGTTCCTTTTGACACAACCTATCAAACTTTTACTTTATTTCAGGGAGTGCTTTCCTTGCCTCTAGTTAAGATTTATACCTACTGCTGCTCTGCTTACTACGGTTGAGAGGATGGGTGATATGGCCTAACAGGGCGGAAGTATTGATCGAAATGAAACTTTGACAAATGGCTGAAACAGAATCTTGAGAAAGTTCCTTGACTTTTCCTTTTCATTCAAAAAGAGAATTTCAGAATAAATTTGATCAGTTCAATTGTTCAAAGGTAAAATGCTATGCTTACAAGTTAATAGAATCACTTTTGAACTTCCCGAGTCCCCCCCTTTTTTTTTAAGAGATACTCATTAGGCTTTCCTTACAGAAAGGTGAATGTATCCAGCAGCATGTCTATTATTATTAATTGTTATTATTATAAGGGGATTGGATAGCTCAGAGGGTTGTTAACAGATCTGAGGCTATCACTTCTTTGTCACCACTGTAATTTGGCTCGAGCTGGGAGTTACTGACAATCATTTCATTTTCTGATTGTTTGGTGGTTTATGTGCAATTAGTTGGTGGGTTTTATTCACTTCCAACAAGATGTATATGCACATTATAAAGAAAACCACCGGGTCAGCTCTAAGCTGCTGCTAATTGTCTCAGGCTTAAATGAAGCCGCGTCAATTTATCCCAGTTGAGGATCTGACCAAGGATCACAACTGGCATTAATTAGCAGATGTGTTATCAGACTCCACGGAGATGCCCTGGGTTGAGTGACAGCAGGCCAACAGCATGCACGGTGCAGGCAGATGGGAGCTCCAGGTCCTCCCTATAGGCACCTTGGAGGCTTCTACTGCTGTATGGCATTGCCATGTCACCAGCTTTAGTGAGAAGGACCCCCACAGCTCGGCACAGCCAGTCATATTAGAGCCCAAGCAATGCAAGGCAGCTACTAAAAATCAGGGAGGGGGGAAAAAGAAGGAGGTGTAGTGCTGGAATGAGTCACCCTGAGCTTGGTGTGCATGAGACTGCTCTGCTAGCTTTAAGTGAAACTACTGACTCTGGTTTTCTGAGGGTATGTGTGCACCATCTGAGCTAATACTAGCACTGGCTGCACATGCGTGACAGAAGGGTGAGGGAGATGCTGCTGAAAATACAGGTACCCAAAGGCCACAGAACAAACCTGGTCCTTGCATTGCTCAGGGAGTAATATCCTCAGCCTTCATCAGCTACTGATACTCTTTACAAACTGGCTTAAGTTCACAGACCTCATGCTTTTTAATGCACTTGAGAACATCTTCTCAGTCTAAGACATTTTTGCTGACTGAACAGGAGAGTCTCCCGAACAGGAGAGTGGGAGTTGAGAAGTAGCAGGAACATAGAAGTCACAAGGCTGACCTAGACAATGGGAAGATGCAGAATATTTTAGTAATGTGCAGTAGTTTGTCACCTGCAAAATATCCATCAGCACTTCTGCAAACTCTTTCCACCATTTTCAAAAGATAACAAAAGATAAATCTAGTCTGCAGACACTGAGTCTTTGGTTTTTCCTACCCTCCTCCTAAGCTCTTTTGCCAAGACACATCTGGGTCCTTCTCTGAATCAACACCTCTGGGTCCAAAGCCACAAAATGAGATTGACTGAGGCTGGGGTGGGATATAGATATCAAGACTAAGAATTCCAGTCCACACATCTGCAAAGTTCATCACCTGTATTTTTGCTAATAAAGATCCCAAGACATCTAACATCTTTCTCATGCTTGTGCTTGTTGGCCAGGCAGTCACCAGCTTAACCGGGCTGAACTTCAGCAAAACCTCTTCAAAAAGCATCCTGGCAAAGCATGTGTAACACACAAGGAGGACTGGGCAGCACATAACACACAGCAGCTGTCTTCACTTTGCTTCAAAGTAAATATCTTCAATGCCCGCCTGAGCTTTGGGGATTTCAAGCGCTTATCTCTTATCTGCAAAGAGAGCAGGAACTCTGGTCAGGAAGCTCTGAGTATTCAAGGGGGAAGATATTTTCTATACTTCCTGCAGTTGTGGTACTCATGTGCATGTGGTTCTCTGGGAGGAGTTTAAAGCAACAAGGTGGAGAATAGGATACATTTTCCATCCCTCTCTGTGCTGACTTAGCTTGTTCTACACTTACCTCTTTTGGATTGGCACAAGATAGAGAATTTTGTTCGGTATGCTCATCGCTGTGTAAGGCGTTTCAAAAATATTGGCTTTGCAGGCTAATGAAAATACAGTGATTTTTCAGAAAAATCAGTAGAACATATCCTCTAAGGATACGCAGATGTAGTGATTATTGGAGTTTTAATTAAAATAGCAGGTAAAATAAGTATTATGGTGTGTTATTATTTCAAAGATAACAACAGAATAAAGGTGCCCATTTCTTTCTTGAGTGCAATTTTCTAAATGAAAAAGTAAACATTAATATCTTCAGCGATCTTAGTGATCTTGTACGATAATTTAGAAAAATATCTCTATTAGGGATAGTTATATATGCCTTTTGTTGGAAATGCAATCACACAATATGCACATAGCTGCAATCTGTAGACAGATTAAGTAAATTAAATCACTCAACGTCTTTCCTCAATAGCTGTGAAGTTAAAAGTAATTTGCAAAGAAAATACTCAGTTTCAATTGGTTTGTAATATCTGTTAATGATCTTTGGAAAAATTTCTGATAACACACGGGAATTCCCTGAGGGATAGGGTTGTGAATAAGTGGATTTTTTTAAGTTTCAGATGTCATTAGCTAGTGATTTCTTTGAAGTAAAAAGCTGTTACAGAATAAATTGCAGAGGTTTACGAGTATACAGGACAATCCTTTTTGTGAATAATATACTTTTTTTTTCTTTTTCTTTTTTTTTTTTTTTTTTTTTCCCATGGTACTTTCTGCCCCCAAAAGAAGAAATTTAAGATCTAAACTTGTCATTGCAAACATACTGGAATCACAATGGCACTGGGATTTTGTGCTTACTTTCTGTGTCTTTATGTGAATGCATAGCGTAAATCTCCTAGTTGAAGGATCTGTTTTGCTCCCTTTTGATGTGATTCTTCTTTTTTTTTTTCCCTGGCAGATAACTTTTTCAGCCCACAAAGCTGAAACGCTTTCTGTGACTCAAATGGCTCCAGCACAGCTATTCCCTAGAAGACATCCTCCCTGATTTCTTGTGGTGCCTGTTAGATTGCTGAAGTTGCAGGTGAGTGTAAACATGGAGAAGAGGGCCTCTATTCTTACAGTGCTCTGTTGTGAATGAAGTCTCTATCACCTTTTTGACAGTTCAGAGATAAACCAGATACCAGAATAGAGGAATGTTTCTCAGAAGGACCAGTGAGACATCTCCTGACCTCTGTCTCCATCTGAGGATATACCTGGAGTAGAACAGAGAAGCAAAGGCACCACAGACTACAGATACCCATGGGGAATATTGTTCTGCCTTAAGGCTCAGCTCTACAACATGGCCATGGCCAGATGAGGATGGACCTTGTATACTTATAGGTTCCTGTGAATGGATGAAGTGGGTGAGAGTTTCTACAGAGGCTGGGAACAGTCTGAAGGGATGCTGATCTGGGTGGTGGGGGATTGGGACTATACAACATACTGTTGCAGATCAAAAGATAAGTCTAGTTGCAGGCACTGCGCCTTTGGTTTTCTTGCCTTCCTTCTAACCTGTTTTCCCAAGAATTTATTTGTCTGCTTTTTCCTTATCTGCAGACAGGGCTATAAGACATACCATACTACAGCAAATATGGCTACTTGCTCCATGCTGGGCTATGGGAAAAAGTTTTGCACAGCTCTAGTAAAACAGGTTAACAGCTACAAGTTTAAAAGCCTCCTAACCTTCCCTGGACCTCAGAAGGCCCAGTTAGGATCCCTGACCCATCTTGATTATCTGTAAGTAGATCAGACAGCCTCTCATTTCTTAGACATAAATGTTCAGTGGTGTTCTGCAGTTGCTTCAAGAGTAAAGAAACTTCCTCCTGGCTCCTTCTGAGCAGTCGCTGGCATTGGTCAACCAAAACACACCTTGTCTTAGCCAGAAGCCAGTATCAGACAATATGAAAGGGAACTCCCCCCTTCTTCCCGGGTATTTATTTGAGAGTATAACAGTATGTCATGGAAGATGATGCCTTTCTGACTCCATGTATTGACTAGCTTTTACCAAGAACTAATGACACTATTACATAATACTTGCTAGTAAAATTCTCACAGATTTTTTCAAGGCCGGGAACAACCATTATTATCATCCAGTCTGATCTTCTGCATAATATATGCTACTGAACTTAACCCAATCTGAACTTGGTATGTAGATTTGCTTTTATGTCTAAAAATGCCTCCTCATTTACAAATATGATACTGTTTCACCGAGTACTATCTGTGCAGCAGCAAGTTCCATTAATTAACTGTACATTGTTTGGAAAAGCAATACCTCTTAGCCGTTTGAAATTCGATCCCTCTTCGTTTCACCTTGCAGGATAGGAAAGGGTTTTTATTCCTTTGCTGCTAATTAGGTTGGAGGATCATGAGGACAAAATGTTATTTATATTATAGTCATGCTTAAGGAGAGCTCTGACGAAGCCTGGGGATCTCACTGCACAAAGTGAGGGAGACTGTGCAATTGCTTCAGGACTGAGACTGTTTGAGCAGACGAATGGCACATTTTCAAAAGAGCCGAATGATTTCACCAAAACGAATGTCAGACAACTCAGTGGATTCATACTTCTCAATCACCTATACATTTCTGAAAAATCAATCCAAAGTTTGAAGGAAATAAAGGTATGGAAAAACAACGTCCCTGAAGCCAAGACCAAGAAATAAGTATGGTATATAGTCACCAAAAAGAAAAACGTGGTGCTAATATGCAGCTCTGTGTGCACTGCCCATAGGTCACTTTGGCTTCCAGAAGCTCATGGTCTTAAAGTCCTCCGTTTAAGAGAGCAGGGTACACTGGGGAAAGTACAACGTCTGCTGCATGCAAAGTCCCCTAATCTTTTGCCTAGGGGCCAAGGACAACTACATTAACTCAGGCAACTGTGGTTATCCAAGTTTATGGAAAGGGTTCACGTAAGATTTGCAGTCCCATGAGGGTCAATCTGCCTTGAGAGATAGGCTGCGGTTTGTGTTCTTTCTCTCTTCTCAAGGAAATTCCCCATCCTTTTGACTTCTATCATTTTTTATTGCCATTCTCTGGACTTGTTCTATTTCTACTTTCTTTTTTACAGGGATGAGGTGACCAAATTTGAAGACAGTATTCAAAGTGAGGATGTGCCACTGATTTATATAATGGCATTATAATATTTTCCATATTATTCTCTAAAACTCTTTTCTTCATACAAACCCCTTAAGATTCTTTTTAATTCTTTGAACTATAGTGCCTTTTAACATCTGTAGTTTACTCTGATCAGATTTTGACAAAGGAATAAAAGGCTCCATTTTTCACATAGAATTTTATTTATTGTTTGAACTTTAGAGGAGAAATTGGTTAACTTACAATTTAAAATTCTTGGCAATGTAGACCATTGGACAAGGATTTCATTATCAGCCCTTCTGTACTTTCTGTAGAAATGCACAAACCTGGAAGTTGGTGGACAAAGTCTTGGCAAAAAGACTTTGCTTTTGTATTATAAACACAGGCAAAGACTTAGTTTGGAGCTGCTAGCATCCCCAAAGATGTCAGAAATATGATTATTCTGTACCCCCTTCCTGGTGCAGTGAGATGGGGCTACGCACTGACATGCCATCCAGCCTGTGCCATGCATGTGTGCAAGCGGTACCCAAATGCCGTGACCTCTTGTTTACCTTATCACATACTTCCACAGCAGGTCAGGGAAAGACTCCTCTGAAAATTAGGTGCTTGATGACTGCAGAGGGTGAGAATCTTGCTTTCATGTCACAGCTGGGTGTGATGCCTTCATGGGAGTATGAGAAAAGGCTCAAGGAAATCAGTTACATCCATTCTATTGCCTAAGACACTTCCTGCAGCTACTGACTTGCCTTTAGACTTACGAATCCAAATGCTGACCCTGCCTGACCCTACTTATCTTTTAAAAGCTGACAAGATCACAGCCTGAAGCAGTATAGCCACAGGCTCAATACTGGCTACCAAAATGTCTGTTTAGTATTTTCAAAAACGCTGCTCTTAAGATTTACAATACAAGCTTCTGGATGTATGGACAACACCGAAACACAACTCTGACCCCTGAACGTTCAGCCCCACTTACACAGAAATTTGTGCCTCTCGAGGGGCCAGCACACAGTTGCTGCAAAACAGTTATTCCTTACCTGCAAGTGAGCTGGAATTGAAGCGTCATAGGGTTGTATGCATTCAGATACTGGGTAAAAATATTTGAAAGCTACAGCCTCGATTTCAGAACTCATTGTCAGCTTCTTTCATTATCTGCATTACTGCTTTAACAGTAGAAAGAGTTCGGCCCTTTCTGTGTAATATCTTTTTTGGTTTAGTATAGAAAATCATCCTAATTCTTCTATGACCAAAGCAGTTTTTCATTAGAGGTTGGTTTTAGATGAACTGTAAGTTTCTTCCCTAGCAATGAAAGAAAACACATATTTTTCTGAATATTTCTAAGGTTAAATGGATAAACACAGTTTTAAATACTCAGGATACACTAAAGGACCAATCTAGTTTAGTTGTTTGTGCTTTTTATATAAATTCATAATTCTTGCAGAGTGTTTTTTTCTTTTTTCTTTTCTTTTTTTTTTTTTTTGTTTGTGCATTTTTTTAAACAGCAAAGACATGGAAGAAACACTGAGGTCTTATTGCTCCTGTTGGAAACTTCTGCTGACTACAGCAAGAGTTGGACTGGGCCCAGAGAAACCAAATACACACAAGTTGCAATGAGTTGGCCATACAAGCAAGGAAAATCACAGATAACAGATGCACACAAATTAGTAATGTACCTTTTAGGTCATCCAGTAGAGCTTGCTGACACATTGAGATTGTCTCCTATGGCGTATTTTTTGTTGCTCTGGATGCCTGGATCAAATGTCCTAAGTAATATCATGTACTTAAGGAGAGATTGTGCTGCCTAGTATATCCTGTTAAAAGTTTTTTTCCTTTCTTAACATCATCATATTTCTCCCAGTTACATTCCTTTGCAAACCTCCTTATTTCCTTTCTACAATGCTATTTTTCTCCAGTGTCTTTAGACAAATGTGATGTTCCATTTAGTTAACATTAAGTCAGTTCATACCTATTTAGATTATTTAATCTTTTCTGATAAATCAGTCTTTTCAGTCTCCTGGTTATTTTCTCATCTCCTCTTGTCCCACTCCTGTCTGCCAGTATCTTTTTTAGCTATAAGTTTTAAAGATGTGGTGCATTTATCTAACAGCAGGTCTGGCACAGAACTTGAGCGCTCTCAATATCTTCTCACTGAAAACCACTCCTGATGCGCTCAAGGGAAAGTCACTGGCATTCTGAGCAGACAAGCAGGCAGAGCATCCTGTTCAAATCATTTCCTTGGTACCACCTGTTTTACTAATCAACAACAACAAAAAACATTAGAACACTTAGTCTAGTGATTGAAAAACCAAATATAGGTCACTATAGATTAATTATATTTGTTTTTATAGCACTAGGAAATACAATGGCAGAGAGTAAAATGTATTTGTTCTCGATATTTTCAAACTCTTGGTTGTGGACATCACAATCTAAAATTATGGAAGACGCAGTCTTGTCTATTAACTATATTTGGGTGCCACTGGAGTACACTATAGAAAGTAATTATATATGTAGTCACAAGCCTAGCTTTTCACTTCAGGCAATAAATTCTGATCAACAAACAACACTCCTTTAGTGCTAAATGAAATCTTGGCTGTAATTGAATGTCTTTACCTTTGTGTTCTGTTGGATTGGAGGAATATCATTTTAATCTGCTCTCTTTAAATTTTCATTAAGGAACGTTTCAGCTACCTGCAGCCTCATCTGATGATGTTTAATGATATCAGCTGGCGCATTCTTCCGTGCACCAGCAGGGGCTTCTTTAAATTGGTCAACTGCACAGAACATAGTTTTTGTGTTTAATGTACTTGGAATCAACCTTTTAAAATAATGATGTCAGACAGTTTATATACGTAGCGCACACACATATGTGCATGTGTATGTATGCATATATATGCGTAAGTGCACACATACATAGAGAAACACTGATCCTATTCACCTTCTTGAAAACATTTCAGCTAGTATTAGCATAAATGTGCTGTTAAGTTGGCAGTGTTATACATTTTTGTTGGAGTTTACTTCTGTAACCTAAAATCAGGCAGATAAGCTGTGAAACTCATGCAGCTGATGACATAATGCTGGGATCTCATGATGCTGAATCTCATATTTCTAGGCATAAAGGATGGATGTTCCTTTCTGGAATTATTATGCCTCCTATTGCAATATATATTTCTTGTTCTCATGTGGGCACTGAGATGTTCAAACCATTAAATGTGTATGGTATAATGAGTCCTGTGTTCCTTATTTATTCTAAAGAAGGCATTAACTTTCTATGGTTGTTTTATTGTATAATAAAGCCTACTACTCTAAGAATCTGTGATGAACATAGCAATAAGCTGTGACAATATGCATAGTTACATTTAATGCTGATGTCCAAATGTACATATGTGCATATAAATAAGCATATATGTATATTCAAGCGCTCAAAGATAGACACACAAATTATATACAATCAATTAGGATGTGGCATAAGCAGATTCAAAGCTTACCTGTTATGGCTTTGTAAAGGGGGAAATCTGATCCACAAAGACACACGTGAAAGTAAAGCTCAATATACTCCATTGGCTCGTTACCATTATGCTCAACAGTGACAGGCTGTATGCTAAGACGGGGTACCAGCAGACATTCGCCATGACAGCTGGTTCAAAACAGAGCTTTCAAAATAGTGCAACACCCCTCACTTCCTTCCAAATCCTGGTGTTTGCCAGCAGCACTTAGCTGAGGCTGGCTCTGAAGGTCAGATGTTCAGATAAAAGTTGCTTGAAATGAATCTGCTTCTTTGTGTTTGGACTGTATATATGTTCAGCATAGCATCTAGGATCTTTGTGAATTTGTGTTTGAGTTAACACATGAGTAGTGCTTGCCTATTACCTGAAAAAATGATGGATGTTTCTCCCCGACACCATGCTCTATTTGCCTGAGATTGTCCTCTATCAAATTCTCCTTTCTTTTGTGGGCTACATAAATTGAGAGCCATACACAGGCTTCTTGTTTTCACCAGAAAAAAAAAAAAAAAAAAAAAGCACAACCTCTCTGTTGAGAAATGGAAGCAAAATGGTTTCTCTTTAACATCACCCACATCACACACAGTGCTTAACCAATTAGGGACAAAGCATAAAAAATACTTAGTTTGTCCTGTGTGACTTTTCTCAGTAGATACATATAGCATCTGGAAATAAACACACTCCTCCTTGGGAAGGAAATGCAAACAGGGTTTATCTATTTGCATTTGAACTCAGTGAAAAATAACCAGGCACAAAAAGCAAGCTTGAAGATAGGACATGAGTATAAGTAAAGCTAAATTTCAGCAAGCCAAATTCTACCACTCTGTTATAATTGCTATGCAAAACACGAGCTAATTCACTGTTCCATTGTGCTGGTGAAATAGGTATGCATTATATATGGGGTAGGTAGGGGAGCTTACACAGGGATGTTGTTGACTTTGCTGAGCAGCCAGTGTGTGGAGAGCATGCCATCAACAACCTTGTGAAAATGAGGCTGGTGAACTGGCTTGGTCTCAGAAATGACTTCAGAGCGGGTAGAATAATATTTAAAAACTATGATAAATTATAGCTGCAGCACAAGAATACTAAGTGTGTGGAGTTTACCATTTCACCTGAGGACCCCAAGACCCGAGTGTCAGATCTTCAGAGGAATTCAGACAGCTAAACGTGCTGCTGCCTGGGGATCTTCGGTGCTTCCCAGACACATCCCTCCTAATGCAATCAAGGAGATCCAGGCATCAGGGCTCTTCAGAAAAGCATTGATCAGTCTCTCAGGCAGCTCCACTGCATTCCCAGAGTATTGACCCTGCTTCAGCTGGAGATGCCTCTGGGGAGGCGCTGAGGTGAATGGGATGAGGCTGTGCTCATTTCTGGAGGAGGTACAGCTCTCCTGCAAGCCAGAGGCATGAGCATGGCTGTTTCACCGCAGCAGGCCTGCTGGGCTTACTGATGCTCAGCTCGCCAGCTCCAGTGGTACGCAAACAGTGTGGATACGCACTGTGGCTGGCGATGCTCCTGTTTGACATCAGCCTTCCCTCCTGGATCAGGGCCGCTGCTGATTGCTGAGGGGTGGCCAGGAGCAGCTCCCTCTGGTGAACCTCTTTTGTGCTTTTATCTCCCTCCTCTTGGCAGTGAGCTGCCACTGGCTGTCAGCCACGGCCCACTCGCCCTCCCCAGTGCCCAGCCGGCATGCTCAGCCAGTGCCTACTTCTCTTCCAGCAGCTGGTCCTACTTCTCCTCCACAGCTGGCTGCTGCCCCCTACTGTGGTAATTATTATTTATGATGGATATTCAGTGTACATTATGTGTCCAGAGTCCAGTACCATCTGAGTCAGTACCAGGTTCCTACTGTGTGGGCAGAAGCACACGGCAATACGCCATTGTTCCACATGTATACCCACCCGACTCTCATGCAAGGATGGACTGAGGGGGAGGGATCGAAGGTAGCTAGCACCTATTAGCACAATATGATGTGACACGTACTCTGTGTCCTGTGTTACATCACTCTGACGACAGCACAGCTGAGTGCAGAACCGCTTTTCTCCATCTTGCTATCAATAGCAGGTCTGCAATTCGTGCTATCAAACAGGAAACAAGTAAAGTGTTTGCCAGTGGTTGCTGCTCAGCCTCTGCTTAACTCCCTTTTGCTTTGAAGGTAACTATTGCTTGGTGCTCAGCTGCTGTTGAGAAGTGATGACCTTAGACCTCAGCATGGCTTCATTGGGCATCATTCTGTTTCCTGTTTCTCTCCCCAGCTGTCTGTTCCAGGAGTGTCTGATTGTGCAGGCCCCTTGTTGCACGTGTCTATCTCACTCTTGCCCTTCACTCTTCCTTCCCACTCTGCCTCCCCTAACCCATTACCTTCAGGCAAATACAGCAGAGCTTTAACTTCCACATCTTAGTGTAAAAGCAATAGCACCTGAAAAAAGCAGCGTCCTCCACACATTCAGAAAAATGCAGAATCTTAAACATGCTTCAAACACATGTGTGAGATGCCAGCTTCTCAGCTGTAGTGGTTAGGTTTTTCTCCATTAAAGATGATGGAATGATACTGTTTCATGGCAGCTAAGGATCCGTCCCAGTATGTAAATGTAAATATCTATTTTTACAAGGCCTCCTACAGTTTGCTTTAAAAGAAAGCTTTCTTTTTAGACACTGAAAGCATACAAGCCAGTCAGAAATGTCCCACTTTCTATATTTTGTTTAATTCCTACCTCTGACTTCCTTTGAAATCTAATGAATTCAAAAGATACAGAGTGAATTAAAAGTGAAGGAGCTTTACCTTCAGTGAACAGGGCCTGTAGGAACTGAAAAAAAGAAAACAGGAAAGAAATGAAATGGGTATGAAGCCACATCAATCCAAATAATTTAAAATGCTTGATGGCAAGCAAGCAAAATTCCCACTGTCCTTTTGCTTGTGACTTCTTTGCTGTGGCAAATTAATGTTGAGAGCAAATACGCATGCATTCAATCTTTGCATCAGGGCACTTTCTGCCATGATTCTCTTTCTAAATTGTTTTGAGTTTTACATCTAATTTTTTCCTTTGTTTTATGCACACAGATGCCTGCATCCTATATTTCATACATATATATCAAGTAGACTCAAGCTATAGATCTTGGATAGGGTGTATTCAAACCTCAGAACTCTTCAAGTTTGATTCCAGGAACTGATTTGTCCTTTCTTAAAGATAGGAACCACATGTGCAACTTGGATCCAGATCTAGGGTAGGCTCTGGATACGTTAATTTAAATGCACTAGGATTTGGGATCCAAACTTGTTTATTTGTAATGAAATTAGTTCTAATACTGCTGGGTGCTCAACTTTCCCCTCACTATGAAGAGAAATATTAATATATTTACTTCTTCTGATCTGATTTATAATTCATTGCAGAATCACACTGTCTTCAGGATATTTTTCTCAGTTTGGTTTGTTATCATCCTCTATAGCAATTGCTTATAACTAATTGCATCACTTGCACATGGCCACCCTCCTCTGACAACTCCTTGTTACCCCACTCTCCCTCTGCAGGCTGCTCTGCTGATTCCTCAAGGAACTCCAGTAAAACAGAGAGGGTCTTGTCTCTCAGAACCAACCTAAAGCCATTTGACAGACTGAGGGACGCCCTCATGGGTTTCTTCCATCCAACATACTCTCCTTAGCTACTGTTCAGAACTGTTTTCTTGGGCTCCCTAAAACTATGGTAAACATCAAAGCTCTGCAATTCCCAGGATTTTCCTCATCTCCTTTTGAAGACAGTCAACATAATAGGGCTTCCCAGCCTTCTAGTGCTGCTGCATTTTTCAAGGGAAGAACGCATCCCCTTGTCAGTATCTTGGCTTTTTCTCACTTTATTTCCCCTCAGAACTCCCAGATGAACACCATCCGGTTGTGGTGATTTACTGCATTTGAGTTTCTCAAGTTACGCTACAACTTCCTCCTCAGAGACTTCAATCTGTATAAAGGCCACACTCTGATTTTCTTTGCAAAGTGCCTTTGGCACAGGAATTTCTGTGCGACTCTCGGCAGCAGACATGATGCGAGGGATTTATTTAACTTCTCTGTTAGCTTGTTGCACTTATCTCCTGACCCACTTTATATGGATTTGTGGGGATCTCTGGGGTGTTTTGGTGCATAAACCAAAGTAAGATTTATCTTCGCTTACAGGTGAGGCCCAGTTCTCACCTGGTGTTCTCTTGCTGTTCCACCAAAGGATATTTCTGCACATTACTGCAGCCACTCTCCTTTCTTCCCACTCCTTTGCTGTTTTAAGAAAGATAGAAGCTGCCATACGGCCTAGCGAATCTTCAGTGATTATGAAGGACAGAACTAGAACATTAGAAATGGTGCAAAAATATTCTCCATGTCCTCTGGTCACTGTAGGCTGGCTTAAACTCCAGATATATATACTTGATTTGAGATATATGACAAACAATGTTGCCCTTTGTTATGAGATGGATATAGAATGGACATCAGCTGTAATGGCCTAAGGCACGAGTATGAAAACTGTCTGCAAACAATTCCTTGACTTCATCTGTCAAATGACAAATACATTTTTGCTGTGATTGGGGTTATCCTTATTTCACTCACTTCTTGTTTCAAGTAAAGGAGAGGAAAAATCTGAAACAAAAAAGCCCCACTTTTACATTGGTTTTTCTGAGTAGGTGAGACTCCGAACTTCCTAATCTTTTCATGTTGATGTTAAATATGTTTCAAGATCCACAGTTGTAGAACTGTCAAAGTCCTGTCCAAAAAATCCTCATCAAGATACTAACGAGCATGCTTATCCGTAGTATATCTGCTAAAATAAAGCAAAAAGCCAAAGTTTGAGAATTCACATACAGAGCAGGACTTGTAAAACCTCCTTTTGTCTGTCTTAGAATTAGGCATCTAGTTCAGCTGACTTTTTTCTTTCTCTGTCCTTTTCAAATGGCAGATCCAGATTTTCCTCAGTTCAACCAGTTTGACTGGCCTCATTACGATAGTATCTTATATCTCCATAGTAAAATAGTTCTCTATTACTCGTGGAACCTCTGAGCTACAGAATGAGCGTAGGTGATTGCCTTGGACTAAACCACCAAGGTGACATTACCTATTATCAGTGTTGCAGTTTATTGCCATCTTTAATCAATTTTGTTCTATTTGTATCTATTAATTTGATAAATATATATATTTACATAGTCACTGGCTTGGGTTCTGGTTCACCTACTGACAGTTTGGTCACCCCCAAAATAATACCACTGTGTCATGTCACCTTCCTGCACCTACCACCTCCTGTGTGCACCACCTACTTTGTGAGATTTTTGCTAGGAGATTACAGTGTTTTGCCAGCCCACTGGACAAGGCAAATTGTGCCTGGAAGCACTGCTTTATTCAATCTTGTACCTTTCTCTACCATTCCTGATGCCTCTGTAAGGCTTACTGCATGGACTGTAAGGAAGCTAGACAGAACATTTCTTGGAATGTGCCTTTCTTGCACATATCCTGGAATCCATATCCTGGAATATCCTGGAATATGTAGCAATCCATATTTTTTGTTAGAAATTTATAGGAAGTATCCATAAGCCAATAACAGATAACAAAAATCACCATATTCTTTGCAGATATCAGACAGTGTTTTGTAGGTGAATCAACACAGAAAACATATTGTAAAGTGATGGAGATTCTTTCAAATAGAGTAAGGACTCTGTTGAAACATCTCACAATTGATAACATTTGCAGGGATGATTACCTCATCACTTCACAATACTCAATATACTGCTCACTTCTGTCAGTGGGAGCTACTTTCTGGGGGAATACTACCAAATGGGAGAAACCTCCCATGACATAGACACCACTGTTGATGCATGCTGTTGATGCAAAATGCATGCTAAGTAAATATCCTTCAGTTGGTAAAGAGAGAATTGAAAACAGAAATGTGCAAGAAATGATGTTTGAACACAAATAAAAGTAGGTTTGGTTAGCATTCATGCTACTAGTGGGATGATTCATGGTTTGCTTGTGTTGCAGAATTTTTATCAACAGCAAAAAAATTTGCAAAACTATGATATGTCAAGACCTTGGCAGAAGTCTGTTATTTGTGTATACATTTGAGAGTAGACAACAGTTACTCAATTGGTCACAAAAAATCTTGTTTATCTATTAACCCTGGGCTCATTCAGGTTTTAGGAATGTTCTGACATAAGTTTGGATGAGAAAATAAGATCTTAATGACAGACACACATGCCTCTGTAAGGAGTTAGCTATGAAGCAAACTCCTGGCTTGCAATTCTCTGTTCTAGGAGGAATTTTGATCAAACTTCAGATGAGAATGTCACAGTACAGGCCCATTTATAAAATAGGAGTCTTGCAACTGGCTCTGAACGTTAGTGTACTTTGGGGGACCCGTGACACACTATGTGATGTCGAGATGTAATCTTGGAAGAACAATTTTTGTTCTTTTTCTCCCTATAGATCCTTAAATATACGTGAATCTATGTGATCTGCTTCTCATTCAAAGAGTTGCAAATTCAGCTATGGATCAAAGATTAGAGCATATGCCTGTTATTGCGGCTGCCAGTTAACCAATCCAAATGTTTAACTCTTTAAAGAAGTAGAGGGTCAGCAGCTTTCTGAATAATTGTTTCCAGATTGTCTTCTGTTGGTTGGATTTCTGTATCACATTCAACTTCAATTGCTGCTGTAATTTATCTCCACTCCACACACCGACTTTACTAAATTCACATGTTAGTATTTGAGTCACTTATGCTTAGACAAATCCAGAGCATGCTCCATGATCACTGATTGTTTTTTGATGGTGCCTCACATATTAAAGGAGAAAACTGAGTGCCATCTAGACACCTGCCTCTGGCCTTTTGTTGTACTTAGAAGTGCAGAAAGGAAGAAACGGGGCCAAAAATAAAACAACTCAGGATGTGTGCTAAGCTTTTTGTAAGCTTATCTTTGCTTGGGTGTTGACAGTCTGAAGAGGGGAAGTTTTGCTGACAGCTGTGGTTGCCAGGGCAGTGCCACATTGTGAGTATACTTCTTCACTGGATATTATTGCACCTTCTTGTTTCACAGTTTTGCCTTCATGAAGAAAAGCCCTTCAGGGATGCCCCAATCATTTCATTTGTCCCATTCCAATGGGCACCACCTCACCCTTGAAAATGAATTTTGTGTTGCTGTCAGCAGAACTGGCCGTACCTTCAGTGCTTCCTTCCAGAGAGACAATGGCTGTGGTCTGCTGTATGCTCTTATCTTATCCTAGTTCTCCATTTCATGGCTGTCTGACATCACATACCAGCCAGTCATTATCTGAAATGGTGGAGGTAATGTAGGGATTTTACTATTAGTTAATGTTAAACTGAAAAATAAAACATATTCCAACTCTATTCATATTCTAGTTTTGGTCTAGGCTATTCAGCAGATCCTACTTCATCAGATGTCCAGGCCTTAAGGTAAACATTTTCCTCAATAAATACTGGGTTTTGAATAATAAAGCAATGTGTGAGTTTAGACTGGAAAGGGCTGAGATGAAATGGTTAAGGACATGCTGTAGACCCTTAACCTCTCCTCAAAAAGAATGATAAACACCTCTCTTTGGCCACGTCTACTTTCCTACATCTTTTTGAGGAGAAGTAGCAGAGAGTGCTATTTATTATGTGTTGGGATGAAGGTAGGGAATGTTTTCCACCATTAAAAAAAATAAAATCCAGAATTTATGGGAGTTTGAAAAGCAATTTCCTTTTAAGGTGCAAATTCCTAATTTGCCACATAAAAATACAGGAATTAAGTGCTAAATCCTTCTTTGCCAGTGAGACCTGTGAAAGGAGGTATGAAAAAAGAGTTGCTGTTAGGTTTCTATTCATGTCTCCTCGAAAGCCAATGTATGCAAAAGTGCACTGAAACAGCCCTGATTTTTTTTCAAAGCCTTCCTGCCGTTTTGACTGACTTTTAAAAAATGAACCCTTGTCTGGTTTTATTTGTGTGGTGGTTCTGATTTTGTTCTGCCTGTACTGTATCACTTTTCTCTCCTCACCATTAATCTTCTGTGAATGTTCCCCAGGGCACAGTTCTCCCTTTTCTGCTTGGAGAGTTTCTATTGAAATTAATGGACACTCTTCCTGTGGGTGGAGGGACGAATACACCCTTATATCAGCCTTGCTGCAAGAGAAGATTATTCACTGAAAGGAAGCGTAAGTCTAACTACTGGACACCCAAGGTCTACTCAGGCAGATTATAGAGGGAGATCCATCAGAAGAACTAGCACAAAAGAGAGAACTGTTTGTGCAGAATCAAAACAAAAGTCAGAACAGAATTTTTAAATGTTGAAACAAAACATGCAAAAAGTTGGTGGCTGTATTCTTAGATAAAATGTGCTGTCCCAAACCTAGCTTTAGGTCAGATCTATCTAGTGGAATATAGAGTGGTGAAGATATCTGTATACCACCTGTAGAACTGGGCATGGTCAGGAAAACAGCCTGGAGCCCAGGCTAATTTGATCTGTGCTATAGATTGATCTATAGCACTATAGATAGATTGTGTTAGTTGCACAAATGGGAATATATTGTGCTGTGCAGATGTGTCACCTCTTTTGGAATATGATCTTGGGCATCTTTAACACAGTTATGCATTGCACAATGTAGACATGCTAGTAAGTCTCGTTACCCTCAGAGTCTTAAATGGAATAATCTCATGTTTGTTCACAGAGAAGCCTTTAATGAATTAAAGAGGTTGTTGACAACCCTCAAGAGGGACAACATAAATTCTCATAGGAAGGATAGTAGCTGCAATGTGAGGTCTTGAAGCAGACGGATGACCTTATAAAATATACTATGGTATCTAAGTTTAGTAAAACAAATACACAATATTTAAATAGGCTATGGAAAGGTAAATATGCTCCAGGAATGGCCCCAAGCAATTTATGTTACAGTAATGCTACTGTCACATTTTGGATAGATCATCACTGTATATACAATAATCTAAGTTTAGGAGATAGAATTTAATATACACATGAGAAAGTTAAATTGAGGTTAAAAAGCCTTCTATCCTCAACTGTAAATTCAGGAATGAACCCCTCCTTCATCTTACAATCTCAAAAAAGCTTGGCTGAGAAAGCATTGCATGGATGTGCTGGGTTACATCAATCTTTTTAAATTCTTTGGACTATTTCATAGGGGTGACCAACTTGCAAGGATGACTCCTTCCACCGTGTCTATTTGCTTCCCATGACGCGTCATTCCATGCAGCGCTGAAAAATCTCTTAAGTGTTGGAGAACCACGACGCTGGACAAATAAGAATTTCTTCTGTGTTTACATATTGCGAAGCCTTGATTATTTTATATTTAAAATGCCTGTTACCCTTGGATTTTCAGTTGCAGCAACCAATGTGTTTTCATGTTTAAATCTGATTTGACAGTCTCTGACAAAGCTCTGCTCTTCATTTGTTGCATATTTGTGTTTTGGTTGAAGATTTTATAAATATCTACTACAATGGCTACTTTAGACAGTGCTCCATCTGATCCATCTAACAAACCTGTAACGCTTGCTTTAAGATTAGCCTTGTCAAATTTGCTTAAAGTGACCAGGCAAATACATACAACTAATTTTGTTATAGGCAAAATTAACTAATGCTCTTTTTCATGGTGAGATGCTGTAATGATTTTATATAGCAATCAAACTATTTAAATACTAATGCCGCCTTCATGCTGTAATCACCATTCCAGTCAGATGTCATTTTTAGTAGCCTATAGGGAATTCCATCCCTTAATTATTCTTCAATACACAAACCAAGCATTCTTTAATTGGTGTAAATTGAACAGTGTTCCAACGCAAACAAGGAGTGGACAAACTAATCAATGATTCTGTGCATGTCTATTGGAAAGCTATTGCCATTAGATCAAGTAACAAATCCTCGACTCCATTAGCTTCAGAGGAATGGTGGGGGAAAAATACTGCTAATGCTACTTCTTGTAATCAATCAGCAGTGGAAAGCGTGAAGCAAATCATATAGCAAAACTGCAGCTTTTCTTGAAAGTGCTTGTGGAAAGTTAAAATATGAAGATATTCTGACTTCAGAATCCTCAGTCATATGTCTTTGATGGGGGTTTGTCTGGAAACAATGTGTTTTTATCCCCTGCTGTCTCTAGTCATGTGGCCTGTTCTTTATTTTTCTCTTTTAAATAAACGGCTCTTGAATGATAACATAACTTTTTCAATGTGTCAGGATTTTTTTGGTAAATTTTCTTGCTCTCCTAGGCTATGCTCCATATATTCATATGTATTCACTGCTGCAGCACAACATAAATTGGGTGGCTTTCCCATCTCTTTTTTTAATATGATCTGAAATAAAGGTGCTGTATTTAAGAAACAGATGAAAAATCCGTCTCATAAATGTGTCACACTCACTTTTCATTCTTGTCTCTTTTTATCAATTCTCCAAAACTGATTATTTATCACTGGAGAGGGAAGGAAAAAAAAGGCAAAAGGCCCATTACAAACCTCTGGCCCAGATCTGCCAGTCTTACAGTTTTAGTTAGTGTGAAAAGCGAAACTCTTCTGGAAACAAATATACTGGCTATGGATGTTCACTTTTTAATCTATTTGTTTTTGATATAATATGCTATTTACTGTTTAAGAACCTTTCATGTTGGTTTAAATTGAAGTTTTTTAAACTACTCTAGCATAAAAAGCTCTAAGTGACATCGACTTGGTAGGAAAATAAAGCATCTTCTACAGGCTGCCTTTGTTCACTGCATTATAGTTGAAAGAAGTGTACAACAGGCTCAGCAGATAACCTACCTTCATAAAACAAGAGGGCTTCTAATTTCCACATGTTGTAATCACAGTCACATTACTTTGCTCTCTGTGCTAGACCCCTCAGGGCTGGCTCTAGGTTTTGCTGTGAAGTCACATGTGTGGGGCCCGAGGCACTTTTCCATGATGCCTGCAGCTGGGGAATGTGGGATTTTTTCCTCATCTTCCCTTTCTTTCTCATTTTCTCTTCTCTCTCTCCTTTCTTTCTTTCTTTCTTTCTTTCTTTCTTTCTTTCTTTCTTTCTTTCTTTCTTTCTTCTTTCTTCTTCTTTCTTTCTTTCTTCCTTTCTTCCTTTCTTCCTTTCTTCCTTTCTTTCTTTCTTCCTTTCTTCCTTTCTTTCCTTCTTTCCTTTCTTTCCTTTCTTTCTTTCTTTCTTTTCTTTCTTCCTTCCTTCCTTCCTTCCTTCCTTCCTTCCTTCCTTCCTTCCTTCCTTCCTTCCTTCCTTCCTTCCTTCCTTCCTTCCTTCCTTCCTTCCTTCCTTCCTTCCTTCCTCCTTCCCTCCTTCCCTCCTTCCCTCCTTCCCTCCTTCCCTCCTTCCCTCCTTCCTTCCCTTCCTTCCTTCCTTCCTTCCTTCCTTCCTTCCTTCCTTCCTTCCTTCCTTCCTTCCTTCCTTCCTTCCTTCCTTCCTTCCTTCCTTCCTTCCTTCCTTCCTTCCTTCCTTCCTTCCTTCCTTCCTTCCTTCCTTCCTTCCCTCCTTCCCTCCTTCCTTCCTTCCTTCCTTCCCTCCTTCCCTCCTTCCCTCCTTCCCTCCTTCCCTCCTTCCCTCCTTCCCTCCTTCCTCCTTCCTTCCTTCCTTCCTTCCTTCCTTCCTTCCTTCCTTCCTTCCTTCCTTCCTTCCTTCCTTCCTTCCTTCCTTCCTTCCTTCCTTCCTTCCTTCCTTCCCTCCTTCCCTCCTTCCCTCCTTCCCTCCTTCCCTCCTTCCCTCCTTCCCTCCTTCCCTCCTTCCCTCCTTCCCTCCTTCCCTCCTTCCCTCCTTCCCTCCTTCCTTCCTTCCTTCCTTCCTTCCTTCCTTCCTTCCTTCCTTCCTTCCTTCCTTCCTTCCTTCCTTCCTTCCTTCCTTCCTTCCTTCCTTCCTTCCTTCCTTCCTTCCTTCCTTCCTTCCTTCCTTCCTTCCTTCCTTCCCTCCTTCCCTCCTTCCTTCCTTCCTTCCTTCCTTCCTTCCTTCCTTCCTTCCTTCCTTCCTTCCTTCCTTCCTTCCTTCCTTCCTTCCTTCCTTCCTTCCTTCCTTCCTTCCTTCCTTCCTTCCTTCCTTCCTTCCTTCCTTCCTTCCTTCCTTCCTTCCCTCCTTCCCTCCTTCCCTCCTTCCCTCCTTCCCTCCTTCCCTCCTTCCCTCCTTCCTTCCTTCCTTCCTTCCTTCCTTCCTTCCTTCCTTCCTTCCTTCCTTCCTTCCTTCCTTCCTTCCTTCCTTCCTTCCTTCCTTCCTTCCTTCCTTCCTTCCTTCCTTCCTTCCTTCCTTCCTTCCTTCCTTCCTTCCTTCCTTCCTTCCTTCCTTCCTTCCCTCCTTCCCTCCTTCCCTCCTTCCCTCCTTCCCTCCTTCCCTCCTTCCCTCCTTCCCTCCTTCCCTCCTTCCTTCCTTCCTTCCTTCCTTCCTTCCTTCCTTCCTTCCTTCCTTCCTTCCTTCCTTCCTTCCTTCCTTCCTTCCTTCCTTCCTTCCTTCCTTCCTTCCTTCCTTCCTTCCTTCCTTCCTTCCTTCCTTCCTTCCTTCCTTCCTTCCTTCCCTCCTTCCTTCCTTCCTTCCCTCCTTCCCTCCTTCCCTCCTTCCCTCCTTCCCTCCTTCCCTCCTTCCCTCCTTCCCTCCTTCCCTCCTTCCCTCCTTCCCTCCTTCCTTCCTTCCTTCCTTCCTTCCTTCCTTCCTTCCTTCCTTCCTTCCTTCCTTCCTTCCTTCCTTCCTTCCTTCCTTCCTTCCTTCCTTCCTTCCTTCCTTCCTTCCTTCCTTCCTTCCTTCCTTCCTTCCCTCCTTCCTTCCTTCCCTCCTTCCCTCCTTCCCTCCTTCCCTCCTTCCCTCCTTCCCTCCTTCCCTCCTTCCCTCCTTCCCTCCTTCCCTCCTTCCCTTCCTTCCTTCCTTCCTTCCTTCCTTCCTTCCTTCCTTCCTTCCTTCCTTCCTTCCTTCCTTCCTTCCTTCCTTCCTTCCTTCCTTCCTTCCTTCCTTCCTTCCTTCCTTCCTTCCTTCCTTCCTTCCCTCCTTCCCTCCTTCCCTCCTTCCCTCCTTCCCTCCTTCCCTCCTTCCCTCCTTCCCTCCTTCCCTTCCTTCCTTCCTTCCTTCCTTCCTTCCTTCCTTCCTTCCTTCCTTCCTTCCTTCCTTCCTTCCTTCCTTCCTTCCTTCCTTCCTTCCTTCCTTCCTTCCTTCCTTCCTTCCTTCCTTCCTTCCTTCCTTCCTTCCTTCCTTCCTTCCTTCCTCCTTCCCTCCTTCCCTCCTTCCCTCCTTCCCTCCTTCCTTCCTTCCTTCCTTCCTTCCTTCCTTCCTTCCTTCCTTCCTTCCTTCCTTCCTTCCTTCCTTCCTTCCTTCCTTCCTTCCTTCCTTCCTTCCTTCCTTCCTTCCTTCCTTCCTTCCTTCCTTCCTTCCTTCCTTCCTTCCTTCCCTCCTTCCCTCCTTCCCTCCTTCCCTCCTTCCCTCCTTCCCTCCTTCCCTCCTTCCCTCCTTCCCTTCCTTCCTTCCTTCCTTCCTTCCTTCCTTCCTTCCTTCCTTCCTTCCTTCCTTCCTTCCTTCCTTCCTTCCTTCCTTCCTTCCTTCCTTCCTTCCTTCCTTCCTTCCTTCCTTCCTTCCTTCCTTCCTTCCTTCCTTCCTTCCTTCCTTCCTTCCTTCCTTCCTTCCTTCCTTCCCTCCTTCCCTCCTTCCCTCCTTCCCTCCTTCCCTCCTTCCCTCCTTCCCTCCTTCCCTCCTTCCCTCCTTCCCTCCTTCCTTCCTTCCTTCCTTCCTTCCTTCCTTCCTTCCTTCCTTCCTTCCTTCCTTCCTTCCTTCCTTCCTTCCTTCCTTCCTTCCTTCCTTCCTTCCTTCCTTCCCTCCTTCCTTCCTTCCCTCCTTCCTTCCTTCCCTCCTTCCTTCCTTCCCTCCTTCCTTCCTTCCCTCCTTCCTTCCTTCCTTCCTTCCTTCCTTCCTTCCTTCCTTCCTTCCTTCCTTCCTTCCTTCCTTCCTTCCTTCCTTCCTTCCTTCCTTCCTTCCTTCCTTCCTTCCTTCCTTCCTTCCTTCCTTCCTTCCTTCCTTCCTTCCTTCCTTCCTTCCTTTCTTCCTTTCCTTTCCTCCTTTCCTCCTTTCCTCCTTTCCTCCCTTCCGAGATTCTCACTGTCTCAGCTGCCATGGGTGGCTGGCTTGGGCAATAAAGAAGAGAGCAGCTCTAAGGCAATAGCTCTCAAGTTTTCATATCTGTTTGCTATGAGGATGAAGATGCTACAATTTTTTTTTTTTGGGGGGGGGTGGGGTGGGGTGGAGGGAAGGGGAGCTACTCACCTTAACTCCTTTCCCAAAGGGGTGAGCCTGATTCCCAGCTAATTAATTTTTCTCCAGGTAATAATTTTTGCTCTGTTTTCCTGTTCTTGTCTCTGTGCTGTTTGGCTCTTGTGTGCTCCTCAACAGAGCAAAGCACCCCTTTTTAATTTTAAGCACTCAATTTTAAGCATCTTTCTTCTCCCTGTTACCTATTCAGTGGCAACATGAAAGTAATACTGATGCCACAAATTGTGGGGATTTTGGACAGCTGAAATGGCTTTTTAAGATCATCCTCTCCCTTTTGCTCCTCATTCTGAAAAGAGCACGTTCTGAAGGATGAAGGTCTTTGGGAGTCTGCATCTCCTCAATGTTTTGGAGATTTGGAGCTTGATACAAAGGAAGGCCAAGTGCCAAGTGCCTGGCTGTGAGTGGATAGCCAGAGAAAGCTCACGGGGCTGCTGCATGGTGTGGACCAAACACATACTTTGAAACTACACTGGACAGCCTGTAGAGTCTGCTTCTGTTGTATTATACAAACTAAGGCCTTTTACATTGGCAAAGAGAAAACTTAAAGCAGAGTGTTGGCTAAAAGCTTTTTTCCCCTCCCTTAAGTTTGTCAACTCAAACTTTTATGCTAATTACGTAAATTCTGTTTTTTTTTAATAGTAGTTGTCCTACAACTGATTACGTACACAGATTCGGGTGTTTACTGGAGTTGAAGCCACACAAGAAAAGAACTGGACCAACTTCAAAGCAACACTTGGGAATCAAATGACACCAGTAGAGAAGATTTAGCATAAGAACGTTACATAAAACTTGAAACAGCCATTTGTAGTTCTGTCTTAAATGTAGTTTGGGCCATAAGAAAAAGCTAAGATTTATCATTTGACATTTCTGAAAAAACAAGTAAGGTTTTTTTATTTTAGTTTCTTGTTCAAAGAAAAGGCCCAAATTGCCAGGAGAGTTCCAGTAGAATAATTTTTTAGTCACCTTTTTATTCTTCGGCATATCTGGCCTTCAAAGTCCATATTCAAACTCCCCACTGGTTTCCTTGGGATTATGCCCTTCAAAATGGATGACGGGAAGAACAAACACTCTCCAAGCCTATGCCATTGCCTAGTAGTCCTAAGGGAAATGCCCTCCTGATCCCCACCAGGCAATCCTCTGTCACCATTTTGCAGGATAAGGAAAATCCCTTGGTTCCCAAGGGTGGCAGAAAGTGAGAAACAGAAAAAGACAGCTTGCATGAGGCAGGATGTGTCACTCCATGTTTTAGACAAAGAGAGAACTACAGCACACAAGCAACCACGGGGAGAGACTCTAGCAGGAGGCTTTTGTAAAGCAGCTAGAATTTGTAGTGGTTTTAGTCCAATGTAAATAAATATAAATGCTTTAATAGAGTATCTTGTAATGTCCTAATTGTAGAGTGTGACGATATTTTAAAATCTCACGTAGCTTACTATGTATTTTAACACTTTTGTAGACTCCTCCAGAGATCATTCAGATTTGAAAGATTTATGTTTTAAACAATACGACCCATGATACACTTACTAGATTTTTTTTTTTTAATTTAAAAGTGAATTGTTCTATTAATGCCTATTTTATTTATTTTTAATGTAACTTAACAGCTACTACCTAGAAGAAATAATCTTTCACACTCAAGTTTGCATTTTTCCAGTTTCATTATCTGCACAGTTATTGAATCACCGTTACATCAGTGTTGGACCAGAGTCTGAAAATGCTTTGTCTTCTACTTCTTTAATTGGTCACAGTTGCTGCGACTCTGATCCTAAAAGCTGCTGAGTAAACCTCTTCCAGACAGGAGTTCTGGCATACTGATTTCCTTTCTTTTATATTGTTTAATGCCTACTCGCTAAGCACTTAAAGTCTTTATGAATCATTCCTACCTTATATTTATATATATATATATATATATATATTTATATTTATATTTATATTTATATTTATATATATTTACATTTATTTTTATTTTTATTTATTTATTTTAATGAGCTAACTTTTGGGCATAAATACAATTCTGTCTCTCAGATGTTGAGCTGTCCTGCAGATAATGGCAGCTCTGCTGGGCATTCATAGTATGTTCCTTGCCCTAGATTAATTCAGAATTTTATTTTATACTTTGACACGAGAAGGGGTTCCATCAGCATCTTCAAGTCAATTAAAAGCATCAAAATAGTGACTGATAAGGGATTGCATTCAGCAATCTTGCTTTCAGTAACTACATTTGCACTGTTTGGAACAGTAGTTTGTTTAACCTGTTCTCAAAGGTCTTCTGTGGGGAGGACTCCAATCAGATAGCTACTTCCACAGCTTCAATGTGTTCGCTATTAGGAAGATTTTACTGATGTCTCACCTGAATCTCCCTGGTTTCAGTGTAGATCTGTTGTTCCTTCTGTTACCTTCTGTTGTTCCATCATAGACTTGAAACACAAACTCTTTCCTACCTCCCTGCAGAGTGCTTTTTCAAATTTAAAGTCTTTGCTTATGTCCACTTTCTTTCTCCTTGAGATGAAATCATCCCAGTCCAAGTTTTCATGCAAGTTGCACTTCCAAGGGTTCTGATCATCCTTACTCCTCTCCTTTGGACAGTGTCTGTCACATGCATTTTTCTTGAAATGCATTACTTTATCTGGGCCCATAGCAGTGCTCAGCTGAGCAGAATGAACACTGCCTGTGTCTTGTAAGGAAACTTTTATCCACAGAACTCCCAACAGATTACTCTCTTCTATTCAGTTATGTTTCTGATTTTGTCTACCAGAGCTCTGGGGAGATAGAAAGAAATTGTCCCTCATTCAGAGTGAAACTTCTGCCTTATATTGTCCTCTCTGACCTGAGAGTTCTACAAAGGTCCTCAGACTCTGCTGAAGACAGAAAGGGTCCTGTGCTTAATCTTTTGGGGGAGATTGGAAACCAAGTTTTGTCTGCATGAATGAGACAGATAATTTTGATCTCATACAGTTTTCCTTTTGTCCTTCTTTCCAATGTGAAAATCTTCTAAAAATATAACGTTTAAATTTTTTATTCTTATTTTTTCATGTCATTGTCAATGTTAGTAATTCAAGCAAAAGTGATGTAAAAATGCCATTCTGCATGAAAAAAGTGAAATGTCAAAAGCTAGATACCATGAATTTCCACCTATTAAAAAATAATTAATTTGTTCAAAGCTGCTTAAACACTTAAGCAGAAAAAAATGTGGGTTCTCACGATCATTTTAAGGCTCCATTTTAAAGTCGTAAAAATCTTGTAAGAAGAAACTTCACCCAGATTCACAACGGATGCTCTCCTTGACTAGATTCAATTAAACAAAGCATTAGCAAATTCTAATACAAGTCTGCCACCTACATAAAAGATTTTATACCAGGCTAGTTGGTTGGGTTTGTTTACAACTGCGTATTTAGAATATTTTCTAAAAAACTGCTTGATTTTAATCACAGAAAACTTAAGACTTAAAGGCCTTACTCCCTTCAAGTCAACAGAAAACTCCCATGAGCTTCTCTTGGGAAGGGATGAGCCTTTAATCTGTGTTTGTTTAATAATAAAGTCCCCGAGATAGGCTGGTAGACAGGTTTTGAGCCACGCTTGTGGCAATATTAAGTATGTTCTCTTTCTGACATACCCTAGTTTCTTAGACTATTTAAGCAGGTACTAATGACTTTGCTACCATGGTCTGTTCCTGGCTCTCTGGCTTGTCTTTCTGGTTCTATTCTCGAAGTTAGTAACATTTTTTGCAGTAGAAGTGTGAAAATTTATATATTTTTGAATGAGTGGTTCATCATTACTCTGATGTATTCTCATTCCATTAAAATCCATCACACATGATCATATCTGAACAAACATTTGCCGTCAATATTTGCGAAAAAAGTCCAACTCAACCTAGTAAATAAAGCATTAGAAAACATAATTTTGTTCCTTCACCCAGCTAAATCCATTAAGACTTTAACACAAAGAAAAACTAAAGACAAAGGGAATTTCTTAAAATGTGAAGGCCTCTAACACATTTGCATTTTGAAATTAATTGCTGACCTAATTATTTGTCAGTAGAAGGATAAGTTAATCAAATATAACGCACAGTAAAGCTTCTGAACACCCACAGGATTTTCTCCCTCAGAGTAAATTGTCATAGTGGTCCAGTTTGACAATCCATTTTCACTGTCATCTTGTGACCAAAGAAAGACTATCTGGGAAATGGTACCATATGGAGACACAAGAGAGAAAGAAATACTTAGATCTCCTGTACAAAGGCACGATAAGCTAACAGTCACCAGAGGAAGTCAGGAACGACAAAGCTTTGAAAAAAGAAATACCCTGCCTTTCAAATCCATTTAGATTTATTTTTATACTCTCTCCAATTTGGACTAAAATACTCTGATATTGAATATGCATATGTAATAGACAGCAGGCATATTGTGTAATGTTTCCTTTCTAACATATCTGTGGATCTATTCAGCATCAGTTTGATGGAAAGGCCCATATTTATAGACAAGATCGGGACCTTTTCTTCTTCATCTTGGGAAAACCGACTATGTTATCCACAAATAATACGTGACAACCAACCACTTTGTGACCTGAGGCTACGGATGCACAATTTTATTTCAGAATGCTCTCAGAAACATAATCTGATGAAACTATCAGGTAATGTGACCAATGCATTATTTTCAAAAGGCACACCTAGGCATTTGAGTTAGAAATACCTCATCAGTAGCAGTATGAACTACTTCATCACTCCTCTTATTACAGCACTGCCTCTTTCCTGTCATCTGCTGGCAATGGCAACCCACAGTAAAGGATGTTTTTCTGATCATTTTGCACTCATTAAATACAGCTGTCACAATAGCAGATGCAAGAATGCATACAAAACTTTTATGCCACGTCAAAATAAAGCAGAAACATTTTAAAAAGATCTGAAACCTTTGAAGCCTTTTCTTGAGAAATACTGAAATATTGCTTTTTGTTGTTGTTGTTTTCGACAATTGAAATTGTTTCACAGCGACACGCATTAAAACTCACTGCAGAACAAAACATCATCCATCAAAATTAAAGGAAAAAAAAAAAAAGAAAATAAATAAAAACAAATACAACCTCTCAGAAGCACAAGGTGTTTGGTTTCTGAGTTTGAAGTTCTGGTTCATCACCTGACTCCTGGGGCTGAACATAAATCAAGCTCTGAAATCTCAAGGGAGCTGACATTTACTTCTGGACCATGGACAAAATCTACCCCATAAAGTTTCCAGCTGAGTGAAAATATCTCCCCCAAGTTTCACATTCTGAAAGACAGTTTTCTTCCAGGCTAGGCTAAGTAAATTCTGCAGTTGCTTGACACTACTGCCATAAAAAAAAAATAATTTAGAAGGGCAACAGGAATGATCCCAAAGTCATTATGTAATCTGTGTGAACAGAAAAAAACATAGCAGTAGCATTAATTAACACTTTTATCTATATTCAAGTATATTCTGAAGGACTGTAAGATCCAAAGTGACCCACTGAAGACTGGCCACAACTGAGCTGGAAGAAAGCAGTGATTTACATGGTCTCATTTCAGGATTGATAAACTTGATAGATTTCAGGATTACAATCCTGAAAGTGGGAAATAGGGCCCTTGAGCAAAGACAAATTTTCAAATGACACCCATCTTATGAGCAAAGCAGTCACCCGCAAGAACAAAAGATAACCTGAACATCTGATCTTAAGCTTCTTTGATATTAAGAGCCTTCTTCAAAGACTGGCTACTGCGTTTATTACTTGCAGTTACTCATTTAGCATAAATGGCATTAGATCAATTTATTTGTTGTAAGTTCTACTTTAGACCTTGTTTGAGGGTATGAGCTGGGACCAGTTATAGATCTTAACTTATGCACTTTCCATTCCCTCTTTTTAATTTGCAATTTTTGTATGTGCAAGCAATGGTGGGAAAAGCTGTGCAACTCTGTACATGTATGCATGTATGTGTGTATAAATGCACCCTGGAAAATATCTGGAAAGTGCTTCACGCTCACAGTTTTATCTGCAGTAGCATCACAGAAGCACAGATTTGTAAGGGTTGGAAGAAACCTCTGGAGATTACCTAGTTATCAGCCTGTATCAAGCTTAGTATGAATTCCTGGCCAGCATTTTTTTCCTGACTTCCAGTAAACTTCTGCAGACAGAATGAGCATCCTTCAGATAAATCTGAATTGTGAGATACTGTGCAATCCCAGCTATGGCAGTAGGATCAAATCCTGAAGGCCTTAAGTGGGTGGGGAGAAATCACAGTGAAGTGACTAGTGGAGCAACCACAGCCAGAAGAAATCTCAGCATGCCTCAGCATGTGGGTTATACATGAATGTAAACAGGAGTAAAGGTAAAGATGAAGAACATGGCATGCCATAAAGTCAGAATGAACACAGATAAAGGGCACAGATAGTGAAAGGGAGACAAAAGAACAGAGAAAGAAAGGAAGCTTGGGAATATGAGGAAGAGGGAAGAAGGTGGCTGGTGGAAGAAGTTCTTGTGTCAGGAAGGAAAGGAAGGATTCAAGAGAAAGAAGGAATAGTGTGGCTGAGCAGTAGAAGGGAAAGTCAGGCTACTGGTTTCTTTATTTAACATTCCTTATGAAGTGGGAAAAAAAGTGGGAAAAGAGATGAAAGAGGATACAAAAAGCAGGAAACATCTACAAGCAATATCCAGCTGCCCTTGGCTCATGTCCACATCCTTTCACTGACTTGCTGAGCTACTTTTCTCTCAAAACCAGGCAGCTCCTTGGTGCTGCCCTGGCTGCTCCCAGCCCTCCCTCTGGAATCTGTCTTCCCCACTGCTACCATCCCACATCAGGCCAGTGCACTTGAGTTCCTGGCCAGCTCCTACCGTCTGGCTTTCAAAAGTAATTTTCAAACTGGACTACTATCTTGAAATCTGCCCTCAGGGCACAGTATAATCCCAGCTCTATTTTAAAGGTCATGTCCTGAAGGCTTTAGTCAGTTTTGACTCATTCAGACCTTCCAAAGATTTCAGAAGGGCTTTGACCTAGATAAGAGAGGGCAGAACTGGGTCCACGGTTAGATTTCCAGTTTGAAAAGTGACTTCATTTTTAGATGGCATCTCTATACCTGCTTTAAGGCTTCACACTTCTATTTCTCTCATTGAAATACATGGAAGGATCTGTACATCAAAAACATAAAAGATTTGACTTTTAATTCCTACCATGTATTTTGGTAAGAGGAATTAAATGTCAAAACACAAAAGCAATTATATACTTAATGGTAAAAAACATATCATCAAGTCATTTTTTTTATTTTCAAATTGCCAGGATTGAAATAAAAGGGCAAGAAGGTCTTACTTTGACATTATATGAGATGGAAAGGCACATTTGTATCCTTTTGTACCTTTTACAAAATGAATACGCCTGTAATCAGACCCATTCATTTTGAAAAGGAGATTGTGCTTTAGATCTATGGCTTATTTGTGAGGGTGTTGAGAAAGTATCTAAGTAAAACGTGCCATAGGAAATCAACTCTGGGGAAATGCAGTTATTCTTCATGATGATATACAACTAGTACGGCATAACACTTGGGGTAAAACAAAGCCTGGTATGGGAGGGTCATCATTGCATATCGTACTCATTGTGACTACAGCAAAGCTGTACTAGCTTTACTCAACTTTACTAGCTGAAGAAGTCCCTGAGCTGAAAAATGCTGGGACTTGGAGAGAGACCTGCTATAACATTGCATTCCTCTCCTTTTTTGTAGCCAGCTGTGGTTGACCACTTTTGGGATTAAGACACAGATTCTCAAATCTGCCTTCTTCTGGGCATTTTTTGTGTTACTTTGCTTTACGTACCCAGCAAATTTAAAGGGGGAAGAAAGCACATAGTCATGTTGGCTCCTCTGTATTTCTGTTAAAACTTTGTGACCAGTTGCTAGTGTATCTATACGATCCCTAGCACAGTGAACCATTGCTTCTACAGTGTTCTTCTATTGAAGTCACCCCTTTTTTTGTATGGGCAGCTACACAGCACCAGGCATGGTTCATGTGATGGTACATCTCACAGACCTAGCAAATCAGTTATCCAAACGAGGCACAAGAGAGGGTCCAGCACATCTTTCTCTGACCTGAGAAAGTAGATTGGTCTCCTGCTCAGAAGTCAGGGATGACTGTTGTGCACTCAGAGCCTGATCTAACATTTCTGTACTGCAAATCCTCGTACAGATGGGACTTGGGCTGAAGTAAGAGAAATGGACTTCTACAAGCTTAGTGACTTTTTCACTCCTGCAGCAGTTTATGGGCATGTAGAAGTCGAAACAGTGATAAAAATTGCTACATTAATGCCAGACAAAAATTGTTTACTGGGTGAGCTTACCTAGATGACTTCAGATTCCAGACTCTGATTCCTACTCACAGACTGCATTCCTGAAACTATGCAAAAGGATGGAAAATTAATATGCATGTACCTTCCATGTCTGTAACGATATAGAACTGAGTGCCTTTAGCATAAGCTAGAAGAAAGCTCCCTAAGTATAAATCTGAAATCACAATTTAAAAATGCTCCAGAAAATGAATAGAATGTGAATTACTTACCAGCCTACAGATTTGTCATTCTAACTACGGAATATTTCTGTGGAATGTGGTGTTTCCCTACATACATAGAGAGGTGGTCCCCTGCATAAATCTTATCCAGGTAGGCAGGTGACAGGAAGGGTTTTCCTTCAACAGAAATACAGCTGTAACCTGTCCCACAGCAAAGTATATATACTGTGGGGCTGTGCCAGGCAGGGCTTCAGATATGCTATTTAGGTATGAGCTCTAATTCCTGACTTTTACAATGCAGTTGGGCACATTTACTTTTGTATAAATATTTTTTGCATTTTCACTTTGCCTTTTATGTAGTGGCAATCTAATGATTTTATAAAGAAACAAATGGAAAAAAACCACCTCAACGAGCAAAAACCAAGAACACTAAAAAACTCAGACAAAAATAATCATTCAAAGAAATATGGGAACACTGACCAGTTCACTTTCTGGAAATATGCTGCTTCCTTACAGCACTTCAGAGGTAAAAGTGTGTACAGATGTCTTAAAAAAGTAACAGAAGTTTATAAGATAATATTTATCTGTATATTTTATGCCTAAGAAATGGAAAAACATTTTGCATGCCAACGCACTGTTGCATATCCATATTCAGCTTTCACTTTTTGTGGGTGTTATATGCTAATGTATATTTCAGGGGAGTTTGGAAAGCTAATGTTAAATTGTGGTACTTTTCACCTTCTGGAAAGAATGGGCTTTTGATAACAAAAGAAGTAAAAAAGACAACTTGCTACGTGGTACTTACTGAGAAATAGGATTTTCTGTTCCAAGAAGAAAGAGACATCAAACTTTTAAATCCTAGTTGCAGGCTTGTATTTCTAAAAACAAAAACAAGTTAAAAAAAAAAAACAACACAAAAAACCCTTACTTTTTTCACAAAAGTTAATTTCCTTTAAATTCAAAGAACTGGTGTGAAACTTATCATGTTGAGCCTCACTGTGGGGAAAGTGTAATGCATAGAGTAGGAAGCCCATGAAAACACAGTTGTTGATGGACATTTTCTGTCACCCTTTGTCACCATGGCATACATTTTCCTGTCATATATTACAGGGTAATTATATGAATTCTCCTCTTTCCAAATCAGAGGAACGCTTCCTTACTTGACTGGAGGGGCCACAGACTACTAGTCAACCTACAAATCCTGTTAGCATTACATCTCCGCACAAATAAAGAATTTGGATCAGTGCCTTGTTAGATCACCTCTATTTCTAGCTCACTGAGTAAAAAGAGCATTTTTTACAGCCTAGTTTGATAAGTAAAAGGTATCTTTCTCACCTGCTTGCACTCTGAATTGTCACTATCGTGCTTTGTTCCTTTGCATGCGGCTGTTGTCAGCTTCCGAGTCACGGAACCACTTGCAGGTACGGCTCGAGAGAGTTTTGGAAGAAAGGAGAGGGAAAAAAGGAGCTGCATTTTTATTTAACAGAAGAAGGAGAACATAAAGAAAAGAAAGGTGTTCTCAGGAATGTAGCCCGCAGCCTTGTCAGGTAGCATTTCTTCAGATGTTTTTTTTTCTCCCCTTTCCCACCCGAAGATCTCTCTTCATCATTTTTTTAAACATCTCTTCTGGGACAGGGACATGAAAGTGAATTGTGGGTCAAAGTCAAGAATTAGGGGTTGCTGGGGCTGCTTTCTGATGGCTTTACTTTATCTTTGTGTCCAAGCTTTTGCCAGTCAGCAGGTACCGCGGGTTATCCATTCCAGTCACATCATTTTCTGCTTGATGACAAGCATCACACCTTCATCCATCACATTTACATTTCAAACTGCCACACTGCTCTATTGATTAATTATTTAGCAGCTCTTGGCCACTTGCGAGTGTTTCTGTGCTCACGTTTCACGGAGAAGGTCCGTTCTTTTTATTTGCGTGCAATTTTGTAAAGCAGGAAAAATATATAACGCCTTTAGCACACCCACCCCTGTGCATGTATGCTAATATATACGACATGGCAATATATATGCATACGTGTGTGCATGTTTATGCGTGTGATCAGTCCAATTAAGTACACACAAGGAGTGGGAGCAGGTAATGTGATCAATAAGCACATGCTCACACTGATAATAGATTTCTGAGTTGTCAGAGACCTGAACAGACGATCAATGAGACCTTGCAGGTGCGCTGGGGCTGGGAATTGGATCAGCTACATCCCTGCAGAGCAGTGGGAAACTTGCCCATCATCCTCTGGGCTCTGTCACTCAGAACAAAAACAGGTGAAAGTCTTTTGCAGTTGCTTGATAACGTGTATGTTTCTTCCACATCACAGGCAGAAAAAGGACAGCCTCTATGCAAGAGCCAAGGAGATCTGGTTCCTTCTAGGCCTCCATTAGCCAGGCAAATCACTTCATCTTTCTTTTCCTCCATTCTCTTTTGGTGAAATGGAAATCCTGTGGCATCTGGAAAATAAATCCACTACTCTGATGGGAAAGCTGGCTACCCAGAGGTAAGCAGTTACATGACCATATGGATAGACTGCCACGTACTAATCCTCATCACTCGTTTTTCTGAACTGGTTCCTCCCAATTTCAATGTGAATTTTTGTGTGGGCATTTATAATGTAAGATTTTAAGACAAATAAAGGAATCTGAGATCATCTGTTCCAAGAGTGGTGTTATCACATGGTGATACTGTCTCTTAATCTTTCTCTCACAACTCCTAAAACTTACACTAGGGGAGTTAGGATCTAATCTTACAGAATGTAAGAATAAAATCTATCTATCTGCTCGAAGTAGAGATGGAAAATCTAGGTTAGTGTAGAAATAATTGTTTACAAGAGTAATGTTTGGCCTCTGGAGGATGCCTGAGTGCTCTGATGTGACTGGACATTTTCCTGATCTGCCATGACTTCTCACCTAGCAGATCCTGTGAGAACAGGAATCTGTCTTTGATGTTCCAGGTGGTGGTGCATTCCATACATGCATTCTACCACCAGGCATTCAATTTTCAATAATTTCTGAGTAATGCAAAGCCTATTGAAATAAAAGGAAATATATTAACTTAAGGCTCTGGATGAAAGCCTTGAAGAGGAGGAACCACATGGTCCTTATTGCCCATCTCTTGAATTTCTGTCATTGTCACTCAAATTTTAAAAGAAAATGTAATGCTACTGACTTTTTTAATGGATGGGATTTGTGCCAGTATTGAGCTCATTGTTTGAATTGTGTTAGGTTAGGTTTGGTCAAAGTTTTCCTGTAAAATTACTTGGTTTTTAAAGACATTGGGAACAAGTATAGGATAAATGGATACTATATTTATATGTTTACAGCAAAATATTACAGTGTTCAGATAAACCAAAGCCATTTGCCTAGTCTATTAGTGATGGTAATACATTATTTAATAAACAGGGAATAACGGGCTGGTTAATTTCTATGGAGAGAAATGAAACAAAAAAATGAAGTCATCTGGGCCTTAGTCCTGATCTGTGGTGGAAGATTTGGATGTTTGGTTGAATATAATGTCCACCTCTGTCCACCTCAATTAGAGGAAATATTTAATGTTTGATTTTTGCCACTATTTTTTTCACTGTATTCACTTCTCTTTCTGCCTCTTCTAGTCCATTCCACTAGTGCTTGTGCTTTGCAATGTAGGGGAGAAAGGAAATGTATCATGGACATCCATGGAGACACACCACAGCAAAGGATGTTCCTGGCCTCTCAATTTCCAATATATCATCCAGATACTATGAATATGCAGAGACAAACCTATATATTTCTGCCTGTTATCCCAAGTGGTTTACACTGAAGTAACTTCTGCATGTAAAATGTCATGGAGGCAGCACTGAATTATAATCACAATAATTAAAACTTCAAGTAATTTGAAAATCAGCACTTTCATGGTTAAACAAAGGTGATGATATCTTTTACCTCTACAATTAGCAAAATGGCTTTTAATGTAAAGTGCACAACTCTGAAAGATGCCGCAATTTGCATGAACATTCAAATGTCCAAATCTGGTTTAAGTACAGAAGGGAGGCACAGAAGATGAACCTTTAACTTTTATAACTGAGTGATTTCTCTCACGTGATTCACTTTAAAAGGAAAATAGCAATACTAATACTGAGGTAACACTTGAGAAGATCAAGAACATTATTGTTTGGATCTGTCCATAGTACTGTTCCAATGAAAAGGTCTGAAAGTAGAAGATGAAATTAAGCTCCTACTCTAGTATTGTCATTATTCAATGTTTGAGAAAGTATTCTGCGTGCTTTAAAAAAAAAAATCTTTATTTCCTCTGAAACATTTGTTCTTTGTTGAATAAAGATGTCTCTGTCTTTTACATATCTATTCACTAATCGATCCTAAATTGGGACCCAATACAATGCTGTAGGCTATAATGACAGCAAAACAATTCACACTTCTTTTTCAGTTCTCTTCAGTTTTGCTTGCTTCCTCTCTTCACATTCACAGTTAAGAAGCTTGCTCTGTATAAGGAACACGAACATAGTAATTAGTTCACCATAGGTGTGTTTAATTTGTATTGTCATAAATAAAGAGAAAAAATAACACTTCATCTTTTTTGGGCTTAATGAGATCAAGAAAGTATTTTCATAATTGAAAATAAAGATTCTTTTAAATAAGATCTTTTATTAGGAAGTGAGAACAATACGAAGTAGGCACCTTCCAGTGAACTATTCTGTAAAATGGCAAACATGATAATAAACAAAACAATTAGATTATGAGTGGACTCCATACTTTACATAAACATAATGATTGTGAGTACTTGAAAGGATTATACAGTCTCTAATTCTAAGGTATGCCATTTCTGACTGCATAAATACCAATGAGCACATCCTGCTACTGCCAATAATGAGAAAAGTCCTGAGAAATCAAAGACGTGAGAGAGAAAAAAAGACAGCTAGACCCAGAGGTGGTTCTTCACCTTATCTATGAATTCAGCAATACTTTGCCATTTCAACAGGGAATGTATACTCAGATATTGCTGAGAAGGAGGTCAGTTGCACCATCAAAATTAGCTGGTTTTCACTTTCACTGGTAACTAGAGTTCATTGAAGACGAAAATCCACGTCTTATTTTCAATCCTTTTCTGAAAAAGAGTTATTGTTAATCAATTTTGATATAAAGGTCAGAGAAGAAGAATGCTATATCTTCTGCTCAAGTCTGGTCATTCAGTCAACAGTGAGAGCCAATACTGTATTTTCCAGAGGAATTAAAAAGTCAGAGAAATAAACAAATAACCAAACCATGAAATGGCAAGTCATAGATCAAGCTAATAGTACAGTGATGTTGTCCGTGGAGAACATTCACGTCTGACTTGCCAGCACAAGGAGCACTTGTTCTTAATTTATTAGCCAAGCAAGACTCACTTCTGCATTCCCACTGCACCCAGAAATCCCAGGAATACAGGGCTGGTCCCATCAGTTATAGTAACAACATTAACAACCCAGTGGTTGTTAATGAGCTCCAATCAGCTCTATTTGTCGGATGGTCATCTGTGTCAGCAAATTCTGTAGACTGACCGTATGCAACACAACCCAGTTCTTTTTACTGCCTCTAAATTTACTGTCCTATACCACTTAAGTTCACTGATTTTCCTGTTTATAAGTAATGTGGTAGGAAAAAAAGGAGGTCATGACTCGTGGTTTAATTAATCACACATAATTAATCACACCTTCAGGAGTCTTAAGTAGGTATAGTATTGAGAAACAGATTTCCTGACTGTGTCCTCTACACAGTAACGTTAATCCAGACAAGGATAGTGCTCGTGTTCCTCAGGGGTCTAACTCCCCAGCCATCACTTTGCTGGAGAATCATTGCAGAGGTGCACGGAGGACACAACTTTGAAGCAACCATCCTACAGAACTGTGTGTATCTACTGTAGTCCTGTCTTTCTATAGAAATGTTTGGAAAATATGCAAAAGTCATTGATCATGAGATGCCCAGAGCCATAAAGATCAGGGTGTTTGCACTGTCTATACTAATTTTAATCTCATTAAATTAAATTAACAATAATATCTCTTGGCTTTTAGGATGACTGTTCTCTACACAGCACCAAAAAAAGGAAAAGTTTGAATTCTCTTTTTGTTTTCTCCAGATCTTAAATCTTTAAATTGTTTCTGAAAGTGTGGCATGTCTCCATTAGAGAGAGAGTATCCTGATTCAGTGTGGTTAAAGGGCATCCCTGCAAGGTGGCAGTGATGTTAAGGCTGAATGTCCTGGAGTGGGACACAGAACTGATGTGTATGTGTCCCACTGGTGTGTCCTGATAGCGTCCTCATATCTGAGGTTGTTACAGTTTATGGTATAACTTCTATGACTGTGATAACGCTGCGAAATAACTGGATTATTAATTTCTTTTGATCAAATACTGTCAGCTTCATGCTGAGAAGAGAATTTCAGGGTGTTAGTCTCTTTCAATAGCCCCTTTTTGAAACAAGGGAAGAAAGACAGGCTGAACTGTTACAAAGGGTGTAAAGCATGTGGATGCAAGTCCCTCTTTGCTGTTTTACCTATTTTTAGAAAATGAGAGCTCTCCAAGAAGGAAAGTACAACTCACTGGTTGAAACACCCCACCTATGGCATACAAGGTTGATTTGTGATTTGCACGAAGTGAGAGTTCCAGCATGCCTAAGGGCAGCAGCACCTCAACCATCACATAATCATAGAATCATAGAATCACAAGGTTGGAAAGGACCTACAAGATCATCTAGTCCAACCATCCTATCACTATTACTACCACTAAGCTACTAAAGGATAACTCGTAGCACCTCATCCAGACGCCTCTTGAACACTGCCAGAGATAGTGACTCCACCACCTGCCTGGGAGGGCCATTCCAGTACTTGAACACTCCTTGAGGAAAGTTTTTCCTCTAATTCCCTCTTTTATTTGAAAACTTCTAGATGTCACTGCTTCGTCTTGATGCAGAAGGGAAACATGCTGAATTCCAGTTTTCTAGTGGAATGGGAGATCTTTTATCCTCCTCAATTGGAGCTGGGTCTGAACTGTGAGCTAAATTTCACACTCCAAGCAGTGATCCACTAAAGACAGTGACTTGATGTTTGATGCTTATCTTGACTTGGTAGAGCAGTGGAAAGTTATTCATATTCAACTTTTCATGTAAATTAATGACCTAGTCACAGCTAATTGAAAAAATCCTACAGGAGTGTTAACCCTACACTTTTAGTCTAAGGATTACCTAAGGATTATTTAAAGAAGACTACCCTCACTAAACTGAGAACTGATTGTTATCCTTTCTTGTCTCTTCTTTAACTCAATAATTTTTAAGGTTCATACAAATCAGCATGCAATAATTTCTCCACAGGAACAGTCATACAGTGATGAGTTACACACCTGAGTCTGAATCAGTATGAAAGAATAAAGACAAATGTTGAGCAAAATTTACCAAACTGAAGCAAAATATGTGTTCCTGCAGCTGAATGGTATGTGGCTTTTGTACTCTGCAAAGCTTAATACTTAAAGGGAATAAACTTTGGTAGGACAAGAGACTTGAAAAACAACCCAGCCCAAAGTCAGTGATAAGTGCTTTGTGTGTGCCTTTAAATAGTATTAAAATTGAATTTGACTAGACTTGCTCAAATCAGACCTGTTATCAACAACACATTTTCTCAGGAGACCAACATTTGTCCAGTTAGGGCTTCCTTCATTAATCGTCCAGCATCAAGCAAGCCAAATCCAAATCTGTGGAGAAAAAGCAATTAGATATTTTAAGCAGTGATAAGAACACCACAAATAATCAATTTCTATGGCATTAGCAGCTACCTGGCCTAGTAAAAGTCTATAAAAGCTAGAATTTATTGCAGAACACCAGACAGCTTACAGAGCATTGATTCGTAGTAGCATGCATAGATTGCTGGATTTAAAGAGAAATCCCTAATGGTTCCTACCTTTATATATTTTTTTCTTTTAAAGAGCAAACAAAGATAAAGTGTTCATAAGGGCAAACTAGAGTGAAACAAATGTCTAATGACTGTTAAAATGAATTTATTTACTTATCAGTTGAACAGACAGCTACTGTACTGTTGGTCAGCAATTATATGCAATATGATGCAGAAACCTCACAAAAGCTGAGTAACTAAATACAACTATATCACTGTCAAGTTAGACAAATACTAATTCTGCTCATTTATGAAATATCTATTACATCTAAAAAAACAAGAGACTACAAATAATTTTTACATTTGTTCAGTGTACATATCTTTAGACTTTAAAGCCTTCTATTCCTTCATAATAATAATAGAATCATAGAATCACAGAATGGCTTAGGTTGAAAGATGATTCACTTTCAACCCTCTGCCATGGGCTCACGCTGCCCAGGGCCCCATCCAACCTGGCCTTGAGCACCTCCAGGGATGGGGCACCACAGCTGCTCTGGGCCACTGTGCCAGCACCTCACTGTCCTCTCAGTGAAGAATTTCCTCCAAGCATCCAACCTAAATCTGCCATCTTTTAATCTAAAGTCATTCCCCCTAGTCCTATGTCCCCCCATCTGCCCCTGTAAAAAGCTGGCCTTCCTCATGTATATAAGCTCTTTTTAATAACCTCATAATAAGGTATTTTGCTGTGTATTATCCTTTGTGATTTTTAATTACTTATAAAAAGGCAATGCAAAATGTATCAAACAACTTATTGCCTGCAACTGACAACACAAAATTTTTGAGAACAATAATAAATTACTGTAATACTGTATATGCTGTAACTGATCTTTCAAGTCTGAATTGAAATACATGCAAACTCAGATTTCTAGACCAAGACTGAAAGGGAATTCAGAGATCGTCAAGTTTGACCTCCCATGCACATACACTAGAATCTTTTCCCAGAAGCTGGATTAAATCTTGCTTTTCAGAGAGGTGTCTAATCTCATTTTAAAGACTCCAAGCTATGGTGAGTCCACCTCCTCCCTGGGTAAGCTCTTCCAGCATTTAATTACCCTTACTGCAAGGAAATGGTATCTTATTTCAGGGTTGAATTTGTCTAACTTAGCATTCAACGCTGAAAAGGCACAGTGTTTGAGAGTGAGCAAATATAAGTGACATGATACATTTTATACTAATCCTAAATCAAAAGATTATGGAAATATAGAAAACATGACAACTAAAGCTCTAGTCTGGCAAACATTTATGCAAGGGTGTAGCTTTTTGCATAGGAAATAGTTTCTTTCAGTTGAGCAAGCCTACACGTGTAAAGTTATACTGGGGCTTTAAATGGAATTTAAATAGAAGAATTCAGAATGACTTTTACTGAGAAAAATATTAGGCATTAATTAATAAACAAAACCTTCCTCTGCCTCTGTCCCCACTACAAGCAGTATTGAGGTAGGATACCTTAAATTACTGCCAGAATATAAGAAAGACAAAAGTTTGTATTGCAGAAATCTGGTTGCTGCTGTAGGGGGCAACCATAGAAATCCCAAAACACCCAAGGGGGAAGGAAAAAAAAAAAAAAAAAAAAAAAAAAAAAGGAAGGAAAAAGGAGAGTTGTTAAGATAATTAAAACTTTGCAACAATTCAGTAGTGGTGCTGATAAAAACAGCACTGCTGGCTGAATGCAAATAGGATGGTAAAGGCCCTGTTTGGATTATGGTAATTACTGAGTCTGAAGTTAGCTCCAGCCACACGCACATATGAGCACACACATACACACGCAGCAGTAGAGTGGAACCTGACAACTCAGCTTGGCATGTGATCACAAAATTCCCTGGCACGCTCTCAGGATGCCATGTGGAGCTATTTGTACAGTGAGGTGCGGGACGCGGCGGTGCAGGAAATACCAGCGGAAGCACTGCTGACCCGCCTGGCCTTCAGCGAGAGGCGGCTCCCAGATTTATTGCTGGCTGGGATTCAAAAGTGATCTCTGGGGAAGGCAGATCAATTGAATACATTTGGTCTAAAAATGTCATTTTGGGATACGCTGAGATATTCCCTTACATTAGACCACTTTGTTTGCCCCAAAGATTTGTCAAGTGCAATCGAAGGCATACACATCACAATGTGCGTTGGTGCCAGAACAAAATAATTTCAATGTGTCCTTTCGTACTCTGATAAAATGCAGGCAGTCAGTGTTGAAACGAGATGCCCTGTGAAAGTCTTGTGCACGCTGGCATTCTGTGCTTCTTCCAGGAACTTGTTTCTTCAAAAATTGGGATCGGTCCAAATGAGCAGATTTTGTGTAAGAATGAAGAAGGGGACCAGCTCAACCTCTCCTCGTGCCTTCTAGACGGAGGAGTAAGGCAGGCTAATTTATGTGATGAAAAATCATTAAAGAAATTACAATTTCAAACTCTGATTCCTAAATAATAAAGCTTTTATGAGGACAATATAATTACAAATAACTTTATTATTCCGTTGATTCAGCTTTAGAGCCTACTCTGATATACCACAAAGATGTGTTTCTTCAACAATTTTCACAAGTGAATATTAAATAATATCAGTACACACATCATTTTTATTGCTAAGTTCTTTGATTTGCTCACTCTGTGTGGTCTCTACAGCCGCATGCTTTATGACCTCTCCATCATGGGAGAAGCTCCCATTAGCACCAGCACACAACAGAGGAGATATGAACTTTGCAGTAAGCCCTTACATCCTCAGTCTGGTTTTGTTGTTTCTCAAAAGGCTGTTTTGAGCAGAGCAGAATATATGCAGACCATTTGCCATGGCTGAAAGCACACTCACACTATGAAGGGCAAGCTTCCCTGCCTGGTATGTTCAAAGTCTGAAGAAACTGTAGCAAACCCAGATTTATACATGACTAGACGCTGAGACGCACTGCTCTGACTGTTAACTCTTAAGAGAAGGCACCTATGGTTACTCCATCCCTGCCACCATTCTGGTCTCTTACCTCTTCCCTCTCTCCTTCTCTTTCTCTGCAACAAGCCAACCATAAAACACAACACATGAGTGCGGCAATCTTGAAGTACTACAAGGTGCTTGGGTTGCTGCACTTCAACGGAGAGGCACATTAGGTGTGTTTTGAATAGCTATGTGATTCTTTGCTGTTGTGCTTTTTTTCCTAATTTTCCGAGGAACACTGATAGCTGTTAGGCCAAAAACCAAAATTGTATAATGTGGCTTCTGAAATTATCTTGATGAAATTTACACAATGTTTTCTTAGAGATTTTATCTTGATCAAAACAAATAAATACAAAGGGCAAAAAAAAAAAAAAAGCAATTAAAAATCACTGAGATCTCAACTCTTACAAGTTACCTGACACTATTATTCCAAGACTAGTGTTTGTAAAACAGAAAGGAAACAACTGGATGCAAAGATGCAATTTCAGCCTAGAGATTCAGTTGGATTGAGTTATCATGGAAAAGATGGCTAATACAAATTGCACAAGTGACCCAAATATCATTCTTTTCAGTGTCCCCTATTTTACATATATTTAATCACTTGAGGTTACATTTAAGAAGATGTAAAATTTGTGCTATGATCCTAAAGCCATCAAAAATGTTAAGCAGTTAAGAAATGGAGCAGTGTTACTTTACTGAAAAATATGAACATTTATGAAGGATATAACAATACATCATACAGGGATTTAAAAAAAAAACAACCATAGAAGATTGCTAGATGTAAAAGAAAGTCTGATGAAAATGCACATTTAATAGCTCATATTAGACAAAAAGCACTTTATAACTATATAGCACTACTATTGCGATAAATACAGTATTTGTACCAAAACGCTCAGTTCTTCTCACTACTGAGAGATATGGGATTATGTGACTTAAAATTGAGGAATAATGATAAGACTTAAAAGACGAATTGAGGACCCGCAAGATCTTGAATTTTTCTATTATATGTACATTTTTAGAATGAATAATAAGTTTCTGGACCCTTCAGTGTTTTGTACCGCAAGGATTTTTTTTATTAGTGTGGACAAGTAAATTTTATTTGATCGCTTGTTGTATTTAAAGACAGTGTAAAACTCTCATTGCAAACAGTTGTTTACAGTGCGCTTTTCAGCACAAAGCTGTTTTAAAGCTCAATTGTGCATTTTGCAGATAAAGTGGGAAAACTAACTGAAGGCTGTATTGTAAGCAGTGGTTGCCGTGGAAACCCCAGTTTCAAGAGCTGGTTCTCCATTACCACTTAATTTAGGCTTCCTAATTGCATTCCACTAAATCGGTAGCGACAATATCTGCAGAGCAAAACTGCATGCCCAGTCTAGCGCAAACCTCTTTGAAACAGGCTTTTTGAAAGCCAGGAGCTATAAAAACTCAGCATGACGCGGAGCATATGAGAAACCTGTAGTTCAAATGTACTGCTGCTTGCTTTCTCATCCTTAGTAACTTCAGTGCGCGCCACACCAATCTATTAGTTCAGTCTACCTTAAAGATCATAAAGCTCTGCCATGTGGAAACTCATCTGTCCACCAACACATTGGTGCAAAATAGATTTAATTGTACTCCCGGCCCAGTATCATGTCCATCTTATTTTACTACACACCAGCAGGTAGCCAGCACAGAGCCTTACTTTCCTTGAACTGCCCTTGCTCCATAATACGAGGAGAACAATACTTTCTCAGTTTAAATCATTTGCCACCGTTCAGCTGTGCAGCGAGCTAGACCGCCCGTATGTGACCTAAAGAGAGCCTTGTCAGAACCACTAGACATAAAAGCATTCCAATTATCGACCACACTGCTTTAATAGAGGAGGCAACTAATATGATAGTGTAAGTGATTCTGCCACTGAGAAGCTCTTCGTCACTGTCAGATTAACACTTGAGTTAAACTCTTGTAAATCAGTCACATTATGCCGTCGGTTGAGAAATAAACACAGACCTATTATGCTTAGAATTCCAGAGGGCTCTCCCTGCGATAGGAGTTGCGCAGGATGCCCTATTAATCTAAATTTTGTCATGTTTATTATTTCGCAATTACTAATGTGGGTAATGTTGGGAAGATTTAAGCTGTCTGTGATGAGATTCTGAAATGGATGCACATGCCCAGCAGAATCTTCTGCGGGTGAAAAGGACCGAAAGGAAGGAAGATGCTACTTATGTGTAACTTCTGACTGAAAACAGCCAACAGATCATCAATTTCATTAAATCCTGTAACTCCTTTTTTTAATTTTTTTTTAATTTTTTTTTTTACCACAGAGCATTTAAAAGCAAAATACTTCAGTGTCTTCAAGCACAAGACCTCCCACAAGCTCACAGTGAAGTACATCTTGCTGCTAATGCAGCCGCATTTCAGCATTCTAATAGGTATCAGATGAATGCTGAAGTTGAAAATAGTAAGCAAACAACTGTTCTTTCAACATTTCCTTCCCTCTGCGGTGGCAAAATACCTGCAAGTTCTGTATTATTAGTTCATCATCAGCTTCTTTTTAGTCTCTGCTCATTTTTCCATGTTTTAGAATTGTCTTCTGCACTCCCTGAGCTAAGTTGAAAGCAAAGCAAGCACACCTTTATTTCTGATATTTGGGTTTTGAATGTGAGAGAATGGACAGATGAAGATTGTTAACAGAGGTTGTAGATTAATTTTTAGTGTCTCAACTCTACATGTGTCACAGAGTCCTTTCAGTAAGAATCATAGAATCATTAAAGTTAGAGAAGATCACTAAGGTCATTTGGTTGAATCACCAACCCATCCCCACCATGATGATTAATGATGCTGTGAGAGAAGAAAATAGAGTCAGTGACTAGAAAGAAAACTGGCTGCTGACTTTGCTTGGTCAAACCACTTTACTGGGCAGACAACTCCTCAAGTGTTCCAGATGACTCTTGTTTTAGATTTGATTTAGATTTTAGGAGCCCTATTGAGTACCAACGCAGATTCTCCAAATAAAAACAAATACAGACCTTTCTAAAACTGTTGATCTGAGATGATATGCCAGTATTTTCCAGTGCAGAAGCAGCAGCCAAAAGACCTGGGGTTAAACATGCTTCTCCCACTACCATCTTTCTCCAGAAGAGCAGGGAAACAAGCCTTCAAAGCACTTTTCTGCTGTCTGGGTTTCTGCAAAGCTTTCCTGGGGAGACAGGGAGAGAAAACAAGGAATAGAGAAGGATGGGCACCATGATGTTAAAACTCTGTGGAAAAGCAGGTGTAAAGTTAATGTAGTCAGAAACTATTCAGTCTCTCAATCACTGAAAAGATTTGGGGAAAATTTGATCAGAAGCTACTCCAATCATCTGCATCAGATGCTTCTTTCACAGAGCAGGTTTATAGGAAAAAAACTGTTATATACTTTATTTTCTTTCACCAGCTTCTCCAGTGGAGATAATAAGATTTAAAAACAAAAATTAAAAAGTTGTCCATGAGACACATTATCTTGGAGGAAAAGTCTGATTTTTAGTTTGTGTGATTCATGTCCTAAAGAAAGAAAAATTAAAAAGCTCTCAGGAGACAATGGGCTGTATTCTGTCCTCACATGCGTGGCTTAGTCACAAGTGGGCTTTGAGCCAGCTTCTGTGCTCAGCCACACACGTGCAATTTCCTCTGACTGGAACAGAGCATATATTTTTATGGGCAGAATCTGGACTTTTTGTGCATGGAAATCAATGTGATTTATTTATTATTTGTATGGTATTACAAGGACCAGAGCTCCAGTCAAGGGAAAACAATACTCTGTGTTCTATCCACTGCAGAAACTATGGTCCAGGAGAGTCAGCAGCATGTCAGGGGTATGGGCAGTCTAACCTAACTAACAGTTTTTTCTCAATATTAAGAAAGCATACATAAATTTCAGCAATTTTGGAAATAGTTGATTTGATGTGCCCTTTACCCATCACCTGCGCATCCCACTGGGCTCTGGCTCAGATTCAGAAGGGGGCTCAAATGACTGACAAATCCTCTGTGTTCCCTTCCCATTACTCCTTGCCCCCAGACTTACGTTGCTTGCCATTTTAGATTCACCAAATGGTACAGACTTCAACCTTAAAGGTGTTTTACCCTGGGCAGACACTTGGTTTTGTTTCAAGTACCTGCTTTTAACAAGGTCTACACACCACTGGAGCCAATTTCTACACATGTGCAGTTTTGTTTGACTTTGAGTATATATTTTTCTGGGCAGCACTTGACCTTTTGGGATGTGGCTCTATGCAGGCACAGGAGCCGTCTCACTTTGCTCAGTGCTTCTAAGTGCCTTGGCAGAGGAAGGGATGGGGGAGGAACTTGAAGAAACAAAGTCCAGTGGCATTGCTACTCTGCTGAGGAAACACATCAGACATCCGGCACGACACTGAAAACAGCAGGAGGGTATTGGTATGTGGGAACTGCACAAATCAGCTCTTCCTTTGAATGAATCTCTGTATCAGCTACCAAACTGCATGTAGCTTGATCAGCTTGCTGTAATGATCAAGTCAGGAAGGTAGATGGTCTTTGTATGTCCCTTCCAACCCAAACTAGTACTTTGCTATTAGGAATTGGCATAGTGCAAGCAGCCCTATGGCAAGTATGAAATCAGAGGATCTTAGGGATTTATTCACTTTCCTGGATGGGATGGAAGAGAGGAGCTGAGGCAGAGGCCCTTAGGTCCACAGAAAAGAGACGAAAAAGTCATGTTTGCTGGTGTGCAGACAACCATCCAGCATACAGAGGAGACAAAGTATGGCTGGGGCTCTACAGGTTCAGGAGGAAAGGGTTTCAGGGCAGGGAGCAGAACCAGTGAACAACTGCTTTCCATTCTTTTCCACCCCTGACACCTTTCCCAGTGGAAGTCAAAGTGAGAATGAACACACACAGAACTGATGCAGTTCCAACACTCCAAGATGAAAACAACTTTTTTTCAAGCTATATGATTTTTGCTTGTAGCTACGTGACACGTTATTTAATGACTGTGAAATACTGCATTATTCTGATTTTGAAGATGCATACATCTTTGGAGGACCGCTCTCATTTTTCTAAATGGTTTTTAAATGCAACATTTACAAACACCTTCATTTTCTTGTTGTTGCTGACTTGCTCATTGACATTTTAAGCTAAACAGCATATGGCTTATAGCTTTGCACAAGCAATTGTATACAACTCATACATTTTGTGGAATTAAAAAGCTTTGAAAACATGACGAACTATAGGTTTATTCTGAAAACTAAGAGAACTGTGAGGACTATTCTTCATTTTTAGAGACTTTTCCAAGTGATCCAAAAAAAGTTGCCGAGGGCATCCTAGTTTCCAAGCTGCAAAATAACAGTAGTAGCACAGGTGGATATTTAGATATTTAATTCCCACATGTATTCAGTGTGCTTTGTGGTATTTTGATGGAAGGGTATTACAGGAGTATAAGGTATTAATTATTGTTATCAGCATCTAAGACATCTCTTGCTGAAGATTTAAATAAACTTTCCCTGGAAATGTAGGAAATAGGATTTTAAAGGACCTCCTGCATCAGATTCAGTCCCCTGCTTTTGCTGCCATCCGCACATCACATAATTGGTTTGATGAAGTGCTCAAGTTTCACGTTGGGACCAACTAAGTATCTTCCCCCCATGTTTCTGTTGGAAGGTTGCTCCAGGGTTTCATTCCATTGCTTCCTCCTAATTTCCTGTTTAGGTTTATTCATGACCATCTTATGACCATTTGCTCTCATGTCAACATTGTCCTTTAAATAGCTCTTCTCCCTCCTTGTATATTTATAGACGACAGTTGTGTTCTCTCACAGCCTTCGTTGTGTTCATGTGAACAAGTGAAACACTTCTGTCTCCCTTATTAGTTTCTCCTCCTCATCCCAGTATACCTTCTTTGTGCTTGTCCTGGATTGAATTAATTTTTTTTGCATGATGGGCCGAGGCTGGACATTGTGTGCCTGTGCTTTGCCTAGAAAAACAGCATTCAATGAAACAACAACAAAAACCCCTGCTAATAATATTGCCAGATAATTCTCCCTCATCACACTTATCTTTTATCAGCAAAACCCATGGTAGCCCCTTCTTCAGTAAGTTCCTTACAGTTCTTCCAACTGATATCTGCTTTCTCGGGTTTAAATACTACCCCTCCTCCCTGCAACTCACTGTAACATGATTTATGGATGCCCACAGATGTGAGAGCTATTGTATTTCCTTTCTTTAAAAAACACACCATTATTTATGAAAGAAAGTTAAAGGGCAGTATGGCGCGATCTATTTTTGGAGCAGAACTGACTATTTCACTGCATCTCTCATTTCTTTCCAAATTCATTTTAAAACCCGGTGTGCACTGAGACAGTATTATGAATCTGAATAAATGCTGCAACAGTCATGTATGTGGTACTATAATGGGTTAATTGCTGCAGTGCAGGAGGCTGATAGGGAGCCACAAGAAGGTGCATGCCTTAATGAGGAGCTGGTAAGGAGCCCTGGGGCATGGAATAGGGGCTAATATAAAGGAGAAAACAGTAGGATAGAAAGCTGAATAACCCCTATAAAGATACATTTACTCGCTACTTGTTTATGCTGCAATTACTGTCTTGCATGAACACCAGGCCTTGCAAAATAACCATCTAGACAAGACTCAGAAACACTCGAATAACTCCTTGAGATTAATGCGTGCATGTGGTATCTCTGTCCCAGACTTAATTTTCAGTGTTTTAAGGTTTCACTAGCTCTCCCTCCTATGTTTCTTGGAATAATTGTGAGCCATTAGTTCAACAGAAAACACAGGAATAAAAAGTTCGCAGAATACTATTCATTTAGTTTATACTTTTAATTTCTGGGGTTGGAGTCTGGTTCCAGGCTCCATTATTTTAAAAGTGCAGTTTTTGAAAGTTATCAAGGTCTCTTGAACTGAAGAGAGTCCAGAACGACTGGAAAAAAGTTCCTCCAACACATGGTTCAGAACTGTCCATCAGCAAATGCGCACGATGTACTGACAGTGGTCAAGTTTGTAACAAGTTGGCCACGTTTTTAGTAAGACTGTGTTCAGTTACAATCTCAGATGGGTCAGAGATATATTAAATGTAACATTTGTCTTAGTATTTTGTATTAAATCAGGTTTTCTTTTCCTTTTTTGGGGTGGGGGAGGAAGGCAGAAATGGAGGGGTGGGAACCTTGAAAGACATGAGGAGAAAGTGACAAAGCAAAACCAAACCAAATTTAGCAAACTTCAACAAGTGTTTGGCTTGCTATCTTGTCTAGAATGGTTCATCCATATCTTGCTATCACTGTTTATACATTAATTATATGCCATAAAATCATGATTTATTTAATAGTCTTTTTATTAAGTACATGCTTTGTTTTTACAGCTGGTACAAAAATAGTGGTCTTTATAATATATTTGTTCTCTAACTGTAACAGGACACAATATCAGATCTTCACAAGTTAGTATTACTGGACAATCCTTCCCAGGATTGACTAATTGTAGTAATAAATTAACATTACTGTAAATGGAACTAGGAACAAAATCAGACTTAGTGGTATATGGATGATCACCTAGATAAACCATAAAAGTAGCTTCCAGGTCAGAGGATATGATCCTCAAAAACCTATTTCTATGAGACAAAGGTAAATATGTAGTCTCTAAATAATTAAAAATAAAACAAAAAACATGGATTGTCCTACCTCAATATTAAACTACAATAAATAGAGTTTAATTAAACACCACCTCTATCTTTTCTCATTCTCATTCTTTTATTCTCTTTATATTCTGCTGAATCTTTTTTCCCTACTGCTCTCTTCCTTTTGACCCTCCAACCTTCTGCTTTCAGAAAGAGAAGGACCCGAGAAGCATTGGTGGCAGCCAGTAGCATCCACTGTACACTCAGAAAAAAAAAAAAGCCTGGTTTTATTTCATGTTGTGTTGCTCTGTTGTATGATCTTTTCCTTCTTTACCTTAAAAAATGTGGTATAGGATCAGATGACAGGTCTCTCAGGTCCAATATTCAGTCTCTCTGAAAGTAACAGTGTATCAGGTCTCCTCCTGTTCTTTAACAGAAGCTGACCTAAACCCTGAAGCGTTGGGTTGGTATCCCTCTTATAATAAAGATAACTGCAAGTATTTTGTACTATCTGTATAACTACTTTACAGAGACCTTGGCCTCAGTGTCACACAAGGGCAATTATTGCCACAGGCTAATTACACACTGAGGCTGGGGAGGGTAAGTATTTTCTTTTCATGAATTTCCACAGCTCAGCTTTTACTTTCAGGCAGCATTTCCTAATGCTTGTACAATGGCATGACAGGAAAGATGCGAGTTCCTGATCCACTTCTGCTATTTATTTGAAAAAGAAATGCATATAAATTGTATCACCTCCAATTTTGTTTCCTTCCTTTATTTTCAAATCCTCCCATTCACTATCTGTACATAGCATTTTTATTTCTGAGTGGCCTTGGCTTTGCACTAAGCATTGCATAAACATTTAAGAAAACAGCATTTTGCTCTGAGCTGATTAAAGCCAGCACACAGGCAGGTGAAGGAGCAAGAAACGACACACTCACTGAAGAGCTGTTGACTAGAAACGTGGCATGCACATGTGTGGATACGTGTCCTAGAGTGGGATGTCCTCCAAGAGAAGCAATACCAGTTTTGTACCACTGCTGATGAAATCCCACTGCACGGATGCCTGGAGTATGTTGTAGTATGCCTCATCCTGTGATTTGAGCTGAGGAGCCTGTGGGTGGCAGGGAGCTGACAGGGAGTCAGCAGAGCTTCGAGGTTGGCCATCACAGTGGATTGGGAATCTCTCATAGCCCAGAGGCAGGATGCCACTTAAAACCCAGGAGCAGCATGCCTGGGGCAAGCCACCCCCTTAATTGGAGAAGCAAGTCCTCAGGAAGAAGAGGGAAAGCGCTTCCATGGGCAAAGTCCTGTGGGAGGAAGAGGCAGAAGAACAGCACTGTGCGGTTTACTGGCTGTATGGGAAGTGTGGGAGGGGAGGATCTGGTAGTAAATAGAAACAGATGGGCAAGTTCACAGGAGAAGAGGTGGAAGAAGAAAAAAAGGCTTTCTTTGGGAGGAAGGTGGGAATGAAGGCTGGGAGGCTCAGAAAAGGTGAAGTGCCCTCCTGCTTGAGATAAAAGTCTTGTCCGTAATACTAAAAAAAAAGAAAAAAGAAAGGGTCTGCCATCAGCCCCTTGAAGAACTTTCTTGGCAAGGAGGTAGGAAAAAAACCCAAGAAAACAGACGTGCTTAGTTTTCCACTAAGTTTACAGTAGATACATTAATGTATGTCTGAGTGGGATGTGCATATCTTATTTCAGTGTTTTGATGGTACTTTTCACTGTGTTCTTGCCAGACTCAGCCACATTCCTCAAGAAACCAAACAGCACTTAGTTGACAGCAAATGGGGAATGGTCTAAATGAAGTAGCCTCAGGAACAACGAGCTACATGAGAATGAAGTTTAGGAAACTCCAAGTGGATAGACTACGTAAAATAGTGACAACATCTCTGAATATTATTGAATGACAAATCGATCCCCACAGAATCCTTTACCATAAAAAATCACTACATCACAAATCTTGTCAAGTTATTCTTAAAGTTTAATTCAGAACTTCTGTGAAATTGATTCAATTGGTACATATCCATATTCTTTCTATGTTGTTGAATCTCTGTGTATGGACAGGTTTTTGTTTTTTTTTTTTTGGCATATAATCTCTTCTATAGATTTTTCTTAATTTTTTTTTCTTTTATTATAATTAGTCATCTTTAGCATGTAATAGGACCCAAAGAGGGACTTGAACAAAATTAATAAAGAAAATACTGAAATAAATGTCTGTATAATTAATTTTGGTCACTGTGGCATATAGGAAAGTTTCTGCAGATTAACTAAAAAAGCCTACTCTTTCTGCCCATCTGCAGTTGCTATAGAACAGATACTACTGATGCAGAGCAGACTCCCAGTGATTGAATCATCTGTTCTTCAAAACTGCAAGTCTACTACAAGCTGATTACTTATCATGCGGGCTCTCCCAATGTCTGCATGAATGAGAGGAAAAAAAGTTTTAGTAGGGATAACGTTCAAACAAGAAAGTAATATATAAATATTAATTTAAATTCCATCCTATCAAGAAACCTGTGTAACCTCTAATTCTCAGGGTGATATCTTCCATAGAATCATAGAATCATTGAGTTGGAAGGGTACCTTAGAGGTCATCTAGTCCAACTTTCCTGCAATAACAGGGACACCTACCTCTTGATCAGGTGCTCAGAGCACTGTCCAGCCTGACCTTGAATGTCTCAAAGGGCATCTGCCATCTCCCCGGTCAACCTGTGCTAGTGCCTCACCACCTTTATTGTGAAACACTTCTTCCATATATCCAATCTAAATCTCCCCTCTTTTAGTTTGAAACCATTTCTCCCTTGGGAGCTGTAAGACATCATGAAAACATTGCTGCATTGTCTTTAATAGCATGTGAATGAAAGTACTGTACTGGCAGAATATCACAAGAAATAATCCATACAGTATATTTCCATTTCCATGTAACAAATAATTTGTTGCCCCAGATAAAATTGTTACTGTGGAGTTTCCAAAAGCTTATATTTGGGATGATATAGTAATTTGAGCGGTGTATTTTGAACATCAGCTAAGGGAACTCACTGGAATTCTGAGGCATAAATATACCTGCATGAAAATCAGGTTAAATAGGAAACTACTAGCATTGTATTTAAAAACGCAAAACAAAAATTATAAAACTTTATATAAATATAGACACTTTTACTCAGGATGCAGGAGACTAATCAAGTTTCTTGTGATGAAAATTTCCTTTTTATTATTATTATTGTCTATTATTTGCATTGTGATATGCCTTCGGGCCCTGAACTAGAAGCCAGGTTCCATTATAATGGATATTGAGCATGTAATGAAAAGACAGCCTCCCCCTCTGAAATGTTCTTGAGCTAAATTTATGACTATATTGCAGTCAGAAGACAGAAGTGACTGCATGCAGCATGGAGATGCTGGAGTCAGTTTTAAGTTAGGCAGCTTGGTAACCTAGCCTCAGGAACAGGGGCTTGGTGAGGGCTAATTACCCTTCCTTCTTGGCAGATTTTGCAAAGGCAACATGGAAAAAAAGTAAAAAGTGAATCTGGAGGGGAAGAATAAAGACAAAAGAGAAGGAAAAGCTGGCACTGTTATCAGATTTTGCATGTAAACAAATGGCTCAGGAGCACACAAGGGGTAGAGGGAAGGGAAGGTTAGAAATAAATATAGATTTTGCAGTTACACCTTGTCTAATGGCAAAATCCCTGCAGGATGGGAGCTGTGCAAATTAGCTTGCCATCTTTGCTGTACACAGGATGCTCCTGGTGGAGGAACATGCAGCTAGCATCCCTTGATGCCACTAGGGATTAATTGAGCATAATGTCTTTTGGAAAGTAACAGCATTTTCTTGGAAGGCAACAAGGGAAAACTGATAGTTTTGCTGTGTTACTGAGTTTCATAATGAAATGTTGCCATACGGTGAATCCTTGTTGCCTCATTACTCTTAAACCTTTATTAAAAAAAGCTTTTTAATTGTATTACTTAATTGTTTAATTTGGGGATCTTATTGCACAGTTCCATTCTAGATATATGTTTGGGATCTCTTGGATGAGATAGCATCATAGTCAAAAGTTGGGAATATGAAAATACAGATCAAATGGACCATTTTCCCTCCTTTCCAACAAACATTTTGAGATACAGTCTAATTATATTTCCCAATACCTCTTACATGTTTTGACATTTACAAATCCTCAAATAAAGTGCTTAACCTTGAAAACCGCTATGTCTATAACTGTAAAGCCTTAACATTTATATTATTCCATAAATTTTAGTTCTTTGAGATTCAAATATCAGATGATGCTGGAACAAAACTTAGGAAATTCTTATGGTAAAATCTTACACAGTCAGGAAAAAGTGTGCAGCTAGGTGGCTAAAAAAAGGCAATTCTCAACTCAGCAGGAATGGAAACTCATTTGCAAATGGTAATAAATGGCTTATTTAATAACTGGTAGTTTTAAAGTTAAGCATAAGCAGACAATGTCATTAAAGTGTTCAATATTTTGTATTAGGCTTCAGAAAAAGGAAAAAAAATAAAAAGGTTTCCAGGAGGTTTAATTGTGCTCAATTTCCTCCTGAATTCAGTTGTGATGTTTTCGACTTATGCAGCTTTCGCTGAACTGGACACTCCTGAGCTGTAACATAGTATGTGGTGAAAATATCTATGGGTGAAAGGAACAAAGTTAGTGCAACAGCCAGGATAATTCTGGGTTAACACATCAGGTGAAATCTTAGAGCCACTGACATGCAGAACTCTTTTGTTGTGTTTTGTGAGCCTGGAAGTTCTTATGGGAATCTGCAGTGTATGCAGGTGTCTGAGAAATGACAATCTATCTGTATCAGGTAAGGCTCAGCTGTATATTCTATGCCTCCTTCACTACAGGTAGACACCATTAGCAACTTTAAAATCCATTCCTTTAGCATTTGTTCTCGGGCTTTTTCAGTAACTCAGTGCAAAGTAGGAAAATTGCCAGGCTGCAGTCCCAAAGTAGTTAGTGAAGCAAAGGGACAAGAGAGAAGGGGAAACAAAGAGAAGGCGGTTTTTATAAAAAGGGAAATTTGCTATATATCTCTATAATCATTTCTGCTTCTCAGTAAATCTAAATGTTGTCTTCATACTTCATACATAATTTTTATTCATACTTCATTCTTCATATAAGTTCACCTTTCTTGAAGTTCTGTTACAAATAGCATAGATTTTTATAGGTTAACGCAACCAGTCCTAGTTACTAGCATGGTTGTTAAGGATAAAAACTTTCTACATCAACCAAAACGTTACTGTAGTTTGTCTACAAGGTTGTAGATATCAACTTGATCTGGAACAAAAGATTTCCTCACAGAAGCTTCTCTCTTCCTTCCTTCCTTCCTTCCTTCCTTCCTTCCTTCCTTCCTTCCTTCCTTCCTTCCTTCCTTCCTTCCTTCCTTCCTTCCTTCCTTCCTTCCTTCCTTGTACATTAATAGTGAGTTGAGTAATACTTATTTCTTTACAAGAGATATTGGCTAATATGCAGCACACAAATTGATATTAATAAGGAACTTTTCATGCCTGTTTACTATACTGTTTCTGAGTGGCTTGGAACAAGTAATTAATCTTTTGGCATCACAGCATCCTTATATATGAAGTATCCTCAGTGAACAAAATTACATATTTATTTTTTAGTGATTTTCAGATACCTTAATTCTAAGCTTTCATTCTTGTTTACTATCAGCATTGTTGTAGTTCCTAGTATTCCCACTCATGGACACTGCTGTGACAGATGGGTTGGAAAAAACTGAAAAAAATACAAAATCTCACTCTCAAAAGCTTGAAAGAAATACAGAAATTCACTTTCCATAAGCTTGAGAGGACAAGTTAGGAGCAGCAGTCGAAGAGATGGATAATTAAGGGCAAATAAGAATCAGGCAATACAGGTCGATACGGTAGCCAGTGTGAATAAGGGACTAAAGAGTAATCATAAATTGCATTATATGTACTAAGTGACTGTTCAAAGTAAACAAATATGGTTTCAGTAATTATTTGATATTCAAATAGGAAATAAATAGCAAGCAACAGAGAATTATAAGGCTCTAATTCCATTAGAGTTCGGGTGATCCCATAACTGAGAGCTCAGCTTTGCATATATAGCCACCCTGATGGACACTGGCATCTTTACTGAACCTTATGGAAATTAGCTGGAATCTCTCCAGGCATCCTCCATGGTGGCCTGTGCGAAGTGGATTTTTGTTGGTGCTGTTGTTCTGTGTTGTTAGAACTGCTCAGTGGAGATACAGCTTTTAGTATCTGTACGTTTTCCTCTTATTTATGTGTAGTGTCAACTCCACTCCGCTACCTACTACACGTGCTTCCTTTGACATTGATCTTTCTGTGCCTTGGGCTCTTAAAAACTTCCCAACAGTAAGCTCATATCTCCCAAGCCTTGATGGTTCAGACAAAGAGTCTATTACGACTCTTCTCTCTTCTGTATTTGGTGGACTTGCTATTTTATATGAAGTCATACCTAAACTACAGGGCATATTCACAGGGGTTGGATGTTGAACAGAGCATCCATAAATTATGCAGTATCTCTTTTTGGAAACTTGAAGAGAAGAGCACTGTGAAACATTTATAAGGAAACCTTGTATCATAGAAAACCTGCATTGTATGAGATTTCAGGTAACCCTGAGATTTGTGAACATCTTTGAGAAGTTTGCACATCAATATGCAAGGTTTGGGCAAAATTTCAGCACTGTGTAAGAAGGTTCCTCTTTGCCCAGCAAGCTGCAGAAAACTTCAGTCCCCAGTGGACCTCTCTCAAGCAATAATGCAAGTAAGTTGCTCAACTTCTTGTCTCTCTCTGGTGAGAGAAGGTTTCAAACACAGCTACCTTGCTGGTTTCTTGCAGAAGGATAGAAATGGAAATCTTGACGTTATTTCATGCTTCCTGACTTTTGGCATCAGAGTTAGATGATGTAGTGAGATTGACTCTCTTCGGGAGTGATCTGAAGAAGCAGCCATTAGCAACACAAAAGGAGACCAATCTTCTGAATAAGTGTGTGGCTAATTTTGGAAAGTTTTAATGCTTCATACTTCATGCATGTTTCTGACTTCCTGCAGATGGAAACAGTGATAAGCAAACTGCTACTCTGTGTTCCTCACAGAACTGACACGAAATGTTAAAATACTAGGTGATGGGCAGCAGAGAGTGGGAGAGAGCTCCAAGTTCATTAACTGGCATGTCCATGATAGCTGTGTCTGTAGGCCATCATTGGGTCTGGTAACTTGGTGTGCAGTGCACCAAACAAATATGGAAGTAAACTGCAGTCTGTCCAAAGAATCTGCAGTGCAAATAGAGAAGAAAAGTGAAAAGAACAGAGAATACAGAATGGTATGCTATTTCTGAGATCTCCTTCAATCATGTAGTCCCATATTCAGTTAGTGAATCCTGAGGGGAAAAAAAGAAGTGAACTCAACACAGAAACAACAAAAAACAAAACCACAACAGAAAAACAGCCACAAACTCTCAGCAAATACCTTCCGTGCAACTTTCCAAATATTTTTTCCTGCAACTGGCAAGCAGCAAGCCCTTTATATGAGAGGATATTGACTACCTCATCGAGGTTTCTAAGCTCTTAGTTATCAGAGAGCCTGGTGAAATTTGTTATTCTCAATTCAGTGTTACTGCTGATTACCATTTCACAGATAGCAAAGAAGCCTAAATTGCCAATAATAATTGTGAAAGAGTTAGTGAATGAGGAGTAGGAGGCAGGCAGAGAGATACAGTAAGGAAATATACAAACTATAAATTGCCTAATTTTATCATTTGACATATTCCTTTTCCTCTGAAAGTGGGATATTATATGAATTGGAGATACCTAAATTGACTTAATCTTGGATAGATTTTTAGGTGTGCAGGAATTAATAGTACAGTAGTCAAAATAAAACATCTTAGAAGAAGAAATATGAATTAAAAGGTTTTTAGCTTTTGAGAAAGGGAATCCCATTGTAATTAGATCATGAACTAAGGCCTTTCACTGCTGCAAATTCACACTGTGCACTATTTAAGTGCCACCTCTTGATTCTCCTACTGCAGCTTCTAATAGCAAACCCTGTTCTGCTTTTCTTTGTGCAAACCCAATCACATCACATCAAATTATACAACTAATTAACACAAACTCCTTAAAAAATTGCATATTATTTTGGCAAGCCAAATTAACGTCAGTCCCCTGAAACCATGTTTAGTAATTCCCACTGACTGTAGTAACGCCTACTACTGAGAGAAGGGCTAATCAACTACAGGCTCTCCTGCTGATGAGCTGAACCAAGTAACCAGATGTTTCTGCCTTCTAGGCTAATGAAAATGTCATGCATGTTTTTCTCTCAACCTAGATGAAGAACTAATTCCACCTCGGCCATGGTCTAGGTAGCTCTTGTTTGTCTGGTGCGGTGTCCACAGGTTCTGTTGGTGAATCCTGAGCAGGTAAAGGTGCTCTGCTTGAACCTGCTAACACAGCACCCTGAGACAGCCTACTTATAGGGCTTCCTTTACAGGATATGGAGAACAGAGGGAAAGCTGATGAATGTCAGTCACATTGTCACTGCAGAAAGAAATATTTCCATCATATTGTACCTTATATAAAAGCTGGGCAAAGTATGTTTTTTGTGTATTGGTAAGAGGTCCCACCAGCATTAAATTACTTAATGAGATGTCTATTGCAATTAAAAGAGGCATAACATTTGTATTAACATTTTAAAGCTTGCTTATTTCAGCAGTGTCAGTTTACATGAGTTTAAATAGGCAATAATGAACATGATGAAGTATTCCATATTAAAACTGAGTACTGTGTAACTGTCTAGTAAAATCTTAATATTAAACTATACTGTAGAACTTACAGGACAAGATAAAAGCTTCGTATTTAGATTTATCCCATCTTGAATTTCAAATAATGGACTTATGATTAAATATGAATACAAATGAAAAAAATGCATTTGTGTGTGATCTTGCAAAATACATCTACATGATACATTTACTTAAAAAGCTCACAGCATACTTTGATGGATGATACAGTCATTTTCAGAAACACTAAGCCATAATTTAAAGACACTGTGTAATTATTTAACAGCAATATTTTCTGTCTTTAGATGACTTGTACCTCTCATGCTAGATGCTTGTGATAGATTAATAAACAGTTTATCAGTAAGTGCTACTATACTAACAGCTTATCTAGTGCAGAAAAAAGATGTGTGGTACATTTAATACTCTACTTACAGAGGATGGGAGTTAGGTCTATCAATGAAGCTTCAATTTGAGAAGTGCAATGAATGTGTTAATTCCAGATTCCTTCCCCCCCTTCCCAGCAGTTAAGTACATTCTTTATTTTCTTTTTCAGTCAATCTGCAGTAGTATATATAGACTGTAAGCAGAAGTCAGAAGTTAGTCTTTTTATATTTTAGATTTCCTTAACATGCTCATTGCTGTATTAACATCTGTTCTGAAACTCCCACCACCACAGCAAGGAGGCATCAATTAACATCAGTTTGGAAGTGACAGATATTCAGTCAGGGAGGAATAAAACTCTATAGCAATTTTTGCCAGCAAAACCTCATCATGTATGCAAAGATGCAGTCTACTGGTAGCACCAGTTCAATATTCAAGGAGATGGATCACTGAAAGAATGAGGTTTGTCTCTCATGAAAGGAGACATGCATGAGCCCTTAATTCTAAATTCAAAGATAAGGCCACTGAACTGAGAGTGACCTGGCTCTGGTCCCAGACAGTTGTGTTTCACTGGATATAGTTTCAACAGAAAATTTCTTGCAGCGTGAGAGGCCTTTCAGAGAGCTTGGTTCACATAATAGTGAAAAAAAAAAAAAAAAAGGGAATATTGAAATTTACCCAGGATATTATGGCTTGCTGGAGTAGACTGTGGACTACCTGACACCTGGCTGTCCTGCACTTAATGCACAAGGTAGTAGTTACTGAAACAGTCGAGGTTTCTGGCTGGGTTTCAGGACTGGCTCCAAGAACAGTGGGGTTGAAAAATCCTCTGTTTGATCATCAAAAAGGTACGGTGTTTTGCAAAGATCAATGCCCAAGAAGTGAGTGAATAGCCTTGGGCCATCTTGGCAACCGTACAGGTCTTCCATCAGCTTCCTTTGCTTTCACACACTATGACTTTACAGAATAGGATAACCTTGACAAAATAATGGGAAATGAAAGGTGGAAAACTAATCTATACATTGTAATTATGTTGCCTTCCTTGGCAAACAAGAAATACGTTCTTAAAATGCAAAGAAAGCTGGGGCAGGGGGTGGCGAAAGAGAAAGTTGTGGAACCAGGCAGAGGCTTTAGGAAGACAAAGTGAATATTTTAGTTGGAAATTAAAGATTTGAGGTGAATAATAATTTTCAGAGAAAATATATCTTTTTCAAAAAGGAAACAGGCAGTTTCATTTTCAATGAGGAAAAAGTTATTTTAAAAAATATTTTCCATTGATCTTATCAATGTTTCCATTCTATGATTCTATGAATGGCAAAAATCGAACAAACATTGCTGGACTCTGAAGAACTTTGACTTAGGTTCAATAGCCATTGTGATGGAGAGTAGTGATCTTTTACTGGGGAGCCAATAGTTGCCTGAAATACATTAATATTTGTTATTCAAGTTGTGAAGGAAATTTTCCAATATTAAAGTAACATCCAGAGTAAAAGAAAAAAACATTATATAGATACATATAAGTCTACGTATATCCATATATAAGGGTTTCTCAGAAAGAAATGCCTCCTACTTTATTATGCTGGCCTTGTGATATCAGAGGCAGATAGTGGGAGGGCGATAGAGGTTGAACCTTCCCACCCATATTCCACTGTCCAGTGGATTTCAGAAAATGAAGATTTTGCTTCCTTACAAATTTTTTTCCTGTACACTTTTTTGTGTCACAAAGAAAGAGAAATCACTTTGACAGTTAAAACTAAAAGTGATAATGCTGGACAAAGAACTGAAATGAAAATTATAGATTATACGAAGGTAACTTTGATCCATGTCCTTTTTAGTCAGCCAAGGGTCTTTGGAGGCCTGGTCTACAATTTGAATATCAGTTCTTCAAATTAAGATTTTCAGATTATGTAAACTTGGAGAAGAAATAAAAAGTTTGGTGCTAAGAACTTCAGCCCACAAGAGTCATGTTTAATAGTTGCATTCCAAATAAAATGTTCAATTAATAATCTGTAATAGCTATATTTACTTGTTCATGCTGGACTTCTGGGTAAAGTCTGAAGAAAAAATGCAGGGGTAACCCTTCTGCTGCTAGTTTCTCTCTGACCAACTTTCCATCTTTCCTATCTTGACTAGTTTCATAAACTTTTCCATGATGTTACTTGCCTGGGCAGTAAAAATAGATAATGGTATACTCACATAAAAAATAATACTGAGACCTGAGAAGAACAGTTTTTTGAGAAAGAGCGAAATAACCTCAAATATCTGTTACTTCTCAAGTTTCTCCATCATGTTGAACATCTTGTAGCATGAATGAATCCTGCAGCATTTGGAATCACAGGCATGTTAAGTTCTGTCACACTGGAAGTCCATTTGGTCCACTGTCCTGTGAAGGGTGATCAAAGCCACACACTTCAAAGGAATGTGCAATGAAGTATGAACAAGACATTTACGGAAATATCCAATTTTTAATTCTTCTTTCTTATTCCAGACAACCACTGAATGGCTTATTCTTTGTAGCTAGTGAATTTTTACTTTTATTTTATTTTATTTTACTTAAGTCTCACTATCTATCTTCTTTTCACATACAAAGATCTCCCCATTCCATTTCAGTAACACTGAGATAGTGTAATCTTCTTGCATAACTGTCTCCCTCTATTATCAATATTGCATGGTTAATATTGATATTCATCTATCTTAACTCATACACTTTTTGACTGTCCAGCAGCCTTTGAGAGACTTAGGTGAGCAAGTTATAATGGTCTGTTCAAAGAATTTAATTCCCTTTCCTCTTTGCAATACAAAAACTTTGAAGGTAATTTCAGATGAACTTTGCACATCACAGAGATGTTCATTCAACTTCTTCTATACTACTTATGCAGGTAAATATTGGCACATAGCTTTTAAAATATATTTGCTGTGTACATATGTCTATTCCTTAATAATGGGACAAGATGATGGAGATTGTTAGAGAAGTTAGTTGCTAGGAAGGGATCTTAAATAACCTGAAAGAACCAGAAAGTATTTTGACAGACTTTAAGTAATTGATTCTTTTTTTCCATCTTTTCCAAGGAAATAGGATGAGCTCTAATTTGTGCACCATTGGAATGTTGAATTTATAGAATCATAGAATGGTTTGGGTTGGAAGGGACTTTTAAGATCAATTAGTTTGAACCCCTGCTATAGGCAGAGACACCTCCCTCTAGACCAGGTTGCTCAAAGCTCCATCCAACCTGGCCTTGAATGCTTCCAGGGAGGGGGCATCCACAACATCACGGGCAACCTGTTGCAGTAGCAACCATCCTCACAGTAAATAATTCCTTCCTAATATCTAGTCTAAATCTACCTTCTTCCAGTTTAAAGCCATTTCTGCTTATCTTGTCACTATCTGCCCTCCTAAAATGTCCCTCCTCAGCTTTCCTGTAGGCCCCTTCAGTTCCTGGAAGGCCGCTATAAGGTCTCCTTGGACTCTGCTCTTCTCCAGGCTAAAGAGCACCATCTCTCTCAGCCTTTCCTCACAGGGGAGATGCTCTAGCCCTCTGTTCGTCTTGGTGACCCTCCTCTGGACCTGCTCCAACAGCTTGATATCCTTGTGTCAGAGGCATGAGAACTAGATGCAGAATTGGTTGAGCAAACTGGGGCAAGGTTTGTTAGGGATTCGCATGATTTTTAAAAGGAGAAATCTTTAATCTGACAGGGATTTCTGTTTGTTTGGTTTTTTTCTTTTTTTTTAAACTTATGACTGGGTCTCGAAAAAGAGCTATATTCATACTTTTCATTTAGCAGACGTATTAAATGTGAGCAAAGATACAAATAAAAAGACATGGAAAAAGTTTGGACTGGGGAGTATAAAATAAAAATAACAACAAAGGGAACTGAAAAACTCTGGAATAAAAGACTGTGATCCAGTCTAGGTCCACACATGGTAATGCATTATTGAACAGTTATTTCTCCCAGTTAATCATTAAATGCACTCCTACACCCTTAAAAACCAATGCGAGGAACATTTTTTGGACAGAGAAGAAAAATATACACAATAGATATTTGAGTAAGAAGCAAGCAAACCAACAAAATAACAGTTCCCTATTCTGTATAGTTCTACATTCTTTTACAACTAGGTTGTTTCATTACTAATTCTAGAGCATTAGTATGTATTGTGTTATTCTGTACAGCTTGTTGTACAGAAACAATTCAATAAATGAAAAGTCTGAATTCTAAGTATTATTATTATTTTTGTTCAGATTTTCTTTGTAATGCAAGATTCTTTTGATTGCTTCAGACCTACAACAATCTCCTGTTGTTTATAACAAATAACGAGTTGTTTTATTTCTCTGGGCTTGCTAGTTTCATTTTCTTTTGTTGCTATAATTTCTATACATTTTTAACACGAACATATTTTCCTACAGAAGTGGTCTTATGTCTAACAGTACCTTGTGATTTGTTGGCTGTGAAAAGCATTCTAGTTGATGGGGAAAGGGTGAAAATGATTCCACCCCCTCAACAGAGTGAGCTGAACTTTCTAAGGGTGTATTTTGATTCCTTTCTGAAAGAAGATATGTAATGGCCTCCTTTCCAACTGCCCATTTGCTAGACATCTCTATATTGAGTTAGGAAAAAAGTTAATGGTGGTGCTATTAATTTTATTTCCCACAACATTCTTACTGTACTAATTTGATCCAGCACTGCCACAAATAAATTTCTTTGTACAAAAAAACAAAAAAAAACCCAAAAAACCAAAAAACCCCAACAATTTGAAACAGAATAGATGGTGTTGATTTGCCCAGGTTTGCCACTTTTTTTCAAAACTGTAGAAAACTGTACAGTCGCTCTTTTGAACTAACCTTTCTGTTGTGGGTGAGTAAAAGAAATTATGACATCTGGGATAATAACATCTCATTTTCACATCTATTTTTCATCCCTAGTGAAAGCCTTGCATATTTGCTATACTGAAGGTTGAATAACAGTATTCTCTGACAAGAATACTGTAATTTTTAACTATACTCTTTCAGCCACTTTTTTTGACAATCAGAGCTCTTTAGAGCCCAAAGTCATGGATTCACTGGCTTTATTAAAATAGACAAGCTGAATCGTATTATTTCCTTATCCTCTCTGCCTTTCTGCACAACAGAGTACATATGATCTTTATTTATTTAATTTTTTAATGAACTCCTACCTCCATTACTCCCCACTGGATTCTTTAACAAAGATGCGATTGGTCATTTTGATCTTGTTTTGATGAGGAAAATGTGCTCTGAGATACTACTATAAGGTGACCAAAGTTTGTCTTGCAGTCTAGCCAACTGATAAATCTGCATAACCAATTTATGCAGTTTTCTAACTGTACAGGAAAATGAGGCACAGCTAATAGCATGCCTCTGATAAGAGCTTGTTGACATTTTAACTGCAGAAGATTCATTTTAAACCTGCAGAATTTAAATCTGCTGGTGTGAAAGGTGGAAGCATTATTCCATTTCTTGTGGCCAGGAATCCCTCAATCCCTCACTCACAACCACAGAAGCAGTTACATTAGGTGAGCATGAATTCCCACTTCAAGAGTGAATCCCACTAGAAGAGATGAATCTGTTATACAACCAACTGCTTCCTCCTGAAGGCACACAATTTCCTCAGGAATTCAAAGGAAACGCTCAGTATTTCAAAAGTTACTGCAGACACTCCCACTGAATCCCTGCATCTCCTTTGCATAACTCTACTATTTTATGTTTCTTTTGTTTGTTTGCTTGTTTGTTTACTTTGGAATCTCCCTATAAGACAAACATGTTCTATTCTCTCCCATACTCTGAAACAAAAAGCAAATAAGCAAACACAACAGATCTCGCATACTCAACGTTCTCAATTTCTTTGGTCATATTCCTTTGAATCATATGTAATTACTGTCTGGGACTCTTCTTTCAATTTCTTCTTCAGTCCTTCTGACTCAACAGTCTACACTGAGATGCCTCTCAACAAAATCTATCAGGCTTCTTCCCTGCTTCCAGTGTGGAATTCACACTAACTTCACATGCCCATTTTATTGTATTTAGTTTTCTTTCTGCATTGAGCTGTCTTAATACTTTAATATTTTGTTATCCATCATTGTGAGAAAAATCTCTCTTTTCCTGATTCCCTTCACTCTTTTCACTCTTTATCCACTCTTTTTACCTTATCTTTGCATAATTTTTTTTCTCTAAATGTACATGTAACTTTCAATTTTGTTATGGGCCACATAGATATATCATTTCCCCAAATGTGCCTTTTGTATCAACAAAATCCTCCTCTTTTCTGACTTGCTTGTCCCTGCAGGTATCCATCCATAAGCTCAGGTTCAGCAGTCAGAACAAACCAAAAAGTTCCTCAACATCCTTTTTTTTTTTTCTTTGTTGTTCCCTGTTTTTCATGTTACCACTGACAAGCACAAATACTGTGATCTGTGACTAACACCTGTTTCTGACTGTCTGCAATCCATGTCTAAGATGTCTGTCTCCACCACTTCTTTACAATTCACCTTAAAATTTACCTAAAGAACAGCATAGTCTCAAGCACTGACAACTGCTGCTGATTCTTGTTTATATTTATCTATTCAAAAGACAACAACAATAACCATTTTCCAAGCTTATGAGCTCAGTTTCTCAAGTCTCTTCTAAATCACAGAATCACAGAATTGTAGGGGTTGGAAGGGACCTCCAGAGATCATCGAGTCCAACTCCCCTGCCAAAGCAGGTTCCCTACAGCAGGTCACACAGGTAGGCATTCAGGCAGGTCTTGAACATCTCCAGAGAAGGAGACTCCACCACCTCCCTGGGCAGCCTGTTCCAGTGCTCCGTCACCTCACTGTAAAGAAGTTCTTGCGCATGTTTGTGTGGAACTTCCTATGCTGCAGTTTCTGGCCGTATCCCTGTTCTCATCACACTGAACATTATATTTATCACATTCTTGACTTATCTTCATAGTGAAGAAGTCATTCTGACTTCACTTCATAGTGAAGTCAGAGTATCTGGCAGATACCTACCATCTTTTGCTTAAAGTTCAGATGAGATAATCAGTAGTGTTCTCCTTTGGGAGATCAACCTCATTAACAACTCTAAACTCTTTACAAGCAACATCATGGCTTCAAGCTGTGGCAGGGGAGATTTAGGCTGGACATTAGGAAATATACTTCTCTGACAGAGTGGTCAGGCACTGGAATGGGCTGCCCAGGAAGGTGGTGGAGTCACCGACCCTGGATTTGGGACATTTGGATTTTGTGTTGAGGAATATGGTTTAGTGAGAACTATTGGTGATCGGTGGGTGGTTGGACTGGATGATCTTGTAGGTCTTTTCCAACCTTGGTGTTTCCGTGATTCTGTGATTCTGTGATTCTGTGATTCTGTGATTATTATCTTCTAAATCTTTACATCTTTTCATCTTGTAGTGACTGCTTGGGACTGAAGGACGGATGTGCCCTACTTGTATAAGCGTTCATCTGAGCTAGTCTTCTGTTGCTTTCAGTGGATATAATACATATTCTGGGGTGCAATTCATTCTGACTTATTTAAGGTATTTACTGCAGGGTGAGATGAATTTCACTTCACAAGTGAGATTCTTCATTACTAACTACAAAGGGAATTCAGAAAAACAGCTCAGATGTAGATGTATGTTTTGCAGCTATTCTAACTAATATAGTTATTTAAGCAAGAGTAGAAATCTGCTATAGACTCAAACACTTAAATTTAGGCATCTACGGTGTAGATTTCCACATGTGACTTAGATTCTCATTATAACAACAGAGGTCTAGTTAGTGTAATTGGTGGAGTCTGAAGAACTATTCAGATGATCAGATGCCTGCATCAGAATGAAATGCATCCTTTAAACTCTTCTAACTGGATCTCTGTCTTGACTTAAAGTAGATGTTGAACTTATAGATGACTATAATTAGGTAAAATGAACCTCCATCCTAAATCAAAGCAAAATATCAACAACTTTTTCCACATTGTTGGCAAATGAAGACACCATCACTTCAGCTTATTGCAACGTTGGCTCAGTTAATGGAATTGCCTCTACTAAAACCTTAAATTTATGTCATCTTTATGAATTTGGAATTATTTGCAGTATAAAAATCTTAAGAATATCAGCTTAGATGTGCACAGAATACAATGATATCACTTTCATTGACTTCTGAGAACTAATGCAACACAATTTGAGAATGCTACATGACAACCACTTGTCTTCCTGGAAACAGCATCTCAACCAAATGCTACCAACATGAGACTGAAACATTGTTTGTTTATTTTTATTTTTATTTTTATTTTTATTTTTATTTTTATTTTTATTTTTATTTTTATTTTTTCTGTTAGAAGAAAAAAAACGGTCTTCAAATCATGCACCACTTTCCCCTCTTGTGTGAAGTAAAAGAAACAAACTTTCCTCTAAGGAAAACATATTAAACCCTAATGCTATTTAACCCAATTTCCCCTATTGCACACACACAAAAATGCTATTGCCACCCACGCCTCTGGAGAATATTTTACAAAAGATGTCCTGTCTTAAAACTAAGAGCATTTTAATTTTTTTTTTTTGTTTTGTTTTCTGTTTTGTTCTTGATTTCTTTGCTTATGTTTGGCTTGATCTGGCCATGATTTCCAAGATGGAAATCTAGTTGGCTAAAGAAGATACATTTCCAGAGAAATGCATCAATGTATCTTTTCCTTTGCACACAAGATCTTTAAAACAACCAGTAAAAATGTTACAACCTCTCTCTTGTATCATATGCAAGATTTCAGATGCATATTTATTTATTTTTCCGAAACACGATACCCAACTGAGGCTAAAAATTGCAATCCTCTTAGTACGTGTTCCTTCCCTAAAGTTTTCCCCTGTCCTGACTTCTTTAAGTGGGCCATATTTTTTTGTCTTATCCTGCTAGATTTCACAGGCCACTGCTAACATTCTTTTCATGAGAAAATGGTTTACCTCTGGGCTTCTCTGCTTCAGTCTTTGGAAGAGGTGTTTTCAGACCAGAAAATTCGTATTGCTCAAAGCAGAAAGCTGCCACTTGGCTGTGTAATCTCTACATCTTCTTTGGTGGCAGTGGGAAGGGGTGGGCTATTGTGTGGGGTGTACCTGTGTGCTCAGCAGTCAGCCCCAGCTTTATCTGCACTAATGCTGTTGTTCTGGAGAGGCAAAAGTTCAAAAAGTTATCACAATACCTTCACAATGAGTCTTTTGTAAACTGAAAATAGCATGTACACACCAGAGGATAGTAAGGATACTGTATGCTTTAGAACAGCTGGTGAGACTTACTCTACCTATAAGAATTTTGCTGGTTTTAGCAGCATTCCAGGACCATATAATTCCTCAGAAACATAAGCTTAAGAATGGACACATAGAAAAATAGGGTGGTGTTTTATAAATAGAGTGGGTTTAGAGTTTGTCTTCAGCTGACATTGTACATCCTTGCTTTTACTACATACTGCTCACAAAACCTGAATAACATTTCAGCTATAAATTTTTGATGGACTCTGAACTACTTGATTTTGGACATAGTCTACTTTGTTTTGAATCTGTTCTAGCTCTTTTGAAATCAATGGCAAAATTCCTACTAAAATAGATGATGCATGTTCATATGAAGAGGAAGTTGTATAAGCATTCTACATTCATTCTATATTGTAAAATGTCACTTAAGTATTCTCTATTTCATCACTTGAAGCAATTTTCTTCACAAATCTGGAAAAATTCCTCCTCATAAGTTAAAAATAAAACTGGTGTGAATTGTACTTTTCTAAAGAAAAGAGAAAAGTTAAAAAGCATCCCCTTACAAGGGTGTATGTGCGTGCTTGTTTGTATCTTGGAAAGGACTTTATTTTTATGCCTCCTTTATCTCAGCAAACTGTCCAGCGTGGGATGAAAACATTGTCATATGCACATAAGACGTAAGGAAAATGCATCCAACTGGCCTGCGTTTTCTCATCTGTTACAGATTTAAGATCTTTAGCTCCACAACATTTCAAATTCCTAAAAATCTGAAAACCAGAGAGCAAGAACTGTGCACAGAAGAAAATCTCTTTTCATCACATTGGGATTATTTTTCTATCCCAGGTGTTTGAGCCTGGGCTTTCTCTTAGTCTAATTGATAACTGGTGGGCTCCTCCCCTTATCCTGCTGACTTTTGTGCCTTCCCTTCCCGGGTGACTACTGTTTCACTTTTCTACCTCATTCACTTATGGTTGACCTGGAGCTCCCGGGTTAAGCTTCCCCACTGGTATTCAACCTTGGACCTTATTATTGTTCTACTCGTCTGACCCCCGATACAGTAAATTCTAACAAGGTGATCTGAAAAAAATCACTCATTTTTTTCTGTGTGGTTTCATGGCTTGTCTTTTTACCGCTCTTGGCTGATGTTCTTTTCTCCACTGCAGACCACCAAGTGCTCTGCTTTAGTTTGTCAATTTATAGTGCTGTCATGGTTTCAAATGCTGTGACCATTGTGTAGAATATACTCTCCTGACCTCTGAGGCAACTTTCTGTATTTCAATTGTTAACTCATTAGGGTTTGGAAGAACAGCTGAAAAGAGAATGGCATTTTTCCCACAATTGCTTCCAATGAGCTGCTTGAAAAGTCATTGCTATCCAGGATTAAGAGAAATGAAGAGGATGCAGCTAAAAATTAGATCCACTTATTTTGCATCCTTGATCAAAAGAAACAAACAAAAACCCTCAATTCAGAAGGACACTGATGCCTTCCTTTTTCAATTTGCTGCCAGGACTCAAGAGAGAAAACATTACTAAGGCTAGCAACAAAAATATAAACTGATTTGTGTAATTCAAACTAAAGTATGCAAAAAATCTAGACAAAATATATTCTTTAACATAATTTTTGTCTTTCAATATGCTTACTGTCCACTGGCAAAATTTTTTTTGCAATGGTCTTTTGTCTTTGGATCCTGGACCTGGACCTGACTTTTCCCACTCAAATTTTTCTTATAAATTCTGTTTCAAATTGGAAAGAGGGAGGACGTGTAATAGAGAAGTGAATGGTGGGTATCACAAGATTTTATCCTGAAGCCACATACCTCTTTATAGGATAACAGGGCAACTTAACCAAGTTTATTAAAAAAAAAAAAAAAAAATTCTCCTTGACTTCCTTCTTTTCGACTTAAGTAGAGAAATCATCTTTGTTCACTGACCAAATAAAGAGAGGTCCTTCTATCATTTAGGGATAGATTTACAGCATTAGTAAGGAGTTCATAACTTTCATACTTTGAATTTTCTGATTACTGCACGGTGTCTTATTTCTGAAGTTTCTCCCCTTAATGAAGACTGAATGACAAGTTTCTGAATAGCAAAAAAAGCTGTCCTATAATTTTGACATGCAAAATAATTTAGTGTGGCTTAGAATAGTTGTAAACCTACAAGTTCTAGTTAAATGTGCATTTTTTTTTTAAAAAAGCATCTTGTATAATTTTTCTATGTTTGTCCAGTGTCACCAGTGTTTAGCTTTGACACATTTTTTTTTTTTTAAACATCAAAAGGAAAAAAATAATATTTTCAATCTCATAGGAAATACACTGAGCTTGTAAGAAAATACTTTGTTTTGAGAGAATACTTACCACAGTGTTCTCCCAGGTAATGCTAAACTGAAATATCTAAATGTATCCTTTGTTTTTGTGTCTAAGATAAGTAATAACAACTTACTACTTCTATAGGAACTCATCTTCAAGAGTTTCTGAGTACTTTGTAAACACTGATTTAAATGCTATGCTTTCTCTTAAGAAGAGAGTGACTTGAGTATATCTCTAATAATTTAAACAAGCACAATATGGTAATGACATTTTTCCTCTTGATGCATGTAATACTCTTTTGAAAGATGGGTAAACTGAGGCATGGACCAACCATTGCCTTATCCAAAGCCAGTACAAATGATTTAAATGGTATCTGGTATTTTTTCTTCTGCCCTCTAAATTACTTAACTCTTCAATTGTTTTTGATAATTTGTCATTTAACAGTTTTGTTAAGTAAAAGTCCATCAACTAGAAAAACTTTCTTTTAAGATCTGTCTATAAGTGATATTAACTTAACATTTAAGTAAATTTAAAAAAAAAATAGAAGTCAGTAACTATTTTAACAGAATTAAAATGATAGTGTGAAGTGGAAAGAGTAAAATTGCGGAGTCTTGATCTTACCTAAAAACAGTGGATGAATTTGATTGATTATCTATATCAAACACTGTTAGAATGTTTGCCTTAATAAAAAAGTAAAGCCCACACTATATAGCTTGAATAATACATTTTTCTAATATAATATTATTGCTGCCAGATTTTCCAAAGGTGCAGAATATTTCTTTTCTGAAGAAGTAAGGAGCTCTCAAATCACATTGTTCCACTTAAAAATACATACATTTGCACAGAATCAGAAAGTAATTTATATTAGTGGTAGTATATGTAATTGTTAAAAAAAAAAAAAAAAAAAAGAAGAAAGAAAAAAGTCCACCCAAAAACTTAGCTAATTTTATTGCTGTTCTTCTTCTAAATCATTGTTTTTAACAGTTGGTTTGTCATTACTACTGTCTGTACTTCAACAAAACTTTATAACCTTGGAAGTTTTTGCTTCATTTTGTTTTGCTTGTTTGCTTTGTTCCTAACAGTTTTTGTAGTGCACTGTTTGTATTTTAAAAGTTTATGTGGATTACTTTCTCAGTGCTTTGAATCTCCGTTAAATTCTTGTCTCTTATGGTACTGGCATAGTAAAACTCTGCTTGATCTGGACCGAAACGTATTTTGATTGTAAATAGAAAGTCTTCTTTTATGAGGATGTTCACTTCACATCTTGAGCAGTGTAATTTTTATACAGGTCTCAGCAATCAATAAAAAAGCCACAGGAGGAATGATTTATCTTGTTGGTTACAGAGACTGTCACCGAGAGAAATTGTAAAAGATCAATTTACACAATCTAGTGTGAGAATGTTATTGATATAACATGGCTGATCAGTTTCTGGTAGTCTATGGGCAGATGCCGAGGAGAGAGCCCTGCCCTCCGTTAGGGCCACTCACCAAGATCTTAATAGACTCACTGGTCCATAAAATGGACACGAAGCCAATGGATAGCAAGATGCTGCGTGCTCATGGTATGCTGGCTGGCCTGCAGGAAAATGGATTGGCTGAGCTCCGATTAGTTAGTTAAGCAGTGTCATGCATCCTCCTCTTCTTTTTTTTTTTTTCTTCTCTCTTTTTTTTTCCTCCTGCTGTGAGAACTGTTCACTTGGAGACTCACTGCTTTAATTACAAAGGGCCCTTTTAACTACAGGTCACAGGAGTTGGCTCACTTGACAGGAAATAAGGAAACAAGCTACCTTCCTGGAAAAAAAAAAATTAAACTTCCACTCCTCAAATTAGTTAAATGAAGCTTATCAGCACTTGTTAGTTGATCCTTTGACAGTCTGTTAATTGCAGCTGCTACATTAAGTTATGTTATAACCAGCAGGACATATGATTAAAAAATAAATAAATCTACGATATGCCACATGGCATGTGTTGGTGGAGAAAACAAAGTAAGAACGTTGTTAATCTTTTGCTTAAAATATCGCAGCACAAAAGACATTTACAAGCCATTTTTTCTCTTTATTCTGTGGAATTAAATTGTATTATAACTGAAGGTGCTTCTTTGGATCACAAAACAGCTTCTCTATAAAATGAGGTTACAAAGGTTCACATTGTATCTTTTTAAGAAGATGCAACATAGGCTACTCTGGAAATGTAAGCAGTCTGTACCAATGATGTTCATATGAACAACTTTAGACATGCTGTTCTTTACATGTATTCTTCATTGTGTTATTTTATTTACTGACAGCAATTTCTCACTGTTACTACTGGAGGGAAAGAAAAGAACATTAGCAGCATTAAGAAACCCCACAGCAGTTGTTTCTTACTTGTAGGAAGTGACTCTACTGTAAAACTACTAGCAAAATAAAGGATCCAAAGGCACATCAAGGGGAAAAAACTGTTTTCATGTGTTTAACCTGTTAATTATAGTAATCTACACTATAGTATAAGTATTGTAACCTGGAATGGGAAATGGGTGTTTGAAAGAATGAGCTGACTAAGACAAAAATGATTAAATCTACACTTGAATGGACGATTTTCATATGTAATTTGAGCTACAAATTCTGAAGTTGTTTCATTTTCACATTTCCATACTCATTGGCACGTATCAAAGTGAAAGACCAGCTGAAATGAATGTTTTCTTACCTTCACCTACTGGAGCGTTTTAAATACTTCTCAAAGTCTGAAGGACATGTTCATCTGATCCCATAATACGTGTTTTAAAGAGGTGTTTCTTGCTTAATATGAAGGCAGGTTATGAAAGTTTGAACATCCCAACTATATTGCTTCTTTCATCTACAGAAGAATGCATATAAATGCAATGTTACTTACATACTCCTGCATATTCGAAGTTCCTATTAATTATCATAGTCTTTCCACATAATAAGACTACTCAACGGACCTCTCACCACATTCATAATATGTGTACTAAGCAGACAAATGTGCCACATGAACCCCTCCAGATCCTTCAGGTCTGAAAGTCAAATTCTTTGTTCTGAAAATGGAAGTAGTGCAGATGTTGTCCCTCTTCCAGTATCATCCTGCACTCAGAATAGTAAAGAAATTAAAGCTACAGAAATATACCTTGACCAGATCTTGTGAGTCCCAAACAAAAGGGTGGGTGGTGAGAAAAGATGGAAGTGTCCAAATGGAGATGACAAGAAATAGAAGGAACAGAGATTAGGGAAAAAGGAAGCGAAAAGAAAACTTCTCAGTGTTTTCTTCATATGCTGAAATGTCTTGATTTGATGCTACACATACATGCTAGCAACCTTCCAAGGACACAGACTTCTGGAGTGAGAATACTAGTCTGGTTCAGCTCTGAGGTTTGCTCCTTTCTACCCTCCATAAGGCGAAATTTCCATGTCTGGGGATGAATAATGATGCAAGCATGGTCACAGCACCTGCTGAGCTTTACCAGACCTCCCCTCTTACTCATCTTTGACCAGGTTCCAAGTCAAACTTTGGTCACAAATAGATGTTTACTAATTTTTCAAGTGGGGGTGTTTAAAGGAAGAGTAACTTTCTCTTTGCAGCTGCCAGGCCATTCACTGCCTGAGGCAGACATCAGTCACTAAACATCCATGCTCCTCCTCTGCCCTTTTCATGACTGGATCTTCCAGCCACTCAGTAGTACAGCCTTTTCCTGTATCACATACAAGGGTGCTACCCGTGGAGAATGAGCCTAGACTCTTTGCCACCCAGCTGCCTCTGACACAACGACATTCTCCCTTTCTGCTTGAATTCCCTTCTCATTTTCTTTCTCTTCTTTCAGGGCTGCTACCAGATGTGCACCATATTCCCTGTCTCAAAGCTAGAAAATTCCAATGATTATTCCCAAATTAAAGGCTACTCAAATTGCGAGTTGTGAGGAAGCTCCTCATGAGGATTTGCACTGATTCACTGTAGGGGCAGCTGGTCACAACATGCCATATTCAGGCCATTAAAGCCTTTCTATTATGGAAAATCCCTCTGACCTTTTGTTTTGAGAATCTCTCACATTTCTGTTGTTTGTAGAAGGCATTTGATATTCATTATAGGAAATCCCCTTGGGCTACGGAATTGTCCTCTGTCCCATGAAATTCCACTTAGGATGCAAAGTAACAAAAACTGCCATTAGACTTCTCTTGTTTGTATCTCTTGGGTGAACATCAGTGGGTTCCAGGCTCCAGGTCAGGCTCGCTATGGTATGGCCAGGACCAAGAGACACAATGGTGCCCTGGGTCAACTGAAGACATGGAAATGAAAAGGTGGGTAAAGAAGAGCACAAGTAGGACCTTACTGCACTTAAGCTCTTGCATTATATAAATTCTTAAGCGACCATCTTCAATCTCCAAACTATCTCCCTGAAGTCTTTCTTTAGCTTGGGGAGTAGGAATGAGGCAAGCTCAGTTAATATGTGTGTTTTTACAGCTAAAGTTCTCAGTAACTCTTGCAGTACCAATGTGTCCTGCATTGCAGAACAAGCAACTAAGATAGCAGAAATACAGAAAAGAAGAGTGCTAAAATAATGTGCAACAAAGTCAACATTAAATCAGCTTTTCTAACACTGCAGTAGATAGTACTTGAGAGTTAGGAGATGCCTCTGAACTCTGATTCACTTGCCTTAATGTTAACACACTGTGGTGCAAATGTACGTTACATGCGGTCATGCTGCATTTTCCCACTGGCTGTCTACATCAGTACTGTAAGTAGATGTATCAGGAGAAGAGCAAGTTAGCACGTAGAATTAAAATGTTGATATTTTAGACCTAAATGCTTGATTTTACAGTCCAAGCAATATCTTTAACTGAAGAGTTTTGAGCATGAATGATCATAAGCTGTTGTATTCAGAAACAACATGTTATCTACTGAAGTCAATCTCGATTCATGAGTATAATTCTTTGGTTAAATAAATTGTACAGTTTAAGAATTTCAAATAACTACATAGAACCTGTGATTGTGACAATCCTTACTTTTAGTGTGGCTTGTGAACCCAGTCACTGAAGGTATTCTGCACTCATTTTATTACTTGCACACAGAGATCCTGCTGAGGACTTTATGGAAGGAGCTGGAACATTCATATTCATTGTGTAAGTATGGACCCACAATGCTTGCTGTGCTCAAGCATCAATTTTATCTGGGTCTCAGAGTCACCTGATTCTTGAGAAGACCACACACATAGAATCATAGTCAATAGAACCATAGTTAGCTTTGATCTAAGAATTTTGTAGCAAGAGATGGATGAGGAATAAATTTTTATTTTAGAAGCATCTCATGCTATGGATGTATACCAATTCAGAAAGAAATTGTATTTTGCTTTTGGAATTCCTCACAACTTAAAAATTTTGGAGTTTTTTAAACCTTTACAGGGCCTTCTGAAATGAAGTATGCTCTTAGGAACTTAGCTGATGAGTAAAGTTGAGGTGAGGTGATTCCTTCTAGCTTCACTTCAGCTCACTCCTGAATAGCAGCAGTTCAAAGTCTCACGCACATACCTTTAAACATTTTTAACCTAATGTAGAAATTTTTACCTCAATGCAGTACAAAGCTCCTTGTCTCTATACTTGAACAAATAGACAAGGCTCTCCAGTCCTTTGTTTTGGTAGCTTTCTAGGGATGTTACTGGTAATACAAAAATGTGAATTGAGTTTTTAATGATTAGATGCATTTTGAAAGATTTCCAGCTGAGATGGTCTTCTGCAGCATGGAGAGGCACTGAGCACTGCACCACGCCTTGCAGTAACATGCCTCCTCCTCCTTGCTATTTGCTTCCAGCAGTGAGAGGGCTAAAGATGTACTGCAAAGCCCCAGCCACTCCGACACTCAGCAGCACATGTCAGCATGGCATTTGATGTATAAACTGAGGCTCTGGTGATTACCCCAACTCTTACTGCCAATTAAAAAGACAAACAGCCAGAGACACTGGCACTAGGGCAGAGGCTCAGAAGCCATGCTGCTCAGAGGATGGCTCAGCCTCTCTGTGGATATAAACAGGGCAGAAATCAATTTTACTAATTGCAGTGGATACCATGAGATCTGTATCACCACTCTTTTGGAAATAAAATGCCGGTAATGAAACCAGCTGAAATGAAGATGTTACCAACTTCTGACACTTATGAATAACACACACATGAACAGCAGCGTCTCAGATGGAATTTAGGATGTTGGTCAGTAACTACTGTTGAAATCTTCTGCTCTCTTTAATTCCCCATACAATTCCAATGGCAAAAGCAATTGCCAAAGTGAATTCACATTCTTACGCATTACGTTCACATGCTTTTGTGTGTTACTTCTGTTGTATGTTATTGCTGGTGGAGCTGCATGAGATTTACTTAACTGAAGGTAAGCTTGTCTGTGGTGTTCACTTTAATACAAAATGCATTATATCCCAGAATTGTATTTTGTCTTCCAGCAAGGAGCCCAAGTCAATAACTTGTAGAAGACTGCATTTGTGTTACCTCAGAACACACAGTAGCATCCTTCTGAGTCATCTTTATGGACTTACATTTCACCAGAAATATGAACATTCAAGGTCGCTGATGACATATGGTATATATGGTCTTGGTGTTGATGAGGCCACTCTCTGTTGTAATGTTCTACTGGTATTGCAGATAAAATGTCATGACATTCTTGTCCTCACACTTCTTTTTCTTCCAGTTTATACACTTTTTAAAAAAATAACACAGGTCTTATCTTTCATTGTCTAAGTTAATATTTATCTTTCATTCAGAGAGCTTGTCAGAATTTGACACTAACTTTTACGCCCTTCTGATCAAAAAGTTCTACCCTAGAAAACGTAGTTATTTTGGCTGGATTGTTGGGGTTTGAGCTGTTTTTGGTATTAAATTCATTTCTCTCTAGAAAGTATCTTTTCTAACACTCCTGGCTGTACACAGCCAGAGCTTACAAGGTGCACCAAAACTGAAATATCAAAGAGAACTGTTGAAATGAGATGCTTGTGAAATGTGTGGAATTATCTGCTATTAACCCATTTGGAATCCTGTGATGAGCAAACTGTGATTTTCAATGTGTCATTACATTGTTGCATCAATGGGTTGTTCAACAGTTCAGTTTAGAAAATAGTCAAGAAATAATCATTATAAGAGGTAATCCTTCCCATTTGGTTCAAATAAATCTGTTCCAACATTAAGCAGACGTGATCATGGATCTCATGAGGTTTCAGTGCTTTGTTTGCATTTACTTGACAGTATTTACTGCTGATTTTGTTGTCAGGTGTTTTATTTTTATAAGGCATCTTGAAGTCTGCTTTCTAATTATGTAGAGAAGCATGAGGGATAATGGCTACCATTTCTGATTTTCATGCTTTCAGCCATACAATGTTGTTCTTCCTAAAGAATCTAAGTAAGATGGTTGTTTTGCTATTATGTATGATACTACAATATTTTTATGCTCTGGATGATTCTAACTATTCTGGTGGTTACTCAACTGGAATCATTCCCTTCTAGTGATTAAAAGGTAGATCTATTTTGAGGTTTTCATTCACAGTTTTTAGATTTACTGTGGAAAATGATTAACAGTATTCTGGAATTACCTTTGTATTGTGTCTTCTTTTGCTGTTCAACAGACAGACGGTCTTGAAAACCTGCCTGGTAGAAGAACCTCCTTATCAAGCATGTTAAATATGTAAATGTACTCAACAATTCCATTCTTAACCATATAGTTATTTTTTCCTCTATTTTTCCACTGTTCTGAAAAGAATTCTGTGACTCCATTTCCAAAAGTCACAATGGCTCAGCACTCTCTATTTGAGCTTGATTGGCTTTTGCTCCAATGCTTGTTTAGTAAGAACTGCTTGTTGATAAAAACAATTACAAGACTCTCTTTTTTCCCAGCTGAACATAGTTCCACTATTTTGTGACTGAAATTTTTGCTATTGGGCAATCAGTTTGCAGAAGCTTGTACTTGTATTTTAGGTTCTCAACTTACAATATTTCAGTATTGATTATGAGGTGATTTGTCTTCTAGTTAATCAGTTCTAGTAACTGCAATGATTCTATTTTGCACATACTGGCTTCTTCCTCTGTAACTGAGATAAGCATCCAATTGTTTTGGATAGAAGACTATATTTCAGGGTTCCATATGAAGAAAAGCATGTAGGGTCTTCTAGCAGGTGAATACATGATGGTGCATATGCATTGGAAGATACTGCTAGCAATCATTAAGGATGAGGAATTAGCTAGCAGTAGTTTGTGTTATGCTGTAGGTGGGAAGAATAAGTCTATTGAAGTATGAAAAAGGCAGTGGAATCAGCTCAGTTTGCAGCTGCCTATGTGCCAGAGGTGGGTGAAAGAGGAGGAAGAATAGTAATGGAGGAAGTACAACAAGAAGAAAGGCAGGAGTGGAGGCTAGAAAGGAGAGTAGAGTGTAATAAAGAAAAGAAAAAAAAAATACAAGGAAAGTAAAAGAGGAGGAGAAAAGGCAGTGCTTGTAGTGGGACTTCCTGTAGCTTCAGTCCATGTTCAAAGAAAGTGCACATAAGATGGCAACCAGTGTTTCTAGGAGACCAACTGAAGTCAACAAGGCAAAGTACACTGTTAGATGGAAGTGAATACTACTCTTCAACAATGAAAGCATGCCTATGTATCATGGTTATGAGTTTGTCTGAGAAGAAAGATGAAGAACAGCCTACTTCAATTTAGTGCAAACCAAACATTAGACATCAGACAAAGTATGTCAACAGGAATAAAAATGACGAAAAAAAAAAAGAGAAAAAAAAAAAGACACAAGAAATTTCCCATGCAAAATGTCACATCCTTCCAAGATATTCTTAAAGAAGAAAAACACTGAAGTATTTTGTTACCATTTTGAAAGCTGTCTACTCCTCATTCATTTCCTGTGTGAACAGTTAGAGCACAGTACATACAAAGCAGCCCAATTCACTCATCCTGTTCCAAACGGACGAAGTGACCATGAAGATACGTGCTAAGTGTGTTTATTTGGGAAGCTGAAACAGCGTGGCTGTAAAATCTTAGCCTAGCTTCCTGCATAGTCTCTTTCTTGCCCAAGAAGGCAATCCCCTCGCAACATAAATTACCAAGAGTTGGCCTCCCTGTGTGGGTGCTAATGGGGTGTAGGTGCAACTGTTTGAAGAACAGACTTAACATAATGAAAAAATGCAGGTGTTTGAATTGCTAAAGTACTCACAGAGGAGCTGCACCTGCCAAGAATAGGCATAGGTACATGAACACATAATTTGTGGCTGCACGAACGGATATCCAATAGAGACCCTTTTAATAATTTACCACTGAGTCTGTGCAATAGAGTGTCTTACACTGGGAATAGCGTCCAAGCATGAAACAGCAAAAAGAAACAATTTGCTGCTCAAGAAAGGCTCGTTTACTATGAAGACAACTTTGCTCTTACTGATTTGCTCCTGCTCACTATTTGCAGATTGTGTGTAAGGGGAGGTTGCCAGGTGAGTAGTCCAGGTTTCAAAAATTTAGCTAAGGACATCTGTAATTTTAAAAGAGTCTATTACATATTCACCATGAAATTCAGGAGCAGGGGTGCAATTTTTCCAGAGGCATCTACCTCCTCAGTGCTTCTCTGAGCTTACTGTGGTATTCCAGGCCATCACTTCTTGGCTTACTGACAACAGGGTAAAGAGGCTGTATCTTTGTAGAAGCTGTAAGAAAATACATAGATTTTATCTTCTGTGGTGCTGGTTCTAGTTCAGCTTAGGATGGGGGTGAAAGAGAATTGTTTTTCTTGAATGACAGCCATTCAGTATTTTAAATGAAGTGAATTTCTTAGTCTCAGATGAATGTATAGAGAAGGGAGTGCACCACAATGCCCTCAGGTTGTACTTCTTGGCAGTAATGCCTGAAGAGGTGTGGAACAGCAGCAACTCCACCAAACATGAGCACAGATCCTCATCTGTGGCTCAGGGCATAGAACAATCTGCAGTTTTGCCTGGAAATAGATGGTTTGTGCACAAACAGATATTCAGCTTTTGGGGGTTGTTGCTGTTTTTTTTTTTTTTTTTTAATTTTTACTTTTCCTTTTTTCATAGGTAGTAAGTATATTTATTTTCTGTCATCTATGTTCGCTTTCCTCTTGTGAAACAGCAGTGTAGCTGTTAGTTACATTTTGGCAGTCCCAATAGAATCAGCACCTTCATTCATAAGTGGTGATTACTGTCCTGGGGAAATGAGACCAACTTCAATTTGTGGACATTAAGATCTAGTAACAGTGACTGAAGCAAAGTTTAAGAACTGTGTTTTTGAAAATATGTGATAGAGGGTATCTTATTTTGAAATATGTGATAGAGGGTATCTTATTTTGCTCTTAGCTTTGAAAGCAGTGCAATGAAATTACTGCATTTGGAAACAAAAATTGCCTAATGATGTTTTTATCTCAAAATAAATCTTATGTTAATAAGGATCACTGGTACTGTCATTAGAAAGGCCAAAACATTCTAGCTTCCGCTGCTGAAAAGAAGAAAAAAATTAAAACAACAAGAGAATTTAAAGTTCTTTTTGGAAAGAAAAGAGAAGAAGGAGCAGGAGGAGGAGGGGGAGAAACAAAAGAGAAACTCTGTCTTTCAGTTCCAATAGTTCTTGATGTTTAAAATCTCTGAAGTTTTCTTATGTGTTATGAAAAGCTACAAATTTATCTTTTGCCATTTTCCCAAGGGAAGCTGACCCAAATCCACCAGCAGCAGTTGAAAAGGTTTTTCCAAGCTTTATCAAATGGCCCCAACAGAGACCAGCTTAAAATTAAAAGCTTCCCCTACCAGAGGGAATATATGTGACTTTAATAACTGAAATGTGTTTTTACTTTCTATTACAGGGGTCAAAAGGTTTCTAAACAAACCAAATTTATCAATTATTTAGAGCTGATTTCTTCTGAAGTGGTATTTCTAAGATATTATTTGGTGGATAAATTCAATGTTCTAAGGCCAGCAGCAGCATTTTATTCATAACAAATTTCTCCTAAACTGAATTTGCTGGGGCAACTTAATTTCCACTATCGTGTTTGCACTGTAGAAATATCAACTGAAGTGTTATAGGGCCTAACTAGTGGGCTTTTCAAAGAGAAATTCCATATAAGCATGCTTATTCAGCACCACCCTGCTTGCCATTTATTGCTTAAGAAATGAACTGGTTCACTGTGTCTGCAGTAGAATTCCTTCAGCTGCTGAAATATCCTTAAAAATCACAAGGCACCTTTAAAGTCAGGAAACAATATCTTAAACCACATTGTCACTCTCAGAGCAAAAGACAATAAGGTAACTGTCAGAAGTTTGGTTAAAGACATTTGAAAGTGAAAGACACACATGCATAGACGCACACATTTCCTTAGCTTTTTCTGAGAAATGAACACTTTGTTCAGGTTGTTGCGGAAGGGAATTAGCAGAAAATTTAGAAAGGGACCATTCTTAATACCTAATAGGGTCCACTGACCATGTAAATACTCTGTTTGTTATACATTAGCTAAACATACATTGGGTTTCTGCCTAAAGTCTGCCATTTGGTGCAAGCAGAAGACGTTACGGAACAGTTCATAAATTCATGTGGAGCCTTGTTAAATGAAACCAACCATCCAAGAGCTGACATTTTGCCATCTTTAAAATAGCTGCCTCTCTTGCAGTAAAACTTCAGGTTTATTTGTGCAAGCAAATGTGAAGTAGTAATGCAATCAAGGTGTTACGGAGATTTTTTTAGAGAGAAATAATCTGACTATTAATAAATAAAAATGTCTTGAATAGGTTCTCCTTATTTATACTTGAAAAAAAATCTTATTAAAAAGCTGTGTCAGGGAAGAGTGAAATTTCATTCTGGGACCAGTGAAAATGTTCTCTTTTTCTTAGCAATACATGCTTTCAGAAATAAGAATTATTACTGTAACTGAAGAACAAGCAGGTGAAAGCTATTCCTCTGTCTTCTGTCTCTCTTTCCCCTTGGGGGGAAAAAATTCTGCACAAGCACAAGGGATTGGCTGGAAGGACCAAAGTGAGCTGGATTTGATTGAGGCTGGGCTAGTGGGGTGATCGAGGACTCTTCCCTAGAGGATTGACTCTGCTTCTATTTCATCTCTGGCTAAAATTGCTGAAATTTTGAGATGGTTTTAAGAAGGCTGT